>NC_053037.3:287054919-288333134 GCF_002575655.3 Aegilops tauschii subsp. strangulata
GAAGTCTTGTGTAGGAAAATAAAATACCCTACTGATTTTCTTGTTCTTGGTTCCCCACGAGATGACTTTTGTCCCATTATCTTTGGTAGACCTTTCTTGAACACCGTTAATGCTAAGATAGATTGTAAGAAACAAATGGTCGGTGTTAGTTTTGGTGATGAGTCTCATGAGTTTAATTTTTCCAAGTTTAGTACAAAGCTTCATGAAAAAGAATTGCCTAGTAAGGATGAATTATTTGGTCTTGCTTCTATTATTGTACCACCTACTGATCCTTTAGAACAATATTTGCTAGACCATGAAAATGATTTACATATGCATGAAAGAAATGAAATAGATAAGATTTTCTTTGAACAACGTCCTCTACTTAACACAACTTGCCTATTGAAACTCTAGGAGGTCCTCCTCCACCTAAAGGTGATCCTGTGTTTGAATTAAAACAATTGCCAGACACTTTGAAATATGCTTATCTAGATGAAAAGAAGATATATCCTATTATTATTAGTGCTAACCTTTCAGAACATGAAGAAGAAATATTATTGAAAGTTCTAAGGAAGCACCGAGCTGCTATTGGACACTCTTGATGATTTAAAGGGCATTAGTCCCACTCTATGTCAGCACAAAATTAATATGGAACCTGATGCTAAACCCGTTGTTGATCACCAACGTCGGTTAAATCCGAAGATGAAAGAAGTGGTAAGAACGGAAATATTAAAGCTTCTAGAAGCAGGTATAATCTATCCTATACCTGATAGTAGATGGGTAAGTCTTGTTCATTGTGTCCCTAAGAAGGGAGGTATAACTGTTGTTCCTAATGATAAGAATGAACTTATTCCACAAAGAATTGTTACAGGCTATAGAATGGTAACTGATTTTAGAAAATTAAACAAAGCAACTAGAAAAGATCATTACCCTCTGCCTTTTATTGATCAAATGCTTGAAAAATTATCTAAGCACACACACTTTTGCTTCCTTGATGGATATTCTGGTTTTTCACAAATACCTGTTTCTCAACCTGATCAAGAAAAGACCACTTTTACTTGTCCCTTTGGAACCTATGCTTATGGACGTATGCCTTTTGGTTTATGTAATGCACCTGCTACCTTTCAAAGATGTATGACTGCTATATTCTCTGACTTTTGTGAAAAGATTGTTGAGGTTTTCATGGATGACTTCTCTATTTATGGGAAGTCTTTTGATGACTGTTTAAGAAATCTTGAGCGAGTTTTGCAGAGATGTGAACAAACAAATCTTGTCTTGAATTGGGAGAAGTGCCACTTTATGGTGAATGAAGGCATTGTCTTGGGTCATAAAATTTCTGAAAGAGGTATTGAAGTGGACCAAGCTAAGGTTGATGCAATTGAGAAAATGTCATGTCCTAAAGATATAAAAGGTATTTGTAGTTTCTTAGGTCATGTTGGTTTCTATAGGATATTTATTAAATACTTCTCTAAAATTTCTAGGCCTCTTATGAGTCTTTTGCAAAAGGATATTCCATTTGTTTCTGATGATGATTGTTTAGAAGCCTTTGAAACACTCAAGAAAGCCTTAATTTCTGCACCTATTGTTCAACCACCTGATTGGAACTTGCCTTTTGAAATTATGTGTGATGCTAGTGATTATGTTGTTGGTGCTGTTCTAGGACAAAGAGTTGATAAGAAACTGAATGTTATTCATTATGCTAGTAAAACTCTAGACATTGCTCAAAGAAATTATGCTACTACTGAAAAAGAATTCTTAGCAGTGGTGTTTGCTTGTGATAAATTTAGACCTTATATTGTTGATTCCAAAGTAACTGTTCACACAGACCATGCTGCTATTAAATATCTTATGGAAAAGAAATATGCTAAACCTAGACTTATTCGATGGGTTCTCTTGTTACAAGAATTTGATTTACATATCATTGATAGAAAAGCAGCTGAGAACCCAGTAGCTGATAATTTATCTAGGCTTGAAATTTTGCCTGATGACCCACTACCTATTGATGATAGTTTTCCTGATTAGCAGTTAGCTGCAATTAATGTTGCTCATAGTACTCCTTGGTATGCTGATTATGCTAATTACATTGTTGCTAAATATTTTACCACCTATCTTTACATACCAACAAAATAAAAAATTCTATGATTTAAAACATTACTTTGGGGATGACCCACATCTTTATAAAGAAGGAGTAGATGGTATTATTAGACGTTGTGTACCTGAGCATGAACAGGGACAAATCCTACGGAAATGTCACTCTGAAGCTTATGGAGGGCATCATGCTGGAGATAGAACTGCTCACAAGGTATTGCAATCCAGATTTTATTGGCCTACTCTCTTCAAGGATGCCCGTAAGTTCATCTTCTCTTGTGACGAATGTCAAAGAATAGGTAATATCGGTAAGCGTCAAGAAATGCCTATGAATTATTCACTTGCTGTTGAACCATTTGATGTCTGGGGATTTGATTACATGGGACCTTTTACTTCCTCTAATGGGTATACACATATTTTGGTTGTTGTTGATTATGTTACTAAATGGGTAGAAGCTATTCCAACCAGTAGTGTTGATCACAACACCTCTATTAAAATGCTTAAGGAAGTTATTTTCCCAAGGTTTGGAGTCCCTAGATATTTAATGACTGATGGTGGTTCACACTTTATTCATGGTGCTTTCTGTAAAATGCTTGCCAAGTATGATGTTAACCATAGAATTGCATCACCTTATCATCCTCAGTCTAGTGGTCAAGTTGAACTTAGCAATAGAGAAATAAAATTAATTTTGCAAAAGGCTGTCAATAGGTCCAGGAAGAATTGGTCTAAGAAATTAGATGATGCACTTTGGGCTTATAGAACAGCTTACAAAAATCCTATGGGTATGTCTCCTTATAAAATGGTTTATGGAAAAGCTTGCCATTTGCCTCTTGAGTTAGAACATAAAGCATATTGGGCCATCAAAGAGCTCAATTATGATTTTAAACTTGCTGCTGACAAGAGGTTATTTGATATTAGCTCTTTAGATGAATGGAGAACCCAAGCTTATGAAAATGCAAAATTATTCAAAGAAAAAGTAAAAAGATGGCATGACAAAAGATCCAAAAGCGTGAGTTTAAAGTTGGAGAATATGTTCTTTTGTACAACTCTCGTTTCAGATTCTTTGCAGGAAAACTCCTCTCGAAATGGGAAGGCCCCTATGTTATCGGGGAGGTTTATCGGTCTAGAGCCATCAAAATAATAATTTCGAAGGTACTAACCTGAAGGTTGTCAATGGGCAACGAATAAAGCATTATATCTCGGGTACACCCATTAATATTGAAAGTAATATTATTCAAACTTTGACACCGGAAGAACACATAAAAGAGTCCTTCCGGAACACTCCAGAATCGTGAAAATAAGGAGGTGTGTGATACGGTAAGTAAACAAACTCCAAAAATCCGCAAAAATATTTTTTATCAGTTTTGGAATATTTAAAAAATTTAGGAAATAAAAAAACTTCCAGGAAGCGTACCCTGGTGGGCACAAGACACCAGGGCGCGCCAGGCTTGTCTAGCATGCCCAGGTGGGTTGTGCCCACCTGGGACACCTTCCGGACTCCTTTTTCTACCATATGCTTGTCCTCCAAGATAAAAAAATCAATATATACTTCCCGAACCTGTTAATCACCGTATCGCGGAGAAATCCTCTATTCTCTTTTCCTTGCTGTTTTCTGTCAGATCCCATCTACCATGGCCTCTTCAAGCTCCTCCAAGGACAAGTTCTTTAAGAACGTCATCAACCCATATCTGCGGGAGGTAGTGCAGCACTCTCAGGTCATCCAGATGCATGAGGGGGTGGTTCACCTCTGCGATGTGCCATGTCCCAAGGGGACGGGAACCGTGGAGGCCAGGCTTGAAGCTATGGAGCAAGACGTCTTCCAGTGCAAGGGGATGGTGGAGCGTGGACTCAACGCCAATCACCTTATGATCAGGGACCTCTCCCGTGATCTCAAGGTGGATGGCCAGCCCATGAAGGACATCGTCTTCACCCAAAGCCAGATCTATGACCTCCAAAACCAAGATTTTGAATATGAGGTGAGGTTTAAAGGTATGAGTTTGGTTGCTAGTTGCAGGACCCGTGAGACTCAATCCTCCTCTTATGATGGTGGACCACTGCAATGGAAATCTGAGGACAAGATCTCTCCTTCATCACCATCATCTTCTTCAGCACCAAAAGAGAACTAAGTATTGGGTATGGGCACTCCCCTTGGCTTCCGCCAAGCTTGGGGGAGGTGCCCCGATATTGTATCATCCCACCATCTTTTTGCCCTTACTTATTTTAGTTTGATCTTTTGCTTTAGATGAATAAAAGTTTAGTTCGATCCTTTATTCTTTGAGTGTTTTCTTAGTGATCTATCCTGGTAATCGTGTGCAAGTTATATAATAAATTTTAGCTTGAGTTTTTGCTTTCTTTACTTTCATATTGTGAATAAAATAAAATAAATAAGAAGGAAAAAGAGAATGGAAATAAACAAAAGAAAGGAAATAAATTAAGAAAAGATCATATACTAATCCTATGGTAGGTGATGACACCACATAAGGAAAAATATAAGTAGAAAATTTTATTAGAGATTGACAAACATAGTATTAGTCAATGATGCAACCCATGAAATAATTAATAAGTGAAGAGAAGATTCACATATAAATATACTATACTAGAAATCTTTTGTGATTGTGAGCCCTCATCAAAATATTATATGCCAAAATTGTTGACGTTGGACAAGGAAGACAAATTAATGGTTTATGTTTGTTTATATTCACATAGAAGTCATATTGTCATAGATCCTTCAACATGTGGTGCTTGCCCCTATCTTTGTTAGCCAAACATTCCGCACTAAGTAGAGATACTACTTGTGCATCCAAAAACCCTTAAACCCAAATCTTATTTTCAAGTGTCCACCATACCTACCTAGGGATTGAGCAAGATCCCTAAAGTAAGTTGTCATCGGTGCAAAAAGGCAATAAAAATTGCTTCTAGAAATGTGAGATCATTTAGTGTAAGAGAAAATTGAGCGTTGCATGAACTTGTGATGGTGAAGAATAAAAGTGACAGACTGCATAATAAAGGTCGCTATCACAAGGTGCAACACAACGTGACGTTATTTTGCACTAAGGGGTTGAGCATACAAACAAATAAGCGCATGGCAACCTCTGCTTCCCTCTGCGAAGGGCCTATCTTTTACTTTTATGTATTTACTTTTATGCAAAGAGTCAAAGTTTTCCTTCTATTCCTTTTTATTTTTCTCCTTTGTCAAGCATCATGTGGTGAGGAAAGGTCTAGGCACATATGTCCAGTTGAATATAGATAACATGAGTTATTATTGTTGACCTCACCCATGAGGTGAATGCGTTGGGAGGTGAAACTATAAGCCCCTATCTTTCTTTGTGTCTTGTTGAAACGTTTTGCTCATGTGTACACGGTGAGTGTTAGCAATCATAGAAGACTATATGATCGTTGAGTATGTGGACTTGCCTAAAGGTTCTGATACGTGACCCTTCCTGAAAAGATGATAAATTGTAGTTGCAAAGTTGATTGAGAACATAGTTTGTTGGTTTTTAATAGAGTTTTTGCTTTATACTTCGATTGTGTGATGAATTGTTACTTATTCATGAGAAGTATATGATAAAAGTTCTATGATAAATGTCTTATGTTTAATTTTGTTGTTGGTACAATAATCAACATGATGCTTCTATGTCCTTATTTTGTTTTTATCGACACCTCTCTCTCAAAGCATGTGGACATGTTTTTCGATTTCGGTTTTCACTTGAGGACAAGCAAGGTCTAAGCTTGGGGGAGTTGATACGTCCATTTTGCATCATGTTTTCTTACTATTATTTATAATGTTTTTATCCATAATAATGCTTTTTGGAGTAATTCTAATGCCTTTTCTCTGATAATATGCAAGGTATACACAAAGAGGGAGAATTCCGGCAGCTGGAAATCTGGACCTAGAAAAGCTACATCAGGCTACCTATTCTGCACAACTCCAAACAAGCTGAAACTTCACAGAGATTTTTTATGGAATATTTGAGGAATATTGGAGCAAATAACTACCAAAGGGGGTCCACCAGGTGGGCACAACCCACCTGGGCGCGCTAGGGAGCCCAAGCGCGCCCTGGTGGGTTGTGCTCACCCAGGCACACCTCCGGTGCCCATCTTTTGGTATACAGGTCATTTTGACCTAGACAAAATAAATAGAGGACTTTCGGGACGGAGCGTCGCCGTCCCGAGGCGGAACTTGGGCAGGAGCACTTTTGCCCTCCGGCGGAGCGATTCTGCCGGGGGAACTTCCCTCCCGAAGGGGGAAATCATCGTCATCATCATCACCAACAACTCTCCCATCTTGGGGAGGGAAATCTCCATCAACATCTTCAACAACACCATCTCATTTCAAACCCTAGTTCATCTCTTCTGTTCAATCTTGTTACCGGAACTATAGATTGGTGCTTGTGGGTGACTAGTAGTGTTGATTACATCTTGTAGTTGATTACTATATGGTTTATCTGGTGGAAGATTATATGTTCAGATCCAATATGCTATTTAATACTCCTCTGATCATGAGCATGTTTATCATTTGTGAGTAGTTACTTTTGTTCTTGAGGTCACGGGAGAAATCATGTTGCAAGTAATCATGTGAACTTGATATGTATTCGATATTTTGATAGTATGTATGTTGTGATTCCCTTAGTGGTGTCATGTGAACGTCGACTACATGACACTTCACCATATTTGGGCCTAAGGGAATGCATTGTGGAGTAGCAATTAGATGATGGGTTGCAAGTGTGACAGAAGCTTAAACCCCAGTTTATGCGCTATTCCATAAGGGACCGATTGGATCCAAAAGTTTAATGCTATGGTTAGAATTTATTCTTAATACTTTTCTCGTAGTTGCGGATGTTTGCGGGAGGGTTAATCATAAGTAGGAGGTTTGTTCAAGTAAGAACAGCACCTAAGCACCAGTCCACCCACATATCAAATTATCAAAGTACCGAACACGAATTAAACCAACATGATGAAAGTGACTAGATGAAATTTCCGTGTACCCTCAAGAACGCTTTGCTTATCATAAGAGACCGTTTTGGCCTGTCCTTTGCCTCGAAAGGATTGGGCTACCTTGCTGCACTTTTGTTACTACTATCGTTACTTGCTCGTTACAAATTATCTTGCTATCAAACTACTCCGCTACTTACACTTTCAGCACTTGCAGACATTACCTTGCTGAAAACCACTTGTCATTTCCTTCTGCTCCTCGTTGGGTTCGACACTCTTACTTATCGAAAAGAGCTACAATTGATCCCCTATACTTGTGGGTCATCATCTTGGTCCTCCAAGAAACAAAACTCGGTATCCTTATCCACCGCCAAAGCAGAATACATTGTCGCCGGTTCATGTTGTGCTCAATTACTTTGGATGACCCAAACTCTAAAAGATTATGGGATCTATGTGAAACATGTTCCATTGCTTTGTGACAATGAAAGTGCTATTAATATTTCTCATAATCTCATGCAACATTCTCGAACGAAGCATATTGAAGTTCGTCATCATTTCATTCGAGATCATGTTGCTAAAGGAGACATTGATCTTAAGCATGTTCGTACCGATAAGCAATTGGCGGTTTTATTCACCAAACTGCTTGATGAGAAAGTATTTTGCCGTTTGAGAGGTGAATTTAACATCATTGATGCTTCAAACTCGGAGTAGAAACTCCATTTGGATACATGCAAGGCATGAGCCTTTGACTAATCCTTGATATTTCTCTTATGATGATGATCATATGTCTTGGATATACTTGCACCCTTGCATGCTATCTAACCCTTGTAGGTACTTGGATGAATCTAAATCTATAAGTTTGCAACTCACTCACGTCTTGAGCAATCTCTACATCACCAAGTCTCTACAAATCGGTGGTTGAAGACAAGGAAGCATGAATCCTAACATATCCTTTGACAATTTCTATATATCAAATTTCATTTGGTATCAAATTTCATGCTTGTCATTTTGGATACACAAGTGCCCTTCCTTGCAAGACTAACCCATGTAGGTAGACGAACTCAAACTACAAGTGGTGCTCCCAACTCATTGATGAGCCACATCAACCTTGAGCATCCCACACTAGTTGAACTACATGATCAAGATCAACACCACCACCCAAGGTATGTTATTCCATCTTAGAGAAGCTCTACCCCAAGTCATGGGTCAAAGCAGCTCAACAAGATGTGAATACATGGCAAGCCCATTTTGATCTTAAACGATGACTATGACCTACGATCAAGTGTTCTCACTTGACTCCTCAGTCAATATACTCTAACATAGGTGCTTTTGTCGTTGCCAATTCTAGATGAAGTTCTCTAGTGTTTTTTCTGTGTTCTTGCATTTATCTCTTGCATGCTTGTTTCCCCTTTCAAAAAAACTTCATCTAGATTTCTTTATTTTCTCTGTGATGTTCTGCATTCCCTGCATCCAATTCATTGCAAATCTTCCAGTTAATTCCTTGCAAATCTTTGTGAGATCTTATTTGCCTAAAGTGAGCTGAGATGACAATTGTTTTCTCTCTGTGTTGGATTCGGCCTCACCGATTTGTTCTTCTCGACTAAACCGAAACAACTCGGTACCACCGAAGCAATAACTCGGAGTAACCGATGTCAATACTGAGAAAACACTTTGCCATTTGCATCCTGCATATTTGTTCCAGCTCCACTCCATGATTCTTGTCCTCTACCAGCATACTATATTACATGTTGCTTTGTACTGTGACTCAAGGACCAAACCTACTTGACTCATGCTCCAGAAGATCCCTTCTTGGAAATTGATGTCAAAGGGGGAGAGAGAGCACATCAAAGCTTATCACATAAGAGAGAATGCACACCTTAAGCTTCTCTAGATTGTTGCTATCCATAGATGAGAGAAGTCACATGTCTTCAAGAGGGGAAAGACATGTTAGTATGTGTTACGTTTGATTATGATTGTTTTTGCTCTGATTTTCTTTTCCCTATCTTCTCCCATTATCCAATATAAGATTCAGGGGGAGAAAGACATTTAAAGGGAGGAAATCTTCGAATTCATTGCATATCTTTATTCTTTGGGGACATGTCTATATCCAAATAGAGTACCTAGTACTCACTCTCTACATGTCATCCTAGTCTTGGTACTCTTGTGGTTTCCTGTTCTTGGATTGTTTAGTAGGTGTTCTTGTGTTATCTAACCTTGTTTCCTCAAGTCCACCTCCTCCAAAGCCAGCTCAAGATTACAAGGTAAGTATATGCATCACATTCATGTGCATGATGATTTCTTGCTACTGTACATATTGTTTGCGAGAAGGAATCATGAACATGAAGATACACTTCCTATATTCACATCATTTGCTCTGATGCATATAGACAACATACATGTAACTCATTGCTTGCTCTGACATGCTTACGCATTCACATGCTCTTACACTTCATATTTACATGATTGCATACATGTAGGGGGAGCCTATGCATGTTACATGTCCTTCCAAAGTTTTACTTATTATTCTTCATATCCTTATCTAAAGATTTGATGTATGTTGTCATCAATTACTAAAAAGGGGGAGATTGAAAGCACAAGTGCTCCCTGGGTGATTTTGGTAATTAATGTCAACATATCTCTTGTTGGACTAATACTTTTTATCCAGTATATTTCAGAGAGTTCAACAAAGGTGTGGCATGGACAAGAGGATGTGGAACCCCTTCAAGATGCTAAGGACAAAGATTGGCAAGAGCTCAAGACTCTACATTTTCATTTTAGTGATCCAAGATCACATTGAGTCCATAGGAAACCCAATAATATTAAAAGGGGATGAGGTGTTGCTTAATGGCTTGCTTGCTCAAAGTTCTTAGTGATATGCTCCAAAGCCCTCAACCACTTTCTCATTTCCAAATATGTCCTAAACCTAAAGTCAAACTCGGCCCCACCGATTTGATCTATCCAGCGCCACCGAGCTCACTTGACATAGCCACTGCCAGAAACCCTAATCAGTTCTGTCTCACCGATTGGATCTCGGTCTCACCGAGATGGGCTTGCAAACTCTCTGTTGCATATTGCAACTATTTCGCTCCCACCGAGATATGCAGTCGGTCCCACCGAGTTTGCTTGACCAACTCTCTATTTGCTCATTACCAAAAATCGGTCTCACCGAGTTTATGTAATTGGTCAAACCGAGTTGAGGTTTTACCCTAACCCTAGCACATCGGTCCCACCGAGTTGATCATGTCGGTCCCACTGAAAAGCCTAACGTTCACATTTTGAACTGAATCTGTCTGACCGAGTTTCACTATTCGGTCCCACCGAGTTTGGTAAATTGTGTGAAACGGTTAGATTTTGTGTGGAGGATATATATATACCCCCTCCACCCATCCTCCATTCGTGGAGAGAGCCATCAGAACGTTCCTCACTTCCAGCATTCATTTTCTGAGAGAGAACCACCTACTCATGTGTTGAGACCAAGACATTCCAATCCAACCACAAGAATCTTGATCTCTAGCCTTCCCCAAGTTGCTTTCCACTTAAATCATCTTTCCACCATATCCAAATCTGTGAGAGAGAGTTGAGTGTTGGGGATACTATCATGTGAAGCACAAGAGTAAGGAGTTCATCATCAACACACCATCTATTACCTTTTGGAGAGTGGTGTCTCCTAGATTGGTTAGGTGTCACTTGGGAGCCTCCGTCAAGGTTGTGGAGTTGAACCGAGGAGTTTGTACGGGCAAGGAGACCGCCTACTTCATGAAGATCTACCCTAGTGAGGCAAGTCCTTCGTGGGCGATGGGCATGGTGGGATAGACAAGGTTGCTTCTTCGTGGACCCTTCGTGAGTGGAGCCCTCCGTGGACTCGTGCAACCGTTACCCTTCATGGGTTGAAGTCTCCACCAACGTGGATGTACGATAGCACCACCTATCGGAACCACGCATAAAATCTCCGTGTCTCCAATTGTGTTTGCACACTCCAATCCCATCCCTTTACTTTCTTGCAAGTTGCATGCTTTACTTTCCGATGTTCATATACTCTTGCCATGCTTGCTTGAAATGTATTGTAAATGTTTAAACTTGTGCTAAAACTTTACCTTAACTTAAAGAAATTAAAAACGGCTACTTTTCTTTGTTGAGGGTCTCATCACCCCCCTCTAGACACCTCTTCTTGATCCTTTCACTATCGTACTGTGATGTTAAAATATATTTATGGGCATGATATGAAATTGGCAAATAGCTGTTGATATGAAATGTGAATTTGCGTAATACTGGAATTATTAATTGTAAGCTAATAAACCTGCTAAATGGGTCATGGAACTTTGCAAATGGTTCTAGCAGTAAAAGTGCTTATGATGGATAGCCTAATGCCACACAGTTTTCTTCATCAAATCGTGTGTGATGTAGTTGATAAAAGCAAACGGTTAACCAAGGTAGAGCGTGTGTGATAGTTACACCTTTCACACACGAGCCTATACATAAAACTGTGTGGGATGTACATATGAACGGAAACGTTTTCCCTGGATTGACTGTGTGGGGTGTACATAAGAACGGAAACATATTCCTTGGATTGACTGTGTGTGATGTACATACGAACGGAAATGTTTTTCTGGGATTCACTATATGGGATGTACATATGAACGGAAACGATTGGGTTTTGATGCCTTGCCCGATCGCACACGAGCTCATTTTGCCCCAGCATGCGTGCCGGGAGGGCCTATCCCGGACGGTTTCTGGGTCATGTGGGAAGGAGCCCCCTATCGCCCACACTCACTTGGAGACGGTTCCAAATGCCGTCGCGGAAAGGGGTTAAAACCGTGTGTATAGCACCGACGCGTACCGGTGGATCCGTCTTGCACCAGGAGAAGAGTATAAGACAGCGTCTCAAACCCACCTAGGGCACTATGAATTCACTGTCGTTTCTTTTGGGTTGACAAGAGCACCCAACACATTTCAATTCGCCATTAATTTCACCTTGTGTCCGGGCCTACAAAAATATGTCATTGTTTTCTTCGATGACATCCTTGTTTTCAGTGCTACTCTAGAGGATCACCTGATACACTTGCGTAAGGTTTATTCTCTGCTTTCTGAACATCAGTGGCGAGTAAAACTATTGACTCGTGCCTTTGCATACCGTCAGGTTGGCTTCCTGGGTCACATTATCAGTGATGCTGGTGTATCAACAGATCCCAGTAATTTTTTTGCAATTGAGGCATGGCCCACCCCTACTTGTGTTAAGGATGTCAGGTTATTCCTAGGGCTAACGAGCTACTATCGTAAGTTCATCTAGCACTATGGAATCATCTTCCATTCTCTTACTGCTCTTTTGAAAAAGGGAGTTGTTTTTTGTTGGTCTATAACTGAAGAGGAAGCATTTCAAGCATTGAAACTTTCTCTAACATTAGCTCCGGTTCTGGCCTTGCCTGATTTCAACAAAAAAATTGTTGTGGATACTGACGCATGCGATGTGGGCATCAGCGTGATGCTCATGTAGGATGGCCATCCCTTGGCGTACCCAAGCAAGGCATTGGGCCCACGGAATCGTTTGCTGTCAGTGTACGAAAGAGCGTTCTTGGCAATTCTTCTGGCCATTGGACACTGGCGACTGTACCTACTATTCTCTGAATTTGTAATTCAAATGGACCAGCAAAGCTTGACTACTGATCAACGTCTACACACTTGTTGGCAACAGAAAGCTATGGAAGAATGATGGGGCTGCAGTATACTATTCAGTATAAAAAAGGTGCAAAAATGGAGCAGCAGACGCTCTGTCACGTCGTGCCCATGAATCTATTGAGCTGCAAGTTATTTCCAAGTGGCCTACAAGTTGGAGTTACCCGAAGGACTGTCAGGAGTTCATGATGTGTTTCACATTTCTCAGTTGAAGAAGTGCCATGCTGAGATGGACAATATTCCTCTGAGAGATACAGTGCCCCTAGAAGCAATTCAGTTGGATAGTGATCTGACCTACGAGGAGAAACCCGTCAAGATTCTCGAGTTTGCCAGCTGAGTTACGCGCAGCAAGGTTATCAAGTTTTGCAAAGTTCAGTGGAGCCACCATACCGAGGATGAAGCCACCTGGGAACGAGAGGAAGACCTACGGAAAGACCACCCACACCTGTTTTCTAGCCAACCCGAATCTCGAGGGCAAGATTCATCTTAAGGGGGGTAGGTTCGTAACATCCCAATTTTCAATTTGGATGTTATACATAGGTCATCATATGCATATCATATTTTATTTGCATTTTGTTTGTGATCCTAGAAGTCCTAAGCAACTCAATGACCCACGGAGAGAGTTGGGGATTTCATTTATTTTCATATTTGAATTTTCTCAAATTTGAAAAGAGGATCATTTTGATTTTAATAATTTTTCTCTCCGAAATATTTCTGATATTAAAATAAATGAGTGGAGATAAAATGAATTCTCCAAAATAAGAGGAATATTGGAGGAAAAACATTAAAATCAAATAAATGTTTTATTTGGAATTTTATTGCTATTTTATTTGAATTAGAAAAAATAAGCATTTTTAAAAAAAAATTGCATTATTAGGCCAGAAAATGTTCACTTTGTTCTAAATATTTTATTTAGACGGTGAAAATTGTTTATGGCATTTTTAGATTTTTTTTTGTGTTTTATTAGGATTTTTCTTCAGCAGAATTTATTTAAAAAAAAAAGTTCCAGCCCGACTGGGCCGAAGGTCCAGCCGAGCAGGCCGGCCCGCCCGCGCCACCGTGCCGCCGGCGGACTCCAACAGGAGTGCGAGCCGGACTCCTCTCGCCGTCGCCCCCTCGCCCAAGCCACCCCGCCGCCGCCTCTCCCCCCCTCTTTAAATACCCCGCCCCGGCCCCCTCTCCTCCCACATCGCCAGCCGCCACCGCCCGAAGCAGCAGCAGTAGCAGCGCCGCCGCCGCCCGCGCTCGCCGCTGCCTGCCGCGCCGCCCGCCGCCCCGCGCCGACACCGCCGCCCGCTGACCCCGCCGCCGGAGCCCCACCCGCCGGATCTCGCCGCCGCCGGTCTTTTTATTCGAAGAACCGGTAAAAATCACCGCCGTCGCCCGTTTTTTTTTTCTGGTTTTCGTTGGATCGGTTCGATTCGTTTTTTTTGGTTTCGCTATTTACCGGACGTTCGCTCGAACGCCTCTGTTTGCGAACGCGTTCGTTCGTTTGTCTCTGATAACGAACGTTCGTTCGTTAGTCCTTTTATTTTTATTTTATTTTCGGCCAGGGACCTATCCACGATTAATTTTATCGCAAGTTAGCCCCTGATCTGCAAACGCTCGCAACTTTTAGCTCGTTCATCCGAATCCAGTGAAACCAACGCCAAAATCTTTGACTCGAACCCCTCTTTCCAGTTAACCAACTTCAACATGATTTTTGACAATCTAAAATTTGGTTTCAAGCAGATTTGAATTCGAACTTTTTTGATCGTAGTTTGAATTTCGCAACTCCGATTTGATTGTTTCTTTTTGCAAATCGAAGCTCTTCAGTTGAACTTTCAATTGGGATCTTTTTATCTGAGTTTTACCCTTGCATCTATGCTTGAGTGCTTATGTATGCTATTGTTTGTTTGCGATAGAATTTCCGGAGTGCGAAGCGTGCTACTACGAGTCTCTAGAGTTTGGAGATCGTCAGCAAGGCAAGTAACACTTTGATCATATCCCTTTATTACCCGGTTTTTATGCATTAGTTTCACCCCTGAAACATTGCATGAGTAGGATTGATAACATGTGGGTATTGGGAAGTAGATGATGTGACACCCGGATAATTAAGCTAAAGTAATTCTCTGCTAATGATGCCACGTCATTTTGATTACTGTTGCTAATCTCACGTTAGTTCGAAATCGATTCAAATTCAAATCCAAAATCAAGCAAACATTAAAAGTTTTCGGAAATTGAAACTAAAATGTTCGGAGTGAACCAAATAACGCATAGGTAATTGTGGTGGAGAAATCACACTTTTATAAAATATTTAAATACTCTAAAATGAACAAAACATTAGCAAAAACAATTATTTAAAAGCTTTTATAATAATAAACCATCACAAACTATTTTACCTTATGTGCCAAGTTAAATGTGGTTGTGGCATATTTACATATACTAAATTAGGTACAACTTCGATATTATACTAAAACTAAGGTATATTGGAAATTAGAGAAAACAGTAATAAGAAAATAAATAAAATAAAATAAAATAAAATAAAACTAAAGAAAAACTAAAAAAACCCACTGGGCCAACCGTGGCCCAAGCTGGCGAGCCCAACTGGGCAAAGGCCCAGCCCCCCCCCCCCCCCCCCCCCGCACTCCCTTATCCCCCGGGCACTGAAACCCTAACCCCCCACGACCACACCCCACTCCCCCACTCCCTCGTCTGGATCTGGATCGGGAGGAGCCCGATCCCATCGCCCCTCCCTCCCGTCGCCCGCCGCCGCGGCCACCTCGCCGGAGCCGGAGCAACCTCACCGGCCTGCCTCCACCTCCTCGCCGGCCTGCCTCCTCCCCAACGCCGTTGTCCCCATCGACCATCCCGACCCCCGCTGCCCTTTTCCCTACCGGGCCTGTGAGCTTCCCATCCCTCCTCTCTCTGCCGTGCCGCGCGCCCGCTCCGCCATCGCCGCGCCCTCCCCCCACTGCTCCCTCATCTCGTGCACGCGCCGTCCGCAGGCACACGGCACCCGCGCCCGCGCCGTGCTGCCGTGCTGCGCGCGCACGCCCCCGCATAACTGCGCCCTTCTGCCCGTTGTGGCTCGGCCGCAATCGCCCGCCTCCCTGCCGCCCACGGTCATGCCCCGACGCCCTGCCCCGTTGCCGCTGCAGGCACCCGCGGCGCTGGATCGCGCCCTGCGCCCAGATCCCCGCCGTTCCCAGCTCGTCGCCGCCTGGCTCCACCACCCGCGCACCGCGCCTGCTGCTTCCCCGTGGTTCGCGCCCGCCTCTGCCCGCCTCTCGCTCCACCCCGCGGCCGACGCCCTGCCGCCGCTCCACGCCGACGCGCCGCCCTGACCACGCTCCGGCTCCGCCTCTCCCTGCCCCGCCATGGCCTGCCGCGTCCGCTGGTGCTCCTCCGTCCGCCGCACGCCCGCGCCACCGAGCTACCCGCGCTCGCCCGCGCCTACCTGTGCCTCTGCTCGCGCTCGTCACCGCCGCCGCAACCGTGCCCCGCCTTCGCCTGCCGCGCCCCACCTAGCCCCTGCCTCGCCGGGCCTCGCCCTCTCTGGTCTGCGCGTGCCGCGCCGCTCGATGCTGTGGCTGGACCGGGCAGGTGCCAGTCGGGCTAGCGCCCGGCGCCCAGCACCCACCGCCCGCTACGCCCGTCACCCGCTAAGCCTCCCCTGGCCCTATGACAAGTGGGGTCCATCCCCAGAGCGATTTTATAAAAAAAGGGATTAAAAATATAATAATAATAAATTTAATTGATTAATTAACTAAATTAATTAACTTAATTAATCCCGTTTAATTAACCTAATTAGCTAATTAACCTAATTAACTATTGTTAATTAACTAATCAGTCAATGACATGCGGGACCCACAAGTCAGTTTGACCCAGTCAACGCCCTGTTGACTACTGACGTCATGCTGACATCATGATGAAGTCACCTTACGCTATTCTGGATAATGTTGATTTAAATAATTAAATAAATTCTAAAAATAATTAAAACTTTAGAAAATCATATAAAATAATCCGTAACTCGGATGAAAATACTTTGTACATGAAAGGTACTCAGAACGACGAGACGAATCCGGATACGCAGCCCGTTCGCCCGCCACACACCCCTAGCATAGCAAACACGCAACTTTCCCCCTCCGGTTCATTTGTCCGAAAACGCGAAACACCGGGGATACTTTCCTGGTTGTTTCCCCCTTTCGCCGGTATCACCTCCTACTGCGTTAGGGCTCACCTAGCATTGTTCATTGTCATGCCATGCATCGTCATGCATATGTTTGCTTTTATATTTATTTTTTCTTCCCCCTCTTCTCTCGCTAGACACCGAGACCGACGCCGCTGCTACCCAGTACGACTACGGTGTTGATGACCCCTCCTTCTCGGCTAAGCTTCCAGGCAAGCCCCCCCTTTGATCACCAGATATCGCCTATTCCTTCTCTCTACTGCTTGCATTAGAGTAGTGTAGCATGTTACTGCTTTCGGTTAATCCTATTCTACTGCATAGCCTGTCATTGTTGCTACAGTTGTTACCCTTACCTGCAATCCTAAATGCTTACTATAGGATGCTAGTATTCCATCAGTGGCCCTACATTCTTGTCCGTCTGCCATGCTATACTACCGGGCCGTGATCACTCGGGAGGTGATCATAGGTATATACTTACATACATATTATATGATACATTGTGGTGACTAAAGTAGGGTCGGCTCGTAGAGTACCCGCAACTGATTCTGATGTGGGGGCTGAAAGGACAGGTGGCTCCATCCCGGTAGAGGTGGGCCTGGGTTCCCGACGGCCCCCTACTGTTACTTTGTGGCGGAGCGACAGGGCAGGTTGAGACCACCTAGGTGAGAGGTGGCCCTGGCCCTGGTCGGCATCCGCGGTTACTTCATAATAACTTGCTTAACGAGATTTTGGTATTTGATCTGGGTTGGGTCGTTGACCTTATACGCACTAACCGCCACGTGGGACAAGATATGGGCAACCGGCATCTTGGTATCAGCCGAAGCTCTTTTTGACGTCAGCCATTGAGCGGCGCGCGCCGGATTGTGCCGTAAGCCCGCGCTTGTATTAAGGGCGCTAGGTCTGCTTCCGACCGCGTACGCAACGTGCAGGTGTGCAATGGGCGATGGGCCCAGACCCCTGCGCGCATAGGATTTAGACCGGCGTGCTGACCTCTCTGTTGAGCCTAGGTAGGGTTGCGACGTGTTGATCTCCCGAGGCCGGACATGACCCAAGAAAGTGTGCCCGGCCAGAGGGATCGAGCGTGTCGGGTAATGTGGTGCACCCCTGCAGGGAAGTTTATCTATTCGAATAGCCGTGTCCCTCGGTAAAAGGACGACCCGGAGTTGTACCTTGACCTTATGACAACTAGAACCGGATACTTAATAAAACACACCCTTCCAAGTGCCAGATAAAACCCAGTGATCGCCCTCACACAGGGCGACGAGGGGAGGATCGCCGGGTAGGATTATGCTATGCGATGATACTTGGTGAACTTACCATCTACTCTCTTCTACATGCTGCAAGATGGAGGCTGCCAGAAGCGTAGTCTTCGACAAGACTAGCTATCCACCTCTTATTCTGGCATTCTGCAGTTCAGTCCACCGATATTGCCCCTTTATACAGATACCCATGCATATGTAGTGTAGATCCTTGCTTGCGAGTACTTTGGATGAGTACTCACGGTTGCTTTTCTCCATCTTTTCCCCCTTTCCTTTCTACCTGGTTATCGCAACCAGAAGCTGGAGCCCAGGAGCTTGACGCCGACGTCAACAACGACTCTTACTACACCGGAGG
This sequence comes from Aegilops tauschii subsp. strangulata, assembly GCF_002575655.3. NCBI lineage: Eukaryota > Viridiplantae > Streptophyta > Magnoliopsida > Poales > Poaceae > Aegilops > Aegilops tauschii. The sequence goes on from NC_053037.3 coordinate 287,073,374, forward strand.
TGCCTACTACTACGTGCAGGCCGCTGACGACGACCAGGAGTAGTTTAGGAGGATCCCAGGCAGGAGGCCTGCGCCTCTTTCGATCTGTATCCCAGTTTGTGCTAGCCATCTTATGGCAACTTGTTTGTCTGTACTCAGATATTGTTGCTTCTGCTAACTCGTCTATGATCGAGCACTTGTATTCGAGCCCTCGAGGCCCCTGGCTTGTATTATGATGCTTGTATGACTTATTTATGTTTTTAGAGTTGTGTTGTGATATCTTCCTGTGAGTCCCTGATCTTGATCGTACACGTTTGTGAAGGAAATATGCCCTAGAGGCAATAATAAAGTTATTATTTATTTCCTTATTTCATGATAAATGTTTATTATTCATGCTAGAATTGTATTAACCGGAAACTTAGTACATGTGTGAATACATAGACAAAACAAAGTATCCGTAGTATGCCTCTACTTGACTAGCTCGTTTATCAAAGATGGTTATGTTTCCTAACCATAGACATGTGTTGTCATTTGATGAACGGGATAACATCATTAGGAGAATGATGTGATGGACAAGACCCATTCGTTAGCTTAGCATTATGATCGTTACACTTTCATTGCTACTGCTTTCTTCATGACTTATACATGTTCCTCAGACTATGAGATTATGCAACTCCCGAATACTGGAGGAACACCTTGTGTGCTATCAAACGTCACAACGTAACTGGGTGATTATAAAGATGCTCTACAGGTGTCTCCGATGGTGTTTGTTGAGTTGGCATAGATCGAGATTAGGATTTGTCACTCCGTGTATCGGAGAGGTATCTCTGGGCCCTCTCGGTAATGCACATCACTATAAGCCTTGCAAGCAATGTGACTAATGAGTTAGTTGCGGGATGATGCATTACGGAACGAGTAAAGAGACTTGCCAGTAACGAGATTGAACTAGGTATGGTGATACCGACGATCGAATCTCGGGCAAGTAACATACCGATGATAAAGGGAACAACGTATGTTGTTCTGCGGTTTGACCGATAAAGATCTTCGTAGAATATGTAGGAGCCAACATGAGCATCCAGGTTCCGCTATTGGTTATTGACCGGAGGTGCGTCTCGGTCATGTCTACATAGTTCTCGAACCCGTAGGGTCCGCACGCTTAACGTTCTGTGATGCTTTGTATTATGAGTTATGTGATTTGATGACCGAAGTTTGTTCGAAGTCCCGGATGAGATCGGGGACATGACGAGGAGTCTCGAAATGGTCGAGACGTAAATATCGATATATTGGAAGGCTACATTCGGACATCGGAAAGGTTCCGAGTGATTCGGGTATTTTTCGGAGTACCGGAGAGTTACGGGAATTCGTATTGGGCCTTAATGGGCCATACGGGAAAGGAGAGAAAGGCCTCAAGGGTGGCCGCGTCCCTTCCCCATGGACTGGTCCAAATTGGACTAGGGAAAAGGGGCGACCCCTTCCTTCCTTCTCCTTCTCCCTTCCCTTTTCCTATTTCATGTGGGAGGTGGAATCCTACTAGGACTAGGAAGTCCTAGTAGGACTCCACACTTTGGGCGCGACCTATGAGGGCCGGCCTCCTCCTCCCTCCATCCTTTATATACGTGGCCAGGGGGCACCCCATAGACACACAAGTTGATCATTGATCTTTTAGCCGTGTGCGGTGCCCCCCTCCACCATAATCCACCTCGGTCATATTGTTGCAGTGCTTAGGCGAAGCCCTGCGCCGGTAGCTTCATCATCACCATCATCACGCTGTCATGCTGACGAAGCTCTCCCTCGACACTCTGCTGGATCGTGAGTTCGTGGGACGTCACTGAGCCGAACGTGTGCAGATCACGGAGGTGTCGTACTTTCGGTGCTAGGATCGGTCGATCGTGAAGACGTACGACTACATCAACCGTCTTGTCATAACGCTTTTGCGTACGGTCTACGAGGATACATGGACTACACTCTCCCCTCTCGTTGCTATGCATCACCATGATCTTGCATGTGCGTAGGATTTTTTTGAAATTACTATGTTCCCCAACAGTGGTTAGAGCCAGGTTTATGCGTAGATGTTATATGCACAAGTAGAACACAAGTGAGTTGTGGGCGATAATAGTCATACTGCTTACCAGCATGTCATACTTTGATTCGACGATATTGTTGGATGAAGCGGCCCGGACCGACATTACGCATACGCGAGACTGGTTCTACCGACGTGCTTCGCACACAGGTGACTGGCGGGTGTCACTTTCTCCAACTTTAGTTGAATCGAGTGTGGCTACGCCCGGTCCTTGTTGAAGGTTAAAACAGCACATACTTGACGAAAAATCATTGTGGTTTTCTACGTAGGTAAGAACGGTTCCTGCTCAGTCCATAGCAGGCACGTAAAACTTTTAACAACAAAGTAGAGGACATCTAACTTGTTTTTGTAGGGCATGTTGTGATATGATATGGTCAAGACGTGATGAGATATAAATTGTTGTATAAGATGATCATGTTTTTGAAATTATCGGCAACTGGCAGGAGCCTTATGGTTGTCTCTTTATTGCATAAGATGCAAGTGCCATGTAATTGCTTTAATTTATCGCTATGCGATAGCAATAGTTCCAAAAGCAATAGCTGGCGAGATGACCATATGACGACACGTTGATAGAGATCAAGATGATAGAGATCATGGTGTCACGCCGGTGACGATAGAAATCATGACGGTAGTTTGGAGATGGAGATCAAAGGCACAAGATGATGATGGCCATATCATGTCACATATTTTGATTGCATGTGATGTTTATTTTTTATACATCTTATTTTGCTTGGTTCGGCGGTAGCTTTATAAGATGGTCCCTTACTAAAATATCAAGGTATAAGTGTTCTCCCTGAGTATGTACCGTTGCGACAGTTCTTCGTGCTGAGACACCACGTGATGATCGGGTGTGATAAGCTCTACGTTCACATACAACGGGTGCAAGCCAGTTTTTCACATGCAGAATACTCGGGTTAAACTTGACGATCCTAGCATATGCAGATATGCCTCGGAACACTGAGACCGAAAGGTCGAGCGTGAATCATATAGTAGATACGATCAACATAGTGATGTTCACCATTGAAAACTACTCCATCTCACGTGATGATCGGACATGGTTTAGTTGATATGGATCACTTAGATGATTAGAGGGATGTCTATCTAAGTGGGAGTTCTTTAGTAATATGATTAATTGAACTTTAATTTATCATGAACTTAGTACCTGATAGTATTTTGCATATCTATGTTGTAGATCAATAGCTCGCGTTTAGCTCCTCTGTTTTATTTTTGATATGTTCCCAGAGAAAACTAAGTTGAAAGATGTTAGTAGCAAAGATGCGGACTAGCTCCGTGATCTGAGGATTATCCTCATTGCTGCATAGAAGAATTATGTCCTTGATGCACCGCTAGGTGACGGACCTATTGCAGGAGCAGATGCACATGTTATGAACGTTTGGCAAAGCTGGGTATGATGACTACTTGATAGTTTAGTGCACCATGCTTTATGGCTTAGAACTGGGACTTCAAAAATGTTTTGAATGCCATGGAGCATATAAGATGTTCTAAGAGTTGAAATTGGTATTTCATACTCATGCCCGTGTCGAGAGGTATGAGACCTTTGACAGTACTTTGCCTACAATATGGAGGAGAATAGCTCAACCAGTGAGCATGTGCTTAGATTGTCTAGGTACTACAATTGCTTGAATCAAGTGGGAGTTAATCTTCCAGATAAGATAGTAATTGACAAAGTTCTCTAGTCACTATCACCAAGTTACTAGAACTCCGTGATGAACTATAATATGCAAGGGATAACGCGGAAACGATTCCCAAGCTCTTCGCGATGCTGAAAACGGCAAAGGTAGAAATCAAGAAAAAGCATCAAGTGTTGATGGTTGACAAGACCACTAGTTTCAAGTAAAAGGGCAAGGGAAAGAAAGGGAACTTCAAGAAGAATGGCAAGCAAGTTGCCACTCCCATGAAGAAGCCCAAAGCTAGACCCAAATCTGAAACTGAGTGCTTCTACTGCAAAGGAAATGGTCACTGGAAGTGGAACTGCCCTAGATATTTGGCGGATAAGAAGGATGGCAAAGTGAACAAAGGTATAGTTGATATACATGTTATTGATGTGTACTTTACTAGTGTTTATAGCAACCCCTCAGTATTTGATACTGGTTCAATTACTAAGAGTAGTAACTTGAAACGGGAGTTGCAAAATAAACAGAGACTAGTTAAGGGCGAGGTGATGATGTGAGTTGGAAGTGATTCCAAGGTTGATAAGATCACCATCGCACACTCCCTTTTACCTTCGGGATTAGTGTTCAACCTAAAATAAATGTTATTTGGTGTTTGCGTTAAGCATGAATATGATTGGATCATGTTTATTGCAATACGGTTATTCATTTAAGTCAAGGAATAATTGTTATTCTGTTTACATGAATAAAACCTTCTGTGGTCATACACCCAAGGTGAATGGTTTGTTGAATCTCGATCGTAGTGATACACATATTCATAGTATTGATGCCAAAAGATGCAAGGTTGATAATGATAGTGCACCATATTTGTGGCACTGCCGTTTAGGTCATATTGGTGTAAAGCGCATGAAGAAACTCCATGTTGATGGGCTTTTTGAATCACTTGATTATGAAGCACTTGATGCTTGCGAACCATGCCTCATGGGCAAGATGACTAAGACTCCGTTCTCCAGAACAATGGAACGAGCAACTGACTTATTGGAAATAATACATACTGATGTATGCAGTCCGATGAGTGTTGAGGCTCGTGGCGGGTATCGTTATTTTCTGACCTTCACAGATGATTTGAACAGATATGGGTATAACTACTTGATGAAACATAAGTCTGAAACATTTGAAAAGTTCAAAGAATTTCAGAGTGAAGTGGAAAATCATCGTAACAAGAAAATAAAGTTTCTACGACTGATCGCGGAGATGAATATTTGAGTTACGAGTTTGGTCTTCAATTAAAACAATGTGGAATAGTTTCACAAACTCATGCCACCTGGAACACCATAGCATAATGGTGTGTCCGAACGTCATAACCGTACTTTATTGGATATAGTGCAATCTATGATGTCTCTTATCGATTTACCACTATCGTTTTGGGGTTATGCATTAGAGACAGCTACATTCACGTTAAATAGGGCACCGTCTAATCCGTTGAGACGACACCGTATGAACTATGGTTTGGCTAGAAACCTAAGCTGTCGTTTCTTAAAGTTTGGGATTGCGATGCTTATGTGAAAAAGTTTCAACCTGATAAGCTCGAGCCCAAATCGGAGAAGTGCTTCTTCATAGGATACCCAAAAGAATATGTTGGGTACACCTTCTATCACAGATCCGAAGGAAGATCTTTGTTGCTAAGAATGGATTCTTTCTGAAGAAGGAGTTTCTCTCGAAAGAAGTGAGTGGGAGGAAATTAGAACTTGATGAGGTAATTGTACCTGCTCCCGAATTGGAAAGTAGTTCATCACAGAAATCAGTTCCAGTGATTCCTACACCAATTAGTGAGGAAGCTAATGATGACGATCATGAAACTTCAGATCAAGTTACTACCAAACCTTGTAGGTCAACCGGAGCATGTTCCGCACCAGAGTGGTATCATAATCCTATTCTGGAAGTCATGTTACTAGACCCTGATGAACCTACAAACTATGAGGAAGAGATGATGAGCCCAGATTCCGCGAAATGGTTTGAAGCCATGAAATCTGAGATGGGATCCATGTCTGAGAACAAAGTGGACTTTGGTTGACTTGCCCGATGATCGACAAGCCATAGAAAATAAATGGATCTTCAAGAGGAAGACGGACGCTGATAGTAGTGTTACTATCTACAAAGCTAGACTTGTCGAAAAAGGTTTTTGACAAAGTTCAAGGTGTTGACTACGATGAGATTTTCTCACTCGTAGCGATGCTTAAGTCTGTCCGAATCATGTTAGAAAAATGCCACATTTTATGAAATCTGGCAAATGGATGTCAAAACTACATTGCTTAATGGATTTCTTAAAGAAGAGTTGTATATGATGCAACCAGAAGGTTTTGTCGATCCTAAAGCTGCTAACAAAATGTGCAAGCTCCAGCGATCCATCCATGGACTGGTGCAAAGCATCTCAGATTTGGAATATACGCTTTGATGAGTTGATCAAAGCATATAGTTTTATACAGACTTGCGATGAAGCCTGTATTTAGAAGAAAGTGAGTGGGAGCACTACAACCTTTCTGATAAGTATATGTGAATGACATATTGTTGATCGGAAATGATGTAGATTTTTTTGGAAAGCATAAAAGGAGTGTTTGAAAGGAGTTTTTCAAACAAAGACCTCAATGAAGCTGCTTACATATTGAGCATCAAGATCTATAGAGATAGATCAAGACGCTTGATAAGTTTTTTCAATGAGTACATACCTTGAAATTTTTGAAGTAGTTCAAAATGGAACAGTCAAAGAAGGAGTTCTTGCCTGTATTGCAAGGTGTGAAATTGAGTAACACCCTACGCTCGACCACGGCAGAAGATAGAAAGAGAATGAAAGTCATTCCCTATGCCTCGGCCATAGGTTCTATAAAGTATGCCATGTTGTGTACCAGATCTATTGTATACCCTACACTGAGTTTGGCAAGAGAGTACAATAGTGATCTAGGAGTAGATCACTGGACAACGGTCAAAATTATCCTTAGTGGAATAAGGATATGTTTCTCGATTATGGAGGTGACAAAAGGTTCGTCGTAAAGGGTTATGTCGATGCAAGTTTTGACACTAATCCAGATGACTCTATGTCTCAATCTGGATACATATTGAAAGTGGGAGCAATTAGCTAGAGTAGCTCCGTGCAGAGCATTGTTGACATAGAAATTTGCAAAATACATACGGATCTGAATATGGCAGACCCGTTGAGTAAACTTCTCTCACAAGCAAAACATGATCACACCTTAGTACTCTTTGGGTGTTAATCACATGGCGATGTGAACTAAGATTACTGACTCTAGTAAACCCTTTGAGTGTTGGTCACATGGCGATGTGAACTATGGGTGTTAATCACATGGTGATGTGAACTATTGGTGTTAAATCACATGGCGATGTGAACTAGATTATTGACTCTAGTGCAAGTGGGAGACTGAAGGAAATATGCCCTAGAGGAAATAATAAAGTTATTATTTATTTCCTTATTTCATGATAAATGTTTATTATTCATGCTACGTGCACGCCGCTGATGACGACCAAGAGTAGTTTAGGAGGATCCCAGGCAGGAGGCCTGCGCCTCTTTCGATCTGTATCCCAGTTTGTGCTAGCCATCTTATGGCAACTTGTTTGTCTGTAGTCAGATATTGTTGCTTCTGCTAACTCGTCTATGATTGAGCACTTGTATTCGAGCCCTCGAGGCCCCTGGCTTGTATTATGATGCTTGTATGACTTATTTATGTTTTTAGAGTTGTGTTGTGATATCTTCCTGTGAGTCCCTGATCTTGATCGTACACGTTTGTGAAGGAAATATGCCCTAGAGGCAATAATAAAGTTATTATTTATTTCCTTATTTCATGATAAATGTTTATTATTCATGCTAGAATTGTATTAACCGGAAACTTAGTACATGTGTGAATACATAGACAAAACAAAGTATCCGTAGTATGCCTCTACTTGACTAGCTCATTTATCAAAGATGGTTATGTTTCCTAACCATAGACATGTGTTGTCATTTGATGAACGGGATCACATCATTAGGAGAATGATGTGATGGACAAGACCCATTCGTTAGCTTAGCATTATGATCGTTACACTTTCATTGCTACTGCTTTCTTCATGACTTATACATGTTCCTCAGACTATGAGATTATGCAACTCCCGAATACCGGAGGAACACCTTGTCTGCTATCAAACGTCACAACGTAACTGGGTGATTATAAAGATGCTCTACAGGTGTCTCTGATGGTGTTTGTTGAGTTGGCATAGATCGAGATTAGGATTTGTCACTCCGTGTATCGGAGAGGTATCTCTGGGCCCTCTCGGTAATGCACATCACTATAAGCCTTGCAAGCAATGTGACTAATGAGTTAGTTGCGGGATGATGCATTATGGAACGAGTAAAGAGACTTGCCAGTAACGAGATTGAACTAGGTATGGTGATACCGACGATCGAATCTCGGGCAAGTAACATACCGATGACAAAGGGAACAACATATGTTGTTATGCGGTTTGACCGATAAAGATCTTTGTAGAATATGTAGGAGCCAATATGAGCATCCAGTTTCCGCTATTGGTTATTGACCGGAGATGTGTCTCGGTCATGTCTACATAGTTCTCGAATCTGTAGGGTCCGCACGCTTAACGTTCTATGACGCTTTGTATTATGAGTTATGTGATTTGATGACCGAAGTTTGTTCAAAGTCCCGGATGAGATCGGGGACATGACGAGGAGTCTCGAAATGGTCGAGACGTAAATATCGATATATTGGAAGGCTACATTCGGACATCGGAAAGGTTCCGAGTGATTCGGGTATTTTTTTGGAGTACCGGAGAGTTACGGGAATTCGTATTGGGCCTTAATGGGCCATACGGGAAAGGAGAGAAAGGCCTCAAGGGTGGCCGCGCCCCTTCCCCATGGACTGGTCCAAATTGGACTAGGGAAAAGGGGCGACCCCTTCCTTCCTTCTCCTTCTCCCTTCCCTTTTCCTATTCCATGTGGGAGGTGGAATCCTACTAGGGCTAGGAAGTCCTAGTAGGACTCCACACTTTGGGCGCGACCTATGAGGGCCGGCCTCCTCCTCCCTCCATCCTTTATATACGTGGCCAGGGGGCACCCCATAGACACACAAGTTGATCATTGATCTTTTAGCCGTCTGCGGTGCCTCCCTCAACCATAATCCACCTCGGTCATATCATTGCAGTGCTTAGGCGAAGCCCTGCGCCGGTAGCTTCATCATCACCGTCATCAAGCCGTCGTGCTGAGGAAGCTCTCCCTCGACACTCTGCTGGATCATGAGTTCATGGGATGTCACCGAGCCGAACGTGTGCAGATCGCGGAGGTGCCATACTTTCGGTGCTAGGATCGGTCGATCGTGAAGACGTACGACTACATCAACCGTGTTGTCATAATGCTTTCGCTTACGGTCTACGAGGGTACATGGACTACACTCTCCCCTCTCGTTGCTATGCATCACCATGATCTTGCGTGTGCGTAGGAATTTTTTTTAAATTACTACGTTCCCCAACAGTTTGCGTGCATGATTAGTGTACGATTGAATCGGGGGCGTCACAGATGATGAGGTAGAACCTATTGCCCCTTTATTTCAAACCCTGGGAGTTACTTCTACGTTATGCTTATACTGCTATGCTATGCTCGTAGACGTGGTTTGGATGAGTGATCAATGACACTTGTGAGAGATTATTATGAACTACGGGTTTATTTAAGGTGGCTACTTTAACACACATCTGGGTGGATTGTTTGTGGGCACCTGGGGGATCCAGTATTGTCCAAGGAGATCCCAGGGAATCCGTGTGATCATCCTGCGGTTCGCCACCCAGGCTCAAAGGGATCATAAGATTATTCATGCTAGAAACTTCCGTGTGCAGCCACAAGCCATTATGGGCTCTGGCATAGTTGAGTATGTTGTGTGACCTCTTTCAGTGGTAAACTAGCAGATGTAGGGGATGTAGGTGGTACGGTTTACACGTCGAAAGAGTTAATGCTTCTGAAAGACTGTGTCTTGGTCATCCGTTTCTCAAACACCATGTAGTGTGAGAAATTCAACGGAGGAGATCGAGTCTTGTGGGGAAAAGTGCGCAAACCTCTGCAGAGTGTACAAACTAATCATGGTTAGCCGTGTCCCCGGTTATGGACATCTTGAGTATCTGGTTTTTGAATTATTGATGTGATCTCAACACTTTAAATTAATCATTTGTTGGGTTGGTAATTACTATTTAATTGGGATTGAGATGGGGTCTCCATTTTCAATGTTTATCAACCAACTTTGTAGTTAAATAAAGTATATTCCTTTGCAGTAGGGAAAAACTGGCTTCACGCAAAAATATATTAACCATAGAGCGTCCACCAGCCATATATGCATGTAGTGTTAGCATTTACCTTGTTCATTGCTCTACAGTGTTATTTTGCCAGCATATTTCATGTGCTGACCCATTTCGGGCTGCAATGTATTATGTTGCAGACTTTTTAGACGAAGAGTAAGGTGCGCTAGGTCGTTGTCGTGCACTCAGCTATGCCTTGGAGTTGATGGACTCATTTACCTTCGATGCTTCCGCAGTTATCTTATTTAGATGGCCTTAAGCCATATTATTGTAATAAGTTCTCTTTTGAGACATTCGATAATAAGTGTGTGATTGCACTCTGTTATAAATCCTTCAAGTACTGTGTGTGTCAGCATTACCGATCCAGGGATGACACTTATGCACAGAGATCTGACCGTTTGAGGTCGGATCGCTACAAGATGGTATCAGAGCACACGCTGACCGTAGGATGCGACCACTAAGATAAGCCATAGGTCACTCTCCTCTACTCGTTTCTGACTCTCCTCCATTTTCCACTCTATAGATGGCGGACCCAAGGAACAAGTTTGCTCAACCGGATGAAGACACACCTTTTGGACGACACTTGAAGGAAGTCACTAGGTACCTGAACATCGGAATACCAAGCTTCACCGGGACCTACACCGCTACTTTACGAGAAGAGGAGCGTTGGATGATTCGAGTTCATGTTCCAGGAAGGACATTAACGCCAGTTACTGAGCCCATAGAGTTTTCCTTTGACGCACCAACCTGGAGTCTAGGAAAGAGCATGGCAGCTCACATCGCCATGGGAAGAATCGGCGAAGTATACAACAAGGATCTTAAGGACACTATCTATCAAATATGTGGGCGCCGAGATGAGCAATGGGAGATGATCAGCACCAGGAGGGACAGGTCCATTGCAGCCTTCATCCAGGAGCTAAACCAGCACATTCGTCGCCAGGAGAACCAAATGTGCGCCAGCATGATAGATCTGAAGAAAGTGATGACCAGGAACATGGAGCTTGAAGAGGAACTCAAGTCTACACGCGATGGATATGAGGAGGAAATTGTAGTGTTACTGGAGAAGAATGAAGACCTGAAGAAGAAGCTAGGAGTATTCATGGGAGATCCCGCACCTGAGGAGGACATCCGTTCTGAGGATTACATCATCATCGACGACACTGACTCCAACCCCAACAGTAGTGATGATGATTACGAAGATGAAGCTAGAGCAGATATCATGGAGTCTTCCGCCGATCAAAATTTCTAGTCGACCACCATATTATCAGTAGTATTCCCCCATGTATATAGTCGTAGTCCGAGTAATTTGTAATGGTAGTTAGATCGTTTGTATGCCCTTGTCTGAATTGATTGGTGTGATATGATTGTGTTTGTCTCATGTGCATATGGGTAGTGATTTCTCTTTAGACCTCATTCTATTCTAATCTCTCCCCTCTAAACCCATCAGATGCCTCCGAGACGTGACACCTGATTTGTATTCCCACCGGAGCTCACCCAGTTGATCCAACAGCAGAATGCCTTGATGCAGTTGCTAGTCCAGAATCAAGGCAACAACAACAACAACAACAACAACAACAACAACAACAACAACAACAACACGACGACGACGACGACGACGACGACGACGACCACAACAACAACAACAACAACAACAACAACAACAACAACAACAACAACAACAACAACAACAACAACAACAACAACAACAACAACAACAACAACAACAACAACGACGACGACGACGACGACGACGACGACAACGACGACGACGACAACAACAACAACAACGACAACAACAACAACAACAACAACAACAACAACAACAACAACAACAACAACAACAACAACGACGACGACGACGACGACGACGACGACGACGACGACGACGACGACGACGACGACGACAACAACAACAACAACAACAACAACAACAACAACAACAACAACAACAACAACAACAACAACAACAACAACAACAACAACAACAACAACAACAACGACGACGACGACGACGACGACAAAAACAACAACGACAGCAATGACAACAACAACAAAAACAACAACAACAACAACTCCAGTTGACAACTTAGCCCGTTTTCTGAGGTTGAATCCGCCGGTGTTTTCTAGTAGCACCGAGCCGATTGTTGCTGATGACTGGCTCCATAGGATTGGAAGGGAGCTGACCACCACAGGTTGCACAGATGCTGAGAAGGTGCGCTTCACCGCACACCAACTGGATGGACCCGCAGCCTCATGGTAGGAGAATTACACAACTACGTTTCCCCACAGATGCCGCAAAGCAGGAGAAGTTTATGGAAGGACTTAATGACGAGCTGAGTATGCAGTTGATGGTGGCAATATTGGCTAACTACCAGGAGTTGGTAGACAGGGCTCTTATGATTGAAGGGAAGCAACAGCAGATAGAGAGCCGCAAAAGAAAGTATGGACAAGGGAAGTATAATTCTGGAGCTCAGCTGAAGCCTCGTTTTACCCCGAACTCGGGAGGATATACCCATAACCATGGAGGCCACACTCACAATGGAGGAAGTTCGCATAATCACAGTGGCCCCAAGAATGGAAATGGAAATGGAGCAAGCAGCAACCAGAACCGTCCCAACCCAACAACACCCGCTAAAAAGGATCTGAGTCATGTCACCTGTTACAAGTGCGGGAAGACTGGGCACTACGCCAACGATTGTTCTGAGTTGAAGAATGGCAATGGCAATGGAAGCTCTGGGAAGAAGCCCAATCCCTTCACCAGAGGTTAGGTGAACCACATCAACGTGGAAGAGGTTGAAGATCAGCCTGACGCAGTGATTGGTAAGTTTTTGGTTAAGTCGTTTACCGCTCTTGTTCTTTTCGATACTAGTGCATCGCATTCATACATATCAAGGGGATTTGTGGACAATTTTAAGTTACCCACCTTAGCCCTTAGGTCACCCATGTTAGTAAGCTCGCCAGAAGCAGAGTATATGGCCAGTCGATGGTGTGATCGGTTACCCTTAACCATTGGTAGCCATGTTTTCCCCTCATACCTAATAATTTTGGATTCACAAGGATTGGACATAATACTAGGCATGGATTGGCTATCAAAGTATGGAGGGAACATTGACTGTGCTAGTAAGTCAATTTTGCTCACCACCCCTGAGGGAAGAAGGATTAAGTATGTATCTAGGCATGCGCCGAAGAGGACCCAAGTGAATTCCCTCTCAGGAGTTGTTCAGGAGGAAGTGCCTGTAGTGAAGGATTACCCGGATGTATTTCCAGAGGAACTACCAGGCATGCCGCCGGATCAAGACATTGAGTTTTTGATAGAACTGTTGCCAGGCACTGGACCGATATCAAAGAGACCATATCGGATGCCCGCAAATGATCTGGAGGACATTAAGAAGCAGATTAAGGAGTTATTGGAGAAAGGTTACATTCGACGAAGTTTGTCACCGTGGGGAGCCGCAGTGCTCTTGGTTGAGAAGAAGGATGGATCTTTGAGAATGGTTGTTGATTATCGTGCATTGAATGAAGTGATGATCAAGAACAAGTACCCACTACCGATGATCAACGATTTGTTTGACCAACCGCAAGGAGCTAAAGTATTTTCCAAGATCGATCTGCGATCAGGATACCATCAGCTGAAGATCCAAGAGTGGGACATACCTAAGACAACCTTTACCACAAGGTACGGGCTATATGAGTACACGGTTATGTCATTTGGATTAACAAATGCCCCTGCCTATTTCATGAGTATGATGAATAAGGTGTTCATGGAGTTCTTGGATAAATTTATTGTGGTGTTCATTGATAATATTTTGGTGTACTCGAAGAATGAAGAGGAGCACAAGGAGCACTCGCGGTTAGTTCTTGAGAAGCTCAGGGAACATCAGCTATATGCCAAGTTCAGCAAATGTGAGTTTTGGTTGACGGAAGTTGGATTCCTTGGACATGTTATATCAGGAGAAGGTATAGCAGTAGACCCTAACAAGGTTCAGTCAGTCACTGAGTGGATGGCACCCACCTCAGTAGGAGAGATTCGCAGTTTTCTCGGACTCGCGGGATATTATCGGAGATTCATTGAGAATTTTTCCAAGATTGCGAAGCCCATGACGGAGTTGTTGAAGAAGGACACCAAGTTCAAGTGGGCCGAAGAGTGTGAGGTTGGTTTTCAGGAGTTGAAGAAACGCTTGGTTACAGCCCCAGTGCTAATTCTTCCGGATATACGCAAGGATTTCCAAGTGTATTGCGACGCTTCTCGCCAAGGACTTGGAGGTGTACTTATGCAGGACGGAAGAGTTGTTTCATATGCCTCACGTCAGGTTCGACCTCATGAGTTAAATTATGCCACGCATGATTTGGAGTTAGCAGCCGTAGTGCATGCACTCAAGACCTGGAGACATTTTCGAAACCGTTGTGATGTGTACATGGATCATAAGAGTTTGAAGTACATTTTCACTCAGAAGGAGCTAAATCTCAGGCAGAGGAGATGGTTGGAGCTTATAAAGGATTATGATATGAAGCTGCGCTATCATCCAAGAAAGGCTAATGTCGCAGGAGACACTTTGAGCCGGAAGAGTTATGTCAATACCCTAGTAAGCGGAGGATTACCGTAGGAGTTAGCCGACGATCTCAAGGAACTTAGTTTGGAGATAGTTCCAAGAGGTTTTGTTGCAGCATTGGAAGTTTAGTCTACATTATTGGGAAAGATTCGAGAAGCTCAGAAGGATGATAAGGAGATTGCTGAGATAAAGGAGAAGATGGGTAAGGGAAAAGCCAAAGGTTTTCGTGAGGATGAGCACGAAACTTTATGGTTTGACGACAGTGTTTATGTACCCAATAATGCAGAGATCAGGAAGTTAATACTTCAGGAAGCTCATGACTTGCCATACTCGATTCACCCCGAAACACCTAGATGTATTTGGATTTGAAGGAGCATTTCTGGTGGACTGGTATGAAGAAGGATATTGCCGAGTATGTAGCCGTATGTGATGTATGTCAGAGAGTGAAGGCAGAACACCAGAAGCCACCAGGATTACTACAACCTATGCCGATACCCGAATGTAAGTGGGACAAGCTTGTCATGGATTTCATCACCGGATTACCCAGGACCCGATCGGGATATGATTCTATCTGGGTAGTAGTTGATCGCTTGACCAAAGTGGCTCACTTTATCCCAGTGAAAACCACCTATACGAGTGCGAAGTTGGCTAAGATATATATGACCAGGATCGTATGTCTGCATGGAGTTCCGAGGACCATCGTATCAGATAGAGGAACATAGTTTACCTCGAAGTTTTGGAATCAGCTGCACCAGACTTTGGGTACTAGGCTAGAGTTCAGTACAGCCTTTCATCCGCAGACAGATGGACAGACCGAGAGAGTCAATCAGATTCTGGAGGACATGTTGAGAGCTTGTGCGCTAGATTATGGATCTAGTTGGGATGATAAGCTGCCTTACGCAGAGTTCTCATACAACAACAGTTATCAAGCCAGTTTGAAGATGGCACCTTTCGAAGCTTTGTATGGGAGAAGGTGCAGGACATTGTTACTGTGGGATGAAGTTGGAGACCGCCAGTTGTTTGGACCGGATCTGATCAAGGAGTTTGAAGAGAAGATTAAGTTGATTCGCGACAGACTAAAGGTACCTCAGTCCCGGCAGAAGAGTGATGCCGATACAAAACGCAAGGAGGTAGTCTATGAAATCGGAGACAGAGCATATCTTCGTGTGTCACCCCTGCGAGGAGTTAAACGATTTGGAGTTAAGGGAAAGTTAGCCCCGAGATTTGTAGGACCATACCGAGTTTTGGAGCGTATGGGAGAAGTGGCCTACAAGTTGGAGTTACCCGAAGGACTGTCAGGAGTTCATGATGTGTTTCACGTTTCTCAGTTGAAGAAGTGCCATGCTGAGATGGTCGTTATTCCTCTGAGAGATACAGTGCCCCTGGAAGCAATTCAGTTGGATAGTGATCTGACCTACGAGGAGAAACCCGTCAAGATTCTCGAGTTTGCCAGCCGAGTTACGCGCAGCAAGGTTATCAAGTTTTGCAAAGTTCAGTGGAGCCACCATACCGAGGATGAAGCCACCTGGGAACGAGAGGAAGACCTACGGAAAGACCACCCACACCTGTTTACTAGCCAACCCGAATCTCGAGGGCGAGATTCATCTTAAGGGGGGTAGGTTTGTAACATCTCAATTTTCAATTTGGATGTTATACATAGGTCATCATATGCATATCATATTTTATTTGCATTTTGTTTGTGATCCTAGAAATCCTAAGCAACTCAAGGACCCACGGAGAGAGTTGGGGATTTCATTTATTTTCATATTTGAATTTTCTCAAATTTGAAAAGAGGATCATTTTGATTTTAATAATTTTTCTCTTCGAAATATTTCCGATATTAAAATAAATGAGTGGAGATAAAATGACTTCTCCAAAATAAGAGGAATATTGGAGGAAAAACATTAAAATCAAATAAATATTTTATTTGGAATTTTATTTGAATTAGAAAAAATATGCATTTTTTAAAAAAAATTGCATTATTAGGCCAGAAAAATGTTCACTTTGTTCTAAATATTTTTATTTAGACGGTGAAAATTGTTTTTGGCATTTTTAGAATTTTTTTTGTGATTTATTAGGATTTTTCTTCGGCGGATTTTTTTTAAGTTCCCACCCGACTAGGCCGAAGGCCCAGCCGAGCAGGCCGGCCCGCCCGCGCCACCCCGGCGCCGTGCCGCCGGTGGACTCCTCTCGCCGCCGCCCCTCGCCCAAGCCACCCCGCCGCCGCCTCGCCCCTCCCTCTTTAAATACCCCGCCCCGGCCCTCTCTCCTCCCACATCGCCAGCCGCCGCCTGCCGCGCCGCCTGCCGTCGCAGCTCCGCCGCCACGCCACCACCCCGCGCCGACGCCGCCGCCCGTTGACCCCGTCGCCGGAGCCCCGGCCGCCGCCGGTCTTTTTTTTCGAAGAACCGGTAAAAACCGCCGCCGTCGCCCAGTTTTTTTTCTTGTGGTTTTCGTTGGGTCGGTTTTTTTGGTTTCTCTATTTAGCGGACGGTCGCTCGAACGCCTCTGTTCGCGAACGGTTCGTTCGTTTGTCTCTGATAACAAAAGTCCGTTCGTTAGTCTTCTTCTTTTTATTTTATTTTCGGCCAGGGACCTATCCGCGATTATTTTTATCGCAGATTAGCCCCTCATCTTCAAACGCCCGCAACTTTTAGCTCGTTCATCCGAATCCAGTGAAACCAATGCCAAAATCTTCGTCTCGAACCCCTCTTTCCAGTTAACCAACTTGAACATGATTTTTGACAATCTAAAATTTGGTTTCAAGCAGATTTGAATTCGAACTTCTTTTGATCGTAGTTTGAATTTCGCAGCTCCGGTTTGATTGTTTCTTTTTGCAAATCGAAACTCTTCACGTGAACTTTCAATTGGGATCTTTTTATCTGAGTTTTACCCTGGCATCTATGCTTGAGTGCTTATGTATGCTATTATTTGTTTGTGATAGAATTTCCGGAGTGTGAAGCGTGCTACTACGAGTCTCTAGGGTTTGCAGATCGTCAGAAAGGCAAGTAACACTTTGATCATATCCCTTTATTACCCAGTTTTTATGCATTAGTTTCAACCCTCAAACATTGCGTAAGTAGGATTGATAACATGTGGGTATTGGGAAGTAGATGATGAGGTAGAACCTATTGCCCCTTTATTTCAAACCCTGGGAGTTACTTCTACGTTATGCTTATACTGCTATGCTATGCTCGTAGACGTGGTTTGGATGAGTGATTCATGAAAGTTGTGAGAGATTATTATGAACTAAGGGTTTATTTAAGGTGGCTACTTTAACACACATCTGGGTGGATTGTTTGTGGGCACCTGGGGAATCCAGTGTTGTCCAAGGAGATCCCGGGGAATCCGTGTGATCATCCTATGGTTCGCCACCCAGGCTCAAAGGGATCATAGGATTATTCATGCTAGAAACTTTCGTGTGCAGCCACAAGCGATTATGGGCTCTGGCATAGTTGAGTATGTTGTGTGACCTCTTTCGGTGGTAAACTAGCAGATGTAGGGGATGTAGGTGGTACGGTCTACACATCAAAAGAGTTAATGCTTCTGAAATACTGTGTCTCGGTCATCCATTTCTCAATCACCATGGAGTGCGAGAAATTCAACGGAGGAGATCGAGTGTTGTGGGGAAAAGTACGCAAACCTCTGCAGAGTGTACAAACAAATCATGGTTAGCCGTGTCCCCTGTTATGGACATCTTGAGTATCTGGTTTTTGAATTATTGATGTGATCTCAACACTTTGAATTAATCATTTGTTGGGTTGGTAATTACTATTTAATTGGGATTGAGATGGGGTTTCCATTCTCAATGTTTATCAACCAACTTTGTAGTTAAATAAAATATATTCCTTTGCAGTAGGGAAAAACTGGCTTTACGCAAAAATATGTTAACCATAGAGCCTCCACCAGCCATATATGCATGTAGTGTTAGCATTTACCTTGTTCATTGCTCTACAGTGTTATTTTGCCAGCATATTCCATGTGCTGACCCATTTCGGGCTGCAACGTATTATGTTGCAGACTTTTCAGACGAAGAGTAAGGTGCGCAGGTCGTTGTCGTGCACTCAGCTATGCCGTTGGAGTTGATGGACTCATTTACCTTCGATGCTTCCGCAGTTATCTTATTTAGATGGCCTTAAGCTCTATTATTGTAATAAGTTCTCTCTTGAGACATTCGATGTAATAAGTGTGTGATTGCACTCTGTTATAAATCCTTCAAGTACTATGTGTCTCAGCATTACCGATCCAGGGATGACACTTATGCACAGAGATTTGACCGTTTGAGGTCGGATCGCTACACTGGATTTCCAGTTACGTACAAACATATTCGTCAACTTTTTCGTTGGTTTGGAATGAAAACCTTCATCAAACAACAAGTCCACAGCTGTCTTACCTGTCAACAAACCAAACCTGAGCGTGCTCCTTACCTTCTGCAACCACTTCCAATTCCCAATCTTCCTTGGGAAATGGTCACGATGGATTTTATTGAAGGTCTCCCTTCATCGGGGCGTTACAACTGCATATTGGTGGTCATCAACAAGCTCTCCAAGTGCGGACATTTCATCACATTGCACCATCCCTTTATTGCTCAGACTGTGGCTGAAGCGTTCCTGGATTCTGTCTATAAGCTTCACGGTATGCCTCTCTCTATAGTGTCTGACAGAGATCGTATTTTCACCAGTCTATTGAAAGAGTTGTTTCAGCATACACATGGCACACGGTTGTGAATGATTTCATCTAGACACCCCCAATCTGACGGACAGACATAGCATGTGAACCAACAGATAGGATTCTACCTAAGATGTTTCGTAAGTGCTCACCCCCGCAAGTGGTCTAAATGGCTGGCCCTTTGTGAATATTGGTACAATATACAATATTAGTACAATACAAATTGGCATTCAACTCCAGCAAAGAGCCCTCTTGAAATCATCTACGGGCACCCACCTAGGCACTTTGGAATTGCTCTTGATTGCACTATTGTGTCTGCTGACCTGATCTATGGTTGGAACAAAGACAAGTGATCTTCGAGTCCGTTAAACAATTACTCTGAGCACAGTAACGGATGAAAAGCCAGGGTGATAAACATCGAACAGAACGGAGTTTTTGCAGTGGGTGATCAAGTGTTTTCGAAACTCCAGCCTTATCTTCAATTCTCGATCGCTCCCAGAGTAAATCACAAGTTGGCGTATAAATTTGTCGGCCCTTATACAGTCTTGGAGCGAATTGGTGAAGTCGCCTATGGTATCAACTTGCCAGCTTCTAGCAAGGTGCACCCTATTTTCCATGTTTCTCTCCTGCGACCAGTGCTCAAGCCATCACAGCAAGTGCTGTCGCTTCTTCCTTCATTGGACTCCTTCCTGTAAGTTCCTGAACAAGTTCTGCAACGTTGTGTGGTCCAATGGAGCAACAAGGATGAGGTCCAAGTTCTTCTTCAGTGGTCGGGCAACACCGCTGACCTCGGTACGTGGGAAGACTTCGAGGAGATAAAGCAGTGTTTCCCTTGCGCTCCAGCTTGGGGGCAAGACGCATCTCAATGAGCGGGATTGTCAGCGACAAGGAGGAAGCATCTGTCAGCAACAAGGGAAAGTAGAGTGCGAAGTGGCAAGTGTTTCAAATCAAAGGCCCACTCGCAAGCCTCGCTCACATACTCGGCTTGCATGCCTTGAATGGGCTTGGGCCTTATAAATCTATAAGTACCTACCGATACCGTGTGTGAGGCAAGGATTTGGCAAATGGCTAATATGCATGGCTCGCGCGTGAGTTCATCCTTCTCCTCTTGATTCCCCACTCCAGAACTAGGGTTGTAGCTCGAATTCATAAATTCCATGGTGAAATAGAGGAAGACCTTACAGAATGGCAACAGTGATCGGGATTTCGCATATGGAATCGGTTGAGCATATTCTTGTTTGCATTTAGATCTGTGCTACCAAGTGTTGTTCAACGGGGTAGGTGTACAGATCAAAACCATACGTCCAGGTCGTATAGATTTTCCCCCTAGTCCATAAGCCTCCACTATGTGCAAGCCTGCAAACGAATAATAAGACTTTGGGTATGCCCAACATGGTAGCACCAAGCCACCAGATTGTAGAATCTATCTCTCGCCTATTGCAAGAGCGGAAAATGCTAGATGGTAGAAAAACTGGGGGTCCCCTATTTATCATTTGTTGCGGCAAAATGATGCCCAATAAGGGAAGCGAGTGAACAAACTGAACTAGGTAACATTTAGCTAGTATCTTGTTTTCGGTTTTCCTTGATTTGGGATCTTTAGGAAGGTTACTGTCTGACTTTTTATTTTCTTCTTTGCGCTATTTTACAAATCGGTTTTTATTAGTTTTTTATATTTGCTCAATAGCCGGATCCTTCGCTATTGGATAGTGACCTCATTGATCATACTAGAAGCACCTGGAATTTGCAAGTTTCAGTAGAACACTTTCATGACATGGATGAGGAGGCTATTGTGAGCATCGCTCTGAATTCAAGGATTCAGAAAGACTTTTGGTCTTTGCATTATGAGAGGTTACGAGTATTTTTGTTCGTGTTGCATATAGGCTTCTTGCCGACACTAAGAAGCAACGGTTCAACCGTCTTGAAGAGGTCCCTAGGCACTCTAACCCGGGCTCTAACAGGAAGTCATGGGGTAATCTTTGGAACACTAAGATCGCTTCAAAGTTCAAGTCCTTTGAATGGCGGCTTGCCAAGGTCTCATTGCCCACTGGTGATGTTTGGAAGAGTAGGAATATGTCAATGTTCCTTGAGTGCACTATTTATAATGTCGATGAGGATTCGTGGAGACGCTCTTTGATTCATTGCCGGATGGCACATTGTGTGCAGGCGTTTACAGATGATAAATTGACTAATGTCATCATCTGTAACACCCACATGTATTAAGCTACAGTAATCCCTAATGATTATGCTATAAGTCACTTTGCTTTGCAGTGCTTGATCACTTCGGTTCAAATCTTATTTCAAATTCCACCTCTGAAATCAATTCAAATTGCAAGTGAAAATTTAAATTCACAAACATGGTTGTAAACTAGTTCACCATTTAGCATATATTCCATAACAATTATTGGTTAAGGAAAACAACATCACTTGTTTGCTTATTTGGGATCTAGAAATTAACAGTGCCAATTCAACATTTTTAAATGCTTTTCCCATTATGAAAATTCAAACTATTTCAAATATCTCCCAAACTCTTTCTCGCAGTGCCAATTATTGCAATGGAATTAATGTGCCAAGTTCCATATTTTATAAAACTCAATTGATATTAAAAATAAATGCAGAACAAAAGAAATAAGAGAAAACGAAAAATAAATAAAAGAAAGGAAAAAAGGGCCACTTTACACTGGGCCTAGTGCATAGTGTCGGCCCAGCCCACCCCTTCGGTTGCCTTCGACCTCCAGGTACACGAGCGTGACCGAGGGCGCACCCCCGCGCCCGTCCCGCTGGACAACCTCGGCGGCCCCGCCGCTACAGCGCGCGGGAGGGATAAGGCCTCCACCACGACCCCTCAGACGCCTCCCCGTCCTTATGGCCCCACTCACCCTCGCTCTCCCCTTGCCTCTTCCATCCGTTCCCGAGCGTCGTCATCGCCATGGGCCGTCGCCGCTGCAGCCACTAACCTCCCCGCGCCGCACCAGCATGTCAGGAAGACGCACTGCTACTTCTTGAGCTTGCATTGATTTTTCCCTTGAAGAGGAAAGGGTGATGCAGCAAAGTAGAGATAAGTATTTCCCTCAGTTAAGAACCAAGGTATCAATCTAGTAGGAGGCAGAAGCAAGTCCCCAATATATGCACCTGCGCAAACTAACAAACACTTGCACACAACGTGAAAGAGGGGTTGTCAATCCCTTCACGGTCACTTGCAAGAGTGAGACCTAATAGAGATAGATTTAAAAGATAAGTAAAAAAGCAAAATAAAGTAAACACAAATAAATTGCAGCAAGGTATTTTTGGGTTTTTAGTTTTATAGATCCGAAAATATATGATGGAAAATAGACCCGGTGGCTTTAGGTTTCACTAGAGGCTTCCCTCTTGAAAAAAACATACGGTGGGTAAACTAATTACTGTTGAGCAATTGATAGAAAAGCGCAAAGTTATGACGATATCTAAGGCAATGATCATGAATATAGGCATTACGTCTATGACAAGTAGACCAAAACGATTCTGCATCTACTACTATTACTCCACACATCGACTGACTCCTGCCTACATCTAGAGCATTAAGTTCATAAGCACAAAGTAACGCCTTAAGCACGATGGCATGATGTAGAGGGATAAACTCAAGCAATATGATATAAACCCATCTTTTTATCCTTAATGGAAACAATACAATATGTGCCTCGCTACCTCTACTGTCACTGGGTGAGGACACCGCAAGATGGAACCCATCACAAAGCACCTATCCCATTACAAGAAAAACCAATCTAGTAGGCCAAACCAAATCGATAGATCGGACAGAAATACTAAGCTATCTCAATCATGCATAAAAGAGTTCAGCGAAGACTCAAATAATATTCATAGATAATCTGATCATAAATCCACAATTCATCGGATCTCAACAAACGCAACGCAAAATAAGATTACATCAAATAGATCTCCAAGAACATTGTATTGAAGATCAGAGAGAGAGAAGAAGCCATCTAGCTACTAGCTATGGACCCTTAGGTCCGTGGTAAACTACTCATGCATCACCGGAAGGGCAGCAAGGTTGGTGTAGAGGCCCCTCGTGATCGAATCCCCCTCCGACGCAGTGCCGGAAAAGGCCCCAAGATGGGATCTCACGAGAACAGAAGCTTGCGGCGGCGGAAAAGTATTTTTGGTGTGCCCTCTAACGTAGGGGAATATTTGAGAATTTATAGTGGTGGAGTTAGGGTTGGAAGGTCTCCGATGGGCCCACAAGACTAGGGCCGGCTTGCGGTCTCAAAGGATTACTTTCCATAGTAACAAGTGACAGTAAATTTCAGCACACTATATAAATTTTTCCTTACCAACTTCCACTTACCAAAGGCGCTTCACTCCCCGGCAACGGCGCCAGAAAAGAGTCTTGATGAGAGCCACAAGTATAGGGGATCTATCGTAGGCCTTTCGATAAGTAAGAGTGTCGAACCCAACGAGGAGCAGAAGGAAATGACAAGCGGTTTTCAGCAAGGTATTCTCTGCAAGCACTGAAATTATCGGTAACAGATAGTTTTGTGATAAGGTAATTTGTAACGGGTAACAAGTAACAAGTGTAAGTAAAGTGCAGCAAGGTGGCCCAATCCTTTTTGTAGCAAACGACAAGCCTGGACAATTTCTTATATGAAGGAAAATGCTCCCGAGGACACATGGGAATTATCGTCAAGCTAGTTTTCATCACGCTCATATGATTCGCGTTCGGTACTTTGATAATTTGATATGTGGGTGGACCGGTGCTTGGGCGCTGTACTTACTTGGACAAGCATCCCACTTATGATTAACTCCTATTGCAAGCATCCGCAACTACAAAAGAAGTATTAAGGTAAACCTAACCATAGCATGAAACATATGGGTCCAAATCAGCCCCTTACGAAGCAACGCATAAACTAGGGTTTAAGCTTCTGTCACTCTAGCAACCCATCATCTACTTATTACTTCCCAATGCCTTCCTCTAGGCCCAAAAAATGGTGAAGTGTCATGTAGTCTACGTTCACATGACACCACTAGAGGAGAGACAACATACATCTCATCAAAATATCGAACGAATACCAAATTCACATGACTACTTATAGCAAGACTTCTCCCATGTCCTCAGGAACAAACGTAACTACTCACAAAGCATATTCATGTTCAATCAGAGGGGTATTAATATGCATAGAGGATATGAACATATGATCTTCCACCAAATAAACCAACTAGCATCAACTACAAGGAGTAATCAACACTACTAGCAACGTACAGGTACCAATCTGAGGTTTTGATACAAAGATTGGATACAAGAGAAACTAGGGTTTGAGAGGAGATGGTGCTGGTGAATATGTTGATGAAGATTGGTCCCCTCCCGATGAGAGGATCGTTGGTGATGACGATGATGATGATTTCCCCCTCCCGGAGGGAAGTTTCCCCGGCAGAACAGCTCTGCCAGAGCTCTAGATTGGTTCCGCCAAGGTTCCGCCTCGTGGCGGCGGTGTTTCGTCCCGAAAGCTTGCTTATGATTTTTTTCCAGGGTAGAAGACACCATATAGCCAAAGATGGGCACCGGAGGCCAGCCAGGGGGCCCACGAGGCACGGAGCGCGCCCAGGGGGGTAGGGCGCGTCCCCCACCCTCGTGGATGGTGGGTGGCCCCCCTTTGGTAGTTTCTTCGCTCAGTAGTTTTTATTAATTCAAAAAATGATTTCCATGGAGTTTCAGGACTTTTGGAGTTGTGCAGAATAGGTCTCTAATATTTGCTCCTTTTCCAGCCCAGAATTCCAGCTGCCGGAATTCTCCCTCTTCATGTAAACCTTGTAAAATAAGAGAGAATAGGCATAAGTATTGTGACATAATGTGTAATAACAGCCCATAATGCAATAAATATCGATATAAATGCATGATGCAAAATGGACGTATCAACTCCCCCCAGCTTAGACCTCGCTTGTCCTCAAGCGGAAGCCGATAACGATAAATATGTCCACATGTTTAGAGATAGAGGTGTCGATAAAATAAAATACGGACATGAGGGCATCATGATAATTCTTATAACAGCAACATATATAAATATTGTCATATGATTTCTTATGATAAAGAAACAATCTATTCACAATGTCAAGTATGAATCAGAAACTTCATTGAAAACTAACAAACTATAATCTCGGTCATTGAAGCAATTGCAATTTATCATAACATCGGAAAGAGTCTATGTAAGAGCTTTTCAGCAAGTCCACATATTCAACTATCATTTAGTCTTTCACAATTGCTAACACTCACGCAATACTTATGGGTATGGAGTTTTAATCGGACACAGAGAAAGATAGGGGCTTATAGTTTCGCCTCCTAACCTTTTACCTCAAGGGTAATGTCAACAATAATAGTTCATGATAACTTACATCCAATTGGATATATATATCAGGATTTTTCCAACACAATATGCTTGCCAAAGGATAAAATTAAAAAAAAGGTGAAGATCACCATGACTCTTGCATAAGGTAAGAAGATAAAAGTAAAAGACAGGCCCTTCGCAGAGGGAAGCAGAGGTTGTCATGTGCTTTTGTGTTGGATGCACAAAATCTTAATGCGAAAGAACGTCACTTTGTATTGCCACTTGTGATATGACCTTTATTATGTAGTCCATCGCTTTTATTTCTTCCACATCACAAGATCGTATAAAGCTTATTTTCTCCACACTAATAAATCATACATATTTAGAGAGCAATTTTTATTGCATGCAACGATGGGAACTTACTTGAAGGATCTTACTCAATCCATAGGTAGGTATGGTGGACTCTCATGGAAAAACTGGGTTTAAGGATATTTGGAAGCACAAGTAGTATCTCTACTTGGTTCAAAGAATTGGCTAGCATGAGGGAGAAAGGCAAGCTCAACATGTTGGATGATCCATGACAATATACTTATTTCGGATATAAGAAAACATAACCCATTACGTTGTCTTCCTTGTCCAACATCAACTCTTTAGCATGTCATATTTTAATGAATGCTCACAATCATAAAAGATGTCCAAGATAGTATATTTATATGTGAAAACCTCTCTTTCTTTATTACTTCCTATTAATTGCAACGATGACCAAAACTATGTTTGCCAACTCTCAACAACCTTTAATCATCATACTATTTATATGTGAAGTCATTACTCCCCATAAGATCAATATGATCTCTTCATTTCTTTTTATTCTTTTATTCCTTTATTCCCTCTAGATCATAGCAAGATAATCAAGCCTTTGACTCAACACTAATCTTTATTATATAGCTCACGAACTCGATTACATAGGGGGGTCATAAAGCAAAACTCACAACTAGATCATACTAAAACTTTATTCTACTAGATCAAGATATTACCAAAAGGATCGAACTAAGAAAAACGGTAAAGATAGGAGTGTGATGGTGATACGATACCGGGGCACCTCCCCCAAGCTTGGCAGTTGCCAAGGGGAGTGCCCATACCCATGTGTTTATGCCTCTTTCTTCGAAGGTGATGATGATGGAGTTGTTGAAGATGTGAATTGTGCTTTCAGCTTCTTCATGTTGTAATTGAGAAGAGCAATTTCCTCCTTTAAATCATCGACCACCGACTCCAACTTCAAGATCTTGTCACATAAATCTCCTTTGCTTTTCTGCCGAAAACAAGAAGGAATAGATCGGTTGTTAGACAGTTTAGCCCTCTTAGGGAGACTAGACTTCTTGAACTTCACGTGCATATCCCTAGGTTGAGGTAGAGGGACATCCTCCTCCTCTGAACTTGAATCATTGATCCTCATCAAATGAGCATCCTCCTCCTCATCCGTAGTTCGACCACAAGGAGATAGATCCCCGTAGGTCTTTGGGTCAGCAATTAGGTGTGAGACATAGCTCTCTCCGTTGGAATCCTGAGAGAACATCTTGCCCCAAATCTGCTACAGAAACAGCTTGAAACAAAAATAAAGGATATTTGCGTGATACGGTGGTTAAAACCTTCGGGAGATTATATAATGAATTTTTACAGACCAAAAGAAGTATCGAGCAAGAAAACGGAGTCCGAAGAGCGCACGGGGTGCCCACGAGGCAGGGGGCGCGCCCTCCACCCTCGTGGAAGCCTCGTGTCCTTCCCGGACTACTTCTTATTTTCCTATTTTCTTAAATATTCCAAAACGGAGAAAATTGCCATTAGAACTGTTTTGGAGTCGGTTTACTTACCGTACCACATACCTATTCCTTTTCGGAGTCTGAAACGTTCTGGAAAGTGCCCCTTGTGTACTCCTCCGGGGTTACGGTTTCAATAACATTAGTTTCAACATTTATAGTATTACCTGAGATATAATGTTTGATTCTTTGACCATTCACCACCTTTGGATTTGTGCCTTCGAAGTTGTTGATTTTTATGGCACCGGAACGATAGACCTCCTCGATAACGTAAGGACCTTCCCATTTAGAGAGAAGTTCCTGTAAAAATTCTTAAACGAGAGTTGAATAGAAACACATAATCACCTACACTAAACTCACGCTTTTGTATCCTTTTGTCATGCCATCTTTTAACTTTTTCTTTAAACAGTTTGGCATTCTCATAGGCCTGGGTTCTCCATTCATCAAGTGAGCTTATGTCAAATAGCCTCTTCTCACCGGCAAGTTTGAAATCATAGTTGAGCTCTTTAATAGCCCAATATGCCTTATGTTCTAGTTCGAGAGGTAAATGACATGCTTTTCCATAAACCATTTTATACGGAGACATACCCATGGGATTTTTATATGCAGTTCTATAGGCCCATAATGCATCATCAAGTTTCTTGGACCAATTCTTTCCAGATCTATTGACCGTCTTTTGCAAAATTAATTTAAGCTCTCTATTACTCAATTCTACTTGACCACTAGACTGTGGATGGTATGTAGATGCGATTCTATGATAAACATCATACTTAGCAAGCATTTTACGAAAAGCACCATGAATAAAATGTGAACCACCATCAGTCATTAAATATCTAGGGACTCCAAAACTCGGAAAAATAACTTCTTTAAGCATCTTAATAGAGGTGTTATGATCAGCACTACTAGTTGGAATAGCTTCTACCCACTTAGTAACGTAATCAACAGCAACTAAAATATGTGTATACCCATTAGAGGAAGGAAACGGTCCCATATAATCAAAGCCCCAAACATCAAAGGGTTCAATAACAAGTGAATAGTTCATAGGCATTTCTTGACGTCTACTAATATTACCAATTCTTTGACATTCATCACAAGACAAGACAAACTTACGGGCATCTTTGAAGAGAGTAGGCCAATAAAAACCGGATTGCAATACCTTATGTGCAGTTCTATCTCTAGCGTGGTGTCCTCCATAAGCCTCGGAGTGACACTTGCGTAGGATCTGTTCCTGTTCATGCTCAGGTACACAACGTCTAATAACACCATCTACTCCTTCTTTATAAAGATGTGGATCATCCCAGAAGTAATGTCTTAAATCATAGAAAAACTTTTTCTTTTGCTGGTATGTGAAACTAGGTGGTATAAATTTAGCAACAATGTAATTAGCATAATCAACATACCATGTAGAAGTACGAGAAGCATTTATGACAGCTAATTGTTCATCAGGAAAGCTATCATCAATAGGTAGTGGGTCATCAAGAACATTCTCTAACCTAGACAAGTTGTCTGCAACGGGGTTCTCAGCTCCCTTTCTATCAATAATATGAAAATCAAATTCTTTTAGCAAGAGAACCCATCTAATAAGTCTAGGTTTAGCATCTTTCTATTCCATAAGATATTTAATAGCAACATGATCAGTGTGAATAGTTACTTTAGAATCAACAATATAAGGTCTGAACTTATCACAAGAAAATACAACTGCTAAAAATTCTTTTTCAGTAGTAGCATAATTTCTGTGGGCACCGTCTAGAGTTTTACTAGCATATTGGATAACATTTAATTTCTTATCAACTCTTTGTCCTAGAATAGCACCTACAGTATAATCACTAGCATCGCACACAATTTCAAAGGGTAAATTCCAATCAGGTGGCTGAACGATAGGGGCAGAAATCAAAGCTTTCTTAAGTATTTCAAATGCTTCTACACAATCATCATCAAAGACAAAAGGGATATCTTTTTGTAAGAGATTAGTCAGAGGCCGAGAAATTTTCGAGAAGTCCTTAATGAACCTCCTATAAAAACCGGCATGACCAAGGAAACTTCTTATACCTTTGATATCCTTGGGACACGACATCTTTTCAATAGCATCGACTTTAGCTTTATCAACTTCAATACCTCTTTCAGAAATTTTATGCCCCAAGAAAATACCTTCATTAACCATAAAATGGCACTTCTCCCAATTCAAGACAAGATTAGTTTCTTCACATCTCTGCAAAACTCGATCAAGGTTGCTCAAGAAAACATCAAAAGAAGTTCCATATACGGAAAAATCATCCATGAAAACCTGAACAATCTTTTCACAAAAATCAGAGAATATAGCCATCATGCATCTTTGAAAGGTAGCAGGTGCATTGCATAAACCAAAAGGCATACATCTATAAGCAAAGGTACCGGAAGGGCAAGTAAAAGTGGTCTTCTCTTGATCCTCTTTTGACATAGGTATTTGAGAGAAACCAGAATAACCATCTAGAAAGCAAAAATGTGTGTGTTTGGATAATGTTTCTAGCATTTGATCAATAAAAGGTAAGGCGTAATGATCCTTTTTAGTGGCTTTATTTAATTTATGGAAACCAATTCCCATCCTATAACCTGTAACAATTCTTTGTGGGATCAATTCATCTTTATCATTAGGAACAACAGTAATACCTCCCTTCTTAGGGACATAATGGACAGGACTTACCCACTGACTATCAGCAACGGGATAAATTATACCTGCCTCAAGAAGCTTTAGTATTTCTTTCCTTACCACTTCTTTCATCTTAGGATTTAACCATCGTTGGTGATCAACGACTGGTTTAGCGTCTTTCTCCAATTTAATTTTGTGCTGGCATAAAGTGGGACTAATGCCCTTAAGATCATCAAGAGTATATCCAATAGCAGCACGGTGCTTCTTCAGAGTTTTCAATAATTTCTCTTCTTCCTTCTCTGAAAGGTTAGCACTGATAATAACAGGATATATCTTCTTTTCATCAAGATAAGCATATTTAAGAGTATCAGGTAATGGTTTAAACTCAAACACGGGATCACCCTTGGGTGGAGGGGGATCCCCTAGGATTTCAATAGGCAAATTGTGTTTCAAAATAGGTCCCTGTTTAAAGAATACCTCACCTATTTCCCTTCTTTCATTCATAAACATATCATTTTCATGGTCAAGCAAATATTGTTCTAAAGGATCACTAGGAGGTACGGCAATAGAAGCAAGACCAATAATTTCATCTTTACTAGGCAATTCCTCATCATGGGGTTGTCTACGAAATGTAGCAAAATTAAACTCGTGAGACGTATCCCCTAAACCAATAGTAACAACATCCTTTTCATAGTCTATTCTGGCATTAACAGTATTCAAGAAGGGTCTACCAAATATAATGGGACAAAAGCTAACTTGTGGGGAAGCGAGAACAAGAAAATCAGCAGGATATTTAACTTTCCCACACATGACTTCAACATCTCTAACAATCCCGACTGGTGAAATAGTATCTCTATTGGCAAGCTTAATTGTAACATCAATATCTTCTAACTCAGCGGGTGCAATATCATGCATAATTTCTTGGTATAAAGAATGAGGTATTGCACTTGCACTAGCACCCATGTCGCATAAGCCATGATAACAATGATCTCCTATTTTAACAGAAATAGCAGGCATGCCTACAACAGGTCTATGTTTATTTTTAGTATCGGGTCTAGCAATTCCAGCAGTTTCATCACAGAAGTAGATAACATGACCATCGATATTATCAGCCGAGAGATCTTTAACCATAGCAATATTAGGTTCAACTTTAATTTGCTCAGGGGGTTTGGGTGTCCTAATATTACTTTTGTTGACCACAGTTGAAGCTTTAGCATGATCCTTTATTCTAACAGGGAAAGGAGGTTTCTCA
Source organism: Aegilops tauschii subsp. strangulata (assembly GCF_002575655.3). NCBI lineage: Eukaryota > Viridiplantae > Streptophyta > Magnoliopsida > Poales > Poaceae > Aegilops > Aegilops tauschii. The sequence continues at coordinate 287,104,621 of NC_053037.3, forward strand.
ACATAAGCAGTAGGAACAATAGGATCATTATAAGTGATAGTCTTTTCTTCAACTTTAATAGGTGCAACTACTTTTACTTCAATGGGAGGATTATATTTAAACCACTTCTCCTTAGGGAGATCAACATGAGTAGCAAATGATTCACAGAAAGAAGCTGCTATCTCAGAGTCTAGTCCATATTTAGTGCTAAATTCACGGAAAGCATCGGTATCCATAAAAGATTTAACACAATCGAACTTAGGTGTTATACCTGACTCTTTACCTTCGTCGAGGTCCCAATCTTCCAAGTTGCGTTTAATTGTTTCCAATAAATCCCATTTGAATTCAATAGTCTTCATCATAAAAGAACCAGTACAAGAAGTATCAAGCACAGAGCGATTATTGAGAGAAAGCCGAGCATAAATTTTTTGAATAATCATTTCTCTTGAGAGCTCATGATTGGGGCATGAATATAACATTGAGTTAAGCCTCCCCCAAGCTTGAGCGATGCTTTCTCCTTAGCGAGGCCAAAAATTATATATAGTTTTACGATCACGATGAACAAGATGCATAGGATAAAACTTCTGATGAAATTCCAATTTCAATCGGTTGTAGTTCCATGATCCCATATCATCACATAGCCTATACCATATCAATGCTTCTCCCTTCAAAGATAAAGGGAAAACCTTCTTCTTGATAACATCATCGAGCATACCTGCAAGCTTAAATAATCCACAAGCTTCATCCACATAGATTAGATGTAAATCGGGATGCAATCTTCCATCTCCTGTAAAAGGATTAGCTAGCAGTTTCTCTATCATACCCGAAGGAATTTCAAAGTAAACATTTTCAGTAGATTCAGTAGGTTGAGGAGCAACTCTTTGCTCTACTGGTCGGGGTGAAGATATCCCGAACAAGCCCCTCAAAGGATTACTTTCCATAGTAACAAGTGACAGTAAATTTCAGCACACTATATAAATTTTTCCTTACCAACTTCCACTTACCAAAGGCGCTTCACTCTCCGGCAATGGCACCAGAAAAGAGTCTTGATGAGCCACAAGTATAGGGGATCTATCGTAGTCCTTTCGATAAGTAAGAGTGTCGAACCCAACGAGGAGCAGAAGGAAATGACAAGCGGTTTTCAGCAAGGTATTCTCTGCAAGCACTGAAATTATCGGTAACAGATAGTTTTGTGATAAGGTAATTTGTAACGGGTAACAAGTAACAAGTGTAAGTAAAGTGCAGCAAGGTGGCCCAATCCTTTTTGTAGCAAACGACAAGCCTGGACAATTTCTTATATGAAGGAAAACGCTCTCGAGGACACATGGGAATTATCGTCAAGCTAGTTTTCATCACGCTCATATGATTCGCGTTCTGTACTTTGATAATTTGATATGTGGGTGGACCGGTGCTTGGGCGCTGTCCTTACTTGGACAAGCATCCCACTTATGATTAACTCATATTGCAAGCATCCGCAACTACAAAAGAAGTATTAAGGTAAACCTAACCATAGCATGAAACATATGGATCCAAATCAGCCCCTTACGAAGCAACACATAAACTAGGGTTTAAGCTTCTGTCACTCTAGCAACCCATCATCTACTTATTACTTCCCAATGCCTTCCTCTAGGCCCAAACAATGGTGAAGTGTCATGTAGTTGACGTTCACATGACACCACTAGAGGAGAGACAACATACATCTCATCAAAATATCGAACGAATACCAAATTCACATGACTACTTATAGCAAGACTTCTCCCATGTCCTCAGGAACAAACGTAGCTACTCACAAAGCATATTCATGTTCATAATCAGAGGGGTATTAATATGCATAAAGGATCTGAACATATGATCTTCCACCAAATAAACCAACTAGCATCAACTACAAGGAGTAATCAACACTACTAGCAACCTATAGGTACCAATCTGAGGTTTTGATACAAAGATTGGATACAAGAGATGAACTAGGGTTTGAGAGGAGATGGTGCTGGTGAAGATGATGATGAAGATTGATCCCCTCCTGATGAGAGTATCATTGGTGATGACGATGGTGATGATTTCCCCCTCCCGGGGGGCAGTTTCCCCGGCAGAACAGCTCTGCCGGAGCCCTAGATTTGTTCCGCCAAGGTTCCGCCTCGTGGCGGCGGTGTTTCATCCCGCAAGCTTGCTTATGATTTTTTTTTCCAGGGTAGAAGACACCATATAGCCAAAGATGGGCACCGGAGGCCAGCCAGGGGGCCCACGAGGCAGGGGCGCGCCTAGGGGGTAGGCCACGCCTCCCACCCTTGTGGATGGTGGGTGGCCCCCTCTGGTAGTTTCTTCGCTCAGTATTTTTTATTAATTCCAAAAATGACTTCCGTGGAGTTTTAGGACTTTTGGAGTTATGCAGAATAGGTCTCTAATATTTGCTCCTTTTCCAGCCCAGAATTCCAGCTGCCGGCATTCTCCCTCGTCATGTAAACCTTGTAAAATAAGAGAGAATAGGCATAAGTATTGTGACATAATGTGTAATAATAGCCCATAATGCAATAAATATCGATATAAAAGCATGATGCAAAATGGACATATCAGACGTATCACGTGCTAGCCTCGCATGCACCAACTACTCCGAGGAACGCAAGCCGGAAGCCACTGCAACGCCGCCCCGTCCTCATCATCGTCCTCAGCACCGATGAGCTCCTCCGCCATTGATCCGCCTCGTCCTATGCTACCGGCTTTCAACGGGCCCCCTTGTGCTTGCGCAATGAGCTCCCTGCATCCTCCCCTGAGCTCCGGCTCTCCCCTAGCTTGCCCAGCCGCCGCGCCCGAGAACTCACCGCCACCGTGCACCTCGCCACTGCAGCCACGGCGAGCAAAGCTCGCGTCCGAGCACACTGGCGTGCTCCTGGGCTTCCCAGGAACCAACGCGCGCACGCACGCTCTCTCCTCTGCCTCGTAGCTAGGCGCCCGACCACACCTAAGCCCCGGCGTCCGCCCCGCTCATCGTCGACGTCGATTCCGGCCACCTCCAGCCGTGCCACCACCCCCATTAACCGCGGCTCGCTCCGCTTGTTCGAATGCGCCCTAGCGCACTCCAAACGGCCGCCTGTGGACGGATTCCAACGACCGTCTGAGCGCTTTGCCGCAAATTTGGTCGCTGCAGCTCCTCCGGCGGCGCCACCGACGTGGCACCGCTAGGGGCCACCTTGGGTCCCTGCCAGTGGGTCCCATGGACCTAGTTGACTGTGTTGACCCGGTGAACTTTGCCGACTTGGCAACCCCAGTCACTAACGTGTAGGCCCCACCACTTAATTAACTTACTGGTAATTAAATTAACCAGTTTAATTTAGTATGACACTGACAAGTGGGCCCTACTAGCTAATTAACTTAATTAGTTAAAATTAAGCCCCTAATTAACTGTTGTGCCTTTGACAGGTGGGCCCCCGTGGTGAGTTTGACCAGTCAACAGTCCATTGTTGACTACTGACTAGGCAGTCAACAGGGCCCCACCTGTCAGCCTCACTATGCCTCTGGCTGGGCACACTTCTGGGTACCCATAGCCATTTTCCTGTTAAATTTGAATTAATATTAATTCTAGAAATTCCAGGATATTAATAAAACTATGAAATTTAAAAGAAAATAAACCGTAGCTCAGATGAAGATAATTTATATATGAAAAATGATCAGAAAAATAAGAAGAATATGTTTGTGCCATCCACATACCTATCACATCTCTCTAACACTATAAACATGGAACCTTCCCCTCTCGTTCATCTGTCCGATAATTGCCTAAAGCCAGGAAAACATCCCCAGATATTTTCCCGCTCCGTCTATAACGCTTAGCACTGCATTAGGTCACCCCTAGCACAGCATATCGCCATGTCATGCATCATGATGCATTTGCTTGCTTTATATTTACCGTTCCTTCCCCCTCTTCTCTCTGATCACTACTGCAGGTTGTTGCTAACGCGACACTACGATCAGAGACCCTTTGACGAAACTATGTGCGATGCATTAATCGCAAACGGTGGTCTAAAAAACCGTCAAAAAAGCTGCAAAACGTTTGCGATGATGGATGCATCAAACACGGTTCAGATTTTAGTTGCGTGTGCGATGTAGGGCATACAGTTTAGTTCAATTAACTGTTTGCGATGTGGCAGAACAAAAGAAACGGGCAGCCAGATGAAGGCGTGTGCGATATATAGCTTACGGTTCACTCGTATGAACTGATTGTGATTAGGCAACACAACAGAAACGATCAGCCAGATCAAGGTGTGTGTGATATACGGCATATGGTTCACTCGGATGAACTATTTTCGATTAGGCAACGCAACAAAAATGGTTCAACCAGATCAAGGTGTGTGCAATGGAGGGCATACAGTTCATTCCGATAAACTGTTTGTGTTGAGCCAAGAGAACAAAAACGTTTCACATAAACAAGATGTGTGTAATAGGCGGCAAACATCCAATTACATAGGTGGCTAGTACACATATGACATTTCCACACACCAAAGTAAACTATTACATGCATAATTAACTAGGATAAACGATCATCTGATCATCATCTACTTCTTGTGCTACCTTGATGTTCCTTCTATTCTAAGTTTCCATTATTTGATGGCATTTTATGAACACGCCACCGTTTCCCGCCATTTCCTCACCGGTTTCCCGCCACCCAGCGATATTGCGCATAAACCTAGGCGGCGCGCGACGCACGGAGGCAACAAGCGCAGCCTGTAGCACATCCACCTTTTCCAAGTATGCCAACACACCAAAGCACCGCCTCTGCCATCAACCTCGACGACGAGGAAAACGAGCAGGCGCCACGCCCCGTCGAGGCCGAGGCGCTCCCCGGCGACGCGATGGACGACGCCATGATGCGCATCATCGCCAGGGTTGAGCAGACCCTTGGCGCATGGCGCTTCAGCGCCGCGGATCAAGATAGGCATTTCAGCGCCGAGAGGCTGCAGCTCGCCGCATAACATGATCGATGGCGCGTCGCAGAGCAAGTCCGCGCCAATAGGCTGTGGCTCACCACACGGCGACACCATTGGAGCGCCGCAGAGCGAGATGCGCGGCGCACCGCATAGCAAGAGTGGATCCATCGGCGCTTGCCTGCTGTCGACAGGGCGTCGCAGCTGGGTACACGTCTTGTCAGTATCCCCATTCCTCGCCAGGAGTGGGCAGAGGCCCTCTGCATCGTACTTGCACCAGAGGTCGGCCCCATCGTACTTGCACCGGACGCCCGCTGTGCCGTTCGCATGGGCCGCGCCATTCGCCTTGTCCGCGGCCCACTTGATGCCAACGCGCTGGTCGGTAGGCTCGACCGCCTCCTTGGCCCAGGTGTCCACCTGGGTGCAGTAGAGGAACATGGCCGTCGCATCCTCGAGCTGGTGATCTCCGATGAAATAGCGAACTTGGAGCTCGAGATCTCGCTCCAGATGTACCGCGAGCATGTCGACCGCTTGGACGAACGCCTACACGAGTTCAGGCAGAGCCAAGAGCTACCGTAGGCAAGGGCTGCTAGTCATGGTCTCATGGGCGCATTTTATTTTGTTGAGTCGTTTCGACGTGGATAGCTATGTATTCACAACAATCACAGTATTGCTCTGTTTATTGCTCTGTTTCAATGTGTGTACTCTGTTTTCAGTTCTTATATGCTCTATTTCAATGTGTGTATATACGCTTTCCATTTTGTATATGTGGATGATAACAGCTAGATTCAAATTAGTATACAAAAACAGATAGAAAATGGAATTCATAATATATATATATATATTAATTGTTCATTAGTTCATCACAGAATATATATAATATCTCACATATACGTGATGATACTTAACTACTAGGTACAATTCATAAAATTGAAAACAAACAATACTATAATAATCCCTCCTGGGGCTAGTATTCCGACAACCCCTCGCCAGCAGCTCCCTGGTGCACGGCGTCTTCCTAGTCCGGACGCAGTACTCCGCCTCCTCTGCCTCGCAACGCTTGACGTACCGATCTACCTCTTGATGGCGGACGAGCGCGAACGATCTTGCTACTTCATTGGGCGCCCCCCGGAGCTCCTCATTGGTGGCACGCTGGAGCCTATCGGCCCACCTCCACGCAGTGATGAGGCGCCCAGCGCCTTTGACCTTCCTCGCAAAGTACCCGTCTTCGTACACCTCCTCCGCACGACGACACGCCCGCCCCCAAAGCTCCTCCGCCTCCTTTTTCCAGGCGGCATCACGGGCTTCACAGGCCGCCTGGTACCTGGCTTCCTCCTCCGCCATCTCCTTCTTGAACGCCACTTGCCTGGCTTTCTCAGCCGGCGGCGGCGGCTTCCATAGACAAAGATTGTACTGGCCCCAAAACCAATCCAAAGTTGGGGGGTCCGACGCAACCTCGTCCGCGGCGCGTAGGGGTCCTCGTCGCTGCTATTCGAGTGAGCGTCCTCGGGGGCGGCGACTCCTCGTCGGCGTGTGGGCAGACCGGTGGCGCCATGGCACAGATTTGAAAGAGAGAGAGAGAGAGAGAGAGAGAGGGGGGGCGAGCGAGGGGAGGATGTAGATGAGAATGCAGGCGGGACAACGTGAGCAAGGTAGTATTTATTGGCGGCCAGAATCTAGGGAACAGTACACATGCCGGTCGCCGGAATTTACGAGTACTGTAGTTTGAATTACACACAATTCCCGCAGCAAAATCCGTGTGTGAACTTAATAGCCGACGGTTTCCAATACAGAACCATGTCTGACTAATGAGCCCCACCACTCACCTACCAAACCTCGAGCCGTGAAATAGAGTGCCAATCATGTGGGGGCTGGTTGTCTTGCCAGATCTTTAAATTTTCTTTTTTGAACACCAGATATCTACATCGTCTGATGATTTTTTAACTCGCACACAAGTACACAAAAATATGATTTTTCAAATTGTTATGGTTAGCTGTTGCATGTAGATGTAGTTCAAATTTGAATTACGGTCATTAAATGGCTAGAAAATCACTTAAATGTCTTTAAAAGGTCAAATGACCCCTAGAATTTTCCAAATTTTCACATGACAGTTGTAGTAGTGCACGTTAAACGTAGAAAAAATTTGAAGGCCGTAAGAGGAAGCTATCTCCCGTTCGTCATGAAACATGCATTGTTCCCTCTCGAAACCACGAGCCTTCTAGTGAGTTGCTCCGGTTTGTGAGGTGTGTGTGTCCAAACTTTTGTCAAACAGGCCAATTTTTTTACCACATCATCTTGGTGGCATGACATTACATCAAGCAAGGTTTCATGTTTTTCTGATCATTTTTTAATTTTTTTCGAATTAAAATGCCATGGCACTCCATGCATGTGTCCATGCCCTGAGACCAATATGTTTCAAAATTCCTTCTAATTTACTGCACAAGGAATTAACTTGCACACAAGTATAGAAATATGATTTTTTTTTAAACCGTTATGGTTAGCCGTTGCATGCAGATGTAGTTCAAATTTGAATTATGGTCATTAAATGGCTAGAAAATCACTTAAATGTCTTTAAAAGGTCAAATAACCCATGAAATTTTCCAAATTTTCACATGACAGTTGTATTAGTGCACGTTAATAAACATAGAAAAAAATTTGAAGGCAATAAGAGGAAGCTATTTCCCGTTCATCATCAAACATGCATTGTTCCCTCTCGGAACCACGAGCCTTCTAATGAGTTGCTATGGTTTGTGAGGGGTGTGTGTCCAAACTTTCGTCAAACTGGCCGATTTTTTACCACATCATCTTGGTGGCATGACATTACATCAAGCAAGGTTTCATGTTTTCTGATCATTTTTTAATTTTTTGGAATTAAAATGGCATGGCACTCCATGCATGTGTCCATGCCGTGAGACCAATATGTTTGAAAATTCCTTCTAATTTACTGCACATGGAACTAAACCACACACAAGTACACAAATATGATTTTTCAAACCGTTATGGTTAGCCGTTGCATGTAGATGTAGTTCAAATTTGAATTACGGTCATTAAATGGCTAGAAAATCACTTAAATATCTTTAAAAGGTCAAATGACCCCTGAAATTTTCCAAATTTTCACATGACAGTTGTATTAGTGCACGTTAATAAACATAGAAAAAAATTGAAGGCAATAAGAGGAAGCTATTTCCCGTTCATCATCAAACATGCATTGTTCCCTCTCAGAACCACGAGCCTTCTAATGAGTTGCTATGGTTTGTGAGGGGTGTGTGTCCAAACTTTCGTCAAACAGGCCGATTTTTTACCACATCATCTTCGTGGCATGACATTACATCAAGCAAGGTTTCATGTTTTCTGATCATTTTTTAATTTTTTGGAATTAAAATGCCATGGCACTCCATGCATGTGTCCATGCCGTGAGACCAATATGTTTGAAAATTCCTTCTAATTTACTACACATGGAACTAAATCACACACAAGTACACAAATATGATTTTTCAAACCGTTATGGTTAGCCGTTGCATGTAGATGTAGTTCAAATTTGAATTATGGTCATTAAATGGCTAGAAAATCACTTAAATATCTTTAAAAGGTCAAATGACCCCTGAAATTTTCCAAATTTTTACATGACAGCTGTATTAGTGCACGTTAAACGTAGAAACAAATTGAAGGTCGTAAGAGGAAGTTATCTCCCATTCGTCATCAAACATGCATTGTTCCCTCTCGGAACCACGAGCCTTCTAGTGAGTTGCTCTAGTTTGTGAGGGGTGTTTGTCCAAACTTTTGTCAAACAGGACAATTTTTTTACCACATCATCTTGGTGGCATGACATTACACCAAGCAAGGTTTCATGTTTTTCCGATCATTTTTTTATTTTTTGGAATTTAAATGCCATGGCACTCCATGCATCTGTCCATGTCGTGAGACCAATATGTTTGAAAATTCCTTCTAATTTACTGCACATGGAATTAACTCGCACACAAGTACAGAAATATGATTTTTCAAACCGTTATGGCTAGCTGTTGCATGTACATGTAGTTCAAATTTGAATTACGGTCATTAAATGGCTAGAAAATCACTTAAATGTCTTTAAAAGGTCAAATGACCCCTGAAATTTTCCAAATTTTCACATGACATTTGTATTAGTGCATGTTAAATGTAAAAAAAATTGAAGGCCGTAAGGGGAAGCTATCTCCCGTACGTCATCAAACATGCATTGTTCCCTCTCGGAAACTTGAGCCTTCTACTGAGTTGCTTCGGTTTGTGAGGGGTGTGTGTCCAAACTTTCGTCAAACATGCCAAATTTTTTACCACATCATCTTGGTGGCATACCATTACATCAAGCAAGGTTTCATGTGTTTCTGATCTTTTTTTATTTTTTGGAATTTAAATCCCATGGCACTCCATGCTTAATTGTGTCATAGCCGTTAGACCAATATGTTTGAAAATTTCTTCCAATTTACTGCATATGGAATTAAATCGCACACAAGTACACAAAATATGACTTTTCAAACCGTTATGGTTAGTTGTTGCATGTACATGTAGTTCAAATTTGAATTACGGTCATTAAATGGCTAGAAAATCACTTAAATGTCTTAAAAGGTTAAATGACCCCTAAAATTTTCCAAAATTTGACATGATAGTTGTATTAGTACTACAAATTTTCTCGTACATTTAAAACACCATCCGTTGCCACTTTACTCCAAATTCGTCTTTCACAGCTAATAAAAATATCCACAACATCACACACAATTTTTTTGGATGAACCATTTGCAATAAAAATTTCTGGGTCTATGTAGCGACCATACCTCAAATGGTCTGTGCTGCTGTGCACCAGTGTCATCCCTGGATTAGTAATGCTGACACGCACAGTACAAATGGAGGATTTATAACAGAGTAGCAATCACACACTTATTACATCGAATATCTCTGAAGAGAAAAGTATGATAAAAATGGCTTAAGGCCATCTAAATACGATAACAGCGGAAGACTTGGAAGATAAGTGAGTCCATCAACTCCAGCGGCATCACTGAGTATAAGACCACGACCTAAGGCACCTTACTCGTCGTCTGAAAAGTCTGCAACATGAAACGTTGCAGCCCGAAAACGGGTCAGCACATGGAATATGCTGGCAATGTAACACATAGAGAATAATGAACAATAATAATACTACACTACATGCATATATGGCTGGTGGAAAGCTCTATGGTTAAAGTTTTTGCGGAAAGCCAATTTTTCCCTACTGCAAAGGAATAAATTTTATTTAACTATCATGGTGGTTGTGAAACATTGAGATGGTTGACAGCATCTCAATCCCAATTAAAAATCATCATTAACCCAGCAAAATTAATTAAAAGTGACATGGTGATGAGATACAAATGATAATCCAGGTACTAGATACTCAAGTTGTCCATAACCGGGGACACGGCTAACCATGATTAGTTTGTACACTCTGCAGAGGTTTGCGCACTTTTCCCCACAAGACTCGATCGCCTCCGCTTGGTTTCTCGCACTACATGATGTTTGAGAAACGGATGACCGAGACACAGTCTTTCAGAAACAATCACTCTTTACTCTGGATGGACAGTTACACCTACTTTCCCCTACATCTGCTAGCCCACCTCTTCAAGAGATCATGAAACCTACTCAACTATGCTAGAGCCCATAATAGCTTGTGGCTGCACACGGAAGTTTCTAGCATGAATAATCTTATGATCTCTTGGAGCCTGGGTGGCGGTCCTTATACAAACAGACAACACTGGGTTCTCCAGGTGCCTCAATCCACCCAGATGTGAGTTTTAGTTGCCACCTTAAGTAAACCATTATTAACAATCTCACATCTGTCATGAATATCACTCAAACCCAATCCACGTCTACGAGCATAGCATGGCAATATAATAGCAACGTAGAAGTAACTCCCAAGGGTTTGATAAATAAAACAGGTAATAGGTACTACCTCAACTACTTCCCAATACCCACAATTTAATTAGATCCTAACCATGCAATGTTTGAGGATTGGTCTAATGCAATAAAAACTGGGTATGGAAAGGTATGATCAAAGTGTTACTTGCCTTGCTGATGATCCGCGAAACCTAGCGACTCGAAGTAACAAGCGGCACACTCCGGGTACTCTATCGCAAACAAACAAGCAAACAATAAGTACTCATCTAATGCACAGGTAAAACTCGAATGAAAGATCCAACCAGAAATTTCAACTTAAGAACTCCGGTTTGCAAAAAGAATCAACTCGAACGAAGCAACGAAAGTCAAACGGCGAAAGAAACAAGCTTCGTTTACTAATCTGGATCTAGGTCAAATTTTACAGTAGCAAAAACTTGTTTGAGTAGGTTAAACGGAAAGAGAATTTCGAGATGAAACTCTAGGCACTTGAATCGCCTGATTCCGATAAACGAGCGAAAAGTTAAACAGAAACGAAGATTCGATCAGAAATCGAGATCTGAGATAATCGCGGAAAAATCCGACGAAAAAGAAAAACGGACGAACGGTTAAAGAACGGACGTTCGTTAACAGAGAAAATCCGACGAACGCGTTCGCTAAAATGAACGGGTCGGTGAACGTTCACAAAATAACAAAACCGAAGAAATAAACCGATCTAGGGTTTTTTTAAACGAACGGGGTTTTTTTTAAACGTTCCGCCGAAAAGTTCGTAGAAAAATAAATAAAAATCCAAAAAAGGTAAAACAAATTTTCCCTGTCTAGTTAGAATTTTTAGAACAGGGTGAACATTTTTTTGACACAAAAATAAATTTTTAGAACATGCAATATTTTTAATGCAATTAAAATTGCAAATAAAATCCAATAAATGATTTTAACATTTTTCCTCCAATATTTCAATTGTTTTGGAGAAGTCATATTTTCTCCTCTCGTTTATTTTTAAATGAAATATTTTTTTTCCGGAGAGAAAATAATTAAAACCAAAATCCTCGTTTTATTATTTGATGAAAATCAAATATGAAAAATTCGAGAAAATCCCCAACTCTCTCCGAGGGTCCTTGAGTTGCTTAGGATTTATCGAGGATTCGTCAAATGCAATTAAAATATGATATGCAAGATGATCTATGTATAACATACCAAATTGAAAATTTGGGCCTACCCCCCTTAAGATGAATCTCGCCCTCGAGATTCGGGTTGGCTAGAAAACAGGTGGGAGTGGTCCTTCCGTAGATCTTCCTCTCGCTCCCAGGTGGCTTCATCTTCCGAGTGGTGACTCCACTGGACTTTGCAAAACTTGATAACCTTACTGCGGGTAACTCGGCTGGCATACTCAAGAATCTTAACTGGTTTCTCCTCATAGGTCAAATCACTTTCCAGCTGAATCGCTTCCAGCGGCACAGTATCTCTCAATGGTATCTCAACCATCTCTGCGTGGCACTTCTTCAACTGGGAAACGTGAAATACATCATGGACTCCAGACAATCCTTCGGGCAATTCCAGCTTGTAGGCAACCTCTCCCATACGTTCCAAAACTCTGTATGGTCCGATAAAACGGGGCACTAACTTTCCCTTAACTCCAAAGCGCTTCACTCCTCGAAGTGGTGATACTCGAAGATAAACTCTGTCTCCGACTTCGTGAACTGTCTCCTTTCGTTTAGAATCAGCATAACTCTTCTGCCTGGACTGGGCTACCTTGAGCCTATCGCGAATCAACCTCACTTTCTGTTCAGACTCCTTAATCAAATCTAGTCCAAACAACTGACGGTCTCCAACTTCGTCCCATAACAACGGTGTTCTACACCTCCTTCCGTACAAAGCTTCGAAAGGGGCCATCTTCAAACTGGTTTGATAACTGTTGTTATAAGAAAACTCCGCATATGGCAAATTGTCGTCCCGACTAGATCCATAATCTAATGCACAAGCTCTCAACATGTCCTCCAAAATCTGGTTGACTCTCTCGGTCTGTCCATCTGTCTGTGGGTGAAAAGCTGTACTAAATTCCAGCCTGGTTCCCAATGTTTCATGTAACTGCTTCCAAAACTTTGAGGTAAACTGCGTTCCTCTGTCTGATACAATGGTCCTCGGAACTCCATGCAAACATACGATCCTGGTCATGTATATCTTTGCCAACTTAGCACTGGTGTAAGTGGTCTTCACTGGAATGAAATGAGCCACTTTCGTCAAATGGTCGACTACAACCCATATTGAGTCATAGCCTGAACGAGTCCTGGGTAATCCTGTGATAAAATCCATGCCTATTTTATCCCACTTCCATTCGGCTATCGGCAATGGTTGTAGCAATCCTGCTAGCTTCTGATGCTCTGCCTTCACTCTCTGACATACATCACAAACTGCTACATACTCTGCAATATCCTTCTTCATTCCGGTCCACCAGAAAGTATTCTTCAGATCCAAATACATCTTGGTATTTCCTGGGTGAATCGAGTACGGTGAATCATGGGCTTCTTGCAAAATCAACTTCCTGATCTCCGGATCTTTTGGCACATACACGCGGTCCTCAAACCATAAGGTATCGTGCTCATCCTCACGAAATCCCTTGGCTTTTCCTTTGCTCATCTTCTCCTTTATCTCTTCAATCTCCTTGTCTGTCTTCTGAGCTTCCCTGATCCTTTCCATCAAGGTAGACTGAATCTCCAGTGTCGCTATATAGCCTCTGGGGACTATTTCCAAACATAGTTCGCGAAGGTCCTCGGCTAACTCCTGAGGTAACTCTCCTGTCAGGAGGGTGTTGACATGGCTCTTGCGGCTCAACGCGTCTGCTACTATGTTAGCCTTTCCTGGGTGATAATGCAATCTCATATCATAATCCTTAATGAGCTCCAACCATCTCCTCTGTCTGAGGTTTAACTCCTTCTGCGTGAAAATATACTTCAAACTCTTGTGATCCGTGTACACCTCACAATGGTTTCCGATGAGGAAATGTCTCCATGTCTTCAACGCATGCACCACGGCTGCTAACTCCAAATCATGTGTAGCATAATTCTTCTCATGGGGTTTAAGTTATCGTGAAGCATATGACACAACTCTTCCTTCCTGCATAAGCACTGCTCCAAGTCCTCGACGAGAAGCATCGCAATAAACTTCATAGTCCTTGCGTTGATCTGGTGGAATCAACACTGGTGATGTAACCAATCGTTTCTTCAACTCTTGGAAACTAGCTTCACAATCCTCAGTCCAATTGAATTTGGTGTCCTTCTTCAATAGCTCAGTCATTGGCTTAGCAATCTTCGAGAAATTCTTGATGAACCTCCGGTAGTATCCTGCAAGTCCAAGAAAACTCCGGATTTCTCCAACTGTCGTGGGTGATTCCCAATTTGTCACTGTATCAACCTTGGCAGGGTCTACTGCTATTCCTTCTCCAGAAATAACATGTCCAAGGAATCCAACTTCCTTCAGCCAAAACTCACACTTGCTGAACTTGGCGTATAACTGATGTTCTCTGAGCTTCTCAAGTACCAATCGCAAATGCTCCTCATGCTCTTCCTCATTCTTGGAAAAGACTAAAATATCATCAATGAACACCACGACGAACTTATCCAAAAAATCCATAAACACTTTGTTCATCAGGTTCATGAAATAGGCAGGTGCGTTAGTCAGACCAAATGACATAACGGTATACTCATACAATCCATATCTAGTGGTAAAAGCCGTCTTAGGTATATCCTGCTCTCGAATCTTTAACTGATGGTATCCTGATCGTAGATCGATCTTGGAAAATACTTTAGCTCCTTGTAGGCGGTCAAACAAATCATTGATCATCGGCAGCGGGTACTTGTTTTTGATGGTTACTTCATTCAATCCACGGTAATCAACAACCATCCTCAGCGATCCATCTTTCTTCTCCACTAGAAGTACTGGTGATCCCCAAGGTGACGAACTTGGGCGAATATAGCCTTTATCCAGTAACTCCTTAATCTGCTTCTTAATCTCCTCCAAATATTTTGCGGGCATCCTGTACGGTCTCTTAGATATTGGCCCTGTGCCTGGCAAAAGTTCAATCAAGAACTCAATGTCTCTATCTGCTGGCATGCCTGGCAACTCTTCTGGAAATACATCCGGGTAATCCTTCACCACTGGTACTTCCTCCTGTACAACTCCTGAAAAGGAATTTACTTGGGTCCTCTTCGGCATATGCCGGGATACATACTTGATCCTTTTTCCTTCTGGGGTGGTAAGCAAAATCGTCTTGCTGGCACAATCGATGTTTCCTCCATACAACGATAGCCAATCCATTCCCAAAATCACATCCAAACCTTGCGACTCCAAAACTATGAGGTCTGAGGGGAAAACATGCCTACCAATGGCCAATGGCATCTGAAAACATCCTTGGCTTGCCATATACTCTGCTCCTGGCGAGGTTACTAACATAGGGGTTCTGAGAACTTTGGTGGACAGCTTAAACTTATTCACAAATCCCCTTGATATGTATGAATGCGATGCACCAGTATCGAAAAGAACGGTTGCAGTAAATGACTTACCCAAAAACTTACCTATTACTGCATCAGGCTGAGCTTCAACCTCCTCCACGCTCACGTGGTTCACGTGTCCTTTGTTGAATGGGTTCGGCTTCTTCCCAGAGCTTCCGTTACCATTTCCATTTTGGGCTTCAGGACAATCAGTTGCATAATGTCCAGTCTTCTGGCACTTAAAACAGGTAACATGACTTAGATCCCTCTTGGCTGGGGTAGATGGGTTGGTGCGATTCTGTCCGTTGGTTCCCCCATTCCCATTACCATTCTTGGAGCCATTATGGTTGTGCGAACTACTTCCTCCATGGGTATGTTGAAACTGTCCTCCCGGCTTCGGGGCAAATCGTGGTTTCTGCTGAGCTCCAGAGTTATACTTCCCTTGTCCATACTTCCTCTTACGGTTTTCAATCTGATGTTGCTTCCCTTCAATCATGAGAGCTCTATCTACCAGCTCCTGGTAGTTGTTGAAGGTTGCTACCATCAACTGCATACTCAGTTCATCATTCAGTCCTTCCAAAAACTTCTCCTGCTTGGCTGCATCTGTAGCAACGTCATCTGGTGCATAACGTGCTAATTTACTGAAATCCTCCACATACTGGCCTACGGTGCGTCCTCCTTGGCGTAGGTTGCGAAACTCGCGCTTCTTCATAGCCATAGCTCCTGCTGAAACATGAGCTGTACGGAAAGCTTGCTGAAACTGGTCCCATGTGACAGTGTCAATAGGGTGCATGGCTGTATAATTCTCCCACCATGATGCTGCGGGTCCATCAAGCTGATGTGCGGCAAAACGCACTCTTTCCGCATCTGTGCATCCTGCAGTGGTCAACTCCCTTCCAACTTTGCGGAGCCAATCATCTGCCACAATCGGCTCGGTGCTACTGGAAAACACCAGCGGGTTTAGCCTTAAGAAACGGGCTAAGTGATCAACATGTGGTGGTGGCGGTGGGTTGTTGTTGTTGTTGTTGCCTTGGTTCTGCACTAACACTTGCATCAGGGCATTCTGTTGCTGAATCAACTGGGTGATCTCCGGTGAAAAAACAAATCCGGTGTCGCGTCTCGGAGGCATCTGATGGGTTAGAAAAGATGAGAGTTAAGAATAGAATGAGGTCTAGAGGGGAAAACACTACCCATATGCTCATGAGACAAATACAATCAATATCACTCAATCAATTCAAACAAGGCATAACAAACGATCTAACTAGCGTTACAAAGTGCTTGAACTATACTATTAAATGGGGGAAAAGTACTACTGATAGGGTGGTCTACTAGAAATTCTGATCAGTTGAAGACTCCATGATGTCTGCTCCAGCTTCATCAACAAAGTCATCTTCACTTGGTTCCGAGTCGGTGTCGTCGATGATGTTGTAGTTGTCCGGACAAGTGCATTCGTCATCTTCTGCTTTTGGCACTCCAATCTTCTTCTCCAGGTCGTCATTCTTCCCTACTAGTGCGATGATTTCCTCCATATAATCCTCGCGTGTAGCCTTGAGTTCTTCCTCCAGCTCCTTGATCTTGGTTAATGCCTTCTTCAGTTCTTCCTTGTCCGTGCACATCTGGTTCTCCTGGCGACGAATATGTTGGTTTTGCTCCTGGATGAAAGCTGCAATTGATCCATCCTTCTTGGTTCTAATCATCTCCCATTGCGCGTCTCAGCGTCCACAAATTTGATAAATTGTATCCTTAAGCTCATGGTGGTAGACTTCTCCAATGCGTCCCATAGCGATGTGGGCGGCCATGCTCTTCCCTAAACTCCAGGTTGGTGCTTCGAAAACCAATCTTATGGGTTCAGTAACTGGCACAAACGTCCTTCCTGGAATGTGAACTTGAATCTTCCAGCTCTCCTCTTCGGGTAATGTGGCGTTGTATTCCTATGCTTGAATGGGTTCCGGTGATGCTTGGTATTCCTATGTTCAAGTACTTGGTGACCTCCTTCAAGTGTCGACCAAAAGGCGTGTCTTCATCTGGTTGCATGAACTTGCTCCTTGCATCCGCCATTCCTAAAAGAATAGAAAGTGGAGAGGGGTTAGAAATGAGAAGAGAGAAGTGTTCTAGGGCTTAAGCTTAGTGGTCGTGTCCTACAGTCAGCGTGTGCTCTGATACCACCTTTTGTAGCGACCATACCTCAAATGGTCTGTGCTGCTGTGCACCAGTGTCATCCCTGGATCAGTAATGCTGACACGCACAGTACAAATGGAGGATTTATAACAGAGTAGCAATCACACACTTATTACATCGAATATCTCTGAAGAGAAAAGTATGATAAAAATGGCTTAAGGCCATCTAAATACGATAACAGCGGAAGACTTGGAAGATAAGTGAGTCCATCAACTCCAGCGGCATCACTGAGTATAAGACCACGACCTAAGGCACCTTACTCGTCGTCTGAAAAGTCTGCAACATGAAACGTTGCAGCCCGAAAACGGGTCAGCACATGGAATATGCTGGCAATGTAACACATAGAGAATAATGAACAATAATAATACTACACTACATGCATATATGGCTGGTGGAAAGCTCTATGGTTAAAGTTTTTGCGGAAAGCCAATTTTTCCCTACTGCAAAGGAATAAATTTTATTTAACTATCATGGTGGTTGTGAAACATTGAGATGGTTGACAGCATCTCAATCCCAATTAAAAATCATCATTAACCCAGCAAAATTAATTAAAAGTAACATGGTGATGAGATACAAATGATAATCCAGGTACTAGATACTCAAGTTGTCCATAACCGGGGACACGGCTAACCATGATTAGTTTGTACACTCTGCAGAGGTTTGCGCACTTTTCCCCACAAGACTCGATCGCCTCCGCTTGGTTTCTCGCACTACATGATGTTTGAGAAACGGATGACCGAGACACAGTCTTTCAGAAACAATCACTCTTTACTCTGGATGGACAGTTACACCTACTTTCCCCTACATCTGCTAGCCCACCTCTTCAAGAGATCATGAAACCTACTCAACTATGCTAGAGCCCATAATAGCTTGTGACTGCACACGGAAGTTTCTAGCATGAATAATCTTATGATCCCTTTGAGCCTGTGTGGCGGTCCTTATACAAACAGACAACACTGGGTTCTACAGATGCCTCAATCCACCCAGATGTGAGTTTTAGTTGCCACCTTAAGTAAACCATTATTAACAATCTCACATCTGTCATGAATATCACTCAAACCCAATCCACGTCTACGAGCATAGCATGGCAATATAATAGCAACGTAGAAGTAACTCCCAAGGGTTTGATAAATAAAACAGGTAATAGGTACTACCTCAACTACTTCCCAATACCCACAATTTAATTAGATCCTAACCATGCAATGTTTGAGGATTGGTCTAATGCAATAAAAACTGGGTATGGAAAGGTATGATCAAAGTGTTACTTGCCTTGCTGATGATCCGCGAAACCTAGCGACTCGAAGTAACAAGCGGCACACTCCGGGTACTCTATCGCAAACAAACAAGCAAACAATAAGTACTCATCTAATGCACAGGTAAAACTCGAATGAAAGATCCAACTAGAAAGTTCAACTTAAGAACTCTGGTTTGCAAAAAGAATCAACTCGAACGAAGCAACGAAAGTCAAACGGCGAAAGAAACAAGCTTCGTTTACTAATCTGGATCTAGGTCAAATTTTACAGTAGCAAAAACTTGTTTGAGTAGGTTAAACGGAAAGAGAATTTCGAGACGAAACTCTAGGCGCTTGAATCGCCTGATTCCGATAAACGAGCGAAAAGTTAAACAGAAACGAAGATTCGATCAGAAATCGAGATCTGAGATAATCGCGGAAAAATCCGACGAAAAAGAAAAACGGACGAACGGTTAAAGAACGGTCGTTCGTTAACAGAGAAAATCCGACGAACGTGTTTGCTAAAACGAACGGGTCGGTGAACGTTCACAAAATAACAAAACCGAAGAAATAAACCGATCTAGGGGTTTTTTTTAAAACGAACGGTTTTTTTTAAACGTTCCGCCGAAAAATTCGTAGAAAAATAAATAAAAATCCAAAAAAGATAAAACAAATTTTCCCCGTCTAGCTAGAATTTTTAGAACAGGGTGAACATTTTTTTGACACAAAAATAAATTTTGAAAACATGCAATATTTTTAATGCAATTAAAATTGCAAATAAAATCCGAATAAAATCCAATAAATGATTTTAACATTTTTCCTCCAATATTTCAATTGTTTTGGAGAAGTCATATTTTTTCCTCTCGTTTATTTTTAAATGAAATATTTTTTTCCGGAGAGAAAATAATTAAAACCAAAATCCTCGTTTTATTATTTGATGTAAATCAAAAATGAAAAATTCGAGAAAATCCCCAACTCTCTCCGAGGGTCCTTGAGTTGCTTAGGATTTATCGAGGATTTGTCAAATGCAATTAAAATATGATATGCAAGATGATCTATGTATAACATACCAAATTGAAAATTTGGGATGTTACAGTCTATTTAAGTCTTCCTCCTTAAGCTTCACCGGCTCGTCTGCTCCAGTGCCGGCAACCCCCAAATCCATGAATCCCAATCCCCATTCCTGCACCCCCTTCTAGCAAAGATGACGCTGTGGAAACGCTTCGTGAAGGCCCGTACGATGGCCGCGTCCTCCCCGAGCGCCGCCCCCTGCGCCGAGAGCGCCGCCGCATCCGCATTGAGCACGGCCGCATCCGCCGAGAGGGCGTCTGCGGCAGTCGAGATGGCTGCACCTGCTGCTGCGATGGCAGATGCAAACGCCAAGAGCGCTCGAGCTGCCATCCATGCCGCCGATGTTGCCCTGGCCCGGGTCGAGGCCATGCACGCCAAGATCGAGGACACACTCGCCAAGATATTCCAGGCCACCTCGAAATCCAGCATGCAAACCATGTACGACAAGGCGGCAATGGCCATGGAGCACCTGCTTCCTCATGAGATCGCCGAGCGGGAGCTCGAGATGCAGGAGGCGGCGGAGATCGGGGAGCGCCGGGAGGAGGAGTTGCGCGTGGTCGAGGTTGAGGTAGAGAAGAGTCTGTCCGTCAAGGAATCGGTGGTGGAGTACCAACGCGAGCTCTGGCGCAGCCACTACTATGAGTACTACAACCTTGAGGATGGCGCCGAGGACGAGGACGTGATACGTCTCCAACGTATCTATAATTTTTTATCGTTCCATGCTATTATATTATCTGTTTTGGATGTTTAATGGGATTTATTATACACTTTTATATTATTTTTGGGACTAACCTACTAACCAAAGGCCCGGTGCAAATTGCTGTTTTTTGCCTATTTCAGTGTTTCGCAGAAAAGGAATATCAAACGGAATCCAAACGGAATGAAACCTCCGGGAGAGTTATTTTTGGAACAAACGTGATCCAGGAGACTTGGAGTGGACGTCAAGGAAGCAACAAGGCGGCCATGAGGCAGGGAGGCGCGCCCCACACCCTCATGGGCCCCTCGTGGCTCCACCGACCTACTTCTTTTGCCTATATATACTCATATACCCCGAAAACATCAGAGAGCACCACGAAACCCTATTTCCACCGCCGCAACCTTCTGTACCCGTGAGATCCCATCTTGGGACCTTTTCCGGCGCTCCGCCAGAGGGGGAATCGATCACAGAGGGCTTCTACATCAACACCATAGCCTCTCCAATGATGTGTGAGTAGTTTACCACAGACCTTCGGGTCCATAGTTATTAGCTAGATGGCTTCTTCTCTCTCTTTGGATCTCAATACAAAGTTCTCCTCGATTCTCTCGGAGATCTATTCGATGTAATTCTTTTTGCGGTGTGTTTGTCGAGATCTGATGAATTGTGGGTTTATGATCAAGATTATCTATGAACAATATTTGGTTCTTCTCTGAATTCTTATATGTATGATTTGATATCTTTCCAAGTCTCTTCAAATTATCAGTTTGGTTTGGCCTACTAGATTGATCTTTCTTGAAATGGGAGAAGTGCTTAGCTTTGGGTTCAATCTTGCGGTGTCCTTTCCCAGTGACAGCAGGGGTAGCAAGGCACGTATTGTATTGTTGCCATCGAGGATAAAAAGATGGGGTTTATATCATATTGCTTGAGTTTATCCCTCTACATCATGTCATCTTGCCTAATGCGTTACTCCGTTCTTATGAAATTAATACTCTAGATGCATGCTAGATAGCGGTCGATGTGTGGAGTAATAGTAGTAGATGCAGAATCGTTTCGGTCTACTTGACACGGACATGATGCCTATATACATGATCATGCCTAGATATTCTCATAACTATGCGCTTTTCTATCAATTGCTCAACAGTAATTTGTTCACCCACCGTAGTATGCTATCTTGAGAGAAGCCACTAGTGAAACCTATGGCCCCCGGGTCTATTTTCCATCATATAAGTTTCTGATCTATTTTATTTTGCAATCTTTACTTTCCAATCTATATCATAAAAATATCAAAAATATTTATCTTATTATCTCTATCAGATCCCACTTTTGCAAGTGGCCGTGAAGGGATTGACAACCCCTTTATCGCGTTGGTTGCAAGGTTGTTATTTGTTTATGTAGGTACGAGGCGACTTGCGTGTATCCTCCTACTGGATTGATACCTTGGTTCTCAAAACTGAGGGAAATACTTACGCTACTTTGCTGCATCACCCTTTCCTCTTCAAGGGAAAACCAACACATGCTCAAGAGGTAGCAAGAAGGATTTCTGGCGCCGTTGCCGGGGAGGGTACACCAAGTCAAGTCAAGACATACCAAGTACCCATCACAAACTCTTATCCCTCGCATTACATTATTTATCATTTTCCTCTCCCCCACTTCACCTTTGCCTTTTCTTCGCCTTCTTCCCGTATGTATCTTTGTTTGTGTTTCCATGTGCCTTCTATTTGCTTGCATCTTTGCTTGCTAAAAATCTATTGATATGGATCCACTTAAAGTGTTCCACTTGGATCACCTTTGATCCTTATGCGCTCGTGCTGAAACCCCAACTAGCCTAGTTGATGGGAAATCTTTAGATGAGCATGCTCATTTTGTGCATCACCGTTTGTCTGAAAAGGATAGACTCATATGGGATCAAATAAACAGATTGTTGTGTTATGCTTGGAATCTTTGTGAAATTTATGATTTTACTTGTTGCTCTAAGAACCCTAAAAAACACCTTCCCTACCTATGTGAGTTTAATGATAATGAAATATTATCTTCTTATGCAAAGGGTGTTTATAATTACTATGATATCGAACAAATTGAATAATTTGTTGCTTGGGTGCTTATGAAGTTGCTTCTTTGATTGAAAAGTATGATATTACTCTCTACGAATCTGAACATTTTGACATACTTAAATATTTCCATGAAAACTATGTTCATAATGTCTATGTCAAAGAATTTATTGAGAGAATGATCGTTGCTTCTGAAGAAACTAATGATATGCATGAATCTATAGATAACTATGATTCCGGTGATTTGATTGAAATATCCCTTGATGAACATGATGCTTGCTATTCTTGTGGCCATGATGCCAATATTTATGAAGACGAATTTGCTATAGTTCCTTATGTTAAACATGAGATTGTTGCTATTGCACCCATACTTGATAGTTCCTTCAATAAAATGCATGATTGCAATGATTTTACTATAAATTCTCTTGATGTCAATTGTGCTAACAATATGCAAAACCCTAAGCTTGGGTATGCTAGTTTTGCTATGTCTACTACTTGTTGCAATGATCATGATTGGGGTGATTCTTCTTACAATCTTGAAAATTTATTTAAGCCCCGGGATGAATATGAGATTGATAATAGTGTTTGCAATAATATTGAAAGTGGGTTTGGAAGAGTGTCAACTTTAGATCCCACATATTTGGATAATGTTCAATCTTACGAAGTTTTTGATAAAAGTGGGTTTGGTGAGGTCATGACTTTAGTTAATGTTAATCCCACTATTTTGGAAGAGTGTCAACTTTGCATGCATGTGGATCGTGTTGAGAATATGTTATGTGACAGCTATATTGTTGAATTTGCTTATGATCCTATATGTAATTATTATGAGAGGGGAAAATATGGTTGAAGAAATTATCATGTTACTAAATTACCTCTCTTCATGTTGAGATTGCTATCGTCTCTTTCTTCTTCCTTGCATATGCTAGTTTTTGCTTTCCTTGAAAATTTGTTTGCTTATAAAGTGCCTATGCATAGGAAGTATGTTAGACTTAGATGTGTTTGTCACATGTTTTATGATGCTCTCTTTGTGTTTCAATTATTATCATCCTTGTGAGCATCAATAAAAATTATGCCTAGCTAGGGGCGTTAAACGATAGCGCTTGTTGGGAGGCAACCCAATTTTATTTTTGTTTCTTGCTTTTTATTTCTGTTTAGTAATAAATAGTTGATCTAGCCTCTGGTTAGATGTGGTTTTATGTTTTAATTAGTGTTTGTGCCAAGTAAAACCTATATGATCTTCTTGGATGGTAGTTATTTGATCTTGCTGAAAAAGTCAGAAACTTTCTGCTCACGAAAACAATTGCTAAAAATCACCAGAACGTGATAAAATACTGATTCAAATTGCAGTAGATCAAAAAACAAATTATTTAGGTCATCCTATTTTGTTAGAATTTTTTAGTTACATAAAGTTTGCGTTTGATACAGATTACTACAGACTGTTCTGTTTTTGACAGATTCTGTTTTTGATGTGTTGTTTGCTTATTTTGATGAATCTATGGCTAGTATCGGGGGGTATGAACCATAGAGAAGTTGGAATACAGTAGATTTAACACCAATATAAATAAAGAATGAGTTCATTACAGTACCTTAAAGTGGTGGCTTGTTTTATTTCGCTAACGGAGCTCATGAGATTTTCTGTTGAGCTTTGTGTTGTGAAGTTTTCAAGTTTTGGGTAAAGATTTGATGGATTATGGAATAAGGAGTGGCAAGAGCCTAATATTGGGGATGCCCAAGGCACCCCAAGGTAAAATTCAAGGACAACCAAAAGCCTAAGCTTGGGGATGCCCCGGAAGGCATCCCCTCTTTCGTCTTCGTCCATCGGTAACTTTACTTGATGCTATATTTTTATTCACCACATGATATGTGTTTTGCTTGGAGCCTCTTGTATGATTTGAGTCTTTTCTTTTTAGTTTACCACAATCATCCTTGCTGTACACACCTTTTGGGAGAGACACACATTAATCGGAATTTATTAGAATACTCTATGTGCTTCACTTATATCTTTTGAGCTAGGTAATTTTGCTCTAGTGCTTCACTTATATCTTTTTAGAGCACGGTGGTGGTTCTATTTTATAGAAATTATTGATCTCTCATGCTTCACTTAAATTATTTTGAGAGTCCTTTAGAACAGCATGGTAATTTGCTTTGGCTATAAAATTAGTCCTAATATGATAGGCATCCAAGATGGATATAATAAAAACTTTCATATAGAGTGCATTGAATACTATGAGAAGTTTGATACTTGATGATTGTTTTGAGATATGAAGGTGGTGATATTAAAGTTGTGCTAGTTGAGTAATTTTGAATTTGATAAATACTTGTGTTGAAGTTTGCAAGTCCCGTAGCATGCACGTTTGGTAACCGTTGTGTAACAAATTTGAAACATGAGGTGTTCTTTGATTGTCATCCTTATGAGTGGCGGTCGGGGACGAGCGATGGTCTTTTCCTAACAATCTATCCTCCTAGGAGCATGTGCGTAGTGCTTGGTTTTTGATGACTTGTAGATTTTTGTAATAAGTATGTGAGTTCTTTATGACTAATGTTGACTCCATGGATTATACGCACTCTCACCCTTCCATCATTGCTAGCCTCTTCGGTACCGTGCATTGCCCTTTCTCACCTTGAGAGTTGGTGCAAACTTCGCTGGTGCATCCAACCCCTGTGATATGATACGCTCTATCACACATAAACCTCCTTATATCTTCCTCAAAACAGCCACCATACCTACCTATTATGGCATTTCCATAGCCATTCCGAGATATATTGCCATGCAACTTTCCACCGTTTCATTTATTATGAAACGCTTCATCATTGTCATATTGCCTTGCATGATCATGTAGTTGACATCGTATTTGTGGCAAAGCCACCATGCATAATTCATCATACATGTCACTCTTGATTCATTGCCCATCCCGGTACACCGCCGGAGGCATCCATGTAGAGTCATATTTTGTTCTAAGTATCGAGTTGTAATCTTTGAGTTGTAAATAAATAGAAGTGTGATGATCATCATTATTAGAGCATTGTCTCAAAAAAAAAGAGGGAAAGGCCGAATAAAAAAAGGCCCAAAAAAGGGACAATGTTACTATCCTTTTTCACACTTATGCTTCAAAGTAGCACCATGATCTTCATGATAGAGAGTCTCTTATTTTGTCACTTTCATATACTAGTGGGAATTTTTCATTATAGAACTTGGCTTGTATATTCCAACAATGGGCTTCCTCAAATGCCCTAGGTCTTCGTGAAAAAGCAAGTTGGATGCACACCCACTTAGTTTCTTTTGTTGATAGCTCTAGTGCATCCGTTGCATGGCAATCAATACTCCTTGCATTCACATCAATTGATGGGCACCTCCCTAGCCCGTTGATTAGCCACGTCAATGTGAGACTTTCTCCTTTTTTGTCTTCTCCACATAACCCCCATCATTATATTCTATTCCACCCATAGTGTTATATCCATGGCTCAAGCTCATGTATTGCGTGAAGGTTGAAAAAGTTTGAGATTACTAAATTTTGAAACAATTGCTTGACTTGTCATCGGGGTTGTGCATGATGAGAGCATTCTTGTGTGACGAAAATGGAGCATGACCAAACTATATGATTTTGTAGGGATGAACTTTCTTTGGCCATGATATTTTAAGAAGACATGATTGCTTAGTTAGTATGCTTGAAGTATTATCATTTTTATGTCAATATTAAACTTTTATCTTGAATCTTATGGATCTGAACATTCATGCCACAATAAAGAAAATTACATAGAAAATTATGTTAGGAAGCATTCCACATCAAAAATTCTGTTTTTATCATTTACCTACTCGAGGACGAGCATGAATTAAGCTTGGGGATGCTTGATACGTCTCCAACGTATCTATAATTTTTGATTGTTCCATGCTATTATATTATCTGTTTTGGATGTTTAATGGGCTTTATTATACACTTTTATATTATTTTTGGGACTAACCTACTAACCAAAGGCCCAGTGCAAATTGTTGTTTTTTTTTCCTATTTCAGTGTTTCGCAGAAAAGGAATATCAAACGGAATCCAAACGGAATGAAACCTTCGGGAGAGTTATTTTTGGAACAAACGTGATCCAGGAGACTTGGAGTGGACGTCAAGGAAGCAACAAGGTGGCCACGAGGCAGGGAGGCGCGGCCAGGGGGTAGGCGCGCCCCCCACCCTCGTGGGTCCCTCGTGGCTCCACCAACCTACTTCTTTCGCCTATATATACTCATATACCCCGAAAACATCAGAGAGCACCACGAAACCCTATTTCCACCGCCACAACCTTCTGTACCCGTGAGATCCCATCTTGGGGCCTTTTCCGGCGCTCCGCGGGAGGGGGAATCAATCACGGAGGGCTTCTACGTCAACACCATAGCCTCTTCGATGATGTGTGAGTAGTTTACCACAGACCTTCGGGTCCATAGTTATTAGCTAGATGGTTTCTTCTATCTCTTTGGATCTCAATACAAAGTTCTCCTCGATTCTCTTGGAGATCTATTTGATGTAATTCTTTTTGCTGTCTGTTTGTCGAGATTCGATGAATTGTGGGTTTATGATCAAGATTATCTATGAACAATATTTGGTTCTTCTCTAAATTCTTATATGTATAATTTGATATCTTTGCAAGTCTCTTCGAATTATCAGTTTGGTTTGGCCTACTAGATTTATCTTTCTTGCAATGGGAGAAGTGCTTAGGTTTGGGTTCAATCTTGCTGTGTCCTTTCCCAGTGACAGCAGGGCAGCAAGGCACGTATTGTATTGTTGCCATTGAGGATAAAAAGATGGGGTTTATATCATATTGCTTGAGTTTATCCCTCTACATCATGTCATCTGTCCTAATGCGTTACTCTGTTCTTATGAACTTAATACTCTAGATGCATGCTGGATAGCGGTCGATGTGTGGAGTAATAGTAGTAGATGCAGAATCGTTTCGGTCTATTTGACACGGACGTGGTGCCTATATACATGATCATGCCTAGATATTCTCATAACTATGCGTTTTTCTATTAATTGCTCGACAGTAATTTGTTCACCCACCGTAGATTATGCTATCTTGAGAGAAGCCACTAGTGAAACCTATGCCCGCCGGGTCTATTTTCCATCATATATGTTTCCGATCTATTTTATTTTGCAATCTTTACTTTCCAATCTATATCATAAAAATACCAAAAATATTTATCTTATTATCTCTATCAGATCTCACTTTTGCAAGTGGCCGTGAAGGGATCGACAACCCCTTTATCGCGTTGGTTGCAAGGTTCTTATTTGTTTGTAGGTACGAGGCGACTTGCGTGTATCCTCCTACTAGATTGATACCTTGTGATGAGCACATGGGTACATCATACATGACATTTCACAAAAGTGCACAATTTAGTTGGAAAGAATTACTAAGCAGAATCAAGCAAACACATGCCCAGGTGAACGCTAACTTAAGTTCATACCACCATGTTGAACACATGGCTGCACTTTCATCTCCATTGTTGTTGGTTGAACTTAGGTATCACGTGGAAGAAATCCAACAACCTATGAGCTCTTGAAGCAACCGGTTAGGAGGAACAAGTTTGGAGAAAACAAGTTTCAAGTGAAGCTGATGCTGTCAGTTTTTACCTCTGATGTTTTGGTGTTCCACACCCATGTGATGGAGAGACGGGGCCATAGGGGTACATCAACAGAAGCTACATCAAATTATCTTTCCAATGCAAAAAACCTCACATCATTTGGAGTTGTGAGTCAAAATTACTAATCATTCTCGTGGAAGGTGTCCAAGCTGTCAAGACTTCGCGAATTTCCGAGGAGCTCTCCAACAACTCCCAAAGTTGACTGCTTATTCACCCAAGGAAGCCATGCAAACCTGCTTACTTTTGAAACCATTTTCACACCTAGCTAAGGGGGGTTGTCCCTGCTATAAAACCCCATCTCCCCCATCCTCTAAAAAAACCTTTGTCAAACCATTCAGCTACAAGCTTATGCAGCAAGACTGCTAGAGAGATCCGAGAGATCTTGCTACCTTTGCTCTTGTGAGTTCATTCGGATTCGCGAGAAGGAGCCTCTGGTTCCCCCTAGTTCGTGCTCTACAGTTCCGGCCGTTTTGTGTGGATTAGTTCCGGTTTGTGGTTCTGCGATTGTTCGGACAACGGGTTGGAGTTCTTGTAGCTTCGGTCAGCCATCCCCAACGTACGGGTTGCATCCAACCTTGGCAGGTATAAAGCTAGTTATCCCGGCTGCTTGCAGCTAGTTATCCCTTCCGATTCGATCCTACGATGTGAATATCGGGCCACCCTCGGGCGTGAACTCGTTCATCGGGTTCCCACCTATCATCTGGCATCAGAGCATTCGTTGACACGGTAGGATCTGTTATCCAAGTTTATCATGCTATCATCCCTTTAGATCGAGTGTTTTTCATACTATATTTTCTGTCCTAGAAGTCCAAAGCCCCACCAAAAATAAATCCAAGCCTTGTTGGTGCTGAGATCTTGTTGTTGCATACCTTGCATGTTCTTCATCTTTTAGATCTGCACCAAGTTCATCTTCGTAATTGCTTTCAGATTTAGTTGTTGTGCTCTGAAAAAAAAGAGTGGAAAAAAAAGAATCAAAGAGAAAAAAAGAGTGGCAAAAAAAGTCAAGATTGAAAAAGAAAGTGTTGTGTAAGATCCAAAAGTTTCAGCTTGGTAGAAAAATTTCAGAAGCTTGTGTGTTGTATCTTTTTAATCTTGGTGCAAAGGTGCAGCAGATCCATCCACATATTTTTCTTGGTTTGCATCAACTTGATTTCAGCACAAGCCCCTTTTTGTTTACCCCACCGAGCTCCACCAAAAACCGAAGCTAGTTCTTGATCCCTGTCTTTCAATCGCTTTAACACATCTGGGAGAAACACGATCTGACGTGAACTCATAAGAACTTTGGTGAGTAAGAGGTGAGGTTGTGTGATTCCACAAAATTATCCTATTCCACTTTAGCCCTACTAACATGGCAGGATTCACCAAGTGTGCGTCGAAAGAATCATGGAGAAGTACATTATTTGGCCACCCGCGCTGATGTGCGGCAACTCGAGAACAACATACTCCGAGCCATGGAGAGGATGCTTCACGAGCGTCCTCCAACATGTGGTGATAGGGTTCGACACCGGCAATACCCTATTGCTCATGAATCGTAGCAAGGACGTCATGCCCGACGACAAAGTCATGGCACCCGTCGGCACACCGACGAGCCACCGCAAAGCATGACCGTGGTTGATGAACCGACTCCGGTGATTCATGGCCCATGTTCTCCTAAGAAGCTCACTCCTAATGTTGGCATCTCAACCACCACCATTGTCCCAACATCCAAGAAACATGTTCCACAAGTTCCATGTGAGGAAGAGAGTCCACAATCCAAAATCCCACAACTTGAGAGTGGTAAGAAAAGCAAGCTGAGTGACTCCACCAAACGTGAGAAAGAGTGTCCACTTCCAAAAATTCCACCACTTGAGAGTGAAAAGAAAAATGAGCTGAGTGACTCCACTAAATGTGAGGAAGAGTGCCCAGTTTCCAAACTTCCATATAATGAGACTGATAAGAAAACTGAAGTGAGTGAGTCCACAAAATGTGAGGATCAGATTGATCATCATGAGATTAGGGAATAAAGATCTCTACCTAGATATACCACATTCAGCTAGAGAGGATGAATGACTTGTGTGAGTCCACAAAATGTGAGATTGAGATCATTCCACACCACATTAGAGAGATGCGTGAACCACAACATAATATACCACATCATCCAAGAGAGAGGATTAGTGAGTTGTGTGAGTCCACCAAACGTGAGCTTGAGGTGTTTCCCCACAATATCAAAAAGATGAGTGATCCATCAAATAAAATGGGAGATGATTATTTTGTTACTAACGATTCACAAAATTCTCTTTCTTTCCAATATGTGCAGATGCAAAAATCATACCTTGTTTCCCTCTTTCAAAGATGGAAGGATGAGATCCAAGAACAAATATGGAGGACATGGAGTAGTACTACACAAGGTGCACGTGTGAAGATTGACTTTCAGAAAGGCATCCAAGTACTCAATGAGGTAAAACAAAAAGGATCTTCCATTTTGCTGAAGCCAGAGGTATGCACTTATGAGTATGTGGAGCAATGGCGTGATAAGATTAGAGAAAAATTGTTTGGTACATCATCCATCCGGCAATATGATTTTGTTAATCTTGAAGAGGCTATAAAATATCCAATAAAACTGAATGTTGCACATGATTATTCTTCATTTTCTTTTCCTAGTTATTTTGTATTGTCCTTGTGCTATAATTTTGTAGACCAAATGAAGTCGAGGATGACTTTTCTCCTAGAGAGGGAGGCTGATATGAATATGGTTATGGTTGGTTATAAATTTGTTCTCCATGAAAATGTTTGCTGGAAGGAACTCCTAAGTCGAACAAAACATCATGTTGTCATCGTCCATAAGATGGCAAAGTTGAAAACTAAAATTCTTCATATCATGAAACCTTTGCATTATGATTTGGTATTGCCCTACTCTCTTTTGTGTGATGACCAGGTAAAGTCGAGGACAACTCCTTTTCAAGAGAGGGGGAATGATGAGGACATGTTCATCATTGAAACAACACAAATCATTCCTGAACAAACTCCAAGTTGTGACAAACAAGTACACGATCAGATGCAACACAATTCAAAGGTGAAAGCTACAAATGAGAATTGCATCATTTCTTTGTATGGATATTATCTACTTCCCTTCTACTTATCTTTTGCAGATCAAAGAGAGTCGAGGACGACTCTTCATCAAGGGAGGGAGGATGATGAGCACATGGGTACATCATACATGACATTTCACAAAAGTGCACAATTTAGTTGGAAAGAATTACTAAGCAGAATCAAGCAAACACATGCCCAGGTGAACGCTAACTTAAGTTCATACCACCATGTTGAACACATGGCTACACCTTCATCTCCATTGTTGTTGGTTGAACTTAGGTATCACATGGAAGAAATCCAGCAACCTATGAGCTCTTGAAGCAACCGGTTTGGAGGAACAAGTCTGGAGAAAACAAGTTTCAAGTGAAGCTGATGCTGTCAGTTTTTACCTCTGATGTTTTGGTGTGCCACACCCATGTGATGGAGAGACGGGGCCATAGGGGTACATCAACAGAATCTACATCAAATTATCTTTCCAATGCAAAAGACCTCACATCATTTTGATTTGTGAGTCAAAAGTACTAGTCATTCTCGTGGAAGGTGTCCAAGCTGTCAAGACTTCACAAATTTCCGAGGAGCTCTCCAACAACTCTCAAAGTTGACTGCTTATTCACCCAAGAAAGCCATGCAAACCTGCTTACTTTTTAAACCATTTTCACACCTAGCTAAGGGGGGTTGTCCCTGCTATAAAACCCCATCTCCCCCATCCTCTAAAAAAACCTTTATCAAACCATTCAGCTACAAGCTTATGCAGCAAGAGTGCTAGAGAGATCTGAGACATCTTGCGACCTTTGCTCTTGTGAGTTCATTCGGATTCGCGAGAAGGAGCCTTTTGTTCCCCCTAGTTCGTGCTCTATGGTTCCGGTTTTTTTGTGTGGATTAGTCCCGGTTTGTGGTTCTGCGATTGTTCGGACAGCGGGTTGGAGTTCTTGTAGCTTCGGTCAGCCATCCCCAACGTACGGGTTGCATCCAACCTTGGCAGGTATAAAGCTAGTTATCCCGGCTGCTTTCAGCTAGTTATCCCTTCCGATTCGATCCTACGACGTGAAGATCGGGCCACCCTCGGGCGTGAACTCGTTCATCGGGTTCCCACCTATCACCTTGGTTCTCAAAAACTGAGGGAAATACTTACGCTACTTTGCTGCATCACCCTTTCCTCTTCAAGGGAAAACCAATGCATGCTCAAGAGGTAGCAGGACTGTGACGCCCCCGATTTGACCGTACACTAATCATGCACGCAAATGTGTACGATCAAGATCAGGGACTCACGGGAAGATATCACAACACAACTCTAAAACATAAATAAGTCATACAAGCATTATAATACAAGCCAGGGGCCTCGAGGGCTCGAATACAAGTGCTCGATCATAGACGAGTCAGCGGAAGCAGCAATATCTGAGTACAGACATAAGTTAAACAAGTTTGCCTTAAGAAGGCTAGCACAAAAGTAGCAACGATCGAAAAGGCAAGGCCTCCTGCCTAGGACCCTCCTAACTACTCCTCGAAGCCGAACTCCATGTAGAAACATCCTCGGGATCTCTAGCTCCTGGACTCCAGCATCTGGTTGCGACAACCAGGTAGAAAGGAAAGGGGAAAAAGAGGGAGAAAAGCAACCGTGAGTACTCATCCAAAGTACTCGCAAGCAAGGAGCTACACTACATATGCATGGGTATATGTGTAAAGGGCATATCAGTGGACTGAACTGCAGAATGCCAGAATAAGAGAGGGGTAGCTAATCCTGTCGAAGACTATGCTTCTGGCAGCCTCCATCTTGCAGCATGTAGAAGAGAGTAGATTGAAGTCCTCCAAGTAGCATCGTATAGCATAATCCTACCCGGCGATCCCCTCCTCGTCGCCCTGTTAGAGAGCGATCACCGGGTTGTATCTGGCACTTGGAAGGGTGTATTTTATTCAGTATCCGGTTCTAGTTGTCATAAGGTCAAGGTACAACTCCGGGTCGTCCTTTTACCGAGGGACACGGCTATTCGAATAGATAAACTTCCCTGCAGGGGTGCACCACATAACCCAACACGCTCGATCCCATTTGGTCGGACACACTTTTCTGGATCATGCCCGGCCTCGTAAGATCAACACGTCGCAGCCCCACCTAAGCACAACAGAGAGGTCAGCACGCCGGTCTAACCCTATGCGCGCAGGGGTCTGGGCCCATCGCCCTATGCACACCTGCACGTTGCGTACGCGGCCGGAAGCAGACCTAGCCTAGTGGCGTTCCAGTCCAATCCGGCGCGCGCCACTCAGTCGCTGACGTCACGAAGGCTTCGGCTGATACCACGACGCCGGGATACCCATAACTACTCCCGCGTAGATGGTTAGTGCGTATAGACCAAATGGCCAGACTCAGATCAAATACCAAGAACTCGTTAAGCGTGTTATGTATCCGCGAACGCCGACCAGGGCCAGGCCCACCTCTCTCCTAGGTGGTCTCAACCTGCCCTGTCGCTCCGCCATAAAGTAACAGTCGGGGGCCGTCAGGAACCCAGGCCCACCTCTACCGGGGTGGAGCCACCTGTCCTTTCAGCCCCCTCACCAGAATCACTTGCGGGTACTCAACGAGCCGACCCGACTTTAGTCACCACATGTGTCATGTACATAATGTATATAGTATATACCCGTGATCACCTCCCGAAGTGATCACGGCCCAGTAGTATAGCATGGCAGACGGACAAGAGTGTAGGGCCACTGATGGAACACTAGCATCCTATACTAAGCAGTAGGATAGCAGGTAAGGGTAACAATTGTAGTAACAAAGACAGGCTATGCATCAGGATAGGATTAACGGAAAGCAGTAACATGCTACACTACTCTAATGCAAGCAGTATAGAGAAGAATAGGCGATATCTGGTGATCAAGGGGGGGGGGCTTGCCTGGTTGCTCTGGCAAGTAGGAGGGGTCGTCAACTCCGTAGTCGAACTGGGCAGCGGCGGCGTCGGTCTCGGTGTCTAGCGAGAGAGAAGGAGGGGGAGAGAAACAATAAATTCACGGCAATAATGCAAACAATATGCAGGACATGTCTAAATGGTATGCAGAGGTGCTCTACTGCCTAACTAAATGATTTAGTTGATTTAGGAATTTATTTGGATTTATCTAATTAAAGTTGGGCACTATTCATTTACTGAAAACGGTCTAAAAGTTCCATGTTCATATAGCTACGGGCATCTAACAGGAATACGGAGGGCGTACTTGGGTTCGTATCGAAATTCTAAGCAAGTTTCATATATACATTATTTTCATCGGAGTTACGGATTATTTAATATGATTTTCTAAAGTTTATATTAATTTCCAGATTTTATTTAATTAATTAAAACAACATTAACCGAAATAGTAGCAGGGTGATGTCAGCATGACGTCACTGTGACGTCAGGACCAGTGGGTCCCACCTGTCATAGGCTGTTTAGCTAATTAGTGGTTAACTAATTAATTAATACCTAATTAAACTAAAAACTAAATTAGATTAACCTAATCAGGGTTAATTAACTTAATTAACTTAATTAATGTAGTTAATTAATTAATTAATTACTTTAATTATTTATTATTATTTTACTTTATTATTTATTTATTTATTTTTATTCTTTTTTTAATTCTTTTTTTTATAAAAAACGTTCTCAGGGGCTGTGCCCCACTTGTCATTGGGCCAGGGGGCCAATCGGGTGCTGGGCTATTGGGCACAGCCCGAACGGGCACTGGCCCGCGGGGCGCACCCGATTTGGGCGCTGCGGGGCGCCGGCGACCAGGGAGCAGGGGGCCAGGGCGGCGCTGGGAGTTGCGGGCGGAGGCGGTGAATGGCGAAGCGGGGGGCACGGGGAGGCAGCTGCGGCGGCCGAAGACGGCGTAGCAGCTTCGCGAGCACGGGGAGAAGCCGGACACGGCGAGCACGGCGGGGCACTGGGCGCGGCCAGCGACGGGTGGGGACGAGCGCGAGCGAGGGGCTCGACCACAGGGGCGCGCGAGAGCGCCGACGGGCGCGGGCACGGCGCGGTGGGGGGAGAGGGGAGGAGAGGGGGGCGCTCACAGGGGAGCGGGAGGGGCATGGCAGCGGGCTCGGGGGCGACGGCGTCCAGAGGAGGACGGGGGAGCGCGGTGGCAGTCCGGGGGCGACGGACGGCGGGATCGGCGATGGGGGCGGTGTCCTCGGACGCGAGCAGATCCGTCGAGGGAGATGGCGATGGCAGCGCGAGGTGGCGGGCGACGGAGCCGGCGAGGGCGACGACGGAGCCGACGAGGGCGGCGACGTGCACATCGGGCGCGGCGAGTGCATGCCCCTGATCCAGAACGAGCGGAGAGGGAGAGGGGACGGGAGCGCGAGGATGAGGGCGGGGGCCGGCGATGTCCAGGCGGCGGCGCGGGCGGGGACGGGCGCCGGCGTCGGCGCACGGCGTCGGGGTTCGGCCCGATCCAGTTCTGGATCGGGGGGGAGGAGCAGGGGGATCGTGGGGGGGAGTGGGAGGTGTCGGTGGGGGTTACGGGTTAGGGTTCGGCCTCCAGGGGGTTAAGGAGGAGTGGAGGGGTGACTGGGCCTTTGCCCAGTTGGGCTGGCCAGCTGGGCCACGGTTGGCCCAGTGGGGGGGGTCTGTTTTTCTTTTGTTTTATTTCATTTCTTTCCTTTTATTTATTTTACTTTTTCTGTTATAGTTTTGTATCCTTTTATTTTAGTTTTAGTAAAATATATACTTTGTATATAAATTAGCACTTCAACTTAGTCCATACTCAACAAGTCCAGTCCTCAATAAATTAGTTTGACATTTTATTAATTACAAAAGGTATTTAAATAATTGTTTTTGCTGCTGTTTTATTCATCTCATATTATTTAAACATTTTATAAAGGTGTGGTTTCTCCACTGTAATTATCTATGCAATATTTGGTTCACTCTGAACATTTTAATTTTAATATTTGAAAACTTTTATTGTTTGCTTGATTTTGGATCTGAATTAGAATCGGTTTCGAACTAACGCGAGATTAGCAACAGTAATCAAAGTGACATGGCACGATTAGCGTAGGATTACTGTAGCATGATTATCCGGGCGTCACAATTCTCCTCTACTACAAGAAATCTCGTCCCGAGATTTAAGAGGGGAAGTGACAGGAAAGGGATTTGGTCACAAAATTCTAACGAGCGTTCTCGATCTTGGTTGCTCTTCTCGAAGTGGTTGATCCATTACGTTGATGTCTTTATTCCCTTGCTTCAGGTCATCATGATGAAGCTGGCATCCTTTCCTCGGGACTCCATCGTACTTACGAAGGACAAGGGGTAACTTCGGAATAACAGACCTCTGAACGGTTGACTATCTGGTTGATAACATCGGGGAAGGTGGCGGAAAGTAACTCTCGAATGGAAATTTAAGACAATATCGAGAGCAAAGTGAAGGAGGTATCGTGGGGAAGTTTCGAGCGGGCAAGCAATCGTTCGATGCCTGAAGGGTTCTGAGCAACGGGAATGAGTATTGTGTCTGATACCAAAATAGATCACTAGGAAGGTGGCCCGCGAATTAAATACGGAGCCAAGTGTGAGGAATAACCATTAGAAACAGGGTTGTATAGAAGAGTCAGGTTTCGATCCTGTGGAACTGTGGGTTATGGGCCCACCATGTGGGTTTTTTTAGGAGCAGTGACATCTTGCACGGTCATGATAGCAAGGCATGTCAGAGATTAACCTGTCAGTTATATGTCAGCAACATCGTCGGTACCAAGGGCGAGGGACGAAGAGAACCATTTTCCTTTTTGTTGAAACGAGGCGGACCATTAGGCAAAGTTCTCGTCCATCGGTGGTTACCGAAATGTCACCAACAATAATAACAGGGTCTTACTGACAGAGTTGTACACCGAGGTGTTTACATAAGCAGGAGAATATTACTGCTTAGATCATATAGATCACCAGAAAGGTTAGACCAAACAATGGAAAGGAAAATATGATTATCAGATTAAACAGAAGAATGGAAAGGAAAATGTGTTTAAACACATATTTCAAGGGTATATCCTTCCCAAGGACAAGCAGAGCATGATATCCATGACATGATATTATGTAGAAAACTCTCTAGGTATGGGAGAGAATTTTCATGACATTACCCATACAACGGTGTTTGGATAATTGAGCAGGAAACAATTAGCTTTGGGCTTCAAATGTTCCTGTTGAAAACCAGAGTACCATATACATGCTTCGAGATAGCATTGACATGGTCAATAGGTAAGATCAGGCCATGGATTCACAAAGGTTCCATCAGGAACAACTTATGGAATAAGTCTTACAATTTCCTCATGGAAGAATAGATAACCTTGCTGAAAGGAAGGCTTATAACAATAGGTCCTCCGGCCAGGTGTGTTCGGCATGTCATCACCTTACCGGGTCATAAATAGGCCAATGTTATAACTCTTGGAAATATGTTCCAACCATCATATCTGACCGAGATTCAGATTTGATTGGTGTCAGGATAACTCAGACTTAGGATGCCTGAGAAGAAAAGGTGCGACACAATTTGAAGAGATGACATTGTAAGATTCTCGGGAAATGAACTATGGAAGCGAGTTCCGAAATAAGAGTTCATCATTAAACCAAGGAGAGGGTTAGGAGGTGGCTGATGGACTCAGCGACATTCCATTGAGATTTCCAAAAGATGGATTTCCACAACTATGTGAACAAGGAGATAACATTAGC
This sequence comes from Aegilops tauschii subsp. strangulata, assembly GCF_002575655.3. NCBI lineage: Eukaryota > Viridiplantae > Streptophyta > Magnoliopsida > Poales > Poaceae > Aegilops > Aegilops tauschii. Next base: position 287,142,475 of record NC_053037.3, read on the forward strand.
TAGATCGAATGACTTAATGATGTATGATCGAGGAAAACATACACAATTAAACATTGGTTGAAAGGTGCACCTGAATATGGGCTTAGGTAGCATGATCAAGGTTAGAATGGTGATTCGATAACCAATACACAAGGAATGAACTATCATTCATTAACTTACAAGCAATAGGGTTGCTGGAAGTTTTGAATTTTACACATCACAGTTCATTTGTGGGTACTTCGGTTAGAAACAACACGGGGACCAAGAAAAGAATGGTGATGTTAACTAAGTATCACTTGTATCAAGAATTCTTAAGGGTGGTGAATTTCCCATGACATTCTTGACATAAAAGATAGCAATACTCCAAGGTAGAACATAACATAAGTTGGATAACAAGGATCTCAAGGTACAACACAAAACATGAACAAGTTTGTATTAAAGGGAAAGCAAGAATGTTGCCGATGATAACACAAATCATCGAGGGGCAAGGATGGTATTTCTCATCATGAATTCAATTGATATCCTGGAGGAACTCAGAATGTTGATGATGATCATGACAAATTTTGTCGAGAGGTTTCATGGAGATGTAATCAATCGACGATGACATCAAGTCAAAGAAATGATGAAAGAGAAAGGTTATTGGAACCACGGTTAGGACACAAACTCGGAATCAAGTTTTCTATTCAAGGAGAAGTGATATGACGAGGAAGATCGACGTAAGCTTAGCTCATCGTCGAAAGGGGTGCTCCGGGAATAAGGACCAGGTAGCACAGTTAAAATCATCATGATAATGATATAGCCAAACAGGCTAGGAATGACGCGATCGGGTACAAACTCGTAAGTAAGGAACATTACTAAAAGTTGTTGAACCGTAGTGCGGACTCGATTCAATTATCGATGTCCTTGAGTGTTTAATAACTCGAAGCCCGTGAAAAATTGGAATCAATGAGAATGTAATACTTGATGGAGAACTCATAAGAAGTTATGCAGTTCCGTGATAATCTCGAGATACCAGGGGGTAATACTCGACGACAAACCAAAGTAGAGGTTGGACTGGTGTATTGCTCTTACAGAAGACAAGTGCTTAAACTTGTACGAGAAATGGCATTTAAAGGAGAACATGGTCGGAACGACGTCCACGGATACCAGATGAACTTATTACAAGGGGACAATTATTTTAAGAGAAGCTTCCATGATAAGGTATACATCGTGTCCATGGGCATGAACACAAAGTTCAAGGTCGACTCCCACTTCTTCAATGCATAACCTTTCATTCACTTCTCGCGTTTGATGAAGTTGCAGTGTGGAAAATTTTTATCTGGCAAAATACCAGAAGAGTATGACTCATGAAAACTTTCGAGTTCACACGTATTATGAAAGGCATAGGTTCAACCCATCGAGGCATCTTAGGAACATATACCAATTTTTTTATTGGAGTAATTAACACAAGCTCGAATGTAGAGCATGGTTCACAAAGCAGAGGATACAATTTACCAAAGGCATCATGTATCCGAGGAAAAGCTCACAAGCTTATTTAATAAGAAGGACATTGTCGGATAAAATCCGACAAAAGGGTCTGGTGGTCCACAAGGGATCGGATGTGAGCATCAGTACTCAACCAGAGGAAGAAAGAATGCTAGGAGATCAGGTTATAGAAACAACTGACTAACTCAAAGCTCACAAGTAAAGGAATTATAGTTTCCAAATCAAAGGATCAGAAGCAAATGCTCTGATTAAGGATGGATAACTTGAGTAAGCTTAGGGGTACAAACGACGACAATTTGATTGGTCGAGATCCAGCTCACGTTTAAAATGTCGTCTGAGCCGGAAGAATGAATTCTAGGATATGATTGAGGATTGCGAGCATTCGCAACAAATTGAATCAACGGACTCAAAATGATAATGACAAGAGATGCCAATAAGATTACGAGACTTATGGGATTAACCATAATGCAAGCAAACAAGAATTTCAAGAGCAATAGGCTCCTGAGGATTTTCGAAAGATCGAATAGTATTTTGAAGACTATTGTGGAATACTTGAATCAACTGGGGATGACCGGATACTCGGTAAGTGCGAGAATTATCCGTAGGGGTATTCAGGTGACAAAGAACAGCAAGGCAGTAAGCTCAAAGGATTCTCGGAACAACAGAGAGAATTTCGGGGTATCTTGTAATAACAAGATCAACTGGGAAACATTGTATGAATGGCGAGTATACGTGGTTATCCATAGGAGTTTATCGATGAAAGGGAATTGCAAAAGCGATGAACACAAGTCCTCGGGTTATCAGCAGAGAGTATCTTCAAGGTCTTCACGTGCAGCAGACGATCATCAGTAAATAAGGGGCTCTCCGGGTGAAAGTGATAACGAGATCCTAATGTTAGATTTAGTAAAATCATTTAACCCGAATAGAAGAGAGATCAGAGTCCCAGAGCATAGGCAGGGAGTAAAAGATCCTAATACCACCCAATGGCGACGTGGGCCCGTAAGACACCCAGCCATGTTAGTAAAAGTTTTGTAATGTCTAGACTCGACTTCGGCCAAGGAGTGTGGAAAGGGGGATTCCTACAGGCAGTCGGCTCTGATACCAACTTGTGACGCCCCCGATTTGACCGTACACTAATCATGCACGCAAATGTGTACGATCAAGATTAGGGACTCACGGGAAGATATCACAACACAACTCTAAAACATAAATAAGTCATACAAGCATTATAATACAAGCCAGGGGCCTCGAGGGCTCGAATACAAGTGCTCGATCATAGACGAGTCAGCGGAAGCAGCAATATCTGAGTACAGACATAAGTTAAACAAGTTTGCCTTAAGAAGGCTAGCACAAAAGTAGCAACGATCGAAAGTGACATGGCACGATTAGCGTAGGATTACTGTAGCATGATTATCCGGGCGTCACAAGGACACGGTCGACTTCAGCAGGGGGGGCGCGGAGTCCACCAACGGCGGCATTTCGCCAGGACAAGTCATCGACGTCTCATCTCACACCGGCGATGCATAGGCCGGTGCGGCAGCGGATTTGTTAAAACTTTGCGTACATAGGCTTTGTTTTTAATGTTGGTCTTTTGTTAGAGCAATGTTTAGGTCAACTGGCTCTGTTTCATTACTAAAATTACTCGATTCAGTAAGTGTGGTCTGTGTGCTGTATGCTTTTTTGTGTGCCCAAATTATCAAGCGATGTTAAATTATGCAATGACGTACCCGGGGAAATTTCGACCAAAATTTGAATTATCAAACTCATCCCATGCGCGTAAAGCAGAAGAATCGTTTGTGATGCACACAATCGTTCAAAGTGAATGGTGTCCGGTGGCACCGCGCGCAAAGTTTGCCTACCGCCAAAATATCTACCCACGCCCCCTCCCCCTTCCCCACCCCCTTTTCTCCCCGAACACAAGTCACATTTACCCTATTTCCTCCTTCCTTCCTTCCTTCCTTCCTTCCTTCCTAAGCTATAGCCGCTTCCTCGCTCTCGTCGTCTCGCATCCTACCGCCGGGGTCACCATGATCTTCTTCAATGACCTCTTCAGCGGTTCCTCCTCCGATGACGACTCCTTCACCACCTAGGTATGCCTCTCTTATCTCTCTCGGGATATGACTTGGAATGAAGGATTTTAACCCGGCAGTTGATCTGAGTCATTTCTTCCTCTTATAGCTCCCTAGGACCATTAGTTGCAACGAATGGAGCGGGGTGGCTGAAGATCTGTCTGCTCGTTGTCACCATCAATCTCCATGCGTGAAGCTAGTTGCGTTTGAATCTGTGGACAGTGGGAGGAAGTTTCTGGCATGTCCAGAGAAGGTTAGACCTTCCTTCGTTGTTACAAATCATTTGTTAGATGTGATTCAGACACTGTCACGGTCCCAACCCATTCATACCACACCTTCAACCAAACGCATCCTAAGACAGTGTCATAGTTTGTACCTAGTATCTAAAAATGTTGCCATCTCATCAGCGGTGCCATTAGAAAATTATTTGGCACCGCTTCAGCAGTTTGTGTAGCCAACTTTGGTCCACACATCCGAGCAACCAAGCAGTAAAATACTAAATCTTTATGGCACGAAGGAACTGGGCATCGGAGCAACTAGGTGCTCTGGAGTTCGGGTCCCTGAATTTTTTCCGCTGCATCGGCTCGCCAGTGCAGGGTACTGATACGTCTCCAACGTATCTATAATTTTTTATTGTTCCATGCTATTATATTATCTGTTTTGGATGTTTAATCGGCTTTATTATGCACTTTAATATTATTTTTGGGACTAACCTACTAACCGGAGGCCCAGTGCAAATTGCTGTTTTTTGCCTATTACAGTGTTTCGCAGAAAAGGAATATCAAACGGAGTATAAACGGAATGAAACCTTCGCGAGGATCGTTTTTGGAACAAACGCAATCCAGGAGACTTGGAGTGGACGTCAAGGAAGCAACGAGGCGGCCACGAGGTAGGAGGGCGCGCCCAGGGGGTAGGCGCGCCCCCACCCTCGTGGGCCCCTCGTGGCTCCACCGACCTACTTCCTTCGCCTATACATACTCTTATACCCTGAAAACATCCAGGAGCACCACGAAACCCTATTTCCACCACCGCAACCTTCTGTACCCGTGAGATCCCATCTTGGGGCCTTTTCCGGCGCTCCGTCGGAGGGGGAATCGATCACGGAGGGCTTCTACATCAACACCATAGCCTCTCCGATGATGTGTGAGTAGTTTACCACAGACCTTCGGGTCCATAGTTATTAGCTAGATGGCTTCTTCTCTCTCTTTGTATCTCAATACAAAGTTCTCCTCGATTCTCTTGGAGATCTATTCGATGAAATACTTTTTTGCATGTGTTTGTCGAGATCCGATGAATTGTGGGTTTATGATCAAGATTATCTATGAATAATATTTGATTCTTCTCTGAATTCTATATATATGATTTGATATCTTTGCAAGTCTCTTCGAATTATCAGTTTGGTTTGGCCTACTAGATTGATCTTTCTTGCAATGGGAGAAGTGCTTAGCTTTGGGTTCAATCTTGCGGTGTCCTTTCCCAGTGACAGCAGGGGCAACAACGCACGTGTTGTATTGTTGCCATCGAGGATAAAAATATGGGGTTTATATCATATTGCTTGAGTTTATCCCTCTACATCATGTCATCTTGCCTAATGCGTTACTCTGTTCTTATGAACTTAATACTCTAGATGCATGCTGGATAGCGGTCGATGTGTGGAGTAATAGTAGTAGATGCAGAATCGTTTAGGTCTACTTGTCGCGGAGGTGATGCATATATACATGATCATGACTAGATATTCTCATAACCATGCACTTTTCTATCAATTGCTCGACAGTAATTTGTTCACCCATCGTAGAATTTTCTATCTTGAGAGAAGCCACTAGTGAAACCTATGGCCCCGGGTCTATTTTCCATCATATAAGTTTCCGATCTATTTCATTTTGCAATCTTTACTTTCCAATCTATACCATAAAAATACCAAAAATATTTATCTTATTATCTCTATCAGATCTCACTTTTGCAAGTGGCCGTGAAGGGATTGACAACCCCTTTATCGCGTTGGTTGCAAGGTTCTTAATTAGTTGCGCAGGTACGAGGGATTTGCGTGTAGTCTCCTACTCGATCGATACCTTGGTTCTCAAAAACTGAGGGAAATACTTACGCTAGTTTGCTGCATCACGCTTTCCTCTTCAAGGGAAAACCAACGCATGCTCAAGAGGTAGCAAGAAGGATTTCTAGCACCGTTGCCGGGGAGGTTTATGCCAAGTCAAGTCAAGATTTGATCTCCCGTCAACTTGCCAATTTCTGGCGCCGTTGCCGGGGAGATCTACGCACAAGTCAAGACATACCAAGTACCCATCACAAACTCTTATCCCTCGCATGACATTATTTGCCATTTGCCTCTCGTTTTCCTCTCCCCCACTTCACCCTTACCGTTTTCTTCGCCCTCCCTCCGTTCGATCTTGTGTTACCATGTGCATTCTTTTTGCTTGCATCTTCGCTTGCTAAAAGTTTATGGATCCTCATCCCCTTGCTAATCTTTTTAAAAGATCCAATTATTATGAACCAATTTCTAGTGATTTGAGTGCACTAGTTTATCTTTATGAGGTTTTGCTTGAAATTCGTGAATCTGAAAATTGTGATGAAGAAATTTATGAAGAGATTCACGATAGCTCCTTGAATAGAAAGCTTGATTGCAATGATTTTACTATAAATTCTCTTGACATCAATTGTGCTAATAATATGCAAAACCCTAAGCTTGGGGATGCTAGTTTTGTAATGTCTACTACTTGTTGCAATGATCATGATTGGGGTGATTCTTCTTATGATCTTGAAAATTTATTTAAGCCCCATGATGGATATGAGATTGATAATAGTGTTTGCAATAATATTGAAAGTGGGTTTGGAAGAGTGTCAACTTTAGATCCCACATATTTGGAGAATGTTCAATCTTATGGTGTTTTTGGTAAAAGTGGGTTTGGAGAGGTCATGACTTTAGTTAATGATAATCCCACTATTTTGGAAGAGTGTCAACTTTGCATGCATGTGGATCGTGTTGAGAATATTTTATGTGATAGCTACTTTGTTGAATTTGCCTATGATCCTACATGTAATTATTATGAGAGAGGAAAATATGGTTGTAGAAATTTTTATCTTACTAAATTACCTCTCGTCATGTTGAGATTGCTATCATCTCTTTGTTCTTCCTTGCATATGCTAATTTTTGCTTGCTATGATAATTTGTTGGCTTATACAATGCCTATGCATAGGAAGTATTTTAGACTTAGATGTGTTTATCACGTGTTTTATGATGCTCTCTTTGTGCTTCAATTCTTGTCTTTCATGTGAGCATCATTAAAATTATCAATGCCTAGCTAGGGGAGTTAAACGATAGCGCTTGTTGGGAGGCAACCCAATTTTATTTTTGTTCCTTGATTTTTGTTCCTGTTTAGTAATAAATAATTCATCTAGCCTCTGGTTAGATGTGGTTTTATGTTTTAATTAGTGTTTGTGCCAAGTAAAACATATAGGATCTTCTTGGATGATAATTATTTGATCTTGCTGAAAAAGACAAAAACTTTCTGCTCACGAAACAATTGTTAAAAATCACCAGAAAGTGAGAAAATACTGATTCCAATTGCAGTAGATCAATAATCAAATTATCCAATTCGTCCTATTTTGGTAGATTTTTCTGAGTTACAGAAGGTTGCGTTTGATATAGATTACTACAGACTGTTCTGTTTTTGACAAATTCTGTTTTTCGTGTGTTGTTTGCTTATTTTGATGAATCTATGGCTAGTATCGGGTGGTATGAACCATAGAGAAGTTGGAATACAGTGGGTTTCACACCAATATAAATAAAGAATGAGTTCATTACAGTACCTTAAAGTGGTGGTTTGTTTTATTTCACTAATGTAGCTCATGAGATTTTCTGTTGAGTTTTGTGTTGTGAAGTTTTCAAGTTTTCTGGTAAAGATTTGATGGATTTTGGAACAAGGAGCGGCAAGTGTTGGGGAACGTAGCAATAATTCAAAATTTTCCTACGTGTCACCAAGATCAATCTAGGAGATGCTAGCAACGAGAGAGAGGGAGTGCATCTTCATACCCTTGAAGATCGCTAAGCGGAAGCGTTACAAGAACGCGGTTGATGGAGTCGTACTCGCGGCGATTCAAATCGCGGAAGATCCGATCTAGCGCCGAACGGACGGCCTCTCCGCGTTCAACACACGTACAGCCCCGGGACGTCTCCTCCTTCTTGATCCAGCAAGGGGAGAGGAGAAGTTGAGGGAGAACTCCAGCAGCACGACGGCATGGTGGCGATGGAGCTCGTGGTTCTCCGGCAGAGCTTCGCTAAGCACTACGGAGGAGGAGGAGTTGGAGGAGGAGAGGGATGCGCCAGGGATGTGGTGCGGCTGCCCTCCCACCCCCCTCTATTTATAGGGGCAAGGGAGGGGGGCCGGCCCCCTCCAGATGGATCTAGAGGGGGGGCGGCGGCCAAGGGGGGGGAGGCTTGCCCCCCAAGCCAAGGGGGGCGCCCCCTTTAGGGTTCCCCCCCCCCAACCCTAGGCGCATGGGCCCTAGGGGGGTTTGGCGCCCAGCCCACCTAGGGGCTGGTTCCCCTCTATATTCAGCCCATAGGGCCCTCCGGGGCAGGTGGACCCTCCCGGTGGACCCCCGGAACCCTTTCGGTGGTACCGGTACAATACCGATATGCCCTCGAACACTTCCGGCGACCGAATAAGGACTTCCCATATATAAATCTTCGTCTCCGGACCATTCCGGAACTCCTCGTGACGTCCGGGATCTCATCCGGGACTCCGAACAACCTTCAGTAACCACATACTATTTCCCATAACAACTCTAGCGTCATCGAACCTTAAGTGTGTAGGCCCTACGGGTTCAGGAACCATGCAGACATGACCGAGACGTTCTCCGGCCAATAACCAATAGCGGGATCTGGATACCATATTGGCTCCCACATGTTCCACGATGATCTCATCGGATGAACCACGATGTCGGGGATTCAATCAATCCCGTATGCAATTCCCTTTGTCTATCGGTATGTTACTTGCCCGAGATTCGATCGTCGGTATCCCAATACCTCGTTCAATCTCGTTACTGGCAAGTCTCTTTACTCATTCCGTAACGCATGATCCCGTGGCTAACTCATTAGTCACATTGAGCTCATTATGATGATGCATTACCGAGTGGACCCAGAGATACCTCTTCGTCATACGGAGTGACAAATCCCAGTCTCGATTCGTGCCAACCCAACAGACACTTTCGGAGATACCTGTAGTGCACCTTTATAGCCACCCAGTTACGTTGTGACGTTTGGTACACCCAAAGCATTCCTACGGTATCCGAGAGTTGCACAATCTCATGGTCTAAGGAAATGATACTTGACATTAGAAAAGCTCTTAGCAAACGAACTACACGATCTTGTGCTATGCTTAGGATTGGGTCTTGTCCATCACATCATTCTCCTAATGATGTGATCCCGTTATCAATGACATCCAATGTCCATGGTCAGGAAACCATAACCATCTATTGATCAACGGCTAGTCAACTAGAGGCTTACTAGGGACATGTTGTGGTCTATGTATTCACACATGTATCACGGCTTCCAGTTAATACAATTATAGCATGAACAATAGACAATTATCATGAACAAGAAAATACAATAATAACCATTTTATTATTGCCTCTAGGGCGTATTTCCAACAGTCTCCCACTTGCACTAGAGTCAATAATCTAGTTCACATCACTATGTGATTGTAACTCAAAGTTCACATCGCCATGTGACTAATACCCAAGAGTTTACTAGAGTCAACAATCTAGTTCACATCACCATGTGATTAACACTCAATGAGTTCTAGGGTTTGATCATGTTATGCTTACGAGAGAGGTTTTAGTCAACGGGTCTGCAACATTCAGATCCCTATGTGCTTTACAAATCTTTATGTCATCTTGTAGATGCAGCTACCACGCGCTACTTGGAGCTATTCCAAATAACTGCTCTACTATACGAATCCGGTTTACTACTCAGAGTCATCCGGATTAGTGTCAAAGTTTGCATCGACCTAACCCTTTACGACGAACTCCTTTTCCACCTCCATAATCGAGAAAATTCCTTAGTCCACTAGATACTAAGGATAAGTTCGACCGTTGTCATGTGATCCATTCCTGGATCACTATTGTACCCCTTGACTAACTCATGGCAAGGCACACTTCAGGTGCGGTACACAGCATATCATACTGTAGAGCCTACGTCTAAAGCATAGGGGACGACCTTCGTCCTTTCTCTCTCTTCTGCCGTGGTCAGGTCTTGAGTCTTACTCAATACTCACACCTTTTAATACAGCCAAGAACTCCTTCTTTGCTGATCTATTTTGAACTCCTTCAAAATCTTGTCACTGTATGTATTCATTTGAAAGTACTATTAAGTGTTTTTGATCTATCCTTATAGATCTTGATGCTCAATGTTCAAGTATCTTAATCTAGGTTTTCCATTGAAAAACACTTTTCAAATAACCCTGTATGCTTTCCAGAAATTCTACATCATTTCTGATCAACAATATGTTAACAACATATACTCATCAAAAATTATATACTGCTCCCACTCACTTCTTTGGAATACAAGTTTCTCATAAACTTTGTAAAAACCCAAAATCTTTGATCATCTCAACAAAGCGTACATTCCAACTCCGAGATGCTTACTCCAGTCCTTAGAAGGATTGCTGGAGCTTTGCATACTTGTTAGCATCTTTCAGGATTGACAAAACCTTCTGGTTGTATCACATACAACCTTTCCTCAAGAAAATCGTCGAGGAAACAACGTTTTTGACATCCTATCTGCAAGATTTCATAAATAATGCAGTAACTGCTAATATAATTCCAACAGACTCTTAGCATCGCTACGAGTGAGAAAATCTCATCGTAGTCAACTCCTTGAACTTGTCGGAAAACATCTTAACGACAAGTCGAGCTTTCTTAATGGTGACACTTACCATCATTGTTCGTCTTCCTTTTAAAATCCATCTGCACCCAACAGCCTTACGACCATCAAGTAGTTCTTCCAAAGTCTATACTTTGCTTTTATACATGGATCCTCTCTCGTATTTTATGGCCTTGAGCCATTCGTCGGAATCCGGTCCCACCATCGCTTCTCCATAGCTCGTAGGTTCATTGTTGTCTAGCAACATGACTTCCAAGACAGGATTACGTACCACTCTGAAGTAGTACGCATCCTTGTCGACCTACGAGGTTTGGTAGTGACTTGATCCAAAGTTTCATGATCACTATCATAAGCTTCCACTTCAATTGGTGTAGGTGCCACAGGAACAACTTCCTGTGCCCTGCTACACACTAGTTGAAGTGATGGTTCAATAACCTCATCAAGTCTCCACCATCCTCCCACTCAATTCTTTCGAGAGAAACTTTTCCTCGACAAAGGACCTGTTTCTAGAAACAATCACTTTGCTTCCCGATCTGAAATAGGAGGTATACCCAACTGTTTTGGGTATTCTATGAAGATGCATTTATCCGCTTTGGGTTCGAGCTTATCAGCCTAATTTTTTTTCACATAAGCGTCGCAGCCCCAAACTTTTAAGAAACGACATCTTAGGTTTCTCTAAACCATAGTTCATATGGTGTCGTCTCAACGGAATTGCGTGGTGCCCTATTTAAAGTGAATGCGGTTGTCTCTAATGCCTAACCCATAAACGATAGTGGTAATTCGATAAGAGACATCATGGTATGCACCATATCCAATAGGGTGCAGTTATGATGTTCGGACACACCATCACACTATGGTGTTCCAGGCGGTATTAGTTGTGAAACAATTTCCACAATGTCTTAATTGTGTGCCAAACTCGTAACTCAGATATTCATCTCTATGATCATATCACAGACATTTTATCCTCTTGTCACGACGATCTTCAACTTCACTCTGAAATTACTTGAACCTTTCAATAATTCAGACTTGTGTTTCATCAAGTAAATACACTCAGCATCTACTCAAATCATCTGTGAAGTAAGAACATAACGATATCCACTGCATGCCTCAGCACTCATTGGACTGCACACATCAAAATGTATTACTTCCAACAAGTTGCTTTCTTGTTCCATCTTACTGAAAACGAGGCCTTTCAGTCATCTTGCCCATGTGGTATGATTTGCATGTCACAAGTGATTCAAAAGCAAGTGAGTCCAAACGATCCATTTGTATGGACTTTCTTCATGCATATATACTAATAGACATGGTTCGCATGTCTCAATCTTTTCAAAAACGAGTGAGTCCAAAGATCCATCAACATGGAGCTTCTTCATGCGTTTTATACCAATATGACTCAAATGGCAGTGCCACAAGTATGTGGTACTATCATTACTATCTTATATCTTTTGGCATGAACATGTGTATCACTACGATCGAGATTCAATAAACCATTCATTTTAGGTGCAAGACCATTGAAGGTATTATTCAAATAGATAGAGTAACCATTATTCTCCTTAAATGAATAACCGCATTGCGATAAACATAATCCAATCATGTCTATGCTCAATGCAAACACCAAATAACAATTATTTAGGTTTAACACCAATCTCGATGGTAGAGGGAGCATGCGATGCTTGATCACATCAACCTTGGAAACACTTCCAACACATATCGTCATCTCACCTTTAGCTAGTCTCCGTTTATTCCATAGCCTTTTATTTAGAGTTACCAACACTTAGCAACCGAACCGGTATCTAATACCCTGGTGCTACTAGGAGTACTAGTAAAGTACACATTAATATAATGTATATCCAATATACTTCTGTCGACCTTGCCTGCCTTCTCATCTACCAAGTATCTAGGGTAGTTCTGCTTCAGTGACCGTTCCCCTCATTACAGAAGCACTTAGTCTCGGGTTTGGGTTCAACCTTGGGTTTCTTCACTAGAGCAGCAACTGATTTGCCGTTTCATGAAGTATCCCTTCTTTCCCTTGCCCTTCTTAAAACTAGTGGTTTTACTAACCATCAACAATTGATGCTCCTACTTGATTTCTACTTTCGTGGTGTCAAACATCGCGAGTTGCTCAAGGATCATCATGTCTATCCCTGATATGTTATAGTTCATCACGAAGCTCTAATAGCTTGGTGGCAGTGACTATGGAGAACCATCACTATCTCATCTGGAAGATTAACTCCCACTCGATTCAAGCGATTGTAGTACTCAGACAATCTGAGCACATGCTCAACGATTGAGCTTTTCTCCCTTAGTTTGCAGGCTTAAGAAACTTGTCAGAGGTCTCATACCTCTTGACATGGGCACTAGTCTGAAATCCGAATTTCAGTCTTTGGAACATCTCATATGTTCTGCGACGTTTCAAAAACGTCTTTGGTGCCACAATTTTAGACCGTTAGCATTACGCACTGAACTATCACGTAGTCATCAAAACGTGTATGTCAGATGTTTTGCAACATCTACAGACGACGCTCGAGGTTCAGCACACCGAGTGGTGCATTAAGGACATAATCCTTCTGTGCAGCAATGAGGACAATCCTCAGTGTACGGACCCAGTCCACATAATTGCTACTGTCAACTTTCAACTAAATTTTCTCTAGGAACATATCTTAAACAGTAGAACTAAAGCGTCAGCTATGACATAATTTGCAAAGACCTTTTGACTATGTTCATGATAATTAAGTTCATCTGATTATTTAATGAACTCCCACTTAGATAGACATCCCTCTAGTCATCTAAGTTATACATGATCCGGGTCAACTAGGCCGTGTCCGATCATCACGTGAGACGGACTAGTCATCACCGGTGAACATCTTCATGTTGATCGTATCTACTATACGACTCATGTTCGACCTTTCGGTCTCTTGTGTTCCGAGGCCATGTCTGTACATGCTAGGCCTGTCAAGTCAACCTAAGTGTTTCGCATGTGTAAATCTGGCTTACACCCGTTGTATGCGAACGTTAGAATCTATCACACCCGATCATCACATGGTGCTTCGAAACAACGAACCTTCGCAACGGTGCACAGTTAGGGGGAACACATCTCTTGAAATTTTAGTGAGGGATCATCTTATTTATGCCACCGTCGTTCTAAGCAAATAAGATGTAAACATGACAAACATCACATGCAAATCACAAAGTGACATGATATGGCCATTATCATCTTGCGCCTTTTGATCTCCATCTTCGAGGCGTGGCATGATCACCTTCGTCACCGGCATGACACCATGATCTCCATCATCATGATCTCCATCATCGTGTCTTCGTGAAGTTGTCTCGCCAACTATTACTTCTACTACTATGGCTAACGGTTAGCAATAGAGTAAAGTAATTACATGGCATTTTTCATTGACACGCAGGTCATACAATAAATTAAGACAACTATGGCTCCTGCCGGTTGTCATACTCATCGACATGCAAGTCATGATTCCTATTACAAGAACATGATCAATCTCATACATTACATATATATAATTCATCACATCCTTTTGGCCATATCACATCACATAGCATACCCTGCAAAAACAAGTTAGACGTCATCTAATTGTTGTTGCATGTTTTACGTGGCTGCTATGCGTTTCTAGCAAGAACGTTTCTTACCTACGCAAAAGCCACAACGATGATATGTCAAATGCTATTTACCATTCATAAGGACCCTCTTCATCGAATCCGATCCGACTAAACACTACTACAAAAACAGCTATAGCCAATATGGACACTAATGGCTCACTGTACATGTGGTGCACCATTACTAAATACTAATGGCGCACCATGAGTTGGTGCACAATTAGTGTGCAAATACTAATGGCGCACCACATCCACGGTGCGCCATTAGTAAAAAAAATTAATTTTTTCAAAACTACTAATGGCGCACCGTGGGATGGTGCGCCATTACTAGTTCAACTAGTAATGGCGCACCACTCCCACGGTGCGCCATTAGTAATTATGTTTCAAAAAAAATTCAATTTTTTTTATATTTTAAACTACTAATGGCGCACCGTGGGAGTGGTGCGCCATTACTAGTTAAACTAGTAATGGCGCACCATCCCACGGTGCGCCATTAGTAACTTGGCCACCACTTCCACCGAATGCACCCCCCCCCCCCCCCCGACCGCCTTTTCAGTTTTAAAAAAAATAAAAAAATGATGGAAATGTCAAAAAAATAAAAGAAAATAAGTTTCCCATGTGATATGTGGTCTAGTTGTTGTGAAAATTTACAGATATGAATTTCGACTTTATTTGCAAAATCTCTCGAGAATTTGTAAAATGGGCATAACTTTTGCATACGAACTCGGATGAAAAAGTTTTTTATATGAAAAATCATCTACTCGAAAAGTTACATCCGAATTTAACACGGGGAACCCCGTTAAACATTTTCAAAATCCTCAAAAACCTAACAAAAAAAATACGGGGCTTTTAAGATCTGAGAGGCAAAAAAATTCAAAAAAATTCAAACTTACTAATGACGCACCTGCCCATGGTGCGCCATTACTATCTTCCCGCCTTCAAAATTCAAAATAAGTCAAAAAAAATAAAAAATAAATTACTAATGGCGCACCTGCCCATGGTGCGCCATTAGTATCTTCCCGCCTTCAAAATTCAAAATAAATCAAAAAAATAAAAATAAAAGTTAGTAATGGCGCACCTGCCCACGGTGCGCCATTACTATGCCGTATATATGGCTGGGCGTGGTCCTCTCCTCCTTACCTCTTCATTCTTCTCCTCCACTCCACCTCTCCTCCACTCCATCTCCTCCTCTCCTCCACTCCATCTTCCCTTCTCTCCTCCACCATACTACCCTCCTCCTCCTCCTCTCCGGCGACCTCCTCCTCCTCTCCGGCGACCTCCTCCTCCCTCCTCTCCTCCCCTCCCCTCCCCTCACGGTTTATCCTCCCTCCTCTCCGGTGAGCTCCTCCTCCCTCCTCTCCGGTGAGCTCCTCCTCCCTCCTCTCCTCCCATCCCCTCATGGTTTCTCCTTCCTCCTCTCCGATGCTCCGGTGAACTCCTCTCCGGCGACCTCCTCCTCCTCTCCGGCGATGTAGGCGAGCGCCTCTCCGGTGACCTCCTCCTCCTCCTCTCCGGCGAACTCCTCTCCGGCAAAAGAACACGGCAAAAGAACGTACAAGATCCAAAAACAGGAACAAAATTTGAAAGAATATCGTGCAAAAAACGAGCAAAAAAATGAGCAAAAAATGGGCAAAAAATCACGATCCAGATCCAAATTCAAAATTCAAAAATAGCAATGGCGCACGGTGGGGGTTAGACGGTGCGCCACTACTATTTTCCCGCCTTCAAAATTCAAAAATACTAATGGCGCACCGTGGCCTATACTAATGGCGCACCAGTGGCCTATACTAATGGCGCACCGTGGCCTATACTAATGGCGCACCAGTGGTGCGCCAGATACTAATGGCGCACCACTGGTGCGCCATTAGTAAAAAATACTAGTGGCGTGGTGCTAGTGGCGCACCAGTAGTGCGCCATTAGTAGGCAAAACTGGTGCGCCACTAGTAGGCCTTTTCCTAGTAGTGAAAGTGGGAGAGACAGACACCCGGTAGCCACCTTATGCATCAAGTGCATGTCAGTCGGTGGAACCTGTCTCACGTAAGAGTACGTGTAAGGTCGGTCCGGGCCGCTTCATCCCACAATGCTGCCGAATCAAGATAAGACTAGTAACGGCAAGCAAATTGAACAAATCACAGCCCACAACTACTTTGTGTTCTACTCGTGCATAGAATCTACGCATAGACCTATCTCATGATGCCACTGTTGGGGAACGTAGCAATAATTCAAAATTTTCCTACGTGTCACCAAGATCAATCTAGGAGATGCTAGCAACGAGAGAGAGGGAGTGCATCTTCATACCCTTGAAGATCGCTAAGCGGAAGCGTTACAAGAACGCGGTTGATGGAGTCGTACTCGCGGCGATTCAAATCGCGGAAGATACGATCTAGCGCCGAACGGACGGCGCCTCCGCGTTCAACACACGTACAGCCCGGGGACGTCTCCTCCTTCTTGGGAGAGGAGAAATTGAGGGAGAACTCCAGCAGCACGACGGCATGGTGGCGATGGAGCTCGTGGTTCTCCGGCAGAGCTTCGCTAAGCACTACGGAGGAGGAGGAGGAGTTGGAGGAGGAGAGGGCAGCGCCAGGGATGTGGTGCGGCTGCCCTCCCACCCCACCCCCCTCTATTTATAGGGGAAAGGGAGAGGGGGGCCGGCCCCCTCCAGATGGATCTAGAGGTGGGCGGCGGCCAAGGGGGGAGGCTTGCCCCCCAAGCCAAGGGGGGCGCCCCCTTTAGGGTCCCCCCCAACCCTAGGCGCATGGGCCCTAGGGAGGTTTGGCACCCAACCCACCTAGGGGCTGGTTCCCCTCTATATTCAGCCCATAGGGCCCTCCGGGGCAGGTGGACCCTCCCGGTGGACCCCCGGAACCCTTTCGGTGGTCCCGGTACAATACCGATATACCCCCGAACACTTCCGGCGACCGAATAAGGACTTCCCATATATACATCTTCATCTCCGGACCATTCCGGAACTCCTCGTGACGTCCGGGATCTCATCCGGGACTCCGAACAACCTTCGGTAACCACATACTATTTCCCATAACAACTCTAGCGTCACCGAACCTTAAGTGTGTAGACCCTACGGGTTCGGGAACCATGCAGACATGACCGAGACGTTCTCCGGCCAATAACCAATAGCGGGATCTGGATACCCATATTGGCTCCCCCATGTTCCACGATGATCTCATTGGATGAACCACGATGTCGGGGATTCAATCAATCCCGTATACAATTCCCTTTGTCTATCGGTATGTTACTTGCCCGAGATTCGATCGTCGGTATCCCAATACCTCGTTCAATCTCGTTACCGGCAAGTCTCTTTACTCGTTCTGTAACGCATGATCCCATGGCTAACTCATTAGTCACATTGAGCTCATTATGATGATGCATTACCGAGTGGGCCCAGAGATACCTCTTCGTCATACGGAGTGACAAATCCCAGTCTCGATTCGTGCCAACCCAACAGACACTTTCGGAGATACCTGTAGTGCACCTTTATAGCCACCCAGTTACGTTGTGACGTTTGGTAACCCAAAGCATTCCTGCGGTATCCGTGAGTTGCACAATCTCATGGTCTAAGGAAATGATACTTGACATTAGAAAAGCTCTTAGCAAACAAACTACACGATCTTGTGCTATGCTTAGGATTGGGTCTTGTCCATCACATCATTCTCCTAATGATGTGATCCTGTTATCAATGACATCCAATGTCCATGGTTAGGAAACCATAACCATCTATTGATCAACGAGCTAGTCAACTAGAGGCTTACTAGGGACATGTTGTGGTCTATGTATTCACACATGTATACGGTTTCCAGTTAATACAATTATAGCATGAACAATAGACAATTATCATGAACAAGGAAATACAATAATAACCATTTTATTATTGCCTCTAGGGCATATTTCCAATAGCAAGAGCCTAAGCTTGGGGATGCCCAAGGCACCCCAAGGTAAAATTCAAGGATAGCCAAAAGCCTAAGCTTGGGGATGCCCCGGAAGGCATCCCCTCTTTCGTCTTCATCTATCGGTAACTTTACTTGATGCTATATTTTTATTCACCAGATGATATGTGTTTTGCTTGGAGCGTCTTCTATGATTTGAGTCTTTGCTTTTTAGTTTGCCACAATCATCCTTGCTGTACACACCTTTTGGAGAGACACACATGAATCGGAATTTATTATAATACTCTATGTGCTTCACTTATATCTTTTGAGCTAGATAATTTTGCTCTAGTGCTTCGCTTATATCTTTTAGAGCACGGTGGTGGTTTATTTTATAGAAATTATTGATCTTTCATGCTTCACTTATATTATTTTGAGAGTCTTTTAGAACAGCATGGTAATTTGCGCTTGTTACAAAATTAGTCCTAATGTGGTGAGCATCCAAGATAGGTATAATAAAAACTATCATATAAAGTGCATTGAATACTATGAGAAGTTTGATTCTTTATGATTGTTTTGAGATATGAAGATGATGATATTAGAGTCATGCTAGTTGAGTAGTTATGAATTTGATAAATACTTGTGTTAAAGTTTGTGATTCCCGTAGCATGCATGTATGGTGAACCATTATGTGATGAAGATGGAGCATAATTTATTTATTTATTGTCTTCCTTATGATGGCGGTCGGGAACGAGCGATGGTCTTTTCCTACCAATCTATCCCCCTAGGAGCATGCGCGTAGTACTTTGTTTCGATAACTAATAGATTTTTGCAATAAGTATGTGAGTTCTTTATGACTAATGTTGAGTCCATGGATTATACGCACTCTCACCCTTCCACCATTGCTAGCCTCTCTAACACCGCGCACCTTTCGCCAGTATCATACACCCATCATATACCTTCCTCAAAACAGCCACCATACCTACCTATTATGGCATTTCCATAGCCATTCCGAGATATATTGCCATGCAACTTTCCACCGTTCTGTTTATTATGACACGCTCCATCATTGTCATATCGCTTTGCATGATCATGTAGTTGACATCGTATTTGTGGCAAAGCCACCGTTCATGATTTTCATACATGTCACTCTTGATTCATTGCATATCCCGGTACACCGCCGGAGGCATTCACATAGAGTCATATTTTGTTCTAAGTATTGAGTTGTAATTCTTGAGTTGTAAGTAAATAAAAGTGTGATGATCATCATTAGAGCATTGTCCCAAGTGAGGAAAGGATGATGGAGACTATGATTCCCCCACAAGTCGGGATGAGACTCCGGACTAAAAATAAAAAAATAGAAAGAAAAGAGGCCATAAAAAAGAGAAAAAGGCCCAAACAAAAAAAAAGAAAAAATGAGAGAAAAAGAGAGAAGGGACAATGTTACTATCCTTTTACCACACTTGTGCTTCAAAGTAGCACCATGATCTTCATGATAGAGAGTCTCCTATGTTATCACCTTCATATACTAGTGGGAATTTTACATTATAGAACTTGGCTTGTATATTCCAATGATGGGCTTCCTCAAAATGCCCTAGGTCTTCGTGAGCAAGCGAGTTGGATGCACACCCACTTAGTTTCTTTTGTTGAGCTTTCATACACTTATAGCTCTAGTGCATCCGTTGCATGGCAATCCCTACTCACTCACATTGATATCTATTGATGGGCATCTCCATAGCCTGTTGATACGCCTAGTTGATGTGAGACTATCTTCTTCTTTTTGTCTTCTCCACAACCACCGTTCTATTCCACATATAGTGCTATGTCCATGGCTCACGCTCATGTATTGCGTGAAGATTGAAAAAGTTTGAGAACATCAAAAGTATGAAATAATTGCTTGGCTTGCATCGGGGTTGTGCATGATTTAAATATTTTGTGTGATGAAGATAGACCATAGCCAGACTGTATGATTTTGTAGGGATAACTTTCTTTGGCCATGTTATTTTGAGAAGACATGATTGCTTTGTTAGTATGCTTGAAGTATTATTGTTTTTATGTCAATACTAAACTTTTGTCTTCAATCTTTCGGATCTGAACATTCATGCCACAATAAAGAAAATTACATTGAAAATTATGCTAGGCAGCATTCCACATCAAAAATTCTGTTTTTATCATTTACCTACTCGAGGACGAGCAGGAATTAAGCTTGGGGATACTTGATACGTCTCCAATGTATCTATAATTTTTGATTGTTCCATGCTATTATATTATCTGTTTTGGATGTTTAATGTGCTTTATTATGCACTTTTATATTATTTTTGGGACTAACCTACTAACCGGAGGCCCAGTGCAAATTGCTGTTTTTTGCCTATTTCAGTGTTCCGCAAAAAAGGAATATCAAACGGAGTCCAAACGGAATGAAACCTTTGCGAGGATCATTTTTGGAACAAACGCAATCCAGGAGACTTGGAGTGGACGTCAAGGAAGCAACGAGGCGGCCACGAGGTAGGAGGGTGCGCCCAGGGGGGTAGGCGCGCCCCCCACCCTCGTGGCTCCATCGACCTACTTCCTTCGCCTATATATACTCTTATACCCTGAAAACATCCAGGAGCACCACGAAACCCTATTTCAACCGCCGCAACCTTCTGTACCCGTGAGATCCCATCTTGGGGCCTTTTCCGGCGCTCTGCCGGAGGGGGAATCGATCACAGAGGGCTTCTACATCAACACCGTAGCCTCTCCGATGATGTGTGAGTAGTTTACCACAGACCTTCGGGTCCATAGTTATTAGCTAGATGGCTTCTTCTTTCTCTTTGTATCTCAATATAAAGTTCTCCTCGATTCTCTTGGAGATCTATTCGATGTAATACTTTTTTGCGGTGTGTTTGTCGAGATCCGATGAATTGGGGGTTTATGATCAAGATTATCTATGAACAATATTTGATTCTTCTCTGAATTCTTATATGTATGATTTGATATCGTTGCAAGTCTCTTCGAATTATCAGTTTGGTTTGGCCTACTAGATTGATCTTTCTTGCAATGGGAGAAGTGCTTAGCTTTGGGTTCAATATTGTGGTGTCCTTTCCCAGTGACAGCAGGGGCAGCAAGGCACGTGTTGTATTGTTGCCATCAAGGATAAAAAGATGGGGTTTATATCATATTGCTTGAGTTTATCCCTCTACATCATGTCATCTTGCCTAATGCGTTACTCTGTTCTTATGAACTTAATACTCTAGATGCATGCTGGATAGCGGTCGATGTGTGGAGTAATAGTAGTAGATGCAGAATCGTTTCGGTCTACTTGTCGCGGACGTGATGCCTATATACATGATCATGCCTAGATATTCTCATAACTATGCACTTTTCTATCAATTGCTCGACAGTAATTTGTTCACCCACCGTAGAATTTGCTATCTTGAGAGAAGCCACTGGTGAAACCTATGGCCCCTGGGTCTATTTTCCATCATATAAGTTTTCGATCTATTTTATTTTGCAATCTTTACTTTCCAATCTATACCATAAAAATACCAAAAATATTTATCTTATTATCTCTATCAGATCTCACTTTTGCAAGTGGCCGTGAAGGGATTGACAACCCCTTTATCGCGTTGGTTGCAAGGTTCTTAATTGTTTGTGCAGGTACGAGGGATTTGCGTGTAGTCTCCTACTGGATTGATACCTTGGTTCTCAAAAACCGAGAGAAATATTTACGCTACTTTGCTGCATCACCATTTCCTCTTCAAGGAAAAACCAACGCATGCTCAAGAGGTAGCAGGTACCGGTGCGAGATGTAGAAACCGTTTTCTTTACACTGGTTTTGGCATACATAGTGGACGGCCTTAGTGCTATTAGTTCTATGTTACTAAATTTGTGCATGTACACACCTGTTAGTATCAATTTGCTGTCATCCAAACACTGTCGCTATGTTGTTGCAGTTATATTTACCTTCCTCATAAAATGTTCAATTTGTTATTTATAGTACATGAGTAAGAACTTGTAACGTTGTTATAGTTAATTATAGCTTCTGATGTTTCATAATTTGGTTGTTGTCTCAGTAGCAATTAATTCATTTGCACATTGATCTTTTTGAGAAGATATGTCATAATTAACCTATTTCTTCAGCTTTTCAAAATAAGTATTGGTGATTTTCTATGTTGCTATAAACCCATTTCCCCTACAATTGTTACTGATCTAGTTTTAAATATTATAGGATGAACGAAAGTGTTCTTACTTGGAGTGGGTTAATCAAGAGTGGCCACAGTCTTTGAAGATGTGCCTAGCAAAGCTCTGGAGTATGTATGAGGAAGAGTACAGAGGTAGGCTTAGAGAAAATGTTGTCAACGCTGAAGAATATTTGAAGATGCGGGATAAAAAGAGGAAGGTGGAGAATGAGCTCAGATTTTTTTAAATCAGACTTTGCTAAGATGGTGTTGGCGAAGGAGGAGGCACTTTCCCAGTTGGACAGTGCAAAACGGGTTCTTACTGAACTGAAAGCAGAGGTGGATAAGACGTGCCTGGATGATCTCGATTAGGGAAATGTATATATTGTTCTAATATTGTTTTTATGAAGTTGAACTAGCTATATGTTGTACTGTGCTGTTTTCAGATAGCTATCGTACTGTGATGTTAAAATATACTAGTAGAATGCTCGTGCGTTGCCACGGGCTTTTGAAATATTTTTGTTGAGTTGTATAAACATAAAATGCATGTTTAATTTCACATGTAGAGATAAGATAGCATGGGAATGTCGGTGCCTTGCCACATGTTATGAAAATATTTTGCTGGAATTATGTAAACATAACACATGTCAAATTTCACATGTAGAGACAAGATAATATGGGCAAAATCGGGTATGTATTGACATCCAATTCACTTGCAATGTAAATTCATAAAAAAGATAAATTAACAATGTATACATATAGAGCGATGATCCAACTAAAATTCTATTACAAATTAATATCTAGTGATTAAGAAATTCTCGCACAATATTAGGAATGTTGTCTTTAATTTCATTCTCACGATATTTGAGAAGTATAATAAAAACTTCTTCCTAGGCTTTTACACATCTTACACAAGTAACGTGTAATGGAGAATACTTTAAGTCAAAGGTCTTAAAATGTGCAACGGAGAATACTCATGGTGCTAATTGGACAAACTAATTTTTTACCATTCCACCAAAGCATAAAAAACATAATTGCCAGACATAACCCTGCAATTTCCTAAATTAGTGTTATTTTGAATATAGTGATAACAAAAATAAATGCTTGTATTTTGAATGTTGATGGCTTTGTAGTACATTTTTCGAAACGTTACCAAATTTTTGTGGTTTCTAGTTTTGCCCCTCACTCACTCACTCACTCAGCCACTCAGTCGCCTCTTCACGCTCATTCCCCTCGCTCACCGACTCCCCCAAATGCCTTGCCCGCAGCGGTGACACACATCCCCCTCACCTGCGTCGGTGACTCAGCCACGTCGCCGCCCTTCTCCTCAGGCGTTGCCGCCTCGCCTTCTCGTCCGCGCTGCCTCTCCCTCTCGCCCGCATCCTCTCCGCCACGCTCGAGCCAAAGTTGGTTGTTTTAGCGAGGTCGAGTAGGAGCGTGAGGAACGTGTGCACGGCGGCCTTGTCCTGCTCGACGACGGCGGCGACGGACGCTAGCGCTCCTCGTCGCCATCGACCTGCAAGGAGGAGCGCCATCTTGGACGCTGCTGGTATTCCGTCGCTGTTACGTGTTCGCCGTCACCTGCTCCCAGGTCACCCCGGAAGTCGAGCTCCCCACGCTCGACCTGCCAGGTTTGCATCCTTAATTTTCCCCACACCTTTCCAATCTATGGAGCCTAGGATTCGTGGGAAGGCAAGGATTCTGGAGCTGATTGTGATTGTTGCTATGGATGGAATATGGATCCAGATGTACTGTGGCCAAGAACTGCTCTACCGCAGGAGTAGATTGGAAAGGCTGTTGTTGCTCCTGAACGATGCGGCTGCTGCTGCCACTACCTCTCATCGATTCGGGCATGGCAAAGACCACTCAGTTGCACTACTCCATGTGTAGCTCACTAAACTTGGATGTGAGCATTTTGATGCCTCTGAATTCAGTAAATTCGGTACTCACCGGAGTACACTTTCAGTCAAGAGTACTTTCAATACCGTAGGAGTACTTGTATTGTTTCTTAGAATATTTGTTTGGAGTAAATGTTGTAGTTTAACTTAAATCAACAAATCTAAAAATCATGTTTATCAATGGATTGTATGTACTGAAATAAATATCTCTGAAATCATGTTTATCGTGCTGTAGTATTCTTTTTGTTAGGATTTAGTACTCTTGCTTGGCTCAAACCAAACTGATTCTGCTGTAGTATTCTTTTTATCATGCCAGAGTACTTTGATTGATCTACTGGGCTCAAACCAAACTGATTTTTAGAGTATACTCCACGTTACTCCATTTCAGAGCACATTCTTGGAGTGGATCTGCATTTCAAAAAGTTTACAAGTGGGAGTACATGGAGTACTACAGTTCAAATCGAGGAGAAGATGGTGCATGCTCCGTGATGATGCCGCCGTCACCTACGACTTCCTCGACCACCACCACCACCACCACGACTTCCTCGAACATGGTGAGTACTGAGTACTCCTCCAATGCTTGTACTCCTATCAATGTTTACTGCTGTAATCATGGGGTACTTAGCTGCTGTAATCATGGCCGGAGTAATGCAACATTAGTTGGTAAGAAACAATGTCAGTATGAAACCTCTCTACGGTAACTATTTTTTCTGTCAGGAACAGTACAAGGTTTCAGCTTTATTTGCCCCATTCCATGTTTTGAAATCATTACCAAATCGTATGAAGCATGGTAACAATGTTCAAGCTGATTCGGTGAATCTGTAGGCTAAACTCTATATCTTACACCTCAATGTGTGTTCCCCAAATATTCAGCATTGCAAACAAACAAATAAAATAAAAGATTCACTATGGATGATAGTGTAAAACAATATATCATATTTTCTTTTTCCTGGGAGCATCATGGACCAACTTGTCAATGTAACCTCTATTGTATACTACATCTACACCCCTGTCAATGAACATGTGCACTATTGAACTACCTATGCATCTACATCTCTATGAAGATACATATACAACAGCATCTTGGATGAATACTATTTATAAGGGGTCTACTTCAGTATACACACCTTAAGTGAGTCAATGGTGGTGATTAAAACTTCCATAGAACCAAGATAAGCCTTCCATAGAACCAAGATAGCATTATCTCTCAGATTATCTCTTTGGCCATTTTCTCTCTTTAGGAGAAGCACACAAAGCAGATTTTACAATTCATTTCAGATTCCACTTACACTCTACTGGGTAACTGGAATTTGCTACTCCAATAAGTAACAAACCACTAACTCCATCTAAAATTTGCATAGCCACACTGAGTTATATAGATTCCAAATTGTAATTAGCTACCTTGAACAATCATCATTCATGCATGCATATTATATTTTCAAAATTGACATTTTCATTCATTTGTGGCACAAATTTCATGTACCATGTATATATATACGTACAGTTCCGCGCAGCCACCAATTGCCTGCTTGATGCAAACCTCACGCACCTCCATCATCCATGCCTCTATTTTATTCCTCCATCACCCATCATCGCCCGGGCTGGCGTACAATCTAGATTTGTAACAATAGGAAGTGGAGGAAAGGGGAGGTGTGGTTTGAATGTGGGTGCCAGTAATGTATTGCACTTACATAATGTATTCTGCAAGGTTTTTGAGTCGCCGCGAGCCCTGCGGCTCGGCGTATAGTCGACGAAAGTCGCTATATAGTCGCCATAAGTCGCTGTATAGTCGCGAGTCGCCCTGATTTTTGGAAAACGACTTGGCGATTAGTCGGCGACTATACAGCGACTAATCAGCGACTCAAAAACCATGGTATTCTGCTTACCCACATCAGCCAACAAAAATAAGAAATTGTATCACCAGGTGTAGGTAGTAAATATTAAATAGGTAGAATATTTTTGACAAGAGATATAGAAAACACAAGAATGTACGGTGAACAATCAAGAAAATATTAATGGACCTTGTGCTTTAGAGTGGCATGCTTCCTCCATATCTTCTGTAATGATATATCCCTGATACAAGCACCCCAAGAACTGAGAATTGGTGTGCCCACAATGTACATTCCCAACAAACATAGCGCGGTTCTGTTAGTTAAAGAGGTAAAAATACTAAGAATTCATACATAAGAGCAAGCCAAATTGGATGCCAGGAGCGCTGTGGAACTCCCTCATGGCTTGGTGCAAACTGTAAGTGTCCCTAAAATAGGCACTCGAGTGTCAGGCCTACATTATTTTCTATGAAAGGAATTTGAACATCTCACAACATATTAATTTGACATAGCTTTAGATAGCAACTCAGTGACCTTTTTCTTGAATGCAAAGGGTTAATTAAAATTGCTTAAAATTGCAGTTCTTGGAGTAGTAGAACAGGTTGCTTGAGAAAAATTAAGACATGCCCAGAACTTAATTAGGCGGACTAATTAAGTACTCCCTCCGTTCGAAAATAGATGACCCAACTTAGAAAGCTGGGTCATCTATTTTGGAACGGAGGGAGTATAAAATATCCAATGCATCCGCGGCAAGGAGAAGTTCAAGATACTTAGAAACATAGTAACAGACTACTATAGCTTTGTATCTTGACGAAAGTGTGAGAAAATTGCTTCTTTGTCATGCGTACCAAGAAAATCAACGCTCGTATACCTTGACCTCACATCGATTGCCTAGCCGTGTCTTGCTCTCCTAGTTCCTCAACCTCGACGGCGTTGTTGTGATTCCCACCACTCTCAGCAACCGCCGGCCCTTGCACGGCCAGAAACAAATCAGCGAGGAGCAGGGATCACATGGGGAAGAAGTCACATGAGCACGATAACCCATTACCTTATCACCTGCTTTTCACTCCTGCATGGGAACCGGTGTTGTTGTCACCATGGACGTCCAGCTTCTCCATCCATCGCCCCAGATCTGTCAGTCTTCGTCCATCTACTGGGACGGTGATTGTGGTGGTGGCGACCTGCATAGTCGGGCACGAAAAGACACAGAGCATGGCAGCGATGGAGTAAACGGAGGGGTTGACCCTGCCGGTGAGTGCGGTGGCGTCCGTCGGCGTGGGCATTCCGGCGATCAACATTCATACGCTACCTAGCACGGACGTACCTCTCCTTCTCCTCGACCTCTGCCGTCGCCTCCTCATCTCGGACAACCACAACCACCCACCACACAGTCGCATGAGGCATGCCCCATCCGCCGGCGAAGACGACGGTGAAGGAGCCATCAGATCGGAGCCCTCCTGAGGCATAATCTTCTCTAGGGCTGCCGGATCAGTGCCCCGTTGGAGCTCTAGGGTTTGGAAGGGAGAAAATAGTGGGGTTGGGGATTAGGAGACGGGCGTTTTCTGCTGGTAATTAGGAAAGTTTCCGCTGGCGAGGTCAATTACTGATTGATTGGGAGACCGGGATGGGTGCGGCCAACGAAGTCGCGGTAGGTCATCATCTTCCAGAAGACGGCGCCCCGCGGGAAGTCGGCATCGACCAGGAAGACCGCGGCGGCGCACAAACCTAGCTTCCGAGCGGGCTGCCTCTGAGCGGAACCGTTCGCTTGCGAAACAGGATGAAACAACCCGTGGACAAGGGTGTTGGCGTGACGAAAAAAAGGATAAAAAATCACAAAACAGATAACAAATTAAACAGGTACATAAATGCTTTCTGATGAGGTTTATTTGTTTTCAGAAAATCTTTTATTTGTTTCCTAAAATAAATTGCATTAATAAGAGAGATCGATTAATTTGGATAAATTAGGAAAGTTTAGTCCGTGATTTTTTATACGTTTGGAAAGTGCTGCTTTGTTAAAAAAATGAAGAGAAAAATAACCCAACGTGGAGAGTGGTGGTGGGAGGGAAGACGAAAAAAAAACCAGTGAAAAAAACGGTTGAAAATGGTGGGACGAAAATAAATCATACTATTCAATCAACTCAGACATTAGGAGTGGAGATTTATGTGCCTGATATGAAATTGGCAAACAACTGTTCGATATGAAATGTGAATTTGCGTGATACTGGAATTATCAATTGTAAACTAATAAACCTGCTAAATGGGTCATGGAACTTTGCAAACGGTTCTAGCAGTAAAAGCGCTTGTGATGGATAGCCCAATGCCACACAGTTTTCTTCATCAAATCATGTGTAGTTGATAAAAGCAAACGGTTAACCAAGGCAGAGGGTGTGTGATAGTTATACCTTTCATACACGAGCCTATACATAAAACTGTATGAGATGTACATACGAACGGAAATGTTTTCCCTGGATTGACTGTGTGGGATGTACATAAGAACGGAAACGTATTCCTTGGATTGACTGTGTGTGATATACATACGAACGGAAATATTTTCTAGGATTCACCGTGTGGGATGTACATACGAACGGAAACGATTGGGTTTCGATGCCTCGCCCGATCGCACACGAGCTCATTTTGCCTCAGCCTTTGTGCCAGGAGGGCCTATCCCCGACGGTTTCTGGGTCGGGTGGGAAGGACCCCCTATCGCCCACATTCACTTGACGACGGTTCCAAATGTCGTCACGGAAAGGGGTTAAAAACCATTTGTATACCACCGACGCGCGCCAGTGGATAGACCCCGAGACTGACGATGCCCCCGAGTTTGACTACACTCCTGACGACTAGCCCCTTTTAGCAAAGCTTCCAGGCAAGCAAACCCTATCGCCCATTCTTTCTCTCTCATGCTTGCATTAGATTTTTCTACTGTTGTTCGATAACTCCTATTCTGATGCATAGCCTGCTTTTGTAACCTGCTATTGTTACTTTACATGTTCTTCTATATGCTTAGTCTAGGTTGATTTTCATCCATCAGTGACCCCTCACCCTTTTCCTTGTTGCCCCGCTTTGCTAGTGATGACTCGCTCAATGTGATCGACGTGCAGAGACCGACACATCACCGACACCCCTCCCTTAGTTGTACGACTATGCAGAGCTACTATCGAGTGCCGAGGGTGATACCTCGTATTGCACTCCTGATGATATATCTGTAGTGTAACTAATCGGTCATGGATTACAGACGGCGATTCCTCGTTCACCACTCCCGATGATGACTCTGTCGTGCAACACCTCAAGTGTGAACCTTCGAGGGTGATTCCTCCAAGGTCACCATGATGGTGACATCGAGTAGAATCCATTGAGGTTGATTCCTCATATTCCCCCTCGATGTTATGGACACACGGATACCTTGACCTTCACCTCAGTCCTTTGTTGAAGTCGAGTTGACTCAAGGGGTACCCGCGAGAGTTATGGAAGTCGGGTTGACCATGAGGGTACCCGCGAGATAATGACGTGGCACGACGGGGTAGGCAGACCGCCCTATAGAGGGATGGGCCTGGCCCTTGTCGTAAGTCCGCGAGACGGGGCGATAGGATCAATGATCGTTTCTGCGAGCTTCGAATACACTAACAGGTTTGGATATGTGAACTGAGCAGGCCTCTGGACTTTTTGCACTAACCACCATGCGGGAATAAGTATGGGCACTCGGCGTCATACGATTCTCCCGAAAGCTCTACAGACGTCACAGTTGAGTGGCACGCGCCCGGGTTGTCCGCGTAAGCACCTGAAGGAAATGTGCCCTAGAGGCAATAATAAAGTTGTTATTTACATTTCCTTATATCATGATAAATGTTTATTATTAATGCTAGAATTGTATTAACCGGAAACTTAGTACACGTGTGAATACATAAACGAATAGAGTGTCCCTAGTATGCCTCTACTTGACTAGCTTGTTTATCAAAGATGGTTATGTTTCCTAGCCATAGACATGTGTTGTCATTTGATGAACGGGTTCACATCATTAGAGAATGATTTGATGCACAAGACCCATCCATTAGCTTAGCACTATGATCGTTTAGTTTGTTGCTATTGCTTTCATCATGACTTATACATGTTCCTTTGACTATGAGATTATGCAACTCCTGAATACCGGAGGAACACTTAGTGTGCTATCAAACGTCATAACATAACTGGGTGATTATAAAGATGCTCTACAGGTGTCTCCGATGGTGTTTGTTGAGTTGGCATAGATCAAGATAGGATTTGTCACTCCGATTGTCGGAGAGGTATCTCTGGGCCCTCTCGGTAATGCACATCACAATAAGCCTTGCAAGCAATGTGACTAATAAGTTAGTTGCGGGATGATGCATTACGGAACGAGTAAAGAGACTTGCCGGTAATGAGATTGAACTAGGTATAGTGATACCGACAATCGAATCTCGGGCAAGTAACATACCGATGACAAAGGGAGCAATGTATGTTGTTATGCGGTTTGACCGATAAAGATGTTCGTAGAAAATGTAGGAACCAATATGAGCATCCAGGTTCCGCTATTGGTAATTGGCCGGAGATGAGTCTCGGTCATGTCTACATAGTTCTCGAACCCGTAGGGTCCGCACGCTTAACGTTCGATGACGATATGTATCGTGAGTTATGTGATTTGATGTACCTAAGGTTGTTCAGAGTCTCGGATGTGATCACGGACATGACGAGGAGTCTCGAAATGGTCGAGACATAAAGATTTATATATTGGAAGGTCATGTTTGGACACCGGAAAGGTTTCGGATAAGTTCGGGCATTTTCCGGAGTACCGGGGGGTTACCGGAACCCCCGGGGGGTCAATGGACCTTCATGGCCCTAGTGGAAGAGAGGAGGATGCGGCCAAGTGGAGGTGCACACCGCCCAAGCCCAATCTGAATTGGGGGGGCCTTTCCTTCTCTCCCTCTTCCTCCTTCCTTCCCCTCCTAGTTGGACTAGGAAATGGGGGAACCTACTCCTAGTAGGAGTAGGATTCCCCCCTTGGGGCGCGCCACTTGAGGCCGGCCGGCCCCCTCCTCCACTCCTTTATATACGGGGGAGGGGGCACCCCATAGACACACAAGTTGATTTCTTAGCCGTGTGCGGTGCCCCCCTCCACAGTTTTCCACCTCGGTCATATTGTCGTAGTGCTTAGGCGAAGCCCTGCGCCGGTAACTTCATCATTATCGTCACCACGCCGTCGTGCTGACGAAACTCTCCCTCGGCCTTAGCTGGATCTAGATTTCGAGGGACGTCACCGAGCTGAACGTGTGCAGATCGCGGAGGTGTCCTGCATTCGGTACTTGATCGGTTGGATCGCGAAGACGTTCGACTACATCAACCGCGTTACTAAACGCTTCCGCTTTCGGTCTATGAGCGTACGTGGACACACTCTCCCCGCTCATTGCTATGCTTCTCCTAGATAGATCTTGAGTGATAGTAGGAATTTTTTTGAAATACTACGTTCCCCAACAGTGGCATCCGAACCAGGTCTATGCGTAGATGTGATAACCCACAAGTATAGGGGATCGCAACAATTTTCGAGGGTAGAGTATTCAACCCAAGTTTATTGATTCGACACAAGGGGAGCCAAAGAATATTCTCAAATATTAGCAGCTGAGTTGTCAATTCAACCACACCTGGATAACTTAGTATCTGCAGCAAAGTATTTAGTAGCAAAGTAATATGATAGTAGTGATAACGGTAACAAAAGTAACGGTAGCAAAAGTAATATTTTTGGTGTTTTGTAGTGATTGTAACAGTAGCAACGGAAAAGTAAATAAGCGAAGAACAATATATGAAAAGCCCGTAGGCATTTGATCGGTGATGGAGAATTATGCCGGATGCGGTTCATCATGTAACAATCATAACATAGGGTGACACAGAACTAGCTCCACTTCATCAATGTAATGTAGGCATGTATTCCGAATATAGTCATACGTGCTTATGGAAAAGAATTTGCATGACATCTTTTGTCCTACCCTCCCGTGGCAGCGGGGTCCTAATGGAAACTAAGGGATATTAAGGCCTCCTTTTAATAGAGTACCGGAACAAAGCATTAGCACATAGTGAATACATGAACTCCTCAAACTATGGTCATCACCGGGAGTGGTCCCGATTATTGTCACTTCGGGGTTGCCGGATCATAACACATAATAGGTGACTATAGACTTGCAAGATAGGATCAAGAACTCACATATATTCATGAAAACATAATAGGTTCAGATCTAAAATCATGGCACTCGGGCCCTAGTGACAAGCATTAAGCATAGCAAAGTCATAGCAACATCAATCTCAGAACATAGTGGATACTAGGGGTCAAACCCTAACAAAACTAACTCGATTACATGATAGATCTCATCCAACCCATCACCGTCCAGCAAGCCTACGATGGAATTACTCACGCACGGCGGTGAGCATCATGAAATTGGTGATGGAAGATGGTTGATGATGACGATGGCGACGAATCCCCCTTTCCGGAGCCCCAAACGGATTCCAGATCAGCCCTCCCGAGAGGTTTTAGGGCTTGGCGGCAGCTCTCTATCGTAAAACGCGATGAATCCTTCTCTCTGATTTTTTCCCCGAAAGTGAATATATGGAGTTGGAGTTGAGGTCGGTGGAGCGTTAGGGGGCCCACGAGGTAGGGGCGCGCCCCCACCCTCGTGTGCAGGGTGTGGGCCCCCTGACGTGGATTTTTTCCGGTATTTTTCTTATTTTCCAAATAGATGTTCCGTGGAGTTTCAGGTCATTCCGAGAACTTTTGTTTCTGCACATAAATAACACCGTAGAAAGTCTGCTGAAAACAGCGTCAGTCCGGGTTAGTTCCATTCAAATCATGCAAGTTAGAGTCCAAAATAAGGGCAAAAGTGTTTGGAAAAGTAGATACGACGGAGACGTATCAACTCCCCCAAGCTTAAACCTTTGCTTGTCCTCAAGCAATTCAGTTGATAAACTGAAAGTGATAAAAAAACTTTTACAAACTCTGTTTCCTCTTGTTGTTGTAAATATGTAAAGCCAGCATTCAAGTTTTCAGCAAAGATTATGACTAACCACATTCACAATAACTCTTATGTCTCATGTTTACTCATATCAATAGCATAATTAACTAGCGAGCAATAATAATAAATCTCGGATGACAACACTTTCTCAAAACAATCATGATATGATATAATAAGATGGTATCTCGCTAGCCTTTTCTGAGACCGCGGAACATAAATGCAGAGCACCTTTAAAGATCAAGGACTGACTAGATATTGTAATTCATGGTAAAAGAGATCCAATCATAGTCATACCCAATATAAATTAATAGTAATGGATGCAATTGACAGCTGCGCTCTCCAGTTAGTGCTTTTTAATAAGAGGGTGATGACTCAACATAAAAGTAAATAGATAGGCCCTTCGCAGAGGGAAGCAGGGATTTGTAGAGGTGCCAGAGCTCGGTTTTGAAATAGAGATAAATAATATTTTGAACGGTATACTTTCATTGTCAACATAACAACCAAGAGATGGCGATATCTTCCATGCTACACACATTATAGGCGGTTCCCAAACAGAATGGTAAAGTTTATACTCCCCCTCCACCAACAAGCATCAATCCATGGCTTGCTCGAAACAATGAGTGCCTCCAACTAGCAACAGTCCCAGGGGGAGTTTTGTTTGCAATTATTTTGATTTAGTTTGCATAAAGCATGGGACTGGGCATCCCGGTGACCAGCCATTTTCTCGTGAGTGAGGAGCAGAGTCCACTCCTCTTGAGAATAACCCGCCTAGCATGGAAGATAAGGGCAACCCTAGTTGATACATGAGCTATTCGAGCATACAAAACAGAATGTTTATTTGAAGGTTTGGAGTTTGGCACATACAAATTTACTTAGAACGGCAGGTAGATACCGCATATAGGAAGGTATAGTGGACTCATATGGAATGACTTTGGAGTTTAAGGGATTGGATGCACAAGCAGTATTCGCGCTTAGTACAAGTGAAGGCTAGCAAAAGACTGGGAAGCGACCAACTAGAGAGCGACAATAGTCATGAACATGCATTAAAATTAATAAACATTGAGTACAAGCATGAGTAGGATATAATCCACCATGAACATAAATATCGTGAAGGCTATGTTGATTTGTTTCAACTACATGTGTGAACATGTGCCAAGTCAAGTCACTTAAATCGTTCAAAGGAGGATACAACCCTATCATACCACATCACAACCATTTTAATAGCATGTTGGCACGCAAGGTAAACCATTATAACTCATAGCTAATCAAGCATGGCACGAGCAACTATGATCTCTAATTGTCATTGCAAACATGTTTATTCATAATAGGCTGAATCAGGAACGATGAACTCATCATATTTACAAAAACAAGAGAGATCGAGTTCATACCAGCTTTTCTCATCTCAGTCAGTCCTTCATATATCGTCATAATTGCTTTTTACTTGCACGACCGAACGATGTGAACAATAATAAGAGTGCACGTGCATTGGACTAAGCTGGAATCTGCGAGCATTCAATAAACAGGTGAAGACAAGGAAATATGTGCTCTTGGTTAAATCAACAATAATGCATATAAGAGCCACTTCAACAATTTAATCATGGTCTTCTCCTATCGACCCCCAAAGAAAAGAAAAAAAATAAAACTATTTACACGGGAAAGCTCCCAACAAGCAAAAGAAGAACAGAAAATATTTTTGGGTTTTCTTTTTAATTATTACTACTACAGCAAGAAAAGTAAACTAACTAAAAGTTACTACTATTTTTTTTGGTTTTTCTTAAGGTTTATCAAACACACAAGAAGAAAGCAGGAAAAGGAAAAATAAACTAGCATGGATATTACAGTGAAAGAGTATGAGCACCGACATCTTGCAATGAGTGTGTGAACATAAATGTAATGTCGGTGAGAAATACGTACTCCCCCAAGCTTAGGCTTTTGGCCTAAGTTGGTTTATTGCCACGGATGGCCTGGCGGATATCCGTAGTTGTAGCTGGGGTCGTACTGAGATGAAGAAGACTCTGACTGCCACTGGCTGGCAATCATCTCCGGATCCCAAAAGTAATCAGACTGTCGTGGAGGCTCAAATTGTGGTTCCGGCTCCGTGGCTAGTGTATGGTTCCGATAGGCGTGAATGGCCGCCAGCGGAACGAGATACGGACCTGCAGATAAATTAAACAAGGAGGGAGTAGGCAAGGCAATAGTCTGAGGGTGATGTTTATCAAAGAACAATTTGTATTTAAGCGCCCCTTCCCTATTCTTAACAATAAAGTCATGCGCTACCATACTCTTATAATCTAAATAAGCAGTGGGCATCAATTTTTCTTCTTTCTCATAGAGCCTAATAGGTATGTTATAATGTGCAGAAAGGCGTGAAGCATAAATACCTCCAAAGATGGGGCCCTTTGTACGGTTCAAACTTAACCGTTTAGCAATAATACCGCCCGTACTAACAGTGTTATCGGAAAATAAACCATGGAACAAAATGATAATATCAGGAACACTAAGGTTTCCATAGTTTCCGCGACCAATCAAGCAACGACTAGCAAATATGGCAAAGTAGCGTAAAACAGAAAAATGTATGCTAGTGATTCTTGCATCGGAAACCTTCCTGGTACCCCCACAGTAATGGCGTCAATAAACCCGTCCACATCTTTACGATGTGGTTCATCTAAGGTACCCTCGAAGGGTATTTTGCAAACCTTGCAAAAGTCATCTACTGGCATCTTCTTAACAACATATAAATGAAACTCTGCTGAAGGAGGTGTTTCCTTAGGAAAATAGTAGAAGTTTTGCACAAAAGTATTGGTGAGTAAGAGATACTGATGACGTTGGTCGCGGAGGAAGTCGGTGAGGCCTGCATTCTCAACCAATTCATAAAGATCATCATAAATCCCGGCTGCTCTCAAGAAATCATCGGAAGGCCATTCACACGACCGAACCTCCGCGGTGCGAGGCAAATTTATTTGGGCTTCTCTGCTTCCTCACTTTGCTTTTCCTTCGAGCTTCGGCTCGATGAGCCCCTCAAAAATCTCTTCATTATTTTCTAAAAAATCCTGAATTTTTTAGTAACTTCAAACAAAAGTGAACCAAGCTCAACAAAATTGATAGCAACTACTCCTACAAGTGCCTAGAGCCTATATCATGCATTAGAACTACTTGGAACCATATAAATTTGACATGCAAGCTCAAGAACATGGTCACCTAGGCAGCACAAATTTGCAATGAATAAAGCACTAGAACAAAAACTAATTAGACCAATGGAGGAGTCACATACCAAGGAACAATCTCCCCAAGCAGTTTTGTGAGAAGTGCTTTGAGCAAGGAGATCGAAAATCGCAGCAAAATGAGTTAGAACTCGTGCTTGAGCTGGATATTGGTGTTTGTGGGAGGAAGAAGGAGTGTGTAGGTGCAGGAATAAGTGGAGGGGAGCCACCGTGGGCCCACGAGGCAGGGGGCGCGCCCAGGGGGGTAGGGCGCGCCCTCCACCCTCATGGCCAGGTGCTTGCCCCTCCTGCTCTGTTCTCAGTGCCAGATATTCTCAAATATTTCAGAAAAAATCATATTCCATTTTCAGGGCATTTGGAGAACTTTTATTTTCGGGGTATTTTTATATTGCACAGATAAATCAGAAAACAGACAAAAAAAATACTATTTTTACTTTATTTCAACTAAATAACAGAAAGTAGAAAGAGGGTACAGAAGGTTGTGCCTTCTAGTTTCATCCATCTCATGCTCATCAAAAGGAATCCACTAACAAGGTTGATCAAGTCTTGTTAACAAACTCATTCCGAATAACATGGAACCGGAGAAATTTCAAATAACACTATGTTACCTCAACGGGGATATGCACATCCCCAATAATAAGAATATCATATTTCTTCTTGACAGTAGGAAGAGGAAATTCAAAACCTCCAAATATAATCGATGGAATTTTTCCAATAGAATTGATACTATGAACTTGAGGTTGTTTCCTCGGAAAGTGTACCGTATGCTCATTACCATTGACATGAAACGTGACATTGACTTTATTGCAATCAATAATAGCCCCTGCAGTATTCAAAAAAGGTCTTCCAAGAATAATAGACATACTATCGTCCTCGGGAATATCAAGAATAACAAAGTCCGTTAAAATAGTAACGTTTGCAACCACAACAGGCACATCCTCACAAATACCGACAGGTATAGCCGTTGATTTATCAGCCATTTGCAAAGATATTTCAGTAGGTGTCAACTTATTCAAATCAAGTCTACGATATAAAGAGAAAGGCATAACACTAACACCGGCTCTAAGATCACATAAAGCAGTTTTAACATAGTTTCTTTTAATGGAGCATGGTATAGTGGGTACTCCTGGATCTCCTAGTTTCTTTGGTATTCCACCCTTAAAAGTATAATTAGCAAGCATGGTGGAAATTTCAGCTTTCGGTATCTTTGTTTTATTAGTAAAAATATCTTTCATATACTTAGCATAAGGATTCATTTTGAGCATATCAGTTAATCGCATACGCAAAAAGATAGGTCTAATCATTTCAGCAAAGCGCTCAAAATCCTCATCATCCTTTTTCTTGGATGGTTTGGGAGGAAAAGGCATGGGTTTCTGAACCCATGGTTCTCTTTCTTTACCATGTTTCCTAGCAACAAAGTCTCTCTTATCATAATGTTGATTCTTTGATTGTGGGTTATCAAGATCAACAGCAGGTTCAATTTCTACATCATTGTCATTACTAAGTTGAGCATCATCATGAACATCATCTTTAGCATTTTCACTAGGTTCATGTTCATTACCAGATTGTGTTTCAGCATCAGAAATAGAAAGATCATTTGGATTCTCACGTGGTTCAGCAATAGGTTCACTAGAAGCATGCAAAGTCCTATCATTTTTTTTCTTCTTTTTAGAAGGACTAGGTGCATCAATATTATTTCTCTGAGAATCTTGCTCAATTCTCTTAGGGTGGCCTTCAGGATACAAATGTTCTTGAGTCATTCTACCAGTTCTAGTAGCCACTCTAATAGCATAATCATTATTTTTATTGTTTGTTTCATTGAGCAAATCATTTTGAGCTTTAAGTACTTGTTCTACTTGAGTGGTAACCATAGAAGCATGTTTAGTAATGAGTTTAAGTTCACCTTTAACATTAGCCATATAATCACCCAAGTGTTCAATCATATAAGCAATTTTTTTAATTGTCTACCAAAATAAGCATTGAAATCTTCTTGCTTAACCATAAAGTTATCAAACTCATCCAAGCATTGCTAGCAATTTTAGTAGGAGGGATTTCAGCTTTATCATATCTATAGAGAGAATTTACCTTTACTACCTGTGTCGGGTTATCAAGACCATGAGGTTCTTCAATAGATAATGGATTAAGATCATATGTTTCTTTAACAGGCGGTAAATTAAGACCATGTATTTCTTCAATAGGAGGTAAATTCTTAACATCTTCAGCTTTAATACCTTTTTCTTTCATAGATTTCTTTGCCTCTTGCATATCTTCAGGACTGAGAAATAGAACACCTCTCTTCTTCGGAGTTGGTTTAGGAATAGGCTCAGGAAGTGGCTCAGGAGTTGGCTCAGGAAGTGTCCAATTATTTTTATTTGTCAACATATTATTCAATAAAATTTCAGCTTCATCCGGTGTTCTTTCCCTGAAAACAGAACCAGCACAACTATCCAGGTAATCTCTGAAAGCATCAGTTAGTCCATTATATAAGATATCAAGTATTTCATTTTTCTTAAGAGGATGATCTGGAAAAGCATTAAGTAACTTGAGAAGCCTCCCCTAAGCTTGTGGGAGACTCTTTTCTTTGATTTGCACAAAATTATATATTTCCCTCAAAGCAGCTTGTTTCTTATGAGCAGGGAAATATTTAGCAGAGAAGTAATAAATCATATCCTGGGGACTACGCACACAACCAGGATCAAGAGAATTAAACCATATCTTAGCATCACCCTTTAATGAGAACGGAAATATTTTAAGAATATAAAGATAGCGAGATCTCTCATCATTAGTGAACAGGGTGGCTATATCATTTAATTTAGTAAGATGTGCCACAACAGTTTCAGATTCATAGCCATGAAAAGGATCAGATTCAACCAAAGTAATTATATCAGGATCAAGAGAGAATTCATAGTCCTTATCAGTAACACAGATAGGTGAAGTAGCAAAAGCAGGGTCAGGTTTCATTCTAGCATTAAGAGATTGCTGATTCCATTTAGCTAATAACCTCTTGAGTTCATATCTATCTTTGCAAGCTAAAATAGTTAAAGCAGCTTCTTTTTCAAAAACATAACCCTCAGGAATAACAGGCAAGTCTTGATGATCACTTTCATCAATATAATCAGTTTCAATAATTTCTTTCTCTCTAACCCTAGCAATTTGTTCATCAAGAAATTTACTAAGTGGCACAGTAGTATCAAGCATAGAAGTAGTTTCATCATAAGTATCATGCATAGCAGAAGTGGCATCATCAATAACATGCGACATATCAGAACGAATGGCAGAAGCAGGTTTAGGTGTCGCAAGCTTACTCAAAACAGAAGGTGAATCAAGTGCAGAGCTAGATGGCAGTTCCTTACCTCCCCTCGTAGTTGAGGGATAAATTGTTGTCTTAGTGTCTTTCAAGTTCTTCATAGTGACCAGCAGATATAAATCCCAAGTGACTCAAGGAATAGAGCTATGCTCCCCGGCAACGGCGCCAGAAAATAGTCTTGATAACCCACAAGTATAGGGGACCGCAACAGTTTTTGAGGGTACCCGAATTTATTGATTCGACACAAGGGGAACCAAAGAATATTCTCAAGTATTAGCAGCTGAGTTGTCAATTCAACCACACCTGGATAACTTAGTATCTGCAGCAAAGTATTTAGTAGCAAAGTAATATGATAGTAGTGATAACGGTAACAAAAGTAACGGTAGCAAAAGTAATATTTTTGGTGTTTTGTAGTGATTGTAACAGTAGCAACGGAAAAGTAAATAAGCGAAGAACAATATATGAAAAGCTCGTAGGCATTGGATCGGTGATGAAGAATTATGCCGGATGCGGTTCATCATGTAACAATCATAACATAGGGTGACACAGAACTAGCTCCACTTCATCAATGTAATGTAGGCATGTATTCCAAATATAGTCATACGTGCTTATGGAAAAGAATTTGCATGACATCTTTTGTCCTACCCTCCCGTGGCAGCGGGGTCCTAATGGAAACTAAGGGATATTAAGGCCTCCTTTTAATAGAGTACCGGAACAAAGCATTAGCACATAGTGAATACATGAACTCCTCAAACTATGGTCATCACCGGGAGTGGTCCCGATTATTGTCACTTCGGGGTTGCCGGATCATAACACATAATAGGTGACTATAGACTTGCAAGATAGGATCAAGAACTCACATATATTCATGAAAACATAATAGGTTCAGATCTGAAATCATGGCACTCGGGCCCTAGTGACAAGCATTAAGCATAGCAAAGTCATAGCAACATCAATCTCAGAACATAGTGGATACTAGGGGTCAAACCCTAACAAAACTAACTCGATTAAATGATAGTTCTCATCCAACCCATCACCGTCCAGCAAGCCTATGATGGAATTACTCACGCACGGCGGTGAGCATCATGAAATTGGTGATGGAGGATGGTTGATGATGACGATGGCGACGAATCCCCCTCTCCGGAGCCTCGAACGGACTCCAGATCAGCCCTCCCGAGAGGTTTTAGGGCTTGGCGGCGGCTCCGTATCGTAAAACGCGATGAATCCTTCTCTCTGATTTTTTCCCCGAAAGTGAATATATGGAGTTGGAGTTGAGGTCGGTGGAGCATCAGGGGGGCCACGAGGTAGGGGGCGTGCCCTAGGGGGGCAGGCGCACCCCCCACCCTCGTGGGCAGGGTGTGGGCCCCCTGACGTGGATTTTTCTTCCGGTATTTTTCTTATTTTCCAAATAGATGTTCCGTGGAGTTTCAGGTCATTCCGAGAATTTTTGTTTCTGCACATAAATAACACCATGGAAAGTCTGCTGAAAACAGCGTCAGTCCGGGTTAATTCCATTCAAATCATGCAAGTTAGAGTCCAAAACAAGGGCAAAAGTGTTTGGAAAAGTAGATACGACGGAGACGTATCAAGATGTTATATGCACGAGTAGAACAATTGATACGTCTCCAACGTATCTATAATTTATGAAGTATTCATGCTATTATATTATCCATCTTGGATGTTTTATGGGCCTTACTATGCACTTTTATATTACTTTTGGGACTAACCTATTGACCCAGAGCCCAGTGCCAGTTTCTGTTTTTTCCCTTGTTTCAGTGTTTCGCATAAAAGGAATATCAAACAGAGTCCAAACGGAATGAAACCTTCGGAAAAGTTATTTTTGGAAAGAAAGCAATACGGGAGACTTGGAGTGCACGTCAGCGGATCAACAAGGAGAGCACGAGGCAGGGGGCACGCCCACCCCCCCGGGCGCGCCCTCCACCCTTGTGGCTCCCCTTACCGACTTCTTTCGCCTATATATTCCCATATACCCTAAAACCTTCGGGGAACAGAATAGATCGGGAGTTCCGCTGTCGCAAGCCTCTGTAGCCACCAAAAACCAATCGGGACCCTGTTCTGGCACCCTGCCGGAGGGGGGAACCCTCACCGGTGGCCATCTTCATCATCCTGGCGCTCTCCATGATGAGGAGGGAGTAGTTCACCCTCGGGGCTGAGGGTATGTGAAAGATCGTGGATGTCGCCTAGAGGGGGGGTGAATAGGCGCTTTAAAATAATTATGGTAGATGCTTGAATAAATGCGGAATAAACCTAACGGTTAATTTGACAAGCACAAAACCTAAAACAACTAGGCTCACATATGTGCACCAACAACTTATGCTAAGCAAGGTAAACAACTAAGTGATAGCAAGATATATGATAAGAAACAATATGGCTATCACAAAGTAAGGTGCATAAGTAAAGGGCTCGGGTAAGAGATAACCGAGGCACGCGGAGACGATGATGTATCCCGAAGTTCACACCCTTGCGGATGCTAATCTCCTTTTGGAGCGGTGTGGAGGCGCAATGCTTCCCAAGAAGCCACTAGGGCCACCGTAATCTCCTCACGCTCTCGCACAATGCAAGATGCCGTGATTCCACTAAGGGACCCTTGAGGGTGGTCACCGAACCCGTACAAATGGCAACCCTTGGGGGCGGTCACCAAACCCGTACACTTTGGCAACCCTTGGGGGCGGTCACCGAAACCCGTCAAATTGTTTGGGGCGATCGCCACAACCTAATTGGAGACCCCAACGCTTGCCCGGAGCTTTACACCACAATGATTGAGCTCCGAACACCAACAACCGTCTAGGGCGCCCAAGCACCCAAGAGGAACAAGCTCAAGGGCACCAAGCACCCAAGAGTAATAAGCTTCTCAACTTATAACTTCCACGTATCACCGTGGAGAACTCAAACCGATGCATCAAATGCAATGGCAAGGGCACACGGAGTGCCCAAGTCCTTCTCTCTCAAATCCCACCGAAGCAACTAATGCTAGGGAGGAAAATGAGAGGAAGAACAAGAAGGAGAACACCAAGAACTCCAAGATCTAGATCCAAGGGGTTCCCCTCACATAGAGGAGAAAGTGATTGGTGGAAATGTGGATCTAGATCTCCTCTCTCTTTTCCCTCAAAAACTAGCAAGAATCCATGGAGGGATTGAGAGTTAGCGAGCTCGAAGAAGGTCAACAATGGGAGAAGAACACGAGCTCAAAGGATAAGGTAGAATGGGGAAGAAGACCCCCTTTTATAGTGGGGGGAACAATCCAACCGTTACCCCCCAAAACAGCCCCGCAGAGGGCGGTACTACCGCTGAGAACAACGGTACTACCGCTTCCCCGGGTGGTACTACCGTGGAGTTAGGAGGGCAGGAGAGATACAGACTCGAGCGGTACTGCCGCGGTGGTAGGGCGGTACTACCGCTCATGAGTGGCACTGCCGCTCTACTGCCGCTGCGAAGTACCGCACAATCCGACACGAAAAATGACCCCTCGAGTCGACGCGGTAGGGGCCTGGTACCGCAGCGGTACTATTGCTGAGGACCCACCGGTGGTACTACCGCCGCGGAGCGGTACTGCCGCCTGTGACTCCTATGTGGTACTACCGCTGGGTACCACGGTACTACCGCTGGCGCCATCCTAAAGCCACTTCCACGAAAACATGTATACTCCACGGGAAACCAAAACTGCCATAACTTCTGCATATGAGCTCCGAATTGAGCAAACTCAAGCTTGTTGGAAACAAGACGACGAGTAGCATCAAAACAGCGAAGAACTCCGAGAAGAACCGGCATAACCTCCAACCGAGAAGATGCAGGGGAGGTATGCCAACAAATAGAGGAGTGAAACCTCCAACCGAGAAGAACCGGCATAACCTCCAACATCGAAAACATCATAGAAGATGCGAGTGAACTCCGTTTTCGATGAACTCGAGCTTGTCATCAAGATGACCATAAGCTCCAAAACTCACAAAGAGAAGAACCAAACAAGAACCAATAAAGATGATGCAAGTATGCAATGGTTTGAGCTCTCTACGAACGATACGATCAAGCTACTCATCGAGAGCCCCCCTTGATAGTACGGCAATCGATCCTATAACCTGGTCTCCCACAACTACCATGAGACCGGTAAAATAGAAAACCTATCAAGGGCAAACCTTTGCCTTGCGCATAGTCCA
Organism: Aegilops tauschii subsp. strangulata; assembly: GCF_002575655.3. Classification (NCBI taxonomy): domain Eukaryota; kingdom Viridiplantae; phylum Streptophyta; class Magnoliopsida; order Poales; family Poaceae; genus Aegilops; species Aegilops tauschii. The sequence goes on from NC_053037.3 coordinate 287,186,002, forward strand.
CTTGAGCTGGATGATGACGATCTTGACTCCCTCAAGCTGGACCACCTTTCTTGATTGCGTTGGCTCAGTGAAGACTAGTGGATTGCTCTCCCATACTCCACTATGGGTGAGCCATTCTTCGGCACATCTTCACAAATCCATTGTCACCACAATGGACGGCAAGCTTCAAGCATAAGATCTCTTTGATGATACTCCACTTGAACTTGCACACGCAAACTTGGTGACGAACACCATTTGATGTCATCCTCCATGGGTTGTATAATATCTTCCTCTTGACGCAAGCCCATGGAAACATACCTAACCTCACATAGAACTCTCACGTAGACCATGGGTTAGTACACAAAGCATAAAGGACAATGCTTACCTTACCATGCGATCACGTGATCCCTCTCGGTACATCTTCTACGCTTTGTGTGTTGATCAACTTGATTCACTCTTGACTTAGTCTTGATCAACCTTGACTCTTTCCAACTCTCTTCATTTGGATGATGTCTTGAAGGTAAACATAAATGATCACACAATCTTCTTCTTCAAGACATGCTTGCAATAAGCTCAACTCTCACATGACCAATCTTTGGATAATTCCTAATAACACCTTGGTCACCACATAAACTCCTTGAAACCAACACATGGACTTCAAGAAATGCCTATGGACAAATCCTTCAAATATAACTCAAGACAACCATTAGTCCATAGAGATTGTCATCAATTACCAAAACCAAACATGGGGGCACCGCATGTTCTTTCAGTATGTACCAGTAGCTATGTGTTTGATCTCTCTCTCTCTCTCTCGTGTTCTTGAGGTGATACGGTCTTGATGTATCGCGAGCTTTGTTATTATAGTTGGATCTTATGATATTTCTCCCCCTCTACTCTCTTGTAATGGATTGAGTTTTCCCTTTGAAGTTATCTTATCGGATTGAGTCTTTAATGATTTGAGAACACTTGATGTATGTCTTGTGTGGGATAACCGTGGTGACAATGGGTTATTCTATTGATTCACTTGATGTATGTTTTGGTGATCAACTTGCGGGTTCCGCCCATGAACCTATGCATAGGGGTTGGCACACGTTTTCGTCTTGACTCTCAGGTAGAAACTTTGGGGCACTCTTTGAAGTTCTTTGTGTTGGTTGAATAGATGAATCTGAGATTGTGTGATGCATATCGTATATAATCATACCCACGGATACGTGAGGTGACATTGGAGTATCTAGGTGATATTAGGGTTTTGGTTGATATGTGTCTTAAGGTGTTATTCTAGTACGAACTCTTGAATAGATCAATCCGAAAGAATAACTTTGAGGTGGTTTCGTACCCTACCATAATCTCTTCGTTTGTTCTCCGCTATTAGTGACTTTGGAGTGACTCTTTGTTGCATGTTGAGGGATAGTTATGTGATCCAATTATGTTATTATTGTTGAGAGAACTTGCACTAGTGAAAGTATGAACCCTAGGCCTTGTTTCCTAGCATTGCAATACCGTTTACGCTCACTTTTATCGCTTGCTACCTTGCTGTTTTTATATTTTCAGATTACAAAAATCTATATCTACCATCCATATTGCACTTGTTTCACCATCTCTTCGCCGAACTAGTGCACCTATACAATTTACCATTGTATTGGGTGTGTTGGGGACACAAGAGACTCTTTGTTATTTTGTTGCAGGGTTGCTTGAGAGAGACCATCTTCATCCTACGCCTCCCACGGATTGATAAACCTTAGGTCATCCACTTGAGGGAAATTTGCTACTGTCCTACAAATCTCTGCACTTGGAGGCTCAACAATGTCTACAAGAAGAAGGTTGCGTAGTAGACATCAAGCTCTTTTCTGGCGCCGTTGCCGGGGAGGTGAGTGCTTGAAGGTATATCTTTAGATCTTGCAATCGAATCTTTTTGTTTCTTGTTTTATCACTAGTTTCGTCTATAAAAGAAAACTACAAAAAATGGAATTGAGTTTGCCTCATACGCTTCATCTTTTTAATATCTTTCATGAGTATGATAGAAAGGAAAATTGTGCGAAAGTGTTAGAGGAAGAATGCATTAAAATATTGGCACTAAATCTTTGAATGATGAGCATGATTGCAATGTTGTTATTATGAATTCTTTGAATACCCATGATGCTAATGATATGCAAAGCCACAAGCTTGGGGATGCTATGTTTGATGAAGACGATATGTTTAGTCCCCCAAGTTTTGATGAGAATATTTATTATGATGAAAGCATGCCTCCTATCTATGATGATTATTGTGATGACACGTATGCTATAAATAATAATGATAACCATGAAACTTGTCATCTTGATCTTAATTTTCAATCACATGATAGTTATTTTGTTGAGTTTGCTCCCACTACTATTGATGAGAAGAATTTTGCTTATGTGGAGAGTAGTAAAATTTCTATGCAAGTAGATCATGAAAAGAATTCTTTAGGTGTTGGTTATATTGTTGAATTCATTCATGATGCTACTGAAAATTATTATGAGGGAGGAATGTATGCTTGTAGGAATTGCAATAATATCAAGTTTCCTCTCTATGTGCTTAAAATCTTGAAGTTATGCTTGTTTTACCTTCCTATGCAAATTGATTCTCGTTCCCATAAATTGTTTGCTCACAAAATCCCTATGCATAGGAAGTGGGTTAGACTTAAATGTGCTACTAATATTCTTCATGATGCTCTCTTTATGTTTCAATTCTTATCTTTTATGTGAGCATCATTGAAATCATCATGCCTAGCTAGGGGCGTTAAACGTTAGCGCTTGTTGGGAGGCAACCCAATCTTATTTTTATTTCTTGCTTTTTGGTTCTGTTTAGTAATAAATAATCCATCTAGCTTCTATTTAGATGTGGTTTTGTGTTTTAATTAGTGTTTGTGCCAAGTAAGACCTATAGGATCTTCTTGGATGATAGTTATTTGATCTTGCTAAAAATTCCGAAACTTTCTATTCACGAAAACAATTGTTAAAAATCACCAGAACGTGATAAAATACTGATTCCAATTGCAGCAGATCAATAAAAAAATTATATAGGTCGTCCTACTTTTGTAGAATTTTCGGAGTTCCATAAGTATACGTTTGATACAGATTACTACAGACTGTTCTGTTTTTGACAGATTTTGTTTTTCGTGTGTTGTTTGCTTATTTTAATGAATCTATGACTAGTAAAAGAGTTTATAAACCATAGAGAAGTTGGAATACAGTAGGTTTAACACCAATATAAATAAAGAATGAGTTCATTACAGTACCTTGAAGTGGTGTTTTGTTTTGTTTTGCTAACGGAGCCTACGAGTTTTCTGTTGAGTTTTGTGTTGTGAAGTTTTCAAGTTTTGGGTAAAGATTCGATGGACTACGGAATAAGGAGTGGCAAGAGCCTAAGCTTGGGGATGCCCAAGGCACCCCAAGGTAATATTCAAGGATAACCAAGAGCCTAAGCTTGGGGATGCCCCGGAAGGCATCCCCAGGGCATCCCCTCTTTCGTCTTCGTTCATCAGTAACTTTACTTGGAGTTATATTTTTATTCACCACATGATATGTGTTTTGCTTGGAGCGTCGTTTTATTTTCTTTTGTTTTGCTTGATGTTATTTAGAACAATGTTTTGCATCTCTAGTTTCAATAAAAATGTCAAGGATAGCCTTTACCATGCTTATTTTACAAGTCTACATGTTGTTGTTTGAAAACAGAAAGTTTACCGCTGTTGAAAAAATTCCCTAGAAAAGTCAGAATGTGATAAAATGTTGAAACCTTTTGCATATTAAGCTCTGATAAATTCAATACAGTGGGATTTTTCTTTCCTAATTTTTGGAGTTAGGGAAGTATGATGAATCTTGCATTCTTTACAGACTGTCCTGTTTAGGCAGATTGCTGTTATGTTTGCATTGTTCGCACATGTTTGCTTGTTTAATGATCCTATTTGAGAATAGGACTATTAAATATGCAGAGGCATTTAGTATGCAATGTTGAATAATAATTTTAGTGATTTTCTACAGTAGAGTATGATAAGGTTTTTGCATTTGTTTATACTAACTTATCTCACGAGTCCTTGTTGAGTTTTGTGTGGATGAAGCTTTTGAGATTTTGTAAGACCGTGATATCAGTGGAATTAAGGAGACACAAAAGCTCAAGCTTGGGGATGCCCAAGGCATCCCTAGTTAATATTTCGAGAAGTCTCAAGCATCTAAGCTTGGGGATGCCCCGGTTGGCATCCCACCTTTTTTCTTCAACAATTATCGGTTAGTATCGGTTGAGCCTATGTTTTTGCTTCTAGTTCTATAATGTAAAATTCCCACTAGTATATGGAAGTGACAACATAGGAGACTCTCTATCATGAAGATCATGGTGCTACTTTGAAGCACAAGTGTGGTAAAAGGATAGTAACATTGTCCCTTCTCTCTTTTTCTCTCATTTTTTTATTTGGGCCTTTTCTCTTTCTATGGCCTTTTTTTCCTTTTTTTCTTTTTTTTCGTCCGGGGTCTCATCCCGACTTGTGGGGGAATCATAGTCTCCATCATCCTTTCCTCACTGGGACAATGCTCTAATAATGATGATCATCACACTTTTATTTACTTACAACTCAAGAATTACAACTCAATACTTAGGACAAAAATATGACTCTATATGAATGCCTTCGGCGGAGTACCGGGATATGCAATGAATCAAGAGTGACATGTATGATAATTATGAATGGTGGCTTTGCCACAAATACGATGTCAACTACATGATCATGCAAAGCAATATGACAATGATGGAATGTGTCATAGTAAACGGAACGGTGGTAAGTTGCATGGCAATATATCTCGGAATGGCTATGGAAATGCCATAATAGGTAGGTATGGTGGCTGTTTTGAGGAAGGTAATGGTGGGTGTATGATACCGGCGAAAGGTGTGCGGCATTAGAGAGGCTAGCAATGGTGGCAGGGTGAGAGTGCGTATAATCCATGGACTCAACATTAGTCATAAAGAACTCACATACTTATTGCAAAAATCTATTAGTTATCGAAACAAAGTACTACGCGCATGCTCCTAGGGGGATAGATTGGTAGGAAAATACCATCGCTCGTCCTCGACCGCCACTCATAAGGAAGACAATTAATAAATAAATCATGCTCCGACTTGATCACATAACGGTTCACCATACGTGCATGCTACGGGAATCACAAACTTTAACACAAGTATTTCTCAAATTCACAACTACTCAACTAGCATGACTCTAATATCACCATCTTCATATCTCAAAACAAGTATCAAGCATCAAACTTCTCATAGTATTCAATGCACTTATAAGAAAGTTTTTACTAATCTTGGATGCCTACCATATTAGGGCTAATTTCTCAATTTAAGCAAATTACCATGCTGTTTTGTAGGACTCTCAAAATAATATAAGTGAAGCATGAGAGAACAAGAATTTCTATAAAATAAAACCACCACCGTGCTCTAAAAGATATAAGTGAAGCACTAGAGCAAAAACTATATAGCTCGAAAGATATAAGTGAAGCACATAGAGTATTCTAACAAATTCCGAATCATGTGTGTCTCTCTTAAAAGGTGTGTACAGCGAGGATGATTGTGCTAAACTGAAAGGCAAAGACTCAAATCATACAAGACGCTCCAAGCAAAACACATATCATGTGGTGAATAAAAATATAGTTCAAGTAAAGTTACCGATGGACGAAGACGTAAGAGGGGATGCCTTCCGGGGCATCCCCAAGCTTTGGCTTTTTGGTGTCCTTGGATTTACCTTGGGGTGCCTTGGGGATCCCCAAGCTTAGGCTCTTACCACTCCTTGTTCCATAATCCATCAAATCTTTACCCAAAACTTGAAAACTTCACAACACAAAACTTAACAGAAAATCTCGTGAGCTCCGTTAGCGAAAGAAAACAAAACACAACTTCGAGGTACTGTATTGAACTCATTATTCATTTATATTGGTGTTAAACTTACTGTATTCCAACTTCTGTATGGTTTATAAACTATTTTACTAGGCATAGACTCATCAAAATAAGCAAACAACACACGAAAAACAGAATCTGTCAAAAACAAGTCTGTAGTAATCTGTAACTAACTCAAACTTCTGGAACTCAGAAAAATCTACAAAAATAGGAAGACCTAGATAATTTGTTTATTGATCTTCTGCAATTGGAATCAATATTTTATCACGTTCTGGTGATTTTAAACAATTGTTTTCGTGAACAATAAGTTTCTGGAATTTTCAGCAAGATCAAATAACTATCATCCAAGAAGATCCTATAGGTTTAACTTGGCACACACACTAATTAAAACATAAAAACACATCTAACCAGAGGCTAGATCAAAGATTTATTACTAAACATAAATAAAAAGGAAGAAAATTAAAATAAAATTGGGTTGCCTCCCAACAAGCGCTATCGTTTAACTCCCCTAGCTAGGCATTGAGATTTCAATGATGCTCACATGAAAGATAACAATTGAAGCACAAAGAGAGCATCATAAAACATGTGACAAACACATCTAAGTATAACATATTTCCTATGCATAGGCATTTTATAAGCAAACAAATTATCAAGACAAGCAAAAACCACCATATGCAAGGAAGAAGAAAGAAACAACAGCAATCTCAACATAACGAGAGGTAATTTTGTAACATGAAAATTTCTAGAACCATATTTTCCTCTCTCATAATAATTACATGTGGGATCATAATCAAATTCAACAATATAGCTCTCACATAAAATTTTCTCTACATGATCCACATGCATGCAAAGTTGACACTCTTCCAAATAGTGGGATTAACATTAACTAAAGTCATGACCTCTCCAAACCCATTTTTATCAAAAATACCATAAGATTGAACATTCTCCAAATATGTGGGATCTAAAGTTGACACTCTTCCAAACCCACTTTCAATATTATTGCAAACACTATTATCAATCTCATATTCATCATCAGGCTAAATAAATTTTCAAGATCATAAGAAGAATCACCCCAATCGTGATCATTGCAACAAGTAGTAGACATAGCAAAACTAGCATCCCCAAGCTTGGGGTTTTGCATATTATTAGCACAATTGACATTAAGAGAATTTATAGTAAAATCATTGCAATCATGCTTTTTATTCAAGGAGCTATCGTGAATCACTTCATAAGTTTGTTCTTTCAACACTTCATCACAGTTTTCAGATTCACGAATTTCAAGCAAAACCTCATAAAGATAATCTAGTGCACAAAAATCACTAGCAATTGGTTCATAATAATTGGATCTCTTAAAAAGATTAGCAAGGGGATGAGGATCCATAACGATAGATTTTCAGCAAGCGAAGATGCAAGCATATAGAAGGCACATGGCAATACAAGCAAACAAAAGATCTAACGAGAAAAAGGTGAACGGAAAAGGGGGGCGAATAAAACGGCAAGGGTGAAGTGGGGCAGAGGAAAATGAGAGGAAAATGGCAAATAATGTAATGCGAGGGATAAGAGTTTGTGATGGGTACTTGGTATGTCTTGACTTGTGCGTAGACTCCCCGGCAACGGCGCCAGAAATCCTTCTTGCTACCTCTTGAGCACTGCGTTGGTTTTCCCTTGAAGAGGAAAGGGTGATGCAGTAAAGTAGCGTAAGTATTTCCCTCTGTTTTTGAGAACCAAGGTATCAATCCAGTAGGAGACCATGCTCGAGTCCCACGCACCTATAGAAACAAATAAGAACCTCGCAACCAACGCGATAAAGGGGTTGTCAATCCCTTCACGATCACTTACGAGAGTGAGATCTGATAGAGATGATAAGATAATATTTTTGGTATTTTTATGATAAAGACTAAAAGTAAAGAAAGCAAAATAAATGGCAATAGAAATAACTTGTTGATGGGAGATTAATATGATGGAAAATAAACCCGGGGGCCATGGTTTCACTAGTGGCTTCTCTTAAGATAGCATAAGTATTACGGTGGGTAAACGAATTACTGTCAAGCAATTGATATAATTGAGCATAGTTATGAGAATATCTAGGTATGATCATGTACATAGGCATCACATCCGTGACAAGTAGACCGACTCCTGCCTGCATCTACTACTATTACTCCACACATCGACCACTATCCAGCATGCATCTAGAGTATTAAGTTCATAAGAACGGAGTAACGCATTAAGCAAGATGACATGATGTAGAAGGATAAACTCATGCAATATGATATAAACCCCATATTTTTATCCTCGATGGCAACAATACAATACGTGTTGTTTCCCCTACTGTCACTGGGATCGAGCACCACAAGATTGAACCCAAAGCTAAGCACTTCTCCCATTGCAAGAAAGATCGATCTAGTAGGCCAAATCAAACTGATAATTCGAAGAGACTTGCAAAGATAACCAATCATACATAAAAGAATTCAGAGGAGATTCAAATATTGTTCATAGATAATCTTGTCATAAACCCACAATACATCGGATCTCGACAAACACACCGCAAAAGAAGAGTTACATCAAATAGATCTCCAGGAGAATTGAGGAGAACTTTGTATTGAGATCCAAAGAGAGAGAAGAAGGCATCTAGCTAATAACTATGGACCCGAAGGTCTGAGGTAAACTACTCACACATCATCGGAGAGGCTATGGTGTTGATGTAGAAGCCCTCCATGATCGATGCCCCCTCCGGCGGAGCGCCGGAAAAGGCCCCAAGATGGGATCTCACGGGTACAGAAGGTTGCGGCGGTGGAAATAGGGTTTTGGCTCCGTGTCTGATGGTTTGGGGGTACGTAGGTATATATAGGAGGAAGAAGTAGGTCGGTGGAGCTACGAGGGCCCCACGAGGGTGGAGGGCGCGCCTACCCACCCTGGGTGCGCCCTCCTGCCTCGTGGCCGCCTCGTGGAGTTCCAGACTTCAACTCCAAGTCTTCTGGATTGCTTTTGGTCCAAGAAAGATCATCGCGAAGGTTTCATTCCGTTTGGACTCCGTTTGGTATTCCTTTTCTGCGAAACTCTAAAATAGGCAAAAAAAACAGAAACTGGCACTGGGCCTCCGGTTAATACGTTAGTCCCAAAAATAATATAAAAGAGCAAATTAAAGCCCATTAAACATCCAAAACAGATAATATATTAGCATGGAACAATCAAAAATTATAGATACGTTGGAGACGTATCAGAGCTCTGTAGCATTTCTAATATTATATGTGGATGACATATTGCTGATTGGAAATGATATAGAATTTCTGGATAGCATAAAAGGATACTTGAATAAGAGTTTTTCTATGAAAGACCTCGGTGAAGCTGCTTACATATTGGGCATCAAGATCTATAGAGATAGATTAAGACGCTTGATTGTACTTTCACAAAGCACATGCCTTGATAAGATTTTGAAGAAGTTCAAAATGGATCAGTCAAAGAAAGGGTTCTTGCCTGTATTACAAGGTGTGAAGTTGAGTGAGAATCAATGCCCGACCACTGTAGAAGATAGAGAGAAAATGAAAGTCATTCCCTATGTCTCAGCCATAGTTTCTATCATGTATGCAATGTTGTGTACCAGACCTGATGTGTGCCTTGCTACAAGTATAGTAGGGAGGTACCAAAGTAATCCAGGAGTGGATCACTGGACAGCGGTCAAGAACATCCTGAAATACCTGAAAAGGATTAAGGATATGTTTCTCGTTTATGAAGGTGACAAAGAGCTCGTTGTAAATGGTTACGTAGATGGAAGCTTTGACACTGATCCAGATGACTCTAAGTCACAAACCGGATATGTATTTATATTGAATGGTGGAGCTGTCAGTTGGTTCAGTTCTAAACAAAGCGTCGTGGCGGGATCTACGTGTGAAGCGGAGTACATAGCTACTTTGGAAGCAGCAAATGAAGGAGTCTGGATGAAGGAGTTCATATCCGATCTAGGTGTCATATCTAGTGCATCGGGTCCAATGAAAATCTTTTGTGATAATACTGGTGCAATTACCTTGGCAAAGGAATCCGGATTTCACAAGAAGACCAAGCACATCAAGAGACGCTTCAATTCCATCCGCCATCAAGTGCCGGAAGGGGACATAGAGATTTGCAAGATACATACGGATCTGAATGTTGCAGAACCATTGACTAAGCCTCTCTCACGAGCAAAACATGATCAGCACCAAGACTCCATGGGTGTTAGAATCATTATCATGTAATCTAGATTATTGACTCTAGTGCAAGTGGGAGACTGAAGGAAATGTGCCCTAGAGGCAATAATAAAGTTGTTATTTACATTTCCTTATATCATGATAAATGTTTATTATTCATGCTAGAATTGTATTAACCGAAAACTTAGTACATGTGTGAATACATAGACAAACAGAGTGTCCTTAGTATGCCTCTACTTGGCTAGCTTGTTTATCAAAGATGGTTATGTTTCCTAGCCATAGACATGTTGTCGTGGAATTGTCATGGTAGATGTCCAAGCGAAAGGACTTAGTCGTGGAGCCATCGCAACTACGAAGCAAGAAGGGGTTAATCGGGTCAAAGGACATGGGGTTTATACTGGTTCGGCCCCTTACGGTGAAGGCAAAAGCCTATGATCTAGTTTTGAGTGGGATTGCTTATGTCTCGATAACCAGGGAGCGAATCCGCTTGACCTAGCTTTCGATCTGATGTTACTTGCCCTGAACCGCCGCTGGGTCGTCCCTTTATATACAGAGGTCGACGCCCAGTGGCTCATAGAGTCCCAGCCGGCTCATAAACAGTGTCCGGCTCGGTCTCTCTCTATTCCTGCCTTATAGTACAAGTTACATATATATGGCGGTTTATCTCTACGGGCCTTAAGTCGCCCTTTGGGCCTTGGGCCCTTAACTAACCCGTCATCTCCAGGAGTGGTCTTTGGGCTTCATGAATCATCTTAAGCATGACCCGGCACCTCCTGGCGGGTCATACTAATAATTATATCCCCAACATTAGGCCCCGGATTGATTTGAACTGGTTCATGTCAATCTTCAACACCTTAAGAGAAATCTTCTGCTCTCTGTCGAACGGAAATTTGTAACCCGCCATGACGTCATCTTCTGGATTTGCAATGACCTGCCATGACGTCATCTGTCATTAATTCATATTTTATCCAATATGTCTCAATGGATCTTTATCTTTAATAACCATCCCGAGAATCGAGGCATCCTGACATGCTGGATACCCATAATTTTTGGCCTCCTCATTTTTCGCGCCCACTTATCAGTCTTTTCCTTATAAATAGGCACGACTGGTCTTTCTTCATTCTCCTCCTTTCCATCGTCTTCTTCCTCTCGCAACCCTACTGCTGCTCAAGCTCCGCCGCCACTGCAGCGCACTTCGTCTTCCTCGACCCCGGCCGCTGCATCGACCTGAGCTTGTCCAGAGAACGGCCGCGACCCTCCGCAGTAGATATGCGTCCGTAAGTCTCTGCTTTTCCGCACCTTAGATCCACATTAGGGTTTGCGAGCTCTTCTGTGTTCTTCGCTGTTCATCACGGACTCTTTGTGGTTTCTCCACCGCATCCTCTTTTGATCTAAAAGGAGTGTAAAACTCATCCGGTAGCTGCTTCACATCCATTTCAGATGCTAGTAGATCCCTTTTTCCTGTACAAAGGCCTTTTTAGAACTGATGAACTCCTCTGTACTGCTTTTTTAGGTCTAGAATATTTTTCCTCTTCTAAGTATCCGTTGATCCAAAATAATGATTGCTATCTGTGAAACCTGTTTTTTGTGACACTTAATCAATGTCTGCGTCTTGATAAATCCACCTAGCCATGGCGGCTCATACCACCGACTTCCAGTTATAATGCTCAATACATAACATCAACCACACATAGTGGCACAGATAACTTAACTGCTCATGGCGGCTTAAATAATCTGACATAACTAGCCATATACCATTAGGCCCCTTTATAAGCCGCCATCTTGAATATGCATTGAAATATTTCTCTCCGGCTTAAATTTGAACCGGGAATTTTTACTTTGTCGTAGGCTTTCATCACAATGGCACCTAAAGCACCTACTACACGCAACTGGGTTAAATCCATCGTCACAGATAGTACGCTGGATGATTTTGTGAAGACCGACTATCTGCCGAAGAAGGAAGTCATGTCCTATCGTGCTCCTAATTCGGAGGAAGAATTTCCTCAGCCCAAAGAGGGGGAAGTTATTGTTTTCACGGATCATATGAACTGGGGGTTTTCACCACCCGGCTCAAAATTCTTCAGAGATGTCCTGCACTTTTTTGACCTCCGTCCTCAAGACATCGGACCCAATTCCGTGTCTAACATTTGCAATTTTCAAGTGTTCAGTGAGGTATATCTTGGAGAAGAGCCCAACATATTACTCTTCAGAGAGCTATTTTACTTGAACCGCCAGAAGGAATGTGCCAATGGCCAAGTTTGGAACTTGGTGGTGTCTCAATCCAACGTCGGAGAGATGCAATCTTTCCTTATGCCAACCCGCCGAGCCATCCCAAAGACTGGAACCAGACATGGTTCTACTGCCAAGATACTTCTCCGGCTAATGAGAACCCTTTGCCCGGATTTCGCGCCTCGCACCTCGAGTCTACTCATCCTTTACCAGACAAACTATCTGCTGCTGAACGCCAGAAACTTGCCCCCACCATGTCCAAAGTCAAGGCTCTTTTGTGGAATGGCTTGAGTGGTATTGATTTGGTCCGGGCCTGGGTTGCTTGGCGGATCATTCCATTAAGCCGCCGTGCCGGGTTGATGTGCACCTATACCGGCGAGCAAAATGATTCTCTGCGTCACAGTTCTGTTGATTTACCTGAAGATGTCATTGATGATACGATAAAGTCGCTCTTGAATGAGAGCCTGGCAGATTGTAGCAAGTTTTGCTTAAGTCCCTTCTGCAAAGCTAACCCGGCTCCAACAGTAAGCCGCCAAACTTAAGTATTCTTATCTTCACCCTTAAGGTTTTGTCTTTACTCATACTCTCACTGTTTTTTTCACAGGCTAGTGATAAATTCTGGAAACTCAAATATGATCACGAAGCTGCAAAAAAGGCCAGGAAGGCCAAGAGAGCCGCCAGAAAAGAAGCTGCGAAGAAGAAGGGCAAGAAAGCCACCGCCTCTGGCTTGCTACGGCTAGAGGAGTCTTCCGAGTCAGAGGTAGCCCTTGACTCTCTTGGCTCATTTTTTAAGCATCTTATTGACACTGATTATCAGCAGGAAGATACGGGAACCAGTCATGGAAAAGCTGAAGAGGTAACTATAATTTCCTCCGACTCCGAGCCTTTGCCAAGACAGAAAATTCGAAGAGTAACCCGGAAGTAAAATTTTCACATCCCTTAGCTTATCACGATCCCCAATTTCTTTTGAAGCGACAGATTCATGAGAGCCGAAGGCAGACCCAGACCAGCAAAGATGCGGAACTCTCCTCCGGCTTACCCAATGCACCAAGAAAGCGTCAGAACGAGGTCACCTCCGATTTATATCCCTTTTATCCTTTGGTGGGTCTCACTCGTCAACCACTCAATTATTCTGACTCAAATTATCAGGAAACTTCACCTTCCTCCGGCGAGTCAATGCAGTCTAATTTGTCGGCTTTTAAAACCGCTCCAGGGTAATGATAACATGCTTAACCTGTATTCACTTCAATTTGTTGTATTTGTACCGACCTTTTGATCTTATGCAGTGGACAAGCAAAGCCCAGCAAAAGGGCGAAGAAGAACAAGCCGGCCAAAGAGCCGATCTTAAATGAACCGGAACTTGGAACTGCCGCACCTGAAGCCTCCACTCATGAGCCGTCGCCTGAGCCAGCCCATGATATACCAACGCCCACTGCTGACCCGCCTGTTGAGCAAGCCGTCGATGGTTCTGATAATCCGGAATTCCCTAGCCTGGCCAAGACGGATGACCCTCAAGATCTTGATGTCGAAATCACCAAGACCAGCTTTGTTGAGCCGGGGAGACCAACCATGCTGGCCAAGTGTTCTGCCAAGGAGGAACTTCTGGAACGCCACAGAGCTAAGCTGGATGTCGCTGATTATACTCACATGAGTATCGGAGAAATCTTTTTTGGCTATATAAGCCAAGTACACAGCAGCTGTGACATAGAAATTGATATGGTGAAGCAGATGCAGCAGAAGTTTGAGGTACAATCCGTTCTCTGTACCTATTTATCCTTACTATGCCAGCCCCCAAGTCTATTGCTCATGATGAAATATGCTATAGACTTAGAAACAAGCTGGTAATATTGGTAATATATCTGGGCAAGATAGATAAGAAATCCGGCTTACGCTGTAGCCCCCAAGGGCCGTCTTAAACAGCATGTTTGAACCGGTCCTTATTATGCCTGAATCAAATAAAATACCCTGTAACAACAATATGCATTAGCCCCCAAGTGCCAAGTATCTTTGCTTGCAAAATGCTTGGGACTTACTAACATGAACCACCATTTTAAGCAAATTTCTTTAGTATACATTAGCCCCCAAGTGCCAAGTATTGTTGCTTCCAAAAGACTTGGGACTTAATACTGTATGCCAATACTCATGATTTTTTTTGACCCGGTATTTGTTCAGGCCATGACTGCTCAACTTCAATCAGAACTGTCTGAACTGAAGAGCCGCCTGGAGGCCCAAGAAACTGAAACTCAGAAGGCTAATTCCAAATTTGAATTCAGTGTATCTGAACAGGAGAAACTGAAATCCGGATTTGAAGTTGAAAAGAAGGCCTGGGCTGACGAAAAAATTGCTTTAACCCAACGAGCCGAAGCAGCGGAGAAAGCTCTTGAAGAGGTGACCACTGAATTATCTGGCTTAAAACACCGTGTATCTCAGATGGTCTCCGCAATCTTTGGTAAGTCGCCTTGCAAGTGTTATATAATTGAATCTTTCTAATAAGCATAATATTGTCATGAACTCACTTGACATTGTAATGCAGGCCCCAGGAGCTCCAATCTTAACCAAAGCATGCTGATAAAGCTGAAGGCGGTTTATACGCTGGTGGAACAACTCTACACCGGATCTCAGCGTGCCTTGGCTGCAGTTTCCCTATCAAACGAAGTCCCCACACTCCTGGCGGATGTACTGAAACGGCTTGCTGTGCTGCCCCAGCGGTTCAATGACTTAAGGCGATCTTCTGCGAGAGCCGGAACCGTAGCTGCATTAAGTCGGGCCAAGGCATGGCTACCGGAGCTAGACCCGGCCGACATCGCCATTGGATATCCAAGCCTGAAGGAGGACGGCTCATCATTTGCACAGAAGGACTTCACCGCTTGTGTGAAGGAAATACGCCCCGTGGCCACTCTGATTGGTAATGACACGGATCTTACTAACTACCAACCGGGTTATGACGCAGAAAATCAGAGAATTCCAACGCCACAGTATGCAGTGACCAGCCTGATCCCTCCAATTCGTAAGCATACCTTCGCCCCTGAAGTTGACCCGACCAGATTAATTGATGATGAAGCTGAATTTGAAGCTTTGAGTGGCATTGACTGGTCATCATCAACCTTCCAGGACAGGGAACAAGATGGAGGAGTGGAAAAGGATGATCCGGAAGCTTCAGGCCAACAAAACAACTGATCCGTCGGGCGGCTCATATTTGTGTTTTGCTGAGAAAACAATGTTAATCACTTGGACTCGGGGAGTCATGTAATAGGGTAGAAATAACTTGCTTTTGCCGTGCCATCATGCACTTGTTTGGTGCTCAACACTGTTAAGTGATAACCCACAAGTATAGGGGACCGCAACAATTTTCAAGGGTAGAGTATTCAACCCAAATTTATTGATTCGACACAAGGGGAGCCAAAGAATATTCTCAAGTATTAGCAGTTGAGTTGTCAATTCAACCACACCTGGATAACTTAGTATCTGCAGCAAAGTATTTAGTAGTAAAGTAATATGGAAGTAACGGTAACGATAGCAAAAGTAATATTTTTGGGTTTTGTAGTGATTGTAACAGTAGCAACGGAAAAGTAAATAAGCGGAGAACAATATGTGAAAAGCTTGTAGGCATTGGATTGGTGATGGAGAATTATGCCGGATGTGGTTCATCATGTAACAATCATAACATAGGGTGACACAGAACTAGCTCCAATTCATCAATGTAATGTAGGCATGTATTCCGAATATAGTCATACGTGCTTATGGAAAAGAACTTGCATGGCATCTTTTGTCCTACCCTCCCATGGCAGCGGGGTCCTAGCGGAAACTAAGGGATATTAAGGCCTCCTTTTAATAGAGTACCGGACCAAAGCATTAACACATAGTGAATACATGAACTCCTCAAACTACGGTCATCACCGGGAGTGGTCCCGATTATTGTCACTTCGGGGTTGCTGGATCATAACACATAGTAGGTGACTATAGACTTGCAAGATAGGATCAAGAACTCACATATATTCATGAAAACATAATAGGTTCAGATCTGAAATCATGGCACTCGGGCCCTAGTGACAAGCATTAAGCATAGCAAAGTCATAGCAACATCAATCTCAGAACATAGTGGATACTAGGGATCCAACCCTAACAAAACTAACTCGATTACATGATAGATCTCATCCAACCCATCACCGTCCAGCAAGCCTACGATGGAATTACTCACGCACGGCGGTGAGCATCATGAAATTGGTGATGGAGGATGGTTGATGATGACGACGGCGATGGATTCCCCTCTCCGGAGCCCCGAACGGACTCCAGATCAGCCCTCCCGAGAGGTTTTAGGGCTTGGCGGCGGCTCCGTATCTAAAACGTGATGAAACTTTCTCTCTAATTTTTTTCTCCCCGAACACGAATATATGGAGTTGGAGTAGAGGTCGGTGGAGCATCAGGGGGCCCACGAGGCAGGGGGCGCGCCCAGGGGGGCAGGCGCGCCCCCCACCCTCATGGACAGGGTGTGGGGCCCCTGACGTGGATTCTTCTTCCAGTATTTTTAATATTTTCCAAATAGATGTTCCGTGGAGTTTCAGGTCATTCCGAGAATTTTTGTTTCTGCACATAAATAACACCATGGAAAGTCTGCTGAAAACAGCGTCAGTCCGGGTTAGTTCCATTCAAATCATGCAAGTTAGAGTCCAAAACAAGGGCAAAAGTGTTTGGAAAAGTAGATACGACGGAGACGTATCAACTCCCCCAAGCTTAAACCTTTGCTTGTCCTCAAGCAATTCAATTGATAAACTGAAAGTGATAAAGAAAAACTTTTATAAACTCTGTTTGCTCTTGTTGTTGTAAATACGTAAAGCCAGCATTCAAGTTTTCAGCAAAGATTATGACTAACCAAATTCACAATAACTCTTAGGTCTCATGTTTACTCATATCAATAGCATAATGAACTAGCGAGCAATAATAATAAATCTCGGATGACAACACTTTCTCAAAACAATCATAATATGATATAATATGATGGTATCCCACTAGCCCTTTCTGAGACCGCAAAACATAAATGCAGAGCACCTTTAAAGATCAAGGACTGACTAAACATTGTAATTCATGGTAAAAGAGATCCAGTCATACCCAATATAAATTAATAGTAATGGATGCAAATGACAGCTGCGCTCTCTAGCTAGTGCTTTTTAATAAGAGGGTGATGACTCAACATAAAAGTAAATAGATAGGCCCTTCGCAGAGGGAAGAAGGGATTTGTAGAGGTGCCAGAGCTCGATTTTAAAGCAGAGATAAATAATATTTTGAGCGGTATACTTTCATTGTCAACATAACAACCAAGAGATGGCGATATCTTCCATGCTACACACATTATAGGCGGTTCCCAAACAGAATGGTAAAGTTTATACTCCCCCTCCACCAACAAGCATCAATCCATGGCTTGCTCGAAACAACGAGTGACTCCAACTAGCAACAGTCCCAGGGGGAGTTTTGTTTGCAATTATTTTGATTTAGTTTGCATAAAGCATGGGACTGGGCATCCGGTGACCAGCCATTTTTTCGTGAGTGAGGAGCGGAGTCCACTCCTCTTGAGAATAACCCGCCTAGCATGGAAGATACGGACAGCCCTAGTTGATACATGAGCTATTCGAGCATACAAAACAGAATTTCATTTGAAGGTTTAGAGTTTGGCACATAAAAATTTACTTGGAACGGCAGGTAGATACCGCATATAGGAAGGTATAGTGGACTCATATGGAATAACTTTGGGGTTTAAGGGATTGGATGCACAAGCAGTATTCCCGCTTAGTACAAGTGAAGGCTAGCAAAAGACTGGGAAGCGACCAACTAGAGAGCGACAACAGTCATGAACATGCATTAAAATTAATAGACATTGAGTGCAAGCATGAGTAGGATATAATCCACCATGAACATAAATATCGTGAAGACTATGTTGATTTGTTTCAACTACATGTGTGAACATGTGCCAAGTCAAGTCACTTAAATCATTCAAAGGAGGATACCACCCCACTATACCACATCACAACCATTTTAATAGCATGTTGGCACGCAAGGTAAACCATTATAACTCATAGCTAATCAAGCATGGAACGAGCAACTATAATCTCTAATTGTCATTGCAAACATGTTTATTCATAATGGGCTGAATCAGGAACGATGAACTAATCATATTTACAAAAACAAGAGAGGTTGAGTTCATACCAGCTTTTCTCATCTCAGTCAGTCCATCATATATCGTCATAATTGGCTTTCACTTGCACGACCGAACGAAGTGAATAATAATAAGTGTGCACGTGCATTGGACTAAGCTGGAATCTGCGAGCATTCAATAAACAGGAGAAGACAAGGCAATATGGGCTCTTGGTTAAATCAACAATAATGCATATAAAAGCCACTTCAACAATTTAATTATGGTCTTCTCCTATCGACCCCCAAAGAAAAGAAAAGAAATAAAACTATTTACACGGGAAAGCTCCCAACAAGCAAAAGAAGAACGGGAAATCTTTTTGGGTTTTCTTTTTAATTATTACTACTACAGCAAGAAAAGTAAACTAACTAAAAGCTACACTAATTTTTTGGTTTTTCTTAAGGTTTATCAAACACACAAGAAGAAAGCAAGAAAAAGAAAATAAACTAGCATGGATAGTACAATGAAAGAGTATGAGCACCGACATCTAGCAATGAGTGTGTGAACATGAATGTAATGTCGGTGAGAAATACGTACTCCCCCAAGCTTAGGCTTTTGGCCTAAGTTGGTTTATTGCCACGGGTGGCCTGGCGGATATCCAAAGTTATAACCGGGGTCGTACTGAGATGCAGCGGCTATTGCCTCCTGGGCTGCAGCGTGGCGGCGAGCTGCCTCTGCCCTCCTCTCGTACTCATCTACCTCCTCTCTAGTAATAAAATGTCTTCCTTTTGCCTGATAATCAAAGAAGGCAGGAGCAGGGAGAGTAATACGGACAGCACGACGTCTGTCAAAGATTAAGCGATACTGGAGAGGCGGTTCATTCCTCTCAACAAACTGATGGTGAACCATAGCATTAAAGTCTAAATAAGTAGGAGGCAATTCAATATCATCATTACGTATGGTTACACCAAGAAAATCAGCTAAGCGGGTTGCATAAATTCCGCCAAAGAAATCTCCATTAAATCTATTATGATGCAACCTACGTGCAACAATGGCTCCCAAATTATAAGATTTGTCTCCTAGCACAGCACTCCTAAGAATACTGAGGTCGGGGACACACATATGACATGCTTCATCTTTACCATTTATGCACCTACCTATGAAGAGAGCAAATAATGTATAGCAGGGAAATGAATGCTCCCTATGGTAGCTTGTGTTATATCTCTAGATTCCCCCACAGTTATATCAGCAAGAAAATTTCTAAATTTAGATTTGCGAGGTTCACTAGCACTACCCCATTGTGTAAGTTTGCAAGCAGTGGTAAAATCCTCTAAGTCCATCGTATAAGATTTTTCATAAAGATCAAATAGGACAGTTGGAGAATTGCGTGAAGATGAAAATTCAAACCTCCTCACAAAAGAACTAGTGAGATAGTGGTACTGGCGGCACTTTTCCTCCTCGAAGCTCACAAGATCGGCGTTACGCAAATATGCATTAAATTCTTCCTTGATTCCCGCTCGATCCATAAAGCCCTCTGAAGGCCATTCATAAGGCCGCACTGGAGCGTTCCTTGGTGGCTCATCGTCAGCATCACGCATTGCAAGCCTGGGTCCTTGCTTCCTTGAAGAACCACCTTGGTACATTTTCCTAAGCATATTTCTTCCTCTGAAAAGTTTCTGAAATTTTAGTAACTTCAAATAAAAGTGAGCCAAGCTCAACAAAAATGATAGCAACTACTCCTACAAGTGCCTAGAGACTATATCATGCATTAGAACTACTTGGAACCATATAAATTTGACATGCAAGCTCAAGAACATGGTCACCTAGGCAGCACAAATTTGCAATGAATAAAGCACTAGAACAAAAACCAATTGGGCCAATGGAGGAGTCACATACCAAGGAACAATCCCCCCAAGCAGTTTTGTGAGAGGTGCTTTGAGCAAGGAGATCGAAAATCGCAGCAAAATGAGCTAGAACTCGTGCTTGAGCTGGATGGTGATTTTTTTGGGAGGAAGAAGAAGTGTGTGGGTGCGGGAATAAGTGGAGGGGAGCCACCATGGGCCCACGAGGCAGGGGGCGTGCCCTGTAGGGGTGGGCGCACCCTGGACCCTCGTGGCCAGGTGCTTGCTCCCCTGCTGTGTTCTCAGTGCCAGATATTCTCAAATATTCCAGAAAAATCATATTCCATTTTCAGGGCATTTGGAGAACTTCTATTTTCGGGGTATTTTTATATTGCACGGATAAATCAGAAAACAGACAGAAAAATACTATTTTTACTTTATTTCAACTAAATAACAGAAAGTAGAGAGAGGGTACAGAAGGTTGTGCCTTCTAGTTTCATCCATCTCATGCTCATCAAAAGGAATCCACTAACAAGGTTGATCAAGTCTTGTTAACAAACTCATTCCGAATAACATGGAACCGGAGAAATTTCGAATAACACTATCTTACCTCAACGGGGATATGCACATCCCCAATAATAAGAATATCATATTTCTTCTTGAAAGTAGGAAGAGCAAATTCAAAACCTCCAAAAATAATCGATGGAATTTTTCCAATAGAATTGATACTATGAACTTGAGGTTGCTTCCTCGGAAAGTGTACCGTATGCTCATTACCATTAACATGAAAAGTGACATTGCCTTTGTTGCAGTCAATAACAGCCCTTGCAGTATTCAAAAAAGGTCTTCCAAGAATAATAGACATACTATCATCCTCGGGAATATCAAGAATAACAAAGTCCGTTAAAATAGTAACGTTTGCAACCACAACAGGCACATCCTCACAAATACCGACAGGTATAGTAGTTGATTTATCGGCCATTTGCAAAGATATTTCAGTAGGTGTCAACTTATTCAAGTCAAGTCTACGATATAAAGAGAGAGGCATAACACTAACACCGGCTCCAAGATCACATAAAGCAGTTTTAACATAGTTTCTTTTAATGGAGCATGGTATAGTGGGTACTCCTGGATCTCCTAGTTTCTTTGGTATTCCACCTTTAAAAGTGTAATTAGCAAGCATGGTGGAGATCTCAGCTTCTGGTATTTTTCTTTTATTAGTGACAATTTCTTTCATATACTTAGCATAAGGATTCATTTTGAGCATATCGGTTAATCGCATACGCAAGAAGATAGGTCTAATCATTTCAGCAAGCGCTCAAAATCCTCATCATCCTTTTTCTTGGATGGTTTGGGAGGAAAAGGCATGGGTTTCTGAACCCAAGGTTCTCTTTCTTTACCGTGTTTCCTAGCAACAAAATCTCTCTTATCATAACGTTGATTCTTTGACTGTGGGTTATCAACATCAACTGCAGGTTCAATTTCTACATCATTATCATTACTAGGTTGAGCATCATCGTGAACAACAAGAATAGAGCTATGCTCCCTGGCAACGGCGCCAGAAAATAGTCTTGATAACCCACAAGTATAGGGGATCGCAACAGTTTTCGAGGGTAGAGTATTCAACCCAAATTTATTTATTCGACACAAGGGGAGCCAAAGAATATTCTCAAGTATTAGCAGTTGAGTTGTCAATTCAACCACACCTGCATAACTTAGTATCTGCAGCAAAGTATTTAGTAGCAAAGTAATATGGAAGTAACGGTAACGATAGCAAAAGTAATATTTTTTGGGTTTTGTAGTGATTGTAACAGTAGCAACGGAAAAGTAAATAAGCGGAGAACAATATGTGAAAAGCTTGTAGGCATTGGATCGGTGATGGAGAATTATGCCGGATGTGGTTCATCATGTAACAGTCATAACATAGGGTGACACAAAACTAGCTCCAATTCATCAATGTAATGTAGGCATGTATTCCGAATATAGTCATACGTGCTTATGGAAAAGAACTTGCATGGCATCTTTTGTCCTACCCTCCCGTGGCAGCGGGGTCCTAGCGGAAACTAAGGGATATTAAGGCCTCCTTTTAATAGAGTACCGGACCAAAGCATTAACACATAGTGAATACATGAACTCCTCAAACTACGGTCATCACCGGGAGTGGTCCCGATTATTGTCACTTCGGGGTTGCCGGATCATAACACATAGTAGGTGACTATAGACTTGCAAGATAGGATCAAGAACTCACATATATTCATGAAAACATAATAGGTTCAGTTCTAAAATCATGGCACTCGGGCCCTAGTGACAAGCATTAAGCATAGCGAAGTCGTAGCAACATCAATCTCAAAACATAGTGGATACTAGGGATCAAACCCTAACAAAACTAACTCAATTACATGACAGATGTCATCCAACCCATCACCGTCGAGCAAGCCTACGATGGAATTACTCACGGCGGTGAGCATCATGAAATTGGTGATGGAGGATGGTTGATGATGACG
The DNA here is from genome assembly GCF_002575655.3 of Aegilops tauschii subsp. strangulata. Taxonomy (NCBI): domain Eukaryota; kingdom Viridiplantae; phylum Streptophyta; class Magnoliopsida; order Poales; family Poaceae; genus Aegilops; species Aegilops tauschii. Next base: position 287,208,761 of record NC_053037.3, read on the forward strand.
ACGGCGACGAATTCCCCTCTCCGGAGCCCCGAACGGACTCCAGATCAGCCCTCCCGAGAGGTTTTAGGGCTTGGCGGCGGCTCCGTATCGTAAAACGCGATGAAACTTTCCCTCTGATTTTTTTCCTCCCCGAACACGAATATATGGAGTTGGAGTGAGGTCGGTGGAGCATCAGGGGGCCCACGAGGCAGGGGGCGCGCCCAGGGGGGCAGGCGCGCCCCCCACCCTCATGGACAGGGTGTGGGGCCCCTGACGTGGATTCTTCTTCCAGTATTTTTAATATTTTCCAAATAGATGTTCCGTGGAGTTTCAGGTCATTCCGAGAATTTTTGTTTCTGCACATAAATAACACCATGGAAAGTCTGCTGAAAACAGCGTCAGTCCGGGTTAGTTCCATTCAAATCATGCAAGTTAGAGTCCAAAACAAGGGCAAAAGTGTTTTGAAAAGTAGATACAACGGAGACGTATCATTAAGCCGCCATGTTAAATTCACCCGTGTTATACTTATCATCTGTTTTCCTGATGCTTAAGAAAGTTTTTGAACTGCCCTGCATATAGAAATAAATCACAAGGCCCTTGGAAGTTTACCGCAAGGTGGGTCATATATCTTACATAAACCCGGATCATGAAAAAGAGTCATAGATAAGTCGGTTATCAATTATAGCTTTGAAACATAACTATAATATCATACCTGTGATCCTTTGATTTGTACTGTTGGTTTATGTGACCCGAACAGTAAGGGTGGTGACCCAATCTTGTTGAAGCCGGTACTTCCACACATATGATTATTGTTATATGCTGACAACTTATCGACCAAGGCCAAGCCGGGTTAAATAGAAGCCACTCATGAAATGCTTCAAATAGGATCAAAAAAGTCTCAAGACAAATTCAAAAAGACTATTTGCAAAAAAATTCAAAAAAAACAAACAAAATTTTGAGGCTTCTGATTCGAATACGATCAGTAAACCGTTCCAAAGGGGTTAAGCTAGGATTCGAATACGATCATGTAGCCCCTAGTGGCTTTGGCGTTGCGCCGATCAAGAGGGTACCAACATCTATGTTCTCTTTGGTTCGAATACGACCTATGTTTGAACAGGAAGCCCCAAATGACCTTGAGAGTTTTTTAACGACGCTGATTTGAATACGATCAACGTCGGACCCAAAAGGGGTTGAGCTATGATTTGGATACGATCAAGAAGCCCCCTAGTGAGTTTGGTAGTGTGTCGGTCAAAAGGGTATCGATAGCTATGTTCTCTTTGGTTCGAATACGACCTATGTTTGAACAGGAAGCCCCCTAGTGACCATGAGGTTTAACGGCTAGATTCGAATACGATCATGAGCCGGGCCAAGAGGGTTAAGCTAAATTCGAATACGATCAGCCCCCAATTGGCCGTTTTATAATTAGAATGATAAAGACATATGATTGTTAAGGATGAAAAGGACAGAGGTCCTGCTTTATTACTTATCATAATATATACATCGTCAAAATATGTACATCATGAGAGTCGGTGGCTCAAGTGTAGTAAGACCGAAGATGAGCAATGTTCCACAGCCGGCGGGTCTCCTCCTCCGACTTACGTGAGTCTTTGTGCTCTCGAACATCGATAAGGTAGCATGACCCATTGTTCAGGTTCTTGCTGACCACAAAGGGTCCTTCCCAAGGTGGGGATAGTTTGTGCGCATCAGACTGATCCTGGATGAGCCGGAGCACCAAGTCACCTTCTTGAAAGGTTCTGGACTTAACCCGGCGGCTGTGATAACGGCACAGATCTTGTTGGTAAATCACCGAGCGGGCTGCTGCTAAGTCGCGCTTCTCATCTAACAGGTCAAGTGCATCCTGACGGGCTTGTTCATTATTAGCTTCAACGTAAGCCGCCACGCGGGGCGAGTCATGACGGATGTCACTAGGTAGAACCGCCTCTGCACCATAAACCATGAAGAAAGGCGTGTGACCCGTAGACCTGTTGGGGTAGTATTGATGCTCCATATCACAGAAGGTAACTCTTCTACCCAACAACCCGGTGCCCGCTGCAAAGGAACCATAAGCAGGGGCCTGATGCCTTTCAAGATTTCCTGATTGGCTCTTTCAGCCTGCCCATTAGATTGGTGGTGAGCTACTGATGAAACATCAAGCCGGATATGCTCACGTTGACAGAACTCCTCCATGGCACCCTTGGACAGATTAGTACCATTTTCAGTTATAATACCGTGTGGAAAACCAAAGCGAAAGATCACCTTTTTCATGAATTGAACCGCTGTGGCTGCATCACACTTACTGACTGGTTCTGCCTCAACCCACTTTGTGAACTTGTCAACCGCCACCAAGAGGTGAGTCTTTTTATCTTTGGACCTTTTGAAAGGCCCAACCATGTCGAGCCCCCAGACTGCAAATGGCCAAGTAATTGGAATCATCCTCAATTCTTGAGCCGGTACATGAGCCCGTCGTGAGAATTTCTGACAACCGTCACATTTACTGACCAGATCTTCCGTGTCAGCATGAGCCGTCAGCCAATAAAACCCATGAAGAAAAGCCTTGGCCACAAGGGATTTTGAACCGGCATGATGGCCACAATCTCCTTCATGAATCTCACGAAGAATTTCTTGACCCTCCTCAGGAGAGACACAACGTTGAAACGCCCGAGTGACACTGCGATGATGTAACTCCCCATTGGCAATCGTCATTGACTTAGACCGCCGAGTTATCTGCCTAGCCAAGGTTTCGTCCTCAGGCAACTCGCCCCGGGTCATGTAAGCAAAGTATGGCACTGTCCAATCTGGGATGACGTGAAGAGCCGCCACCAATTGTGCTTCCGGGTCAGGAATAGCCAAGTCTTCCTTTGTAGGCAATTTAACAGAAGGGTTATGCAGAACATCCAAAAAGGTGTTAGGTGGCACCGGCTTACGCTGAGATCCCAACCGGCTTAAAGCATCGGCCGCGTCGTTTTTCTGCGATCAATGTGCTCCACCTGGTAACCTTTGAAGTGTCCAGCAATGGCATCAACTTCGCGGCGATAAGCCGCCATGAGAGGATCCTTGGAATCCCACTTGCCTGATACTTGTTGAGCCACCAACTCTGAATCGCCAAAGCACCTTACCCGGCTTAAATTCATCTCCTTAGCCATCCGAAGACCATGGAGCAAGGCCTCATACTCGGCTGCATTGTTAGTACAGGGAAACATCAACCGGAGTACATAACAAAATTTGTCACCTCGAGGGGAAGCTAAAACAACTCCAGCCCCCGAGCCTTCCAATTGCATGGACCCATCAAAATGAATAGTCCAATATGTGTTGTCCGGCATTTCTTCAGGCATCGGCAGCTCCGTCCAATCGTTGATGAAATCCACCAGTGCTTGAGACTTGATAGCAGTGCGTGGAACATTGTTCCGAGATGTTTTTGCTGGTATTGATCCGGATTTGGATGCTCAAGTGGAATTTGCACATACTTTAAGCCATGAGGCCCAAGTTCAATGGCCCACTTGGCGACTCGTCCTGTGGCTCCTCTATTTTGAATGACATCTCCCAAAGGAGCAGAACTGACCACAGTGATGGGGTGACCCTGGAAGTATTGCTTAAGCTTCCGGTTTGCCATGAATACCCCATAAACGAGCTTATGCCAATGTGGATATCTTTGCTTGGACTCAATAAGCACCTCACTGATGTATTAAACCGGCCGTTCAACCGGATGTTCCTTACCCGCCTCCTTGCGCTCCACCACAATGGCAACACTGACAGCATGTGTGTTAGCAGCCACATATAGCAATAAGGGCTCCTTATCAATGGGAGCAGCAAGGACCGGTGGCTCAGATAGCTGTCTCTTCAAATCTTCAAAGGCAGCGTTAGCAGCATCACTCCAGACAAAGTCGTCCGTCTTCTTCATCATCTGATACAGCGGTATGGCCTTCTCACCTAACCGGCTTATGAACCGGCTTAAAGCAGCAATACGACTGGCCAGACGCTGAACATCATTGATACACGCCGGTGATGACCCACAAGTATAGGGGATCTATCGTAGTCCTTTCGACAAGTAAGAGTGTCGAACCCAACGAGGAGCAGAAGGAAATGATAAGCGGTTTTCAACAAGGTATTCTCTGCAAGCACTGAAATTATAGGTAACAGATAGTTTTGTGATAAGATAATTTGTAACGAGTAACAAGTAACAAAAGTAAATAAAGTGCAGCAAGGTGGCCCAATCCTTTTTGTAGCAAAGGACAAGCCTGGACAAACTCTTATATAGAGAAAAGCGCTCCCGAGGACACATGGGAATTATCGTCAAGCTAGTTTTCATCACGTTCATATGATTCGCGTTCGGTACTTTGATAATTTGATATGTGGGTGGACCGGTGCTTGGGTGCTGCCCTTACTTGGACAAGCATCCCACTTATGATTAACCCCTGTTGCAAGCATCCGCAACTACAAAAGAAGTATTAAGGTAAACCTAACCATAGCATGAAACGTGTGGATCCAAATTAGCCCCTTACGAAGCAACGCATAAACTAGGGTTTAAGCTTCTGTCACTCTAGCAACCCATCATCTACTTATTACTTCCCAATGCCTTCCTCTAGGCCCAAATAATGGTGAAGTGTCATGTAGTCGACGTTCACATAACACCACTAGAGGAGAGACAACATACATCTCATCAAAATATCGAACGAATACCAAATTCACATGACTACTAATAGCAAGACTTCTCCCATGTCCTCAGGAACAAACGTAACTACTCACAAAGCATATTCATGTTCATAATCAGAGGAGTATTAATATGCATAAAGGATCTGAACATATGATCTTCCACCAAATAAACCAACTAGCATCAACTACAAGGAGTAATCAACACTACTAGCAACCTACAGGTACCAATCCCAGACTTTAGAGACAAGAATTACAAGATATGAACTAGGGTTTGAGAGCAGATGGTGCTGGTGAAGATGTTGATGGAGATTGCCCTCTCCCGATGAGAGGAGCGTTGGTGATGGCGAAGGCGATGATTTCCCCCTCCCAGAGGGAAGTGTCCCCAGCAGAACAGCTCTGCCGGAGCCCTAGATTGGTTCTGCCAATGTTCCGCCTCGTGGCGGCAGAGTCTCGTCCCGAAAGCTTGCTTACGATTTTTCTTCGGACGAAAGACTTCATATAGCAGAAGATGGGCACCGGAGGGCCAACAGGGGGCCCACGAGGCAGGGGGCGCGCCCCCCACCCTCGTGGACAGGTGGAGGCCCCCCTGACATATTTCTTCCGCTCAGTATTTTTTATTATTTCCAAAAATAAGTTTCATGGAGTTTCTGGACTTTTGGAGTTGTGCAGAATAGGTCTCTAATATTTGCTCCTTTTCCAGCCCATAATTCCAGCTGCCGGCATTCTCCCCCCTTATGTAAACCTTGAAAAATAAGAGAGAATAGGCATAAGTATTGTGACATAATGTGTAATAACAACCCATAATGCAATAAATATTGATATAAAAGCATGATGCAAAATGGACGTATCAACTCCCCCAAGCTTAGACCTCGCTTGTCCTCAAGCGGAAGCCGATAACGATAAATATGTCCACATGTTTAGAGGTAGAGGTGTCGATAAAATAAAATACGGACATGAGGGCATCATGATTATTCTCATAACAGCAACATATATGGATATTGTCATATGATTTCTTATGCTCAAGTAATAATCTATTCACAATGCAAAGTATGAATCAGAAACTTTATTGAGAACCAACAAACTATAATCTCAGTCATTGAAGCAATTGCAATTTATCATAACTCAGAAAGAGTCTATATCAGAGCTTTCTAGCAAGTCCACATACTCAACTATCATTTAATCTTTCACTATTGCTAACACTCACGCAATACTTGTGGTTACGGAGTTTTAGTCGGACACAGAGAAAAATAGGGGCTTATAGTTTCGCCTCCCAACCTTTTACCTCAAGGGTAATGTCAACAATAATAGTTCATGCTAACTTACATCCAATTAGATATATCTATCAGAATCTTTCCAACATCCTGTGCTTGCCAAAGGATAAAATGTAAAAAGGAAAGGTGAAGATCACCATGACTCTTGCATAAGATAAAAGATAATAATAAAAGATAGGCCCTTCGCAGAGGGAAGCAGAGGTTGCCATGCGCTTTCAAGGTTGGATGCACAAAATCTTAATGCGAAAGAATGTCACTTTATATTGCCACTTGTGATATGGACCTTTATTATGCAGTCCGTCGCTTTTATTTCTTCCACATCACAAGATCGTATAAAGCTTATTTCCTCCACACCAATCAATCATACATATCTAGAGAGCAATTTTTATTGCTTGCACCGATGACAACTTACTTGAAGGATCTTACTCAATCCATAGGTAGGTATGGTGGACTTTCATGGCAAAACTGGGTTTAAGGATATTTGGAAGCACAAGTAGTACCTCTACTTGGTGCAAAGAATTTGGCTAGCATGAGGGGGAAAGGCAAGCTCAACATGTTGGATGATCCATGACAATATACTTTATCTCAGATATAAGAAAACATAACCCATTACGTTGTCTTCCTTGTCCAACTTCAACTCTTTAGCATGTCATATTTTAATGAGTGCTCCCAATCATAAAAGATGTCCAAGATAGTATATTTATATGTGAAACCTCTCTTTCTTTATTACTTCCTATTAATTGCAACGACGACCAAAGCTATGTTTGTCAACTCTTCAACAATTTTTAATCATCATACTCTTTCTATGTGAAGTCATTACTCTTCATAAGATCAATATGATCTCTTTGTTACTTTTTATTCTTTTCTCTTTTCTTTTATTCACTCAAGATCATAGCAAGATAATCAAGCCCTTGACTCAACACTAATCTTTATTATATATAGCTCACGGACTCGATTACATAGAGGGATCATAAAGCAAATCTCAAAAATAGATCATACCAAAACTTTATTCCACTAGATCAAGATACTACTAATAGGATCGAACTAAGAAAAATGGTAAAGAAAGGAGATGTGGTTGTGATACGATACCGGGGCACCTCCCCCAAGCTTGGTAGTTGCCAAGGGGAGTGCCCATACCCATGTGATTATGTCTCCTTTGCTGGTGAAGAAGGTGGAGGTGATGATGGATAGTCGCACATCGAGCGTAAGAGGTCCTCCAACTTGCGGATAATGCCCTTGAGTGCAACAATATGCTCCTTCAACAAAATATTTTCACGTGTGAGATACTTGTTTTGTATACGAGCTAACTCAATCATCTTGAAAGCTTTGATCTCAGTTGGGGTAAGAAGATTGTGATCAAGTTGAAGGTTGTCTTCAGGAGCTTGGTCCTCCGTGGCCTTCTTGATCCCTTCATCCTTATTGATCTCCATGGGTTCTTCCCTCTTCAGCTCTATCTTCATTAGCCAAGCATTGTTGTCGCCATTGTTGGAGGAGGTGGACGACATGATGCCTGGCCTTGACAACCCTGACAGAAAATAGCTCGAAACAAGAACAGAGGACAATTGCGTGATACAGGAGTCAAAACCTTCGGGAGATTATATAATGAATTTTTACCGACCAAAATACGTATCGTGCAAGAAAACGGAGTCCGGAGAGCACACGAGGTGCCCACGAGGCAGGGGGCGCGCCCTCCACCCTCGTGGAGCCCTCGTGTCCTTCCCGGACTGCTTCTTATTTTTCTATTCTTCTAAATATTCCAAAACGGAGAAAAATTGCCTTTAGAACTGTTTTGGAGTCGGTTTACTTACCGTACCACATACCTACTCCTTTTCGGAGTCTGAAACGTTCCGGAAAGTGTCCCTTATGTATTCCTCCGGGGTTACGGTTTCAATAACATTGGTTTCAACATTTATGGGATTACCTGAGATATAATGTTTGATTCTTTGACCGTTCACCACCTTCGGATTTGTGCCCTCGAAGTTGTTGATTTTTATGGCACCGGAACGATAGACCTTCTCGATAACGTAAGGGCCTTCCCATTTAGAGAGAAGTTTTCCTGCAAAAAATCTTAAATGAGAGTTGTATAGCAATACATAATCACCTACATTAAACTCACGCTTTTTGTATTCTTTTGTCATGCCATCTTTTAACCTTTTCCTTAAATAATTTGGCATTCTTATAAGCTTGGGTTCTCCATTCATCAAGTGAGCTAATATCAAATAACCTCTTCTCACCGGCAAGTTTGAAATCATAGTTGAGCTCTTTAATAGCCCAATATGCCTTATGTTCTAGTTCGAGAGGTAAATGACATGCTTTTCCATAAACCATTTTATACGGAGACATACCCATAGGATTTTTGTATGCAGTTCTATAGGACAATAATGCATCATCAAGTTTCTTGGACCAATTCTTTCTAGATCTATTAACAGTCTTTTGCAAAATTAATTTGAGCTCTCTATTACTCAATTCTACTTGACCACTAGACTGTGGGTGATAAGGGGATGCAATTCTATGATTAACATCATACTTAGCAAGCATTTTACGGAAAGCACCATGAATAAAATGTGAACCACCATCAGTCATTAAATATCTAGGGACTCCAAACCTCGGAAAAATAACTTCCTTAAGCATCTTAATAGAAGTGTTATGATCAGCACTACTAGTTGGAATAGCTTCTACCCACTTAGTAACGTAATCAACAGCAACTAAAATATGTGTGTATCCATTAGAGGCAGGAAAAGGTCCCATATAATCAAAGCCCCAAACATCAAATGGTTCAATAACAAGTGAATAGTTCATAGGCATTTCTTGACGTCTACTAATATTACCAATTCTTTGACATTCATCACAAGATAGGACAAACTTACGGGCATCCTTGAAGAGAGTAGGCCAATAAAAACCGGATTGCAATACCTTATGTGCAGTTCTGTCTCCAGCGTGGTGTCCTCCATAAGCTTCGGAGTGACACTTGCGTAGGATCTGTTCCTGTTCATGCTCAGGTACACAACGTCTAATAACACCATCTACTCCTTCTTTATAAATATGTGGGTCATCCCAAAAGTAATGTCTCAAGTCATAGAAAAACTTTTTCTTTTGCTCGTATGTGAAGCTAGGTGGTATCAATTTAGCAACAATGTAATTAGCATAATCAGCATACCATGGAGCAGCACGAGTAGTATTTATGACATTTAATTGTTCATCACGGAAGCTATCATCAATAGGTAGTGGGTCATCAAGAATATTTTCTAACCTAGACAAGTTGTCCGCAACGGGGTACTCAGCTCCCTTTCTATCAACAATATGTAAATCAAATTCTTGTAGCAAGAGAACCCATCTAATAAGTCTAGGTTTAGCATCTTTCTTTTCCATAAGATATTTAATAGCAGCATGATCCGTGTGAATAGTTACTTTAGAATCAACAATATAAGGTCTGAACTTATCACAAGCAAATACAACTGCTAAAAATTCTTTTTCAGTAGTAGCATAATTTCTTTGAGCATTGTCTAGAGTTTTACTAGCATATTGAATAACATTTAATTTCTTATCAACTCTTTGCCCTAGAACAGCACCTACAGCATAATCACTGGCATCACACATAATTTCAAAAGGTAAATTCCAATCAGGTGGCTGAACAATAGGTGCAGAGATCAATGCTTTCTTAAGTATTTCAAATGCTTCTACACAATCATCATCAAAGACAAATGGTATATCTTTTTGTAATAAATTAGTCAGAGGCCTAGAAATTTTTGAGAAGTCCTTAATGAACCTCCTATAAAAACCGGCATGACCAAGGAAAATTCTTATACCTTTGATGTCCTTGGGACATGGCATCTTTTCAATAGCATCAACCTTGGCTTTATCAACTTCGATGCCTCTTTCAGAAACTTTATGCCCCAAGACGATACCTTCATTAACCATAAAGTGGCACTTCTCCCAATTCAAGACAATATTAGTTTCTTCATATCTCTGCAAAACTCGATCAAGCTTGCTCAAGCAATCATCAAAAGAGGATCCATAAACGGAGAAATCGTCCATGAAAACCTCACAAATCTTTTCACAAAAGTCAGAGAATATATCCATCATGCATCTTTGAAAGGTAGTAGGTGCATTACATAAACCAAAAGGCATACGTCTATAAGCAAAAGTACCGAAAGGGCAAGTAAAAGTGGTCTTTGATTGAACATCTGCTGACACAGGTATTTGAGAGAAACCAGAATAACCATCTAGGAAGCAAAAATGTGTATGTTTGGATAATCTTTCTAGCATTTGATCAATAAAAGGTAAGGGGTAATGATCCTTTTTAGTAGCTTTATTTAGTTTGCGGAAATCAATTACCATCCTATAAGCTATAATAATTCTTTGCGGAATCAATTCATCTTTATCATTAGGAACGATAGTAATACCTCCCTTCTTAGGGACACAATGGACAGGACTTACCCACTGGCTATCAGCAACGGGATAAATTATACCTGCCTCAAGGAGCTTTAGTATTTCCTTTCCTACCACTTCTTTCATTTTAGGATTCAGCCATCGTTGATGATCACGAACTGGTTTGGCATCTTTCTCCAAATTTATTTTATGTTGACATAGAGTGGGACTAATGCCCTTAAGATCATCAAGAGTATATCCAATAGCAGCGCGGTTCTTCTTCAGAGTTTTCAATAATCTCTCTTCTTCCTGCTCTGAAAGGTTAGGACTAATAATAACAGGATATATCTTTTTCTCATCAAGATAAGCATATTTAAGAGTATCAGGCAACGGTTTGAGCTCAAACACGGGATCACCCTTGGGTGGAGGAGGATCCCCTAGGATTTCAACAGGCAGATTGTGTTTCAGGATGGGTTCCTGTTTAAAGAATACTTCATTTATTTCCCTTCTTTCATTCATAAACATATCATTTTCATGGTCTAGCAAATATTGTTCTAAAGGATCACTAGGAGGCACGGCAATAGAAGCAAGACCAATAATTTCATCCTTACTAGGCAATTCCTCTTCACGGTGTTGTCTACGAAATTTAGAGAAATTAAACTCATGAGACATATCACCCAAACCAATAGTAACAATATCCTTTTTACAGTCTATCCTAGCATTAACAGTGTTCAAGAAGGGTCTATCAAATATAATGGGACAAAAGCTATCTTGCGGGGAACCAAGAACAAGAAAATCAGCAGGATATTTAGTTTTCCCACACAAGACTTCAACATCTCTAACAATTCCAATGGGTGATATGGTATCTCTATTGGCAAGCTTAATGGTAACATCAGTATCTTCTATCTCAGCAGGTGCAATATCATGCATAATTTCTTTATATAAGTCATGAGGTATAGCACTAGCACTGGCACCCATATCACATAAGCTATGATAACAATGATCTCCTATTTTAACAGAAATAACAGGCATGCCTACCACAGGTCTATGTTTATCTTTAGCACAAGGTTTGGCAATTCTAGCAGTTTCATTACGGAAATGAATAACATGCCCATCAATATTATCAGACAAGAGATCTTTAACAATAGCAATATTAGGTTCAACTTTAACTTGCTCAGGGGGTGTATAGGTTCTAATATTGCTTTTACGAACCACAGTTGAAGCTTTAGCATGATCCTTTATCCTAACAGGGAAAGGTGGTTTTTCAACATAAGCAGTAGGAACTATAGGATCATTATAAGTGATAGTCTTTTCTTCAACTTTAATAGGTGCAGCTACTTTTACTTCTATGGGAGGATGGTTAAACCACTTCTCCTTAGGGGGATCAACATAAGCAGCAAAAGATTCACAGAAAGAAGCTACTATCTCAGAGTCAAGTCCATATTTAGTGCTAAATTTACGGAAAACATCGGTACCCATAAAAGACTTAACACAATCAAACTTAGGTGTCATACCTGACTCCTTACCTTCGTCGAGATCCCAATCTTCAGAGTTGCGTTTAATTCTTTCCAATAAATCCCATTTGAATTCAATAGTCTTCATCATAAAAGAGCCAGCACAAGAAGTATCGAGCATGGTGCGATTGTTATTAGAAAGCCGAGCATAAAAGTTTTGAATAATTATTTCTCTTGGAAGCTCATGATTGGGGCATGAATATAACATTGATTTAAGCCTCCCCCAAGCTTGAGCGATGCTTTCTCCTTCGCGAGGCCAAAAATTATATATATATAATTGCGATCACGATGAACAAGATGCATAGGATAAAACTTCTGATGAAATTCCAATTTCAATCGTTTGTAGTTCCATGACCCCGTATCATCACATAGCCTATACCATGTCAATGCATCTCCCTTCAAAGATAAAGGGAAGACCTTCTTTTTAGTAACATCATTGGGTATACCTGCAAGCTTAAATAATCCACAAACTTCATCCACATAGATTAGGTGCTCAAAAGGATGCTTTGTTCCGTCTCCTGCAAAAGGATTAGCTAGCAGTTTTTCTAACATACCCGAAGGAATTTCAAAGTAGACATTTTCATTTTCAGTAGGTTCAGTATGTTGAGGAGCAACTCTTTGCTCTACTGGTCGGGGTGAAGATACCCCGAACAAGCCCCTCAGCGGATTACTTTCCATAGTAACAAGTGACAGTAAATTTCAGCACACTATATAATTTTTTCCTTACCAAATTCCACCTACCAAAGGCGCTTCACTCCCCGGCAACGGCGCCAGAAAAGAGTCTTGATGACCCACAAGTACAGGGGATCTATCATAGTTCTTTCGATAAGTAAGAGTGTCGAACCCAACGAGGAGCAGAAGGAAATGATAAGCGGTTTTCAGCAAGGTATTCTCTGCAAGCACTGAAATTATAGGTAACAGATAGTTTTGTGATAAGATAATTTGTAACGAGCAACAAGTAAAAAAAGTAAATAAAGTGCAGCAAGGTGGCCCAATCCTTTTTGTAGCAAAGGACAAGCCTGGACAAACTCTTATATAGAGAAAAGCGCTCCCGAGGACACATGGGAATTATCGTCAAGCTAGTTTTCATCACGTTCATATGATTCGCGTTCGGTACTTTGATAATTTGATATGTGGGTGGACCGGTGCTTGGGTGCTGCCCTTACTTGGACAAGCACCCCCACTTATGATTAACCCCTATTGCAAGCATCCGCAACTACAATAGAAGTATTAAGGTAAACCTAACCATAGCATGAAACGTGTGGATCCAAATCAGCCCCTTACGAAGCAACGCATAAACTAGGGTTTAAGCTTCTGTCACTCTATCAACCCATCATCTACTTATTACTTCCCAATGCCTTCCTCTAGGCCCAAATAATGGTGGAGTGTCATGTAGTTGACGTTCACATAACACCACTAGAGGAGAGACAACATACATCTCATCAAAATATCGAACGAATACCAAATTCACATGACTACTAATAGCAAGACTTCTCCCATGTCCTCAGGAAAAAACGTAACTACTCACAAAGCATATTCATGTTCATAATCAGAGGAGTATTAATATGCATAAAGGATCTAAACATATGATCTTCCACCAAATAAACCAACTAGCATCAACTACAAGGAGTAATCAACACTACTAGCAACCTACAGGTACCAATCCCAGACTTTAGAGACAAGAACTGGATACAAGAGATGAACTAGGGTTTGAGAGGAGATGGTGCTGGTGAAGATGTCGATGGAGATTGCCCTCTCCCGATGAGAGGAGCGTTGGTGATGACGATGGCGATGATTTCCCCCTCTCGGAGGGAAGTGTCCCCGGCAGAACAGCTCTGCCGGAGCCCTAGATTGGTTCCGCCAAGGTTCTGCCTCGTGGCGGCGGAGTCTCATCCCGAAAGCTTGCTTGTGATTTTTCTTCGGACGAAAGACTTCATATAGCAGAAGATGGGCACCGGAGGGCCAACAGGGGGCCCACGAGGCAGGGGGCACGCCCAGGGGGTAGGGCGCGCCCCCCACCCTCGTGGACAGGTGGAGGCCCCCCTGACGTATTTCTTCCGCTCAATATTTTTTTATTATTTCCAAAAATAACTTTCGTGGAGTTTCAGGACTTTTGGAGTTGTGCAGAATAGGTCTCTAATATTTGCTCCATTTCCGGCCCAGAATTCCAGCTGCCGGCATTCTCCCTCCTTATGTAAACCTTGAAAAATATGAGAGAATAGGCATAAGTATTGTGACATAATGTGTAATAACAGCCCATAATGCAATAAATATCGATATAAAAGCATGATGCAAAATGGACGTATCAGCCAGCTTAGCCAAAGAGGTGATTGCCTTGATCTTCTCCAGGTTAGCCTCAATACCTCTATTAGAAACCAGAAAACCCAAAAGCTTGCCTGCTGGCACTCCAAAAACGCACTTGGCTGGGTTAAGCATCATCTTATAGACCCGGAGATTATCAAAGGTTTCCTTCAGGTCATCTATCAAGGTCTCCTTCTCTCTGGACTTCACCACAATGTCATCCACATAAGCATGAACATTGCGCCCAATCTGACTGTGGAGATAGTTCTGCACACATTGCTGATAAGTCGCCTGGGCACTTTTAAGCCCAAAAGGCATAGACACATAGTAGAAGGCTCCAAACGGAGTCATGAAAGCCGTCTTCTCCTGGTCCTTAACTGCCATCTTGATCTGATGATAACCAGAATAAGCATCCAAGAAGCTCAAACGCTCACAACCTGCCGTAACATCAATGATTTGATCAATACGAGGGAGAGCGAAAGGATCAGCTGGACAAGCCTTGTTTAAGTCCGTGTAATCCACACACATACGCCAGGTGCCGTTCTTTTTTAGTACAAGCACCGGGTTAGCCAACCACTCTGGATGGAAAACTTCAACAATAAACCCGGCCGCCAAGAGCCGGGCCACCTCCTCACCAATGGCTTTACGCCTCTCCTCATTAAACCACCGAAGAAACTGCCTGACCGGCTTAAATTTTGGATCAATATTAAGAGTATGCTCAGCGAGTTCTCTCGGTACACCCGGCATGTCAGAAGGTTTCCATGCAAAGATGTCCCGGTTCTCACGGATGAACTCGATGAGCACGCTTTCCTATTTGGGATCCAGATTAGCGCTGATACTGAACTGCTTAGATGAGTCTCCTGGAACAAAATCAACAAGCTTGGTTTCATCACCCGATTTAAACTTCAGCGCCGGCTCATGTTCTGTGGTCGGCTTCTTCAAAGACGTCATGTCTGCCGGGTCAACATTGTCCTTATAGAACTTCAACTCCTCTGTTGCGCACATAGATTCAGCGTAAGCAGCATCACCTTCTTCGCATTCCAAAGCTATCTTCCGACTTCCATGCATTGTGATGGTTCCCTTGTGACCGGCATTTTAAGCTGCAGGTAAACATAACACGGTCGTGCCATGAACTTTGCATAAGCCGGTCGTCCAAACAATGCGTGATATGGGCTCCGAATTTTAACCACCTCAAAAGTTAACTTCTCAGCCCTGGAATCATGCTCATCCCCAAAGGCTACTTCCAGCTCAATCTTACCCACTGGGTACGCCGACTTACCAGGCACTACTCCATGAAAAACAGTGTTGGATGTCTTGAGATTCTTATCAGTCAACCCCATGCGACGAAAGGTCTTATAATAGAGGATGTTGATGCTGCTGCCTCCATCCATGAGCACTTTTGTGAATTTGTATCCACCAACTTGAGGTGCCACCACTAAAGCCAAGTGACCCGAATTGTCAACCCGTCGAGGGTGATCCTCCCTACTCCATAGAATAGGCTGCTCAGACCATCTCAGATACCGAGGAACCGCCGGTTCAACAGCGTTCACCGCCCTCTTATGAAGTTTTTGGTCCCTTTTGCATAAGCTAGTGGTGAACACATGATACTGCCCACTATTCAGCTGCTTTGGGTTACTCTGATACCCGGATTGCTGCTGCTGTTGACCTCCTTGGCCAGATTGCTGATTATAACCACCTTGATGACCTTGAGGGCCCTGGCCATGAAAACCGCCACCGCCCGGGCCATGAAAACCGCCACCGCCTGAGCTACCGCCAGGCCCGTGATTACCGTCGAACATGTTAGAATTCTTGAAAGCCTTCATGATCGTACAGTCTTTCCATAGATGAGTGGCCGGCTTCTCCCGGGTGTCGTGTCTTGGACAGGGCTCATTCAGCAACTGCTCAAGGGTGGGACCTGACCCGCCAGACCGAGGAGGTGGCCTCCCCTTGCGTCGTTGATTGTTGCCCTACGTATTCGCCACAAACTCCGAGCTACCGTCGGCCTTATGTTTATTATTGCCTCCTTGATTTGCCGGGTTATGCTGAAGACCCTTAGCGTTGCCGTTCTTCTTTCCGTTCCCTGTCTTCTCTTCATCAGACGCGGGATCCTTGGTACTATCAGAGTCGGTGTATTTGACTAGAGCCGCCATCAGCTGGCCCATGTCATTACAATCACGCTTGAGCCGCCCCAGCTTCTGTCTCAGAGGCTCAAAACGGCAATTTTTCTCCAACATTAAGACCGCAGAGCCGGCATCCATCTTATCAGATGAATGTATTATTTCCTTCACCCGGCGCACCCAATGGGTCGTGGACTCACCCTCCTCTTGCTTGCAATTAGTCAAGTCCACAATCGACATGGGCTGCTTGCATGTATCTTTGAAGTTCTGAATAAACCGGGCTTTTAACTCGGCCCAAGAACCAATGGAATTAGGTGGCAGTCCTTTTAACCAAGTGCGGGCCGTTCCATCCAGCATCATAGGGAAGTATTTGGCCATTGCCGCGTCACTGACCTCCAGCAATTCCATAGCCATCTCATAGCTTTCAATCCATGCCCCGGGCTGTAAATTAGCCGTGTAATTAGGCACCTTTCTAGGCCCCTTGAAATCCTTGGGCAAACGCTCATTACGCAGTGCTGGTACTAAGCAAGGGACGCCTCCCGTTCTTGTGGTCGCACCTGCCTCAGTAGAAGTCATCGGATAAACCGGGAAAGGCAGGTAAACCGCCCGCTGAGCCGCCTGCTCAATCGCCTGCTGAGCCGCCCGCTCAGCCTCTTGGCGTACCCTATCCTGATTAGCCAAGTTAGGGGCCCCATCTCGCGCCGGGTCTCGCCCGCCTGGCTGATCACGGCGCCGGACGTTGCTTGAAACTGCCGCCGAGTCCATATGCCTGCTATAACTCGGGCTCCGGCTTGGGCGAGGGGTCGAATGAATCCTGTCCCGACTGTAAGAGTATGCCTCCTGCTGTGCCAGAGCCGTCTGAAGAAGTTCTCTGACCCTTCGTGTTTCAATCGCCGTCGGAGAGTCGCCCTCCACTAGGAGAGCCGCCAATCGCGCCGCCGCAGCGATCATGTTCTCCAACGGGTTAGAATAATGACCCGGTGGTGTTGGAACATACTGAGGCGAAGCAGTGTTCACTCGAGGAGGTTCCGTCACCCGTGGTTGAACCAGCGTCCCAGCTCCGGGCGTCGCAGCCAGGCTTACCTCTGGCGGATTACTGGGACCTGCACCGGGTGTGCAGAAGAGATTTCTAGGATCGTAAATCGAAGGCAAACGGGATTGAGACTTCTGGTGCCTTCTCCTCATGACCTCATTTGATGCATTTAAATCCATCGTAAGCTGGAACGCTTCTGATTGAAGTTGTTGAGCTCGAGCATCCAAAGCCGCCCGTTCTGTGGCCAATCTGGTATCCTCAGCTGCTAGGTTTTCCTTGGCTTGTGCTATCTCCTCACGTAACCGAGCCACCTCTGTATCATGTTCAGCCTGATCCGCCGGATTAACTGTGGCGGTTAACAGGGTTGTCAGCTTATCCGTGAGATCAATCAGCACCTGAGCCGGCGGGCGCACAGGGCCTCCTGCCCCGGCTGCCGCTGACCCGGAGGTTATTGTTGCCGCAGCCGTAGAGTTTTGACCTGGTTGAGTGCCAGCCATGAAGATCCCCACTCTGCTCGGCGGCTCAAAGGGGTCCGGAATACTGCTGCCATCGGAACAGCCCCCAAGCCCGCTGTCTTGTAGTTGGTACAACGAATCCGTCTCACCCATGGACGACTCACCGTCAGAATAGATGGCCGTCTCACCGCCAGACACGGATCCTTCAGGAAGTTCTCCTCCATGGATGCATCCCACGAAGGCACGCTTCATGGCGGGCGGAGCCTGGGCGGGTCTCGCACGCTGAGCCGTCTTGAAGATGTCGGTGCAGATGTCCGGCACAGGGCCCGGCTCGCCGATTCGGCCGATGAAGATGTGAATTCCGTTGAAGGGGACCCGGTACCCGTACTCAATTGAGCCGGCGACGGGGCCCCAGCCTGCATCATCGATGTAGAGCTTGCCGCGACGGCTCTTGGTCATCCGGCCCACAGCGTATCCCTTGAGCCCTTCGAAGCTGACCTTCAAGAACTCAAATCCACCGTGTGCTGGCCCCATGGTGGGCGCCAACTGTCGTGGAATTGTCATGGCAGATGTCCAAGCGAAAGGACTTAGTCATGGAGCCATCGCAACTAGGAAGCAAGAAGGGGTTAATCGGGTCAAAGGACACGGGGTTTATACTGGTTCGGCCCCTTATGGTGAAGGTAAAAGCCTACGATCCAGTTTTGAGTGGGATTGCTTATGTCTCGATAACCAGGGAGCGAATCCGCTTGACCTAGCTCTCGATCTGATGTTACTTGCCCTGAACCGCCGCCGGGTCGTCCCTTTATATACAGAGGTCGACGCGCAGCGGCTCATAGAGTCCCGGTCGGCTCATAAACAGTGTCCGGCTCGGTCTCTCTCTATTCCTGCCTTATAGTACAAGTTACATATATATGGCGGTTTATCTCTACGGGCCTTAAGTCGCCCTTTGGGCCTTGGGCCCTTAACTAACCCGTCATCTCCAGGAGTGGTCTTTGGGATTCATGAATCGTCTTAAGCCTGACCCGGCACCTCCTGGCGGGTCATACTAATAATTATATCCCCAACACATGTGTTGTCATTTGATGAACGGGATCACATCATTAGAGAATGATGTGATGGACAAGACCCATCCGTTAGCTTAGCACTATGATCGTTTAGTTTGTTGTTATTGCTTTCATCATGACTTATACATGTTCCTCTGACTATGAGATTATGCAACCCCCGAATACCGGAGGAACACTTAGTGTGCTATCAAACGTCACAACGTAACTGGGTGATTATAAAGATGCTCTACAGGTGTCTCTGATGGTGTTTGTTGAGTTGGCATAGATCGAGATTAGGATTTGTCGCTCCGATTGTCGGAGAGGTACCTCTGGGCCCTCTCGATAATGCACATCACAATAAGCCTTGCAAGCAATGTGACTAATAAGTTAGTTGCGGGATGATGCATTACGGAACGAGTAAAGAGACTTGCCGGTAACGAGATTGAACTAGGTATAGTGATACCGACGATCGAATCTCGGGCAAGTAACATACCGATGACAAAGGGAACAACGTATGTTGTTATGCGGTTTGACCGATAAAGATGTTCATAGAAAATGTAGTAACCAATATGAGCATCCAGGTTCCGCTATTGGTAATTGACCGGAGATGAGTCTCGATCATGTCTACATAGTTTTCGAACCCGTAGGGTCCGCACGCTTAACATTCGATGACGATATGTATTGTGAGTTATGTGATTTGATGTACCGAAGGTTGTTCGGAGTCCCGGATGTGATCACGGACATGACGAGGAGTCTCAAAATGGTCGAGACATAAAGATTGATATATTGGAAGGTTATGTTTGGACACCGGAAAGGTTTCGGATAAGTTCGGGCATTTTCCGGAGTACCGGGGGGTTACCGGAACCCCCCGGGGGGTCAATGGGCCTTCATGGGCCCTAGTGGAAGAGAGGAGGAGGCGGCCAAGTGGAGGCACGCGCCCCCCAAGCCCAATCTGAATGGGGGGGGCTTTCCTTCTCCCCCTCTTCCTCTTTCCTTCCCCTCCTAGTTGGACTATGAAAGGGGGAACCTACTCCTAGTAGGAGCAGGATTCCCCCCTTGGGGCGCGCCCCTTGAGGCCGGCCGGCCCCCTCCTCCACTCCTTTATATACGGGGGAAGGGGGCACCCCATAGACACACAAGTTGATTTATTAGCCGTGTGTGGTGCCCCTCTTCACAGTTTTCCACCTCGGTCATATTGTCGTAGTGCTTAGGCGAAGCCCTGCGTCGGTAACTTCATCATCACTGTCACCACGCCGTCGTGCTGAGAAACTCTCCCCCGGCCTCAGCTGGATCTAGAGTTTGAGGGATGTCACCGAGCTGAACGTGTGCAGATCGCGGAGGTGTCGTGCGTTCGGTACTTGATCGGTTGGATCGCGAAGATGTTCGACTACATCAACCGCGTTACTAAATGTTTCCGCTTTCGGTCTACGAGGGTACGTGGACACACTCTCCCCGCTCGTTGCTATGCTTCTCCTAGATAGGTCTTGCGTGATTGTAGGAATTTTTTTGAAATACTACGTTCCCAACAACACCTTCTTTGTATAAAGAGGTAGTCAGGACTGGTCCCGGCCGTCCTCGCAACGAGCAGGAGTGCTTTGGATGATAGGCCCATGACCCCTTTGCACTTAGGATTTAGATCGGTGTGTGACATCTCTGGAGAGCTGATGTCTACTACACAACTTGTTCTTGTCGACTCGTGTTGGGCCTCCAAGCACAGAGTTTTGTAGGATAGTAGAAAATTTCCCTCAAGTGGATGACCTAAGGTTTATCATCCGCGGGAGGTGTAGGATGAAGACAGTCTCTCCCAAACAACCCTGCAACCAAATAATAAAAAGTCTCTTGTGTCCCCAACACACCAAATACAATGGTAATTTGTATAGGTGCACTAGTTCGGCGAATAGATGGTGATACAAGTGTAGTAATGATAGTAGATATTGATTTTGTAGTAGTAACAATAAAAAAACAACAAGGTAACGAGTAGCAAAAGGGAGCACAAACGGTATTGCAATGCTTGAAAATGAGGCCTAGGGTCCGTACTTTCGCTAGTGCAATCTCTCACCAATGCTAATCTAATTGGATCATATAACCATCCCTCAACGTGCGATGAAGAGTCACTCCAAAGTTCCTATCCAGCGGAGAACATGAGAAGAAATTGTTTGTAGCTATTCTTTTTGATCGACCTATCCAAGAGTTCGTACTAAAATAACACCAAGTTATTCTTTCCGATCGATCTATCAAGAGTTCGTGCTAAAATAACACAAGTTATTCTTTCTGATCGATCTCTCAAGAGTTCGTACTAAAATAACACCAAAACCAATTCAGATTCATAATACTCAATCCAACACAAAGAACCTCAAAGAGTTCCCCAAGATTTCAACTGGAGATACAAAGACGAGAACATGCATCAACCCCTATGCATAGATTACCCCAATGTCACCTCGGGAATCTGCGAATTGAGTGCCAAAAGACATATCAAGTGAATCAATATGATACCCATTATTACCACGGGTATTCATAGCAAGACATACATCAAGTGCTCTCAAATCCATAAAAGTATTCAATCCGATAAAACGGGATATCAAAGGGAAAACTCAATTCACAACAAGATAGAGAGGGGAAAACACCATATGATCCGACTATATTAACAAAGCCCGTGATACATCAAGATCGTGACATCTCAAGAACACGAGAGAGAGAGAGATTAAACACATAGCTACTAGTACAAACCCTCAGCCCCCAGGGTGGACTACTCCCTCCTCATCATGGTGGCCGCCGGGATGATGAAGATGGCCACCGATGATGATTCCCCCTCCGGCAGCGTGCCAGAACGGGGTCTAGATTGGTTTTTCATGGCTACAGAGGCTTGCGGCGATGGAACTTCTGATCTAGGGTTCTCCCAAGGGTTTTCGGAACATTTGGGAATTTATAGGGCGAAGAGGCGGTGCAGGAGGCCACCGAGGTGGGCACAACCCACCTGGGTGCGCCTGGGCCCCCAGGCACGCCCTAGTGGGTTGTGCTCCCCTCGGAGCTCCCCTCTGGTACTTCTTTGGCCCACCGGGTGTCTTTTGGTCCAGGAAAAATCTCCAAAAAGTTTCGCTGCGTTTGGACTCTGTTTGGTATTGATTTTCTGCGATGTAAAAAACAAGCAAAAAACATCAACTGGCACCGGGCACTATGTCAATAGGTTAGTCCCAAAAAATGATATAAGGTTGCTATAAAATTATTGTAAAACATCCAAGAATGATAATATAGCAGCATGAATACTTCATAAATTATAGATACGTTCGGGACGTATCAAGAGCCTAGGTAGGAATACGGCGTGTTGATCAGTCGAGGCCGGGCATGACCCGGAAAAGTGTGTCCGGCCGGAGTTAATCGAGCGTGTTGGGTAATGTGCTCCACACCTGCAGGGAAGTTTATCTATTTGAATATTTGTGTCCATGGTAATAGACGCTCAGAGTTGTATCCCGATATACTACAACTAGAACTGGATTCTTATGACACTAAATGGATATGTTGGCTCCGGGATCGCTTTCTCGCAGGGAGTCGAGAAAAGATCTCTGGGCATTACTAAATATTCTTGTTACCTTATGATATGCTAATTTGACTCTTCTAATGCTGCAAGACGCTTCAAGATGCTAGTCTTCGATAGGCTAGGTCTTCCCTTCTATTCTGGCATTTCTACAGTATAGTCCAAAGATATAACCCCATTCATTTGATACCAATTCATACTTAGTATAAACATGATGTAAGTCTTGCGAGTACTTTTGATGAGTACTCTGAAGGAAATATGCCCTAGAGGCAATAATAAAGTTGTTATTTTACATTTCCTTATTCATGATAAAGGTTTATTATTCATGCTATAATTGTATTGATCGGAAACCTAAATACATGTGTGAATACATAAACAAATACCGTGTCCCTAGTAAGCCTCTACTAGACTAGCTCGGTTATCAAAGATGGTTAAGGTTTCCTAACCATAGACATGTGTTGTCATTTGATAACGGGATCACATCATTAGGAGAATGATGTGATGGACAAGACCCATCTATTAGCTTAGCATAATGATCGTTCAGTTTTATTGTTATTGCTTCATTCATGTCAAATACATATTCCTTCGACTATGAGATTATGCAACTCCCGGATACCGGAGGAATGCCTTATGTGCTATCAAACGTCACAACGTAACTAGGTGATTACAAAGATGCTCTACAGGTATCTCCGAAGGTGTTTGTTGAGTTGGCATAGATCGAGATTAGGATTTGTCGCTCCGAGTATCGGAGAGGTATCTCTGGGCCCTCTCGGTAATACACATCATAAGCTTGCAAGCAAACGACTAAGGAGTTGGTCATGAGGTGATGTATTACGGAACGAGTAAAGAGACTTGCCGGTAACAAGATTGAACTAGGTATGAAGATACCGACGGTCGAATCTCGGGCAAGTAACATACCGATAGACAAAGGGGATTACGTATGTTGTCATAACGGTTCGACCGATAAAGATCTTCGTAGAATATGTAGGAGCCAATATGGGCATCCAGGTTCCGCTATTGGTTATTTAACGGAGAGGTTTCTCGGTCATGTCTACATAGTTCTCGAACCCGTAGGGTCCGCACGCTTAACGTTCGTTGACGATATATAACGTTCGTTGACGATATAGTATTATATGAGTTATGTGATTTAGTGACCGAATGTTGTTCGGAGTCCCGGATGAGATCACGAACATGACGAGGAGTCTCGAAATGGTTGAGAGGTAAAGATTGATATATAGGACGATGGTATTCGGACACCGGAAGTGTTTTGGAGGTTACCGGGTACTTATCGGGTCACCGGAAAGGAGTTCCGGGCACCCCTGGCAAAGATATGGGCCTTATGGGCCAAGAGAGGTAACACTAAGGCCAAGAGAGGGAACACACCAGCCCATAAGGGGCTGGTGCGCCCCTATTCAGGCCGGCCCTATGAGGAGAAGGAAAGAGGGAGGGAAAGGAAAGTGTGGAGTAGGACTCCCCCTTCCTTCCCTCCCCCCTCTTTCCTTCCCCTTCTTCTTACAAGGAAAGTGGGGCGCAGGGAAAGGCTGCCGCCAGGTCTCTTGGGGCGCCCTAGGGGCTGCCTCCTCCCCTCCCACCTATATATACATGCGTAGGGGTGCCACACAAGTACACACAACATTGTCTTAGCCGTGTGCGGCGGCCCCGTCCACCGTTTACTCCCTCGGTCATATTTTCGTAGTGCTTAGGCGAAGCCCTGCGGAGATCACTTCACCATCACCACGCCGTCGTGTTGCCGGAACTCATCTACTACCTCGTCGTCTTGCTGGATCAAGAAGATGGAGTACGTCACTGAGTTGAACGTGTGCAGAATGCGGAGGTGTTGTGCGTTCGGTACTTGATCGGTTGAAGCGCGAAGAAGTTCGACTACATTGACCGCGTTGTGAAACGCTTCCGCGTACGGTCTATGAGGGTACGTAGACACACTCTCCCTCTCGTTTCTATGCATCTCCATGGATAGATCATTGCGTGTGCGTAGATTTTTTTTGTTTTCCATGCAACATTTCCCAAAAGTGGCATCATGAGCCGGGTCTATGCGTAGATGATATGCATGAGTAGAACACAAAGAGTTGTGGGCGCTGATAGTCATACTGCTTACCATCAACGTCTTATTTTGATTCGGCGGTATTATGGGATGAAGCGGCTCGGACCAACCTTACATGACCACGGACATGAGACTGGTTCCACCGACACACATGCAACTAGTTTTGCATAAAGGTGGCTGGCAGGTGTCTGTTTCACCTACTTTAGGTGAATCGAATTTGACTGCGGTCGGTCCTTCAAGAATGTTAAAACGGCAAACTTGACGAAACACCGTTGTGGTTTTATGCGTAGGTAAGAACGGTTCTTGCTATAAGCCCATAGCAGCCACGTAAAACTTGCAACAACAAAGTAGAGGACGTCTAACTTGTTTTTGCAGTGTATGTTGTGATGTGAAATGGTCAAGACATGATGTGATAAACGTTATTGTATGAGATGATCATGTATTGTAAGTTATTGGCAACCCGACAGGAGCCTTATGGTTGTCTCTTCATTGAATGAAATGCAAACGCCATGTAATTGCTTTACTTTATCACTATGCGTTAGCGATAGTTGTAGAAGCAATAGTTGGCGAGATGACCACGACGCAACGATGGAGATCAAGGTGTCGAGCCGGTGATGATGGAGATCATGATGATGCTTTGAAGATGGAGATCAAAAGCACGAGATGATCATGGCCATATCATGTCACATATTTTGATTGCATGTGATGTTTATCTTTTATGCATCTTATTTTGCTTAGTACGACAGTAGCATTATAAGATGATCCCTTCACTAAATTTCAAGGTAAAAGTGTTCTCCCTGAGTATGCACCGTTGCTACAGTTCATCGTGTTGAGACACCATATGATGATCGGGTGTGATAGACTCTACGTTCACATAAAACGGGTGCAGGACAGTTTTGCACATGTGGAATACTCGGGTTAAACTTGACGAGCCTAGCATGTACAGACATGGCCTCGGAACACTGGAGACTGAAAGGTCGAACGAGAATCATATAGTAGATATGATCAACATAGATATGTTCACCATTGATGACTACCCCATCTCACGTGATGATCGGACATGGGTTAGTTTATTCGGATCACTTATCACTTAGATGACTTGAGGGATGTCTATTTAAGTGGGAGTTCTTAACTAATTTGATTAATTCAACTTAATTTATCATGAACTTAGTCCTGATAGTATTTGCATATCTATGTTGTGGATCAATAGCTCGCGATATAGCTCATATTTTTTTTTGATATGTTCCTAGAGAAAAGTTGAAAGATGATAGTAGCAATGATGTAGACTGGGTCCGTGATCTAAGGATTATCCTCATTGCTGCACAGAAGAATTATGTCCTTGATGCACCGCTAGGTGACTGACCTATTGCAGGAGCAGATGAAGACGTTATGAACGTTTGACAAGCTCGGTATGATGACTACATGATAGTTTAGTGCGCCATTCTTCACGGCTTAGAACCGGGACTTCAAAAACGTTTGAATGCCATGGAGCATATGAGATGTTCCAAGAGTTGAAATTGGTATTTCAGACGCATGCCCATGGCGAGAGGTATGAGACCTCTGACAAGTACTTTGCCTACAAGGTGGAGGAGAATAGCTCAGCCAATGAGCATGTACTCAGAATGTCTGGGTACTACAATCGCTTGAATCAAGTGGGAGTTAATCTTCCAAATAAGATAGTGATTGACAGAGTTCTCTAGTCACTATCACCAAGCTACTAGAACTTCG
Source organism: Aegilops tauschii subsp. strangulata (assembly GCF_002575655.3). Lineage (NCBI taxonomy): Eukaryota > Viridiplantae > Streptophyta > Magnoliopsida > Poales > Poaceae > Aegilops > Aegilops tauschii. The sequence continues at coordinate 287,234,811 of NC_053037.3, forward strand.
TGATGAACTATAATATGCAAGGGATGACGAAAACAATTCCCAAGCTCTTCGCGATGCTGAAATCGACAAAGGTAGAAATCAAGAAAGAGCATCAAGTGTTGGTGGTTAAAAAAAACCCACTAGTTTCAAGAAAAAGGGCAAGGGACAGAAAGGGACTTCAAGAAGAACAGCAAACAAGTTGCCGCTCCCATGAAGAAGCCCAAAGCTAGACCCAAGCCTGAAACTGAGTGCTTCTACTGCAAAGGAAATGGTCACTGGAAGCGGAACTGCCCCAAATACTTGGCGGATAAGAGGATGGCAAAGTGAACAAAGGTATATTTGATATACATGTTATTGATGTGTACTTTACTAGTGTTTATAGTAGCCCTTGGGTATTTGATGCCGGTTTAGTTGCTAAGATTAGTAACTCAAAACTAGAGTTACAAAATGAACAGAGACTAGTTGAGGGCGAGGTGACGATGTGTGTTGGAAGTGATTCCAAGGTTGATAAGATCACCATCGCATACTCCCTCTACCTTCGGGATTAGTGTTGAACCTAAAAAATGTTATTTGGTGTTTGCGTTGAGCATGAATATGATTGGATCATGTTTATTGCAATACGGTTATTCATTTAAGTTAGAGAATAATTTCTGTTCTGTTTACATGAATAAAACCTTCTATGATCATACACCCAATGTTAATGGTTTATTGAATCTCGATCGTAGTGATACACATATTCATAATATTGATGCCAGAAGATGCAAAGTTGATAATGATAGTGCAACATACTTGTGGCACTGCCGTTTAGGTCATATTGGTGTAAAGCGCATGAAGAAACTCCATGCAGATGGGCTTTTGGAATCACTTGATTATGAATCATTTGATACTTGCGAACCATGCCATCATGGGCAAGTTGACTAAAACTCCATTCTCCGGAACAATGGAGCGAGCTAATGACTTACTGGAAATAATACATACCGATGTATGCGGTCCGATGACTGTTGAAAGCACGCATCGGGTATCGTTATTTTCTGACCTTCACAGATGATTTGAGTAGATATGGGTATATCTACTTAATGAAACACAAGTCTGAAACATTTGAAAAGTTCAAAGATTTTCAGAGTGAAGTGGAGAATCATCATAACAAGAAAGTAAAGTTTCTACGATCTGACCGCAAAGGAGAATATTTGAGTTAGGAGTTTGGCCTTCATTTAAAACAATGTGGAATTGTTTCACAACTCATGCCACCTGGAACACCATAGTGTAATGGTGTGTTCGAACGTAGTAACCGTACTTTATTAGATATGGTGCGATCTATGATGTCTCTTACCGATTTACCACTATCGTTTTGGGGTTATGCATTAGAGACAGCCGCATTCACGTTAAATTGGCCACCATCTAAATCCGTTGAGACGACACCGTATGAACTATGGTTTGTCAAGAAACCTAAGTTGTCATTTCTTAAAGCTTGGGGTTGCGACACTTATGTCAAAAGGCTTTAGCCTGATAAGCTCGAACCCAAATCGGAGAAGTGTGTCTTCATACGATACCCTAAGGAAACAATTGGGTACACCTTCTACCACAGATTCGAAGGCAAGATCTTTGTTGCCAAGAATGGAACATTTCTAGAGAAGGAGTTTTCCTCGAAAGAAGTAAGTGGGAGGAAAGTAGAACTTTATAAGGTAATTGTACCTTCTCTCGAATTGAAAAGTAGCACATCAGAGAAATTCGTTCCCGTGATGCCTACACCAACTAGAGAGGAAGCTAATGATGATGATCATGAAACTTCAGATCAAGTTACTACTGGACCTCTTAGGTCGAACAGAGGACGTTCCGCACTAGACCATGGTTGAACCTACGAACTATGAAGAAGCTATGATGAGCCTAGATTCCGATAAATGGCTTGATGCAATGAAATCTGAGATACGATCCATGTATGAGAACAAAGTGTGGACTTTGGTGGACTTGCCCGATGATCAGCGAGCCATAGAGAATAAATGGATCTTCAAAAAGAAGACTGACGCTGATGGTAATGTTGCTGTCTACAAAGCTCGACTTGTCGCAAAAGGTTTTCGACAAGTTCAAGGGGTTGACTACGATGAGACTTTCTCAACTGTAGTGATGCTTAAGTCCGTCCGAATCATGTTAGCAATTGCCGCATTTTATGATTATGAAATCTCGCGAATGGACGTCAAAACTGCATTCCTTAATGGATTTCTTAAAGAAGAGTTGTATATGATGCAAAAAGAAGGTTTTGTCGATCCTAAAGGTGCTAACAAAGTGTGCAAGCTCCAGAGATCCATCTATGGACTGGTGCAAGCATCTCGGAGTTGGAATATACGCTTTGATGAGATGATCAAAGCATATGGTTTTATACAGACTTACTATGAAGCTTGTATTTACAAGAAAGTGAGTGGGAGCTCTGTAGCATTTCTGATATTATATGTGGATGACATATTGTTGATTGGAAATGATATAGAATTTCTGGATAGCATAAAAGGATACTTGAATAAGATTTTTTTCAATAAAAGACCTCAATGAAGCTACTTATGTATTGAGCATTAAAGATCTATAGGGATAGATCGAGACGCTTGATAAGACTTTCAATGATTACATACCTTGACAAGATTTTAAAGGAGTTCAAAATGGATCAGTCAAAGAAGGAGTTCTTTCCTGTATTGTAAGGTATGAAATTGAGTAAGACTCAAATCTCAACCACGGCAGAAGATAGAGAGAGAATGAAAGTCATTCCCTATGCCTCAGCCATAGGTTCTATAAACTATGCCATGCTGTGTACCAGACCAATTGTGTACCTTGCCATAAGTTTTGCAAGGGGGTACACTAGTGATCCAGGAGTAGATCACTGGATAGCGGTCAAAATTATCCTTAGGTACCTAAGAGGACTGAGGAAATGTTTCTCAATTATGGAGGTGATAAAGAGTTCGTCGTAAAGAGTTACGTCGATGCAAGCTTTAACACTAATCCGGATGACTTTGAGTCTCAATCTGGATACATATTGAAAGTGGGAGCAATTAGCTAAAGTAGGTCCATGCAGAGCATTGTAGAGATAGAAATTTGTAAAATACATACGGATCTGAATATAACAGACCCGTTGACTAAACTTCTCTCACAAGCAAAACATGATCACACCTCAGTACTCTTTGGGTGTTAATCACATAGAGATGTGAACTATTATTGACTCCAGTAAACTCTTTGGGTGTTGGTCACATGGCGATGTGAACTACGGATGTTATTCACATGGCGATGTGAACTAGATTATTGACTCTAGTGCAAGTGGGAGACCGAAGGAAATATGCCCTAGAGGCAATAATAAAGTTGTTATTTTATATTTCCTTATTCATGATAAAAGTTTATTATTCGTGCTACAATTGTATTGATCGGAAACCTAAATACATGTGTGAATACATGAACAAATACCATGTCCCTAGTAAGCCTCTACTAGACTAGCTCGTTGATCAAAGATGGTTAAGGTTTTCTAACCATAGACATGTGTTGTCATTTGATAATGGGATCACATCATTAGGAGAATGATGTGATGGACAAGACCCATCCGTTAGCTTAGCATAATGATCGTTCAGTTTTATTTCTATTGTTTTCTTCATATCAAATACATATTCGTTCGACTATGAGATTATGCAACTCCCGGATACCGGAGGAATGCCTTGTGTGCTATCAAACGTCACAACGTAACTGGGTGATTATAAATATGCTCTACAGGTATCTCCGAAGATGTTTGTTGAGTTGGCATAGATCAAGATTAGGATTTGTCGCTCCGAGTATCGAAGAGGTATCTCTGGGCCCTCTCGGTAATCTCTACTACCTACAACAAACGGAGCGTTCCGTTTCCCCTCTTACGTTTCGTCGAACCTACCGTTTCGCTCGTCGTCCAGTCGTAGCACATGGGCCGAAGCCCAGCCCCCGTGAGCCAGCCTACAACACAAGCAGAAGAACGGTTGTACTCCTTCATTCCCAACCTTGAACTTCCGCGGTGGCGTTAGGGTTAGCGTTGTCGCCCAGCCCCATGCCCCCATCCTCAGCCCGCCCTTTTGCTCCTTGGCCGCTGCTCGACCTCCACAGCCGCACCTCGCCGATGCTTGCTGCCTCCAGCTATGGACTCCCCGCATCCCGCCAGTGCTGGAGAAGGGGGCGCCAGGCTAAGGAGGAATCCTTCTCCTCCTCCACTTGGTGGAGGAGGGAAGGATTCCCTCCTATTAAGATTTGGCCTAGGGAGCCTACCATATCCCTCTGGCGCCCCTTCTAGGCCCGTGGGCTCACTAGGTAGTAGGGGTCTTCATTTCATGACGGTCCTTCACACTTTTCTTCCACACAAAAAAACCAGTATTTTCCGGATGTCTCCAGAACCCCAATGACCTCGAAAACTTTTCATATGTAGATCTGGACTATCCGAAATCATGTTATACCTTTATAGAATTCCCAGAACCCTTCTGGAACCATCCGGAACACTTTCGAAACTATCCGAAACTCTTTTGGTGCTCTTTTAACTCATATCTCATTTCCCATGTAACCAGGATTAGAATCCGTTAAGTATGTGACGCTACAAGTTCGGAAATAAGCGAACATGACCTGGAGCCCCTTCCGGTCAACATTAACAACGGGATCTGGACACCCTTACTAACTCCCGCATATTCACGAAGTTCTCAAGCAAACCATTGTTTACGAATACCATTCCCTTTGATTCGCGATACATTTACGAAACCTAAGGAGAGATTATCTATATCCCCGTATCAACTCCTTGATCACTATACCGGTTATCCTCGTTACCAGTTTTGTTCTTTCTACTCGTGCCCGTGTGCCGGTATCCCGTGATCATAATCACAAGTGTCTGGCCAAACGATAATGACACTATAACACCGAGTGGGTCCGGAGAGTATCTCTCTATTGTGAAGGAGAAAATCCCAGTCTTGAACTATCGCTACCTAAAACATATGTTTCTGGAATACCCGTAAGTCACTTGTTTTCACATCCATTTACGGAGTGACATATGATAAACCCCAAAGTATCCATCCAGCATGTTGGTGTGCAATATCTTCATGGTTCAAGGAACAATGCAAACATGAACAAGTTATATGAAGTACTGATTACATAGCAACGATGACATCTCTCAGTAATTCATAAGTTGGGTCTATTCTACTCCGGTGTTCTCACAACAACGGTGTTCTCGTATATTGATAGCATCCTTGTTACACTAATAATGCTTATGATCAGAAAAACACGATCATCAATCAATATATGAGCTAGTCTTAGAGGCTAGACTAGGGATCACTTGGTGTTTATATTTCCACACATGTATTTTGGTTTTCCTCTGAATCTCATATTCACGAACAAACACAATTGTAGCATAGAAACATAAACGTAATAATGAACATGGAAATATAATAATACATTTATTATTGCCTCTAGGGCATATTTCCAACATCCCTTCCGTGAAGTACATATCAAGGTTGGTTTTTGGGGCGGGGGAAGACGGTCACCGTGGCATATGCCCCCGCGAAGCGGGCAAGTCACTGGTTGTGTAACCCGGTGAGGCGGTGTCGGTGGCTTTCGTGGGATCCAAGCGGCGGCAGCCTTCCATGGTCTACTTTCCTTCACTGTCCGTGGCGGACGTGGGCATGCCAACTTTGTTGTCGTGGCGCCGGGGCGCGGATGTGCCGACGTCGTTGTCAGTGCCCCGATCAAATTCCTTCGTCGTCGCGTCGGCCTCCGTGAACATGGCTTCTTTCTTCGCCCGTCATATGTGTTGCCGCCATTGCTCATGGTAGATTTGACAGGAGACGACGTTGTACAACCTGGATGGGCGAGGAAGGCCTGTCGATGGCAGTGGCGCCGGCTCCGGAGAGCTTGCTGGCAAGCCAACCCATTACCGACTGGCTCACCGGGCAACCCATGCCGCTGCAATGCCGGAGAACTCCTTCTGCTCGTCGAAGAGGCCGTCCCACAAGACTTTGAAGCCGGAGGCCATAATAGGTGTGGTACAAGGAGGACATGGAGAGCGAATGTGTGGTGTGTTTTTGCGCAGCGCCTGACCATGTTTAAGTAGCGGATGGATGCGGGGCGCCAACCGGAGAGGTGTTTAATGTTGGACGACACAGGGACGAAAGTGTGGTGCTCGTGCGCCGGAGTAGGTTCCTCGGCACACGCGCTAGTTTAATGAAGGTAGGCATGCAAACGGATATTTTTTTAATGCAAAGAGAAGGTGTGTCTAGCGGATAGCGCAATCGACCGGCATGTCACTTCAATGTCAGCTCTAGTGAGTGGTCGCGTTAGCTCTGGCCGGCATGAATACAGGCAATTGGCTTCGGTCGGAAAAGAGCTCAGTCGGAGGAGAGGGTTTTTGGGTAGGTCATGGTTGTCGGAAGCTTGCGTGGCAACGGTCCGCACTCTCGCAAAACCCTTCAATTTACTTTCCGTTTGCAAAAAAATACGTCCGAAACAGATACAAGACCACGTTGGTTGAAACACGTCCAGACAACATGATCCGAACGGTCAGAGACGGTTTCAAGTTGGACATTAGAGATGGCCTAATGTTTTGGCAATTTTCGATAAGGGGATAGTCAAACACGCGATTTGGAGGAATAGTCAAACACGCGATTGGCACAATCCCTACCACGTACCCCACACTGGACCCGATGAGAGTGCACGCCATAAAGCTGAGGATTGAAGCCAAGATAATGAGATAAGATGACCGCTGGTCCCTCTAATGGATAAGCCAAACAATGTTAAACATTGCCCTCGTGGCTTTGCATTCAGGTTAGCAACTTCGTTTACATCCACATAATTCATCTCGTGTGACCCCTGAAAAAAGGATAATTCATCTCGGGCGGCTGTACATCATCTACCGACTCTGTTAGGTAATAGTTCTGATATTTGTGTTCCACTTTCAGAAAAAATAAGGAGGAGAAAATTTAACGCCAAAGGATACATCCAAAGGTACAATCATGGCATCCGGGTGTGGAGAGTAGAGCATCTCCAATAGATAATGTGGATGCAAATATAGCTAATTTTTGCATCTTCGAGGCTAAAAAACTCCATCTTTCCAGCAGACGATATAAATGCAAAAAAAAATTGCGGACATGTAAACTACAACACCTCACAATGCAAATTTGCATCTTCTAAAAACGGCAGTCGCGCGCCGACCGTCCAACTGCCTTCAATTCGCTTCCGCTCGCCCGCCGCCCGCCGCCTTCATGACCAACACCGATGACCCCGTCATGCCGCCCGCCTGCCACTGGTCTGACCCACCTCGCCTCAGTCGTCATCGGCGAGACCACTGTCCCCAATTTGGCCTCCGCCTCCATGCCGCCGCCCCGGATTTGCCCCAACTCGGCCGGTCGCCGTCGCGCCGGAGATGCATGCAAAGAAGCAGCGGGCCACCAAGCCATGCGGTGGAGGCGTGAAGCGACAACTGGTGCGGGGGCGCAACCCGGCGGCGAGCCAACCTCGGCCGGCCAAAATTTAGAAGTCGAATGCGGCTGCGATGGGTGATTGACTGCCGCCGATGGCCGTGGCTTCCTCCTCCGGCCAAAGAGGCCCTCCTCCACCTTCATCGCTGCCCCTACTCCATTCCTCCTCCTTTCTCCGCCTCGAATCGATGCAGCTCCGCCGCCTTGATTCACGCCGCTGCCTCACCGATTCGCCACGCCCGCTGCCCTCCGATGCTTTTCCTCCGCCACCCTGAATCGCGCCGCGCCGCCACTGTCCCCACTGCCGCCGCCCACTAGTTTTTACATCTCAATTTTGCATCACCTATTGGAGTTGCACTTTTACATCTCCGTTTGCATCATCTGTTGGAGTTGACCCTTTTTTGGATATGCAAAAGGCACTTTTTGGAGGTGTAAACTTTTACATCTCCAAATTTGCATCTTCTATTGGAGATGCTCTAATGGAGTCTGCTACCATATAGCACCAGGTCAAGAGACTTCTCACGGATGCGTGTAGGCGAAAATATAGCTCCTTTTTTTAAAAGGTAGCAACCATTCATCGTGTGCTCTTGCTCGCCGTTTCCCCCAAATCTCTCTTCTTGATCGCGTACAGAATGACGCCGCCGCCGCTGCCCATCACCGGGAACGTAGCCTCCGGCAAGCCGTCTTCTAGATCCGTCTGTTCACGCCATGATCTGCAAGCCCCCCCCCCCACACACACACACGTCGGAGTGGTGTACAGCTGCCACCGTCTTCCCGTGTCGTTGTGGCCTTCGCTCCAGCTGCACGCGGAGATGCGGACACGGCTCCTCGGCAACTCGAGAAATCATCTGCCCAGCCAGCCGTCCGATCTGGCGTTGTGGACGTCCAATTTGGCGCAGCAACAGGAGCCGTCGGGTGATATCCAGAGCAACATCAAGCATTGCCCCCGACAAACTGTTAGCAGCCCACCTTATCTGTATGGGCTTGCCCCGTCTAGCTCATGGGTCTGGCCTGGTTGAGAACCCCTCAGACTACAAGTACGCGAGAGGAAGCAACTAAGGAGGGTATCCAGTGGATCACGAACGGCGGCGGCGGCTTCCTTTCCTTCTTCTTTCTCTCGCTCTCCATTCCTGTACTCTAGCCAGAGCTTGTAATTAGCACTTGTATCTCGAATTCCCCTGTGCATGTAATAGATCGAGAGAGTATCTACCAGTACCCTAACATCTGGTATCAGAGCCAGACACTACCCTTCCCTTTCAAATTTTTTCTCCCAAATCCTACAATTCCAACGGCGACGACACCATGCCCGCCGTCAAACCACCAGAGTGGGATGCCATGTTTGCCAAGGAGCAGTTGTTGTGGTATCTCGAGAGGTTATGTGCTCAGGCAGACGAGATGAGCTCAGTGTTGGGTATTGCACGAGTGGGTGACCCTCCCGTGGTCACCTCGCTTGTCGATCCGGCGGCCTCAACCACGACGCACGCCTCACCTACTCCCGTCCCCGACTCTCCGGCTCCACCACCAAGGTCCAGGAAGTGCTTGAGTTCATCCAAGACGCGCCCCTGCTTGCATCGCGATGGCGCACATCAACTGTTCGACGGATGGCTCGAACCAAGTTGTCGCCACGAACAGCGTCAACAAGGTCACCACCATCTACCCCGAGCCCGTCATCGACGTCGGCGACAAGAGGGTGGAGCAGTTCACTGACTCTACCGTGAGTGCCGAGTCCCTCGCAGTGGTGACCGCCACGGTGGTGTCTTCCAACCCGGGCAAGTACGCAGCGGTGGAGGCCCCTCCCGATGTCCTCACCACACCTGCAGTACCTACCAACATTTCCTCATCCACCACAAAGGCCAAGGAGGTCTTCGAGGTTGCTTATGATGTGCCCCAGGACAGCATCACCAAGACACTCGTGAGTTATTCGACGGATTGTTCGAACCAAGTCGTTGCCACATCGTCGTTCCGGGCCCATGACCTGGACATCTCGTTGCCCACAAGGCACCAAGGACTTTTGATGCGGCCGACACCATGACCGTCGTTTCTGGCAGATCATGTGGCTGAGGGGAATGAGAATCGACCAACTCCATGGCCATCATTTCAAATCGGCGTGCCATCAAAGGACAAGGATGATTCATGTTTTAGTGAGAAGTTATTTCATGAAGGTAAAAAGTGGCTTTCAGAACTATGTGATTGCTCTATTACTATGGCTCCTCCAGTGCAGCATTTGAATCTAGCTATCACGACTGCACATCTACTTCTGAGCATGCAGAAAATGGTTGCTCTAAGCACCGAACGTTCAAGCAAAAAAATTCTTCAGTTCATGCAATTTGGGCCCTATGAACTAGTCTGCTACAAGCTTCAGGGTCCGATTTCCAGTTTGTTTGCTAGTGTTGTTGTTCAGACTGTATTCTCTGCATATACTACTGATTCACTTCTTCCGTGGGAATTCGGTAGATGTACAATCATGGGAAGGGCAACAAAATGCAGTGGAGGATACACTGTACAATTTGAGCCACGGCATGTGTTCAAGTTCAGTCAAGAGACTATCCAGCTGAAGCCACCTTGGCCATCATTTTCATGCGATTGCCGAGCAGTGCAGGTCTTGAGCATGTCAATGCGTTGGAAATTTTTGAGCATTGCAGATCTGAGAGCATCCTGGACGCATCTATTAAGGGTGCACCTGACATCATGTTCCGGGAAGAAGGTTGTTTGATGGATCCATTCGGTGGCAAGAGCTATCTCTGTGATCAGGCGATTAATTGATGTCCGACTGAAATGGTGGTCAAAACTACCTAATGGTGAGCCCCCTGATGACTGCTATTCTAGTGTTACTCCTTTTTCTTCACTCGTGACTCCCTCTTTTTATGTTGTTTGTTCATTGGAATCTACTGAGCATCAATTTCTGGCTATTCCTGAACAAGTCAGTGAGTTGGCTGGCACTTTTGGTCTTGACAAATTTTTGAGCACTAGTAATCTAGTATGTGAAATCCAAATGCATTGGAAACTTTCTGAGCATCGAGCACGGGATCTTGCTGACCAAAACGAGGAATTATGTCATATTGGAGATCTTGTGTGGAACCTCCGCGGATACTGCATAAAGATACTTTATGTAGAGCTCTGGCACTGGTGGTCTCTGAAACTGGACACTAACAATTCATGTTTCAGTAAGCATCTTTTGCATGAAGGTAAGCATTGGTTTTCAGAACTCTGTTCATGCTCTATTACTTCTGCTCCTGTACTACAACATTCTTGGCTTGCTACTATGGCTGCACCTCTGTGTCGGAGAATGCGGGAAATGGGTATCGGTCTTCACTTAATACAGTTCGAGCAATTACTGTCGTTTGATAAAGCTAGCATCAATGATCAATGGCAACTTGACTAGACAAGCATGATGTTGTATGTGCTATCCCCCGGCATGAGATATCACAGGGGGCCATACAGATCATGAGCATGACAGTTCATTAGCCATTTTTGAATCAAACTGAACTTAAGGGCAGTGGCCAGCTTGATAAGCAATGCAATTCTGACCAAATAACTAATAGTTCAAGAGCTAGAATTCAGCTTACAGTAATGAATCATGGTCTATTCTCACACACGACATACAGTCAGCAGCATGGGATCTTCCTTCTTCAGTTTGTGACGGTGCTTTGTAAGATGATGTCAGCGTCTGAAACGAGGTCACTTATATCATTATGGTCTCATCATATATTATTGGATTATATGTTTGAGCAGAGCATTTTTCATGACTGGGAATCACTGTTCTATTCAAATCAGCGAACACCCCTTGCGGATTTTGGAATGGTGGATTCTAGTTCAGCCAGAATGGGTATCCCCATTATATCTCAAGTTGTTTCAAAGCATCACTGCGTGGTTCCTATCTGTGCAATTATACAGACCGACAGTGATCAGTGCAAGCGTGAGTGGCACCCGCAATGCTTTTTAAACAAATGGCTAGAGGAGGTTGGAAATGGCCAGAACAAGGCGGATTTTGTTCCCTTGGGTTGTTATGCGTGGGGACTGCTGAATCCTAATTGCTATCAAGTCAGTATGAACTCTTGTTTCCATGGATATTCTTTTCTTTATGGTCTGGTGCTGCTTCAGTGGGAAATTGCTTGGACACTTCATTTGGAGTTCTCTTCTGGTGGCAACAACTCTGGCCAACCATTCCGTCCACCAAGCACGACATGTGCAAAATCAACTGGAAAACAGGAAATTAATCAAGGAAGGAGGGGTGACAGAGCTGATGTTGGGTACGTTTACTGCATCTACTACACTTGCTACTCTGATCAAGACCCTAGTGGCCATAACAACTACCCCGACACCTTCCATCGGCAAGCCTCCGTTGAGCACGACTACTACCTCTGCGGCGTTGAAGTCTTCATCAACTACGACTACCACCGTGACTACGACCAAGCCAAGCAACATCGAGTGCAATGGGATCCGGGTGGTTCTCGGTGGCATCGGCTTGGGGTCAAGCCGAATCTCAAGGAGGGGGGATGTTAGCAGCCCACCTTATCTGTATGGGCTTGCCCCGTCTAGCTCATGGGTCTGGCCTGGTTGAGAACCCCTCAGACTACAAGTACGCGAGAGGAAGCAACTAAGGAGGGTATCCAGTGGATCACGAACGGCGGCGGCGGCTTCCTTTCCTTCTTCTTTCTCTCGCTCTCCATTCCTGTACTCTAGCCAGAGCTTGTAATTCGCACTTGTATCTCGAATTCCCTTGTGCATGTAATAGATCGAGAGAGTATCTACCAGTACCCTAACACAAACAGGCCCCAGCGAGCTCCATTGCAACCCTCGGCGGCAAGACGAAGCTGCAACGTAGCACCGCCGACGCCGGCGAAGCTCCATTGCAGCCTAACGACCCCGACGATGTATCGACGAAGCTCCGTTGCAGCCCCGCGCGGCGCGGCGAAGCTCCAACACAGCACCGGCGGCATCCCGACGAAGCTCCAATAAAGCACTAGGCGTCGGATTTGCAGCAGTACCAGCCGTGGGGAAGCTCCATTGAAACGTCGGTTTGTAGCAACAGTAGCAATGGTGGAGGCAGAGCCTTTTCATCTAGTGTATGGAGCGGGATGCAACATCAGTGATTGTTGCGTCCAAGCACCGGTGGTTGTGGACGAGTTGCTGCGATGCAGCACCAACGGTAGTCGACGAGCGTTGCATCTCATCGTCGGCAGCGCCGACGAGCGGCCGCCTACCCCCCCTTGTGTGTTGCATCGCATGAGTGCGATGAGCGTCGCCTCGTGGAGTTGCAACATGACATTGGTGCACACCGGGATGCAACAGCTTGTGGGTGTCGTCGCTTCTCCCTGGGTCGCAGCAGCGTGGGTGGCTGCTCGGCATCGCCATGGAAGATGAAAATTGGAAAAGGGGAAAAAACAGAAGCAAGGAGTCGTGGGCAGGAGAGGGGACCGTGCGAAGAGTACGGCAGGCTGGAGGGGCAAGCGGTGGTTGGGCCCAGAGGGGCACGTGTCGAGCAACGCAGGTGTGACGCCCCCGATTTGACCGTACACTAATCATGCACGCAAATGTGTACGACCAAGATCAGGGACTCACGGGAAGATATCACAACACAACTCTAAAACATAAATAAGTCATACAAGCATCATAATACAAGCCAGGGGCCTCGAGGGCTCGAATACAATTGCTCGATCACAGACGAGTCAGCGGAAGCAACAATATCTGAGTACAGACATAAGTTAAACAAGTTTGCCTTAAGAAGGCTAGCACAAAAGTAGCAACGATCGAAGAGGCAAGGCCTCCTGCCTGGGACCTCCTAACTACTCCTGGTCGTCGTCAGCGGCCTGCACGTAGTAGTAGGCACCTCCAGTGTCGTAGGTGTCGTCGTCGACGGTGGCATCTGGCTCCTGGACTCCAACATCTGGTTGCGACAACCAGGTACAGAAAGGGGAAAAGAGGGAGAAAAGCAACCGTGAGTACTCATCCAAAGTACTCGCAAGCAAGGAGCTACACTACATATGCATGGGTATATGTGTAAAGGGCCATATCAGTGGACTGAACTGCAGAATGCCAGAATAAAAGGGGGATAGCTAGTCCTGTCGAAGACTACGCTTCTGGCCATCTCCATCTTGCAGCATGTAGAAGAGAGTAGATTGAAGTCCTCCAAGTAGCATCGCATAGCATAATCCTACCCGGCGATCCCCTCCTCGTCGCCCTGTTAGAGAGCGATCACCGGGTTGTATCTGGCACTTGGAAGGGTGTATTTTATTCAGTATCCAGTTCTAGTTGTCATAAGGTCAAGGTACAACTCCGGGTCGTCCTTTTACCGAGGGACACGGCTATTCGAATAGATAAACTTCCCTGCAGGGGTGCACCACATAACCCAACACGCTCGATCCCATTTGGCCGGACACACTTTTTTGGGTCATGCCCGGCCTCGTAAGATCAACGCGTCGCAGCCCCACCTAAGCACAACAGAGCGGTCAGCACGCCGGTCTAACCCTATGCGCGCAGGGGTCTGGGCCCATCGCCCTATGCACACCTGCACGTTGCGTACGCGGCCGGAAGCAGACCTAGCCTAGTGGCGTTCCAGTCCAATCCGGCGCGCGCCACTCAGTCGCTGACGTCAAGAAGGCTTCGGCTGATACCACGACGCCGGGATACCCATAACTACTCCCGCGTAGATGGCTAGTGCGTATAGACCAAATGGCCAGACTCAGATCAAATACCAAGATCTCGTTAAGCGTGTTAAGTAACCGCGAACGCCGACCAGGGCCAGGCCCACCTCTCACCTAGGCGGTCTCAACCTGCCCTGTCGCTCCGCCACAAAGATCCACTTGCGGGTACTCCTACGAGCCGACCCGACTTTAGTCATCACATGTGTCATGTATGTAGTATATAAGTATATACCCGTGATCACCGCCCAGGTGATCACGGCCCGATAGTATAGCACAGCAGACGGACAAGAATGTAGGGCCACTGATGGAAATCTAGCATCCTATACTAAGCATGTAGGATTGCAGGTAAAGGTATCAACAATAGTAGCAAGGATAGGCTATGCATCAGGATAGGATATCGAAAAGCAGTAACATGCTACACTACTCTAATGCAAGCAGTATAGAGAAGAATAGGCGATATCTGGTGATCAAGGGGGGGGCTTGCCTGGTTGCTCTGGCAAGTAGGAGGGGTCGTCAACTCCGTAGTCGAACTGGGCAGCAGCAGTGTCGGTCTCGTAGTCTACCGGAGAGAAGAGGGGGAAGAAACAGTAAATACAATGCAAACATAAGCATGACGATGCGTGACATGACAATGAGCGGTGCTAGGTGTGCCCTAACGCGACAGTAGGTGGTACCGGCGAAGGGGGGGAACATCCGGGAGGTATTCCCGATGTTTCGCGTTTTCGGACAGACGGACCAGAGGGGGAAAGTTGCTAGTTCGATAGGTTAGGGAGGTGTGGTGGACAAACGGACTGCGTATTCGGATTCGTCTCGTCGTTCTGAGCAACTTTCATATAGAAAACATTTTCATCCGAGTTACGGTTTAAAAGATATGAATTTTCAAAGATTATTTGAATTTCTGGAATTATTTAATTAACAGAAAAGGGATATGACGTCAGCATGACGTATGAGTGACGTCAGCGGTCAACAGTCCGGTTGACTGGTCAAAACTGACACGAGGGACCCACCTGTCATAGACAGTGGGTTAACAGAGGATTAAACTAATTAATTTTTAGTTAATTAACTACTGGGCCCACCTGTCAGTGAGTGATTAGATTAATTAATTATTTTTATTTATAAAACATTTTCCTTTTCTTTTTTTTTATTTTTGCGGCGGGGCCCGCATGTCAGTGGCTGGGCCTGCCCAGTCAGCACGTTGACTGGGTGGACCCAGTCAACGGGGCCCACGGGCCCACTGGCAGTGGCACTGGGGGGGCCCAGGCCGGCCACGTCGGCGGCCGGCGCCGGAGCAACTCCGGCGACCAAAGCAGCGGCGGCCCTCGCCGGAGTTGGCCGGAATCGCGCTACGGGGCTCGGGGAGGAGCGGGGCTAGGCCCATTCGAAAGGGCTCGCAGCGCCGCATCCAGGGGTGGCCGGGGCTTCGCCGGACTTGGCCGGAATCGGCGCCGGCGAGCGGCGGAGGCGGCGGCGCGCACGGGTGCCCGACGGAAACGAGGCTACGGCGGCCTATCGAGCAAGCGGAGGGGCTGGGGGGCATCTACGCGAGGTGGGGAGTGCAACGGGCTTGAGCCCGTGACCAACAGGTCACCGGAGCCTCGCCGGCGGCGAGCTCCGCGGCGCGGCGTTCGGGCGCGCGTGGGGAAGCAGCTAGGGGGCGTGCGAGAGAGAAAAGACAGGGGAGGAGGGGGAGAGGCTCACGGCGAGGCTGTAGGGGGACGGCGGCGTGCTCGGGGAGGCTCGAGGCGGTGAAACGGGGCGGCGACCGACGGCGGCCGTGCGGGGAAGACGAGCTCGGGGAGGCCGTTGCCGTGGCTCGGAGCTCCAACGGAGAGGTGGAGGTGGTGTAGTCGAGGGCGGCGACGGCGTACGACACGACGAAGTGGCGGTTGGGGCACGGTGGCCGCGGGAACGACGGTGAACGGCGGCGAGCACGCTCGGGCAGTGGGGATCGAAGGGGAGAGGGAGGTGGATCTGACGGGGGAGGCGCAGCGGCCGAGAGGGAGAGCGGGGGGGGGTGAGTGGGAGAGAGGCCCGAGGAGGCGGGGGGAGCTGGCGCCCTTATCCTCCCCGTCGCCGGCGAGGGGGTGCGGCGGGGACGGCCCCTGTTCCGACCCCGGTCGGGGGAACAGGGGAGGGGGGCGAGTGGGAGAGGTGGGCTGGGCCGGGGGGTCGGCCCAGTCGGGCCAGGGGTCCAGTGGGGGGGAGGGCCTTCTCCTTTTTTTCTTTTTTTTGTCTGTGCTGTGTTCTTTTGCTTTTTCTTTTTATTTGTTTATTTTTTTCTGTTTTATTTCATTTAAAAGTATTTAGGTATTTTATAAAAATGTGTTTTCTTCACAATAATTATCAGTGCAATTTCTGGCAGTGCCCGAACATTTTTGTTTAAATTTTTTAAAATTTTTATTTTCCACTTTAAATTTAATTGAAGTTTGAATTAGGAGTTTGAAAAGAAATGTGTTCCAAATGTGATCAAACCCTGTTTAGCAACATGATTAGCTTAATCACAGAGGGTTACTGTAGCATGATCCTCAGGGTGTTACAGCAGGAGGCTTGTGTTGCGCTGTTTTCAGCCGGTTTAAAAACAAATGTTTTTTTTCATCTCGCGTCACTTCCATTACGTGAAACATATATTGAAATTAAATGTGAATATTTCATATGGTATATGCATAGAAAGGAAAAATATTTATGTTGAAATAAAATTAACTAAAATTCTATAATATCTCATATTTATATACACATCAAGAGAAGATGTGATGCTGACTCGCATCTCAGAGATGCTCATAGGGATAGACTATGTGTGCGTACGTTCAAAGAGATGAATATATATTTGTGTGTATAGGCATGTGCGATTGTATTGTGTTAGAAAAAGTTTTTTTAACTATTGTTGTATTGTTGTGCCTATATCTAGACATACTATACTGTTAAACTATAATAACACAAATGCATAATGAATTTTGTTTTCCCCATCTTGCTAGGATTACATCCTCTCGCCGTGATATAACATCTAAATCACTAGTGTAGAATGGTGTGATTAATACACAGCTAAATCAATCGCAAACAGTATAAGAAAAAATATGTGTGATGTCGTAATATTACAGATAGTTTAAAAATGCAATCTGTGCGATATTGTGCCAACAGTTTTTGCGAAAGCTGTGTGGGCGATGTAGCCCATCAATGCACACAGTTTTTAAAAACAAAAAGTTGTGTGAAAAAAATATATGTGTGATGTAGCATATCATTGCCACGGTTTAAAAAATGCAACCATATGTGACACAACTTCTGCAAAAGATGTGTGTGCGATGTACCTTATCGCTGCACATGGTTTTAGAAACGCAACCATGTGTGACACCATGCAACATAGTTTTTGCAATACTAATAATAATGTGAGTGTGTAATGTAGCTTATCATTGCACACGATTTACAAAATGTGTGATGCCTTGCACGTGTTTTTTTAAAATATGTGTGTGATGTAGCCTGTCATCGCACACAGTTTTATAAACGCAACCATGTGTGATTCCTGGCATAAGTTTTTTATGAGAAAAAATAGTTTTTATGATAGGTTTGAAGCGAATCGACATTTGCTTCATAGTTTGATCTTGAATTATTTTTTACATCAAAGATAGACCACAACATTCTCTTGTTAAAATTTGGTACATTTCCGGGTTTATTTGTTAAATTTAAGTCATGTATTTTTGGTTTAATGGATATAATCAATTTAAACTATGAATAAATGAAATAGTGAATAAAATGGTTTCAAAAATCATATTTAGGGCATCGAGTATATTTGTGTGGCTTGTACAAGAAATGAAAAGGAATTTCTAAGATCTTTATGGCAATAGTCAACCACAAACATGGAGTTTATTGGGTTTTTAATTCTAGAAAATATAAAAAAATACTATATGAAAAAGATGAGACTTGACATGGTGTCATGATATGACTTCACTATGACGTGGGAAATTTTGGAGAAGGTTTCACAAAAGTTTTGATGTACACTCTTTAGAAACCCCATTTTGGAGGAAGAACCATCGTTTCGAGAGGGATTGCGTCGGGTTTGAAGCTGAATTGACATTTTCTTCATCGTTTGACCTTCTTTTTCTACACCCAAGATAGACCATAGCATCCCCCTGTTCAAATTTGGGATTTTTCTGGGTTCATTTGCTATATTTGAGTCATTAAGTGTATTTCTAGACGTTTAATGGATAAAATAAAATTTTGAACTACAAGCACATGAAAATGTGTAGTTTTTTTTTGGAAAAACATATTTAGGGCGTTGAGTATATTTGTATGTCTTATACAAGAAAGAAGAGGAATTTCAAAGATCTCCATGGCAAGAGTCAATCACAAGCATGAAGTTTATTGGTTTTTAAATTCTAGAAAATGTAAATGAAGTATGAAAATAGGAAACTTGACATGGTGTCATGATATGACCTTGTGATATTGTGGTGAAAATTTGTGAAGGTTTCACAAATGTTTTGGTGTGCACTCTTTAGAAATTGAACCATCCCTGAACAAGAGTCATGTTTTCAAGAGGGAACACATGAGGTTTAAAGGGGAACCGATCTACTTCATATTTTGACCTTCTTTTTTTTACACCAACACAGACCATAGCATTCTCTGACTTCAAATTTGACATTTTTCGGGGTTCATTTGCAATATGTGAGTTTTAAGTGCATTTCAAGGTATCGATGGACATAATTCAAATTTGAACTACAAGTACGTGAAATAGTACAAAAATGGTTTAAAAACCATAACTATGATGTTGAGTATATTTGTATGTCTTATACAATAAATGAAAAGGAATTTCAAAGATCTCCATGGCAAGAGTCAACCATAAATATGGAGTTTGTTGGTTTTTTTAATTCTATAAGATGTAAATGAAGTCTGAAAAAACATGAAACTTGACACAGTGTCGTGATATGAGATCATTACGCCGAGAAGGTTTCCCAAAAGTTTTGGCGTGCACTCTTTAGAAACCGAACCACCTCCAAAGAAAAATTGTGGTTTCAAGAGGGAATGCGTGAGATTTAACGGCGAATTGACATCTACTTCATTGTTTGACCTTGATTTTTTTTCTACGCCCAACGTAGACCATAGCATCCTCCACGTTCAAATTTGGCACTTTTCTAGGTTAATTTGATATATTTGAGTCATTAAGTGCATGCAGTGGTTACTTCTGATAGTATGTATAAGGGTGTGTATGGAGGAGCGTTGTATCTATCGGAAGATGTAGATGTGAGTGCACACAAGGAATTAGATAGGTCCAAACCCTCAATGATGGAGGTAATACTCTACTCTCTCTCTCCCTCTGTGTGTGTGGTGTTCTTGCTCTTGCATGTAAAATACACAAGGATGTTCAACCCTCAGCCCAATGTCCCTCGCCGGTCTATATAGAGTGCGGCAAGAGGGGTATCATGATGTGCCAGTATTAATGACGTAGTTAAGGCCCATGGACGATCCACTGTTTCCTAGCCATAACTGTGACACCCAAGTTTCTATTGAATTTTTCAAAAAGATATTTTTTGACTTGAAGGGAGTGATTTAAAATTTTTTCTTCAAGAGAAGTCTCCCTCTCATATATTTTCTTTATGGCAAAAATTTTATTTGGATTCACCCAAGAGCTGCCTTTGACCTTGGGAGTTCTTGCTCTTCATTTGGGCTCAAGACAAAATGTTTTTCATTTGAGAGAATAACTTTTGAAAACCTTTTCTTGAATTTGCACTATGGCTTTTGGAAAGTACTTTGCCACTTTCAACTATTCCTTCTTGCCATGGCATAAGTGCAAATCCTCTCTCCTAACCCTTCCCTCACCTCTGGATCATGATTTGCATCAAATCCAGCAAGTTGAACCTCCCCATGTATTTATTTCCATTCAAATTTCATTCAAATATTTTCTGCCTTCTATTCTACCTCTTGGAGATTTACAAAGGAACTCCATTTTCTGTTTGGACTTTTACCACCAAACTTCTTTCCCCTCCTAGTCCTTTGAACCCTCAACCTAGAACCATGAAGATCCACTGGTCTCCAGTTCAAAATTTTCAAACTACATCAGCTGCAAGTTTGGACCAGATTTGGCAAATTTGGTGAAATTCATTCAAAACCTTCTCCAAAAATTCCAAGTAAATTCAGGCAGCCCCTGGGTGCTTTGAGTGATCGTCTCACCAAGTTACAGCTCCAGAAAAATTTATCTCTTTACCAAATCCTTCTGTCGAACACCTGCAGTGCATGGTCACTGTCAAGTTCAGTTAACTTCAGAGTTCAGTCAGTGCTCACTGTCGTTTTCTTCAGAGACGGGCAACGATCTCGCCAGTGCCATCGCGTCGCCTTGCTCCTCGTCCTCGCCCTCTTGTTCCTGCACCGCACGAGTGCCTAGCATCTTGCGGGCGTCGGCGACGAGCAGCAGAAGGTGCGCCGCCCCGTGACCGACGCCGGCGGCGGCTTTGCGGGCGCCAGCGGGAGACACGGCGCCGACGACGCCACCCAGCGCCGCCCAAACCACCGGAGCCCGCCGCGTGGCCTTCCACTCCCCCGAACGCGCTGCCGCTCTCGTCGTGAACCGCAGGGCGCGGAGCGCGCTCTCTGCCGCCGTTGAGCCCGTGCGGTCACCTCACCGTGGACCGACGCCATTACGCCAAGCCCAACCCCGTTCAGCTGCAAATCGAGTCCAGTAACATCCACTGATGCTGCTCGACCGCTCAAACCCCCTGCCAACCCACTGCTCCGCCGTAATCGCTCGCCGGAGATTCTCCGTTCACGGCCACCCCGTCGATCTGCCTATAAATGGGGGCCCCGAGCTTCAACTCGAGCACCCACCAGCCCTACACTTCCCCTAGAGCACGCCTAGCCACTGGAAGAGCCAGGAGGTCTCCTTCCTCGACTCCGGCCGCCGCGACCCGCCACGGGATCCAGCCCGATTCGCCCCCGTGTGTGCTCCGCAGCCTCCATTCTCTTGCCAGTAACTTCACCATGCTTCTCTCGTTCTGACCCGCACTTCAATTTGAAGCTTGCAGCCCTCCACCGGAGTTCCCCATCCTCACCCGAACCGCCGTCCGCCGGAGAAAGTGTCGCCGTCGACGTGGTGCTCCCCGTTGGACGAGTCCACCACCCACCGACGCGGAAGAAGACATTGAAGCTCTTGGTACCCTCCGTTTCTCCTAACTCGCCGTGGTTCGACGCCGGCGTCCATCGCCGTCTTCGGGCGCCGGCGAGCCTTTTCAAACCTGACATGCGGGCCCCGCGTGTCAGCCTCTGTTTTATTTTCCCCGAACCGTTTTCTGTTGGCGCCTTCGGGCAAAATACGTTTTCCCCTTTGCGCTTGCGCATTCCCAGCCGAAGCGTTTTCTGTTTTCTCAGTTAAAACCCTGGAACTTTTCTATTTCATTACAGATAAGTCCCTGGACAGAAACCTTTATAACTTTTTAATAAAAAGGTATTTTTGAGTGATTCTTTTTCTGACAATCTTCAAATTTTGTCTAGTTTTTTTATGGGATTTATTTGAAAAATATTTGGAAAAGTTTCTGTGCATGTGTTGGTTTTTCACGTTAGAACCCGTTTCGTGATTGTCGTAGGTTCCGGGAGAGGCGACGGAGCCGCGAACTTCGCCGAGCTAGACTCCGACTTCTCCGAACCAGGCAAGCATGTTTGAACATTTGATATGGCAGATGTTTTGCATGTTCATGTGAAAGTTTGTGCGTGGCATGTGAGTGTCGATAAATACCTCGTTGCTTGTAAGGCAACGACCCGGTTGTTCCGAAGTTGCGATGACCTCTGATGAGAGGTGGCCTAATCATGTAGTGACATGAAGGGCAGCAAGGTGGTACTGTTGTAGCATGCCAGCCTTGCGTCATCCGACTCTCTTCGATGTTAACGTGGTTGGAGCCACGTTATCGATCTTTTCCCGCATGTTCCAAAGTTGCGATGACCTCTGATGAGAGGTGGCCTAATCATGTGGTGACATGAAGGGCAGCAAGGTGGTACTGTTGTAGCATGCCAGCCTTGTGTCATCCGACTTTTCCGACGTTAACATGGTTGGAGCCGTGTTATCGTCCCTTCCCCTTTCCGTGCTACCACATGTCTCATTGCCAGGATACGGTTTAGTAAGTTGGTAACCTCTTTCCGTGTACACACCAAACAGAGAGGCCGGGATGATGGTACCTTGGCCCAGGATTAAAGCCAGTCATTCGGTCAGGGGGCATGGGTGTTTCCGGTTGGGACCGAGAGGGGGGCACCCCCTTATAGCGCGCGTATAGAAATTTAATCCCATGCTACGCGAGGTTGTAGCCTCCCCGACTCAAGGTTTTTCTTGAATGTTGCCGAGGGTGATCCCTGGCTTCGGATGGTTAAATTGGGTGTGTACTGGTTAGACGTTTTCCTTCTAGAACACCGTAGACGGAACTAGTCCCCGTGACTACTGAAATCCGTTGGCTGTGGTTAAGTACAAACTCTGCAGAGTTAATTCTTTCCAAATCATCGTATCCATGATCAGTAATGTAGACTTTATATCCAAATCTATCCGTGTGAAAAACTTGCCCCCGGTGAACAAGCTCAAGTGGTAAATTCAATTTCATTGTTATTCCTGTGGATGGACTAACATTATATTTGTCTCGTGCTTGTGATAAGTTATATTCCCGAACTATTGTATTGTTGTGTTACAATATAAGCCCTTTATGAGACGTCGCGCAGACGTCCGACTGTGGCGTGTACTCGTTTCTCACTTTAAATATAAGCCCTTTATGCGATGTCGCTCAGACGTCCGACTGTGGCATGTACTGTCTTTATTTTCTGTTATAAGCCCTTTATGTGGTGTCGCCCCGACGCCCGACTGTGGCATTATCATTCCGCATTTTCCGCTCGAGGAGTCTTTCAGACACTCGTTTGGCACCAGTATTATTATTCCGCATTTTTCGCTCGAGGAGTCTTTCAGACACTCGTTTGGCACCAGTGTTATTATTCCGCATTTTTCGCTCGAGGAGTCTTTCAGACACTCGTTTGGCACCAGTATTATTATTCCGCATTTTCCGCTCGAGGAGTCTTTCAGACACTCGTTTGGCACCTGTATTATTATTCCGCATTTTCCTCTCGAGGAGTCTTTCAGACACTCGTTTGGCACCCGCATTACTATTCTGCAGTTTCCGCTCGAGGCGTCATTCAGACCCTCGCTTGGCACCCAGTATTTATTATCTCTATGTCTGATCACTCTGGTTAACTTGTTCATGTGTTTCATGTTTGCATTTGTTATACCTTATGTCCGAACTGTCTTGCGAGTACTTTCATAGTACTCACCTGGCTTGTTGATTTGGCCAGATGTTGACGAAGGCGATCTCTTGGATGAAGAGTTTGATAGCGCGTCCGATGCCTAGAGGAGTCCCAGTCAGTCCTGCGCGATCCCGGATATTGGTCACTTGTGTTGTTTACGCTTCCGCCCCCCGCAATAAGTCTTCTCGAGCCTCACTCCGACGCTCGATGAGTTGTAGTTTTCTGGAATCATGTCACTCGCTTGGCAGTGATATTTCCACCACCGTTATTATCGTGAGTTAGAAGTTTGCCACCCTATCCGCCGTATTGTTTTATCGGCGTGCATGTAATAAATTGTTGGGCAGTCTCTGCTCAACTTTGTATTATATTTAGTACTCCTGGTATTTTTCTTCTGTGACCAATGTATTGTCTATCAGTGAGAAGGAATTCTTCCTCGCTGGTCCGTAACAGGGATTGGTTTCTCAATAATTATTTTATTGAAAAACCGGTCGTGACAAGCTTGGTATCAGAGCCAGGCTGACTGTAGGAAGCCACTAGGTGCGACCGCTAATCGGTTATTAGCGTCTGTTGTGCTTCTTCAGCATTTTGCAATTGTAGCTATTTTCTGTTGGTCATCATAAAATTTATGACATGACTACTCAGAAATTTTGCCTACTTTTGTAGATGGCTGGCAGCAGCTGTGAGAATCGAGTGTTCACCAACGTGCCCGAGGGGTTTGTCAAGCTCCTCGTCTCCATCACCAAGCTCGCGATCGGGCCAGCAGCTCGCCCGGAGTTCACCCTCTATCAGCACAAGCTCAGTGACGACGTGTCTATGCACCAGGCTGTGGTGCAGTTCAAGGGAGGACGTTCAGCTGCACGCCACTTCCGTTTTGTGGGAAGGGCTATGCCTACGGAGAGGCATGCCATGCAGATGGCTGCCCGGGAGGCGATAGCTCGCCTTCGGGACATCCTTCCTACGATGAAGACTCGTCGCTACCGCTACCTCCCATGCCATGTGCCTTACACCAGCCACTATGCGTTCGCCTGCCATCGGGGAGAGCGAGATGAAGCCATCGAGATGGTTGTGGAGTATCTCAAGGCCCTAGAGGAGTCTTTCGACAACCTCGTAGATGATCTTGTGGCTGCCCGCATGGACTTAGTCCGGGGCGGTCCTGCCAGCAGGAAGGAGCTTCTCCACACGGCGCCGCCTCTGACATTCGTCTCGTCTTCAGCCTCGTATGCACCGGCCGTTTTGGCCACTGCTCGCCGTCTGCCTACCACTGAGGAGTTCGACCGAGTCATCGCTCCTACTCCAGTCAGAGCCGCACCGCCTGCCGCACGCGCTCTACCACCAGTCGCCCCCGCACCATCACCGCAGCGCAGCGTCGCACGCCAGGAGCCAGCTAGAGAGGAGGAGGTTGATTCTCCTGGACCGCTGAGCCTTGCCCTCGGCAAGGGGAAGGAGATCTTCACCATCTCCGACTGAGAGCACCGAGTAGCCGCGTGTTATGCCTGCTTGTTTGATGTGTTGCTTTTATCTGTACGCTAGTTTGTGTTGGTGTGTTTGCTGCCTTCCGGAGTAGTACGCTAGTTTTTAATAACATGTCAGGATTGTGTACGCACAACCTGAGTGCTGTATCTTGTGTTTGCTTTCGCATGTAAGATTTGTGTTAAGCACTTCTTCTCCGTGAAAATCATTTGTGTTTCTTGAAAACCTTGAAGCCTTTTTGATTATTGCCTTTGCAAGGGTTTTCCTGCGCTACACGGTTTTTCTCATGGGTTTTGCAAATGATACCCCAGACTGGAAAAATGTCTCGCCCTTGGACTCGCTCTATGCCCAATCAGCCAGAAGAGGTTTACGGAACACAGACCAGCAACAATTTCACTCAGGGTCAGTCCAGCCAACAGGACAGCGAAGCGGCACTATCTCAAGTATGCCGTCTCTTCGAGCAAAGCCAGCAACAGCACCAGGAGATGATGAACCATGTCATCAATATGGGAAACCACCGTGAACCCTATCAACCACATTCCAAGTTATCTGAGTTACAGAAGACTCGCCTCTCAACTTTTGCTCACACCGACAGGCCACTGGAAGCCGATGATTGGCTTCGCGAGATTGAAAGGAAACTGATTATCGCTCAATGCTCAGATCATGAGAAGGTGCTTTATGCACCACACTACCTTACTGGAGCAGCCGCAGCATGGTGGGAAAACTTCCTACACATGCACCCCAGGGAACACAACATCACCTGGGAAGAATTCAAGGAAGGCTACCGTGGGGCACACATTCCCAGGAGCATCCTAAAGATCAAGAAGAGAGAGTTTGATGACCTGAAGCAAAGAGGCATGACCGTCACAGAATACAACGGCCAGTTTACCCAACTATCTCGTTATGCCTACGACGAGCACATGACAGAAAACAAGAAGATGGAAAAATTCCTGGACGGCCTGGCACCAGCATTAAGATGCCAACTGATTGTACACACCTTTCCGGATTTTAAGACGCTGGTGGACAAGGCCATCACCCTGGAGAATGAGCGCCGTAGTCTGGAAGATATCCGCAAGCGGAAGAGGGACAAGACGACTCTTGCCCGCAGCAACCGAGGCAAGACTGAGGTCCCAAGGACAGACACGAGGAGATCCACGACTACTGAGCCAAGACCCGTCGGACAATTTCATGCCAGAGACAAGGAGTTCACATACCGTCCAGGGGTCACCTGCTATGCTTGTGGTCAACAAGGGCATTATGCTAAACAGTGCCCGAAGCCAAGAGACTCGGCACCCAAGCCGAACAATGGTGGAAACAATCCAGCCCCCAAGCGCAACAACTTCAATCCCAGCAACAACCACAGGAAGGGTCACTTGAACCATGTGACCAGGGAAGAAGCGCAGAATGCCCCAGACATCATGCTCGGTACGTTCCCTGTCAACACAGTACCTGCCACGGTTTTGTTTGATTCTGGAGCTTCCCATTCGTTCGTTTCGAAGAGTTTTGTTTCGCAACATGGTTTTCCGATACTCCCCTTGGAAAAATCTATGATCATCAAGTCCCCCGGAAATAAGCAAATTGCTCAGGGTTACTGCCAAGGAGTGGTCATTGAGTTCGAAGGACTACCATTCCACGCGAATCTCATCGTGTTGGAAAGTAAAGGACAGGATGTCATTTTAGGAATGGACTGGTTGACCACCAACAAAGGATTCATCGACTGTTTCAATCGGACAGTGATTCTCACTCACCATCACGGTAAGACTATAAGAGTTTCCGCTCAAGAAAGGCCACGATCACAGAAACCAAAACTGAACAAGATGGACATCGCAGAATTAAGAAAAGTGCCAGTGGTATGCGAGTTCCCTGGTGTGTTCCCGGAAGAACTACCAGGCATGCCACCAGACCGAGAGATCGAATTCAGCATCGAACTAGCACTTGGCACCACTCCCATTTATAAGAAGCCATATAGAATGGCACCCTCAGAATTGGTGGAGTTAAAGAAGCAGATAAAAGAATTATTGGACAAAGGATTTATTCGAGCCAGCTCCTCACCTTGGGGTTCGCCTGTGCTGTTCGCCAAAAAGAAGGATGGGACTTTAAGGCTGTGCATAGACTATCGAGCCCTCAATATGGTCACCATCAAAAACAAATATCCGATGCCACGAATAAATGATTTGTTTGACCAGCTCGCACAGGCCAAGGTATTCTCGAAAATTGATTTGAGATCGGGATATCACCAATTGAAGGTACGGACGGAAGATATTCCCAAGACAGCTTTCACTTCCAGATATGGGTTATACGAGTTTACGGTGATGCCTTTTGGACTAACGAACGCCCCCGCATATTTCGTCCACCTCATGAACAAAGTATTCATGAAATTCATGGACAAATTTGTGGTGGTATTCATTGACGACATTCTGGTTTACTCAAGGACACCAGAAGAACATGCTGAGCACCTCAGAATTGTTTTGGGAGAATTGAGGAAACATCAGTTGTACGCCAAATTTAGCAAATGCGAATTTTGGCTAAGACAAGTTGGTTTCTTGGGCCATATTTTGAACCAAGAAGGCGTGGCCGTAGACCCAGAAAAAGTCAAGGCCATACTAGACTGGAAGCCACCCGCGAATGTTACAGATGTGCGGAGTTTCCTAGGAATGGCCGGGTATTACAGGAGGTTTATTGAAGGATTCTCCACTGTGGCAAAACCTATAACACAGTTACTCAAGAAGGACAAGAAATTTGTATGGACAGAAGCATGCGAGCAGAGCTTCCAAGAACTCAAGAAAAAGCTGACAACCGCACCAGTCTTAACTGTGCCAGACATACACAAGAGTTTTGAAGTATATTGTGACGCGTCCCGAAAAGGTCTCGGATGTGTACTAATGCAAGACGGCAAAGTTGTCGCATATGCCTCCAGGCAACTGCGAAAACATGAGGAAAATTACCCAACACATGACTTGGAACTAGCAGCAGTTATACATGCACTCAAGGAGTGGAGGCACTTTCTGTTGGGAAATCGCTGTGAAATATATACAGACCATAAGAGCCTCAAATATATTTTCACACAGCCAGAGCTGAATTTACGCCAACGACGCTGGTTGGAACTGGTCAAAGACTATGACGTCGGCATCCACTACCACCCAGGAAAAGCAAATGTAGTGGCCGATGCCCTTAGTCGAAACCCCAGCCCGGACAGTGACGGTCAGCAAAGTTTGAGGCCTGAGTTTCAGCGAGAGTTCACTCGGCTCAACATGATGTTAGTCTCTGAGGGCACCATATCGAACCTGGAGATACAACCCACCCTAGTGGAACAGATCAAGAAGGCCCAACAGGGACATCCCAGTATCGAAGGCATAAAGAAGAAAATGAACCGTAGTAAGACTTCAGAATTCGTCACGGACAGTGAAGGAACATTATGGTACCGGGACAGACTTTGCGTACCTAACATTGAGGAACTCAAGCAACAGATCTTGACGGAGAGCCACACCGCTCCATACTCGATACATCCTGGAGGAACCAAAATGTACAAGGACATTCAGGAAAGATTTTGGTGGCACGGTATGAAAAGAGATATAGCCACATTCGTTGCTTGTTGCGATTCATGTCAGCGCATCAAGGCCGAGCACCAAAAGCCAGCAGGGCTACTCCAGCCTAACAGGATACCGGAGTGGAAATGGGATGAAATCGGAATGGACTTCATTGTCGGATTACCCCGGTCACAGCATGGAAATGACGCCATCTGGGTCATCACAGACCGACTAACCAAGGTTGCTCACTTCATTCCCGTGAAGACTACCTACTCCACACAAAGACTGGCAAAACTCTATCTCTCCCGTATAGTTTGCTTGCATGGAGTCCCAAAGACTATCATATCAGACCGAGGCACCCAATTCGTCTCCAAATTTTGGGATCACCTACAACAAGCTCTGGGCACGCAACTAGCTTTCAGTACAGCATACCACCCTCAGACAGATGGACAAACAGAGCGTGTAAACCAAATCCTAGAGGATATGCTAAGAGCCTGTGTACTCACCTATGGATCCAGTTGGGAAGAGAGTTTGCCGTATGCCGAATTTGCGTACAACAACAGTTACCAAACCAGTTTGCAAATGGCACCCTTTGAAGCATTGTACGGACGGAGGTGTCGTACCCCATTGAATTGGTCAGAAACAGGTGACAGCCGTATCTTCGGCCCAGATATGCTTAAGGAGGCCGAGAAAAAAGTTAAACAAATCAGGGACAGACTCAAGACAGCACAGAGCCGACAAAAGAGCTACTATGATCAGAAGCATCGTGAGGTCAGCTTTGAACCTGGTGATTCCGTATACCTCCGAGTATCTCCTATGAGGGGTCTGCAACGGTTCAAAATAAAGGGGAAACTAGCCCCAAGATTTATTGGACCATTTTGTGTGAAGGCACGAAGAGGCACGGTAGCCTACCAGCTAGACCTACCCAAGGAGCTGTCAGACGTCCATGACGTATTCCACGTCTCGCAGTTGAGGAAATGTGTAAGCAACCCAGAAATACATGTACCTCATGAGGACACTGATATACAACCAGATCTCACCTACAGAGAAAGGCCAGTAAAGATTTTAGAAGAGTCTGAACGGAGGACCCGTCAGAAAACGACAAAATTTTTCAGGGTCCAGTGGAGCAACCACATTGAGGATGAAGCTACATGGGAAAGGGAGGATTTCCTTCGAGTAGAGTATCCATATCTATTTGAGGATCAGCAGAAATCTCGAGGACGAGATTTTTCCTAAGGGGGTAGGTGTTGTGACACCCAAGTTTCTATTGAATTTTTCAAAAAGATTTTTTTTACTTGAAGGGAGTGATTTAAAAAATTTTCTTCAAGAGAACTCTCCCTCTCATATATTTTCTTTATGGCAAAAATTTTATTTGGATTCACCCAAGAGCTGCCTTTGACCTTGGGAGTTCTTGCTCTTCATTTGGGCTCAAGACAAAATGTTTTTCATTTGAGAGAATAACTTTTGAAAACCTTTTCTTGAATTTGCACTATGGCTTTTGGAAAGTACTTTGCCACTTTCAACTATTCCTTCTTGCCATGGCATAAGTGCAAATCCTCTCTCCTAACCCTTCCCTCACCTCTGGATCATGATTTGCATCAAATCCAGCAAGTTGAACCTCCCCATGTATTTATTTCCATTCAAATTTCATTCAAATATTTTCTGCCTTCTATTCTACCTCTTGGAGATTTACAAAGGAACTCCATTTTCTGTTTGGACTTTTACCACCAAACTTCTTTCCCCTCCTAGTCCTTTGAACCCTCAACCTAGAACCATGAAGATCCACTGGTCTCCAGTTCAAAATTTTCAAACTACATCAGCTGCAAGTTTGGACCAGATTTGGCAAATTTGGTGAAATTCATTCAAAACCTTCTCCAAAAATTCCAAGTAAATTCAGGCAGCCCATGGGTGCTTTGAGTGATCATCTCACCAAGTTACAGCTCCAGAAAAATTTATCTCTTTACCAAATCCTTCTGTCGAACACCTGCAGTGCATGGTCACTGTCAAGTTCAGTTAACTTCAGAGTTCAGTCAGTGCTCACTGTCGTTTTCTTCAGAGACGGGCATCGATCTCGCCAGTGCCATCGCGTCGCCTTGCTCCTCGTCCTCGCCCTCTTGTTCCTGCACCGCACGAGTGCCTGGCATCTTGCGGGCGTCGGCGACGAGCAGCAGAAGGTGCGCCGCCCCGTGACCGACGCCGGCGGCGGCTTTGCGGGCGCTAGCGGGAGACACGGCGCCGACGACGCCACCCAGCGCCGCCCAAACCACCGGAGCCCGCCGCGTGGCCTTCCACTCCCCCGAACGCGCTGCCGCTCTCGTCGTGAACCGCAGGGCGCGGAGCGCGCTCTCTGCCGCCGTTGAGCCCGTGCGGTCACCTCACCATGGACCGACGCCATTACGCCAAGACCAACCCCGTTCAGCTGCAAATCGAGTCCAGTAACATCCACTGATGCTGCTCGACCGCTCAAACCCCCTGCCAACCCACTGCTCCGCCGTAATCGCTCGCCGGAGATTCTCCGTTCACGGCCACCCCGTCGATCTGCCTATAAATAGGGGCCCCGAGCTTCAACTCGAGCACCCACCAGCCCTACACTTCCCCTAGAGCACGCCTAGCCACTGGAAGAGCCAGGAGGTCTCCTTCCTCGACTCCGGCCGCCGCGACCCGCCACGGGATCCAGCCCGATTCACCCCCGTGTGTGCTCCGCAGCCTCCATTCTCTTGCCAGTAACTTCACCATGCATCTCTCGTTCTGACCCGCACTTCAATTTGAAGCTTGCAGCCCTCCACCGGAGTTCCCCATCCTCACCTGAACCGCCGTCCGCCGGAGAAAGTGTCGCCGTCGACGTGGTGCTCCCCGTTGGACGAGTCCACCACCCACCGACGCGGAAGAAGACACTGAAGCTCTTGGTACCCTCCATTTCTCCTAACACGCCGTGGTTCGACGCCGGCGTCCATCGCCGTCTTCGGGCGCCGGCGAGCCTTTTCAAACCTAACATGCGGGCCCCGCGTGTCAGCCTCTGTTTTATTTTCCCCGAACCGTTTTCTGTTGGCGCCTTCGGGCAAAATACGTTTTCCCCTTTGCGCTTGCGCATTCCCAGCCGAAGCGTTTTCTGTTTTCTCAGTTAAAACCCTGAAACTTTTCTGTTTCATTATAGATAAGTCCCTGGACAGAAACCTTTATAACTTTTTAATAAAAAGGTATTTTTGAGTGATTCTTTTTCTGACAATCTTCAAATTTTGTCTAGTTTTTTTATGGGATTTATTTGAAAAATATTTGGAAAAGTTTCTGTGCATGTGTTGGTTTTTCACGTTAGAACCCGTTTCGTGATTGTCGTAGGTTCCGGGAGAGGCGACGGAGCCGCGAACTTCGCCGAGCTAGACTCCGACTTCTCCGAACCAGGCAAGCATGTTTGAACATTTGATATGGCAGATGTTTTGCATGTTCATGTGAAAGTTTGTGCGTGGCATGTGAGTGTCGATAAATACCTCGTTGCTTGTAAGGCAACGACCCGGTTGTTCCGAAGTTGCGATGACCTCTGATGAGAGGTGGCCTAATCATGTAGTGACATGAAGGGCAGCAAGGTGGTACTGTTGTAGCATGCCAGCCTTGCGTCATCCGACTCTCTTCGACGTTAACGTGGTTGGAGCCACGTTATCGATCTTTTCCCGCATGTTCCAAAATTGCGATGACCTCTGATGAGAGGTGGCCTAATCATGTGGTGACATGAAGGGCAGCAAGGTGGTACTGTTGTAGCATGCCAGCCTTGTGTCATCCGACTTTTCCGACGTTAACATGGTTGGAGCCGTGTTATCGTCCCTTCCCCTTTCCGTGCTACCACATGTCTCATTGCCAGGATACGGTTTAGTAAGTTGGTAACCTCTTTCCGTGTACACACCAAACAGAGAGGCCGGGATGATGGTACCTTGGCCCAGGATTAAAGCCAGTCATTCGGTCAGGGGGCATGGGTGTTTCCGGTTGGGACCGAGAGGGGGGGCACCCCCTTATAGCGCGCGTATAGAAATTTGATCCCATGCTACGCGAGGTTGTAGCCTCCCCGACTCAAGGTTTTTCTTGAATGTTGCCGAGGGTGATCCCTGGCTTCGGATGGTTAAATTGGGTGTGTACTGGTTAGACGTGTTCCTTCCAGAACACCGTAGACGGAACTAGTCCCCGTGACTACTGAAATCCGTTGGCTGTGGTTAAGTACAAACTCTGCAGAGTCAATTCTTTCCAAATCATCGTATCCATGATCAGTAATGTAGACTTTATATCCAAATCTATCCGTGTGAAAAACTTGCCCCCGGTGAACAAGCTCAAGTGGTAAATTCAATTTCATTGTTATTCCTGTGGATGGACTAACATTATATTTGTCTCGTGCTTGTGATAAGTTATATTCCCGAACTATTGTATTGTTGTGTTACAATATAAGCCCTTTATGAGACGTCGCGCAGACGTCCGACTGTGGCGTGTACTCGTTTCTCACTTTAAATATAAGCCCTTTATGCGATGTCGCTCAGACGTCCGACTGTGGCATGTACTGTCTTTATTTTCTGTTATAAGCCCTTTATGTGGTGTCGCCCCGACGCCCGACTGTGGCATTATCATTCCGCATTTTCCGCTCGAGGAGTCTTTCAGACACTCGTTTGGCACCAGTATTATTATTCCGCATTTTTCGCTCGAGGAGTCTTTCAGACACTCGTTTGGCACCAGTGTTATTATTCCGCATTTTTCGCTCGAGGAGTCTTTCAGACACTCGTTTGGCACCAGTATTATTATTCCGCATTTTCCGCTCGAGGAGTCTTTCAGACACTCGTTTGGCACCTGTATTATTATTCCGCATTTTCCTCTCGAGGAGTCTTTCAGACACTCGTTTGGCACCCGCATTACTATTCTGCAGTTTCCGCTCGAGGCGTCATTCAGACCCTCGCTTGGCACCCAGTATTTATTATCTCTATGTCTGATCACTCTGGTTAACTTGTTCATGTGTTTCATGTTTGCATTTGTTATACCTTATGTCCGAACTGTCTTGCGAGTACTTTCATAGTACTCACCTGGCTTGTTGATTTGGCCAGATGTTGACGAAGGCGATCTCTTGGATAAAGAGTTTGATAGCGCGTCCGATGCCTAGAGGAGTCCCAGTCAGTCCTGCGCGATCCCGGATATTGGTCACTTATGTTGTTTACGCTTCCGCCCCCCGCAATAAGTCTTCTCGAGCCTCACTCCGACGCTCGATGAGTTGTAGTTTTCTGGAATCATGTCACTCGCTTGGCAGTGATATTTCCACCACCGTTATTATCGTGAGTTAGAAGTTTGCCACCCTATCCGCCGTATTGTTTTATCAGCGTGCATGTAATAAATTGTTGGGCAGTCTCTGCTCAACTTTGTATTATATTTAGTACTCCTGGTATTTTTCTTCTGTGACCAATGTATTGTCTATCAGTGAGAAGGAATTCTTCCTCGCTGGTCCGTAACAGGGATTGGTTTCTCAATAATTATTTTATTGAAAAACCGGTCGTGACAATAACTTAGTTATAACGACCACAATTAACTAGATATAATGTCGCCGGGTAACGACTACACTTAATGCTTACTCGAGATCGTGGGCTAAGCCTCCATTAATTGGCTGACTGTTGGCCTGCTGGTAAACCAACTGGAAATCCTTGCCTGGTTAGAGGAAAAGGCGTCCGACTGGAAGATGACCCACTTACTAGGCCACATCATGGACTGTAACCTTCGTGGGCTTGGGCCTTTAGCTGGTCCTTATGTCGTTGTGGGCCTTCATGATGGGCATTCCCTCCCCAGTAGCCTCGAGTTCGTCAGGATCTTACCGCGGAAATGGAATGTGCCTTAGATAGAAAGGCGTTGACTGACCGACGAACTCGAGGTGCCATTTTTGTGGGCCATTTGATTGTTTTTGTGCTTGAGAAATATAACTCGATATGCATTTGAGACACACAAACTGATTACTTATACTGTGTAAATTACTAATTATATTTATCTTGTTCTATTTGTCGACTCCAGTTACAACTTTATCTTGGGGTATTTCTGTTAGAAGATTTATCCATGTGTTGTAAAGATTATATATTTTTTGTGCTATACTATGCTAGTTGTAGACTTGTGGTAACTCTTAGGCAGCCACCATTAAATTTTCTGATTTTGTATACTACACGTGACATGAATTCCTAAGGTCCAAGTATGTAGGGATTAGGATTTAGGAATTTTGGGGGTTTGATGGGATTGGGTGGAGGGAAGGGGATAACCAGCCCCCCCTCCCCCAACCCCTCAAACCTCATATGTGTGAAAAAGACCAATACTAAACAAGGCCTTACGTGACGGATTTTTATTTGGATGTGTAAAGGCCTTATTTTCGTGGGTGCATGCAATCTGCACTGGTGGTTGAGCCCGCATCCCCTCACCGTCTCTCGAGGCTTGAAACATGTTCGGACCAAAGCGTGTGATCCTTCATCGCCGGATGCCCCTGATAGGGTTTCGAAGGTTGGGAGTCTCTTTCAGGCTAGGTTTCCATGGCGGCAACTTCAAGCTCCGTGTTCGCGCAGCAGCACGATCTGGAAGCAATGATGAAGGAGTTAGGCCACACCGAGGATGATCGAGATGACTCGTAATTTTGAAAAGGAGGCAACGTAGAAGGCTGAACAATGTGTCGGTTGGCTATAGCTCGAGTTCATACGGATAGAGACTATGCCAAGTTGTGGTTGTACAAGACAAGGTTTTTAATTTCGGACATCACCAAAATATGCTAAATTTTGGAAATTATTTCGTATTTTGAGTTTCCAATATTCAATAAAAATTTAATGTTTTTAACCAAATTTACATTTTAGCTTGAATCAGGTTCGGAATTCCAGGGTTACAAGTATTTTGGACCCCATCAAAATATGCAAAATTTTATTGAAATTTTGATTTATGGTACACGAATGAGATCGGCTTGGGTACCAAATTCGTGTCCGATAGGAATTAGGAGGGAGGGAGAGTAAAACATGCCGACGATTTGTAGCCTAGAACCAAACCACCCGCGACCGCCACCGCGACACCCTCACAGTAACACGCCCCCGCCTCTTAATCCCTCTACAAGAAAACCCTACATCCCATCGCCCCCCTTCCACCCTCCACCTCGCCGCCGCCTCCTCTTCACCACCAACCTTGTCGCGCGCCTCCGCGCCGCCGCCGCCGCCATGGCGACCTCACTCTCATCCCACTCCCAGCTGCGCGCATGCCCCTCCCACGCCCACCGCGCCACCGTGCTCTCCCGCTCCCTCCTCCCCTTCCCGCGCCGCCACCACGGCTCCTCCCGCCGCGGCCTCTCCGCCCGCTCCGCCTCCTCCAACGGCGCCGCACAGGACACCGCCGTCACCGTACGCCACTTCGCCGCGGAGCCCACCAAGGGCGGCAAGCTCGCCGGCGTCAAGAAGATCATGATTCTCGGCGCGGGGCCTATCGTCATCGGCCAGGCGTGCGAGTTCGACTACTCCGGCACACAGGCCTGCAAGGCGCTCGTCGAGGAGGGATACGAGGTGGTGCTCGTCAACTCCAACCCGGCCACCATCATGACCGACCCCGACCTCGCCCACCGCACTTACATCGGGCCCATGACCCCGCCGCTCGTCGAGGGCATCATCGCCAATGAGCGCCCCGATGCGCTCCTCCCCACCATGGGCGGACAGACGGCGCTCAACCTCGCCGTCTCTCTCGCTGAATCCGGCGCGCTCGATCGGCTCGGTGTGCGCCTCATCGGCGCTTCCCTCCCTGCTATCCGCGCCGCCGAGGACCGCCAGCTCTTCAAGCAGGCCATGGACCGCATCGGACTCAAGACGCCCCCCTCTGGCATCGGCACCACGCTTGAGGAGTGCCTCGCAATCGCCAAGGACATTGGTGAGTTCCCCCTCATTGTCCGACCAGCTTTCACACTTGGTGGCACTGGGGGAGGCATCGCCTATAACAGGGCCGAGTTTGAGGACATTTGCCGGTCTGGTCTGGCGGCTTCACACACGCAGCAGGTGCTTGTGGAGAAATCCCTGCTCGGGTGGAAGGAGTACGAGCTGGAGGTGATGCGTGACATGGCTGACAATGTGGTCATCATCTGCTCCATTGAGAACATCGACCCCATGGGCGTGCATACAGGTGATTCGATCACGGTAGCGCCTGCTCAGACGCTCACTGACAAGGAGTACCAGAGACTCAGGGACCATTCGGTGGCCATCATCCGGGAGATTGGTGTGGAATGCGGTGGCTCCAATGTGCAGTTCGCCGTTAACCCTGCGGATGGGGAGGTCATGGTGATTGAGATGAACCCCAGGGTTTCAAGGTCATCAGCTCTTGCATCAAAGGCGACTGGGTTCCCTATAGCCAAGATGGCAGCAAAACTCTCAGTAGGTTATACGTTGGACCAGATTCCAAATGATATCACAAAGAAGACGCCTGCTAGCTTTGAGCCCTCCATTGACTATGTTGTCACAAAGGTAGTCATTTTGAATCTCTTTGCAGCCTCCTTGGGGCAAATCGTATTTGGTTCATTGTAGAAATTTTGCATCCATCCAACATTAACTTTGTGTTGTGTAGATGGTGTTTGCTGCAACTTCCAACTGTAGTACCGATAGCTTACTCTTTATGTGCTCTGCATGCCATAGAACTTTTCAACTGCTAATGATTGGTTTGGCCAGCATACTCTCAAGATATTTTAACAGGATGAGTAAAATTTCTTATTCCTTGCTTAAGGGAATTGTCATATGTGCATCGGCATCTCCCTGTCAGTAGTTCAATGGCGCTTCTTTATTCGACTAAAGATAAAGTAGTACTGTTTAGTTATCCTTTATCTCTTGCACGGTTTACTTCATGTTGCTTCACTAATCATTCTTATCTTCTTGGCTACATTAGTCAATTCAGAATCCAAACATCACAATCAAATGAGTTCCTATTTTGTTCTTTATATTGGAGCTCTGCATCTTTGACTAATCTAATTGCTGTGTTCCTACTTCTAATTGCTAGCACACCAAATATTAATCTGTAAAGCATAACTTGATATCAAGGAGACTGTCATGTTTGTAAATTTCTTTCTATCTCATAGCTTTTCTTAGATGTTATCTCATGTTGTTCTTACTGCAAATAATTTAACATCCGCATGTTGGAATATACTCGAGAAGCAGCAAACAATGATCTTGCTACTTTTATTGATTTGCTCATTTGCATGTTCTTTATGTTTTTCATCATTCGGAGGTTGTACTTGTACTGTTCGTTCAGCTCAGCTAATGTATTGTATTTGCTTTGCAGATACCGCGATTTGCGTTCGAGAAATTCCCTGGTTCTGAACCAATATTAACCACACAGATGAAGTCTGTTGGTGAGTCAATGGCATTAGGGCGGACCTTCCAGGAATCTTTCCAGAAAGCTGTTCGTTCATTGGAGACTGGCTTTGCAGGGTGGGGTTGTGCGCCCATCAAGGAACTTGACTGGGACTGGGAAAAGATAAAATATAGCTTACGTGTACCTAATCCAGATCGTATCCATGCTGTTTATGCTGCTTTCAAAAAAGGCATGAGGGTTGAAGACATTCATGAAATTAGTTTTATTGATAAATGGTTCCTTACAGAGCTCAAGGAGCTAGTTGATGTTGAGCAGTTCCTTATTTCAAAGAACTTAGACCAGCTCTCAAAAGATGACTTCTATCAAGTGAAGAGGAGGGGTTTTAGTGACAAGCAGATTGCATTTGCGACATCTTCGTCAGAAAGTGATGTGAGAGCGAGGCGTTCTGCATTAGGAGTCACTCCAACATACAAGCGTGTTGATACCTGTGCCGCTGAGTTTGAAGCCAACACCCCGTATATGTACTCTTCATATGAGTATGAATGTGAGTCAGCTCCAACTAATCGGAAGAAAGTCTTAATATTGGGTGGTGGACCCAATAGGATAGGGCAGGGTATTGAGTTTGATTACTGCTGTTGCCATGCCTCATTTGCGCTCCGAGAGGTTTGTTTTTACTTCATTTGTTTCCACCTTACTTTTTATGGCCCGTGTTTCATCATGAGTTTAATAGGCAATTACATTCTGGTATAGGCCTCCTTTTTTAAATATAAAATTGTAGCGCTGATGTAATAAATTTCTTTGTCAGGCCGGATATGAGACTATAATGATGAACTCCAATCCGGAGACTGTCTCAACTGACTACGATACCAGCGACCGGCTGTACTTTGAACCATTGACAGTTGAGGATGTAACAAATGTCATTGATTTGGAGCGCCCAGATGGTATAATTGTGCAGTACGGAGGGCAAACTCCTCTAAAGCTCGCCCTTCCGATACAACGCCATCTAGAGGAGAAGAAGCTGCGGTCTGCTTCAGGCACAGGATTTGTGAAGATATGGGGAACGTCACCCGATTCTATTGATGCCGCAGAGGACAGAAAAAGATTTAACGCAATTCTTGAAGAGCTTGGGATTGAGCAACCTAAAGGAGGGATAGCAAGAAGTGAGTCTGATGCGTTGTCAATTGCTTCAGAAGTAGGCTACCCTGTTGTTGTCCGGCCCTCATATGTTCTTGGTGGACGAGCAATGGAGATTGTGTACAATGATGAAAAATTGATAAAGTACCTTGCGACTGCAGTGCAAGTAGATCCAGAACGGCCTGTCCTGGTGGATAAATATCTGAATGATGCAATTGAAATTGATATTGATGCATTGGCAGACTCAGTTGGGAATGTTGTGATCGGTGGAATTATGGAGCATATTGAGCAGGCTGGTATACATTCTGGTGATTCTGCATGTTCTCTTCCCACTAGAACGGTCTCAACCAAGTGCTTGGATATTATTCGGTCATGGACCACAAAGCTTGCAAAGCGTCTCAATGTCTGTGGGCTCATGAACTGCCAGTACGCTATCACTCCTACTGGTGAGGTGTACCTTCTTGAGGCAAATCCACGAGCTTCACGCACAGTCCCTTTTGTCTCAAAAGCAATTGGCCACCCGTTGGCTAAATATGCATCTCTGATCATGTCTGGAGTGACCTTGCCAGAGCTTGGGTTTACGAAAGAAGTGATTCCTAAGCATGTTTCTGTCAAGGAGGCTGTTCTTCCATTTGAGAAATTCCAAGGGTGTGACATTCTTCTTGGACCAGAGATGCGCAGCACTGGAGAGGTTATGGGCATTGACTATGAGTTTTCTGGCGCGTTTGCAAAGGCTCAGATTGCCGCTGGACAGATACTCCCTGTAAGTGGCACTGTGTTTGTTAGCCTAAACGACTTGACGAAACGCCACCTTGCTGAAATTGGGCGTGGGTTCCGTGAACTTGGGTTCAACATCATTGCAACATCTGGAACAGCCAAAGTACTTCAGCTTGAGGGCATCCCAGTGGAGCCAGTTCTGAAGATACACGAGGGGCGACCAAATGCCAGAGATATGCTCAAGAATGGTCAGATACAGGTGATGGTGATAACAAGCTCAGGCGATGACCTTGACTCGAGAGATGGCCTCCAGCTGCGTAGGCTAGCTCTGGCCTACAAGGTGCCCATAATCACAACTGTGGATGGTGCACGGGCTACCATGGACGCCATCAAGAGTATGAAGAACAAGTCAATTGAGATTCTTGCATTGCAAGACTATTTCCAGCCTGCCGATGCACCACAGAAGCTGCCCGCCGCACAAGTTGCCCCTTAGGGTCATATACCCTCATGCTCGCCCTTTTTCCATCTAATGTCTTTATTAATATGAACTAGAATCCTGCGCCATGCAGGATTTTGTTTACCTGCTGCTACGATAGTCACACCTACTGCATGCGCAAAGGCAAGTGTCGAGATCACATTTGGTTGCTGAGTGTTGGGAGTCAAAAATTGATGTTGGGGATTTGTATTTTTACCGTGTAAGAGTAGGGTCGGCATCTATCTATCTATAGAATAAGGCCTCCAGTTGCAATCTGATGGTTGTATCATCTCCACACTGGAGCATGTACTTGTATCCCCGTGGCGCAAATTTGTGCAACCTATCTATATTGTACTTATTTGTCCCCAAACATTGTGATGATAATTTTTATCTGCCATGCTCCTGGTTACCCGCGGTTTCTACCAGGTTCTCTTGCAGTTTGTTTGCATCTCCACATAAAAATCCTTCTGCGCTTGAATATTGGAGGAGAATTTAATCGTCTCAATGTTTGTTAGTTATGTTTCGTGTCGGCAAATGATCTTTCTGTTTGGGTTTTTACACGAGTTTCAGGCAATCTCTCTCTCTCTCTCTCTTTCTTTTTTGAAGCTAGGCAATCTCTCTTTCGTAGGCACGTTGAGATGGTGATGTGATGTTATGTGAGGACGGGGGACAGATAATTCCAGGATAGTTGTCAAACAAGCGAGTTGTACATCTAATCAAAGGGTGTAGGTGGAGTGAGAAGAAGTCTTTGCCAACGGGAGCGGCTCGTGTGAGCTTGCTGCGGATTCACATGCGCGTTGTAAAACGATTCAATGGTCAAACACACATAAGACACACACACTCGGAGATAGATGTTTGCCTTAGAAAATTAGAAGGAGCATCCATACAAAGGTGACACCACCAAAGGAACATGTTTATGGATGTCTCGCTATCGACTGGTATGCCGACTACGCATTTGGCTTTTGGAACTGGAAGTAGCCAAGCTCGTGTTTCCTACTTCAAGGAAGGATGGATAAGGTCTGGGAGCAACTCCGCCACCCCGATCTACAGTACACGAATAGACTTGGACTGAGGGCACCGCGCAGCTGGAATTTGACTTTCAGACATGTCATGCTCCACAGTCAGAAGTTCAAAATAGCAGTCAAGCCAGCTCGTCGTCTTGCCACTGTGCTTTTCCGTTCAACATACGCAAAGCGCCCAAGCCAAACGAGGAATGCCAAAGAAACTCGCAGGACGCTTCTTTTCTCCTCCCGCGACGTTTCCAAGTTGTGCGCTTGAATTGACCTGCCTCTTTTCATCGAGGACATTGTATTTTCCTCTTCTTTTCTTTTCCTTCTGAAAAGATATTGATGTACTTTCATCTTTATGGGTAGCAAATTTATACACTTGCAGTTTTTTTCCAGCCTGTTCCCTGTCTTTCCAGCCTTTTTTATCACCGCCGTGATAGTTGTTGTTGGCTTGACGATTTGTCACACAAATGGGCCGGGCCTTGTTTTAGGCCTGTCCATTGCAAAGTATCACTGCCTGGGCTTTTTCTTTTTCTTCATATGCACAAAATATTACACCATTACTCAAACTTCAGTCGATCTAGCCTGTTTTCGCAGTGCACACACAAACATGTGCCTTGCTTGTCAAAGGAAAAAAAAAGCTAGAGGGAACAACATTCCCTCGATGGAGGGTCGTCTTAAATTGTTGTTTCTCGTGCGACGGGAGAAACTAAGACAAACAAAAATAAAATAAAAATAAAATGCAAAGTCAGTTAAAATCGCGCTGTACTCCTGATGAGGACATTCCTACCACTGTTATCCTCATAGCCCCTGCTACTACATACTAGATAGGATTAGTTACTAGAGCTCACGCACATTAACTAAACTATCAGGTACCTTCATTTTTTGGAACCATTTTCAATGCTCATGAAAATATGATGTTGCCCAAATCAGATATGTTCTTATAGCTTAGGAGTGAAGGGTCTAGCATGGACAAGAGGGATGGACAATGGAGTATGATCAAGCATGGAGGACAAAGCAGACAATCTAGATGAGAAATAAATATTGCACATTGAAGATGATATGTTGATCGCCCTAGTGACAGTTGTTGGCTTGACGATTTGTCATACAATTGGGCCGAGCCTTGTTGTTTTAGACTTGTTGATTATATACATATATCACTAATTGGGCTTTTCCTTTTATTATATATGCACAAATATCACACCATTAGTCAAATTTTAGTCGATCTAGCTTGTTTTCGCATTACACAAACAAGCATGTGCCTTGCTTGTAAAAAAAACCATAGAGGGAACAACATTTCCTCGATGGGGGCCTGTCTTAAATTGTTGTTTTTCGTGCAGCCGGAGAAACTAGAACAAACAAAAATAAAAATAAAATGCAACACCACATCCGTTAAAGTCACGTTGTACTACTCATGAGGACATTCCTACCACTGGTATCCTCATAGCCCCCACTGCTACACAGATATGATCAATTACTAGAGCTCACACACATCAACTATTTTATAAGGTGCTTTCATTTCTTGGAACCATTTCCAATGCTCATTAGAATTTGATGCTGCCGAATCAGATATATTTTTATTGCTTAGGAGTGAAGGATCTAGCATGGATAAGAGGGATGACCATTGAAACATGATCAAGCACGGAGAACAAGGAAAGCGCATCTACATGAAAAATAATTATTGCACATTGAAGATGACATCTTCCCCTGTTTGTGGCCCGTTCCCTATCTTGCCAGCCTTTTTGATCGCCGTCGTGATAGTTATTGTTGGCTTGACGATTTGTCACACAATTGGGTTGGACCTTGTTGTTTTAGGCTTGTTGGTTGTGTGCAAAATATCACTGCGTGGGCTTTTTCTCCATATAAGACAAAAAGCAAGACATTAATGTTGGGGAACGTAGTAATTTCAAAATTTTCCTACGCACACGCAAGATCATGGTGATGCATACCAATGAGAGGGGAGAGTGTCGTCCACGTACCCTCGTAGACTGTAAGTGGAAGCGTTATGACAACGTAGTTGATGTAGTCGTACGTCTTCACGATTCGACCGATCCAAGTACCGAACGCACGGCACCTCCGAGTTCAGCACACGTTCAGCTCGGTGACGTCCCACAAACTCACGATCCAGCAGAGCTTCAAGGGAGAGTTTCGTCAGCACGACGGCGTGATGACGGTGATGATGATGCTACCGACGCAGGGCTTCGCCTAAGCACCGCTACGATATGACCGAGGTGGATTATGGTGGAGGGGGGCACTGCACACGGCTAAAAGATCAATGATCAACTTGTGTGTCTATGGGGTGCCCCCCTCCCCCGTATATAAAGGAGTGGAGGAGGGGGAGAGGCCGGCCCTCCTAGGCGCGCCCCAAGGGGAGTCCTACTCCCGCCGGGAGTAGGACTCCAACCCTTCCAAGAGTAGGAGTAGGAGAGAGGGAAGGAGGAGAGAGGGGGAAGGAAAGGGGGGCGTCGCCCCCCTCCTTGTCCAATTCGGACTAGAGGGGGAGGGGGCGCGCGGCCTGCCCTAGCCGCCCCTCCTCTTCTCCACTAAGGCCCAATAGGCCCATTACACTCCCCGGGGGGTTCCGGTAACCCCCCGGTACTCCGGTATTAGTCCGAACTTGTCCGGAACCTTTCCGAAGTCCAAACATAGTCGTCCAATATATCGATCTTTATGTCTCGACCATTTAGAGACTCCTCGTCATGTCCGTGATCATATCCCGGACTCCAAACTACCTTCGGTACATCAAAACACATAAACTCATAATACCGATCGTCACCGAACGTTAAGCGTGCGGACCCTACGGGTTCGAGAACTATGTAGACATGACCGAGACACATCTCCGGTCAATAACCAATAGCGGAACTTGGATGCTCATATTGGCTCCTACATATTCTACGAAGATCTTTATCAGTCAAACCGCATAACAACATACGTTGTTCCCTTTGTCATCGGTATGTTATTTGCCCAAGATTCGATCGTCGGTATCTCAATACCTAGTTCAATCTCGTTGCCGGCAAGTCTCTTTACTCGTTTCGTAATGCATCATCCCGCAACTAACTCATTAGTCATATTGCTTGCAAGGCTTATAGTGACGTGCATTACCGAGAGGGCCCAGAGATACCTCTCCGACAATCGGAGTGACAAATCCTAATCTCGATCTATGCCAACTCAACAAGTACCATCGGAGACACCTATAGAGCACCTTTATAATCACCCAATTACGTTGTGACGTTTGGTAGCACACAAAGTGTTCCTCCGGTATTCGGGAGTTGCATAATCTCATAGTAATAGGAACATGTATAAGTCATGAAGAAAGCAATAGCAATATACTAAACGATCAAATGCTAAGCTAACGGAATGGGTCAAGTCAATCACATCATTCTTCAATGATGTGATCCCGTTAATCAAATGACAACTCATGTCTATGGCTAGGAAACATAACCATCTTTGATTCAACGAGCTAGTCAAGTAGAGGCATACTAGTGACACTCTTTTTGTCTATGTATTCACACATGTACTAAGTTTCTGGTTAATACAATTCTGGCATGAATAATAAACATTTATCATGATGTAAGGAAATATAAATAACAACTTTATTATTGACTCTAGGGTATATTTCCTTCAGTCTCCCACTTGCACTAGAGTCAATAATCTAGTTCACATCGCTATGTGATTTAACACCAATAGTTCACATCACCATGTGATTAACACCCATAGTTCACATCGCCATGTGACCAATACTCAAAAAGGTTTACTAGAGTCAATAATCTAGTTCACATCGCTATGTGATTAACACCCAAGAGTATAAGGTATGATCATGTTTTGCCTGTGAGAGAAATTTTAGTCTACGGGTATGCCACATTCAGATTGTATGTATTTTGCAAATTACTATGTCTACAATGCTCTGCAGGGATCTACTCTAGCTAATTGCTCCCACTTTCAATATGTATCTAGATCGAGACTTAGAGTCATCCAGATTGGTGTCAAAGCTTGCATCGACATAACTC
Source organism: Aegilops tauschii subsp. strangulata (assembly GCF_002575655.3). Taxonomy (NCBI): domain Eukaryota; kingdom Viridiplantae; phylum Streptophyta; class Magnoliopsida; order Poales; family Poaceae; genus Aegilops; species Aegilops tauschii. The sequence continues at coordinate 287,279,777 of NC_053037.3, forward strand.
TTTACGACGAACCTTTTGTCACCTCCATAACCGAGAAATATTTCCTTAGTCCTCTAAGGATAATTTTTTGACCGCTGTCCAGTGATCTACTCCTAGATCAAAATTGTACTCCCTTGCCAAACTCAGGGCAGGGTATACAATAGGTCTGGTACACATCATGGCATACTTTATAGAACCTATGACTGAGGCATAGGGAATGACTTTCATTCTCTCTCTATCTTCTGCCGTGGTCGGGCTATGAGTCTTATCAACTTCACACCTTGCAACACAGGCAAGAACTCTTTCTTTGACTATTCCATTTTGAACTACTTCAAAAACTTGTCAAGGTATGTACTCATTGAAAAAAACTTATCAAGCGTCTTGATCTATCTCTATAGATCTTGATGCTCAATATGTAAGCAGCTTTACCGAGGTCTTTCTTTGAAAAACTCCTTTCAAAATACTCCTTTATGCTTTCCAGAAAATTCTACATCATTTCCGATCAACAATATGTCATTCACATATACTTATCAGAAATGCTGTAGTGCTCCCACTCACTTTCTTGTAAATACAGGCTTCACCGCAAGTCTGTATAAAACTATATGCTTTGATCAACTCATCAAAGTGTATATTCCAACTCCGAGATGCTTGCACCAGTCCATAAATGGATCGCTGGAGCTTGCATATTTTGTTAGTGCCTTTAGGATTGACAAAACCTTCCGGTTGCATCATATGCAACTCTTCTTTAATAAATCCATTAAGGAATGCAGTTTTGTTTATCCATTTGCCAGATTTCATAAAATGCGGCAATTGCTAACATGATTCGGACAGACTTAAGCATCGCTATGAGTGAGAAAAACTCATCGTAGTCAACACCTTTGTTAAGGCATATCTCTCTAGATGTAGTTTTGGTGATTGATGACAACATGTTTGCAGACTAATCATGTGCTTTGAGCATTTCAGAGATTCATCCTTTGGCACGAGACGATTTCTTTCCCCTCGGAGTGTCATTCAAGACGGTGTAGCTCTTTCGCTTCTATTTTGGTGGACTAGTTCCGTAGGAGTCACCGTACTATCAAGAGGGGGTCCGCTTTGGTAAGGCTAGGGTGGAATCAACACGTACACATCCTTTTCACACCCTCTGAGCCTTTCCGCTTCAATGGAGAGCTCGTTTCCCTTTCTTTGGGCTTTGTCTGGTCCCAGCGGTAGTACCGCGGTACCCAGCGGTAGTACCGCTTAGGGGTCACAGGCGGCAGTACCGCTCCGCAGCGGTAGTACCGCTGGTGGGTCCTCAGCCGTAGTACCGCTGCGGTACCAGGCCCCTACCGCGTCGATTCGAGGGGGTCGATTCTTGTGTCGGATTGTGCGGTAATATGCAGCGGCAGTAGAGCGGCAGTGCCGCTCATGAGCGGTAGTACCGCCCTACCACCGCGGCAGTACCGCTCGGGTCCCTCTCTCTCCTGCCCTCCAAACTGCACGGCAGTACCGCCTGGGGGAGCGGTAGTACCGCTGTGCACAGCGGTAGTGCCGTTGCCTCCTGCGGTAGTACCGCCCTCTGCGGGGCTGTTTTGGGGGGTAACGGTTGGATTGTTCCCCCCACTATATAAGGAGGTCTTCTTCCCCAAAGTTGACCTACCTCTTCCCCCAAAAGCTCCATTGTTGCTCCAAGCTCCATTTTCGCCCGATCTCTCTCCCTAGCCAATCAAACTTGTTGATTTGCTCGGGATTGGTTGAGAAGGCCCCGATCTACACTTCCACCAAGAGAAATTTGATTCCCCCACTAATCCCTAGCGGATCTTGTTACTCTTGGGTGTTTGAGCACCCTAGACGGTTGAGGTCACCGCGGAGCCATAGTCCATTGTGGTGAAGCTTTGTGGTGTCGTTGGGAGCCTCCAATTAAGTTGTGGAGATTGCCCCAACCTTGTTTGTAAAGGTCCGGTCGCTGCCTTCAAGGGCACCAATAGTGGAATCACGGCATCTCGCATTGTGTGAGGGCGTGAGGAGAATACGGTGGCCCTAGTGGCTTCTTGGGGAGCATTGTGCCTCCACACCGCTCCAACGGAGACGTACTTCCCCTCAAAAGGAAGGAACTTCGGTAACACATCCTCGTCTTCACCGGCTCCACTCTTGGTTATCTCGTCCATTTACTTTCGCAAGCTTACTTGTGTTAAATCCCTTGCTTGCTTGTGTGCTTGTTGTCATTGCATCATATAGGTTGCTCACTTAGTTGCATATCTAGACAACCTACTTTGATGCAAAGTTTAAATTGGTAAAGAAAAGCTAAAAATTGTTAGTTGCCTATTCACCCCCTCTAGTCAACTATATCGATCCTTTCAACCTTGAACTTGTCGAAAACCTTTGGCGATAAGTCGAGCTTTGTAGATAGTAACACTACCATCAGCGTCCGTCTTCCTCTTGAAGATCCATTTATTCTCAATGGCTCACTGATCATTGGGCAAGTCAATCAAAGTCCACACTTTGTTCTCGTACATGGATCCCATCTCAGATTTCATGGCCTCAAGCCATTTCGTGGAACCTGGGCTCATCATCGCTTCCTCATAGTTCGTAGGTTCGTCATGGTCAAGTAACATGACCTCCAGAACAGGATTACCGTACCACTCTGGTGCGGATCTCACTCTAGTTGACCTACGAGGTTCGGTAGTAACTTGATCTGAAGTTACATGATCATCATCATTAGCTTCCTCACTAATTGGTGTAGGAGTCACAAGAACAGATTTCTGTGATGAACTACTTTCCAATAAGGGAGCAGGTACAGTTACCTCATCAAGTTCTACTTTCCTCCCACTCATTTCTTTCGAGAGAAACTCCTTCTCTAGAAAGGATCCATTCTTAGCAACGAATGTCTTGCCTTCGGATATGTGATAGAAGGTGTACCCAACTGTCTCCTTTGGGTATCCTATGAAGACACATTTCTCCGATTTGGGTTTGAGCTTTATCAGGATGAAACTTTTTCACATAAGCATCGCCACCCCAAACTTTAAGAAACGACAACTTTGGTTTCTTGCCAAACCACAGTTCATATGGTGTCGTCTCAACGGATTTAGATGGTGCCCTATTTAACGTGAATGCAGTCGTCTCTAATGCATAACCCCAAAACGATAGTGGTAAATCGGTAAGAGACATCATAGATTGGACCATATCTAATAAAGTATGGTTACGATGTTCGGACACACCATTACGCTTTGGTGTTCCAGGTGGCGTGAGTTGCGAAACTATTCCGCATTGTTTCAAATGAAGACCAAACTCGTAACTCAAATATTCTCCTCCATGATCAGATCGTAGAAACTTTATTTTCTTGTTACGATGATTTTCCACTTCACTCTGAAATTATTTGAACTTTTCAAATGTTTCAGATTTATGTTTCATCAAGTAGATATACCCATATCTACTCAAATCATCTGTGAAGGTTAGCAAATAACGATACCCGCCGCGAGCCTCAACACTCATCAGACCGCATACATCAGTATGTATTATTTCCAATAAGTCAGTTGCTCGCTCCATTGTTCCGGAGAACGGAGTCTTAGTCATCTTGTCCATGAGGCATGGTTCGCAAGCATCAAGTGATTCATAATCAAGTGATTCCAAAAGCCCATCAACATGGATTTTCTTCATGCGCTTTACACCAATATGACCTAAACGGCAGTGCCACAAATAAGTTGCACTATCATTATTAACTTTGCATCTTTTGGTTTCAATATTATGAATATGTGTATCACTACGATCGAGATTCAATAAACCATTCACCTTGGGTGTATGACCATTGAAGGTTTTATTCATGTAAACAGAACAACAATTATTCTCTGACTTTAAATGAATAACCGTATTGCAATAAACATGATCAAATCATATTCATGCTTAACGCAAACACCAAATAACATTTATTTAGGTTCAACACTAATCCCGAAAGTATAGGGAGTGTACGATGATGATCATATCAATCTTGGAACCACTTCCAACACACACCGTCACTTCACCCTTGACTAGTCTATGTTCATTCTGCAACTCCCGTTTCGAGTTACTAATCTTAGCAACTGAACTAGTATCAAATACTGAGGGGTTGCTATAAACACTAGTAAAGTACACATCAATAACATGTATATCAAATATACCTTTGTTCATTATGCCATCCTTCTTATCCGCCAAGTATCTAGGGCAGTTCCACTTACAATGACCAGTCCCTTTACAGTAGAAGCACTTAGTCTCGGGCTTAGGTCCAGACTTGGGCTTCTTCACTTGAGCAGCAACTTTCTTGCCGTTCTTCTTGAAATTCCCCTTCTTCCCTTTGCCCTTTTTCTTGAAACTAGTGGTCTTGTCAACCATCAACACTTTATTCTTTTCTTGATTTCTACCTTCGCCGATTTTAGCATCGCGAAGAGCTTGGGAATTGTTTTCGTCACCCCTTGCATATTATAGGTCATCACGAAGTTCTAGTAACTTGGTGATAGTGACTTGAGAACTTTTGTCAATTACTATCTTATCTGGAAGATTAACTCCCACTTGATTCAAGCAATTGTAGTACCCAGACAATCTGAGGATATGCTCACTAGCTGAGCTATTCTCCTCCATCTTGTAAGCAAAGTACTTGTCAAAGGTCTCATACCTTTCGACATGGGCATGAGTCTGAAATACTAATTTCAACTCCTGAAACATCTCATATGCTCCGTGGCGTTTCAGAAACGTCTTTGAAGCCCTGATTCTAAGCCGTAAATCATGGTGCACTAAACTATCAAGTAGTCATCATATCGAGCTTGCCAAACGTTCATAACGTCTGCATTTGCTCCTGCAATCGGTCTGTCACCTAGCGGTGCATCAAGGACATAATTCTTCTGTGCAGCAATGAGGATAATCCTCAGATCATGGATCCAATCCTCATCATTGCTACTAACTTCTTTCAACTTAGTTTTCTCTAGGAACATATCAAAACTAAAACAGGAGAGCTAAACGAGCTATTGATCCACAACATAGATATGCTAATACTACCAGGACTAAGTTCATGATAAATTAAAATTCAATTAATCATATTACTTAAGAACTCCCACTTAGATAGACATCCCTCTAATCATCTAAGTGATCACGTGATCCATATCAACTAAACCATGTCCGATCATCACGTGAGATGGAGTAGTTTTCAATGGTGAACATCACTATGTTGATCGTATCTACTATATGATTCACGCTCGACCTTTCGGTCTCAGTGTTCCGAGGCCATATCTGCATATGCTAGGCTCGTCAAGTTTAACCCGGGTATTTCTGCGTGTGCAAAACTGGCTTGCACCCGTTGTATGTTAATGTAGAACTTATCACACCCGATCATCACGTGGTGTCTCGGCACGACGAACTTTGGCAACGGTGCATACTCAGGGAGAACACTTGTACCTTGAAATTTAGTGAGAGATCATCTTATAATGCTACCGTCAATCAAAGCAGAATAAGATGCATAAAGGATAAACATCACATGCAATCAATATAAGTGATATGATATGGCCATCATCATCTTGTGCCTTTGATCTCCATCTCCAAAGCACCGTCATGATCACCATCGTCACCGGCTTGACACCTTGATCTCCATCAAAGCATCGTTGTCATCTCGCCAACTATTGCTACTACGACTATCGCTACCGCTTAGTGATAAAGTAAAGCAATTACAGGGCGATTGCATTGCATACAATAAAGCGACAACCATATGGCTCCTGCCAGTTGCCGATAACTCCGTTACAAAACATGATCATCTCATACAACAAAATATAGCATCATGCCTTGACCATATCACATCACAACATGCCCTGCAAAAACAAGTTAGACGTCCTCTATTTGTTGTTGCAAGTTTTACGTCGCTGCTACGGGCTGAGCAAGAACCGTTCTTACCTACGCATCAAAACCACAACAATATTTCGTCAAGTTAGTGTTGTTTTAACCTTCACAAGGACCGGGCGTAGCCACACTCGATTCAACTAAAGTTGGAGAAACTGACACCCGCCAGCCACATGTGTGCGAAGCACGTCGGTAGAACCAGTCTCGCGTAAGCGTACACGTAATGTCGGTCCGGGCCGCTTCATCCAACAATACCGCCGAATCAAAGTATGACATGCTGGTAAGCAGTATGACTAGTATCGCCCACAACTCACTTGTGTTCTACTCGTGCATATAACATCTACGCATAAACCTGGCTCGGATGCCACTGTTGGGGAACGTAGTAATTTCAAAAAATGTCTACGCACACGCAAGATCATGGTGATGCATAGCAACGAGAGGGGAGAGTGTCGTCCACGTACCCTCGTAGACTGTAAGCGGAAGCATTATGACAACGTGGTTGATGTAGTCGTACGTCTTCACGATTCGACCGATCCAAGTACCGAACGCACGACACCTCCGAGTTCAGCACACGTTCAGCTCGGTGACGTCCCACGAACTCACGATCCAGCAGAGCTTCGAGGGAGAGTTCCATCAGCACGACGGTGTGATGATGGTGATGATGATGCTACTGACGCAGGGCTTCGCCTAAGCACCGCTACGATACGACCGAGGTGGATTATGGTGGAGGGGGGCACCGCACACGGCTAAAAGATCAATGATCAACTTGTGTGTCTATGGGGTGCCCGCCTCCCCTGTATATAAAGGAGTGGAGGAGGGGGAGAGGCCGGCCCTCCTAGGCGCGCCCCAAGGGGAGTCCTACTCCCACCGGGAGTAGGACTCCAACCCTTCCAAGAGTTGGAGTAGGAGAGAGGGAAGGAGGAGAGAGGGGGAAGGAAAAGGGGGGCGCCGCCCCCTCCTTGTCCAATTCGGACTAGAGGGGGAGGGGGCGCGCGGCCTGCCCTAGCCGCCCCTCCTCTTCTCCACTAAGGCCCAAGAGGCCCATTACACTTCCCGGGGGGTTCCGGTAACCCCCCGGTACTCCGGTATTAGTCCGAACTTGCCCGGAACCTTTCCGAAGTCCAAACATAGTCGTCCAATATATCGATCTTTATGTCTCGACCATTTCGAGACTCCTCGTCATGTCCGTGATCATATCCGGGACTCCGAACTACCTTCGGTACATCAAAACACATAAACTCATAATACCGATCGTCACCGAACGTTAAGCGTGCGGACCCTACGGGTTCGAGAACTATGTAGACATGACCGAGACACGTCTCCGGTCAATAACCAATAGCGGAACCTGGATGCTCATATTGGCTCCTACATATTCTACGAAGATCTTTATCGGTCAAACCGCATAACAACATACGTTGTTCCCTTTGTCATCGGTATGTTACTTGCCCGAGATCCGATCGTCGGTATCTCAATACCTAGTTCAATCTCGTTACCGGCAAGTCTCTTTACTCGTTCCGTAATGCATCATCCCGCAACTAACTCATTAGTCACATTGCTTGCAAACTATGACAAACAAAAATGAAAATAAAATGCAACGCCACATCAGTTGCATTCAATGGGCGGAGCCAGGCCAGGCTGCCTGGGCGATGGCCTGGGTCGTGAGGTTGGGTTCCTTCGTTCACTGTAGCCATATTTACATTGTTTCGGTATTGTAGTCATTGTTTGGCCTGGGACTTGCCCCGGGCATGGTCCGATCCTGGCACCGCCACTGATTGCAGTCGTGTTGTACCCCTTGCAGTTGTGTCGTATATATGCCATGTGCAATTACATGTCGAGTGTTGGACATGCAATTGACCGACATCCCATCCTAGTTGCAGACTTGCAGTTGCATCGTGGTTGCATGGTAGGCACACCATATACACATGTTACAACAAATGCAGTTGCGCCGACATGCAACTGGCCCGTGGTGGTTTTTTAAAATGAAAAGCAGAAAAACAACATTCCTTTGGTTGTGTGTGTGTGTTGTGGGGGGGGGGGGGGGGGTGTCTTAATTGTTGTTTCTCATGGGAAAATGACAAAAAAAAAGATGCAACGTCACCCCATTTGCCATTGCATTGTACCCCTTGCAGTTGTGTGGTAAATGTGTCATATAATTACATGTTCGAGTGGCAGACATTTAACTAGCTGACATCCCGCCTCAGTTGCTGTCTGCTTTTGCAGGCAACAAGCCAGCCCATAGGCCACACGAAAACAACAACGCAATCGCATTGGAAAAAGAAAGCACGAATCTTAAGAGGGCTTTCATCCAACGGTGGTACAGTTAGATGTGCAATAGCTAATTTTAGCAAATCTGTTTTTCTTTTGTTCTTCCAATCGAATAACATTAGAGTGTGTCCTACATTCCTGCTGCAAATGCATGCAATAAAATAAATGGTTCAGACACATAAACATCATCAACATCAACATGATGAACAAAACAACCCTTTTATTATCAAAACAAAGCTGGAAAGTTACATGGCTTATTTGCAGAGTTGTGGTTTGAGGCTAGGCAGCTGTAGTCTACACTTTACACTACAGCCGACGCACCTCAGGTCAAATAAGAAGATGAACATACTAAAGAACGGTGACACGAAACAGAACCAAAGAACCAACCATAAGAAACAAAATTGTGAGTATCTCTGATCTAGCTATAATAACTATATCTAAAACTGCTGTTATAGCTTCAATAGCAGCAGCCTTGTAATAGGTGCCGCGAGATGGCGACATGAAAAATCACTTGGCCTTGTGCTTGGGGAGAGTGAGAGACACTTCCGGTGTCTGAAAGCCCATGAACTGCTGCCTCCTGATTTCCGGGCTCGGGATCGGGAGCCGGCGGCCGGTGGGGGTAGGAAGGCCCATGTAGTGCAGCCGGGGAGACAGCCTGATCTTGGGGCTGGGCCGAGGTGACGGGATGGGCAGCCGATTCGCGCTCGGAGACGGCACCACTCTTGGTGACAGGTTGACATGCTCGAGAGCCATGCTCTGGAGATCAGCCGGGTAGTCGCGGACACAGCCGATCCGCGCGCCAGCAGCGGTTGCCCATTTGAAGGATGGGAGACTGGCCATCTTGGTCGCTGCTGCCTCGGTCTCCGCGTTGTCCTCGGCAACCATTTCCTTGATGATGTCCATCTCAGGCAGTTCAATTTGCGAGCTGTTGAGGGTCCCATCATGTTGCGCCTCGGTGGGCTTCTCGTCATGTTCTTCCATTTCAGTAGGCTCGTCTGAGGTCTTCTTGAACGATGGGTACTCGTCGTCGTCCACGGAACACCTCTGTAAATGAATTGCAAATGCTTATCAGATATGGTATCCCTGGTGGTTATTAAGACGATATAAGTATTAGTATGAGTGGTAAGTTACCTTGACGTTAGCTAGATCCACATTGTTCTCCTCCAAGAAACTGATGAACTCCCTGAAGTTCTCCTCTGTTGGGAGGTAGTGGCCGCTGTAAGGCCATATTGCCTTAAGAATGCCATCTTTGGCAACCAACCTACCGGCAGCGGTTGTCGCCGCCCCGGCCAGGAAACTTGAGTGCTGAAATTTACCCTTCTTCTTCTGCTCACAAGAGATCAATTTACAGTCAGGACTGATTCATCATGGCACAGAATGCACGACTGCTTAACTAGAGAGAAGAAAAGGATGGAACACTCCAAGTAGTACCTGCCCGATGTATAGTGATCTAGTTGTGCTCAGCACAAATATCCATTTGGAATCCTCGGTGGTTTCTACGAGAAGCCCGCTTCTCCTGTACATGAGCTTCCCTTGATCCACAATAACCTCATACCTTGCCCTCTCGTTCTGCGATTCAAGTAACATTCAAATCAGATCAATTAATCTCTTGGAAATTTGAACAAGCAAGATGCAACTTTGAGGTCTGTCTATCTTGAGACAGAAAAGAGGACGTCACTTACTGGTCCGAGGTACATAATCAATTGGGAATACAGCTTGCTTCTCGGACACTTTTGGTGATGCACGTCTTTCCCGGCTCCGATATCCAGCCTGAAAATACAAAACAAGGAACGCGCTGTCACGATCACTGCAAACCTCCCTGTAATTGCACCCCACCCTAGGATTAGGAACATGTTTCAGATGAGCAGGACCAAGTAAGGTAATTACCAGTAGAAGAAGGGCTCTGTGCTGGAACTCGCGGACCAGATGTCGTAGTAGAGGTGCAAATTGTGGCCGTAGCGATGGCGCGGGTCAATCTGAAGAATCACAAAGATTTTGACTTGAGTATAAAAACTTACTGTATGATTTTGTGGAAACCAAAGGAGAAGGCATGGAGGGAGAAGCTTACAGCTTCGAGCCAATGCTGCAGTGCCAGTTTCTGGGCCTTCTCGTCTTTGGAGAGCCCCTTGCCGACCTTGGCAATCCTCTTCCCAGCCCTTGACCAGCGGGAAGCAGCCGTCTCCTGCTTGGCCTCGTCAAAGAAGGAGATGGACTTGATGTTGAGTGATGCGGAATCGTAGGCCTTCCACCTGAATGAATAATTTCAACGTTGAAATTGTTTTGGTCAGGCACGATGTACTCCAATCAACATGCATGCAGATGCAGATGAAGATGCAGGGGAGTTACTTACCAGAGCTCCTCCACGACAATGGCGCAGTCCGCGAGGTTCCTCCGGGTCCGGTGGCCCTTGAAGAGCTTCTGGACCTTGGTGGCCGCGTCGTCCAGCTCGGCCTGAGGCCTTGGAGAGACGAAGTGCGCCTTGGACGGCGACTGCTGCTGCTTGCTTCCGGGGCTGTGGAGCAGGAGGGTCCCGGGGCGCGCGCCGTTGATGGACCGGGTCGCCGCCTCTGGCTCATCGGCGCCAACCTCCGCCTCCCAGTTCTTGAAGCTGAGCGACCTCTCGAGGAGGCCTCCGGCGCGCGCCATCCTCTTCTTTGGCGGGCCGGCGACGACCCTCGGCGACGGCGACCTCAGCGGCGCGGCGCAGGCATCCCTCGGGCTCTGCAGCTTCGGGGAGTGGAGAAAACTTGGTTCCGTGTTGAGCGGCCTCAGCGAGGACATCTCACCCCTTTTGTGGAGGAGACTTGTTGTCTCTGCAACCGCTGTGGCCCAGCCAGAGGGTCAACTTGATGTTTCTGCAAGGGCAAATCACAGAAGGAGATAAGCTCATCATGTCATGGGAAACAAATTGGTTTGGTAGGTGTTGGGCTATGAAAGCACAGCCGAGCTAAACATCATGACCCGCTCTTTTAACCGAAAGACTGAAGGAAGAAAATAACAAACATGCAGCTCTGTTTAACCATGACATGACAAGCTCCATGAAGAAGCATGGCCAAGTTCACGGAGAAGAAGAGCAACAATCAACTAGAACTAGAGCTAGAACTAGTAGATGGTGAACGTACGTACCAAGGATGGATGGGCGGGGCGCAGCAGATGAAGTGGAGCAGAGAGCGGGAAGGTGGAAGAAGCAGGGGAAGAGGCGATGGATGGGAGTTAAGGTTAGGGATTGCGCAGCTATATACTAGGAGTAGGAGGAGCGGCGTGGGGGCGGGGGACGGGGTTGCGGTTGCCGAGGGGAGCACAAGTCCAAGTTAGATGCAGAGGAGGACGGACGGAGGCGGAAGACCGGCTGTGGCTGACCGGTCGTCGCTGGCACGAGCGGAGACGAGACGAGACGAAGGATCCGCGTAGACGCGGCCGCGTGCGTGCCGGACTTCCCACGCTTAAAATTTTCCTTTCATTTCTTTTCTCTTGTTGTTGCTGTTGATGGCCGCGTTCAATAACTTGGAGGGAGGGAGTAAATGACCCCTACTGAGCGAATGACAGCGACAGTCCAAGAAAACAGCGTCTTCGGCTTCGTTTTCACGCGCTTCTGCTTCGGAATCCTTCTGGTTTTACCAGGACAGCGTTGCAGGTAAGGTACCCATCGTAACTAATTCCAGGCTGCTATCTACTGCCAACCTGCCAGCCATAGAGGCTGCTCTGCATTATTGAGACGCTAATTAATTTGCGTCGTACGATATCTCACTGGCTAACGACGTACGGCTGACTCCTCCTCCGTGTCGACATCCACGTGCTAGGGCTAGTGCTGTACATCGCTCAGGAATATATATATATATATACAAGAATACTACTCGCACGCTTCCCTGCGCCGCAACAGGACAATTGCACTACATTGTGATGAAGACAAGTACACTGTTTTCAAAAAACAAGCATAAGAGAGCAAATAAGTTGATCATGCATATTTTAAGTATAGGTACATAATACCAAAATAAAATGAGTTGGTCCTATACATAATTTACTGCTACACAATACCAAAAGCAAATGATTTTTCCATGTGAAGTACTAAAATAAAAAATGTGATCATAAACATGATAAATTTGCATGCAAACCAGATGTTTTTCTCTAATCTGAACCAGAGCACATTCATTACATTTTCGACATATTTCATCAAACAAAATGACCTGGCCTAAACCTAGTTTAAAACTATGGCCGCGCCCGCCCTTCAAGTCCTTGTTGTTCCTCTCCGGCGTTGGCTATATCCATGTCTAGCAAAGATTACACCCGTGAAGTGAAGGTGCAGTCGCCGACGAGGAAGAGTACGACAAGGGACATGACCAACCTACTTGGGACTCGAGGTCCTGCCGCCTCCCATGCACTCATCGTTGGAGTCCATGACATGTCCGTAGCTTGTGGACATGAGGTCGATGATGGACGTAGACGGTCCGACCTTGTCCATCGCGGCTGCTCTACATTATTCATATTCTAATTAATTTGCATCGTATCTCACTGGCTGACGACGTACAACTGACTCTCCCTCCATGTCGACATCCACCTGCTAGTGGTACATCCTTCGGTAATGTATATAAACATACTACTCCCACCGTATCAAAATATAAGACTTTTTCTTCTTCTAAATGTAGACCAAAATACGACTTATATTTTGGCATAGAGGGAGTAGAAGAGGATTTTGTGCTGAGACCTGTGACGCCCCCGATTCAATCGTGCACTAATCATACACCACTGGTGCGCGTCGGTCCTAAACAAACGGTTTTCAACCCCTTTCCGCGACGGCATTTGGAACCGTCGCCAAGTGAGTGTGGGCGATAGGGAGGTCCTTACCACACGACCCAGAAACCGTCGGGGATAGGGCCCCTACAGTACTCCTACTCGTTTCTACTCGCATTGCCATCACAGTCGGTATTCTGTGGTGCTACGTTTACGATGCGCGGCCCATCACAAACGGTTCACTATTATAGAACGTGTATGATGCGCGACCCATCACAAACGGTTCACCGTTAAGAAGATTAGCTAATCGTCGTACGAGTGTCAGACAGGATCACGAAACGTCAGACCGTTGTAACATCGTCGTACACGACAACTATCGCACACGCTATTCTGTGGTGCAACATTTACGATGCATACTTCATCAGAAACAGTTCATGGTTGCGAATCGTGTACGATAAGGCAACTAACACAAACGTTTAGTTTCCCTGCACCGTTTGTGATATTGTCTGGCATCGCACACGCTTTGCAAACGTCAACTGTGTGCATGCTTGCACACGTTTCCTCTCTGTGAACTGTCTCGGATTATGGTGCATATCACAAACGTTTGTGTTTTACCAACCGTGTGTGCCATAACAACCTGGAGAGCGTAATTTCACCGTAATTTAATTGCTTCTTTTCCAAATTATATCGGATTTGGATTTGAATTTGAATTTGAATGTATGCTACAACTTTATTCATATCCATCATGTTCAAACAACCAAAGCATTATTTGATTCATAGGTACATATGTTCAAGAATTACATAAGAACCAAATAAAGAATGGTGAACCACAGTTGTATGCTTGTACTATTAAAGACGGTAAAGAAAGAGACGAAATATATTCTGGTTGCTGAACAAGGTGAAGCGGAATGCCCATATTGTGCCCTCCTCCATGCAGAAGGCACGCACGACTCTAGTCCAACCCCTTGTGATGGCCGACCGCCCATCCTTCACGGTCTTCATGAAAACATCTAGATAATCATCGTGTTCTGGTAGAAATACTTTAACCTTTGCATGCCCACCAATCATGCAGTTTGAGAGGTAATCTTGAGTAAACTGCTTTGGCAACCACTACAAAGAAAAAAGATTCAGACATTGTCATCTAACACAACTCATTATGTGCAGTAAAAAGAAGGCTGCAGAGTTCTTACTTACCATCCTGCAGTTTGCTGTTGTCTTGGATAAAGTGTAAACAAATAGTTTAATTGCCATCTTTGGACCCATTTTACTAACAATCTTTATCAGCTTCTTCACTTGATGCTGGTTCATCGATATCTCATTGCCCCATACGCAGAAAGGATCGAAACGTGGATCTTTACCAATGACATATGTACCTAAAAGCACCAAGTTAATATTAGAAGCTAAACAGCAATTGCACAATGATGTAGTACAACACTCTTTCATAATATGTCTATATACATCCGTATGTGGTAGTCCATTTGAAATCTCTAAAAAGACAAATATTTAGGAACGGAGGGAGTATCTTATAACATCCAATATACTCACATATTAGATGAATTAACATCTTATATTATGGGCCAGAAGGAGTTTAGTTCATTCTTATAAATTATCGGCTGATTAACTGCTGCCGTATCCATGGGTTACAGTTAGTTTGAGCTAGTTCGGGCTCAAATAGCCCTAAAGTATATCTAAACATGAGGGCTAGTTTGAGATAGTTGCATCTATAACTCACCCAAAAAAACTATCCAACCCAAGAGGTGCTAATTGGAGCTAGTTCTCCCAGTGCATTTATTGTCAATCTAACCCTGCCATCCAAACAACTCTTTTGATGGAGTTAGTTTAGGGTTAGTAATGAGCTAGAAACTAACTTTAACCTCTAGCTAAGTTCAGTATCCAAACAGGGCTGTGTTGTTGCTGTTGCTGCTGTTGCTCCTCTACGTATATCTAGACATCATTAGAACATTAATGTAACACTCTTCCTTGTTGCTACGTAGCCTAGGATTGCATATTTAGACATTAAGTACAGTGCATGTTGCTATGTAGCCTCAGATATATTACGTATGGCCCTAGTTAACCTAACGAAAAATGGGTTGCTGATATATTCAGTTAAAAGTCCGATTCACCGATTAGTCCCTTATCAGCCGCCGGCCTAAATGGTACCACCTACCGATATCCTGAACAGTGAGCAGATATAAGCCATGGGATGAAACTAACCTCGATGGAAAACATCAGTCATTCCCAAAATTGTCCTGTGTAGGTACATCAAGAAGCATGTTAAGCACAACAGGCTAAACATCAACTAAAATTATACATGGCAAACAAAATAATCTCCAAAAGATAGCTTCAGTGTGCAGGTTTAAGCACGCTAGTAAAGCAAATCAAGTGGAAAGGTGTGCTAACTGCAACAGGCCTAACATTTAACAACAAGCAAACACAGTCATTCAAACTGGTATTGTGCCGGCCTAAGTACACTGGTTATGGTTAAATAAAAATGGAAAGCATGTTAACTACAAGATGCAGCAACCAAATGTAGTCATTCATAGTGGTATTGTTTAAACTGGTACTGATGAAATTGAACTGCACAGTTCATACTTGCACATATAGAACATCACGTTGTGAATAACTGGAATAAACAAGGCATACTACGAACAACCAAAGATAGCATTTGAAACTGTACATATGCTAACTACAAACAACCGAACAATCAAAAAACTTTAAAAGAGGCATATGCTAGCTATAACAGGCTTAACAACAAGCAAATATATGCATTCCTATTGGTATGTTTAAAACTGGATTGATGAAATGTACTGCACAGTAAATAATTGCACATATAGAGCATCACATTGTGAACAACTGAAATAAACAAATCATGGGTTTCCTCACTTGTCATAGATGGGCTCGTTCTCGTGGGAAGAGCATGGACCCTGGATGCGCTCCATGTTATCGCAGATGGGCTCCTTCCCCTTGGAAGAGCACGACTGTAGGGTGCCCTCCCTGATGTCACAGACGGGGGCTTTCCCCTTGGAAGAGCAGATGGGCTCTTTCCCCTTGGAAGAGTCGGAGAGGGTGCCCTCCTCGTGGTCGCCATCGATGAGGTCTGACTTGGAAGCTTTGGATCCCAAGCCAGCGTCGCAGAACGTGTCCTTCAGAAATGACAAAAGGGGGCTCGATGGCGATGTAGAATGGAAAATTGTTGACAGCGAGCCAGAGGAGATCAGCGGCGGGGCCCTGGATGAGATCGAAGGCGGTTGAACCCGAGGGGTTGGGGGTGGGGCACTTAACCTGTGACACAGCCCGCCTCAGGGCGTCACTGTCGATGACCACGATGTCGTAGCCAGCGGATGAGACATACCCGCAGACTCTAGCCCGCTGCTTGAGTGCCTTCCGCCAGTAATGGTCGTCAGCTTCCTCAGCGATGTCGGGTGAAGAGACCGCTATACACCTCTTTTGGGCCAGTCGCTCCTCGAGCTCCACGGGAAGCGTAGCCGGGCTTAGGCTGCGATGCTCTGGAGTGGGGGATGGGGATCTGTGGGAAAGGGGTCGTTTGGCAGGCGTCATCTAAGAAACTCAGGGCGGCCTGGGTATGAGATCGGTGGGTAAGCTGCACGGGCAAATCGGCAGATGTTGACAATGGAGGCCTTGCGGCGGCGGGGACCTTGCTAGGGTTTCGAGCGAGGGAGGGTGTGTGTGTGCGCGCGCGCGCGCACGCCCGAGGAGGTTTTGGTGGGTGTGTGTGTGTGTGTGTGGAGGGGGGTGTTTGAGGAAATGATGCGGGTACTGAAAATTTTACTACGCGGGAGTGAAATGCCGGGCTATTGAAAATTTTGATGATAGTGCATCGCACATGGTCCGGAGATAACAACCGTGTGTTATGAAACAGAAAAACCCTCGAGGCGGGCAGATATTTTCTAGGGATGAAGGCAGGATTGGGAACAAGAAACATCGCACACGGTATGGAGATAACAACCGTGTGTTATGAAACAGAAAAACCCTCGAGGCGGGCAGATATTTTCTAGGGATGCAGGCGGGATTGGGAACAAGAAACATCATACACGGTCCGGAGATAACAACCGTGTGTTATGAAACAGAAAAACCCTCGAGGCGGGCAGATATTTTTGAGAGGGGGAGCCTCGTGGAGCCCAATGTACTGTGCGGATGTGTGCGTGATAGGTGCACCAGTGTGCCACACGGTTAGTTTTAGTGAACCGTGTCTGTTGCGTCATCCGACTTGTCTAATGTTCATAAATTTGGCGAAAAATGACGCGGGAGAGGGTCAGAACACGAACACACTTGCATGTGGAAAAAATTTATGTATCAAAAGGGTGGTTTGATTTTCAAATACCAAACGCAACTTCGATGTGGCACCTCTCTCGCAAAGCGCACGGTATTGCTTGCCCCACCCCCCTCGTGTCGGCAGGAAGGGAATCCTAAGCTATGAATGCATGCCCCCTCCCCCCCCCCCCCGAACCGAGGTTCACCTAGCAAAGTGCGAAGTAGCTAGCAGCCCCCCTCCTCCCTCGTGTCGGCACGAAGGGAATCCTAAGCTATGAATGCATGCCCCCCCCAACCGAGGTTCATTCACCTAGCAAAGTGCGAAGTAGCTAGCAGCCCCCCTCCCTCGTGTCGGCACGAAGAGAATCCTAAGCTATGAATGCATGCCCCCCCAACCGAGGTTCACCTAGCAAAGTGCAAAGTAGCTACCAGCCCCCCTCCCTCGTGTCGGCACGAAGGGATTTCTAAGCTATGAATGCATGCCCCCCAACCGAGGTTCACCTAGAAAAGTGTGAAGTAGCTAGCAGCCCCCTCCCTCGTGTCTGCACGAAGGGAATCCTAAGCTATGAATGCATGCCCTCCCCCCCAACCGAGGTTCACCCTAGCAAAGTGCTAAGTAGCTAGCAGCCATCCCTCCCTCGTGTCGGCACGAAGGGAATCCTAAGCTATGAATGCATGCCCCTCCCCCCAACCGAGGTTCACCTAGCAAAGTGCGAAGTAGCTAGTAGCCCCCCCTCGTGTCAGCACGAAGGGAATCCTAAGCTATGAATGCATGCCCCCTCCCCCCCCAACCGAGGTTCACCTAGCAAAGTGCGAAGTAGCTAGCAGCCCCCCACCCCCCTCGTGTCGCTACGAAGGGAATCCTAAGCTATGAATGCATGCCCCCAACCGAGGTTCACCTAGCAAAGTGCGAAGTAGCGCCCCCCACACACACACACACTTTCAGTCGGCGGGCCAGAGAGGCATATATCTCACCAAGATGGATCGTAAAACGGACCAAGAATAATCCACCTTGGTCGTACAACCTCTCTCTTGTTGTTGGTCAAAGTGATGGCCGTCCATGCGACCCCGCAGATGGGCTAGCTCGCCAATAATCACGCAAGTAGCTAGTCCCGAAGACAACCACTGCATGCGTGTGGCCCAAACATATGTACCGGAGAGGTGTGTTTTTGAGTAACAATCACTACTGGAATCCACTTATTTGCCGTCTGCCACCTCTTTGCCGACTGCTGGCTGACGGCAAAGAAGGTCTTTGCCGTCAGCCACAAGAAAACAGACGGCAAAGATGTGGCTGATGGCAAACGAAGTCTTTGCCATCAGCCAGTTCTTTGTCGTCAGTCAGCGGACGGCAAAGAATCTTTGCCGTCCGCTAGCACACGGTAAAGAGGTGGGTGGGTCCAGTAAGAAACTTTGCCGACCGTTGGCAGACGGCAAAGAGGCGGCTACGTTAACGGCCGTCCCGCCCCGTCTCTTCTCCCCACTCTCTCATTCGTCCCCACCCACACCCGCGCCGCCGCCGCTGACCCCGTCTGCCGTAGCCGGCCGCCCCGCCGCCCCACACCCCTCCCCTGTGGTGCCCCGACCTCCACTGCACCCTCGCCGCCTCTTCCACATCGCCCCGCCCACACCAGCCCGTGCCGCCGCCGACCCCGTCCGGCGTAGCCGGCCTCCCCGCACCCCTCCCCAACCTCCATCGCGGCCCCGCCGCTCCTTCCATGTCGGCCAGCCGCGCCGCGGCCGTCCAGGCCCCGTACCGCCGTGCCCGTCCCCGCCCCCGACCCCCGACCAACCGCCGCTGCCGCTGCAGCCGCGGGTCGACCGCCCCCCGAGGAGCGCCGCCCATCGCTGCCCCTCCCTCCCCATCGCTGCGCCGCCTCGCTGCCGCCCCGTCGCTGCCCCCTCCCTGACCCGTCGCCGCCCCCCACGGTGAGCCCCTGCCGCCCCCCTGTGTCCTATTTTCTTTTCTGTTTTTTTGTTTTTCTTTTCTGTTTAGATAAGGTTTTTTAGTTTAAGTTTTTTCAGTTTAGGTTATTTAGTTTAATTAGTTTAGGTTTAATTAGTTTAAATAGTTTAGTTTTAATTAGTTTAGGTTTTTAGTTTAGGTTTAGGTTATATAGTTAGCTAGATTAGATTAATTAGATTGGATTATATTAGACTGGTGTTAGGTTTTAGTTAAATAGTCATAATTAAAGGAAGTGAAAAAGATGAAAAAAGAAGACGAAAAGTAGAATAAGTAGAAGGGGGAAGAAGAAGAAGAAGAAGAAGAGGAGGAGGAGGAGGAGGAGGAGAAAGAAGAAGAAGAAGAAGAAGAAGAAGAAGAAGAAGAAGAGGAGGAGGAGGAGGAGGAGGAGGAGAAAGAAGAAGAAGAAGAAGAAGAAGAAGAAGAAGACGGGGGATGAGAAGAAGTAGAAGAATGAGAAGAAGTAGAAGTAGTAGAAGAATGAGAAGACCCCCTGACCCCCTGACCCCCAACCCCAACACCACCCCGACACCCGACCCCCTAACCCCCTGACCCCGACACGACACCCCGACCCCCGACCCCGAAACAGCACCCCGACCCCGACACGGCACCCCGACACCGACACGACACCCCCGACACCCTGACCCCGAGACCCCGACCCCGAGCCTGACCCGACACCCCGACCCTGACACCGACACGGCACCCCGACCCCGACCCGGCACCCCGACCCGACACCCCGACCCCGAGACCCCGACCCCGACACGGCACCCCGACACCGACACGACACCCCGACCCCCGACACCTCCCGAAAAGGTGATCTTTGGCCTTCCAGAGGCCGACGGGGTCATATATTTGTGAATTATTAGTCACGTGAGTGGTGTTTCTCCATTATTAGTCACCCCGACCCCCGACATCTTTCTCCTTTACATTGTGTGCGCTTCCATCAATGATTACAAATGGTCATGTGAGTGGTGTTGCAGGCTGCTATACAGAGTGAGAGAGATAGAACGGAGAAACTTCTGGCGGAGGCGGCGGAGAGGCAGCGGGAGTTGGAGGAGAGGACGACAAAGATGATGGAGGAGGAGAGGGCACGGAATGACATGCAGGCAAGGGCCATGTACGAGCTCCTTGTGGTAAGTTTCTTCTGCAGATTAGCCAAAACATTCATGTAGTGTTTGTCTCATTACTAACTAGTATGACTGAGTTGTCAAAACCAAATGTGCAGTCTGTGTGCGAGAAGACAGGTCAGACCGCTCCGCCGATGCCAGTGATTGCTCCTGGGACCACGGTGAGTTTTATTTGAATGGACATTACTTGCTAGTCTTAACATTTGAGTGTCATCATGCTAACAAGACATTGGAAATGATCTTTGGTGCAGCGTAACTCCAGACAAGCATCGCACGATCTTCTCCAGCTACCGACACGAGCCACCCCGCTCCTACACCTCCTGGATCTTGGTCAGTTTATCTAGTGTTTTGCTTAACACATGCATAAAGACCTAGACTTAGCTTTATTTCCTCCAATGCTTACCATAATGACCTAGACTTAGCTTCTTCTCCTCCAAAATGACTTAATAAGCTTACTGACCTCCAAAACCATCCATTTTACCTAAGTTAGCTCTAAAATGATCTGTACTTAGCTTACTTATGTCAAAAATTGCATAATTAGCTTAGTTAGCTCATAGACGATCCATTTTACCTAAGTTAGCTCTAAAATGACCCATTTTACCTAGGTTAGCTTATAAATGATCCAGTTCATCCAAGTTAGCTCAAAAATGACCCATTTTACCTAGATTAGCTCCTAAATGATCCATTTTACCTACGTTAGCTTTAAAATGACCCATTTCACCTAGGTTAACTCCAAAATGACCCATCTTACCTAGGTTATCTCATAAACGATCCATTTCAACTAATTTAGCTCATAAACGATCCATTTCACCAAGTTAGCTAAAAAACGATCCATTTCACCTAGATTAACTCTTAAATGATTCATTTCACCTAAGTTAGCTCAAAAAGATCCATTTCAACTAAATTAGCTCATAAATGATCCATTTCACCTAAGTTAGCTCAAAAACGATCCATTTCAACTAAGTTAGCTCATAAATGATCCATTTCACCTAAGTTAGCTAAAAAACAATCCATTTCACCTTAGTTACCTCAAAAACGATCCATTTGACCTTAGTTAGCTCATAAACGACCCATTTCAACTAAGTTAGCTCATAAATGATCTATTTCACCTTAGCTAGCTCATAAACGACCCATTTCAACTTAGTTAGCTCATATATGATCCATTTCACGTAAGTTAGCTCATAAATGACATACTCTTCTTATTCTAGTCTTCTTCTTGTTCTACTCTTCTTGTTCTAGTCTTCTTCTTGTTCTACTCTTCTTGTTCTAACTTTCTTATTTTTCATTTTGCAGATGTAACATCCCAAATTTTCAATTTGGAATGTTATACATAGATCATCATTTGCATATCATGTTTTGTTACATTTTGACAAATCCTCGATAAATCCTAAGCAACTCAAGGACCCTCGGAGAGAGTTGGGGATTTTCTCGAATTTTCTTATTTGATTTTTTTTCAAACGAGGATTGGGATCTTAATTATTTTTCTCTCCGGAAAAATATTTCATTTTAAACGAGAGGAGAAAATATGACTTCTCCAAAACAATTGAAATACTGGAGGAAAAATGTTAAAATCATTATTTGGAATTTATTGGATTTTATTTGCAATTTTTATTGCATTTAAAAATATGCATGTTTTCAAAATATGTATTTTTGATTTTAAAAATGTTCACCCTATTCTAGATTTTCTAACTAGACGGGGAAAATTTATTTCCTATTTTTCTGATTTTTATTTATTTTCCTACGCAATTTTTCCCGAGGAACTTATTTATAAAAAAAAAACGCGCCCGCGCCGACTGGGCCAAAGGCCCAGCCGACGGCCCACCCGCCGCGGCTTCCTCTTCCCGCACGGGAGACGCGCCGCCGGAGTCCGGCCTCGCCACGGGAGCCCGCCGCCGCCTCAGTTTGCCCCTCCCCCAAGCCGCCCTCACCCCCCCTCTATATATACCCCTCCCCCCCGTTTTCGCCGTCACCGCCGCCGGAGAAGCCCGCCGCCACCGCCGCATCTAGCCCCGCCGCCGCCGCCACTTTTGCCTCGCCGCAGGAGCCGCCGCCCCGAGCCCCGCACCCCCGCCGCCCCTCGCGCCGAGCCCGCGCCCCGCCGGAGCCCCTCGCCGGAGCAAGCCCGACGAGGTACTGCCCGTTCGTGTTGACCGGTTTTTCTGAAAAAAAACCTTTTTGTTTTTTAAAAAAAACCCTAGATCGGTTTTTTTTCGGTTTTATTATTTTGCGAGCGTTCACCAAACCGTTCGTTTTAACGAACGCGTTCATCGGTTTTTCTCTGTTAACGAACGTCCGTTATTTAACCGTTCGTCCGTTTTTCTTTTTCGTCGGATTTTCTCGTTATTTTCTCAGATTCGATTTCTGATCGAAACTTTGAATCTGTTTAACTTTTCGCTCGTTTATCGGAATCAGGTGATTCAAGCGCCTAGAGTTTCGTCTCGAAATTCTCTTTCCGTTTAACCTACTCAAACAAGTTTTTGCTACAGTAAAATTTGACCTAGATCCAGATTAGCAAACGAAGTTTCTTTCTTTCGCCGTTTGACTTTCGTTGCTTCTTTCGAGTTGATTCTTTTTGCAAACCGGAGTTCTTAAGTTGAACTTTCTGGTTGGATCTTTCTTTTGAGTTTTACCTGTGCATTAGTTGAGTACTGATTGTATGCTTGTTTGTTTGCGATAGAGTACCCGGAGTGTGCCGCTTGTTACTTCGAATCGCTAGGTTTTGCGGATCATCAGCAAGGCAAGTAACACTTTGATCATACCCCGTTCATACCCAGTTTTATTGCATTAGATCTATTTCCTCAAACACATTACATGATTAGGATCTAATTAAATTGTGGGTATTGGGAAGTAGTTGAGGTAGTACCTATTACATGTTTCCTGTCAAACCCTTGGGAGTTACTTCTACGTTGCTTTTATTACTGCCATGCTATGCTCGTAGACGTGGATTGGGTTTGAGAGATATTCATGACAGATGTGAGTGTTTAATAATGGTTCAACTTAAGGTGGCAACTAAAACTCACATCTGGGTGGATTGAGGCACCTGGAGAACCCAGTGTTGTTTGTATGTATAAGGTCCGCCACCCAGGCTCAAAGGGATCATAAGATTATTCATGCTAGAAACTTCCGTGTGCAGCCACAAGCTATTATGGGCTCTAGCATAGCTGAGTAGGTTACAGGATCTCTTGAAGAGGTGGACTAGCAGATGTAGGGGAAAGTAGGTGTACCGGTCCATCCAGAGTAGAGAGTGATTGTTTCTGAAAGACTGTGTCTCGGTCATCCGTTTCTCAAACATCATGCAGTGCGAGAATCAAGCGGAGGCGATCGAGTCTTGTGGGGAAAAGTGCACAAACCTCTGCAGAGTGTACAAACTGATCATGATTAGCCGTGTCCCCGGTTATGGACAACTTGAGTATCTAGTATCTGGATTATCATTTGAATCTCATCACCGTGATACTTATAATTAATTTTGTTGGGTTAATGATGACACTTAATTGGGATTGAGTTGGAGGTACCTTCTCAATGTTTCAACCACCATGATAGTTAAATAAAATTTATTCCTTTGCAGTAGGATAAAATTGGCTTTTCGCAAAAACTGTAACCATAGAGCTTTCCACCAGCCATATATGCATGTAGTATAGCCATATCATTGTTCATCGCTCTCTATGGGTTGCTTTGCCAGCATATTCTATGTGCTGACCCGTTTCGGGCTGCAACGTTTCATGTTGCAGACTTTTCAGACGACGAGTAAGGTGCCTTAGGTCGTGGTCTTATACTCAGTGATGCCGCTGGAGTTGATGGACTCACTTATCTTCCAAGTCTTCCGCTGTTATCGTTATTAGATGGCCTTAAGCCATGTTTATCATATTTATTCTCTTCGGAGATATTCGATGTAATAAGTGTGTGATTGCTACTCTGCTATAAATCCTCCATTTGTACTGTGCGTGTTAGCATTACTGATCCAGGGATGACACTGGTGCACAGCAGCACAGGCCATTTGAGGTCTGGTCGCTACAAAGTTGGTATCAGAGCACACGGTGACCATAGGACACGACCACTAAGCTTAAGCCCTAGAAAACTTCTCTCTTCTCATTTCTGACCCCTCTCCACTTTCTACTCTTTTAGGAATGGCGAATGCAAGGAGCAAGTTCATGCAACCAGATGAAGACACGCCATTTGGACGACATTTGAAGGAAGTCACCAAGTACTTGAACATAGGAATACCAAGCATCACCGGAACCTACAACGCCACATTACCTGAAGAGGAGAGCTGGAAGATTCAAGTTATCATTCCAGGAAGGACGTTTGCGCCAATTACGGAACCCATGAGGTTGGTTTTCGAAGCACCAACTTGGAGCTTAGGGAAGAGCATGGCCGCACATATCGCCATGGGACGGATTGGAGAAGTCTATCACCAGGAGCTTAAGGATACAATTTACCAGATTTGTGGACGTCGAGACGCGCAATGGGAGATGATCAAGACCAAGAAGGATGGATCAATTGCAGCTTTCATCCAGGAGCAGAACCAACATATTCGACGCCAGGAGAATCAGATGTGCACGGACAAGGAAGAACTGAAGAAGGCATTCACGAAGATCAAGGAACTCCAAGAAGAACTCAAGACTACACGCGAAGACTATTTGGAAGAAATCAACGCACTAGTCGGGAAGATTGACGACCTAGAGAATAAGATTGGAGCATTCGTGAGAAATCCAGTGCCAAAAGCAGAAGTCGACGAATGCACTTGTTCGGATAACTACATCATCATCGACAACACCGACTCGGAACCAAGTGAAGAGGAATGGATTGATGAAGCTGGAGCAGACATCATGGAGTCTTCAACGGATCAGAATTTGTAGTAGACTACCATATCAGTAGTAGTTTTCCCCCATTTAGTAGTACAGTTCAAGCACTTTGTAACGCTAGTTAGATCGATTGTTTTGCCTTGTTTGGATTGATTGAGTGATATTGATTGAATTTTTCTCATGAGCATATGGGTAGTGTTTTCTCTCTAGACCTCATTCTATTCTTAATTCTCATCTTTTCTAAACCTATCAGATGCCTCCGAGACGCGATACCGGATTTGTTTTCCCGCCCGAGATCACCCAGTTGATTCAGCAACAGAATGCCCTGATGCAAGTGTTAGTTCAGAACCAAGGCAACAACAACAACAACAACAACAACAACCCACCGCCACCACCACCTGTTGACCACTTAGCCCGTTTCTTAAGGCTAAACCCGCCGGTGTTTTCCAGTAGCACCGAGCCGATTGTAGCAGATGATTGGCTCCGCAAAGTTGGAAGGGAGTTGACCACTGCAGGATGCACAGATGCGGAAAGAGTGCGTTTTGCCGCACATCAGCTTGATGGACCCGCAGCATCATGGTGGGAGAATTATACAGCCACGCACCCTATTGACACTGTCACATGGGACCAGTTTCAGCAAGCTTTCCGTACAGCTCATGTTTCAGCAGGAGCTATGGCTATGAAGAAGCGTGAGTTTCGCAACCTACGCCAAGGAGGACGCACCGTAGGCCAGTATGTGGAAGATTTCAGTAAGTTAGCACGTTATGCACCAGATGACGTTGCTACGGATGCAGCCAAGCAGGAGAAATTTCTGGAAGGATTGAATGATGAGCTGAGTATGCAGTTGATGGTAGCAACTTTCAACAACTACCAGGAGCTGGTAGATAGAGCTCTCATGATTGAAGGGAAGCAACAACAGATTGAAAACCGCAAGAGGAAGTATGGACAAGGGAAGTACAATTCTGGAGCCCAGCAGAAGCCACGATTTACCCCGAAGCCGGGAGGACAGTTTCAGCATACCCATGGAGGAGGTAGTTCGCACCACCATAATGGCTCCAAGAATGGTAATGGGAATGGAGGAGGAAACGGACAGAACCGCACCAACTCATCTACCCCAACTAAGAGAGATCTAAGTCACATTACTTGTTTCAAGTGCCAGAAGACAGGACATTATGCTACTGATTGTCCCGAAGCCCAAAATGGAAATGGCAATGGAAGCTCTGGGAAGAAGCCGAACCCGTTCAACAAAGGACATGTGAACCACGTGAGCGTGGAGGAGGTTGAAGCTCAGCCTGATGCAGTAATAGGTAAGTTTTTGGTTAAGTCATTTACTGCAACTGTTCTTTTCGATACTGGTGCATCGCATTCATACATATCAAGGGGATTCGTAAACAAGTTTAAGATGTCCACCCAAGTTCTCAAAAGCCCCATGTTAGTAACCTCGCCAGGAGCAGAGTATATGACCACCCAAGGATGTTTTAAGATACCGTTGGCCATTGGAAGGCATGTTTTCCCCTCAGACCTCATTGTTTTGGAATCGCAAGGTTTGGATGTGATTTTGGGAATGGATTGGCTATCGTTGTATGGAGGAAACATCGATTGTGCCAGCAAGACTATTTTGCTTACCACCCCGGAAGGAAAGAGGATCAAGTATGTATCCAGGCATATGCCGAAGAGGACTCAAGTGAATTCCTTATCAGGAGTTGTACAGGAGGAAGTACCAGTGGTGAAGGATTATCCGGATGTATTTCCGGAAGAGTTGCCAGGCATGCCACCAGATAGAGATATTGAGTTTTTGATTGAACTTTTGCCAGGCACAAGGCCAATATCTAAGAGACCGTACAGGATGCCCGCAAAGGATTTGGAGGAAATTAAGAAGCAGATCAAGGAGTTACTGGATAAAGGCTATATTCGCCCAAGTTCGTCACCTTGGGGATCACCAGTACTTCTAGTAGAGAAGAAAGATGGATCACTAAGGATGGTTGTTGATTACCGAGGATTGAATGAAGTGACCATCAAAAACAAGTACCCACTGCCGATGATCAATGATTTGTTTGACCGCCTGCAAGGAGCTAAAGTATTTTCCAAGATCGATCTACGATCGGGATACCATCAGTTAAAGATTCGAGAGCAGGATATACCCAAGACGGCATTTACCACCAGATATGGATTGTATGAGTATACTGTTATGTCATTTGGATTGACTAACGCACCGGCCTATTTCATGAACCTGATGAACAAAGTGTTTATGGAATTTTTGGATAAGTTCGTCGTGGTGTTCATTGATGATATCTTAATATTTTCCAAGGATGAAGAAGAGCATGAGGAGCATTTACGATTGGTACTTGAGAAGCTCAGAGAACATCAGTTGTATGCCAAGTTCAGTAAATGTGAGTTTTGGTTGAAGGAAGTTGGATTCCTTGGACATGTTATTTCTGGAGAAGGAATAATAGTAGACCCTGCCAAGGTTGACACAGTGACCAGTTGGGAATCACCCACGACAGTTGGAGAAATCCGGAGTTTTCTTGGACTTGCAGGATACTACCGGAGATTTATCGAGAATTTCTCAAGGATTGCTAAGCCCATGACTGAGCTATTGAAGAAGGACACCAAATTCAATTGTACTGAGGAATGTGAAGCTAGTTTCCAAGAGTTGAAGAAACGATTGGTTACATCACCAGTGTTGATTCTGCCAGATCAACGCAAGGACTATGAAGTTTATTGCGACGCTTCTCGTCGAGGACTTGGAGCAGTGCTTATGCAGGAAGGAAGAGTTGTTTCGTATGCTTCACGACAACTTAAACCCCATGAGAAGAATTATGCTACGCATGATTTGGAATTAGCAGCCGTGGTGCATGCATTGAAGACATGGAGACATTTTCTCATCGGAAACCATTGTGAGGTGTACACGGATCACAAGAGTTTGAAGTACATTTTCATGCACAAGGAGTTAAACCTCAGACAGAGGAGATGGTTGGAGCTCATCAAAGACTATGATATGAGATTGCAATATCACCCTGGAAAGGCTAACGTAGTAGCAGACGCGTTGAGCCGCAAGAGTCATGTCAACACCCTCATGACAGGAGAGTTACCTCAGGAGTTAGCCGAGGACATACGTGAGCTATGTTTGGAGATAGTCCCAAGAGGCTATTTAGCGACATTGGAGATTCAGTCTACCTTGATGGAAAGGATCAGAGAAGCTCAGAAGACAGACAAGGAGATTGAAGAGATAAAGGCGAAGATGAGCAAAGGAAAAGCCAAGGGATTTCGTGAGGATGAGCACGATACCTTATGGTTCGAGGACCGCGTATATGTGCCAAATGATCCGGAGATCAGGAAGTTGATTTTGCAAGAAGCCCATGATTCACCGTACTTGATTCACCCAGGGAATACCAAGATGTATTTGGATTTGAAGAATACTTTCTGGTGGACCAGAATGAAGAAGGATATTGCGGAGTTCGTAGCAGTTTGTGATGTATGTCAGAGAGTGAAGGCAGAGCATCAGAAGCCAGCAGGATTGTTACAACCATTGCCGATACCCGAATGGAAGTGGGATAAAATAGGCATGGATTTTATCACAGGATTACCCAGGACCCGTTCAGGCTATGACTCGATATGGGTTGTAGTCGACCGTTTGACGAAAGTGGCTCATTTCATTCCAGTGAAGACCACTTACACCAATGCTAAGTTGGCAAAGATATACATGACCAGGATAGTATGTTTGCATGGAGTTCCGAGGACCATTGTATCAGACAGAGGAACCCAATTTACCTCGAAGTTTTGGAAGCAGTTACATGAAACGTTGGGAACCAGGCTGGAATTTAGTACAACATTTCACCCGCAGACAGATGGACAGACCGAGAGAGTCAACCAGATTTTGGAGGACATGTTGAGAGCATGTGCGCTAGATTATGGATCAAGTTGGGACGACAATTTGCCATATGCGGAGTTTTCTTATAACAACAGTTATCAAACCAGTTTGAAGATGGCCCCTTTCGAAGCTTTGTACGGAAGGAGGTGTAGAACACCGTTGTTATGGGACGAAGTTGGAGACCGTCAGTTGTTTGGACCAGATTTGATTAAGGAGTCTGAACAGAAAGTAAAGTTGATTCGCGATAGGCTCAAGGTAGCCCAGTCCAGGCAGAAGAGTTATGCTGATTCTAAACGCAAGGAGACAGTTCACGAAATCGGAGACAGAGTGTATCTCAGAGTATCACCCCTTCGAGGAGTGAAGCGCTTTGGAGTAAAGGGAAAGTTAGCGCCTCGTTTTATCGGACCATACCGAGTGTTGGAACGTATGGGAGAAGTTGCCTACAAGTTGGAATTGCCCGACGGATTGTCTAAAGTTCATGATGTATTTCACATTTCGCAGTTGAAGAAATGCCACGCAGAAATGGCTGAGATACCGCTGAGAGATACTGTGCCACTGGAAGCGATTCAGTTGGAAAGTGATTTGACTTATGAGGAGAAACCAGTTAAGATTCTCGAGTATGCCAGCCGAGTTACCCGCAGCAAGGTTATCAAGTTTTGCAAGGTTCAGTGGAGTCACCACACAGAAGCTGAGGCCACCTGGGAGCGAGAGGAAGATCTACGGAAAAACCACTTCCACCTGTTTTCTAGCCAACCCGAATCTCGAGGGCGAGATTCATCTTAAGGGGGGTAGGTTTGTAACATCCCAAATTTTCAATTTGGAATGTTATACATAGATCATCATTTGCATATCATGTTTTGTTACATTTTGACAAATCCTCGGTAAATCCTAAGCAACTCAAGGACCCTCGGAGAGAGTTGGGGATTTTCTCGAATTTTCTTATTTGATTTTTTTTCAAACGAGGATTGGGATCTTAATTATTTTTCTCTCCGGAAAAATATTTCATTTTTATAAACGAGAGGAGAAAATATGACTTCTCCAAAACAATTGAAATACTGGAGGAAAAATGTTAAAATCATTATTTGGAATTTATTGGATTTTATTTGCAATTTTTATTGCATTTAAAAATATGCATGTTTTCAAAATATTTATTTTTGATTTTAACAATGTTCACCCTATTCTAGATTTTCTAACTAGACGGGGAAAATTTATTTCATATTTTTCTGATTTTTATTTATTTTTCTACGCAATTTTTCCCGAGGAACTTATTTATAAAAAAAAAATACGCGCCCGCGCCGACTGGGCCAAAGGCCCAGCCGACGGCCCACCCGCCGCGGCTTCCTCTTCCCGCACGGGAGACGCGCCGCCGGAGTCCGGCCTCGCCACGGGAGCCCGCCGCCGCCTCAGTTTGCCCCTCCCCCAAGCCGCCCTCACCCCCCCCCTATATATACCCCTCCCCCCCGTTTTCGCCGTCACCGCCGCATCTAGCCCCGCCGCCGCCGCCACTTTTGCCTCGCCGCCGGAGCCGCCGCCCCGAGCCCCGCACCCCCGCCGCCCCTCGCGCCGAGCCCGCGCCCCGCCGGAGCCCCTCGCCGGAGCAAGCCCGACGAGGTACTGCCCGTTCGTGTTGACCGGTTTTTCTGAAAAAAAAACCTTTTTGTTTTTTAAAAAAAAAACCCTAGATCGGTTTTTTTTCGGTTTTATTATTTTGCGAGCGTTCACCGAACCGTTCGTTTTAACGAACGCGTTCATCGGTTTTTCTCTGTTAACGAACGTCCGTTATTTAACCGTTCGTCTGTTTTTCTTTTTCGTCGGATTTTCTCGTTATTTTCTCAGATTCGATTTCTGATCGAAACTTTGAATCTGTTTAACTTTTCGCTCGTTTATCGGAATCAGGTGATTCAAGCGCCTAGAGTTTCGTCTCGAAATTCTCTTTCCGTTTAACCTACTCAAACAAGTTTTTGCTACAGTAAAATTTGACCTAGATCCAGATTAGCAAACGAAGTTTCTTTCTTTCGCCGTTTGACTTTCGTTGCTTCTTTCGAGTTGATTCTTTTTGCAAACCGGAGTTCTTAAGTTGAACTTTCTGGTTGGATCTTTCTTTTGAGTTTTACCTGTGCATTAGTTGAGTACTGATTGTATGCTTGTTTGTTTGCGATAGAGTACCCGGAGTGTGCCGCTTGTTACTTCGAATCGCTAGGTTTTGCGGATCATCAGCAAGGCAAGTAACACTTTGATCATACCCCGTTCATACCCAGTTTTATTGCATTAGATCTATTTCCTCAAACACATTACATGATTAGGATCTAATTAAATTGTGGGTATTGGGAAGTAGTTGAGGTAGTACCTATTACATGTTTCCTGTCAAACCCTTGGGAGTTACTTCTACGTTGCTTTTATTACTGCCATGCTATGCTCGTAGACGTGGATTGGGTTTGAGAGATATTCATGACAGATGTGAGTGTTTAATAATGGTTCAACTTAAGGTGGCAACTAAAACTCACATCTGGGTGGATTGAGGCACCTGGAGAACCCAGTGTTGTTTGTATGTATAAGGTCCGCCACCCAGGCTCAAAGGGATCATAAGATTATTCATGCTAGAAACTTCCGTGTGCAGCCACAAGCTATTATGGGCTCTAGCATAGCTGAGTAGGTTACAGGATCTCTTGAAGAGGTGGACTAGCAGATGTAGGGGAAAGTAGGTGTACCGGTCCATCCAGAGTAGAGAGTGATTGTTTCTGAAAGACTGTGTCTCGGTCATCCGTTTCTCAAACATCATGCAGTGCGAGAATCAAGCGGAGGCGATCGAGTCTTGTGGGGAAAAGTGCACAAACCTCTGCAGAGTGTACAAACTGATCATGATTAGCCGTGTCCCCGGTTATGGACAACTTGAGTATCTAGTACCTGGATTATCATTTGAATCTCATCACCGTGATACTTATAATTAATTTTGTTGGGTTAATGATGACACTTAATTGGGATTGAGTTGGAGGTACCTTCTCAATGTTTCAACCACCATGATAGTTAAATAAAATTTATTCCTTTGCAGTAGGATAAAATTGGCTTTTCGCAAAAACTGTAACCATAGAGCTTTCCACCAGCCATATATGCATGTAGTATAGCCATATCATTGTTCATCGCTCTCTATGGGTTGCTTTGCCAGCATATTCTATGTGCTGACCCGTTTCGGGCTGCAACGTTTCATGTTGCAGACTTTTCAGACGACGAGTAAGGTGCCTTAGGTCGTGGTCTTATACTCAGTGATGCCGCTGGAGTTGATGGACTCACTTATCTTCCAAGTCTTCCGCTGTTATCGTTATTAGATGGCCTTAAGCCATGTTTATCATATTTATTCTCTTCGGAGATATTCGATGTAATAAGTGTGTGATTGCTACTCTACTATAAATCCTCCATTTGTACTGTGCGTGTTAGCATTACTGATCCAGGGATGACACTGGTGCACAGCAGCACATGCCATTTGAGGTCTGGTCGCTACAGCAGATTTCATTCACTTGACGAAAGCTTGCATAGATGGAGTGCTCCTTATCCCTTTCTCTGTTTCTTTTGTATCGTTGAACTATGCATGTATTGTTGGATGAAACTATTGTAATATATATGGTTGGATGCCTCTATGTTGAACTTGTTATGTATGATGGAACTATGCATGTAATATATATGGTTGGATGATGAAGTTATGTGTTGGATATCTTATATGTTTGCTCTGTAATGGCCTTTTGAAATATATCTATATATGTCATATATATTTGTGATGAAAATTGTTGGATTTAATAAAAAACAGATAAAAGAGCCAATATGCAGGCTCTTTGCCGTCTGCCACCGACGGCAACGGGCTCTTTGCCGTCTGCCGCGGACGGCAAAGAAGACACGTGGCATCCAGCTGTGCTTCCTGGGAGCTGACTCATTTGGTCAGTTTGCCTACAGTGGCAGACGGCAAAGACTTTGCCATCAGTGGCAGACGACAAAGAACCTGCACTTTGCCATCAGTGGCAGACGGCAAAGAACCTGCCATGTAGTGACGTGTAGATGACATCATACGGCAGACGGCAAAGACACTAGAAATTTTGCCGTCAGCGGCGGACGGCAAAGGCCTGCCGTTAGCCACTTAACGGACTGACAGCGCAATTATTGCCGTCCGCTCTCTTTGCTGTCCGCCGTAGACGGCAAAGGGCCTTTGCCGTCAGCCGCCAGGAAGCAGACGGCAAAGTAGCTGTTTACCGTAGCCTACTTTGCCGGAGCCTTTTGCCGTCCGCGGCTGACGGCAAAGGCCTTTGCCGTCCGCCGTGGCAGACGGCAAAATAGCTGATTCCTGTAGTGAATGGAACAACTTTGATGTGGCACCGTGATTTCGAACTAGAAATCCACACACTGAGTGAGGGTTAGGTTGATGATGCATATGTATGTTACACCACACTTCAAGCCAACAACGGGGATTCATGCATGCATGCGTGCATAGTATGTGCGCTCAAACTTAATTAGGTCTGAATCTCACCATGACCTATACTACGATAACACGAACCAAATGAAGAATCCGTCATAGTAACCTATCTTGTTGTTGGTCAAGGTGATCATGGATGTCCACGCGGGCCCATGAATATATAGGCTTGTTTCCGATAACCACGCGAGGGAGTGTATCGTTCGAAGGCAACCACTACATGCATATGTATGGAGGTGATGCGTGCATGCATGTTTGAATCCACAACATTGATGTGGCGCGTGTGTAAAAAATCGTACACTAGCTCCCCACACAGAGCGAGATCGGTTCATGATGTGTCGTTGTACTAGCCACTTCGACTCGATGGGAGGGATTCATGCGTACACATGCATGTGTGTGTACTCAAACTGTAACATGCATGTCATCCCAGAGCAAAAATAATAATCCCCTCCTAAGTCAAATTAACCTCGCGTTGTCAGGCAAAAAGTAGTGATGTACCAAGCGGGCCCACAGATGGAAAGCATCGATATCGCTGATAACCGCTTAAGTGGGTGCGAGAGGACAATCACCACAGCTTTGCATGTGGGCCAAACATATATATGTTGAATACCCAAAATGCACAACTTTGATATGCCACATGCCTCAAAAATCGTAAACCATGCACCCACACGGAGTGATATCAAGCGTACTACATATGATGGTCCCCTTCCCCTCTCTTCACCGCATACTATATGCTCCTGCCGTAATATATGTACAACCTAAAAGAATCCTCATCGATGGTGAAATTAATTAACCTCTCCCGATGTAGGTCAAAGTGATGCATGCATGCATCGACGATGGCCTCGTGGGCCCACAGATGGAAGCGTCACATGTGAGTGTTCTAGCTAGGATATGCATGTGGCCCAAAAAGGTGTTGTGTGATGTTTGAATAACCAATTTCACAATTTTGATGTGGCACGTGCCTCGGTAACCAAAAAGTCCCGACACTAAGTGAGGTGTACTTGTTCACGGACGCGTACGTATAGTATATATGCTAGTCACCTCCCACCTCTTCGACGCGTACTATATACCACCATAACACAAACAAAAAAGATTCTACCTTGCTGGTCAAATTAACCTCACTGTCGGCTGTTCGTCAAAGTGATGACGACAACCTCGCGGGCCCACAGAAAGCGTCACACGCGAGTATCGAGTGTCGTGTAGGACAACCATCTACTGCATGTGGCCAAAACATTTATGTATGAAAGGGTTGTGTAATGTTTTAAATAATGATTTTCATGACTCTGATGTGGCACCGACCTGCCTAACAAAACAGCCAACCCACACGATGGCTCACAACTCGTGGTGTACTGCGAGCCACCCGCCACCCGCAGACGCACACACCCACACACACACCGCGAATCCACCGCAACTACGATGCATGTTAAATTAATTATCCCGCGGTTAACATACATGTTACCAAAGGAGGTACATTTTAATTTCAAAAAAATCACAGAGATCATTAAGACGTTTTAGTACATTGATTGATTTTCTACGGGTATAATGTGCAAAAATCAAATTTGAGCTACATACACACGTGATAGTGCACCTAAATGGATTGCAAAAAGCACATGTGTCTCACTGGGTGCATGTTTACTCCCCGTGCAACAAATTTCAAACATTGAGAATCTTGATTTTTAAATTCTAGTACATCCAAAACTTATTTGAAGTTCATGAAACTTATCGTGTTGTCATATGGACACCAATACAAAGTGGCATTGTACTTTTTTTGTCAAATTTGAGACCAGTTTTGATGTAATCTTTATCTAATTACAGACGGGAGATTATTAATAATTGGGAACCAATATCCCAAACGGATTATTTATTTGAACCGTGAGCGTTAGACCAACAATGGATACGTGCCATGCTTCGGCTAAGCAATAAAGCGGCATCATTAATCATCCAAATAGAAAAACAATATACGTGCCAACTACGCGACCCGTGTGGCGTGCGAGCAGGCGTGAGTTGACGGGACGCATGCGAGCAGTCCGCCGCGCAGGCAGACGTGGAGGCATGCGTGCAGGTGTGTGAATTGACAGAGGCGTGCTCGCTGTGCAGTGTCATCGGGAGGCGTGTGAGTAGCTGTGTAAAACTTTGGTAGGCATGCCAACAGTCCGGTGCGCAGGCTCACCGGGAGGCGAGCCATCGGTTAGACCGCCGCCCGCATCTCTCCCACAACTCCCACTACTCCATATTAATGGTGCGCCCGAGCGGCCGCACCCCCCATCCTCACTACGCACACACAATCCTCTCTCTCCGCTTGCATCCTCGACGCCGCTCTCAGTCCTCAAAGTCGTCAGTGTATGAGGATGCCGCCGAAGCGCCCCATCGGAGGGAGTGGCGACGAAGGGGCTGCTAAAGCACCGGAGCACGGCGTGGAGATGGAGACAGAGGTTGCCGTCACCGCCGGCGAGTTATCGCTGCACCCTGACATCGTCGACAGCGTCGAGCTTCCACAGCCGGAGGTGGAGTTCCACACCGACTCCGACGACCACTCCGGCGACGACTCTGACGACGACGGACAGCTGGTTAGTCATCTATACCCATTTATGTGTCAAATAGATCATAGGATTTCTCTGGTTACTCCTGCCTCCCCCTTTTTGGAATAGAAATCATGTGGTTATGTTCTCCCAATCCATGAAATCTGAGTAAGTTTCGTTAGATCCGTGTAGTGTATTGATTGTTTGAATGGTACAGGTGATAAGTGATTAGTTGTTTCATCTGTGCAAATGATTTCTGCTAGTAATCCGACTAGGGTTAGTGTTCGTGCTAATATTCCTATCCAGGACTTGACAATTGATTTTGAATGACCTACATATGTTTGTGCCATTATTTTCTTCAAGATTGCTCTGGACTGAAGGAAATATGCCCTAGAGGCAATAATAAAGTTGTTATTCATATTTCCTTATACCATGATAAATGTTTATTATTCATGCTAGAATTGTATTAACCGGAAACTTAGTACATGTGTGAATACATAGACAAACAGAGTGTCACTAGTATGCCTCTACTTGACTAGCTCGTTGAATCAAAGATGGTTAAGTTTCCTAGCCATTGACATGAGTTGTCATTTGATTAACGAGATCACATAATTAGAGAATGATGTGATTGACTTGACCCATTCCGTTAGCTTAGCATTTGATCGTTTAGTATATTGCTATTGCTTTCTTCATGACTTATACATGTTCCTATGACTATGAGTTTATGCAACTCCCGAATACCGGAGGAACACTTTGTGTGCTACCAAACGTCACAACGTAACCGGGTGATTATAAAGGTGCTCTACAGGTGTCTCCGAGGTACTTGTTGAGTTGGCATAGATCGAGATTAGGATTTGTTACTCCGATTGTCGAAGAGGTATCTCTGGGCCCTCTCGGTAATGCACATCACTATAAGCCTTGCAAGCAATGTGACTAATGAGTTAGTTGCGGGATGAAGCATTACGGAATGAGTAAAGAGACTTGCCGGTAACGAGATTGAACTAGGTATTGAGATACCGACGATCGAATCTCGGGAAAGTAACATACCGATGACAAAGGGAACAACGTATGTTGTTATGCGGTTTGACCGATAAAGATCTTTGTAGAATATGTAGGAGCCAATATGAGCATCCAGGTTCCGCTATTGGTTATTGACCGGAGACGTGTCTCGGTCATGTCTACATAGTTCTCGAACCCGTAGGGTCCGCACGCTTAACGTTCGGTGATGATCGGTAATATGAGTTTATGTGTTTTGATGTACCGAAGGTAGTTCGGATTCCCGGATATGATCACGCACATGACGAGGAGTCTCGAAATGGTCGAGACATAAAGACCGATATATTGGATGACTATGTTTGGACTTCGGAAGGGTTCCGAGAGAGTTTGGACGAATACCGGAGTACCGGGGGGTTACCGGAACCCCGCGGGGAGTGTAATGGGCCTCATGGGCCTTGGTGGAGAGAGGAAGGGGCGGCCAGGGTAGGCCGCGTGCCCCCTCCCCCTCTAGTCTGAATTGGACTAGGGAGGCCCCCCCCTTTTCCTTCCCCCTCTCTCCTCCTTCCTTCCCTCCTTCTCCTACTCATGGAAGGGGTGGAATCCTACTCCCGGTGGGAGTAGGACTCCCCTTGGGGCGTGCCTAGGAGGCCGGCCTCCTCCCCCTCCTCCACTCCTTTACATACGGGGGAGGGGGGCACCCCATAGACACACAAGTTGATCATTGATCTCTTAGCCGTGTGCGGTGCCCCCCTCCACAACAATCCACCTCGGTCATATCGTCGTAGTGCTTAGGTGAAGCCCTGCGCCGGTAGCTTCATCATCACCGTCATCACGCCGTCGTGCTGACGAAGCACTCCCTCGAAGCTCTACTGGATTGTGAGTTCGTGGGATGTCACAGAGCTGAACATGTGTAGATCGCGGAGGTGCCGTACGTTCGGTACTAGGATCGGTCGATCGTGAAGATGTACGACTACATCAACCATAACGCTTCCGCTTCCGGTCTACGAGGGTACGTGGACAACACTCTCCCCTCTCGTTGCTATGCATCACCATGATCTTGCGTGTGCGTAGGAATTTTTTTTAAATTACTACGTTCCCCAACATGTACATAGACGACTGTGCTTAAAAATCAAACCATAATCTCTGGATATGTATAAATAAATAGCCATAAATTCCTAATCCTACTTCACGGCATGTAATCAGTGATTTGATGCCAAATTTGTTTTACTATTTGTATAGGTGCTGTCTAACGATGTGGACAGCGAGGATGAAGATGCCCAAAGGAGGTATAAGAGGCGAATCCTGAGGGAGCTTTATGCGGGAATGCATAACAGGCGTATTAGGACCTGGAACGACGGCTATGGATGCCAATTTTGCAACCACAAGATTCATGACGCGTATCTAAGTGTTCTGGCGCATGCAAGAGGACGGGCCGTTGACTCCTTCAAGCAGAAGTATTCTCGCAGGGTGGCGCACAGCGCGTACGCCGAGTACCTGAAGAAGCTTCAGGATCGTGCCGGCCGCATGTGAGATGAGATGTGGGATGGATTGAACTTTGTATGCTTAAGTATGCTTAATGACGGTTGAACTATGTACTTATGGTTGAACTATGCTTATGTACGTGTACACTTATTATCTATGTCTGAGTATGTTAAATATTTCGCCAAATTTTGGTAAAAATTACAATGGGGGACCAATAAACCAGGACGGAGGTAGTACGTCAATCACACACGGTTCCAGAAATTGGAACCATGTGCAATGACTTTCATTTTGCCTGCTGCGTCAATCACACACGGTTCGCTCTAGCAAACCGTCGCCCCCAAAATTCTTTGTGGGACAGAAAACCCTCACCGCCCAATTCATCTGCTCAAAAAGAAAACCCTCACCATCCCCGCATCACAAAAACTCTCACCTCGCCCGCCATCCCCTCCGGTACGGTCCCCATTCACACCTGCACAAGCTCCTCCGCGTATATGCCATGGCACCGCCTATCGCGGCGGTAAACACTTAGCTCGACGCCTGTCGCCGCCACCAGGCTGCCGGCAAAGCCCACCGCATTTCGCCACTTCCGCTTGCCGCCGCCTATCGCCATCGGCTTTCTCGACGCTGCTCGCGGTCGACCCAGCTCCGCTCGGTTGGGGAATCTGCCATATTGAGGGTTCTTTCTCATGGACGACGAGGTAACTAATTTAACGAGATATTATCTCATATCTTATCCCAGTTCATCTGCCTCCTTTAATCACCTGGCGGAAATCGCCGTGAATTCATTTTTATTCGAGTTGATTTGAGGGTTTTCTTTCATTCATAGAATGTACAGTGCACCGACACTTCAGGACTTGGCGACCGCTGCCAGAGATTCCATCTCATCGTACCAGATAACTCGAGGACACGCGCAATATGTTCAATCTCTCCCTAAATCGGTTGGCATGGCCTACTTTCCTGAACATATTCTAAATATTGCTACATTTGGATAAAAGGTGCCACATGCACCATATATGTCAAAGGGGATTTCCCCCCTCTTCTTTCTATATTAGGCAAATTAATGATGTATTGTTCTTTCCATTACTCTCATTTTTCCATGACATCATGTTTACCCTATCTGTTTAATTATAGATTTTTGTCCTTCGATTTCAACTGTTGTACAGTTCTTTCAATTTGGGCCCATATTTGCATGTTACCATATTTTCTTTAACAATCCTACCATTTTCTGCAGGACATCCCTCGCTATGCAAGAGATTATGTAGTGCACAATTTTTCCCTTTACATAGATCAAGGCTCCACGGATGTCATACTGCACACAAACCATGGATTTACAATCGTTGCTACTGTAAGACTTGATGAACGTGGTGACTCCTATTTTGCCACTGGCTTTTGGAATGAAATTGCAAAGTTTTATGTACTGAAAGCTGGCACTAAAATTGCACTGCACATAGAAGGGCCTGGTCATGAGATATATGCTAACTTCCCCGACAAAATCATCCGTCCAGACTTTGTGCGAAGTAAGTTTTCTTTTCAACTATCTGCATATGTTGACTTACCCAGCAATGTCAAATGAATTGTGTAGTATTTAAGCAACCAATTGTTATTCCCTTTTCTTACTATATTCCTACCTAATAACTTCTAGTTACCAATACACTTTTCTATTGCCCTGTTTTAACTAAATATTCCCTGTACTCCTATTTCTATCAAAAAGCGCCACTAACAAGGAGACTCCGGAGGTGGAGAACGGGGCTGCCAACAAGCGGAGGCGGGGCGAGCTAGAACCGCAAGCGACTCCAGCAGGCCTAGACTTAATCAGCAGCCTCCCCGATGATATGTTGAGAGTCATCATCTCCCTCCTCCCAATCAAATATGGGGCGCGGACAACCCTCCTTTCCCGGCGGTGGCGCCCCCTATGGAACTCTAGCCCTCTCGACTTCATCGACACCCACGAGCTCTGCCATGGCTATCGCAAAAGCTTGGATGTGTTCTCGAAGATCCTCAGCAGTCACCTTGGCCCAACCAAAGGCCTTAGAATGGGCAAGTTCTGTTCTAACGGCAAGGACCGAGCCAAGCTTGACGACCGGTTCCGATCCCCCGCCCTAGATAAGCTCGAGGAGCTCACTTTTGATGATGGGCATATGCGGTCACTGCCAACGTCCGCACTCCGCCTCGCGCCCACGCTGCGCGTCGCCAAGTTCAGGAACTACCATTTCCTGCCCCTTAATGACGCGCCCTCTCTTATTCTACCACGACTGAAGCACCTCGAGCTCGTCGCCGTCTGCCTCTCAAAGTGTGACATGGAGCGCCTGCTTCGTGGTTGTACTACACTCGAATACCTTCGTCTTCAGGCGATCAATGGGTTGAGTACCTTCCACATTACCTCCATGACTCTCCGGACTATTTATGTGTGTTGCTGGTGCGGCAGGAAGACATCACAAAAGGTGGACCACGGTATGGTCATCCAGGACACACCTGCACTTGAGAGATTACTTGTAGTTGATCAAGAAGGTCCAACAAGAATCAATGTCATTTCTGCACCGAAATTGACAGTGGTGGGCTACTCGTCTGACAAATACTCCGAACTTGTTATTGGATCCACACCCGTTCAGGTACAACAGTCGCCTTCTACCTTTCCTTCTACAAATTAACATTATTTCTAATTTTGAAGATGTTTGTTCGTCTGTCATTCAGAAAATGATTCGACAAGCTTGACCCCGAAACTGCGCACAATGAAGGTCTTGGCACTAGAATCTATCGGCCCCGACCTGAAGCAAGTTGTCAGTTTCCTGAGATGCATTCCGTGCCTGGAGAAGCTATATATCGAGGTGATGTTCCTTTCCTATTAAATGTTAACCATAAGGGAGTTCAATTTGTGACACCTTTTTCCCAGTTTACAATGACAATGTACTACCATTTTTGAAGGTTCTTTTGGAGGATTTCAGTACATACATGTCCCCCCATATTGGTTGCTTGATCCATATGGTTACAATCAAT
Organism: Aegilops tauschii subsp. strangulata; assembly: GCF_002575655.3. NCBI lineage: Eukaryota > Viridiplantae > Streptophyta > Magnoliopsida > Poales > Poaceae > Aegilops > Aegilops tauschii. The sequence continues at coordinate 287,321,057 of NC_053037.3, forward strand.
AAGCATTTCTCCTTTGGCTTCATCTGTACTAGTTTTCTTAGGGAACTTTTCATCCACTCCAACCTCTTGTGAACAAGGCTACATTTTTCTAGAATGTAATAAAATGCCCATGTTAATCATGTCAGATCGAAGATGGCATGTTAGTGCATTTTACAAATCCTGCAAACCAAACAGCTAGGCCTGTAGTAATGTTCAAAACTGCATGTAGGCACTAACACGTTTTCTTCTTTTGCAGATAAGATTAGGCCCAGTGGTGGATAATGTGATACAATATAACAATCACGTCAAATGCCTAGATCTGCATCTCTCAGAAATTACTTTGAACTCCTACCGAGGGACCTTACCAGAGATTATATTCGTCGGGTTCTTTGTTCTCAGAGCAAGGGTGCTGAAGGCAATGAGGTTTGCCCTACATTTATTTTGCAAAAATGAATGGTTTGTTGATCAGCGCGGGCGCCTGCGGCAGATATGGAGTAGGCTCCAGAAATGCTGAATTTCATTTTGGAACTTCAGATGATAGAGTAATCGGAAGTCATCGTGTCAACCCCATACATGACTTCTTAGTGGCTGACCCCTTTGCAAAAATTGTGAGGTTTCGAAGCCAGACTTAGAAGCGGTGATATTAGTTTGAACCTCTCTGATATCCATGTTCAGCGGATCAGCGCGAGCATTTGCAGCTGATGAGCTGAATTTCATTTCTAATATCAGTTTGAACCTTGTAATCTTCGAATTTGAGCCATATAACTCTGAAATTTGAACCTTGTAACATTTCGAGCTTTTGTGGTACAATCATTGAAATGGCATCGTATGAGACTCGTATATTGCTAGCACTATTTTGACCTTAATATGCAATGGTCTTAGATTTTATTAACCATTCTCGAATCAGTTTACCTTGTCGATCTCACAGCACACGATCTGTATAGCTAACTCGACTGCGATCTTCGACATTATTGCACACAGTTGGTTTCTTCCACCGTGTGCACTGTAGAGCGCATAATTAATTATCGCACTCGAGTGTCCATCATCACCCTTCTGTGTAACTTAGACCTCATCACCCAAGGGTAAACTTATGACCGAAGTCATTCCACACACTTAGTTTTTACAAAGCTTTTTGCCAATAAATTCCCATGATTTGTCCCTCTTCTAGCCGACGCGTGGCCAAACTAGTCGGGCGGGAAGCTTGCGCGGTAAACAGCGCGGTAGCGCGGGAACAGGCTCACCGACGATACATTTGGTGCCTCTTCGAGCCCACGCGTGTGGTGTGGTGTTGTCAAGCGTGCACTGGAATCCTCTGCTATGAACGCCGCGACAAGGCGTGACGATTACAGGCCGGCCGGCCCCCATTTATTACAGCGGCCATTTAACCTACCCTTGTGTCTCTTCAACCTTTCGATCGCGCCCCACCATTGCAAGAAACACACCCACCACGAGAAATTCTTAGAGAGTATCCTGCGCGGCTCCAATGGCACTCCGAGCGGCTGCCGACGACGAGCAGCAGTTCACCAGGCGTGCCGTGGTGGACACCCACAGAAGGTTCATGGACCTCTCAGTGGTGTACACCAACGACCCGGTCTGGGTGGAGCACTCCATCCATATCATGGAGTTGTTGCTTGCCGAGGAGAAGTACAAGGTGGTCAGGTTCGACCTCGAGTACACCCGCGCTCGTGATGGGCCTCGTCCCAAGGTCGCCGTCGCCCAGATGTGCGTGTGCCACCACGTCCTCGTCTACCACTACTACCTGTCCACAAGGCCTTGCGAGCGTTTCGCCAGTTTTGTCAACAACCCCCACTACATGTTTGCTACGGTGGACATCACCAACGATGTAAAGGCGCTCGAGAATTCGGGCGTCGCCTGCCAGAATCTTGTCGATATCCAGGGCCAATACAAGATCTGGGGCAGCAAGGAGCATGAGAAGGACTCACTGGTTCACCTTGCCGAGGCCATCATCGACCCCTACTACAGAGGCATGAAGGATTCATGCAACAAGGACAAGCGTGCCTGGCACTCGGCCTGGATGGAGAAACTCGACAAAGCTCACGTCGTGTACGTGGCCAAGGTGGCGTACACGAGCTACGACATGTACAGGCGGATCGTTGACATGAGGAAGTGCCTCCTTCCCCAAAACGTCCAGGGATCCAGCCGGAAGCAGAGCAATGGCAAGCGTCGTCGCAACAATAAGTAGATGATTAGATCCTCATTTCTCCTACTTTAGTATGCATGTAATTGCTTACTTTGGTGTGTGCAAATGTTATGTGTGTAGTCACTTGTGTAATTGTATGCTTAATTTGGTTATGCAATGCTGTCTTTTTAAGTATATATGTTGATGCTATGTAGACAGAGCGTAGATGGTGTGCGGACAAAGAAAATCACATTGCACGCGGACTAAACAATGGAAACCGTCGGTGATGTTTTCATCAATCACTCACAATTGTATACCAGCAATCGTTTGCTCACAACACACATGGCTTGTTAGCAATAATCGTCTGTGTTGTTATCGGTCTTCGCACATGTTTCCGATTACAGACCTATTTGCCTCGTATCACACACATCTTGTTCATTTGAACCGTTTCTGTTCTCATGTCTCAATGCAAACAGTTCATCTGAGTGAACCGCATGTCGTATATCGCACACACCTTTGATCTGGCTGACCGTTTCTTTTCTGTTGCCTAATCACAAACAGTTCATCCGAGTGAACCGTATGATGTACATCGCACACACCTTCATCTGGTTGCCCGTTTCTTTTGTTCCTCCTCATCGCAAACAGTTAATTGAGCTGAACCGTATGCCCTGCATCGCACACGCAACTAAAATCTGAACCGTGTTTGATGCATCCTCCATCGCAAACATTTTGCACCTTTTTTGATGGTTTTTTACACCACCATTTTCGATTATGGCATCGCACGCAGTTTCGTCGAAGGGTCTCTGATCGTAGTGTCGCGTTAGCAGCATCCTGCAGTAGTGCATGCAAACCTGTACGATCAAGATCAGGGACTCACGGAAAGATATCACAACACAACTCTAAACACAAATAAGTCATACAAGCATCATATTACAAGCCAGGGGCCTCGAGGGCTCGAATACAAGTGCTCGGTCATAAACGTGTTGGGGAACACAGTATTTCAAAAAACTTCCTACGATCACGCAAGATCTATCTAGGAGATGCATAGCAACGAGATGGGATAGTGTGTCCACGTACCCTCGTAGACCGAAAGCGGAAGCGTTTAGTAACGTGGTTGATGTAGTCGAACATCTTCATAATCCAACCGATCCAAGTACCGAACGTACGGCACCTCCGTGTTCAGCACACGTTCAGCACGATGACGTCCCTCGAGCTCTTGATCCAGTTGAGGACGAGGGAGAATTCCATCAGCACGACGGCGTGGCGACAGTGATGATGATGTTACCGGTGCAGGGCTCCGCCTAAGCACTACGACGATATGATCGAGGTGTTAAACTGTGGAGGGGGGCACCGCACACGGTTAAGAGATTGTCTGTTGTGCCTTTGGGGAGACCCCTGCCCCCGTATATAAAGGAGGGAGGAGGAGGAGGCCGCCCCCCTAGGGGCGCGCCAAGTGTGGGGAGTCCTACTAGGACTTCCAAGTCCTAGTAGGATTCCCCTTTCTTTTTCCTTTTCCGGAGTAGCAAAGGGGGAAAGAGAGAAGGAGTAGGAGAGGGAAAGGGGGGCGCCGCCCCCACTCCTTGTCCAATTTGGATTGGCAAGGGGGGGTGCGCGCCACCTCCTATGGCCGGCCCTCGCTCCTCCACTAAGGCCCATGTTGGCCCATTACCTTTCTGGGGGGGGGTTCCGATAACCTCCCGGTACTCCAAAACTTCCTGAAACCATTCTGGTGTCCGAATGTAACCTTCCAATATATGAATCTTTACCTCTCGACTATTTTGAGACTCCTCGTCATGTCCGTGATCTCATCCGGGACTCCGAACAATCTTCGGTCATCAAATCACATAACTCAAAATACAAATCGTCATCGAACGTTAAGCGTGCAGACCCTACGGGTTCGAGAACTATATAGACATGACCGAGACACATCTCCAGTCAATAATAAATAGCGTAACCTGGATGCTCATATTGGCTCCTACATATTCTACGAAGATATTTATCGGTCAAACCGCATAACAACATATGTCATTCCCTTTGTCATCGGTATGTTACTTGCCCGAGATTCGATCGTCGATATCATCATACCTAGTTCAATCTCGTTACCGGCAAGTCTCTTTACTCGTTCCGTAATGCATCAGCCCGCAACTAACTCATGAGTCACATTACTTGCAAGGCTTATAGTGATGTGTATTACCGAGAGGGTCCAGAGATACCTCTCCGAAACTCGGAGGGACAAATCCTAATCTCGATCTATGCCAACTCAACAAACACCATCGGAGACACCTGTAGAGCATCTTTATAATCACCCAGTTACGTTGTGATGTTTGATAGCACACAAAGTGTTCCACCGGTATTCGGGAGTTGCATAAGATCATAGTCAGAGGAATATGTATAAGTCATGAAGAAAGCAATAGCAATAAAACTAAACGATCATTATGCTAAGCTAACAGATGGGTCTTGTCCATCACATCATTCTCTAATGATGTGATCCCGTTCATCAAATGATAACACATGTCTATGGTTAGGAAACTTAACCATCTTTGATTAACGAGCTAGTCAAGTAGAGGCATACTAGGGACACTCTATTTGTCTATGTATTCACACATGTACTAAGTTTACGGTTAATACAATTTTAGCATGAATAATGAACATTTATCATGATATAAGGAAATATAGATAACAACTTTATTATTTCTTCTAGGGCATATTTCCTTCAGTCTCCCACTTGCACTAGAGTCAATAATCCAGATTACATAGTAATGATTCTAACACCCATGGAGTCTTGGTGCTGATCATGTTTTACTCGTGGAAGATGCTTAGTCAACGGGTCTGCAACATTTAGACCGTATGTATTTTGAAAATCTCTATGTCTCCCTCCTTGACTTGATCGCGGATGGAATTGAAGCATCTCTTAATGTGTTTGGTTCTCTTGTGAAATCTGGATTCCTTCGCCAAGGCAATTGCTCCAGTATTGTCACAAAAGATTTTCATTGGACCCGATGCACTAGGTATTACACCTAGATTGGATATGAACTCCTTCATTCAGACTCCTTCATTTACTGCTTCCGAAGCAACTATGTACTCCACTTCACACGTAGATCCCGCCACGATGCTCTGCTTGGAACTGCACCAACTGATAGCTCCACCATTCAATATAAATACGTATCTGGTTTGTGACTTAGAGTCATCCGGATTAGTGTCAAAGCTTGCATCAACATAACCATTTACGATGAGCTCCTTTTCAGGTATTTCAGGATGTTCTTGACCGCTGTCCAGTGATCCACTCCTGGATTACTTTGGTACCTCCCTGCTAGACTTATAGCAAGGCACACATCAGGTCTGGTACACACCATTGCATACATGATAGAACCTATGGCTGAGGCATAGGGAATGACTTTCATTTTCTCTCTATCTTCTGAAGTGGTCGAGCATTGAGTCTGACTCAACTTCACACCTTGTAACACAGGCAAAAACCCTTTCTTTGACTGATCCATTTTGAACTTCTTCAAAACTTTATCAAGGTATGTGCTTTGTGAAAGTCCAATTAAGCATCTTGATCTATCTCTATAGATCTTGATGCCCAATATATAAGCAGCTTCACCGAGGTCTTTCATTGAAAAATTCTTATTCAAGTATCCTTTTATGCTATCCAGAAATTATGTATTATTTCCAATCAACAATATGTCATCCACATATAATATTAGAAATGCTACAGAGCTCCCACTCACTTTCTTGTAAATATAGGCTTCTCCAAAAGTTTGTATAAACCATATGCTTTGATCACACTATCAAAACGTTTATTCCAACTCCGAGATGCTTACACCAGTCCATAAATGGATCGCTGGAGCTTGCACACTTTGTTAGCACCCTTTGGATCGATAAAACCTTCAGGTTGCATCATATACAACTCTTCTTCCAGAAGTCCATTCAGGAATGCAGTCTTTACATCCATTCGCCAAATTTCATAATCATAAAATGCAACAATTGCTAACATGATTCGGACGGACTTAAGCATCGCTACGGGTGAGAAGGTCTCATCGTAGTCAACTCCTTGAACTTGTCAAAAACCTTCCGCAACAAGTCAAGCTTTGTAGACAGTAACATTATCGTCAGCGTCAGTCTTCTTCTTAAAGATCCATTTATTCTCGATGGCTTGCCGATCATCGGGCAAGTCAACCAAAGTCCACACTTTGTTCTCATACATGGATCCCATCTCAGATTTCATGGCCTCAAGCCATTTCACGGAATCTGGGCTCATCATCGCTTCCTCATAGTTCGTAGGTTTGTCATGGTCAAGTAACATGACCTCCAGAACAGGATTACCGTACCACTCTGGTGTGGATCATACTCTGGTTGACCTACGAGGTTCAGTAGTAACTTGATCTGAAGTTTCATGATCATTATCATTAGCTTCCTCACTAATTGGTGTAGGAATCACTAGAACGAATTTCTGTGATGAACTACTTTCCAATTCGGGAGAAGGTACAATTACCTCATCAAGTTCTACTTTCCTCCCATTCACTTCTTTCGAATGATGACCAAACTCATAACTGAAATATTCACCTCCACGATCAGATCGTAGAAACTTATTTTCTTGTTACGATGATTTTCTACTTCACTCTGAAATTCTTTGAACTTTTCAAATGTTTCAGACTTATGTTTCATCAAGGAGATATACCCATATCTGCTCGAATCATCCGTGAAGCTCAGAAAATAACGATACCCGTTGTGAGCCTCAACACTCATCGGACCGCGTACATCAGTATGTATTATTTCCAATAAGTCAGTTGCTCGCTCCATTGTTCTGGAGAACGGAGTTTTAGTCATCTTGCCCATGAGGCATGGTTCGCAAGCATCAAGTGATTCATAATCAAGTGATTCCAAAAGCCCATCAGTATGGAGTTTCTTCATGCGCTTTACACCAATATGACCTAAACGATAGTGCCACAAATAAGTTGCACTATCATTATTAACCTTGCATCTTTTGGCTTCAATATTACGAATATGTGTATCATTACAATCGCGATTCAACAAAAATAGACCACTCCTCAAGGGTGCATGGCCATAAAAGGTATTAGTCATAAAAATAGAACAACCATTGTTCTCTGATTTAAATGAATAACCGTCTCGCATCAAACAAGATCCAGGTATAATGTTCATGCTCAACGCTGGCACAAAATAACAATTATTTAGGTCTAAAATAATCTCGACGGTAGATGTAGAGGTAGCGTGCGGACGGCGATCACATCGACTTTGGAACCATTTCCCATGCACATTGTCACCTCGTCCTTAGCCAATCTTCGTTTAATCCGTAGCCCCTGTTTCGAGTTGCAAATATGAGCAACAGAACCACTATCAAATACCCAGGCACTACTACGAGCATTAGTAAGGTACACATCAATAACACGTATATCAAATATAGCTTTCACTTTGCCATCCTTCTTATTCGCCAAATACTTGGGGCAGTTCCGCTTCCAGTGACCAGTCCCTGTGCAGTAGAAGCACTCAGTCTCAGGCTTAGGTCCAGACTTGGGCTTCTTCACTTGAGCAGCAACTTGCTTGCTGTTCTTCTTGAAGTTTTGCTTCTTCCCTTTGCCCTTTTTCTTGAAACTAGTGGTCTTGTTAACCATCAACACTTGATGCTCCTTCTTGATTTCTACCTCCGCAGCCTCTAGCATCGCGAAGAGCTTGGGAATTCTCTTATCCATCCCTTGCATGTTATAGTTCATCACGAAGCCTTTGTAGCTTGGTGGCAGTGATTGAAGAACTCTGTCAATGACACTATCATCAGGAAGATTAACTCCCAGTTAAGTCAAGTGGTTGTGGTACCCAGACATTCTGAGTATATGTTCATGACAAAACTATTCTCCTCCATCTTGCAGCTATATAACTTATTGGAGACTTCATATCTCTCAATTCGGGCATTTGCTTGAAATATTAACTTCAACTCCTGGAACATCTCATATGCTCCATGACGTTCAAAACGTCTTTGAAGTCCCGATTCTAAGCCGCAAAGCATGGCACACTGAACTATCAAGTAGTCATCAGCTTTGCTCTGCCAGACGTTCATAACGTCCGGAGTTGCTCCTGCAGCAGGTCTTGCACCTAGCGGTGCTTCCAAGACACAATTCTTCTGTGCAGCAATGAGGATAATCCTCAAGTTACGGACCCAGTCCGTGTAGTTGCTACCAACATCTTTCAACTTAGCTTTCTCTAGGAACGCATTAAAATTCAAAGGAACGGTAGCACGGGCCATTGATCTACAACAACATAGACATGCAAAAACTATCAGGTACTAAGTTCATGATAAATTAAAGTTCAATTAATCATATTACTTAAGAACTCCCACTTAGATAGACATCCCTCTAGTCATCTAAATGATCACGTGATCCAAATCAACTAAACCATGTCCGATCATCACATGAGACGGAGTAGTTTTCAATGGTGAACATCACTATGTTGATCATATCTACTATATGATTCACGATCGACCTTTCGGTCTCAGTGTTCGAAGGCCATATATGCATATGCTAGGCTCGTCAAGTTTAACCCGAGTATTCTGCACGTGCAAAACTGGCTTGCACCCATTGTATGTGAACGTAGAGCTTATCACACCCGATCATCATGTCGTGTCTCGGCACGACGAACTGTAGCAACGGTGCATACTCAGGGAGAACACTTGTACCTTGAAATTTAGTGAGGGATCATCGTATAATGCTACCACCGTACTAAGCAAAATAAGATGCATAAAGGATAAACATCACATGCAATCAAAATATGTGACATGATATGGCCATCATCATCTTGTGCCTTTGATCTCCATCTCCAAAGCACCGTCATGATCTCCATCGTCACTGGTCTTGACACCTTGATCTCCATCGTAGCATCGTTGTCGTCTCACCAACTATTGCTTCTACGACTATCGCTGCCGCTTAGAGATAAAGTAAAGCAATTACATGTCGATTGCATTTCATACAATAAAGCGACAACCATAAGGCTCCTGCCAGTTGCCGATAACTTCTACAAAACATGATCATCTCATACAACAATTTATATCTCATCACGTCTTGACCATATCACATCACAACATGCACTGCAAAAATAAGTTAGACGTCCTCTACTTTGTTGTTGCAAGTTTTACGTGCCTGCTACGGGCTTCTAGCAAGAACTGTTCTTACCTACGCATTAAAACCACAACGATTTTTCATCAAGTGTGCTGTTTTAACCTTCAACAAGGACCAGCCGTAGTCAAACTCGATTCAACTAAAGTTGGAGAAACAGACACTCACCAGCCACCTGTGTGCGCAGCACGTCGGTAGAACCAGTCTCATGAACGCGGTCATGTAATGTCGGTCCGGGCCGCCTCATCCAACAGTACCGCCGAATCAAAGTAAGACGTTGGTGGTAAGCAGTATGACTATAATCGCCCACAACTCATTGTGTTCTACTCGTGCATATAACATCTACGCATAGACCTGGCTCAGATGCCACTGTTGGGGAACGCAGTATTTCGAAAATTTTCCTACGGTCACGCAAGATCTATCTAGCAGATGCACAGCAACGAGATGGGAGAGTGTGTCCACGTACCCTCGTATACTGAAAGCAGAAGCGTTTAGTAACGCGGTTATGTAGTCGAACGTCTTCACGATCCAACCGATCCAAGTACCGAATGTACGGCACCTCCGTGTTCAGCACACGTTCAGCACGGTCACGTCCCTCGAGCTCTTGATCCAGTTGAGGACGAGGGAGAGTTCCGTCAGCACGACGGCGTGGCGACGGTGATGATGATGTTACCGGTGCAGGGCTTCGCCTAAGCACTACGACGATATGACCGAGGTGTTAAATTGTGGAGGGGGCACCGCGCACGGCTAAGAGATTGTCTGTTGTGCCTTTGGAGTGCCCCTGCCCCCGTATATAAAGGAGGGAGGAGGAGGAGGAGGCCGGCCCCCTGGGGGGGCGCCAAGTGTGGGGAGTCCTACTAGGACTTCCAAGTCCTAGTAGGATTCCCCTTTCTTTTTCCTTTTCGGAGTAGCAAAGGGGGAAAGGGAGAAGGAGTAGGAGAGGGAAAGGGGGGGCACCGCCCGCACCCCTTGTCTAATTTGAATTAGCAAGGGGGCGTGCGCGCCACCTCCTATGGCCGGCCTTCTCTCCTCCACTAAGGCCCATGTTGGCCCATTACCTTCCCGGGGGGTTCCGATAACCTCCCGGTACTCCGAAACTTATCCAAAACTTCCCGAAACCATTCCGAAGTCGGAATGTAACCTTCCAATATATGAATCTTTACCTCTCAACTATTTAGAGACTCCTCGTCATGTCCGTGATCTCATCCGGGCCTCCGAACAATCTTCGGTCATCAAATCACATAACTCACGATACAAATCGTCATCGAACGTTAAGCATGCGGACCCTACGGGTTCAAGAACTATGCAGACATGACCGAGACACATCTCCGGTCAATAACCAATAGAGGAACCTGGATGCTCATATTGGCTCCTACATATTCTACGAAGATATTTATCGGTCAAACCGCATAACAACATACGTCATTCCCTTTGTCGTCGGTATGTTATTTGCCCGAGATTCGATCGTCGGTATCATCATACCTAATTCAATCTCGTTACTGGCAAGTCTCTTTACTCGTTCTGTAATGCATCATCCCGCAACTAACTCACTAGTCACATTGCTTGCAAGGCTTATAGTGATGTGCATTACTGAGAGGGCCCAGAGATACCTCTCCGAAACTCGGAGTGACAAATCCTAATCTCGACCTATGCCAACTCAACAAACACCACCGGAGACACCTGTAGAGCATCTTTATAACCACCCAGTTACGTTGTGACGTTTGATAGCACACAAAGTGTTCCTCCCGTATTCGGGAGTTGCATAATGTCATAGTAGAAGAATATGTATAAGTCATGAAGAAAGCAATAGCAATAAAACTAAACGATCATTATGCTAAGCTAACAGATGGGTCTTGTCCATCACATCATTCTCTAATGATGTGATCCCGTTCATCACATGACAACACATGTCTATGGTTAGGAAACTTAACCATCTTTGATTAACGAGCTAGTCAAGTAGAGGCATAGGGACACTCTGTTTGTCTATGTATTCACACATGTACTAAGTTTCCGGTTAATACAATTTTAGCATGAATAATAAACGTTTATCATAATATAAGGAAATATAAATAACAACTTTATTATTGCCTCTAGGGCATATTTCCTTCAAAACGAGTCAGCGGAAACAACAATATCTGAGTACAGACATAAGTTAAACAAGGTGCCATAAGATGGCTAGCACAAACTGGGATACAGATCGAAGAGGCGCAGGCCTCCTGCCTGGGATCCTCATAACTACTCCTGGTCGTTGGCGACCTGAACATAGTAGTAGGCACCCTCGGTGTAGTAGGAGTCGTTGAAGGTGGCGTCTGGCTCCGGGGCTCCAGCATCTGGTTGCGGCAATCAAGAATAAAGGGAAAAGGGGGGAGGGGGAGCAAAGCAACCGTGAGTACTCATCCAAAGTACTCGCAAGCAAGGATCTACACTACATATGCATCGGTATCAATGAAATGGGTAGTATATGTGGACTGAACTACAGAATGCCAGAATAAGAGGGGGATAGCTAGTCCTATCGAAGACTATGCTTCTGGCAGCCTCCATCTTGAAGCATATAGAAGAGAGTAGCTGGTAAGTTCACCAAGTATCAACGTATAGCATAAACCTACCCAGCGATCCTCCCCTCGTCGCCCTGTGGGAAAGAGATCACCGGGTTGTATTTGGCACTTGAAAGGGTGTGTTTTATTAAGTATCCGGTTCTAGTTGTCATGAGGTCGGAATACAACTTCGAGTCATCCTTTTACCGAGGGACACGGCTATTCGAATAGATAAACTTCCCTGCAGGGGTGCACCACATTACCCAACACGCTTGATTACTCTGGCCGGACACACTTTCCAGGGTCATGCCCGGCCTTGGAAGATCAACATGTCGCAGTCCCACCTGGACTCATTAGAGAGGTCAGCACGCCGGTCTAAATCCTATGCGCGCAGGGGTCTTGCGCCCATCACCCGTTGAACACTTGCACGTTGTGAACGCGGCTGGAAGCAGACCTAGCCCCTTAATACAAGTGCAGGCGTTCCTCTCCAATCCGACGCGTGCCACTCAGTCGCTGACGTCTTGAAGAGCTTTGGTTGATACCACGACGCCGAGAGCCCATAATTGTTCCCGCGTAGTTGGTTAGTGCGTAGAGGCTCGTAGCCAGACTCAGATCAAATACCCAGATCTCGTTAAGCGTGTTATTTGATGTATCCGCAGACGCCGATGAGGGATCAGGCCCACCTGTCTCCTAGGTGGTCACAACCTGCCCTGTCGCTCCGCCACAAAGTAAGAGTCGGGGGCCTTCGGGAACCCAGGCCCATCACTACCTGGATGGAACCACCAGCGTCTCCAGCCCCCCACATCGGAATCACTTGCGGGTACTCTACGTGCCGACCCGACTTTAGTCACATCATGTAACCTGTATAGTATGTATGTATATACCCGTGATCACCTCCCGAAGTGGTCACGGCCCAGTAGTTTGGCATGGCAGACGGACAAGAGTGTAGGGCCATTGATGTAATACTAGCAACCTATACTAAGCTTTTAGGATTGGAGGTAAAGGGTATCAACAGTAGTAACAAGGACATGCTATGCAGCAGTATAGGATCAAACCGATGAAATAGTTACACTACTCTAATGCAAGCAGTAGGGGGAAAGAGTAGGCGATATCAGAATGAACAAGGGGGGTTGGCTTGCCTAGAAGCTTGACAGAGAAGGACGGGTCATCAACACCGTAGTCGATCGGGGCAGTAGCAGCGTTAGTCTCGTAGTCTAGCAGAGAGATCAGAGGGCGAAGAAATAATGAATACAATGCAAACAGATGCATTAAGATGCATGACATGACATTTAGCAGTGCTACGGTGAGCTAACGCAGTACTAGGTGCTACTCGCGAAGGAGGAAAACATCCGGGAAAGTATTCCCGGTGTTTGACGTTTTCGGACATACGGACCGGAGGGAGACGGTTACAGGTTCGCTATGCTAGGGACCTGTGGCGGATGAACGGACTGCTATTCGAATTCGTCTCGTCGTTCTAAGCAACTTTCATGTACAAAGTATTTTTCATCCGAGCTACGGTTTATTTTATATTAATTTAAAAGGATTTAATCATTTTCTGGGATTTTTATTACTTAATTTATTCAAAAATGAATTACTGCGTCATCATGACATCAGCGGTCAAAGTTGGCTGTTGACCAGTCAACTAACTGATGGGTCCCATTTGTCATTGCCTCTACACTAATTAGCAGATTTAATTACTATAATTAGACATGTTAATTAGGTTAACTTAATTAACCTTAATTAATTAATTTAAATTATTAATTATATATTTTTATCTCTTTTTTATAAAACGTTCTGGTGTGGGGCCCGACTGTATTTTGGCCAGGGGGCTTAGCGGGGCGGGCTAACGGGCGCCCGAACGAGCGCGACGGGCGTCGGGCGTCGCCCGAACGGGCAGGTCGTGCGGGGCTGGTCCCGGGCGCGGCCAGCGGGCGTGGGCGCCGGCGGCCACGACGCCGGCTAGGGGGGCGCTAGCCGCGGTGGCCGGGAGGCGAGGTCAGGGGTGGCTCGCGTGGCAGCGAGCGGCCAAGGCAGCAGCCGGCGCGGCTGCAGCAAAGCCATGCAGGGCGCTAGGCGAGGCTGCACGTGCAGGCGGCGTGGGGGCAGCAGGGAGCGGCAGCGCTCGGCAGAGCAGCAGGAAAGGCAGGGAAAGCGGGAGGGAAGGGAGGCGCGGGGTGAGTAGCGATAGTGGGGCACGTGGCCGGAGCTGCAAGGGCGCGTCCCCGGGTACGGCGAGGGCGGGCCAAGGCCACGACGATCGGCGGGGGTGCGGCGACAGGGTGGCCGATGCGCGCGACGAGGCAGGCGGGCGCCAGAGGCGCGGCGCGGACGGCGCCAGCGGTAGCGGCGAGCGAGACCGTGGCCACGTGCTGGTGCTGTGCACGGCGAGGTGGCCGGGGGTGCCAGGCAGCAGGGAAGGCTACGGGGCGAGGGTCGGGCGAAGCTGTGGAAGCACGCGGGCGACGGCAGGTGGCAGCAGCGGCTCGCAGCGGCGAGCAGCATGGGAGGCAAGTAGGCGCGTCTGACAATGACGACTACGGGGCGGAGGGGAAGAGGAGATGGAGGGGGGCCGGGTCTCATTGAGCCCTGTAGTTGAGCAAAGCGGGTTCGGGGAGGAGTCAGGGTCGGTGCGACGAGGCGAAGGAGTTCCGGGCGATGAGCAGCGACGGCGGGGTGTCTCGGCGACGGGGAGGCCTTCGGGCGGCAGCGGCGGATCGTTCCCCTATCCAGATCTGGATCAGGGAGGGGGAGGAGAGATGTGGGGAGTGGGGGGGAGTGGTGCGGTCGGGGGGGGAGTGAGGGATTCCTGGACTAAGGGGTCCTCGGGCGTCCGGCCTGTTGGACATGGGCCGGACTAGTGGGCTGTGAAGATACAAGACCGAAGACTCTCTCCCGTGTCCGGATGGGACTCTCCTTGGCGTGGAAGGCAAGCTCGGCGCCCAGATATGAAGATTCCTTTCTCTGTAACCGACTTTGTACAACCCTAGTCCCCTCCGATGTCTATATAAACCGGATGGCTTAGTCCGAAGGACAGATATAGTCAGACAGGCTAGACTCCTAGGGTTTTAGCCATTACGATCTCGTGGTAGATCAACTCTTGTATACTCATATTCATCAAGATCAATCAAGAAGGAAGTAGGGTGTTACCTCCATAGAGAGGGCCTGAACCTGGGTAAACATTGTGTTCCCCGTCTCCTGTTACCATCGACCTTAGACGCACAGTTCGGGATCCCCTACCCGAGATCCCTCGGTTTTGACACCGACATTGGTGCTTTCATTGAGAGTTCCTCTGTGCCGTCTTCAAAAGGTCCGATGGCCCCTTCAATCATCTACAACAATGCTGTCCAAGGAGAAGTCTTCCTTCCCGGACAGATCTTCGTGTTCAGCGGCTTCGCACTGCGGGCCAACTCGCTTGGCCATCTGGAGCAGATCGATAGCTACGCCCTTGGCCGTCAGGTCCGATTCAGGAGCTTGAACTACGTCGCGGATATCCGCGAAGACTTGATCTTCGACAGATTCGAGACCACGGCAGCCGCTCCCCATCACCATGATGAACATGACTTAAATCTTTCATCGGACCACACCCAGGAAATAGCGACTGTAACTGCTCTGGCCTTAGATCCGGAGCAGATCGCGCCATCCGAAGACGGGAAGCTCAACCCCGCAATGGATGCCGCAGTACCAGTGGTGTTAGAGCCGCACACAGACCCAACCTCGAGTGGAATCTGTGTCACCGGAGCCTCGGACTCGTTTCCGGCTACAGGTTCCGAACCATATGCGTCCACGTGCGTCGAGCTCGATCAATCTTCGATCGTCGAATTCAGCTCCGCGGACATTTTTTGGCACTCGCCTTTGGGCGACGTGTTAAACTCGTTAAGAGCACTATCCTTAGCGGGGGGCTTGCAGCCGAATTATATCCGGTTCGAACTGGAGGCTGATGATGGAGAACTTCGCTTCCCACCCACCGCCCACTTAATAGCCACTGTCGAAGATTTAACCGACATGCTCGATTACGGCTCCGAAGACATCGACGGTATGGACGACGATGCCGATGAGGAGCAGGGCCAAAACCCGCCGTTTACCGGACGCTGGACGACCACCTCCTCTTATGACGTGTACATGGTGGATACACCTAAAAGAACTAACGACGATGACAAAGAAGATACAGTCGAGGATAAACCTCCTGAGACACAGCCAAAGCGCCGGCGTCAGCGGCGCTGCTCTAAGTCACGTCGTGGGAAAGACAGCAATACCGGCACGGGAGAAAACAATACTCCGGATGATGCCGAAGATAATGAAGACCCCGTGGAGATAACTTGCGAACAGGAGGAACAGGAAAACAGGCAAGTTAGCCCTGATGAACAGGCCATACACTCTTGGCAGCGATCTGGCATTGGGTATATTGGGACCTAGAAATATTCTCTGATGAGCGGACGAGAAAACCGGAACGTGGAAGCTGGGGAGTATCCGCTTGGGACTGATAGAAAACAACATATCTTTTCCCCTTCTATTGATTCTTTTCCGATCGAGATGTACGGATCCATGTGTCTACATACATAGATTCTGTTCATGCCGATCGGAGGTTTGAGCTGCTATGGCAAGCTTTTTTTCGAATAGTGGGTATGGGGAACCCACCGTACGACAGTAATTATCTTCCACTCTCCGAGATGATGTGAGCCTCGGCAACGAGGATTTCATCGTGCCTGGGGAACCTCTTGAGCAGGAGCGCTTTAAGCGCCGGCTAATAGCCACTGCAAGGAGCCTGAAAAAGAAGCAGCAGCAGCTTCAAGATGACCAAGATCTGCTCAACGATAGATGGACTGATGTCCTAGCAGCCGAAGAATACGGCCTCAAGCGCCCAGCCAAAAGCTACCCGAAGCGCAAATTGCTACCTCAATTCAATGATGAGGCGCCGGAACCCGCACCATCATCGCGCAACGCGGCTGACCGACCACCACGCGGTCGGGATAAAGCGGCAACTCAAGCCGAACACCAGCCCGCCTCATTGTAAAGGCAGAGATAAAACAACTCGGGGTTGTACATATGACCTTCGGCACGACCTGGACAGTAGAGCAGGACATACCAGATCGATCTACGGATCGCGAGGACGTGCCTCGACACGCGACGACGGCTATCTATTTGGACGTGACAAGCCTAGTCACGCCCGGGCCGAAAACCGCAGACGGACTCCATCGGAGCTACGTCGCGGTGTGGCCCGATATAGAGGCGCCGCACACCCTCTTTGCTTCACTGGCGAAGTAATGGAGCATGAATTCCCAGAAGGGTTTAAACCTGTGAATATTGAATGATATGATGGAACAACTGATCCCGCGGTGTGGATCGAGGATTTTCTTCTACATATCCATATGGCCCGCGGAGATGACCTCCACGGCATCAAATACCTCCCGTTAAAACTCAAAGGGCCAGCTCGGCACTGGTTAAAAAGTTTGCCTGAAAACTCTATTGGCAGCTGGGAGGATTTGGAAGATGCCTTTTGCGACAACTTCCAAGGTACATATGTCCGGCCAACAGATGCCGATGACTTAAGCCACATAGCTCAACAGCCCGGAGAGTCAGCCAGGAAATTCTGGACTAGGTTCTTAACTAAAAAGAACCAGATCATTGACTGTCCGGATGCCGAAGCCCTAGCGGCCTTTAAACATAGCATCCGCGATGAATGGCTCGCCCGCCACCTCGGCCAAGAAAAGCCGAAGTCCATGGCAGCCCTCACGGCACTCATGACCCGCTTTTGTGCGGGTGAGGATAGTTGGCTGGCCCGTAGCAAAAACATGGCAAGCGAAGCGGGCACCTCCGAGGTCAAAAACAGCAACGGCAAGCTCCGACGCAACAGGCACAAATGTCAAAGCAATGGTGATAACACCGATGACACTACAATCAACGCCGGATTCAGTGGCTCCAAGTCCGGTCAGCGGAAGAAGCCATATAAAAGAAACAACCTGGAACCATCCAGCTTGGACCGCATACTCGACCGTTCGTGCCAGATCCATGGCACCCCAGACAAACCAGCAAATCATACTAACAGAGATTGTTGGGTCTTTAAACAGACCGGCAAGTTAAATGCCGAGAACAAGGAGAAGGGATCGCAAAGCGAGGACGATGACGGGGAGCCCCGGCCACCGAACACAGGGGGACAGAAGAAGTTTCCCCCTCAGGTCAAAACGGTGAACATGATATACGCTACCCACATCCCCAAGAGGGAGCGCAAGCATGCGCTCAGGACGTCTATGCGATAGAACCAGTCGCCCCAAAATTTAATCCATGGTCGTCATGCCCGATCACCTTCGATCGTCGGGATCATCCGACCAGTATCCGTCATGGCGGTTCAGCCGCACTAGTCCTTGACCAAATAATTGATGGGTTCCACCTGGCGCAAGTCCTCATGGACGGTGGCAGCAGCCTCAACGTGCTCTATCAGGATACAGTGCGCAAAATGGGCATTAATCCATCACGGATCAAGCCCACAAAGACTACCTTTAAAGGAGTCATACCAGGTGTAGAGGCCCGCTGTACGGGCTCAATCACACTAGAGGTTGTCTTCGGATCTCCGGACAACTTCCGAAGCGAAGTTAATCTTCGATATCGTCCCCTTTCGCAGCGGCTATCACGCACTACTTGGACGAACCGCATTTGCTCGATTCAACACGGTGCCACACTATGCTTACCTCAAGCTCAAGATGCCCGGACCACGCGGCGTCATAATAGTTAATGGAAACACGGAACGCTCCCTCCGTACCGAGGAGCACACCGCTGCCTTAGCAGCAGAAGTACAGAGCGGCCTTTCCAAGCAGAACCTTAATTCGGTGGCCGAGCTCCCGGACACTGTCAAGAGAGTCTGGACTATTCTGCAGCAGGACATCTCGGCTCGTCAAGAGCTCGATTAGGAATTCGGCCTCCGTCCCAGTCCCGATCAAGTGGCGGCATTCGTACCGCGCGTACATAACTACGCACCCAAAATACCATGGGCATAGATGGAGGTATAACTAGTTTGTGATCCACAATACGGCTCGACCGCCCCAGGATACACATACTTTCACTGTTTCCTTTTTTTCTCCTTTTCAGGTTTCTTTTCCACAGGCCTTCCCTGACGGCCTGATCACCGGTCCTTTCGAAGGATAAATACACCAAGACGGCAAGAAGCATTGACGTATAGGGGAACTCCTAGGTGGTCTCTTAACGATCACTCTACCTGTTTTCAGGACCCACACGCAGCTCCCCCTTGGTTGTGGCATGTCAAATAGCCTGTTGCTTATTGCACTATTTGTATTAATGCGCTTTGACGTATATTAATCAAATTATAATGGAAACAGTTTGCGGCCAAAATTCTACGGCTCTAGCTTAGCCCTTTCTCCTTTTCTTCTTTTGATAACTTTATCAAATAGCACCCGTACACTTTGGTATGTTTCAATTTGCCAGGGGCTTCATAGCGCCCCGCAATACGGCAACAAAAGTCCGAATACTTTTTACAGTATAGTTCGGCACCCCGAATTTAGCACTATATGCATTGGCTCTGAATCATGTCTTTGGTCAATAGTTGGGTTGCCCGGCTCCTGTGCTTGCTACCTTACGTTCCGTTATATCGGCTAGGGTAGTAAAGGGAGAACAACTGCGATTGTGCCCTGGTTTACCCGGATGAGCACCTCAGTAGAGAAAGCCGAAAACTGACTATTAATGGGGCGAGAGCCGGTCAGCTCTTCGGAGCTCTCAAATCCTTAGAGATTTTATCCGCATTACGCGAAGCATCGATACTTACTCGATCAGGTGTTTACAGCATCCTAGTTCGGATACTAGGGGCTGCGCGGACACTTTTATTGTCAAACTCCTATGGCTAAGTGAGGGTGCTAAAGCCGCATAGTCCGATTGCCTGGTTCGTTGCACTAAACACCTCCTTCAAGGACCAAACAATTGGGTCAAGAGTGTTTAGATTACATCCCGAACACCCCCGTACTACCTACATGGGGGCAGAAGTCGACGACCGGCCAACTCTCAAATTTCACACAACATGGCCGCACATGAGGTGAATTTTTTTAAACAAACATTATATTACATAATGTCTTTGTTCCATCATACAAGGCAGAGACAACATGAATGTATTCATTCAAAAATAATGTCTTGCGCACATTGCGTCGCCACAATACGAGACCCCTCCAGGACGTCTTCAAAATAATGCTCGGGCGTGTGATGCTCCTTGCCCTCAGGCGGTCCCTCGGTCACAAGCTTGACGGCGTCCATCTTCGCCCAGCACACCTTGACGCGGGCGAAGGCCATGCGCGCGCCCTCGATGCAGACCGACCGCGAGACGACGTCCAGCCGAGGGCAGGCGTTCACCAGCCGCTTCACGAGCCCGAAGTAGCTACTGGGTATAGCTTCGACAGGCCACAGCCGGATTATTAAATCCTTCATGGCTAGTTCGGCCACCCTATGCAGCTCGACCAGCTGTTTTAGCTGATCGCTCAAGGGCACTGGATGTTCTGACGCAAGATATTGCGACCAGAACAACTTCTCCGTGGAGCTCCCTTCTTCGGCTCGGAAGAATTCCGCAGCATCAGAAACACTGCGCGGCAGATCCGCAAACGCCCGTGGAGAACTCCAAATCCGGGTTAGTAAGAAATACTTCTTCTTCACATACTTGCTTTGCATACTAAACGCCTTACCCGCCGCGATTTCTTGGCCTCCTGGATCTCCTGGAGGGCGCCCTGAGCTTCAACCCGGGCCTCTTCTGCGCTTTGGCGAGCCTTGGCGAGTTCGGTCTCTCGAGCCGAAACATCGCACTCCAAGGTCTCGCATTTTTCACGGCATCTTGGAGCTCTTGCTGGACCTCATTAAGCCTATCCTTGAGCTTCTTACGAGCAGCTTGTTCCTTGGCAGCTTTTTCCTCGGCTTTGGCCAGGGCCTTTTTAAGGACCTCGACCTCGGTCGCCGCTCCTACAAACATTATGGCACTACGGTCAATACACATCATTCATTCCTTCCGAATATACAACAAGTCGCAACATACCTTGCTTGTCCTCCAGCTGCCTTTTTACAAGGCCAAGCTCTTCTTCGGCCCGCTCCAGACTCTGCTTTAGTCCGGAGACCTCTGCAGCATGAGAGGTTGAACGACGCCTGCTTATGCATATGAGACATCTTTAGTTAGTTCCCTGGGAAAATAAATTGATCCCCTGTCCGGCTTTTCTTTCCGAATACCGGACAGTGTCTCAGGGGCTACTGTCTATACTAGGACTTTTTATTTTGCGTCGCTTACCTCAAAGCCTATTAGCAGGTTGCCGTAGGCTTCGGTCAGTCCGCTCTTGACGGACAGAACCCTCTCAATCACCGTACCCATAAGGATACGGTGTTCCTCCACAATGGAAGTGCCTCATAGCGCTTCCGGCAGATTATCCGGTGCCTCTGGTTGCACAGAGGTCACCGGCAGGATAAGCGCACCTCCTTCTCTCGAAGGAGGCTGCACGCCGGATTCCGGAACCGTACCGGCCTCCGGAATCTTATCCGGTTGGGGGCCGAACTGAACACGGCCCCCATCGGCAGTCTCCATGGGGATCTGCTCCCCCATGTGTCCGGCGGCCGAGGTTGCCCTCTGGCGCCACCCTGACGGCCTCCTGAGCCTCTCCCTGGCCTGGGAAGATCCTTCGGGACAGCACCTCGGCGTCGCCCTTGGCCGTCGGAGAGTAAGCGGCCGGCGGTGACTCGCTGGCCATCGCCTTTAAATCCAACGAACCTCTTGATGAGGATCGCTGGGAGCTGTCATGGGCCAGACTGCGATAGCATAATTAACCATATTAATACCATGGAGAGGAGAGGACGGATACATGGACGTATACGGGTTTTTAGTACTTACGATGCGGCCAGGGGCTTGCTTCGGGGGCGTCGCTTTGGGCTGCTGTCGACGTCCCACGTGGAGTTATCCGCGAGGGGGCCTTCCCCCTCTTGGGCGCCTCCGCCTCCAGATTTGTGGAGTCCGACCTCTTCTTCCTTGCCCCATCAGGGGGAGAGTTGCTTTCTTCCTCCTCCTCGTCGTCGTCTTTGGCGGCAGAGGAGTGAGTCTTGTCTTTGGACGACACGTCTGAAACTCCTTTGCGGCGAGAGCCACTTTTGGCCCCCTTGGCCTTCTTCTCCAACGCCTTGTAGGGCGCCGGAACCAGCATCTTCGCCAGGAGCTGGATGACTGGTTCCTCGGGCAGCGAAGCCGGACACCGAATCCGCTCCGCTTTCTCTATCCGTACCTGAAAAAAATAAATAGTGAAGTTTTAGATATCTTCCTTGAACAAGCAAGTAGAGGATGCACCTTGATGTGAAGGACTTACCGCACTGGCACGATGGGAAAGATCGTGCCCGCGGTCCGAGTCTATGGCCAGTGGCGTCTCATTGCCCTTAAAGAGCAGCTTCCAGACTGTTGGAAATAAGCCCTAGAGGCAATAATAAAATGGTTATTATTATATTTCCTTGTTCATGATAATTGTCTATTGTTCATGCTATAATTGTGTTATCCGGAAATCGTAATACATGTGTGAATACATAGACCACAACATGTCCCTGGTGAGCCTCTAGTTGACTAGCTCGTTGATCAACAGATAGTCATGGTTTCCTGACTATGGACATTGGATGTCATTGATAACGGGATCACATCATTAGGAGAATGATGTGATGGACAAGACCCAATCCTAAGCATAGCACAAAGATCGTGTAGTTCGTTTGCTAGAGCTTTTCCAAATGTCAAGTATCATTTCCTTAGACCATGAGATTGTGCAACTCCCGGATACCATAGGAGTGCTCTGGGTGTGCCAAATGTCACAACATAACTGGGTGGCTATAAAGGTGCACTACGGGTATCTCCAAAAGTGTCTGTTGGGTTGGCACGAATCGAGACTGGGATTTGTCACTCCGTATGACGGAGAGGTATCTCTGGGCCCACTCAGTAATGCATCATCATAATGAGCTCAATGTGACCAAGTGTTTGGTCATGGGATCATGCATAACGGTACGAGTAAAGTGACTTGCCGGTAACGAGATTGAACAAGGTATTGGGATACCGACGATCGAATCTCGGGCAAGTAACGTACCGATTGACAAAGGGAATTGTATACGGGATTGATTGAATCCTCGACATCGTGGTTCATCCGATGAGATCATCATGGAACATGTGGGAGCCAACATGGGTATCCAGATCCTGTTGTTGGTTATTGACCGGAGAGTCGTCTCGGTCATGTCTGCATGTCTCCCGAACCCGTAGGGTCTACACACTTAAGGTTCGGTGACGCTAGGGTTGTAGAGATACTAGTATGCGGTAACCCGAAAGTTGTTCGGAGTCCCAGATGAGATCCCGGACGTCACGAGGAGTTCCGGAATGGTCCGGAGGTGAAGAATTATATATAGGAAGTCCAGTTTCGGCCACCGGGAAAGTTTCGGGGGTCACCGGTATTGTACCGGGACCACCGGAAGGGTCCCGGGGGTCCACCGGGTGGGGCCACCTATCCCGGAGGGCCCCATGGGCTCAAGTGGGGAAGGGAACCAGCCCCTGGTGGGCTGGTGCGCCCCCCTTGGGCCTCCCCTGCGCCTAGGGTTGGAAACCCTAGTGGTGGGGGGCGCCCCACTTGACTTGGGGGGCAAGTCCCCCCCTTGGCCGCCGCCCCCCTTGGAGATGGGATCTCCTAGGGCCGGCGCCCCCCCAGGGGCCCTATATATAGAGGGGGGAGGGAGGGCAGCCGCACCTAAGCCCCTGGCGCCTCCCTCTCCCTCCCGTGACACCTCTCCCTCTCGCTGAGCTTGGCGAAGCCCTGCCGAGATCCCCGCTACTTCCACCACCACGCCGTCGTGCTGCTGGATCTCCATCAACCTCTCCTTCCCCCTTGCTGGATAAAGAAGGAGGAGATGTCTTCCCCAACCGTACGTGTGTTGAACGCGGAGGTGCCGTCCGTTCGGCGCTCGGTCATCGGTGATTTGGATCACAACGAGTACGACTCCATCAACCCCGTTCACTTGAACGCTTCCGCTCGCGATCTACAAGGGTATGTTGATGCACTCCTCTCTCTCATTGCAAGATGACTCCATAGATTGATCTTGGTGATGCGTAGAAATTTTTTAATTTCTGCTACGATCCCCAACAGTGGCATCATGAGCTAGGTTTATGCGTAGTTTCTATGCACGAGTAGAACACAAACTTGTTGTGGGCGTAGATGTTGTCAATTTTCTTGCCACTACTAGTCTTATCTTGTTTCGACGGCATTGTGGGATGAAGCGGCCCGGACCGACCTTACACGTACGCTTACGTGAGACAGGTTCCACCGACTGACATGCACTAGTTGCATAAGGTGGCTAGCGGGTGTCTGTCTCTCCCACTTTAGTCGAATCAGATTCGATGAAAAGGGTCCTTATGAAGGGTAAATAGAAGTTGGCATATCACATTGTGGTTTTACGTAGGTAAGAAACGTTCTTGCTAGAAACCTATAGAAGCCACGTAAAAACATGCAACAACAATTAGAGGACGTCTAACTTGTTTTTGCAGCATATGCCTTGTGATGTGATATGGCCAAAAGGATGTGATGAATGAAATATATGTGATGTATGAGATTGATCATGTTCTTGTAATAGGAATCACGACTTGCATGTCGATGAGTATGACAACCGGCAGGAGCCATAGGAGTTGTCTTTATTTTTTGTATGACCTGCGTGTCATTGAATAACGCCATGTAAATTACTTTACTTTATTGCTAAACATGTTAGCCATAGAAGTAGAAGTAATCGTTGGCGTGACAACTTCATGAAGACGCGATGATGGAGATCATGGTGTCATGCCGGTGACGAAGATGATCATGGCGCCCCGAAGATGGAGATCAAAGGAGCAAAATGATATTGGCCATATCATGTCACTATTTGATTGCATGTGATGTTTATCATGTTTTACATCTTATTTGCTTAGAACGACGGTAGCTTAAATAAGATGATCCCTCGCAATAATTTCAAGAAAGTGTTCCCCCTAACTGTGCACCGTTGTGAAGGTTCGTTGTTTCGAAGCACCACGTGATGATCGGGTGTGATAGATTCTAACGTTCGAATACAACGAGTGTAAGCCAGATTTACACGCGCAATACACTTAGGTTGACTTGACAAGCCTAGCATGTACAGACATGGCCTCGGAACACGGAAGACCAAAAGGTCGAGCATGAGTCGTATAGAAGATACGATCAACATGAAGATGTTCACCGATATTGACTAGTCCGTCTCACATGATGATCGGACACGGCCTAGTTGACTCGGATCATGTTTCACTTAGATGACTAGAGGGATGTCTATCTGAGTGGGAGTTCATTGAATAATTTGATTAGATGAACTTAATTATCATGAACTTAGTCTAAAATCTTTACAACATGTCTTGTAGATCAAATGGCCCACGCTAATGTTGCCCTCAACTTCAACGCGTTCCTAGAGAAAACCAAGCTGAAAGATGATGGCAGCAACTATACGGACTGGGTCCGGAACCTGAGGATCATCCTCATAGCTGCCAAGAAATATTATGTCCTAGAAGCACCGCTAGGTGAAGCACCCATCCCAGAGAACCAAGACGTTATGAACGCTTGGTAGCAGCGTGCTGATGATTACTCCCTCGTTCAGTGCGGCATGCTTTACAGCTTAGAACCGGGGCTCCAAAAGCGTTTTGAGCAACATGGAGCATATGAGATGTTCGAAGGGCTGAAAATGGTTTTCCAAGCTCATGCCCGGGTCAAGAGATATGAAGTCTCCGA
The DNA here is from genome assembly GCF_002575655.3 of Aegilops tauschii subsp. strangulata. NCBI lineage: Eukaryota > Viridiplantae > Streptophyta > Magnoliopsida > Poales > Poaceae > Aegilops > Aegilops tauschii. The sequence continues at coordinate 287,346,588 of NC_053037.3, forward strand.
CAAGTTCTTCAGTTGTAAGATGGAGGAAAATAGTTCTGTCAGTGAGCACATACACAAAATGTCTGGGTTACACAACCGCTTGGCTCAGCCGGGAGTTAATCTCCCGGATGACGCGGTCATTGACAGAATCCTTCAGTCGCTTCCACCGAGCTACAAGCGCTTTGTGATGAACTTCAATATGCAGGGGATGGAAAAGACCATTCCTGAGGTATATTCAATGCTGAAATCAGCGGAGGTAGAGATCAAAAAGGAACATCAAGTGTTGATGGTGAATAAAACCACTAAGTTCAAGAAAGGCAAGGGTAAGAAGAACTTCAAGAAGGACGGCAAGGGAGTTGCCGCGCCCGGTAAGCCAGTTGCCAGGAAGAAGCCAAAGAATGGACCCAAGCCTGAGACTGAGTGCTTTTATTGCAAGGGAAGTGGTCACTGGAAGCGGAACTGCCCCAAGTACTTAGCGGACAAGAAGGCCGGCAACACCAAAGGTATGTGATATACATGTTATTGATGTGTACCTTACCAGCACTCGTAGTAGCTCCTGGGTATTTGATACCGGTGCGGTTGCTCATATTCGTAACTCAAAGCAGGAGCTGGGAATAAACGGAGACTGGCAAAGGACGAGGTGACGATGCGCGTCGGGAATGGTTCCAAGGTCGATGTGATCGCCGTCGGCACGCTACCTCTACATTTACCTACGGGATTAGTTTTAAACCTCAATAATTGTTATTTAGTGCCAGCTTTGAGCATGAACATTGTATCAGGATCTCGTTTAATTCAAGATGGCTACTCATTTAAATCCGAGAATAATGGTTGTTCTATTTATATGAGAGATATGTTTTATGGTCATGCCCCGCTGGTTAATGGTTTATTCTTAATGAATCTCGAACGTAGTGTTACACATATTCATAGTGTGAGTACCAAAAGATGCAAGGTTGATAATGATAGTCCCACATACTTGTGGCACTGCCGTCTTGGTCACATTGGTGTCAAGCGCATGAAGAAGCTCCATGCTGATGGACTTTTAGAGTCTCTTGATTATGAATCATTTGACACGTGCGAACCATGCCTCATGGGTAAGATGACCAAGACTCCGTTCTCCGGAACAATGGAGCGAGCAACCAACTTATTGGAAATCATACATACTGATGTGTGCGGTCCAATGAGTGTTGAGGCTCGCGGTGGCTATCGTTATGTTCTCACTCTCACTGATGACTTGAGTAGATATGGGTATGTCTACCTAATGAAACACAAGTCTGAGACCTTTCAAAAGTTCAAGGAATTTCAGAGTGAGGTTGAGAATCAACGTGACAGGAAAATAAAATTCCTACGATCAGATCGTGGAGGGGAATATTTGAGTCACGAATTTGGCACACACTTAAGGAAATGTGGAATAGTTTCACAACTCACGCCGCCCGGAACACCTCAGCTAAATGGTGTGTCCGAACGTCGTAATCGCACTCTATTGGATATGGTGCGATCTATGATGTCTCTTACCGATCTACCGCTCTCATTTTGGGGCTATGCTTTAGAGACTGCTGCATTCACTTTAAATAGGGCTCCGTTGAAATCCGTTGAGACGACACTGTATGAATTATGGTTTGGGAAGAAACCTAAGCTGTCGTTTCTAAAAGTTTGGGGATGCGATGCTTATGTCAAGAAACTTCAACCTGAAAAGCTCGAACCCAAGTCGGAAAAATGCGTCTTCATAGGATACCCTAAGGAAACCATTGGGTATACCTTCTACCTCAGATCCGAAGGCAAGATCTTCGTTGCCAAGAACGGGTCCTTTCTGGAGAAAGAGTTTCTCTCGAAAGAAGTAAGTGGGAGGAAAGTGGAACTTGATGAGATGACCCCTCTCGAACCGGAAAGTAGCGCAGCACAAGAAAATGTTTCTGTGGTGCCTGCACCGACTAGAGAGGAAGTTAATGATGATGATCATGATCAAGTTACCACTGAACTGCGTAGGTCCACAAGGACACGTTCCGCACCAGAGTGGTACGGCAACCCTGTCTTCGAAATCATGTTGTTGGACAACGGTGAACCTTTGAACTATGAAGAAGCAATGGCGGGTCCAGATTCCAACAAATGGCTTGAAGCCATGCAATCCGAGATAGGATCCATGTATGAAAACAAAGTGTGGACTTTGACAGACTTGCCCGATGATCGGCGAGCGATAGAAAATAAATGGATCTTTAAGAAGAAGACGGACGCAAATGGAAATGTTACTATCTATAAAGCTCGACTTGTCGCTAAGGGTTATCGACAAGTTCAAGGAGTTGACTACGATGAGACCTTCTCACCCGTAGCGAAGCTGAAGTCCGTCCGAATCATGTTAGCAATTGCCGCATTCTACGATTATGAAATATGGCAAATGGACGTCAAAACGGCATTCCTTAACGGCTTCCTTAAGGAAGAATTGTATATGATGCAGCCAGAAGGTTTTGTCGATCCTAAGAATGCTGACAAAGTATGCAAGCTCCAGCGCTCAATCTATGGGCTGGTGCAGGCATCTCGGAGTTGGAACATTCGCTTTGATGAGATGATCAAAGTGTTTGGGTTTACACAGACTTATGGAGAAGCCTGTGTTTACAAGAAAGTGAGTGGGAGCTCTGTAGCATTTCTCATATTATATCTGGATGACATACTATTGATGGGAAATGATATAGAATTCTTGGAAAGTATAAAGGCCTACTTGAATAAGTGTTTTTCAATGAAGGACCTTGGAGAAGCTGCTTACATATTAGGCATCAAGATCTATAGAGATAGATCGAGACGCCTCATAGGTCTTTCACAAAGCACATACCTTGACAAGATATTGAAGAAGTTCAATATGGATCAGTCCAAGAAGGGGTTCTTGCCTGTATTGCAAGGAGTGCAATTGAGCACGGCTCAATGCCCGACCACGGCAGAAGATAGAGAAAAGATGAGTGTCGTCCCCTATGCCTCGGCCATAGGGTCTATTATGTATGCCATGCTGTGTACCAAACCTGATGTAAACCTTGCCGTAAGTTTGGTAGGAAGGTACCAAAGTAATCCCGGCATGGAACACTGGACAATGGTCAACAATATCCTGAAGTACCTGAAGAGGACTAAGGATATGTTTCTCGTTTATGGAGGTGACGAAGAGCTCGTCGCAAAGGGTTACGTCGATGCTAGCTTCGACACGGATCTGGATGACTCTAAGTCACAAACCGGATACGTGTATATTTTGAATGGTGGGGCAGTAAGCTGGTGCAGTTGCAAGCAAAGCGTTGTGGTGGGATCTACATGTGAAGCGGAATACATGGCGGCCTCCGGGGCAGCACAAGAAGCAATCTGGGTGAAGGAGTTCATTACCGACCTAGGAGTTATTCCCAATGCGTCGGGCCCGATGACTCTCTTCTGTGACAACACTGGAGCTATTGCCCTTGCCAAGGAGCCCAGGTTTCACAGGAAGACCAGGCATATCAAGCGTCGCTTCAACTCCATTCGTGAAAGTGTTCAAAATGGAGACATAGATATTTGTAAAATACATACGGACCTAAATGTAGCAGATCCGTTGACTAAACCTCTCCCTAGAGCAAAACATGATCAACGCCAGAACTCTATGGGTGTTCGATTCATCACAATGTAACTAGATTATTGACTCTAGTGCAAGTGGGAGACTGTTGGAAATATGCCCTAGAGGCAATAATAAAATGGTTATTATTATATTTCCTTGTTCATGATAATTGTCTATTGTTCATGCTATAATTGTGTTATCCGGAAATCGTAATACATGTGTGAATACATAGACCACAACATGTCCCTAGTGAGCCTCTAGTTGACTAGCTCGTTGATCAACAGATAGTCATGGTTTCCTGACTATGGACATTGGATGTCATTGATAACGGGATCACATCATTAGGAGAATGATGTGATGGACAAGACCCAATCCTAAGCATAGCACAAAGATCGTGTAGTTCGTTTGCTAGAGCTTTTCCAAATGTCAAGTATCATTTCCTTAGACCATGAGATTGTGCGACTCCCAGATACCATAGGAGTGCTCTGGGTGTGCCAAACGTCACAACGTAACTGGGTGGCTATAAAGGTGCACTACGGGTATCTCCGAAAGTGTCTGTTGGGTTGGCACGAATCGAGACTGGGATTTGTCACTCCGTATGACGGAGAGGTATCTCTGGGCCCACTCGGGAATGCATCATCATAATGAGCTCAATGTGACCAAGTGTTTGGTCACGGGATCATGCATTACGGTACGAGTAAAGTGACTTGCCGGTAACGAGATTGAACAAGGTATTGGGATACCGACGATCGAATCTCGGGCAAGTAACGTACCGATTGACAAAGGGAATTGTATACGGGATTGATTGAATCCTCGACATCGTGGTTCATCCGATGAGATCATCGTGGAACATGTGGGAGCCAACATGGGTATCCAGATCCCGCTGTTGTTTATTGACCGGAGAGTCGTCTCGGTCATGTCTGCATATCTCCCGAACCCGTAGGGTCTACACACTTAAGGTTCGGTGACGCTAGGGTTGTAGAGATACTAGTATGCGGTAACCTGAAAGTTGTTCGGAGTCCCGGATGAGATCCCGGACGTCACTAGGAGTTCCGGAATGGTCCGGAGGTGAAGAATTATATATAGGAAGTCCAGTTTCGGCCACCGGGAAAGTTTCGGGGGTCACCGGTATTGTACCGGGACCACCGGAAGGGTCCCGGGGGTCCACCGGGTGGGGCCACCTATCCCGGAGGGCCCCATGGGCTGAAGCGGGGAAGGGAACCAGCCCCTGGTGGGCTGGTGCGCCCCCCTTGGGCCTCCCCTGCGCCTAGGGTTGGAAACCCTAGGGGTGGGGGCGCCCCACTTGACTTGGGGGGCAAGTCCCCCCCTTGGCCACCGCCCCCCTTGGAGATGGGATCTCCTAGGGCCGGCCCCCCCCAGGGGCCCTATATATAGAGGGGTGAGGGAGGGAAGCCTCACCTAAGCCCCTGGCACCTCCCTCTCCCTCCCGTGACACCTCTCCCTCTCGCTGAGCTTGGTGAAGCCCTGCCGAGATCCCCGCTACTTCCACCACCATGCCGTCGTGGTGCTGGATCTCCATCAACCTCTCCTTCCTCCTTGCTAGATCAAGAAGGAGGAGACATCTTCCCCAACCGTACGTGTGTTGAACGCGGAGGTGCCGTCCGTTCGGCGCCCGGTCATCGGTGATTTGGATCACGACGAGTACGACTCCATCAACCCCGTTCACTTGAACGCTTCCGCTCGCGATCTACAAGGGTATGTTGATGCACTCCTCTCTCTCGTTGCTAGATGACTCCATAGATTGATCTTGGTGATGCGTAGAAAGTTTTTAATTTCTGCTACGATCCCCAACACAGACATCTTCGTGAGTGGTTCCGAAGAGCCTTTCCAAGGTCTGGTGCTTCTCCGAATCGAATTCCCATAAAGGGCAGGCTCGGCTCTGGCACGGAAGGATCCGGCGAACTAGCATCACCTGGATCACATTGACGAGCTTGATGTTTTTATCCACCATGCTTTGGATGCGCGTTTGCAGCGCTATCAGTTCATCCGACGAAGACCAATTCGGGCCCTTCTCTATCCAGGAGGCGAGCCGCATTGGAGCTCCGGACTTGAATTCGGGGACCGCGGCCCAAGTGGCGTCTGATAATCCCCAAGTGCAGGGAATCATCGTAGCAATTCCCAAAGGTGGAAGTGATAAGTATGGAGTGTCAAACCCACAAGGAGCTAAAGGTAAGATCAATATTCTCTCAAGCCCTATCTGTCACTCATACGACTCTACGTGCACCGAACGTTTGCTTCCAACTAGAAACGATAAATAAAACTATGTTGTGGGTATGAAGAGGATAACTTTGCATGGTATCGGAGAGCTAAAATATAAAAGTAGGTGTTGTTATCATAAAGTTAGAATATATTACTAAATATTATAAATAGCGAGTGTGGAATAATGGTGGATCGGTGTGCGGAATTGTCCTAGGCAATTGTTAACAAGACCGATAGTCGTCATTGCAATTTCATATGAGGGAGAGGCATAAGCTAACATACTTTCCCTACTTGGATCATATGCACTTATGATTGGAACTCTAGCAAGCATCTGCAACTACTAAAGATCATTAAGGTAAAACCCAACCATAGCATTAAAGCATCAAGTCCTCTTTATTCCCATACGCAACAACCCCCTTACTCGGGTTTGTGTTTCAGTCACTCACCAACCCACTATAAGCGAATCATGAACGTATTGCAACACCCTACAGCGGGAATCCCTCACGCTTGCGCGACACGGAGGGCGCAATAGGACAACACCAAAATAAAACATACAACTCGTACCAATCTAGATCATCAATCGACCCAAAGACACAGGATATCTACTCAAAACATCATAGGATGGCAACACATCATTGGATCATAATATGTGGCATAAATTACCATGTTCAAGTAGGGATTACAGCGGGGTGCGGGAGAGTGGACCGCGTAAAAGAGATGAGGATGGTGATGTTGATGAAGATGATCACCACGGCGATGATTCCCCTCCCGATGGCACCCCGGCGCCACCGAGAGAGAGGAGGAGAGGTTCTCCCCCTTGTGCTTCCTCCTCCATGGCCTCCCCCCTAGATGGGGAGAGGTTCTCCCTCTGGTCCTTTGCCTTCAGGGCGATGATGGCCCCTCCGGGATCCTCCTCCATGCCCTCTGGTGATGATGGCCCCCTCCGACAGGGTGCCAGAGAGGGCCTAGATTGATATCTCATGGCTACAGAGGCTTGCACCGGCGGAACTTCCGATCTAGGTTTCTTTCTGGAAGTTTGGGTATATATGAGAGGTGTTGGCGTTGATTTCACGTCAGGGGGGTCTCCGGGCTGTCCACGAGGCAGGGGGGCGCCCCAGGGGGTGGGCGCGCCCCCACCCTCGTGGGCAGCCCGAGACTCTTCTGGCCCAACTCTGATGCTCCGTGGTCTTCTTCTGGTCCAAAAACAAGATCCGTCAAGTTTCAGGTCAATTGGACTCTGGTTTTCCTTTTGTGCGATACTCTAAAACAAGGAGAAAACAGAAACTGGCACTAGGCTCTAGGTTAATAGGTTAGTCCCAAAAATCATATAAAATAGCATATAAATGCATATAAAACATCTAAGATTGATAATATAATAGCATGAAGACTTCATAAATTATAGATACGTTGGAGACGTATCAGCATCCCCAAGCTTAATTCCTGCTCGTCCTCGAGTAGGTAAATGATAAAAGAAATAATTTATGAAGTGTGAATGCTAGCAAGTGCTTAAGTTTGATCAATGACACTTTTAATCACTTTTTCTAGCATCACTATATGTCATAACAGTAGCTCATCTCATAAAACTTTTCATGATCAAGTAACAAGCTATTCACATGTTAAAGTATAGATCATAAACTTTCTTGAAACTAACAAAATATATTCTCAGTCATCAAAAAATTGCAATTCATCTTATTTCCAGGAAGGGTCTATGTCAGAGCTTTGATTCAGCAAACTCCACATACTCAACTATCATTAAATCTTTCACAATTGCTAACACTCACGTGATATTTATGGGTTCAAAGTTTTAATCGGACACAGAGAAAGATAGGGGCTTATAGTTTTGCCTCCCAACCTTTTACCTCAAGGGTAATGTCAACAATAATAGTTCATGATAACTTACATCCAATTGGATATATATATCGGGATCTTTCCAACACAATGTGCTTGCCAAAGGATAAAATGTAAAAAGGTAGAATAATAAAAGTGAAAGATAGTCCCTTCGCAGAGGGAAGCAGAGGTTGTCATGCGCTTTTATGGTTGGATGCACAAAATCTTAATGCAAAAGAACGCCACTTTATATTGCCTCTTGTGATAGAGACCTTTATTATGCAGTCCGTCGCTTTTATTTCTTCCCTATCACAAGTTCGTATAAAGCTTATTTTCTTCGCACTAATAGATCATACATATTTAATGAGCAATTTTTATTGCATGCACCGATGACAACTTACTTGAAGGATCTTACTCAATCCATAGGTAGGTATGGTGGACTCTCATGGCAAAAATAGTTTAAGGGATATTCGGAAGCACAAGTAGTATCTCTACTTGGTGCAAAGAATTTGGCTAGCATGAGGGGGAAAGGGAAGCTCAACATGTTGGATGATCCAAGACAATATACTTTATTTCGGATATAAGAAAACATAACCCATTATGTTGTCTTCCTTGTCCAACATCAACCTTTTATCATGTCATATTTTAATGAGTGCTCACAATTACAAAAGATGTCCAAGATAGTATATTCATATGTGAAATCCCTCTTCCTTCAATATTCTTTCATGAATTGTTCAAGTGACCAATTCTACGTTTGCTAACTTTCAATAAGTTTACTACCTATACTTATTATGTGTGAAGTCATTACTCCCCATGTTATAAGCATATGAAACATATATAAATTCAGATTTATGACATTCAATTCATTCAACCATTTACTCATTGGATATACGTGAAGCACATGAGTAAATGACAAACTACTCCAAAAGATATGAGTGAAGAACACTGAGTAGTCAAATAATTAACTAGCCATGGGAGGATTATTTTTCATTCAATATTTCAGATCCAATGATTTTATTCAAACAGCAAGTAAAATTGAAAATACGCTCCAACCAAAACACATATCATGTGACGAATAAAAATATAGCTCCGAGTAAGGTATACCGATAGTTTTGAAGACGAAAGAGGGGATGCCTTCCGGGGCATCCCCAAGCTTAGGTACTTGAGTCTTCCTTGAATATTACCTTGGGGTGCCTTGGGAATCCCCAAGCTTAGGGTCTTTCCATTCCTTATTCTCCTCATATCGATATCTCACCCAAAGCTTGAAAACTTCAATCACACAAAACTTAACAAAACTTCGTGAGATAGGTTAGTATGATAAAGAGTAAACCATCCACTTTGGTACTGTCTAAGACAAGGTTCATAATTGTTCCCACACAATGTATACTGTACCATATCATTTCTACAATTTATATTGAGACATATAAGCCATAGAAACTAGAAAACAAGCAAACTATGCAATGAAAACAGAATCTGTCAGAAACAGAATAGTCTGTAATGATCTGAACATAAACCATACTTATACTACTCCAAAAATTATGAAATAAATTGGTGGACGTGAGGAATTTGTCTATTAATCTTCTGCAAAAAGAATCAACTCAAAAGCACTCTTATGTAAAAAATTACAGCTAATCTCGTGAGCGCAAAGTTTCTGTTTTTTACAGCAAGATCACATTAACTTTCACCCAAGTCTTCCCAAAGGTCTTACTTGGCACTTTATTGAAACAAAAGCTATAAAAAATGATTAATACAGTAGCTTAATCATGTAAACACACAAATACAGTAAGGGTAAATATTGGGTTGTCTCCCAACAAGCGCTTTTCTTTAGTGCCTTTTAGCTAGGCATGATGATTTCAATGATGCTCACATAAAAGAAAAGAATTGAAACATAAAGAGAGCATCATGAAGAATATGACTAGCACATTTAAACATAACCCACTTACTATGCCTAGGGATTTTTTTAGCACACCATTTATAAGAACAACAATCAACTATCATAGGAAGGCAAAACAAGTATAACTTCAAAACTTTAAGCACTTAGAGAAGAAACTTGATATTATTGCAACTCCTACAAGAATGTATTCCTCCCTCATAATAATTTTCAGTGGCATCATGGATAGAAACTTTGTTCTCATACTCAATTGTAACCTCTTCCAAAATAGTGGAATCATTACTAGCTAAAGTTGACACTCTTCCAAATCCACTTTCATAAATATCACACTAAGATTCAACACCCTCCAAAATAGTGGGATCACTAATTCTTAAAGTTGACGCTCTTCCAAACCCACTTTAAATGATAGTATTATTCATACTCCAAAATATATAAGTGAATTTCATGGAGCATTCTACAATTAATATAGACTAACCAAGCTCAAAATGTATAAGTGAAGCACACGAAGCATTCTATAAAACCATACTCAAAAGATTTAAGTGAAGCACAAAGAGCAATTCTATAAGATCATTCTTAAAAGATATAAGTGCAGCACATGAAGTATTCTATAGATTGATGAAGGGACATCTCACACTAGCATGGTTCTTGAAGAAAAAGAAAAACACAAAGGACACAAATCATGTGAACCAAACAAAAACCGAGGTATACCGATAATTGTTGAAGAAGAAAGATGGGATGCCAACCGGGGCATCCCCAAGCTTAGATGCTTGAGCATCCTCTTAAATATTTACTTGGGGTGCCTTGAGCATCCCCAAGCTTCAACTCTTGCCTCTCTTTATTCTTCTCATATTGATAGCTCCTCGATCTTCGAACACTTCATCCACACAGAACTTTAACAAAAACTTGTGAGATGCGTTAGTATAACAAAGCAAATCACTACTATAAGTACTGTTGCAAACCAATTCATATTTTGTTTTTGCATTATAGCTACTATAATATAACTTTTCCATGGCTTAATCCACTGATAGAAATCGATAGTTTCGTCAAAACAAGCAAACAATGCATCAAAAACAGAATCTGTCTTAAACAGGACAGTCTGTAGTAATCTGGAAGTTTAGCAAACTTCTGTAACTCCAAAAAATATGAGATAAATTTGAAAATTTGAAAAATTTGTACAGAAGTAATGTGAAAAAAGTTTCAGACCCATTTGACCTTCCAGTAAAAAATGTAAAATCACGCGCTACAGCCAAAGTTTCTGTTTTTGTTCTGCACATAGTAAACAAGCAATCTAATCATCCTAAAACCAAAGCTTGGCACATTGTTTTTATAATACAATGGATATACACAAGGGGATAATTATTTACAGAGAAACTTCCATGAAAAATTCTACAAGGTTTCCGTGAGCATGAACACAAGTGCTCAAGGTCGACCCTCACTTCTTCAATGCATAACTTTCCAATCACTTCTCTTTTTGAAAAACTTTTTAGGCATGAGAGGCAAGTAATTTTTTTTTGTATTTTCATTCTTTTAAAAAAAATTGTATGTTTCACCCACAACTAAACAGAAACAAAAAGGAAAAAAAATCTACTTAGTGAAGAAAGCAAACAAGCACACACGAGAATATCGACCCCACGCTATTGCTCCCCGGCAACGGCGCCCGAAAAGAGCTTGATAATCCCCAAGTGCAGGGAATCATCATAGCAATTCCCAAAGGTGGAAGTGACAAGTATGGAGTGTTGAACCCACAAGGAGCTAAAGGTAAGATCAATATTCTCTCAAGCCCTATCTGCCACTGATACGATTCTACGTGCACCGAACGTTTGCTTCCAACTAGAAACGGGAAATAAAACTACATTGTGGGTATGAAGAGGATAACTTTGCATGGTGTCGGAGAGCTAAAATATAAAAGTAGGTGCTGTTATCATAAAGTTAGAATATATTACTAAATATTATAAATAGCGAGTGTGGAATAATGGTGGATTGGTGTGCGGAATTATCCTAGGCAATTGTTAACAAGACCGATAGTCGTCATTGCAATTTCATATGAGGGAGAGGCATAAGCTAACATACTTTCTCTACTTGGATCATATGCACTTATGATTGGAACTCTAGCAAGCATCCGCAACTACTAAAGATCATTAAGGTAAAACCCAACCATAGCATTAAAGCATCAAGTCCTCTTTATTCCCATACGCAACAACCCCCTTACTCGGGTTTGTGTTTCAGTCACTCACCAACCCACTATAAGTGAATCATGAACGTATTGCAACACCCTATAGCGGGAATCCCTCACGCTTGCACGACACGGAGGGCACAATAGGACAGCACCAAAATAAAACATACAACTCGTACCAATCTAGATCATCAATCGACCCAAAGACAAAGGATATTTACTCAAAACATCATAGGATGGCAACACATCATTGGATCATAATATGTGGCATAAAGCACCATGTTCAAGTAGGGATTACAGCGGGGTGCGGGAGAGTGGACCGCGTAAAAGAGATGAGGATGGTGATGATGATGGTGATGTTGATGAAGACGATCACCGCGGCGGTGATTCCCCTCCCGATGGCACCCCGGCGCCACCGAGAGAGAGGAGGAGAGGTTCTCCCCCTTGTGCTTCCTCCTCCATGGCCTCCCCCCTAGATGGGGAGAGGTTCTCCCTCTGGTCCTTGGCCTTCATGGCGATGATGGCCCCTCCGGGATCCTCCTCCATGCCCTCTGGTAATGTTGGCCCCCTCCGGCAGGGTGCCAGAGAGGGCCTAGATTGATTTCTCGTGGCTACAGAGGCTTGCGGCGGTGGAACTTCTGATCTAGGTTTCTTTCTGGAAGTTTGGGTATATATGAGAGGTGTTGGCGTTGATTTCACGTCAGGGGGGTCTTCGGGCTGTCCACGAGGCAGGGGGCGCGCCCCAGGGGGGTGGGCGTGCCCCCACCCTCGTGGGCAGCCCGGGACTCTTCTGGCCCAACTCCGATGCTCCGTGGTCTTCTTCTGGTCCAAAAACAAGCTCCGTCAAGTTTCAGGTCAATTGGACTCCGTTTGGTTTTCCTTTTGTGCGATACTCTAAAACAAGGAGAAAACAGAAACTGGCACTGGGCTCTAGGTTAATAGGTTAGTCCCAAAAATCATATAAAATAGCATATAAATGCATATAAAACATCTAATATTGATAATATAATAGCATGAGGACTTCATAAATTATAGATACGTTGGAGACGTATCAGCGTCGCGAGGCTCTGTGATATAGAACCACAGTTCTGCCACTCCTTGACGGTCTCCACAAACGTGCCTTTGGGCCATGTGACATTGGGCATCTTGCTCACCATGGCACCCCCACACTCCACGTGTTGGCCATCCACCACCTTCGGCTTCACGTTGAAGATATTGAGCCAGGAATGCGGAGGAAGGCCTCGCACACGACAATAAATGCCAAGATGTTGAGGAAGGAGTTCGGGGCTAGATCATGGAAATCTAGCCCATAATAGAACATCAGTCCACGGACGAAAGGGTGGAGTGAAAACCCTAACCCGCGGACGAAATGGGGGATGAACACCACCCTCTCGTTGTGCTTCGGGGTGGGGACGACTTGCCCCTTGGCCGAAAGCCGGTGAGGGATTTATTTAGCCAGATATCCGGCCTCCTGAAGCTCGGTGATGTCCTTCTCCTTAATGGAGGAGGCCATCCACTTGCCTTGCCCTCCAGATCCGGACATGGTTGAGTGCTAGCTTGAGGCGGAAAAGATGTGGACTTGGGCGCTGGAGCTCAAGAATGGAAGGGCAGAGGAAGAGAGAAAGCGTGGGTGAAAGAAGGGAATCCTTATCCCCTTATAAAGGCAGTGAATATCAAGCGCCTCCCCACTCGCCTTAAAACTCGTCTGTTCCCAAGGGCTATGCAAACGGCACGATTAGATTACCCATGCCCGTATTGATGAGAATCCCGCAATAAGGGGACACGATCTCTGCTTTGACAAGACGTGCCAATGAAAACTACATCTCGAAACGTGGAACGGCAGATGAAAACGGTTCAAAATAATGACCGGGCAGATGTGATGTCACCTTACAAAAAGTTGTCAGCGGATTGGACTCGTGAAATATTATACTCTCTGCAGTTGTGTGTGTGGTACTTGTGTTGCAGATCCGGACACATTTGTTGCGTCCGAAGACTATCTTGGAGTATTCAGAAAGGGGAACCCGCCTTGCAATGCCGAAGACAATCTACGCGCCGGACACCTCGTCATTGAAGCCTGGTTCAGGGGCTACTAAGGGAGTCCTGGACTAAGGGGTCCTCGGGCATCCGGCTGTTGGACATGGGCCGGACTAGTGGGCTGTGAAGATACAAGACCGAAGACTCTCTCCCGTGTCCGGATGGGACTCTCCTTGGCGTGGAAGGCAAGCTCGGCGCCCAGATATGAAGATTCCTTTCTCTGTAACCGACTTTGTACAACCCTAGTCCCCTCCGGTGTCTATATAAACCGAAGGGCTTAGTCCGAAGGACAGATATAGTTAGACAGGCTAGACTCCTAGGGTTTTAGCCATTACGATCTCGTGGTAGATCAACTCTTGTAATACTCATATTCTTCAAGATCAATCAAGCAGGAAGTAGGGTATTACCTCCATAGAGAGGGCCTGAACCTGGGTAAACATTGTGCCCCATGTCTCCTATTACCATCGACCTTAGACGCACAGTTTGGGACCCCCTACCCGAGATCCGCTGGTTTTGACACCGACAGGGAGGGGTTAGGGTTTCCCCCGGGTGGGGATATGGATGGGGGGTTGGGCCGGCCTGGTTAGTGGGCTGGCCGGCTGGACCATCTGGCCCAGTTGGCCAGGGGTCTTTCTCTCCTTTTATTATTTATTTATTTCTTTTTTGTTTCTTTTAGTTGCTGTTTATTCTAGTGTTAACAATATCCCAAAGTGGCACCTAAATTGATGCTACCAATTATGCCACTGACACATTAATTTTCTACCCCAAACTAAAATAGGTTTGTGATTATTTATTATTTAGAAGTATTTAAATAATAGTTTTCACTACTGTTTTATTCATCTTCTAGTATTTAAACATTTTATAAAAGTGTGGTTTCTTCACCATAATCACCTATGCATTAACTGGCACAACCCAAACATTTTGGTTTTAATATTTGAAAACTTTTGATGCTTGCCTTTATTTTGAATTTGTATTTGAATCGTTTTGAACTAATGCGAGATAATCAACAATAACCGAGGTGACGTGGCATCATTAGCAGAGGTTCACTGTAGCTTAATTATCCGGGTGTCACAATTCTCCTCCACTACAAGAAATCTCGTCCGGAGATTTTAAGAGGTGGAGTAAGGGGGAACGATCTGGTTACGAAATTCTAATGAATCTTCTCAGTCTTGGTTGCTCTTCTTGAAGAGGTCGACCCATTATGTTGATGTCTTCATTTCTTTGCTTTAGGTCATCATGATGAAGTCGGCATGCTTTCTTCGGGAACTCCATCGTACTTACGAAAGAATAAAGGGTGGGTACTCCGGGAGAACGGACCTCTGCAAGGTTGACTATCTGGTCGATAATATCGGGGAAGGTGGCGGAAAGTAATTCTCGAATTGAAACTTAAGAAAATATCGAGAGCAAAGTAAGGAGGTATCATGGGAAGTTTCGAGCGGGCAGGCAATCGTTCAATGCCTGAAACAGGGCGTGAAAGGGGTTCAAAGCAGTGGGAATAAGTATTGTGTCTGATACCAGAATTGATGATCTCTCGGAAGGTGGCTCGTGAATTACATACGAGGCTACGCGCGAGGAACAAACTTGGGAACGGGGGGTGTACAGGAGAGCCAGGTTTCGATCCTGTGGAACTGTGGGTTATGGGCCCACCATGTGGATTAAAAGTAGGAGGAGCGGTGACATCTTGCACGGTCATGATAGCAAGGCATGTTAGAGTGTAGCCTACCAGTTATGTCGGCAACAACGTTGGTACCAAGGGCGAGGGACGAAGAGAACCATTTTCTTGCTCGTTGAATGAGGCGGACCAATAGGCAAAGTTCTCGTCCATCGGTGGCTATCGGAATGTCATCAACAATAGTAACATGGTCTTACTGACAGAGTGGTACAACAAGGTGCTTACCTAAGCAGGGAAATATTACTGCATATGTCATATAGATCACAAGAAAGGTTATACAAAACAATGGAAAGGAAAAGTGATTAGTATACTAATCAGAACAATGGGAGGAAATGTGGTTACACTCGAGTATCTAGAGTATATCTTTCCCATCCATGTCAGGACAGCTAGTAGACGACCAATTAAGTAAAGGGGCAAGGGATTTCATGATGTTACCCATACAACGGTGTTTGGATAACTGATAAGGAAAATTTAGTATTGTGCTTTAAATGTTCTTCTTGATAATCGGAGTACCACAGACATGCATTGAGATAGCATTGACAGGGACTTCAAGCAAAGGTCGGACTTGGATACACAAAGGATTCATCAGGAACAACTTGTAGAATAAGTCTTACAATTTCCTCATGGAAGAATGGTTAACCTTGCTAAAAAGGAAACTATAACAACAGGTCCTCCGTCCAGGCGTGCTAGGCATGACATCACCTTACCGGGTCATTTAAAGATCAATGTTATAACTCTTGGAAATATGTTCCAACCATCATATCTGACCGAGATTCAGATCTGATTGGTGTCAGGATACCTCATACTCGGAATGCCTGAGAAGGAAGGGGTGAAACCCCATTTGACGAGATGGTGTTGCAAGATTCTTAGGAAATGAACTATGGAAGCAAGTTCTGACTCATGAGTTCATCAATTAACCAAGGAGAGGATGAGGAGGTGGCTGATGATCTCAGCGACAATTCATCGAGATTTCCAAAAGATGGATTTCCACAATCATGTGAACAAGGTGATAGCAATGATCGGACCAAATGATATAATTTCTTTTGTTCGAGGAAAACATCCACAAATAAACATGGATTGAAAAGGTGCAACCGAAATATGGACCAAGTAGCACGATCAATGTTAGAATGGTGATTCAATAAACAAAAGATTTAGAGTGAAATTATCGGCCATTCACTTCAAAGTAATAGGGTTGCTAGAAGTTTTGAATTCACACATCATAGTTCAATGGTCGGTATTCCGGTTAGAAACAACACGGGGACCAAGAAATGAATGGAGATGGCGAGACGTATCACTTGTATCAAGAATTCCTAAAAGGTGGTGAAATTCTCACAACATTCTTGACATAAAAGATGGCAATACTCTAAGGTAGAATCATAACATAAGCTACATAGCAAGGAAATCAAGATACAACACAAAATATGAACAAGTTTGTGTTGGGGGAAGGCAAGAATGTTGTCGATGATAATACAAATCATCGAGTGGCAAGGATAGTTTTTTCTCATCATGAATTCGATTGATATCTTGGAAGTGCTTAGAATGTCGATGATGATCACGACACATTTTTTGAGAGATTTCATGAAGATGTAATCAATCAATGGTGACATCAAGTCAAAGGATGATGAAGCGAAAGGTTATTGGAACCATGAGTACGACACCAACTCAAAATCAAGCTTGCTGTTCAAGGCAAAATGATAGAGTTAATTGCACAGAAGTACCACAATTCGGGCATCACATGCAGATTGGTACCACGATTGCTAATTTTTGCATGTCAGTACCACGATTGCTTCAAGTTTTTTCAAATAAGTCTAAAACGCGTATTTATACGTATTGACGCTCGATCCGACAGCTCGGGCCCACCCGTCAGGTGCCACGCTGGCCAATCGGCGCGTGCCCGCGCACTGACTAGGACGAGCCGGTGCGCTGCTGGCCTCGAACCCGGTCCGGTCGCACCAGCTCGCCCCCGCCGCACCTCCTCTCCTCACTCGCTCGAACCGTAGTCTATGGCGTCGGCGACTCCGGCAGGCGGCGGCAAGGGCGTCCACGGCGGCGGTGAGATGCCGTTCTGGCCTCCTAGCGGAACGGCTGGCGTCGACGGCGATGGCGGTGACGACTCCAGCTCCGCGTACTCGACCGACGACGAGGAGGAGTCGATGTTACTCAGCATGGAGCATCGGTTGCGGTTGGCGCAGCAGTGGGTGGCGAACCCTAGCAGCAGCCATGAGTTGACTCATGGACTTGGCGGCGTGCTGTAAGTAACCTTGTCCTCCTCCTGCTCTGGTTTATCCAATTGGGGATTTTTAGGGTTTGTTCATCTTCTTGTTTATCCAGTTGGGGATTAGGGTTTGTCCAATTGTAGTGACTAGTATAGGACAATTACAGTAACTAGTAACTCAGTGTATTGCACTCTCAAATTAGTTCAATTACAGTAACAATTTGGGATTATGACCTTTTCTTTTTCCTTGATTTTGCTATTGTGCTGAAATAGTGTAAAGACATTGTTCTGTACTGTAAATATTAGACTTACAGGTTACTTTAGTAGCATTGTTCTGTACTGAAATAGCATCTGTAATAGTAGAGTTAATAGTAAATATTAGACTTACAGGTTACTCTAAATTGTTCTGTACTGTACAGTTGCTCTCCAAATTAAGAGTAATTATAATGAATACATGAAATTTAATTTGTTCTGTAGTTTGGATGAAGACATTTGGCAAGTAAGGATCCATTTTGATGCAAGAGAACCATTGGAGATGAAGCTGTGTGGTTCAGATATTACTTATCTGAATTTGGTTGCAGTGATGGAAACCCAAGGATTTAATGCATATGATTGTTTGTTTCACATTGAAAATCCATCTTTAGGAGAGAAAGGGCTGGATTTGGTAGATAGTCATGCAGAATTACAGAAGATAAAGAGGAAGATCCAGGACAAATTGGTGCTTGATTTGCTAGTCAGGGCTTGTCCACCCCCTGTTACTGATTTTGAGTTGCAGAAATGTCAAATGCCAGAGTTGTCCACTGTGGTGTACCAAGAGCCTGTTGTTTTCGATCTGAGTGAGCCTCCTATCTTAGCTGTTGATCAGCAAGGAGTAGTTTTTGAGAGTCAATGTAGCAACTCTAGCACACCTCATCCTGCTGGTGTTTGCACACAAGAAAGCAAGAATGCAACAGCCAAGTTGAAAGCAGTTTTGGAAGAAGAAGAAGAGGGATATCAAGGATTTGAGGCATATGAGGACAGTGATGCTAATGCCTCTGATGAGGATGCTCAAATTGGAAATGACCATCATTACATGGGTGATGATGAAGATGTAGAGGTGGAAGAGGGAAAGAGACAGAGAGAGCTAGAAGTACAAGAGGAAGAATCAGATGGTGAGCAATCAGAAGAGGAAGAAATGCTGCATTATGAGGGTGACACTGAAGTTGAGGAACCATTTGAGGTAGAGGAAGATAGGACTTTTGAAGAAGAAGAAGAAACTATAGTTGAACCTGTGAAGAAGAAGCAGAAGCTACCAGTTAGAAGAGGACCAACAACTAGATCACATTCTAGTAAGCTACCAGAGGTTGAACCTGATTTCAGACCATCCTCATCAGATGAAGAAGAGAAGGGGTTGTTGAGGGAGAGTGATGATGATGGTTTTGAGCCAGCCTCTTTTGTCCTACCAAAGAAAAGGAAGAGTAGGGCAAAGAAAAGGCCTGCTAGGAAGTGGTACAATGAGAAAATGGAGCAACCACATGAGCAACTGTGTATGAAGTTGTGTTTTAGGGATCAGCATCAATTCAGAGATGCTTTGTTGAATTTGCACATCAGTCAGGCCAGGAATTTTAAGTATCACAGGAATTCAGATCAGAGGATAATTGTTCAGTGTCCAGATAAACATTGCCAGTTCTTTATGGTGGCAGCAGTTATAAAAGGGGAGAAAACCTTTGTAATTAAGAAGATGAGACTAGAGCACACTTGCCCTAGTACCACTGAGACCACCAGGGTTAGTGCTAAGTGGCTAGCACAGAAATATGAGCATCTCTTCAGATCTGATATAACTACTGGTATTCAGACAATAATTGATGCATGCATGGAAAAATATGGTGTAGATGTGCCCAAGTGCATGGCATATAGGGCAAAGAACATAGCTATTGAAGCTGTCTTAGGAGATCACAAGAAGCAATATCCTAGGCTTAAGGACTATGCTCAGACTGTCATGGATACAAACCCTGGGAGTAGAGTAATAGTCACTACTGTTACTCTAGTACCAAATGCAAAAATACCCCACCCAGGCCCAAGATTCCATGCCATGTTCTTTTGCCTGAATGGAGCAAGGGAGGGGTTTCTCAATGGGTGTAGGCCATTCATTGGTTAGTTCCTGAACCTTGTGCACCATTTACATATTGTAGAGTACTCCATATTGTATGTCACTTGAATGTATTTAATGTTTGGAAATGTTGATTATGCAGGTGTTGATGGATGCTTCATTAAGCTCACTACAGGAGCTCGACTCCTTGCTGCCACTGGTAGAGATGGCAACAACAACATATATCCACTGGCATTTGGCATAGTTGGACAAGAGGACACACCTAGTTGGTGTTGGTTTCTACACCAACTGAAAATTTGCCTAGGTGGAGAAGTGGGCAAGTTTGGACCTTATACTATAATGTCAGATAGACAAAAGGTATGTGTTTGCACATTTCATTTTGTTTTGCACAAGTGTTAACAGTAGCTAAGAGTTTCATTGGTGCATATTTATTTACCTTGTAGCTTAGACTTGTTAAATTGTTTGTGTCAGGGGTTATTGAATGCAGTGAATGCTGTCTTTCCAAATTGCAACCAAAGATTCTGCCTTAGGCATTTATATGCAAATTTCCAAAATGCTGGGTTTAGGGGTGAAGATCTTAAGAAGTGCATGGATAATGCTAGCTATGCCTACAATGAACACAAATTTAATATTGCAATGAATGATCTTAGAGCTGAAAGTGAGGAAGCTTGGGAGTGGCTTACTGCAATACCAAAAAAAACATGGGCAAGGCATGCATTTGACACAAACTGCAAGACTGACTTGGTAGTGAACAACTTGTTTGAGGTGTTCAACAAGTACATTCTAGATGTTAGGAGAAAACCTATAAGGACAATGTGTGATGGGATAAAAGATAAGCAGATGGTGAGGTGGCATAGGAACAGAGAGAGTGTAAAGGCAGCAAGATGGGATATAACACCTCATTATAGTGAGAAGCTAGAGGTTGAGAAGGAGAGGGCCAGATATTGCAAGCCAATGCAGGCAGGGGTCAACTTATGGCAAGTTACAAGCGGGCAGCAAACACATGCTGTCAACCTGGAACTTGAGACTTGTGGATGCAGGAAGTGGGACCTTAGTGGCATACCTTGCAACCATGCCATCTCTGCAATAAACAAGGCTAAAAGGAAACCAGAGGATTATGTCAGCAAATTCTTCAAGAAAGATTTTTATGCTGCAGCTTATGAACCAATGATCTTTCCTGTGCCTGGTGAGCATGATTGGACAAGGACCCCTGGTCCAGACATAGAACCACCTGCATTCAAAATCAAGAGAGGAAGAAAGAAAGAAAAGAGGATCAAGGGCAAATTTGAAGTACCAAAGCCAAAAGAAACTTCAAGAATGGGGACCATAACATGTGGCAATTGTGGTCTCCAAGGGCATAGGTACACAAACTGTCTTAAACAGTTGAAGCCTGAGCTAGCTTTGAGGAAGAATAAGCATGTGGTAATAATTTTTCACCTTGAAATATACAAATCTTTCCTTTATTTCTTGTACATTTCTTTCTAGCATTATTAACTGTTTTCCTTTTCTTTGTAAGGCTACTCCAAGTAACTCACAGCCAAGAGCTGCTGGTCCTTCTACTACAACAACAACAAGACAGCCAATAGCTACTGCCAGAGGAGCTGCCACAGGAAGAGGAGCTGCCAGAGGAAGAGGAGCTGCTACTTCTACTACACCACCACCATCTGGAAGAGGAAGAGGAAGAGGAGCTGCTACTTCTACTACACCACCACCATCTGGAAGAGGAAGAGGAAGAGGAGCTGCTACTTCTACTACACCACCACCATCTGGAAGAGGAGCTGCCAGAGGTGCTCCAAGGCCATTCAGTGCCCCCAGGCAATATGCTGCCATTCCTACTGATGGTACACACACTGGATGGATGTCCTACTTCACTGCTAGCAGAGGAAGAGGAGCCAAGTAATTTGAAATGATGTGGTGTTATTTTGGTTGAACTTGATGCTCATGTTGATGTGGTGTTATCATGGTTGAACTTGAGGTGGTTATTGTAATGTTGAACTTGAGGTGGTTATCTTAATGTGGAACTTGAGGTGGTTATTGTAATGTTAAACTTCAGGTGGAGTACCAGTATTTGCAAAGCAGTAACACATTTTCAGTTACTTGTTTCAAATCAGTACCAATACTGCTGCTATTTGTTGCATGTCAGTACCAATAGTGCTGCTATTTGTCGCATGTCAGTACCAATATTGGGGCATCACATAACATGCAGTACCACATTTGGGGATTCTGACATGTGGGACAGGTACCTCTCCTACTATTAAAGTGACAGCACAAGATCTCAAATTTGGGAACGAAACTAGGGTTCGTCCACGCAGTGTCCATTTGGAGCACAGCAAAGGAGAAGAAGGAGAAATCTCAGCGTGGAGGCGCTGACTGGGGCCGGCGGTGGAGAGAGAGATGTCGTGGTTGTCCAGTGCCGGGTCCGCTCCCGGATTTCGTCGAGCTGCAGGGAGGAGGGGGGAGGAGGCGCGCTCGCCGGTGCGCTACCGCGAGCTCCCAATGGCATACGAGCCTCCAGTGATGTGCCACTGCTCACCTCCGAGGAAGGCGCCAAGATGGATCTCCTGGAGCAGGCAGAACCCTGGTAGGAGGTACTATAGCTGCGTGGATGCTATGGTGAGTGTTGTTTTTTTGCCTAATTTCCTTCCTTTTTTCTTCTGTGCAATAGTATGTGAAATGATATATTTTTGGAAATTTGTTTCTGCATCTTAATAGCACGGTGGCTGTGGATTTGTGCAATGGCATGATGATCCATTGCCCACATTCTGGAGTGAGCTCATTGGGGATCTACGTGATGAAGTATGGAGGCTTAAAGGTGCAACTGTTGCCAGAGAGGAAGATCAATTTCCAATGCTGACTCCAAGTGAAGATGATGGCACAAGGGAGGCCATGTTTCTGTCTCTGCAAACTCAACTCAGAGAGAAGAATGCAGAGATTGTAGGGATTAGGGCCAAATTTCACAATGTGTTGTTTCTTTTCACTATATTTGTGCTT
The DNA here is from genome assembly GCF_002575655.3 of Aegilops tauschii subsp. strangulata. Taxonomy (NCBI): domain Eukaryota; kingdom Viridiplantae; phylum Streptophyta; class Magnoliopsida; order Poales; family Poaceae; genus Aegilops; species Aegilops tauschii. The sequence continues at coordinate 287,369,238 of NC_053037.3, forward strand.
GGGTTAGTTGCAGGCAAGATATTAAGTTAGTTAGTTGGTTTAGTTGCAGCCAATCTAAATGCAATGTCCTGTCTGGTTTAGTTGCTCTAGTTTAAGCCAAGTTGTAATGGATCAGTGAAGTTATCTTCTGATGCAATGAAATTTAGTCAGTCTTGTTCCTCTTTTATTTTGTATGACATGAGTGGTTTGCTGCAACATTGTCATAATGTATCATCATCAACATATCCTTCTACATAATCAGCATATCCATACATAATAAGAAACTGGAGTTCAACTCATTATAGCCATACATAACCATTGTTCACAATACATAGAGGAGTTCAACTTCAAATGCATAGTTCATCCTTTTCTCACAAAAGGATGAATAGCATAACTACTACATACATACACAGCCATAGTTCACCATTAGTACAAGCATACAGTACACAACCTTAGTTCCTAGATGCTAGGTCATTACACAACCATCATTCCCAAAAGGTCAGCAATGCCACTAATCTCATTTTCATCTTCTTCACTTCTCCAAGATGGCCTGAATCCCCCTGAACTTCTCCTTCAACTTTTCATTCTGAAACTCTAACTGCCACTTCTCTTCAATATGCTTTTCATTTCCCTTAAGCAGATCAACAACCTCAAGCTTCAACTCTAGCTTCTCTTGGGTGAGCTTCTCCTGACACTTTGTTAGCTCTGCATTCTTCAGCTCCAAATTCATACTAGCTTCAGTAAGCACTTGCTTCTCTTTCATTTTGTTCAGCTTCAAGTTCTGAATGACTGTTGCTTGAGCTCTTGTCAGGTTGAGCAGCAGCTCATACTTGAGAGTAAGTTTCTGGGTCTCTTCATCTTTCTTTGCCATCTCACTTGCCATCTGTGCCTTCATATCATCAATCAGTTCTTTTCTTACCTCCTGCTGATATGTAATGGCAGACTGCAGATGTCTGAAATCCACCACCTTATCTTCCTGGAAGTTCATCAGCTCATGCACATCTTGGACTAGCTTGTCATAGTTGGCATCCAGCTTGTTCTTCTCTTCTGTCAGATGGTGGATAGTGAAAGAACTTTCAAGATTGTCATTCACCCTAGCAGTTTTGGCATCTTCAACCATTGCCCATAGCTTCAACAATGCATTCTGCATTGTTGGGGGCCACTGGTGATCAACCCATTCAACAAAGCCACAATTGCTACCTGCCTGCAAAAACAAGAACAACACCAACACAGTTCAATATGGCTCATGCTTGACCTAAATAAGCTACTCTAATGCCACTATGAACCAAAATGTTGACAGCAAGGAGAGTACTCCAGCAAACAGAGTTCAATATGGCTCCAGCAAACAGAGTACTCCAGCAAACAGAAAAAAATCACTATGCCTAGGTTAGTTATCATTTTTAAGCTACTCTAGTACCACTATTAACCAAAATTACTATGCCATTGTACTCCAGCAAAATATACTCATGCTTGACCTAAATAAGCTACTCTAATGCCACTATGAACCAAAATGTTGACAGCAAGGAGAGTACTCCAGCAAACAGAGTTCAATATGGCACTGACAAAGTAAGAAAAAAATCACTATGCCTACAATCCATACCGGCTGTGCACATGCTAAAAACCGCCTGCCTGTGTCTGTTCCTTCAAAGGCAACAAGCCGCTCAGATGCCATGTCGTGCTTCTCACATGGAGACATCACATCCAGCTCAAGCCCCTTGTAATCTGGATCTTCAATGCTGAAAGGGACCTGCAGAAGCTCACACAAAGACAATGGGCAAATCAAAACCTACCAAAATCAACCAAATCAAGAAATCCCAAATCTGTAACCCTAACCCTAAACTCACTGTACTAACCTCGTTGAGACCGTCTGTGGAGGAAGAATGCATGTACAGGAGGCTAGACTGCTCGTCGCTGCTTTCGTCCTCCAAAACCATGGCGTCGGCGGGGCGGTGCGGCGGCCGGCAGTCGGGACGCAGGCGGCGGCGACGGAGTAACGAGTGAGGAGAGGAGGAGGGGAGGGGAATGGTGCGGCGGGGGCGAGCTGGTGCGACCGAACCGGGTTCGAGGCCAGCAGCGCACCGGCTCGTCCTAGTCAGCGCGCGGGCACGCGCCGATTGGCCAGCGTGGCACCTGATGGGTGGGCCCAAGCTGTCGGATCGAGCGTTAATACGTATAAATACGCGTTTTAGCCTTATTTGAAAAAACCTGAAGCAATCGTGGTACTGACATGCAAAAATTAGCAATCGTGGTACCAATCTGCATGTGATGCCCGAATTGTGGTACTTCTGTGCAATTAACTCCAAAATGATATGACAAGGAAGATCGACGTAAGCTTAGCTTATCATCAAAATTTTGTGCTCCGGGAGAAAAGACCAGGTGGCACAATTAAAATTTAGCATGATAATTATATAACCGATCAGGCTAGGAATGACTCGAAGGATTATTAAACTCATAAGCAACAAAATTTACTTAGAGTTATTGAATCGGAGTGCAGAATCGATTCACTTATCGGTGGTCTCGAGTGACTAATAACTCAGAATCCAGGGGAAATCTGAAATTGGTGAGAAGCAATACTAGATGAAGACTCATAGGAAGCAACATAGTTCTTTGATATTCTCGAGATACCGGAGGGTAATACTCGAAGGAAGATCAAAATAGGGTTTGCGGAGATGTACTGTTCTGCAGAAGACAAGTGTTTTACCTTGTCTGGGAAATGGAATCAAGGAGAAAATACGGTCGGAACCACGATTGCAAAGGACCATTTCACAGATACCAGATGATATTATATCATGGAAATAGTTATTATTACAAGAAGCTTCCATGATAGGATCTACATCGTGTCCATGGGCATGAACACAAAGTTCAAGGTCGACTCCCACTTCTCCAATGCATAACCTTTCATTCACTCTCGTCCTCGAAGAAGTTGTATGGTAGAAAATTATCAGGTAAAACACCAGAAGGGTATGACTTGTGAAAACCTTCGGGTTCATACGGTTTTTAGGGAAGGTATAGGTTCAACCCATCGGGGCATCTTAGAAACATATACCTCAAGCTTCAAGAGTAAATATCACTAGCTCGAAAGCAGAGCATGGTTGGCCAAATCAGAGAATAGGATTTACCAATGGCATTATCTATCAAGGAAAGAACTTCTCGAGGTTTTGTATACGAAGGACACTGTTGGATGATAATTCAACAAAGGATCTGGCGATCCTCAATGGAGCTGATGTGAGCATCGGCACACAATTAGAGGAAGAAACAATTCAAAGTCATTGGATTATAGAAGCAACTGACTAATTCAAAGCTCAAATGCGAAGGAATTATGATTTCCAAATCAAGGGATCAGAAGCAAACACTCTTATTGAGGATGGGTAAGTTGAATAGACTTAGGGGTACAAACGACGACAATTTGATTGGTCGAGAACCAACTCCCATTCAAAACGACGTCTGAGCTAGAATGATGAATTTTAGGAACTGATTGAGTATTGCGAGCACTCGCAACATATTGAATCAAGGGTCTCGAAATGATAAAGACAAAGGATGCTGATGAATATTTCTAGTCGTATGGAATGCAACCATAATACAAGCAGACAAGTAGTTGAAGAGCAATAGCAGGCAGAGGATTACCGGAAGATCAGAAAGTATTTCAATGTATCTTGTGAATCATATGAACAACGAGGGGAGGGCGGATACTCGGTAAGTGCGAGGAATTATACGCAGGGGGGTATTCATGTGTCAAGAACTGCAAGGCAGTAAGCTCAAAGGTTTCTCGAAACAATTGAAAAGCAGTTCGAGGCATCTTGTAATAACAAGATCAACAGGATTGAATGTAAGAATGGCAAGTGTATGTGGTTATCCATTAGGATATAATAGTGGTAGGGAATTTGCCAAGGCGGTGGGCACAAGTGTCTCGGGAAAACATCGAATAGCATCTTTGGAACCTTCTGGTGAGGCAGTCGATCATCTCGAACGAAGAGGCTCTCCGACAGGAAGTGGGTACGAGAACCTAGAGTTAGAATTAGTAAAATCATTTAACCTGAATAGAAGAGAGATCGGGTTCCCATAGTATAGATGAGGAATAAAAGTTCCTAATACCACCCAATGGCGACGTGGGCCTGTAAGCCACACAACCATGTTAGTAAAAGTTTTGCAATGACTAGACTCAACTTCGGCCAAGGAGTTGGAAAGGGGGATTCCTACAGGCAGTTGGCTCTGATACCAACTTGTGACGCCCCCGATTCGATCGTACACTAATCATACACGCAAATGTGTACGATCAAGATCAGGGACTCACGGGAAGATATCACAACACAACTCTAAACACAAATAAGTCATACAAGCATCATATTACAAACCAGGGGCCTCGAGGGCTTGAATACAAGTGCTCGGTCATAAACGAGTCAGCGGAAGCAACGATATTTGAGTATAGACATAAGTTAAACAAGGTGCCATAAGATGGCTAGCACAAACTGGGATACAGATCGAAGAGGCGCAGGCCTCCTGCCTAGGATCCTACTAACTACTCCTGGTCATCGGCGGCCTGAATGTAGTAGTAGGCACCCTCGGTGTAGTAGGAGTCGTCGAAGGTGGCGTCTGGCTCCGGGGCTCCAACATCTGGTTGCGGCAATCGAGAAGAAAGGAAAAAACGGGAAGGGGGAGCAAAGCAACCGTGAGTACTCATCCAAAGTACTCGCAAGCAAGGATCTACACTACATATGCATTGGTATCAATGAAATGGGTAGTATTTGTGGAATGAATTGCAGAATGCCAGAATAAGAGGGGGATAGCTAGTCCTATCGAAGACTACGCTTCTGGCAGCCTCCATCTTGAAGCATATGGAATAGAGTAGCTGGTAAGTTCACCAAGTATCAAAGTATAGCATAAACCTACCCGGCGATCCTCCCTTTGTCACCCTGCGGGAAAGAGATCACCGGGTTGTATCTGGCACTTGAAAGGGTGTGTTTTATTAAGTATCTGGTTCTAGTTGTCATGAGGTCGGAATACAACTCCGGGTCATCCTTTTATCGAGGGACACGACTATTCGAATAGATAAACTTCCCTGCAGGGGTGCACCACATTACCAACACGCTCGATTACTCTGGCCGGACACACTTTCGAGGGTCATGCCCGGCCTCGGAAGATCAACCCGTCGCAGTCCCACCTAGACTCTTTAGAGAGGTCAGCACGCCGGTCTAAATCCTATGCGCGCAGGGGTCTTGGGCCCATCGCCCATTGCACACCTGCACGTTGCAAACGCGGTCGGAAGCAGACCTAGCCCCCTTAATACAAGTGCAGGCATTCCGGTCCAATCCGGTGCGCGCCACTCAGTCGCTGCCGTCTTGAAGAGCTTCGGCTGATACCACGCCGCTGAGAGCCCATAATTGTTCTCGCGTAGTTGGTTAGTGCATATAGGCTCGTAGCCAGACTCAGATCAAATACCCAGATCTTGTTAGGCGTGTTATTTGAAGTGTCCGCGGATGCTGACCAGTGATCAGGCCCGCCTGTCTCCTAGGTGGTCACAACCTGCCCTGTCGCTCCGCCACAAAGTAACACTCGGGCGCCTTTGGGAACCCATGCCCATCACTACCTGGATGGAACCACCTGCCCCTTCAACCCCCCACATGGGAATCACCTGCGGGTACTCTACGAGCCGACCTGACTTTAGTCACATCATGTAACATGTATAGTATGTATGAATGTATATACCCGTGATCACCTCCTGGAGTGGTCATGGCCCAGTAGTATAGCATGGCAGACGGACAAGAGTGTAGGGCCACTGATGTAATACTAGCAACCTATACTAAGCATTTCGGATTGCAGGTAAAGGTACCAACAATAGTAACAAGGACAGGCTATGTAGCAGTATAGGATCAAATCGATGAAACAGTAACACTACTCTAATGCAAGCAGTAGAGGGAAAGAGTAGGCAATATCGAGATGAACAAGGGGGTTGGCTTGCCTGGAAGCTCGGCAGAGAAGGACGGGTCGTCAACACCGTAGTCGATGGGGGCAGCGGCGGCGTCAGTCTCGTAGTCTACCGGAGAGAAGAGGGGGAAGAAACAATGAATACAATGCAAACAGATGCATTAAGATGCATGACATGACATTTAGCGGTGCTAGGGTGAGCTAACATAGTACTAGGTACTAGGTGCTACTGGCGAAGGGGGAAAACATCCGAGAAAGTATTCCCGGTGTTTGACGTTTTCGGACAAACGGACTGGAGGGAGACGGTTGCAGGTTCGCTATGTTAGGGACGTGTGACGGACGAACCGAGTGCGTATTCGGATTCGTCTCGTCGTTCTGAGCAACTTTCATGTAAAAAGTATTTTCATCCAAGCTACGATTTATTTAATATTAATTTAAAAAGATTTAATCATTTTCTGGGATTATTATTATTTAATTTATTCGAAAAAGAATTACTACATCATCATGACGTTAGCGGTCAAAGTTGACCGACTGACTGATGGGTCCCATTTGTCATTGCCTCTACACTAATTAGCAGATTTGATTACTAAATTAATTAAGTTAATTAACTAATTAATTATATTTTTATCTCTCTATTTTTTAAACGTTCTGGTGTGGGGCCCGGCTCTCATGTGGCCAGGGGGCTTAGCGGGGCGGGCTAACGGGCTCCCGAACGGGCGTGACGGGCGTCAGGCGTCGCCCGAACGGGCAGGTCGCGCGGGGCTGGTCCCGGGTGCGGCTAGTGGGCGTGGGCGCCGGCGGCCACGACGCCGGCCAGAGCGGCGCTAGCTGCGGTGGCCGGGGGGAGAGGTCAGTGGTGGCTTGGGCGGCGGCGAGTAGCCAAGGCAGCAGCCGACGCGGCTGCAGCGAAGCCAGGCGGGGCGCTAGGCGAGGCCGCACGTGCAGGCGGCGCGGGGGCACCAGGGAGTGGCGGCGCTCGGCAGAGCAGCATGAAAGGAAGGGAAGCCGGGGGCGAAGGAAGGCGCGGGGTGAGCAGCGGCAGTGGGGCGTGTGGACGGAGCGGCTGGGGCGCGGCGAGGGCGGGCCAAGGCCACGGCGATCGGCGCGGGTGCGGCGACAGGGTGGCCGAGGCGTGCGAGCGAGCAGGATGGCACGCGGTGAGGCAGGCGAGCGTCCGAGTCACGGCGCGGACGGCACCAGCGGTAGCGGCGAGCGAGGCCACGGCCACGTGCTGGTGCTATGCACGGCGGGGTGGCCGCGGGCGCCAGGCAGCGGGGAAGGCTGTGGGGCGAGGGTCGGGCGAAGCTGCGGAAGCACGCGGGCGACGGCGGGTGGCAGCAGCAGCTTGCAGCGGCGAGCAGCAGGGGAAGGCGAGCAGGCGCGGCCGACAACGAGGACTACGGGGAAGAGGGGAAGAGGAGATGGAGGGGGCCCGGGGCTCATGAGCCCTGTAGTTGAGCAAAGCCAGCTCGGGGAGGAGTCGGGGTCGGCGCGACGAGGCGGAGGACCTCCGGGCGATGAGCAGCGACGACGGGGTGGCGCGACGATGGGGAGGCCTTCGGGCGGTGGCGGCGGCGGTTCATCCTCCGATCCAGATCTGGATCAGGGAGGGGGAGAGACGTGGGGAGTGGGGGGGTTAGGATTTCCCCAAGGTGGGGATATGGAAGGGGGGTTGGGCCGGCCTGGTTAGTGGGCTGGCCGGGTGGGCCGTCTGGCCAAGTTGGCCAGGGGTCTTTCTCTCCTTTTATTATTTATTTTTTTCTTTTTTGTTTCTTTTAGTTGTTGTTTATTCTAGTGTTAACAATATCCCAAAGTGGCACCTAAATTGATGCTACCAATTATGCCACTGCCACATTAATTTGCTACCCCAAACTAAAATATTTGTGTGATTATTTATTATTTAAAAGCATTTAATTAACAATTTTTGCTACTGTTTTATTCACCTTATAGTATTTAAACATTTTATAAAAGTGTGGTTTCTTCACCATAATCACCTATGCATTAACTGGCACAACCCGAACATTTTGGTTTTAATATTTGAAAACTCTTAATGTTTGCCTTTATTTTGAATTTGAATTTGAATCGTTTTAAACTAACGCAAGATTATCAACAGTAACCGAGGTGACGTGTCATCATTAGCAGAGGTTCACTATAGCTTAATTATCCATGCGTCACAAGACCCAGCAAGACCTTATTATTGCATACGTTTCCTGCTTCCTCTGGGTGTCGTCGGGAGACGCGGCGGCATGGCCGTCGACCGCCAAGCCGACCATCGTGCCTTTAGCCTCAATTCCACCATCGCGCAACTCCTTCCTGTCGTCGGTCGTCGGGGGTATGCCGATATGTGTGGGTAACTAGCTAGCAAGTGGATCAGTAGCGAGTCGCCGGCGGCGGCCATTGCTGTGGTTATTTATAGCTAGCAGCTGGCTAGGGGATTGGGGATTTTACAATTCACCCCTGTGGAGCGTGGGCAGCCTTTGCTGGAGCACAGGAAGACTAAGTGGAGCACACAGCCCGACAACCGTATGCGGTGTCACGTGTTACCACACACGTGTTAACATAAGGAAACATATGTGTAACTTACTAATCATCGCACACGAGTACTCGCACACGCATCGTGTGCGATACTAATAGCCATCGCAAGCAACTAGTTTGCAATTTTCTAAGTTTTTCTCTACACACAGAATCACACACGAATTAAATAACTGTTTGTTTTATATTTTCTCATTGCAAACAGTTCATCCGAGTGGGTTGTTTGCCGCATATCACACACACCTTGTTTACATGAATCGTTTGTGTTCTTTTGGATCATAGCAAACAGTTCATCTATGTGAACTATATGCCGCATATCACACACATCTTGTTAAGCTGACCGTTTCTGTCGTGTTACCTTATCGAAAATAGTTCATCCAAATGAACTGTATGTCATATATCGCACACACCTTGATCTCGTTGACCGTTTTTGTTGCGTTCCCTAATTCCAAACAGCTCATCCGAGTGAATTATATGTCGTATATCGCACACACCTTGATATGGCTGTCTGTTTCTGTTGTTCTGGCTCATCGCAAATAGTTCTTCTGGATTAACCATATGCCACGCATCACACACACAACTACAATCTAGATCGTGTTTGATGTCTCCGCCATCGCAAATGTTTCGTATCATTTTTACGGTTATTTTACATCATCGTTTGTGATTAATGCATCACACGCAGTTTCGTTGAAGGGTCTCTGATTGGACTGTCGCGTTTGGACCATCCTACATTAGTGTACTAGGCTTGTGCCTTTTCGATCTAGTTGTCATTGTTTTGCTCAGCCTTCTTAAGGCAACCTTGTTTAATTATGTCTATACTCAGATATTGATGATTTCGCTGACTTATGTATTCGGGTCCTCATGGCCCTGGGTTGTAATATAAAGCTTTATGTTGTGTTTGTGTCTTAGAGTTGTGTTGTGATATCTTTCCGTGAGTCTCTGATCTTGATCGTGCGCATTTGAGTGTATGATTAGTGCAAGCACGAGTCATGGGCGTAACAAGTTGGTATCAGAGCCAACTGCCTGTAGGAAGCCCCTTTCCAACTCCTTGGCCGAAGTTGATTCTAGTCTTCAAAAAACTTTTTTACTAACTGTGTTGTGTAGCTTACGGGCCCACATCGCCAATGGATGGGATTAGGATCATTTATTCCTCTCCTTTACTCTGGGATTCTGATTATTCTTTTCGGGTTAAAGATTTTACTAACTCTAACTTTAGGTTCTTATAACTACTTCCTCCCGGAGAACCCTTCATTCTAGATGACCGTTTGACTCATCTGAAGATCCCGAAGCACTCTTCGATGCTTCCTCGAGACTTTTGTGCTCATCGCTTTTGCAATTCCCTACCTCCAATAAATCGTTATGGATAACTACATACACTTGCCATTCGTACAATCATTCACTATGCTCTTGTTATTACAAGGTACCCCAAAACATTTTCCTATATTCCGAGAATCCATTATGCCTACTTCCTTGCAACTCCTTCCTGCATGAATACTGACGTGGCTTGAATCTGCGTCGGTATTTCCCCAAAGAGGAAGGTATGATGCAGCACAGCTACGGTAAGTATTTCCGTCAGTTATGAAACCAAGGTTATCAATCCAGTAGGAGCAAGCAACACTATGTAAATGGTACCTGCACACAAAGAACAAATACTTGCAACCCAACGCGAAAGAGGGGTTGTCAATCCCTCTACAGCAAAAAGATAGATTAAATTGTATGAGATTGGATAAATAAATCTAGCAAAAACACAAAATAAAATAAGTAAAGAAAAATTGCAACAACGTATTTTTGGGTTTTTGGAATAATAGATCTGAAAACAACGTTATAAAAGATAGACCCGGGGGCTGTAGATTTCACTAGTGGCTTCTCTCGAGAAAATAGCATAAGGTGGGTAAACAAATTACTGTTGGGCAACCGATAGAAGAACAAATAATTATGAAGATATCCAAGGCAATGATCATGTATATAGGCATCATGTCCAAGATTAGTAGACCGACTCCTGCCTACATCTATTACTATTACTCCACACATCGACCGCTATCCAGCATGCATCTAGTGTATTAAGTTCATGGAGAAATGAAGTAATGCAATAAGAACAATAACATGATGTAGACAAGATCTATTCATGTAGGAATAGACGCCATATTTTTATCCTTAATAGCAACGATACATGTGTGCCTCGCTACCCCTTCTCTCACTGGGTGAGGACATTGCAAGATCAAACCCATCACAAAGCACCTCTTCCCATTGCAAGAAAAATCAATCTAGTTGGCCAAACCAAACCAAAGTTTCGGAGAAGAAATACAAGGCTATAACAATGATGCATATAAGAAATTAAGGAAAACTCAAATAATATTCATAGATAGATCTGATCATAAACTCGCACTTCATAGCGATCCCAACAAACACACCGCAAAAAGTCATTACAGCAAATAGATCTCCAAGAACATCGAGGAAAACATTGTATTGAGAATCAAAAAGAGAGAAGAAGACATCTAGCTACTGCATATGGACCCGTAGGTCTATGGTGAACTACTCACACATCATCGAAGGAGCACCAATGAGGATAATGAACCCCTCCATGATCGTGTTCCCCTCCGGTTGAGTGCCGGAATACGGCTCTAGACTGGATCTCGTGTTTCTGGAACTTGCGGCGGCTGGAATTGTGTTTCGATCGCTCCCCTAGGGTTTCTGGAATATCTGAGTATTTATAAAGCTAAGAGGCGGTGGAGAGGACCTCCATGGGCCCCAGCACCCATCAGGGGCGCCAGGGGCCTCTGGTGCGCCCAGGTGGGTGGTGGTCCCCATTGGCCTCCCCTCTGGTGCATCCTTGGCTCCCAAGTTGTCTTCTGGTCCAAAAAAATCTCCCAAAATTTTTGTGGCATTTGGACTTCGTTTGGTACTGATATTCCGCGAAGTAAAAACAGCAACTGGCACTGGGCACTATGTCAATAGGTTAGTCCCAAAAAATGATACAAAGTTGCTATAAATGAATGTAAAACATTCAAGAATGATAATATAACAGCATGGAACAATCAAAAATTATAGATACGTTGGAGACGTATTGGCATCCCCAAGCTTAATTCCTGCTCATCCTTGAGTAGGTAAACGATAAAAACAGAATTTTTGATATGAATGATGCCTAACATGTTGATCACATATTCTTTTCTTTTGTAGCATGGACATTTGGACTTTTAGATCGTTCAAAGCAATAGTATATAATTGACATGAAGACTTCAATACTCAAGCATATCAACAAGCAACCATGTCTTACCAAGTATCAACACTAAAGAAAGCTATCCCTAGCCCATCATGCTCAATCATTGATCCATCCACGATACACACTCGGATATTAGCTACATCCACTTCACAAGTATGATCATAGTGCTTCCTAGTTGGTGCTTTATAAGAGAAGGTGGAGACTCAAATAAAAAATGCATAAAGTAAATAGATAGGCCCTTCGCAGAGGGAAGCCGAGATTTGTAGAGGTGCCAGATCTCAAAGCTTAAATTGAGAGATAAATTTTTTTGAGAGGCATGCTTTTCCCGGCAACGAAAATGGCCGGGTAGTTCCCAATACTTTCCATGCTAGATACATCATAGGCGGTTCCCAAACATAAAATAAAGTGTATTCCTTTTTCCACCATTCTTTTACAATCCATGGCTAGCCGTATCCACGGGTGCCTTCCATACCAACACATTCCAAGGAATTTATTATTTGACAACATAAACTAAATTTCTTTTTCATTTGGGGACTTGGCATCCCTATTACCGCCACACTATCGTGCAATGAAAAGTGAATACACACTCATCTTGAGAATAACACATCTAGCATGAAAAAATATTGGCCACCCCTTGCCGCTTCATGAGCAGTACATGCACACAAAAAGGACATTCATTTTGAAAAATAGAGTTGGCACATACAAATTTACTTAGAACGGCACCGAAATACCGCATATAGGTAGGTATGGTGGACTCATATGGCATAACTGGTTTAAGGATTTTGGATGCACAAGTAGTATTCCCACTTAGTGCAAGGAAATGCTAGCAAATAGATTGAGAAGCAACCAACCAAGAAACGAAAATTCTCATAAACGAGCATTAAGCATAACTAACACCAAATAATGCACCACAAGTGGGATCTAATTTCATAGCATAACTATTGACTTTCGTGCTTGCATAGGGAATCACAAACCTTAACACCAATATTCTTACTAAAGCATAATTACTCACCAACATGACTCATATATTACTATCGTCATATCTCAAAACTATTACAAAGAATCAAGTTTATTTTGTCCAATAATCTTCATGAAAGTTTTTATTACATCCCTCTTGAATCTATCACTTTGGGACTAATTTCATATATTGCAATTGCTTTTGACAAGCTCAAACAAATTTAAGTGAAGAACATGAGCATAAAAAATTTCATCTCTAAAAATAATATAAATGAAGCATGAGAGAACTTCTTCAAAGATTTACTAACTCTAAAGTTAATCTAAGTGAAGCATGAGAGTATTTCTTCAAAAATTAAAGCACCACCGTGCTAAAAAATATATAAGTGAAGCACTAGAGCAATTCCATAGCTCAAAAAAATTAAGTGAAGCACATAGAGCAATTCTAACAAATCATAGCATAATTGTGGCTCTCTCAAATAGGTGTGTCCAGCAAGGATGATTGCGACAAACTAAAAAGCAAAACAAGCAAAGACTCATATAATACAAGACGCTCCAAGCAAAACTGATGATATGTGACGAATAAAAATATAGCTCCAAGTAAAATTACCGATGGTTGTTAGAAGAAAGAGGGGATGCCTTCCGGGGCATCCCCAAGCTTAGTTGCTTGGTCTCCTTGAATATTACCTTGGGGTGCCATGGGCATCCCCAAGCTTAGGCTCTTTTCACTCTTTATTCTTTCATCCATCGTGATCTCACCCAAAACTTGAAAACTTCAATCAGACAAAACTTAACAAAACCATCGTGAGATCCGTTAGTATAATAAAGTAAATCACCACTATAAGTACTGTTGAAAATTGATGTCTACTATGCAACCTTCTTCTTGTAGACTCGTATTGGGCCTCCAAGCGGAGAGTTTTGTAGGACAGTAGCAAATTTCCCTCAAGTGGATGACCTAAGGTTTATCAATCCGTGGGAGGCGTAGGATGAAGATGGTCTCTCTCAAACAACCCTGCAACCAAATAACAAAGAGTCTCTACTGTCCCCAACACACCCAATACAATGGTAAATTGTATAGGTGCCCTAGTTCGGCGAAGAGATGGTGATACAAGTGCAATATGGATTGTAGATATAGGTTTTTGTAATCTGAAAATATAAAAATAGCAAGGTAACTAGTAACAAAAGTGAGCAAAAACGGTATTGCAATGCTTCGAAACGGTATTGCAATGCTTCGAAACAAGGCCTAGGGTTCATACTTTCACTAGTGCAAGTTCTCTCAACAATGATAACATAATTAGATCATATAACAATCCCTCAACTTCCAACAAAGAGTCACTCCAAAGTCACTAGTAGCGGAGAATAAACGAAGAGATTATTGTAGGGTACGAAACTACCTCAAAGTTATTCTTTCTCATAGATCTATTGGGATATTCCTATAAGTGTCACAAACAGCCCTAGAGTTCGTACTAAAATAACACCTTACGACACACATCAACCAAAACCCTAATGCCACCTAGATACTCCAATGTCACCACAAGTATCCGCGGGTTTGATTATACGATATGCATCACACAATCTCAGATTCATCTATTTAAACCAATACAAAGAACTTCAAAGAGTGCCCCAAAGTTTCTATCGGAGAGTCAAGACAAAAACGTGTGCCAACCCCTATGCATGAGTTCACATGGTCACAGAACACGCAAGTTGATCACCAAAACATACATCAAGTAGATCACGTGAATATCCCATTGTCACCACATATAAGCACATGTAAGACATACATCAAGTGCTCTCGAATCCTTAAAGACTCAGTCTGATAAGATAACTTCAAAGGGAAAACTCAATCCATTACAAGAAAGTAGAGGGGAAGAAACATAATAAGATCCAACTATAATAGCAAAGCTCGCGGTACATTAAGATCATGCCAAATCAAGAACACGAGAGAGAGAGAGCGAGAGATCAAACACACAGCTACTTGTACATACCCTCAGCCCCGAGGGAGAACTACTCCCTCCTCGTCATGGAGAGCGCTGGGGTAATGAAGATGGCCACCGGTGATGGTTTCCCCCTCCGGCAGGGTGCCGAAATGGGCTCCCGATTGGTTTTTGGTGGCTACAGAGGCTTGCGGCAGCGGAACTCCCGATCTAGGTTTATTTCTGGGGGTTTCTATATTTATAGGAATTTTTGGCGTCGAGAACAAGTTAGGAGGGTCCACGAGGAGCCCACAAGGACAGAGGGCGCTGGGGGGGGTGTAGGGCGCGCCCTCCACCCTTGTGGAGGCCTCGTGGCTCTTCTGGCCCAACTCTTTTGCTTCGGGGGCTTCTTCTGGTCCATAAAAAAACACCGTAAATTTTCAGCTCATTTGGACTCCGTTTGATATTCATTTTCTGTGAAACTCAAAAACAAGGAAAAAACAGAAACTGGCACTGGGCTCTAGGTTAATAGGTTAGTCCCAAAAATTATATAAAATAGCATATAAATGCATATAAAACATCCAAGATAGATAATATAATAGCATGGAACAATAAAAAATTATAGATACGTTGGAGACGTATCACAAACCCATTCATATTTTATTATTACATTATACCTACTATATTATAACCTTTTCATGGCTTATACCCCCCAATACAATCCATCGATTCATCAAAATAAGCACACAATGCAACGAAAACAGAATCTGTAAAAAATAGAACAGTCTGTAGTAATCTGGCTCTAACCATACTTCTCTAACTCCAAAAAATTATGAAAAATTAGAGCAACGTAGGCAATTTGTATATCAAACTTCTGTAAAAAAATCATAATTTTATCACGCTTCTATGATTTTTAACAATTCTAATACTGGGTGCAAAAGTTTCTGTTTTTCAACAAGATCAAATCAACTATCACCCAACATGATCCCAAAGGCTTTACTTGGCACAAAAACTAATTAAAACATAAAAACACAATCATAACAGTAGCATAATTGTGCAAACACTCAAGAACAGAAAGAAAAAGACAAAGTTAAATTTTATTCATTGGGTTGCCTCCCAACAAGTGCTATCGTTTTATGCCCCTAGCTAGGCATAATGCATAGATTCAAGTATTGTCATCTTTGGTTTTGCCCCATAGGTTTCCCTCATGATTGATTCATATGGTGGCTTAATTCTTGTTCTAGGGAAGTGTTTTCTAGGAATTGAAATCTCTAATTCCAACTTTTCTTCTAAAGCTTCCATCATCGCTTCTACAATATGTTTAGTAAAAGCTTTATTTTGTTCATAGGCATTTGGTGAATTTATCATGGATTGCAACAAAGAAATACATTCAATCAAAGAGCAACTATCATAATTAAATTGTTTGTAATCCAACAGAGTAGGCACACCACTAGTTAAAGTTTTGACCTCTCCAAACCCACTTTTATCAAAATTTTCAACAAGATTTTCACCCTCCGAATTATGAGGACGCCTTCTAGCTAAAGTTGACTCTTCTTCAGTCCTATTTTCATCAAGTTTAATATACTAAACAAGGAATCAATAGAAGAAACACCAATCATTTTAAGATCTTCATCATTGTTATGAAAGCAATCGGTAGAAAACGCTCTTTCTAAAAATTCTCTTTTAGCTCCAAGCATAGCGGTTCTTTTCTTACTTTCATCCATAGAAACATATAAAGCTTTAATTGATTCATTGACATCAACCTTAGGTGGAAAATTTTAATCTTGAGATTTTCTACATCATGGAAAATTCTATCAACGATTCTAGACATATCATCAATTTTATTCAACTTCTCTTCTATCCTAGTATTGAAAACTTTTTTAGCATTGATAAATTATTTAATATTACTCTCAATATCAGAAGGGTTCCTATTATTACTATAAGAAGAATTACCATAGGAATTGCCATAATTATTAGGGGAATTTCCAGGAAAAGGCCTAGGATTAAAATTACCTCTATAAGCATTGTTATTAAAATTGTTTCGCGAGACAAAATTCACATCTACGGAATCACTATTTTGCTCAATCAAAATAGACAAAGGCACATCATTAAGATCAATAAGAGCGTTTTTACTAGCAACCAATTTCATAAGAGTATCAACTTTTTCACTCAAAGTACTAATTTCTTCAACCGAATTAACTTTTTTACTAGTACGTGCTCTTTCGGTATGCCATGGTGAATAATTTGTCATAATATTATCTAGCAATTTAGTAACTTCACCCAAAGTAATCTGCATAAAAGTACCACCCGCGGCAGAATCTAAAAGATTTCTAGAGACAAAATTCAATCTCGCATAAAAAATTGTATGATCATCCAAAGATTTAAACCATGAGTAGGACAATTTCTTAGCATCAATTTCATTCTTTCCCAAGATTGTGCAACATGTTCATGCTCAATTCTGCAAAGTTAGAAACAAGCAAAAAAAACAACTAGCACTGGGCACTAAGTTAGTAGGTTAGTCCCAAAACAATGATATAAAGTTGCTTGTAAGTGTATATAAAACATCCAAGATTGATACTATAATTCCATGGAACAACAAAAAATTATAGATACGTTGGAGACATATCAATGCACAAGCATTGCCGTTGCTCGATCGAAGATCTTTAGTTTTCACCCTAGAGAAAGTTCGAGTTCACCCCAAAACAATGCCTTCAACAAGGCCATCGCAAGGTACAACCAATCAAGGCCAGACCTTGGGATTTCACCCTGGGAATCGAACTCGGTACTTGAGACCAGGTACAACCAATCTATCATCTGTGAAGCCAACTTTGAGGGCACACATCCAACCTTAGAATCTAATTTCAGATCAACGAGCTCTGCATGAAAGGTAGTTTGTTTGCTTGCCCAACCGTCTTGCCGATCGATTTCATCAACCATCTCTTCACTATTCTTAATTCTCACACACTCACCCTTCCAATTATCAAATGATAACAATGCTACCTCTTGCTCTAGACCCCAAAAAATGCTCTCCCCAACATTCCTCATGACCCTCTCCCCCATGCTCTGTATTTCCCGTGGATCAGTCTCTGCAAATTCAACCTCCCATTTCATAATTTTATCTCTCGCTATGTCTCGCACGCTACCATCAACTAGCTTCGCTTTAGGCGGAAAGAATTCAACAGTGAATTCGAAGGTCCGAGCACCATCACCCATGTTTATCAATGGCAGGCACTGTGAGGCAGCGGAAGCAGACGAGACACACATCACATAGGTTGGAAAGGGTGATCATTACCTGGTCGACGTTGTCTCTCGCGGCTCCATCTCGTTCAGCCCAATGCCGCCGCCACTCCCCCACCCCACCCACCTCCACAATCTGGACCCCGTGGAAAACAAAGGCTCATTTAGTCAGATCTAACTCGAGACGGAGGGGAACAGGTCTAGGGTGCCGAATGCACTCACCACATACGCCGTCGCGACCGTGAACGAAAGCTCCGCCGCCAAAACAAAAGCCCCGCCGCCGCCGACGCCGGCGAGAATGAAGAAGAGAGCAGCAACCAGAAGCACGGGAGCAGCACAGGTTGAGTTAGGCGGGAATCGTTAACCTCGATGCACTGCCAAGTGGGACCCACCACCAGATGCATTGATCACTTTGACCCCCTGTTTTTAACTTAACTGCACTCCCTGTTGACGACCGTTCTCGTGTTTTAACCACCTGGTTGTGTAGGGACTATTATTGCCATGTAAGACGTCGCACGTGAGCTATTTATGTCAATTACGTTGCATTCTTTCCAATTAGCATCAAAAACATCGCACATGAGCTATTTACCCGTCTTTGACAGGTCGATGCCGGCGACGACAATGTCCAAGGGCGTCATTTCCCTTTTGAAGGCGTCTTTGTGGGTTGTAGGCTGTTGGTGGTCGAGATGGAGTTGGCCGGTATCGATTTTTAGTTGTTGGGGTTTCTAGACGGTTGTCCCTTAATCAAACATGAGACATGGAGTAAGCAATGCAAACTATTTGAAAACAAGTATTTTGAAAACAAATGTGTGGTGTTATGGTTTTCGATCTAGTTCCTACTATAAATCAGTCATTTTTGTTCCTCTCTTAATGAAATCGCCTTCCAAGTCAAAAGAGAAAAAAAAGCGTACATACCCCTTTCTAATCAATTTCTAGCGGCAGCATACATGCTGAACGTGCTCTAGGAGCAATATGTCAAAAAGACCAAAAATCGAAGTAACACGGGTCAAAGAAAGAGAAAGATTGAAGTACTTGACCAGCAAGCAGCCGTGCAACTTTCATTTGTGACGGATTCCTTCGATGCTACCTTTTTGGAACTAACTTTTTTGAAAACAGCTTCAGATTTCGTGCTGGGCGGCACGGCCGCACAGGTGGTCCGACCAATACTTGGGGGTACCGAAGGGCCACACCCGATTTTCCGGTCAACATGGAATTAAGCCTGGAATATTTGTGGAAATCTAGAGCTGATCGGGGGCATGCATGTAAAGGTTATTTACTTATTCACTAAAATAGCGCGCTGCCGTCAAGTCAAAGGCATGAATGCGTGCCGGAAAGAGTTAGATTTTGACATTTTGTAATGCAATAGCTCATTAGGTACTTAGAGCTAGGAAGACGCATGGTACTTTCACTGATTATAAATGTCTGCACTTTCGCTTTCAGTATCGTATATAATGATCGTATTGTGGATTCTTCAATATAGAAATCCCGTGGAATAATATGGTTCTTCGGTATCATATAAGTTTTCTTCTTTGCAAGGACTCGTAAACAAGCATCGAGGACAATGACCTTATTGTCTCACACCTGCATGTCCTTCGTCGCCCTTTCTTCATGTCTCGTCATCTTCTTGTCGTTCATTAAGTGCTTACTTTTATATGTTGACGATTTTCTTTTGCGGTAGAAATATGCCGATGGGGCTAATATATACTGAAACTAAATCAAATTATAAACTCCAAGATAAACTTATAATTATCTTTCTGTAAGTTTCATGAAATCATCAATGGTTTTAGATTAGTCCTCAATAAAAAAATATAAACCTCTTAGAAATTAATTTTTATTTTACGGACACTTAGAAATTAATCTAAACAAATGAGTTAACGGACAAAGGGCAAAGATGATGCTCATATCCCCTTAAAGATCGGTGCAACACAAACGTACACTCAAGGACATGATATATAGTTGCTCTTAGGAGATGGCATAAAAGCATCTCTAGCCCTTCCCGTAAACTTTATCTTCTTAAATGATTGCCTAATATTTTACTCATAAAAAAAAGCCTTTTGCACCTAGCATTTCTTCCAAATTCCTCGTCATTGCCGAAGTCAATGTCTCGTCATTGTGGGCGCCCCTCCTAGTCCACGACATCGGCTTGCCGTCAGAGTCGAGGTCTGCGAACATCGTCTCTCAGACCCTTTCTGCCGCTGACAACGTCGTGCGTTTTGACGGTGACCTTGTACTCGGAATCCACTGACGCCTCAATGTTTAGGTGCTCCTCCACCTCTTTGTGATCGACAAGGATGGCGGTGGCGCACTAAGCTGCGAGTTGCGACTCGATGGCATGGCTCTCCACCTACTCCACAAGCACTAATTCAGAAACAAGAACTCAGGGTTCCACCGACGCTCCTCAACGATTAGAGCTTCTCGGCCGTCGATCGTGTTCCTGATGCGATTCCAGCCATCGGATCTCGGGCTCGGCTCACGTGGGGCGTCGAATATTTACAAGATCGTTGTGAGCCGTCGGATAAAATTCGAATGGCAATAAAATGTAAATACCATGCCCCCACCAGGGCATTTCGGTCATTTCACGTAGTGGGGGTATAAAAGGGGGGCGCTCCTGTCCTGTGGCGGAGACCTAGCCGCCTCCTCCTCTCTCCCTTCCTCCCGCAGCCGCCTCCCTCCCTCCCCTCCCGCGCGCCTCCTCTCCTCCCACCCACATCGCCGCCACCCACCTCCCCGCGCCGTCGGATCCACCGCAACAAAGCCCCCGCCCCCCCCCCCCCCCCCCCCCCCCCAAGATGATGAGCAGCAGCGGAGGGAGGACGAGGAGCACGACGGCAGCGGCAGCGGGGAGGAGCAGCAGCAGGGCAAGGCGGCGCAACAGCAGGGCAATGCGTCTCCTCTCCTCCGACCACGCCGCCATGTTGCGCGACGGCGAGTGGGCGCCCGCCCTCCCCGTCCGCGAGCTCGTCCCCGGGCATGGTGGCGGCTTCCGAGCCCTCCTGCTCCGACCCCACAGAGTGCTCGAGTCTGGAGGGGCAGCAGACGGTGGTGGGCGCTTGCGCCGCCGCCATCTCCTTCGTCCTGCCCGCCCGACCCCCGACGCTCACTTCCCCGGCGTCGTCGCCGTCGTCCGCAACCACCGCCACCGCGCCCCCACCCTCTCCCCATCGCTGCAGGCCCCCACCTTCTCCCAATCCCCTCACCCTTCTCTCCTGTGGCCAGTGGATTCGCCCCTCGCGGGATCGATTCCTCCGAGCCAGCGGTCTGCAGGGCCGGACGGGAGCGGCACGGCCCTCATCGGTGCGTCGGTGGCGACGGTCCTGCGGGTCGAGGCTGACCCCCAACGGCGCTGGCGCTGCGTCAAGCCGGCGCGTGCTTCTGCTCGCGGGACAACGTGGTTAAGCGGCGACGAGATGCTCGTCCATCTCCTCCTCACCGACCAAATCGCCGAGGATTCCTCATCCACCGACGCGCCCAAGGTGAGGAAAGATCCCGCCTCCCGAACACTTTTCGAATTCGCGTCCATTATCGGTTCCTGCTCGTGCGCCTTGCCGATTCCCTTGAGATTTTGACGCCCCTGCAATGCATTCTCTTTCTCGCGGTTCGTATTGGGGTTCCACAATGATATCTCGTGATGGGGTTGGCTCGTGCGCTCGTCAAATTCCCAACGGTAACATGCAGATTGGGTTGGATTCAAAGCCCTTCTTGGATAAAAAATTCTTTGTAAAGCACATCATCTTGGTCGATTTGTTGATAATAGGGTAGGGGATCACTTGTTCATGGCAGGATTAGGCACTGGCGTTGTCTCCTGTTTCACATATGATTGGTTTGCTATCTTGTGTGATTGCAAGTTTTCGTTGCTTTTAGAAGTAATGGTGTGCCAAATAGATAGCTTGGTACTGGCTAAGCAGCCTAGCCGCGGTGGGTGCATGACTAGAGCACTACTGGCTGGCATCATAAAATTCTTTGCTATGCTGATTCATAAAGTTATTTGCTTTGTTCTGGAACTGCAAGTTAATTCATCCATCCATGGCTGATGCATACCGTGAGTGAACCAAACAGCTACCTTATTCATTCCTAAAAAGTCTGCCACCTTGTTGGTCTTGCAGGAGCGGATCAGCAACGCCACTATAGCAGCCCAGCACAGCCGCCGAGCCAGGGCCGGCCTACTTAACCCAACAGCTTTGCTGGGCCGCTTCATGTCTCAAGCCGCGGCAGAGGGGGAGATCCAGGTGGAGCGCGCCATCTCCATCGCCGCGACTCGCCCTCCTGTCTGCGTCTCCCCGCCCCTTCTCCTCTAGCTGGAGGAGCACGAGCCAAGGCGTGTGCCTCCAATTCTGCAATGCGCCTAACGGCTATCTCTGCAGCATTCCATTCGATCGTCCGTCCGATCGAATCCCTTGCTCCAGCCGTTAGGTACCAGCAGCATTCCATTGGTTTATTTTATGTATAATAGTGTGATTAAACAGTGAGGTGTATGCAGATCTATAACAGTATATGATACTTTTGATTGTAGTATAGGTAATCAGGCCTTTTTGATGCATATATCTAGCTCCAATTGGTTATGTGGTTTCTCTAATTATTCCAAATTAACTGAATTAATGTGACCTTGTTTAAAATTTTAATCGAGAGTAAACATTCAGAGACCTAATTAGGATTGATTAAACTGCTCTTATAGGATATATGTTTGTTACTTCCTTTACATGTTGTTCTTATCTGCTCTTGTGATTAACTACATGATTATGTCATGTGTACCCACATATTATGCTTTTCTTTTTTAATATTGAATCTTGGAGAAAGTTCTATAGGTAGAGTAGGCTAATTTTGTTTTCCATGTGCTGTATAGGATACTATGGTTAAAGATTGTTCTGATATATATTGATGTTGCTGATTATCAAAATCAATGGATGTTATCTAGAGTGCTTCTCATTCAGATTTGATGTACTATGTCCTCCAGCTTATATTAGATGATTTCTTTCCACGGTTTTTGCTAATTATGGATATGTATCTAATAATCTTATTTTGGCATAGACAAATTACTCACCTAGCATTTCTTCTGTTGCAACTCTATCTTTTTGTTTACATGGTTACTGCACTATTGAAGTAGTTGTATTTGTTAGAGTTATAATATAAGTCATGTACCCCTTTGTATTTATCCCGTTGTATAAGGGGTTTCCTGCATATGTTCCACACCTGTACATGTATATATATCGGCCTATGGCCTCATGGGAACATAAGTTGCTTATTCCTAACATGGTATTAGAGCTAGGTCAACTTTTTTTGCACGTTGCAACTCGTGCTGTTGATCCACCTCGTGCCGTTAGCCTCGTCTGTGGTCGCCGCTGGCTCTCCGTGCCTGCTCCTCTCCCCCTGCAGGTCAACGCCAGGACGGCGTGATCCCTAGTCCCGCCCGCTCACTGCTGGATCGACAGGACCGGGCTGACCCGTGCCGCACTCGCGTCCTCACAGGATTCCAGTCGCCGCCCGATCGAGCTGTTCCTCTGTTGCCGATCTCCGCCGCACTCGCGTCTTCACCGGATCCCAGTCGCCGCCCTCGCTGGATTCCGCTGCCGATCTCCGCTGCTCGCTGGTTCTAGTCAGCCGCCCGCCCGATCTGCTGATTCCCTAGTTGCTCTGCTCAGTGTTGCCGGCGTCCCGTCCGACTGTGCTCTCGATCTGGCCGCTGGGCTCGATCTGTTGTTCTCCAGCCGGATCAAGCTCTCTCGTCAGATTCTGTAAAAAAAAAGAGCAAAAACATGTCTGCTGCATCGGGCTATGTTGCTGTCCCTCGCTGTCCGGTGATCTTCGATGGTACTAACTACACCGAGTTCGCTGGCTTCATGCGCATTCACATGCGTGGCATCCGTCTCTGGGGTGTTCTTTCTGGCGAGGTCTGCTCTCCGCCACGTCCGGTTCCTCCGGTGGCCCCTACTCCGCCGACTCCACTGGTTCTTCCTACGGATGCTAATCAGGCCGCCAAGGATGCGGCTCAGCTTGCAGATGAGGCTGCTGATCGTGCCTATGATGAGAGGGTTTTGGCTTATGAGGAGGCTCTTCAGACGTATCATGGTGCTTTGTCTGTTTACACCCAGTGGCTTGATGATGATGCTCGTGCTGCAGCTGTTCTCACTGCTAGTGTTCTGCCTCAGTTTGCTTCTGAGTTTCTGGGTCTTCCTACTGTCTTTCAGATGTGGACCTGTCTTCGTCAGCGCTATGAGCCCTCTGGTGATGCCTTATACCTTTCTGTGGTTCGTCAGGAGCATGCTCTTCAGCAGGGTGACTCTACTGTTGATGACTTTTATGCACAGAGTTCTGCTATCTGGCGCCAGCTTGATTCTCTCCGCAGTGCTGGTTGTCGTACTTGCCCCTGCTGCCAGGCTGTCCAGGCCAATTTGGAGTTTCATCGCGTCTACGAGTTCCTGTCTCGGCTCCGTAAGGAGTTTGAGCCCCGGCGTGCTCAGTTGTTTGCTCGTGGCCGTATTTCTCTCATGGAGGCGCTTTCAGAGATTCGTGCTGAGGAGACTCGCTTACGTGGTGCTGATTTGCTGGAGGTTCCCTCTGTGCTCGCTACTCGGGCTTCTTCCACTCCACCTGCTGCACCGCCCCATTCTCGCTCGAGTGCTCCGCCGCTCTTGCCCACTCCTTCTGGAGGCTCAGGTCGTCCCCGTCCACATTGTGACTACTGCAACAATGATGGTCATATTGAGTCCCAGTGCTACACAAAGCGGAAACACCTGCGCAAGGCGCGATCCTCCTCCTCAGGGACTTCGTCATCTCCCTCGACAGCTTCAGCCATTGCTTTGACTGAGCAGGATATTCTGAGACTTAAGCGTCTGCTCGCGGCTTCAGGTTCTTCCTCGACGGGTACTGCTGGTTCTGTGACCGATGCTTCCCGCACTGAGCACCCGCCCTCTACACAGTCAGGTACATCCCCATGGGTTCTGGACTCTGGAGCTTCTTTTCATATGTCTTCTCATTCTTCCGCTTTGTCCTCTCTTTGATCGCTGTATTCTCTTGTTCATGTCTTCACTGCTGATGGTACTCCACTTTCTGTTGCTAGTAGAGGCCATCTTTCCACTCCTTATTCTGTTCCTGATGTTGCTCATGTTCCTCGACTTACCATGAATCTGTTTTCTGCCGGTCAACTTACTGATTCTGGTTGTCGTGTCATCCTTGACGTTGACTCTTGTTCTGTCCAGGATCGTCGCACGCACACTCTGGTTGGGGCTGGTCCTCGCCGCCGTGATTCTCAGGGTCTTTGGGAGTTGGACTGGCTTCATGTTCCTTCCGCTGCCACCACCATCGCCAGTCCCTTCGCTGCCGTCGCCTCTGTTACTGGTTCCTTCAAGCAGTGGCATCATCGACTTGGTCATCTGTGTGGTTCTCGGTTATCGTCTTTAGTTCGTCGAAGTCTTCTGGGGTCTGTCTCAGGAGATGTCTCTTTAGAGATCAGGGTTGTCGTCTTGGTAAGCAGATTCAGTTACCATATTCACATAGTGAGTCAGTGTCTAAGCGTCCTTTTGATTTAGTCCATTCTGATGTATGGGGTCCGGCTCCTTTCGCTTCGAAAGGGGGTCATAAATGCTATATTATTTTCATCGATGATTTTTCTCGTTACACATGGCTTTATTTCATGACTTCTCGTAGTGAGGTGTTGTCTATTTATAAGCGTTTTGATGCCATGGTTCATACTCAGTTCTCTTCACCCATTCGTGTTTTTCGTGCTGACTCCGCTGGCGAGTATCTCTAAGATGTTGCGTGGTGTCCTTGCTGAGCAGGGTACTCTTGCCCAGTTCTCTTGTCCTAGTGCTCATGCTCAGAATGGCGTGTCTAAGCGCAAGCATCGTCACCTTCTTGAGACGGCTCGTGCGATGATGATCGCCGCCTCTCTTCCGCCTCATTTTTGGGCCGAGGCTATCTCCACTTCTGCCTATCTCATCAACCTTCAGCCGTCCGCTGCTTTGCAGGGTGGTGTTCCTTTTGAGCATCTTTTTGGTCGTTCTCCCGATTATTCGATGCTTCGCTTGTTTGGTTGTGTTTGCTATGTTCTTCTTGCCCCTCGCGAACGCACCAAACTGACCGCTCAGTCTGTTGAGTGTGTCTTCTTAGGCTACAGTGATGAACATAAGGGCTATCGTTGTTGGGATCCTATCGGTCGTCGGATGCGTATCTCTCGAGACGTGACTTTTGATGAGTCTCGTCCTTTCTACCCACGTCCATCTTCCTCGATTTTTTCAGTGGAGGATATCTCTTTCCTCACTTTTCCTGACTCACCTATCACCCCCGTCGCGCCTGTGCCTATTCGTTCCATTCCCTTTGCTTCTCCACCCCTCGTCGATTTGCAGCCACCATCTTCCCCGGTCTCCTCACCTAGCATGTCACCGGATTCTACACCTTCATCTCCGGTGACTTCTTCGTCGCCACCCCCCGATTCTACCTTGGCGATTCCTCCTTCTATTGTTCCATCTTTTCCTCAGCATTACACTCGTCGTTCACGACCTGTGGATGCTTCCTTGGATGAGTCGTCCTCTTCCTCTCAGCCTACTTATGGCTTGCGTTCTCGTCCTCGTCCGCCTGTTGATCGCTTTGAATTTCCCATCGCTAGTGTTGCTGTTCTTGAGCCGACTTCTTACCGTCAGGCTGTTGTTCATCCTGAATGGCAGTTTGCGATGGCAGAGGAGATTGCTGCTCTTGAACGCACTGGTACCTGGGATCTTGTTTCTCTTCCTCCCGGAGTCCGTCCCATCACTTGTAAGTGGGTCTACAAGGTTAAGACTCGCTCCGATGGTTCTCTTGAGCGTCACAAAGCTCGTCTCGTGGCTCGTGGTTTTCAGCAGGAGCATGGTCGTGATTATGACGAGACTTTTGCTCCTGTGGCCCATATGACCAATATTCGTACACTTCTTGCCGTTGCCTCTGCACGCCACTGGTCTATATCTCAGCTTGATGCTAAGAATGCTTTTCTTAATGGTGAGCCGCGTGAGGAGGTGTACATGCAGCCACCACCTGGGTATTCTGTTCCTGATGGCATGGTATGTCGTCTTCGTCGCTCTCTCTATGGCCTTAAGCAAGCCCCTCACGCCTGGTTTGAGCGTTTTGCCTCTGTGGTCACTACTGCTGGTTTTTCAGCCAGTGCTCATGATCCAGCATTGTTTATTCACCTTTCTCCTCGTGGCTGGACTCTTCTTCTTCTCTATGTTGATGACATGGTAATCACTGGGGATGACCCCGAGTATATTGCCTTTGTCAAGGCCCGTCTTAGTGAGCAGTTTCTTATGTCTGATCTTGGACCTCTTCGCTACTTTCTTGGGATTGAAGTCTCTTCTACCTCTGATGGCTTTTTTATATCCCAGGAAAAGTATATCCAGGATCTTCTTGCTCGTGCTGCTCTTACTGACGAGCGCATTGTTGAGACTCCTATGGAGCTCAATGTTCACCTCCGTGCTACTGATGGTGATCCTCTCCCTGACCCGACGCGTTATCGTCATCTCGTTGGCAGTCTTGTCTATCTAGCTGTCACTCGTCCGGACATCTCCTATCCGGTTCATATTCTGAGTCAGTTCGTCTCTGCTCCCACATCGGTTCACTATGGCCTCTTTCCATTTGACCTGCCTTGGTTGACCAGAGCCCAGAAACAACATTTTGTGCAGTATACTTTGATCTCTCTATAAATGCTTGATGCTTTGCCTCTTTGAAATAAAACTTGTATGCCATGCTAGCATGTACGTGCTATTTCTTAGGATTCTTGGGAGCATTTAGGGTTAATTCCTCGAGATATTGGATCACTATTTCCGCTGTTTAAAGTTTGGTTATGGCTCTGATTGTTTGTATATCATGATGGCCTTCCCAGGAGATGTAGTTCTGAATATCCTACTGCTCTATGGATCTATTATTGCAAGAACTGTATAATGATATGCGGTAAGCTGCTTCATACTGTTGGGAATCGTAGCATAATTTTAAAATTTTCCTACGTTCACCAAGATGCATCTATGGAGTATACTAGCAACGAGGGGAAGGGAGTGCATCTACATACCCTTGTAGATCGCGAGCGGAAGCGTTCCAATGAACGTGGATGACGGAGTCGTACTCGCCGTGATCCAAATCACCGATGACCGAGTGCCGAACGAACGGCACCTCCGCGTTCAACACACGTACGGTGCAGCGACGTCTCCTCCTTCTTGATCCAGCAAGGGGGAAGAAGAGGTTGATGGAGATCCAGCAGCACGACGGCGTGGTGGTGGATGTAGCGGGTCTCGGCAGGGCTTCGCTAAGCTTCTGCGAGAGAGAGAGAGGTGTTGCAGGGGAGGAGGGAGGCGCCCAAGGCTGTTGTGTGCTGCCCTCCCTCCCCCCCTTTATATAGGCCCCCTGGGGGGGCGCCGGCCCCAAGAGATGGGATCTCAAGGGGGGGGGCGGCGGCCACAAGGGGGGGAAGGGGTTGCCTTGCCCCCCAAGACAAGGGGGAACTCCCCCCTAGGGTTCCCAACCCTAGGCGCATGGGGGGGCCCAAAGGGGGCGCCCCAGCCCACTATGGGCTGGTTCCCTTCCACTTTCAGCCCACGGGGCCCTCCGGGATAGGTGGCCCCACCTGGTGGACCCCCGGGACCCTTCCGGTGGTCCCGGTACAATACCGGTAACCCCCCGAAACTTTCTCGGTGGCCGAAACTGGACTTCCTATATATAATTCTTCACCTCCGGACCATTCCGGAACCTCTCGTGACGTCCGGGGTCTCATCCGGGACTCCGAACAACTTTCGGGTTTCCGCATACATATATCTCTACAACCCTAGCGTCACCGAACCTTAAGTGTGTAGACCCTACGGGTTCGGGAGACATGCAGACATGACCGAGACGCCTCTCCGGTCAATAACCAACAGCGGGATCTGGATACCCATGTTGGCTCCCACATGTTCCACGATGATCTCATCGGATGAACCACGGTGTCGAGGATTCAATCAATCCCGTATGCAATTCCCTTTGTCAATCGGTATGTTACTTGCCCGAGATTCGATCGTCGGTATCCCAATACCTTGTTCAATCTCGTTACCGGCAAGTCTCTTTACTCGTACCACAATGCATGATCCCGTGACTAACGCCTTAGTCACATTGAGCTCATTATGATGATGCATTATCGAGTGGGCCCAGAGATACCTCTCCGTCACACGGAGTGACAAATCCCAGTCTTGATCCGTGCCAACCCAACAGACACTTTCGGAGATACCCGTAGTGCACCTTTATAGTCACCCAGTTACGTTGTGACGTTTGGCACACCCAAAGCACTCCTACGGTATCCGGGAGTTGTACGATCTCATGGTCTAAGGAAAAGATACTTGACATTAGAAAAGCTCTAGCAAACGAAACTACACGATCTTTTATGCTATGCTTAGGATTGGGTCTTGTCCATCACATCATTCTCCTAATGATGTGATCCCGTTATCAATGACATCCAATGTCCATAGCCAGGAAACCATGACTATCTGTTGATCAACGAGCTAGTCAACTAGAGGCTTACTAGGGACACTTTGTGGTCTATGTATTCACACATGTATTACGATTTCCGGACAATACAATTATAGCATGAATAATAGACAATTACCATGAACAAAGAAATATAATAATAACCATTTATTATTGCCTCTAGGGCATATTTCCAACAGTCTCCCACTTGCACTAGAGTCAATAATCTAGTTACATTGTGATGAATCGAACACCCATTGCGTCCTGGTGTTGATCATGTTTTGCCCTAGGGAGAGGTTTAGTCAACGGATCTGCTACATTCAGGTCCGTGTGTACTTTACAAATATCTATATCTCCATTTTGAACACTTTCACGAATGGAGTTGAAGCGACGCTTGATATGCCTGGTCTTCCTGTGAAACCTGGGCTCCTTCGCAAGGGCAATAGCTCCAGTGTTGTCACAGAAGAGAGTCATCGGGCCCGACGCATTGGGAATCACCCCTAGGTCGGTAATGAACTCCTTCATCCAGACTGCTTCCTGTGCTGCCTCCGAGGCTGCCATGTACTCCGCTTCACATGTAGATCCCGTCACGACGCTTTGCTTGCAACTGCACCAGCTTACTGCTCCTCCATTCAAAATATACACGTATCCGGTCTGTGACTTCGAGTCATCCAGATCTGTGTCGAAGCTAGCGTCGACGTAACCCTTTACGACGAGCTCTTCGTCACCTCCATAAACGAGAAACATATCCTTAGTCCTCTTCAGGTACTTCAGGATATTCTTGACCGCTGTCCAGTGTTCCTTGCCGGGATTACTTTGGTACCTTCCTACCAAACTTACGGCAAGGTTTACATCAGGTCTGGTACACAGCATGACATACATAATAGACCCTATGGCCGAGGCATAGGGGATGACACTCATCTTTTCTCTATCTTCTGCCGTGGTCGGGCATTGAGCCGTGCTCAATTGCACACCTTGCAATACAGGCAAGAACCCCTTCTTGGACTGATCCATATTGAACTTCTTCAATATCTTGTCAAGGTATGTACTTTGTGAAAGACCAATGAGGCGTCTTGATCTATCTCTATAGATCTTGATGCCTAATATATAAGCAGCTTCTCCAAGGTCCATTGAAAAACACTTATTCAAATAGGCCTTTATACTTTCCAATAATTCTATATCATTTCCCATCAATAGTATGTCATCCACATATAATATGAGAAATGCTACAGAGCTCCCACTCACTTTTTTGTAAACACAGGCTTCTCCATAAGTCTGTGTAAACCCAAACGCTTTGATCATCTCATCAAAGCGAATGTTCCAACTCCGAGATGCTTGCACCAGCCCATAGATTGAGCGCTGGAGCTTGCATACTTTGTTAGCATTCTTAGGATCGACAAAACCTTCCGGCTGCATCATATACAACTCTTCCTTAAGGAAGCCGTTAAGGAATGCCGTTTTGACGTCCATCTGCCATATCTCATAATCATAGTATGCGGCAATTGCTAACATGATTCGGACGGACTTCAGCTTCGCTACGGGTGAGAAAGTCTCATCGTAGTCAACCCCTTGAACTTGTCGATAACCCTTAGCGACAAGTCGAGCTTTGTAGATGGTCACATTACCATCCGCGTCCGTCTTCTTCTTAAAGATCCATTTGTTTTCTACGGCTCGCCGATCATCGGGCAAGTCAGTCAAAGTCCATACTTCGTTTTCATACATGGATCCTATCTCGGATTTCATGGCTTCTAGCCATTTGTCGGAATCCGGGCCCGCCATCGCTTCTTCATAGTTCGAAGGTTCACCGTTGTCTAACAACATGATTTCCAGGACAGGGTTGCCGTACCACTCTGGTGCGGAACGTGTCCTTGTGGACCTACGAAGTTCAGTAGTAACTTGATCCGAAGCTTCATGATCATCATCATTAACTTCCTCCCCAGTCGGTGTAGGCACCACAGGAACATTTTCCCGCGCTGCGCTACTTTCCGGTTCGGAAGGGGTGACTATCACCTCATCAAGTTCCACTTTCCTCTCACTCAATTCTTTCAAGAGAAACTCCTTCTCCAGAAAGGACCCGTTCTTGGCAACGAAGATCTTGCCTTCGGATCTGAGTTAGAAGGTATACCCAATAGTTTCCTTAGGGTATCCTATGAAGATGCATTTTTCCGACTTGGGTTCGAGCTTTTCAGGTTGAAATTTCTTGACATAAGCATCGCATCCCCAAACTTTTAGAAACGACAGCTTAGGTTTCTTCCCAAACCATAACTCATACGGTGTCGTCTCAACGGATTTCGACGGAGCCCTATTTAAAGTGAATGCGGCAGTCTCTAAAGCATAGCCCCAAAATGAGAGCGGTAAATCGGTAAGAGACATCATAGATCGCACCATATCCAATAGAGTGCGATTAGGACGTTCGGACACACCGTTTCTCTGAGGTGTTCCAGGCGGCGTGAGTTGTGAAACTATTCCACATTTCCTTAAGTGTGTACCAAACTCGTGACTTAAATATTCTCCACCACGATCTGATCGTAAGAATTTTATTTTCCTGTCACGTTGATTCTCAACCTCACTCTGAAATTCCTTGAACTTTTCAAAGGTTTCAGACTTGTGTTTCATTAGGTAGACATACCCATATCTACTTAAGTTATCAGTGAGAGTGAGAACATAACGATATCCTCCGCGAGCCTCAACACTCATTGGACCGCACACATCGGTATGTATGATTTTCAATAAGTTGGTTGCTCGCTCCATTGTTCCGGAGAACGGAGTCTTGGTCATCTTACCCATGAGGCATGGTTCGCACGTGTCAAATGATTCGTAATCAAGAGACTCCAAAAGTCCATCTGCATGGAGCTTCTTCATGCGCTTGACACCAATGTGACCAAGGCGGCAGTGCCACAAGTATGTGGGACTATCGTTATCAACTTTACATCTTTTGGTATTCACACTACGAATATGTGTAACATCACGTTCGAGATTCATCAAGAATAAACCATTAACCAGCGGGGCATGACCCTAAAACATATCTCTCATATAAATAGAACAACCATTATTCTCGGATTTAAATGAGTAGCCATCTCGAATTAAACGAGATCCAGATACAATGTTCATGCTCAAAGCTGGCACTAAATAACAATTATTGAGGTTTAAAACTAATCCCGTAGGTAGATGCAGAGGTAGCGTGCCGACGGCGATCACATCGACCTTGGAACCATTCCCGACGCGCATCGTCACCTCGTCCTTCGCCAGTCTCCGTTTATTCCGTAGTTCCTATTTTGAGTTACAAATATGAGCAACCGCACCGGTATCAAATACCCAGGAGCTACTACGAGTACTGGTAAGGTACACATCAATTACATGTATATCACATATACCTTTGGTGTTGCCGGCCTTCTTGTCCGCTAAGTATTTGGGGCAGTTCCGCTTCCAGTGACCACTTCCCTTGCAATAAAAGCACTCAGTCTCACGCATGGGTCCATTCTTTGACTTCTTCCCGGTAACTGGCTTACCGGGCGCGGCAACTCCCTTGCCGTCCTTCTTGAAGTTCTTCTTACCCTTGCCCTTCTTGAACTTAGTGGCTTTATTCACCATCAACACTTGATGTTCTTTTCTGATCTCCACCTCCGCTGATTTCAACATTGAATATACCTCAGGAATGGTCTTTTCCATCCCCTGCATATTGAAGTTCATCACAAAGCTCTTGTAGCTTGGTGGAAGCGACTGAAGGATTCTGTCAATGACCGCGTCATCCGGGAGATTAACTCCCAGCTGAGACAAGCGGTTGTGCAAACCAGACATTCTGAGTATGTGTTCACTAACAGAACTATTCTCCTCCATTTTACAGCTGAAAAACTTGTCGGAGACTTCATGTCTCTCGACCCGGGCATGAGCTTGGAAAACCATTTTCAGCTCCTCGAACATCTCATATGCTCCATGTTTCTCAAAACGCTTTTGGAGACCCGGTTCTAAGCTGTAAAGCATGCCGCACTGAACGAGGGAGTAATCATCAGCACGCTGCTGCCAAGCGTTCATAACGTCTTGGTTCTCTGGGATTGGTGCTTCACCTAGCGGTGCTTCTAAGACATAATCTTTCTTGGCTGCTATGAGGATGATCCTCAGGTTCCGGACCCAGTCCGTATAGTTGCTGCCATCATCTTTCAGCTTGGTTTTCTCTAGGAACGCGTTGAAATTGAGGACAACGTGGGCCATTTGATCTACAAGACATAGTGTAAAGATTTTAGACTAAGTTCATCTAATCAAATTACTCAATGAACTCCCACTCAGATAGACATCCCTCTAGTCATCTAAGTGAAACATGATCCGAGTAACTAGGCCGTGTCCGATCATCACGTGAGACGGACTAGTCAAGATCGGTGAACATCTCCATGTCGATCGTATCTTCTATACGACTCATGCTCGACCTTTCGGTCCTCCGTGTTCCGAGGCCATGTCTGTACATGCTAGGCTCGTCAAGTCAACCTAAGTGTATTGCGTGTGTTCCGAGGCCATGTCTGTACATGCTAGGCTCGTCAACACCCGTTGTATTCGAACGTTAGAATCTATCACACCCGATCATCATGTGGTGCTTCGAAACAACGAACCTTCGCAACGGTGCACAGTTAGGGGGAACACTTTTCTTGAAATTATCATAAGGGATCATCTTACTTACTATCGTCATTCTAAGCAAATAAGATGCAAAACATGATAAACATCACATGCAATCAAATAGTGACATGATATGGCCAATATCATTATGCTCCTTTGATCTCCATCTTCGGGGCACCATGATCATCTTCGTCACCGGCATGACACCATGATCTCCATCATCATGATCTCCATCATTGTGTCTTCATGAAGTCGTCACGCCAATGATTACTTCTACTTCTATGGCTAACGCGTTTAGCAACAAAGTAAAGTAATTTACATGGCGTTATTTAATGACACGCAAGTCATACAAAATAATAAAGACAACTCCTATGGCTCCTGCCGGTTGTCATACTCATCGACATGCAAGTCGTGATTCGTATTACAAGAATATGATCAATCTCATACATCACATATATCATTCATCACATCTTCTGGCCATATCACATCACATAGCACTTGCTGCAAAAACAAGTTAGACGTCCTCTAATTGTTGTTGCAAGTTTTTACGTGGCTTGTATAGGTTTCTAGCAAGAACGTTTCTTACCTACGTAAAACCACAACGTGATTTGCCAATTTCTATTTACCCTTCATAAGGACCCTTTTCATCGAGTCCGTTCCGACTAAAGTAGGAGAGACACACACCTGCTAGCCACTTATGCAACTAGTGCATGTCAGTCGGTGGAACCTGTCTCACGTAAGCGTACGTGTAAGGTCGGTCCGGGCCGCTTCATCCCACAATACCGCCGAAACAAGACAAGACTAGTAGCGGCAAGAAGAATTGGCAACATCAACGCCCACAACTGCTTTGTGCTCTACTCGTGCATAGTAACTACGCATAGGCCTGGCTCATGATGCCACTGTTGGAAATCGTAGCATAATTTTAAAATTTTCCTACGCTCACCAAGATCCATCTATGGAGTATACTAGCAACGAGGGGAAAGGAGTGCATCTACATACCCTTGTAGATCGCGAGCGGAAGCGTTCCAATGAACGTGGATGACGGAGTCGTACTCGCCGTGATCCAAATCACCGATGACCGAGTGCCGAACGGACGGCACCTCCGCGTTCAACACACGTACGGTGCAGCGACGTCTCCTCCTTCTTGATCCAGCAAGGGGGAAGGAGAGGTTGATGGAGATCCAGCAGCACGACGGCGTGGTGGTGGATGTAGCGGGTCTCGGCAGGGCTTCGCCGAGCTTCTGCGAGAGGGAGAGGTGTAGCAGGGGAGGAGGGAGGCGCCCAAGGCTGTAATAATACTGCCCTCCCTCCCCCCCTTTATATAGGCCGCCTGGGAGGGGGGGGGGGCGCTGGCCAGAACCCATCTGGAGGGGAGGGGGGGCGGCGGCCAGGGGGGTAACTTACCCCCCAAGTCAAGTGGGGCGCCCCCCACCCTAGGGTTTCCAACACTAGGCGCAGGGGGGCCCATGGGGGGCGCCCCAGCCCACTACGGGCTGGTTCCCTTCCCACTTCAGCCCATGGGGTCCTCCGGGACAGGTGGCCCCACCCGGTGGACCCCCGGGACCCTTCCGGTGGTCCCGGTACAATACCGATAACCCCCGAAACTTTCCCGGTGGCCGAAACTGGACTTCCTATATATAATTCTTCACCTCCGGACCATTCCGGAACTCCTCGTGACCTCCGGGATCTCATCCGGGACTCCGAACAACTTTTGGGTTTCCGCATACTCATATCTCTACAACCCTAGCGTCACCGAACCTTAAGTGTGTAGACCCTACGGGTTCGGGAGACATGCAGACATGACCGAGACGCCTCTCCGGTCAATAACCAACAGCAGGATCTGGATACCCATGTTGGCTCCCACATGTTCCACGATGATCTCATCGGATGAACCACGATGTCGAGGATTCAATCAATCCCGTATGCAATTCCCTTTGTCAATCGGTATGTTACTTGCCCGAGATTCGATCGTCGGTATCCCAATACCTTGTTCAATCTCGTTACCGGCAAGTCTCTTTACTCGTACCGCAATGCATGATCCCGTGACTAACGCCTTAGTCACATTGAGCTCATTATGATGATGCATTACCGAGTGGGCCCAGAGATACCTCTCCGTCATACGGAGTGACAAATCCCAGTCTCGATCCGTGCCAACCCAACAAACACTTTCGGAGATACCCGTAGTGCACCTTTATAGTCACCCAGTTACGTTGTGACGTTTGGCACACCCAAAGCACTCCTACGGTATCGGGGAGTTGCACGATCTCATGGTCTAAGGAAAAGATACTTGACATTGGAAAAGCTC
Source organism: Aegilops tauschii subsp. strangulata (assembly GCF_002575655.3). NCBI lineage: Eukaryota > Viridiplantae > Streptophyta > Magnoliopsida > Poales > Poaceae > Aegilops > Aegilops tauschii. Next base: position 287,405,353 of record NC_053037.3, read on the forward strand.
TAGCAAACGAAACTACACGATCTTTTATGCTATGCTTAGGATTGGGTCTTGTCCATCACATCATTCTCCTAATGATGTGATCCCGTTATCAATGACATCCAATGTCCATAGTCAGGAAACCATGACTATCCATTGATCAACGAGCTAGTCAACTAGAGGCTTACTAGGGACACGTTGTGGTCTATGTATTCACACATGTATTACGATTTCCGGATAACACAATTATAGCATGAACAATAGACAATTACCATGAACAAAGAAATATAATAATAACCATTTATTATTGCCTCTAGGGCATATTTCCAACATCATCGTCTTCTAGTCCTCTTCTGATCCTGTGTGTTCATGATCTTGACGGAGATCTGCATGCCACCACAGAGGTGCCTCCCGAGCCTTGGTTCCAATGTAGTTGGTTGTTGGTGTTGGAACCCGCGGGCCCAAGGGTGGTTGCTCTGCTGGCATCGGGCAAGTTGCCCCGGCAAGGCTCTTGCTGGGGCCGCGGAGGCTGCCCCGGCAAGGGTCTTGCCGGGGGAGTCCACCTCGCCCCTTTGCTCTTTCGTATTTCTTGGTCTTGGCGTTGCTTTTGGTTGCCTTGCGCTTCGACTTCCCTCCTCTGCCTTGCTGAGTGTGGCCGTGGGCGCGGCTCCAACTGTCCGTGCACAAATAAAGGGGTAAAAAGGAGTGCCCCTACTTTTGTACACCGACAGGAGCCCCCGGGCCTGGGCCACACATAAGCGCGACGCGTTGTTAGGCCAGGCCCAGAACGGTGCGCGGGCAGGCGGGGCGGGATTTTACCGTGGTGAATTTTCGCTCGCTTGCGCTTCCCCACGACCCGCGTTGAATGCGCGTCGTGGAGGGTCGTGTGTGACATGGGGGGCATGCGTGGGGCGGTTCCCGCACACATGCGTCACATCGCAGTTAATGGGAAAAGAGGTGGCCCGTGCCTTCCCCGTAAAAAGGAATAACCGCGGGCGCGCTGCTCATTTACCCTCCGTGCTTTCCCCAATCTCGGAACCGCCGTCCCCTTCTTCCTCCCTCTCAAGCTCTTGCCTTTGCTCGCTGAGGGAGTCCTGGACTAAGGGGTCCTCGGGCGTCCTGCCTATTATCCATTGGGCCGGACTGATGGGCTGTGAAGACATGAAGACCGAAGACCGTACCCGTGTCCGGATTGGACTCTACTTGGCGTGGAAGGCAAGCTTGGCAACCGACTATGTAGATTCCTTCTTATGTAACCGACTCCATGTAAACCCTAGACCCCCCGGTGTCTATATAAACCGGAGGGGTTAGTCCGGAAAGCAGACACACATTACCATAGTCATATAGGCTAGACTTCTAGGGTTTAGCCAATGCGATCCCGTGGTAGATCAACTCTTGTAACACTCATATTGATCAAGATCAATCAAGCAGGAAGTAGGGTATTACCTCCATAGAGAGGGCCCGAACCTGGGTAAACATCATGTCCCCCGTCTCCTGTTACCATCGATCCTAGACGCACAGTTTGGGACCCCCTACCCGAGATCCGCCGGTTTTGACACCGACATTGGTGCTTTCATTGAGAGTTCCACTGTGCCGTCGGCGAAAGGTTCGATGGCCCCTTCAATCGTCGATAGTGACGCTGTCCGAGGAGAAACCTTCCTCACCGGACAGATTTTTGTGTTCGGCGGCTTCGTACTGCGGGCCAACTCGCTTGGCCATCTGGAGCAGATCGAAAGCTACGCCCCTGGCCACCAGGACAGATTTGGAAACTTGAACTATGTCGCGGATATCCATGGAGACTTGATCTTCAATGGGTTTGAGACCGCGGTGATCGCTCCCCCTCGCTCCGATGAACATGACTTAAATCTGTCATCGGACCAGATTCTGGAGACGGTTCCTGTAACTGCTACGACCCTAGATCCGGAGCAGTTTGCACCATCCGAAGCCACAGAGTCCGCGGCGTTGGAATCCCACACAGACTCAACACCAGGCAATATCAGCGTCAACAGAATTCCGGACTCGTCTCCGGCTATAAGTTCCGAACCTCGCACGCTCCCGGACACCGAGTTGGATCGGTTATCAATCTTCGAGTTCAGCGCCGCAGATATCTTCCAACACTCGCCCTTTGGCGATGTGCTAAATTCATTGAAAAACCTGTCCATGATGGGGGACTCGCGGCCGAACTATGTCCGGTTCGAGCTAGAGGCTTATAATGGAGAATTTCGCTTCCCACCCGCCACCCACTTCATAGCCACTGTCGAGGACTTAACCGACATGCCTGTTTATGGCTCCGAAGACATTGACAGTATAGACGACGATGCCGACGAGGAGCAAGGCCAAGACCGGCCAGTCATCAAGCGTGGGACGGCCACCCCTTCATACGACGTGTACATGGTCGATACACTTAAAAAAGCTCGCGGCAATGACAAAGGAGATCCAGTTGAGAATAAAACTCCTGAGACACAGTCTAAGTTCTGGCACCCCAAACACCACTCCAAGTCACGCCCCAGCAACGATGGCACCAGAGAAAATAGTGCTCCGGATGGCGCCGAAAGGAATGAAGACCTTGTGGGAGTAATATCCGAACAGGAGAAACAGGAAAACGGGCAAGTCAGCCCCGATGATCAGGCCCTGCCCAGCGACAGTTCGGAGGACGACAACTACCTTCCGCTCTCCGAAGATGAGGAAAGCCTCAGCGACGAAGATTTCATCGTACCCGAAGAGCCCCTCGAGCAGGAGCGCTTCAAGCGCAGACCAATAGCTACGGCAAGGAGCCTGAAAAAGAAGCAGCAACAGCTTCAAGCTGACCAAGACCTACTCAACGACAGATGGACCAAAGTCCTGGTCGCCGAAGAATACGGCCTTAGTGGCCTAGCCAAAAGCCACCCAAAGCACAGACTGATATACCAGTCCGATGATGGGGCGTTGGGGCCCATACCATCGTCACACAATGCGGCAGGTCGCCGACAACACTGTCCGGATAGAAAGGCAACTCAAGCCGAACACCAGGCCGCCCCACCTCGCCATAAAGGCAAGAACAACGCAGGTCACGATTACCCAGACGACCTGCAATGGGACTTGGAGAATAGAGCAAGACAAGCAAGACCGATCTACGGATCGCAAAAGCATGCTTCGACACGCGACGATGGCTACCTATTCGGACGTGTCAAACCTCGCCACGCCTGAGCCGAAAACCGCAAAGGGACTCCTTCAGAGTTACGTCGCAGTGTGGCCCAACATAGAGGTGCCGCACACCCACTTTGCTTCACTGATGAAGTAATGGATCATGAATTCCCCGAAGGATTGAAACCCGTCAATATTGAATCATACGATGGGACAACCGACCCAGCGGTATGGATAGAATATTTCATCCTCCACATCCATATGGCCCGTGGAGACGACCTCCACGCTATTAAATACCTCCCACTAAAACTAAAAGGGCCAGCTCGGTACTGGTTAAACAGCCTGCCCGAAAATTCCATAGGCAGCTGGGAGGACTTGGAAGAGGCTTTCCTCGATAACTTCCGAGGAATATATGTCCGGCCACCGGATGCCGATGACCTAAGTCACATTGTCCAGCAGCCTGGAGAATCAGCCAGGGAGCTCTGGACTCGGTTCTTAGTCAAAAAGAACCAAATCGTCGACTGTCCGGACGCGGAAGCCCTTGCGGCTTTCAGACACAGTGTCCGGGACGAATGGCTGGCACGCCACCTCAGCCAAGAAGGACCTAAATCCATGACAGCCCTCACTGCTCTGATGACCCGCTTTTGCGCGGGAGAAGACAGTTGGCTCGCTCGTAGAAGCAATAGCGCCAGCAACCCGGGCACCTCCGAAATCCAAGACGGCAACGGAAAGCCACGACGAAGCAAAAACAACAGTCACAATGACAATGAAAGATCATGCGACATAGCGGTCAACGCCAGATTCAGCAACCCCAAGCCCGGTCAGCGGCAAAAGCCATTCAAGGCGAATCGAGACGAACCATCCAACCTGGACAGGATACTGGACCGACCCTGCCAGATTCATGGCCACCCCGATAAACCAGCTAATCATACCAACAGAAACTGCTGGGTCCTTAAACAGGCCGGCAAGCTCAACGCCGAACACAAGGGGAGGAGGCCGCAAGGCGACAGGGATGACGGAAAGGTTCACCAACGAAACACTAGGGGTCAGAAGCAATCTCCACCCGAGGATAAACTACTCCCAGAACGGAAATAGCAACCCGGCTTCCGCCGCCCACTCCATACACCTACAAAGTTTGTACCGCGCATACATCATTATGCACTCAAGATACCATGGGCATTGGCGGAAGCACAATTCGGACAAGCCTGCAAGCACTCCAGTAACTTTTTTTATTATTATCATTTATTTTCTTTTTATTTCTTCCTTCGCTATCCTTTAAAAACAGGTGAGGAATAGGATAAATGTCGGAAACTGGCTCTATCGGAGTCCGGATCCGTACACTCACCTAAGGGGCTATTTCCATCAAGGATTCTCCCCACCGAGGACTGGCGGCGCAGACGTGCGACAGGAGGTCCAAAATAATTTTTTGTAGACCGCACTCTCTATTTCTCGAGCATGTACTATGCCCATTCCTCCGCCTTCAACCCCGAGCATGTTAAATAGCCGGGAGGATGGCTTTTGTATATATATCATAAGTAATCATTGGCATATCGCTCAGTTCCCAGTAAACAATATCCGAACTAATCATCCGCATTGTTTCCCCAACAAAATATGGCTCCTACGGTTATTTCACAGAAATACCTTGGCATAACCTGCCAGGGGCTCGGTATGGGAACAAATGAGTTGCCAGCAAAAGCCCGAACAACTCTACAGCGCACTTTAGCGTCGCAAGTTTGGCCTTATAAGCATCAGCTCTGAATCATTGTCTTGGCTCAATAGTTGGGTTGCCCGGCTCCTGTGCTTGATACCCTATGTTCCACTCTATCGGCTAGGGTAGTAAAGGGAGAACTACTGCGATTGTGCCCTGGTCTAAACCGGACGAGCACCTCAGTAGAGAAAGCCGAAAACTGACTGTCATGATGCGGCGTGAGCTCGTCAACCACTTGACGACTTTTGGAATCTTTAGTGATTCTCCATGTCACACGAAGGATCTTTTTTAGATCAAATATGTAAGGCACCATACGCCGCATACATACCAGGGGCTATGTCGTAGTCCCACCATAAAACTCCTATGGCTAAGTGAAAGTGTTAATGCCTTATAGTCCGATTGCTTGGTTCACCGCATTATCACCTCCGTCATGGACCAAGACGTTGGATAAAGAGTGATTAAATGCTTTTCCGAACACCCCCATACTTCCTACGAGGGGGCTGAAGCCGTCGACTGGAAAACTTTCAGATTATATTAAAACGGCCGCACAGGAGGAATTCAAGCCTTCGAGCAAAACATAAAAATAGATTAACTATAAAATTGTCTTTTACAATTCCCATACATCTCACTCGAACATTATGTCTTTCGAGCACTGACCCTCTATCAAGCGGACGGCCTCCAGGACGTCTTCAAAATAATGCTCCGGTCCCGGACGGTCCTTGCCTTTGGGTGGACTCTTCGTCGCAACATCGATGGCCTTCATCTTCCCCCAGAATATCTTGACTCGGGCAAAAGCCAACCGTGCACCCTCAATGCACGTCGACCGCTTCACAGCGTCGATACGCGGAACCGCGTCACCAAGCCTCTGCACCTAACCGAAATAGCTATTCGGAATAGACTCAGTTGGCCACAACCGGATTATGACATCCTTCATGGCAGCGTCGGATATCCTATGAAGTTCGGCCCATTGGGGCAGCTGTTCATTGAGCAACAGAGGGCGCTTTGATGCGCCAAACTGCGACCAAAAAAGCTTCTCCGTTGCATACCCATCTCGCGCTTGGTAATACTGAGCCGCATCGGAAGAACTCTTCGGCAAGTCCAAGAACTCGTCCGGAGAACTCCACACTTGGTTAAGCTGAGCATAGTTCGGGTCACCGAACTTAGCTTGCAGCAGAAAGGGCTTTCCAGCCGCAATCTCCCTCACCTGCCGAACCTCCGCACGGGCTGCTCTGGATTCCGACCGCGCTTCTTTTGCCTCTTGTAAGGCCTTGTTCAGATCAGTCGTTAAGGCTTTACCCTCCTTCTCCAGAAATTCACAGCGGCCGGTAGCATTCTCCAGTTCGAGCGTCATCATGGATATCTTCTCCTCATTTTGGCGCCGTGCAGCTTGTTCGGCTTTTAATTCAGTCGATGCCTTTTTGGCAGCAGCATTGCTACCCCGGGCCTGCTCCTTGGCCCGGGCCAGCTCCGCTCGAAGAACTTCAACGGTGGCAGCACCATCTGCAGCCACGCATATTCCAGCGTCTAAATCTCAGCATTATACTTATACCACAAAAATGTATGAGGATTGCTCCGAATACATACCTTGCGACTCGTCAAGACGCATATTGATTAATGCAAGATCATCCCCTGCCACGTCAAGCTTCCGCTGCAGCTCGGTAATTTCCATAGTCCGGGAAGTGGCCAAGGGGGAAGCAGCCTGTGTTCAAGTTCATCGGGTTAGTCCTCAAAACGATCATTTTCGATCCTTTGTTTGCTTCCTAATGGAAGACAACCTGAGTCTCAAGGGTTACTACCTATACACAGGCGCATCTTTGCAAATGAAACATAGCTGAAAAACATTATGTCACAAACCTCGAAGCCCTTAAGTAGGCTCATGAAGGCTTCATTTAATCCGCTCTTCGCGGACGAAATATTTTCAATCACTGTACCCATCAAGGTACGCTGTTCCCCCGAGACGGATGCTTTCCGCAACATGTCCCGCAACATATCCGGAGTCCCCGGGTCTCCGGAAGCTGCTCCAAGAGCACAGTCATCCTTTGAAGGAATCTGTTCACCTGCCACCAAAATCACTGTCGGTTGTGAACCAGACAGTCCGGGGCCTTTGTTATCATCGGCCCCGGAATCCCGGATGGTCGGAGGTCCGCCTTTGGGTACTGCCTCTTTTGTCCCCTGATCTAAAGGGACCCTCCGTGAGGACACTTCAGAGTCATCCGCCTTAGTGGGCGAGGAGGTTCGAGGAGGCGTCTCGCTCTCCATCATCTCTGGGAGGAGACTCCCCGAAGAAGAGGATCACCCAGAAAAATTCTGTGCCGACCTGTAAAAAGGCATAAATGCATTACGTATATCTTCGGTAACGACAACAGAGCGGGACCCTATCAAAGTACCCCGGATTCTCTTACAGTTTGGCCAAGGGCTTGTCCCCTTGTTGGAGCTGTTCAACGGCGTCGCTCTCCAAACCTAAGCCGCTCGACGGCGGCATCTTGCCCTTTTTGGAAGACCGCCCCTCCCAATCTTCGGAGGCGGCCCCTTTTCTCCTGCTTGGAGAAGGGATACTGGGTCCTTTTCCGCCTCCGTCTTCGGGCGAGGAAAGGTCGATTTCTCCGGACTCAGTGTCCGACTTACCTCCGGAACCAAGGTCACCTTGGGTCTTCTCACCCTCCCCTGCTGGTGCCTGGTATGGCGCCGAGGCCAGCATCCTTGTTAACACGGGAGTAGCTGAGTCTTCAGGAAGGGGAGCCGGACACCTAATCCGCTCCACCTTCTTTATCCAGCCCTAAAAAAAGGATGATACTGTTGGTATCTAGCCACTGGGTATCTGACTATAAGGTATTCGGTAAAAGGGTACTTACCGGGGTGTCCGGATGGTTACAGTCTAGGCTGACATCTTCGGTGGTGTCCGGCCATTGCCTTCGTTTCCCGAAGAATAATCTCCACATTCCTTCGTGTGTAGTGCCGAAGAAGTGTTGAAGAGTTTGCGTCCCTTCTGGATTGAACTCCCACAGGCGGAGAGGCCGTCGCTGGCACGGCAGGGTCCGACGAACTAGCATTACTTGAAAAACGTTGGCTATGTCGATGTCCTTCTCAATAAGGCTTCGGATGCGACTCTGCAGAGTTCGCACATGATTCGTTGGTCCCCAATCCAGCCCCTTGTTAACCCATGATGCAACCTGAATTCGAGGGCTGGATTAGAATGCGGGCGCCGTTGCCCACTTGGAGCCATGGGGCTCAGTAATATAGAACCACCCCTGCTGCCACAGATCAGAAGATTTGGCGAAGGATCCTTTCAGCCAAACGGCGCTGGAAAGCTTGCTCATTGAAGCACCACCGCACTCGGCCTGCTCCCCCTCTATCACTTGCGGCTTCACATCGAAGATCTTGAGCCACAAGCCGAAGTGCGGGGGAGTCCGGAGGAAGGCTTCACACGTAACGATAAACGCCGAGATAAGAAGAATAGAGTCCGAGGCCAGATCGTGAAAATCTAGCCCGTAATAGAACATGAGCCCCCGGATGAAGGGGTTAAGTGCAAACCCTAACCCGCGAAGGAAGTGGGACACGAACACGACCCTCTCGCCGGATCTGGGGGTGGGAATAACCTGCCCCTCGGCGGGAAGCCGATGACGGATTTCCGCTGTCAAATACCTCGCCGCCTGAAGCTTTGAAATATCTCCCTCCGTGACGGAAGACGCTACCCACCGGCCTAAAATGGCTGGATCCGGACATAATTGGGGCTTGTTGCAATCTAAACCCGGGTGGTAGAACTCGGGATAGCGGGGGTTGAGGGAGAAGCAAGCATGGAAGAAAAAGACGGGTCTGTGTCCCTATATAAAGGTTGCGAGTATCAAACGTCTCCTTTCAGGCCTCGAAAACTTGCTTATTTCCAAGGAGTTGTACCCAAGCGACGGTTGGGTTACCCACGTCCGGGTTGACAGGAATCCCTTAAAAAGGGAGCCACTATCTCCGTTTGGATAAGACATGCCAATAAAATCGCGTCTTGGGACGTGGGGCGAAGGGCCAGCTAAAGCGGTTCGCAAACAATGGTCGAAGCAGGAGTGATGTCATATTACCAAAAAGTTGTCGGGGGATTGAACTCGTAAAATATTATATCCTCTGAAGTTGTGTATACAAGTCCGGATACAATCAATACATCTGAAGACTATCTTGGAGTTCGGAAAAAGGGGAACCCGCCTGGCAATGCCGAAGACAATCTGCGCGCCGGACTCCTCGTCATTGAAAGCCAGGTTCAGGGGCTACTGAGGGAGTCCTGGACTAAGGGGTCCTCGGCGTCCGGCCTATTATCCATTGGGCCGGACTGATGGGCTGTGAAGACATGAAGACCGAAGACTGTACCCATGTCCGAATTGGACTCTACTGGGCGTGGAAGGCAAGCTTGGCAACCGACTATGTAGATTCCTTCTTATGTAACTGACTCCATGTAAACCCTAGATCTCCCCGGTGTCTATATAAACCGGAGGGGTTAGTCCGGAAAGCAGACACACATTACCATAGTCATATAGGCTAGACTTCTAGGGTTTAGCCATTGTGATCTCGTGGTAGATCAACTATTGTAACAATCATATTCATCAAGATCAATCAAGCAGGAAGTAGGGTATTACCTCCATAGACAGGGCCCGAACCTGGGTAAACATCGTGTCCCCCGTCTCTTGTTACCACCGATCCTAGACGCACAGTTTGGGACCCCCTACCCGAGATCCGCCGGTTTTGACACTGACACTCGCTGCCGCCGCGCCTTCGTCATCCTTCCCCCTTCGCCTCTTGCAGCCGCCATGGCACCCAAAACCAGTAAAGGCAAGGGAGTGGGCAAGGAGGCCAGGGCGGAGGAGTCGCTGGAGAGCGAGCTGGCGGTGCGGCGGATGCAGTCCGCCTACTTCCCCATGATGGTCGACGCGGTCCACCTCCGGGACTACTTCAAGCACCTGTGGGGGTGCAAGACGGGGGGGGGGGGGGGGAGATGACGGGGCACCCGGCCACGCGCGTCATCCCCGCTGCTTTCGCCAAGGCCGACCCGAATTGGTACCCATTCTTCGTCGACTACTTTTCTTGCGGCCTCTGCCTCCCTTCTCTGATTTCTTCAACGACATCATGCATACCTACGGCTTTCACATTCTGGATTTTACCCCAAATGCCGTGGCGTGCATGGCTCTTTTTGCGCATCTCTGCAAGGGCTTCGCCGAGGTGCATCCCAACACGGCGCTCTTCCGCCACTACTTCTTCCCTCGGATCCAAAAGGGGGGCGCCATTTCCGGTTGTGTCGCTTGGATCCCAAGGTCCAAGGGGGCATACCTGGAGGGCGCTCAAAAGGAGAGGTGGGAGGAGTGGTGGGGCCGGTGGTGCTGGATCGAGGAGGAGGACCCGCAGGAGTTTTGCCAGGTTCGCCAGGCGCCGCCGGTCCACAGAAGCGACTGGAGCAATGTTGACACCGACGATGCGAAGCTCACGGTCGCCACCACCAGGATTCTTCGCCTCACCGAGGCCGGGCTCACCCTCGAGATGATCGGGGCGGATTTCATCCGCCGCCGAATCACGTCGCTGCACAACAAGGGGAGGCCGGCCTGGCTCTTCACGAACGCGACCGACATCATGAGGCTTCGCCCCGGCCTGGACCACAACCTCACGGTGATGGGGCACGCCCACTTCTGCCAGCGGCTCTTCCAGCTTGACGTGAACCGCGACGGCAAGGTCGTACGGTCCAGCAAGGCCGCCAAGACCGGCAAGGTTGCCAAGGGGCCCTTGTTTGGGTTGCCGGCGGGGGTGGTCCTACTGAGCAACAATTCGCGCCGGAACGACATCATCGCCATGATGCCAGAGTTCAACGCGCACGGCCTCGTCCCAAATTGGGCCGAGCCGCCAGAAGATCAAGTGCAGCAATTCTTCGATACCTTGGAGGAGAAGTACATCCGCAACGAGCCGCTGCTCGTCCAGGACACCACCCAGGCAGAGCTGGACTACATCGCCGCCAGGGCGGCGGAGGAAGAGCTCGCCAAGGAGGCCGGCAGCGCCGGCGGCGTGGAGGACAAGGCCGCGGCGGCCTAGAAGGAGAGGGAGCTCGCCCGATGGGCGGAGTCCGCTGGGGAGGCCAGCAGCGCCGGCACCGGGGCCCCTCTCATTGAGGATGTGGTCGACGAGTCGTCGTCGTCGTCGGAGGAGGAGGAGGTCGAGGTTGCCGACCCTCTGATGTCTACTACACAACCTTCTTCTTGTAGACGTTGTTGGGACTCCAAGTGCAGAGGTTTGTAGGATAGTAACAAATTTCCTTGAAGTGGATGACCTAAGGTTTATCAATCCATGGGAGGCGTAGGATGAAGATGGTCTCTCTCAAACAACCCTGCAACCAAATAACAAAGAGTCTCTTGTGTCCCCAACACACCCAATACAATGGTAAATTGCATAGGTGCACTAGTTCGGCGAAGAGATGGTGATACAAGTGCAATATGGAAGGTAGATATAGGTTTTTGTAATCTGAAATTATAAAAACAGCAAGGTAACAAGTGGTAAAAGTGAGCACTGTCGGCGTTCTGGGAACGGGGGTCCCCATACTTGCTTGCCTGCGGCCCTCAGCGTGGCTAAGCCAGCAAGCCGTACGGCCCATCTCCATCAACAAGGCATCCAAGACCCTCGCGAGGGTCCAAGCCTCGCGGGGCGGACGACGCAAGACCTCCTCTGGAGTGGCCTAGCCAGGCAGGCTCACGAGGAGCGGAGATATCAAGGCGGGGCAAACCTCACGAGGCTCTCGTGACATGAGCCATGACGAACGACACGCGGGCGCCAGCGCACGCGGCGTCCTTATTTCCTCTTTGGTGCTAAGGAGGCCAGCGTAGGCGAAGAGTACCGAGGCATCTGGCAAAGGTTGCTATATTGGTGCAACGAGACCAAGACCGGGAGGACGGCAAGACGGAGGTCATTGTGGAGCCCAAGACGGCGTCACCACCAGAGCTTTCGCAGGCGAAGACCACTTTTGTCAGGATAGTTTGTACTAGCTGTCCCCCTTCAAATTTGCCCGCCGTTGTTGGCTCCCTTCCCGCATGATATTTGGGAAGAGGACCAGGGCCTATATAGGTAGAGCTAGCCACCATAGTAGGGGCATCTCATCTTAGCTTGATCCAACCCGATCGAGAGCCTACCCTAGCCACAAGAACACCTCAACCTCAGGAGGTTGTTCTTCCCTTGTACTGTTCATCATCAGTCCTAGAGGCAATCCACCACCACCACACTAGAGTAGGGTATTACACCACAACGGTGGCCCGAACCAGTATAAACCCCGTGTCTTTCTGTTTGCGAGTTCGTCGGGTTCGTCCGCGAGATCTTAGCGAGCTAGGGCGTAGATCGGTAGGAGGGAAAGACTTCGCGGGCACCGTAGTGTTCGAACCTTAAGGGTTTGCCGGAACCCCACATCCGACATTTGGCGCGCCAGATAGGGGTGCGCCGTAGCCTCCCTCGCGTCGATCAGTCGCTCCGTCCCTCCGTCGTCTCCATGGCGGACGCTCGCCGTGCTCGAGCTGAGCGTCGGGCTGCCCTCACCGCCCGCGTCGCTCAGACGGCTCCCGTCGGCGGGCCACCTCGTTGTTTTCCGTCTCCCGCCGCCAACGCTGCCACCGGCCCTGCGGGGAACGAGCAGCAGGCGTCCTCGCTGCATCCTTCGGTGCGGCAGGACGGCCGCACCGCCACTCCATCGCTGACCCCTACCGGTTCTTCGTCTCACGCGCGCCGCGCTCCCATGGAGGCGCGGGCTGCGCTCCTCGCGGCGAACGAACTCCTGCGCTACCGCCCCGTCGACGACCCCTATGAGGAGTGGCTCGACCGCATCGCCGAGCTCGTCCGCGCCACAGGGGGCTCCCCGGCGCCGTCCCTCTCTCTACCTCCCCCTCAACCAGCCACGGGCGACGAGGCTCATGGCGTGCCTCCACCACCTCCGCCACAAGACGGTGCCTTGGCACCAAGACGCGCGGCTCCGCGGCGTGATCCACCACGCCCAGTGCCCGTGCGCGAAGAGAGAAGCTGCCAAGAAATCCCGCGGCCGCGAGAAGCTGCACCTGCGCTCCCCGCGCCACCTTGTCAAGACCGCGCACCGCCCGCAGCGGCGCAGCGCGGACCTCGTCAAGAACAAGCTCCACCTCCGAAGCGGGCCCCGGCAACCACGGCTGGCTGCCGCGCCTTCACCCCCGAGCTGCGTAGCGTCGCCTGGCCAGGCAAGTTCAAGCCGGATCTGCCTCCTCGCTATGACGGCACCGCCGACCCCGCGGAGTTCCTGCAGCTCTTTGAGCTGAGCATCGAAGCGGCCAACGGCGACGAAAAAGTCATGGCAAACTGGTTTCCCATGGCTCTCAAGGATGGAGCCCGCTCCTGGCTCCTGAACCTGCAGCACGGCTCGATCTCCTCCTGGGACGAGATGCGCGACCGCTTCGTCGCCAACTTCCAGGGCACTCGCGACCGCCCACCGGCCGCAAGAGATCTACGCCGCATCAAGCAACAACCAGGAGAGACCCTCCAGAAGTACATCCAGTGCTTCAACAACACCCGCCTGAAGATCCCCAAGGTCACGGACGAAGCCATCATCTCCGCGTTCTTAGATGGCGTCCGTGACGTCAAGATGAAGGAAGAGCTCGCCATCCACGAGGAGCTTTGCACCTCTCAGGAGTTGTTCAACCTGGCGACCAAGTGCGCGAGAGCTGAGGAGGGGCGCCTCTCTCTCCTTGAGCTGCCAGCCGTAGCCGCAGAGGAGAAGAAAACCAAGGCTAAGGACGTGAAGCGCAAGGAGGCAGTTGTGCTCGCAGCGGAGCCTGACACCAAGCGGGGCAGAGATTAGCCCGAGTCTTCCAAGAACAGCCGACCGTTCTGTGCCTTCCACAACCTGAACACCCACAACACCAGCGACTGTCAAGAGTTCAGAGCCATACGAGAAGGACACTTCGGTCGACGCCCCGAGCGCAGCGACCGGGGCTACGGCCGCGGAGGAGGACGTGGAGGCGGACGCTGGGACGACCGTGGCCTGCGCCGGGAATGGCGCGACAGGCCTCGCGCGGACCGCTGGCAGGACCAACCTCATGAGGGCACCTGGAGGGATCAGCCTCGTGAGGATCGCCCCCAAGGCAACACCGGTCTTTCCCCGCTGCCGCCACCAAGAAGGAACGACGACCACCACCAGGACGAGGGGGCTGGGGGCTTCCAGGAGCCGCGTGCGATCGCCTGCATCTTGGGCGGCGCCCAGGCCCTAGCCTCTCAACGCATCTTCAAACAGTTCGCTCGCGAGGTGAACGCGGTGCTCCCCAAGCTCGAGGCCACGCGCCCGCTCAAGTGGTCCCAATGCGCCATCACTTTCAACTCGGCAGATCAGCTCAAGTGCGCAGCCACCGCTGGCGCCCTCCCTATGCTGTGTTCCTCAGTCATCAGCAATGTGCAGGTTGCCAAGACCCTCATCGACGGCGGCGCAGGGCTCAACGTCTTGTCCGTCGACACGTTCGACAACCTCCAAGTGCCATATGAACAACTCCAGCCCACCAAGCCTTTCTCAGGAGTGACCGACGGTTCCACCACACCAACAGGGCAGGTCCGCCTGCCTATCACCTTCGGGGAGTGCAAGAACTACCGCACCGAGCCCATCGACTTCGACGTCGCGCACATCCGCCTGCCGTACAATGCCATCCTCGGGTATCCAGCCCTGGCCAAGTTCATGGCAGTCACCCATCACGGCTACAACGTTCTCAAGATGCCAGGAAGCGGAGGAATCATCACGGTCCCATGTGAAGAGAGGGATGCGGTGTGCTCCCTCGAGCGCGCCTTTCAAGCCGTAGCAATCGATGACCCCGACAGCAAAAGTGAAGGCCCTCCGGAGACCATTCCCAGGAAGAAGCAGCTGCGCCGCGCAGGACCTCAGGAGGATGGCATCGCGGCAGGAGTCTCACCAGGATCAGCGTCCGTCCCAGGGGCGCTTCCCTCCGTCGCATAGGAAAGCGCGCCCAGCGCCCTCCTCAGGCAGGGCTCGGGGGCTCTCTTCTGGAGGGCCTCAGACCTTGCCAACCTCACGAGGGAGGCGCTTGGGCACCACCTAGAAGCGTGCTTTGCGGGACATGTTCCTCAGGAGAGCACGGGGCAAGGAGTGCCCACCACCCAGGAGTTCATCACCAAGACCACCCAGGAACTGCAAGACGCAAGATCCATGCGCGGCGACCGCCGCTCACGAGGCGCAGACCCCCATCCCGGCGTGGATGCTGGGCTGCCTGTCTACATCGACGTCCCAGGGCTCAACCGGGCCGCGTCTCAGGAGCGCTTCTGGCCTTCGCGTGTGGGCCGCTGCGAGGGCCCACCGCACTGCTACGTTCGCATGCCCTTCGGCTTGCCGAGCATGGCGTCGGCCTATCAGCGCAACATGCGGCGTGTCCTGGCGGCTCAGGAGGCCAGGTACCACGCCGTCCTGGAGGAGATGGAGACGGTCTTCAGGGAACCTCCCGAACCCCCAGAGCCTCCCGAGGCTCAGGGCTCCGGCGGCTCATGAGGGGTCATTTCTTCAATGCACGCCTTCAGCTGCACCAACTCTGCTTCGTCTACAGAACCAGGTGACATCTTCCAAGCTCGTTTAGCTGAGAGCGCCCCTCGGGCTGCATTATTCCCAGGCCGCGTGGGTCCGTCCCTGTGGCATGTATCCCTTTTGCTTATGTCTTTAGCTTACTTTGCTGGGGGAGCCCCTCGGGCTGCATCATCCCCAAGCCGCTCGGGCCGGACCTGGTGGCATGTATCCTCCTGCATTTACCCAAGTCGATCTGCTCTCCATGCTTAACCTGCCAACTACTATCGCCTGCTCGAAAGCCGCCCACCACGCGTCTGTTTATCCTATGCAATCCGCTTGCGCGTTAAAGGGGGGGCTCCTGAGCATCGCGACTCAGGAGCTCTTACTGGCTCTCCAGCCCTTACCCCCTGGCCTTGACCACGGCATCGCGACCTGGCATACCAGCGGCGACTGAGCTCGCTCGAGGGCCGGGACCTGAGGACGTAGCGTGCTTGCATCTAACCACCTTGCAGGAACACACAGTCACCAAGACTCAAGATCAGGCGCAACCCACCTTGAGGTAGGGCCTCGTGGGTCCTGTGCTGGCTCACGAGTGCCCACATACACCTCGCAGCCCTGCCGTGCAAGCCACGTGTCAGGGCGGGGCTGGACACGCCCCGGGGGCTCCTCCCGAAGGGGGGCTCCCATCCCACGAACAAGTGGAAGCACCATGCTCCGTGCTGGCTGTCGACACTACCGAGGAGCGGCTTTGCCTGTGCACAAGCGGAAGCACTATGCTCCGCGCTGGTGATAAACAACTAAGGGCGGCCCCACGGTCGTACCAACCTCAGGGAGCCCGGAGCTCAGCGTCCAGCCTCACCGCAACGCCTCCCCTCGGGAGAGCCGCGCGAGGGGGCTGGGCATGGGGGCTGCGCTCAGGTCACGCCCGAGCGCACGCCACCCAACCAGGTCTTCCGGACCTGGGCGTCGCGCGCCCCTCCCGAGACCTCGACGAGGGCAGGTATGGAAATTGTTTGCACGTCAAGGGGGACTCCTGAGAATCGCGACTCAGGAGCTTAACTGGTCACGTAGCCCCTCACTCCTTGGTCTGTCCTGGTCTCCGGTCGGCCCAATGGCGGTTGAGGTATGCGCGGGGCCGGGCTCTGCCGACGTAGAACATTAGTCTACCCTCGCGAACTCTCCCTATAAGCTGTTTGCGCGTCAAGGGGGACTCCTGAGCATCGCGACTCAGGAGCCTAACTGGTCACGTAGCCCCTCACTCCTTGGTCCGTCCTAGTCTCCGGTTGGCCCAATGGCAGTTGAGGTATGCGCGGGGCCGGGCTCTGCCGATGCAGAACGCAAAGCAAATAGGAAGGAAATCGCAAAATCTCGAAGAAAATATTACAAGCATATTGTCCTCACAATACCAAATGAAAAGTCTAAACGCCTCCACGAGGCCTGATACATGTTGCAGGAACGAAACGGGAAGAATAGCCGCGGGTCACCTCTAGACATCGCCGTCGCCTGCGGAAGGTGCTCCCCCGTGAGCAATTTTGTCTTCACCTTCACCACCAGCTGCAGGATCGGCGACATCGCCGAACAGAGGAGCGGAGACGAAGCCGCGGAACTTCTTCAGCAAGGCCTCCACCTGACCTTGCACGGCCGCGGCGGCGACCTCGCATCGATCTTCAGCTACAGGCTCCATCAGCTCGTCAAGGCAAGCGTTGGGGTCGCGAAGGTGCAGGTGGCTGAAGACGCGAGTCAGCGCAGCCGAAGACAGGATGCGAGCTTCTGCCTCCGCCATGGGACCGAGGCCATCAACGACCTCCTCAAGCGCCTTCACCAAGAGAGGAAGCAGCCGGGCGGGGCCGTCCTCGTCGGTGGCCAGCGACTTCTCCAGGCCATGCTCGTAGAGCGTCTTCAGCGCCTTGCGAGACCTCTCCTCGAGGTCGGCGAAAGCCGCGCGATCTTCGGCCAGGACACGCGCCTTGGCGTCAAGATCGGCCTCCCTCGCCTCCGCCTTCCGCTCCAGCCCTTCCAACTGGCTCCGCTCGGCGGCCTGCGTCTTCTCCAACTCCGCCAGCTCGGCATCGCGGTTCTTCACGGCGTCCTCCCGGGCCTTCACCTCCTCCTCCTTCGCTTGGCGGCAGCGTGCTTCTTCGGCATGCTTGTCGCGCAGGCTCTGCAACTCGTCCTCAAGCGCCCGGCAGCGGTCACCGGCGGCCTTGGCGTCTTTCAGCGCCATCTCATGGCCGGTCGCGGCGTTGGCGGCATTCTGCTTCTCCTTCTCAGAGGCCACAGCGGCCTGACCCAGCGCCGCGTGAATAGCCAAGTCGGAGTGGAGCCAGCCTGAGGCCAGCTCCAGGCGCCCGGCCACAAGACGTGGGTCCGCGCTCAGGAGATCCGCCTGCAGCTGGGTCATCTCCGAAAGAGCACGCTCTAGAGCAACAGCAGCAGAAGAACCTGGGAGTGGAGGTGCGGCAGCGGGAGGAGGCGACATCATCACCAGGGCCTGGGGGATCGCAAGTTCTGGAGCAGCTGGGACCTCATCAGCCGCACCGGGCGCCGATACCTCCGGAGCTAGTGGGACCCTGGGGGCTGACTCCACGCGGCGATGCTCCTCTTGGCCTCGCGAGGACGACCGGGCTGGGGAGATGCGGGTGCTGCTGCCTCCTTTCTCCGCGGGGGGAGGCACGGCCGCTGCGTCTTCCTTCCTCTTCTTCGCCGAAGATGTCAGCCTGATCAACCAAGGGCGAGCATCAGGAAATGACAAGTACAAACAAGGACAAGGCGAAGCTTAAGACACTTACTGATCCACCGCAACATACTTCCGCTTGGGGAGCTTGAAGCCTGACAGCTTCGGGACCTGAGGAGCAGGCGTTCGGGCTCCGGCGGCGCCAGGCGGTGCGGAGGCAGAACCGGATCCAGCCCCAGGAGGTGTCAGGGCGGAGGCGGCACCACGGGCCACCAGCGACGACCTGCCCCTCATCGGGACGAGGGGTTGCTCCCTCTCCCCTTGGTAAGCGTCGGACTCGGCATCATCAGGAAGGGCGCGGAGAATCTCGGCCTTGCTCAGAGGGGAAGTCTCCCCCACCTCTTCCAGAGTCTTCTCCGAGTCCACCTCCTCTTCCCCCTCTCCGCGGGACTCGTCAGAAGACACCTCCACCGGTTTCTGTGCCGTAGGAGCTCTCGGAAGCGCCGGCGGCACCAGCCCACGCGCATCAAAAGTCGGCCTGGAGGCGACGAATTCCTCCCGGTCCCTGCGTTGGAACAAGGGAACGAAGGCGCTAGGCGGGTACTCCTGGTTGTCCCCGACTATGAGGTGCAGGACGGCATCCAATTCATCGCCAGGCAGGTCCCCCGGCCTCAGGCGGGTCTTGTTTCCCTCTTCTTTAAGCTCCCACAGGGGGCGCGCGCGCCTGGAGTGGGGCAACCCGCAGCATCAAGAACTCCCTCAGGAGCATTGCCCCCGTTACCTTGGCCGCCCTCGCGTTGCCCGGCTTCAAATCGGTCATCATCTGCCCCAACACTGACGATGCCCGCTCGTCGACAAGCTCCGCCTTGGGCCACCCCCCCTTGGAAGGGGGCGTCGCCGTTGGCAACGCCAGACGCGGGTCGGCGTGCTTGGCGTCCATCATGACCCATTTGGGTCGAATGCTGTCGGCCCTCTTCCCGGTGCTCGAGATCGAGTTGGCCTTGCCGCATGCGACGAAATTAGCGCATCCGGAGATGTGCGCTCGCTGACAAGGAGGAAGAAGAAATGGCGCAGGAGCGCCACAGATGGCATCATGCCCAGGTACGCCTCACAGTAGTAGGCGAAGATGGACAGGAGGAGGACAGAGTTGGGATGGAGATGCAACGCCTGCAGATTGTAGTGGTTGAGGACTTCATAAAAGAAATCGGAGAAAGGGGGGACCAACCCAACGGCGACGCTGCTCGACAAGAAAGGGAAGAAGGTGCTCCCCTCAGGCTCCGGCTCGTCGGAGGCGAGCCAGAGCTCCGTCTTCCCCCACTCATTGCTCTCCCCCGCCGTGAGTAGACGCACGGAGGCGAGGCTCTTCTCTGTGACGGTGGGCGCTTCAAGAGCGGGCTCGTACCAAGCCGGTGCCGAGGAAGTCTTGACCTTGCGCGGCGCCATGGGCGGAAGATGCAGAGCAAGGTTGGAGCAGATCTGGAGGTAGCGGCGGCGAAGAGCGAGAAAGGGGATCTGGGGTGAGGCGATGAAGAAGCAATGAAGGCAAGAACTGCCCGCGCCAGCCTTTTGATAGGTCAAGCAGTTGCTGGGGCAGCATGGGGAAGCGGAGACGCCCACGTCCAATCAACCGCCACGCGTCAACCGAGGCCGCAGGCTTTTGGGGCCTGCGGTGCTCCGAACTTGACCCTTGGCTTCGTCGCGAAGCCAAGCCCGAGCGCACCTTGGGCCCGGGGGCTACTGTCGACGTTCTGGGAACGGGGGTCCCCAGACTTGCCTACCTGCGGCCCTCAGCGTGGCTAAGCCAGCAGGCCGTACGGCCCATCTCCATCAACAAGGCATCCAAGACCCTCGCGAGGGTCCAAGCCTCGCAAGGCGGACGATGCAAGACCTCCTCTGGAGTGGCCTAGCCAGGCAGGCTCACGAGGAGCAGAGGTATCAAGGCGGCGCAAACCTCACGAGGCTCTCGTGACGTGATCCATGACGAACGACATCAGGCGGGCGCCAGGCGGGCGCGGCGTCCTTATTTCCTCTTTGGTGCTAAGGAGGCCAGCGCAGGCGAAGAGTACCGAGGCATCTGGCAAAGGTTGCTATATTGGTGCAACGAGACCAAGACCAGGAGGACGGCAAGACGGAGGTCATTGTGGAGCCCAAGACGGCGTCACCACCAGAGCTTTTCGCAGGCGAAGACCACTTTTGTCAGGATAGCTTGTACTAGCTGTCCCCCTTCAAATTTGCCCGCCGTTGGTTGCTCCCTTCCCGCTCGATATTTGGGAAGAGGACCAGGGCATATATAGGTAGAGCTAGCCACCATAGTAGGGGTATCTCATCTTAGCTTGATCCAACCCGATCGAGAGCCTACCCTAGCCACAAGAACACCTCAACCTCAGGAGGCTGTTCTTCCCTTATACTGTTCATCATCAGCCCTAGAGGCAATCCACCACCACCACACTGGAGTAGGGTATTACACCACAACGGTGGCCCGAACCAGTATAAACCCCATGTCTTTCTGTGTTGCGAGTTCGTCGAGTTCGTCCGCGAGATCTTAGCGAGATAGGGCGTAGATCGATAGGAGGGAAAGACTTCGCGCGCACCCCAGTGTTCGAACCTTAAGGGTTTGCCGGAACCCCACATCCGACAAGCACAAACGGTATTGCAATGCTAGGAAACAAGGCCTAGGGTTCATACTTTCACTAGTGCAAGTTCTCTCAACAATAATAACATAATTGGATCATATAACTATCCCTCAACATGCAACAAAGAGTCACTCCAAAGTCACTAATAGCGGAGAACAAACGAAGAGATTATTTTAGGGTACGAAACCACCTCAAAGTTATTCTTTCGGATCGATCTATTCAAGAGTTCGTACTAGAATAACAGCTTAAGACACATATCAACCAAAACCCTAATGTCACCTAGATACTCCAATGTCACCTCAAGTATCCGTGGGCATGATTATACGATATGCATCACACAATCTCATATTCATCTATTCAACCAACACAAAGTACTTCAAAGAGTGCCCCAAAGTTTCTACCGGAGAGTCAAGACGAAAACGTGTGCCAACCCCTATGCATAGGTTCATGGGCGGAACCCGCAAGTTCATCACCAAAACATACATCAAGTGGATCACGTGATATCCCATTATCACCACAGATACGCACGGCAAGACATACATCAAGTGTTCTCAAATCCTTAAAGACTCAATCCGATAAGATAACTTCAAAGGGAAAACTCAATCCATTACAAGAGAGTAGAGGGGGAGAAATCTCATAAGATCCAACTATAATAGCAAAGCTCGCGATACATCAAGATCGTACCACCTCAAGAACACAAGAGAGAGAGAGAGAGATCAAGCACATAGCTACTGGTACATACCCTCAGCCCCGAGGGTGAACTACTCCCTCCTCGTCATGGAGAGCGCCGGGATGATGAAGATGGCCACCGGTGAGGGATCCCCCCTCCGGCAGGGTGCCGGAACAGGGTCCCGATTGGTTTTTGGTGGCTACAGAGGCTTGCGGCGGCGGAACTCCCGATTTAGGTTATTTTCTGGAGGTTTCAGTATTTATAGGAATTTTTGGCGTAGGTCTCACGTCAAGGAGGTTCCTGAGTCGTCCACGAGGCAGGGGCCCACGCCCAAGGGGGCTGGGCGCGCTCTCCACCCTCGTGGACAGCTCGGGACTCTTCTGGCCCAACTCTTTTGCTCCGGAGGCTTCTTTTGGTCCATAAAAAATCATAAAAAATTGGCACGTCAATTGGACTCCGTTTGGTATTCCTTTTCTGTAAAACTCAAAAACAAGGAAAAAACATAAACTGGCACTGGGCTCTAGGTTAATAGGTTAGTCCCAAAAATCATATAAAATAGCATATAAATGCATATAAAACATCCTAGAAGGATAATATAATAGCATGAATACTTCATAAATTATAGATACGTTGGAGACGTATCAGCATCCCCAAGCTTAATTCCTGCTCGTCCTCAAGTAGGTAAATGATAAAAGAAATAATTTATGAAGTTTGAATCCTAGCAGGTGCATAAGTTTGATCAATGATAATTTCAATCACCTTTTCTAGCATCATTATATGTCATAACAATAGCTCAACTCATAGAACTTTTCATGATCAAGTAACAAGCTATTCACATGTTAAAGTATAGATCATAAACTTTCTTGAAAACTAACAAACCGTGTTATTAGTCATCAAACAATTACAGTTCATCTTATTTTCAGGAAGAGTCTATGTGAGAGCTTTGATTTAGCAAATCCCACATACTCAAGTATCATATAGTCTTCCATGATTGCTACCACTCAAAGCATATTTTTAGAACAAATAGCATCCATCGAACACAGAGAAAGATAGGGGCTTAATGTTTCGCCTCCCAACTTATTTATCATATAGATAATTGTCAACAATAATAATTCATGATCAAATATATTTGAATGGCCATATATGCTTAGATCTTTCTCCACCACATGATGCTTGCCAACTAAAGAGTAGGTTGGAATGAGAAGGAATACTACTGACTCTTGCATAAAAGTAAAAGATAGACCCTTCGCAGAGGGAAGCAGGGATTTGCAGAGGTGCCAGAGCTTGAAGCTAAAACAGAGATGAAAATAATTTTGAGAGGTATGCTTTCATTGTCAACATAACAACCAAGAGTTCCCAATATCTTCCATACTAGATACATCATAGGCGGTTCCCACGCAGAAAGGTAAATTTTTTACTCCCCCTCCACCAACATTCACACTCCACGGCTTGTCCGAAACAATGGGTGTCGTCCAACTATCAACATTCCTGGGGGAGTTTTGTTTAAATTATTTGCGATTTTGTTTTTGATCTTTTGATCATAGGACTGGGCATCCCAGTTACCAGCCATTTTCTCATGAATGATGAGCGGAGTCCACTCATCGTGAGAATAACCCACCTAGCATGGAAGATACTGACAGCCCCTAGTCGCTACATGAGCGACTCAGGCATACAAAACAGATTATTATTTGAAGGTTTAGAGTTTGGCACATGCAAATTTACTTGGAACGGCAGGTAAATACCGCATATAGGTAGATATGGTGGACACTCATGGAAGAAACTTGGTTCAAGGAATTTGGATGCACAAGCAGTATTCCCGCTTAGTACAGATATTTTGGCTAGCAAAGGATTCTAAATAGCAAGCACCACATGTTAGAGGATCCATAACAATATAACTTCTATACAAATATACCCAAGCATAACTCATTATGTTGTCTTCCTTGTCCAACTTAAACTAATTTGCTCAGGTTTGAAAATAGTTAATGGGGCTCACAATCATAGAAGATGTCCAAGATAGTATTATATGTGAAATCTCTCTTCCTTCAATATTCTTTCTTGAATTGTTCAAGTGACTAATACAAAGTTTGCTAACCTTCAATAAATTTACCACCTCTACTTCTTATATGTGAAGTCATTACTCCCCATGGGATAAGCATATGAAACATATATAATTTCAGATTTATGACATTCAAACCATTCAACTATTTACTCATAGGATATAAGTGAAGCACACGAGTAAATGACAAACTACTCCAAAAAGATATAAGTGAAGATCAATGAGTAGTTAAATAATTATGTAGCTATGTGAAGACTCTATCTCATTTAAGAATTTCAGATCTTGGTATTTTATTCATACAGCAAGCAAAACAAAAGAAAATAAAATGACGCTCCAAGCAAAACACATATCATGTGGTGAATAAAAATATAGCTCCAAGTAAAGTTACCGATGAACGAAGACGAAAGAGGGGATGCCATCCGGGGCATCCCCAAGCTTAGGCTCTTGGTTGTCCTTGAATATTACCTTGGGGTGCCTTGGGCATCCCCAAGCTTAGGCTCTTTCCACTCCTTATTCCATAGTCCATCGAATCTTTACCCAAAACTTGAAAACTTCACAACACAAAAATTAACAGAAAACTCGTAAGCTCCGTTAGTATAAGAAAATAAATCACCACTTAGGTACTGTAATGAACTCATTCTTTATTTGTATTGGTGTAATATCTACTGTATTCCAACTTCTCTATGGTTCATACCCTTCGATACTACTCATAGATTCATCAAAATAAACAAATAACACATAGAAAACAGAATCTGTCAAAAACAGAACAGTCTGTAGTAATCTGCATCAAACGCAAACTTCTGGAACTCAGAAAAATCTGCCAAAATAGGAAGACCTAGATAATTTGATTATTGATCTACTGCAATTGGAATCAGTATCTTATCACTTTCTGGTGATTTTTAACAATTGTTTTCGTCAGCAGAAAGTTTCTGATTTTTTTCAGCAAGATCAAATAACTATCGTCCAAGAAGATCCCATAGGTTTTACTTGGCACAAACACTAATTAAAACATAAAACCACATCTAAACAGAGGCTAGCCGAATTATTATTACTAAACAGGAGCAAAAAGTAAAGAACAAAAATAAAATTGGGTTGCCTCCCAACAAGTGCTAACGTTTAACGCCCCTAGCTAGGCATGATGATTCCAATGATGCTCACATAAAAGATAAGAATTGAAACATAAAGAGAGCATCATGAAGAATATGACTAGCACATTTAAGTCTCACCCACTTCCTATGCATAGGGATTTTGTGAGCAAACAACTTATGGGAACAATAATCAACTAGCATAGGAAGGCAAAACAAGCATAACTTCAAAACTTTAAGCACATAGAGAGGAAACTTGATATTATTGCAATTCCTACAAGCATATGTTCCTCCCTCATAATAATTTTCAGTAGCATCATGAATGAATTCAACAATATAACCAGCACATAAAAGCATTCTTTTCATGATCTACTTGCATAGAAATTTTACTACTCTCCACATAAGCAAATTTATTCTCATCAATAGTAGTGGGAGCAAACTCAACAAAATAACTATCATGTGAAGCATAATCCAATTGAAAATTAAAATCATGATGACAAGTTTCATGGTTATCTTTATTCTTTATAGCATACATGTCATCACAATAATCATCATAAATAGGAGGCATGCTTTCATCATAATATATTTTCTCATCAAAACTTGGGGGACTAAACATATCATCTTCATCAAACATAGCACCCCCCAAGCTTGTGGCTTTGCACATCATTAGAATCATGGGTATTCAAAGAATTCATACTAACAACATTGCAATCATGCTCATCATTCACATATTTTATGCCAAGCATTCTATGTAATTCTTCTTCTAGTACTTGAGCACAATTTTCCTTCCCATCATTTTCACGAAAGACATTAAAAAGATGAAGCATATGAGGCAACCTTAATTCCATTTTTTTGTAGTTTTCTTTTATAAACTAAACTAGTGATAAAACAAGAAACTAAAAGATTCGATTGCAAGATCTAAAGATATACCTTCAAGCACTCACCTCCCCGGCAACGGCACCAGAAAAGAGCTTGATGTCTACTACACAACCTTCTTGTTGTAGACGTTGTTGGGCCTCCAAGTGCAGAGGTTTGTAGGACAGTAGCAAATTTCCCTCAAGTGGATGACCTAAGGTTTATCAATCCGTGGGAGGCGTAGGATGAAGATGGTCTCTCTCAAACAACCCTGCAACCAAATAACAAAGAGTCTATTGTGTCCCCAACACACCCAATACAATGGTAAATTGTATAGGTGCACTAGTTCGGCGAAGAGATGGTGATACAAGTGCAATATGGAAGGTAGATATAGGTTTTTGTAATCTGAAAATATAAAAACAGCAAGGTAACAAGTGGTAAAAGTGAGCACAAACGGTATTGCAATGCTAGGAAACAAGGCCTAGGGTTCATACTTTCACTAGTGCAAGTTCTCTCAACAATAATAACATAATTGGATCATATAACTATCCCTCAACATGCAACAAAGAGTCACTCCAAAGTCACTAATAGCGGAGAACAAACGAAGAGATTATTGTAGGGTACGAAACCACCTCAAAGTTATTCTTTCGGATCGATCTATTCAAGAGTTCGTACTAGAATAACACCTTAAGACACATATCAACCAAAACCCTAATGTCACCTAGATACTCCAATGTCACCTCAAGTATCCGTGGGTATGATTATATGATATGCATCACACAATCTCAGATTCATCTATTCAACCAACACATAGAACCTCAAAGAGTGCCCCAAAGTTTCTACCGGAGAATCAAGACGAAAACGTGTGCCAACCCCTATGCATAGGTTCATGGGCGGAACCCGCAAGTTGATCACCAAAACATACATCAAGTGGATCACGTGATATCCCATTGTCACCACAGATACGCACGGCAAGACATACATCAAGTGTTGTCAAATCCTTAAAGACTCAATCCGATAAGATAACTTCAAAGGGAAAACTCAATCCATTACAAGAGAGTAGAGGGGGAGAAATCTCATAAGATCCAACTATAATAGCAAAGCTCGCGATACATCAAGATCGTACCACCTCAAGAACACGAGAGAGAGAGAGAGATCAAGCACATAGCTACTGGTACATACCCTCAGCCCCGAGGGTGAACTACTCCCTCCTCGTCATGGAGAGCGCCGGGATGATGAAGATGGCCACCGGTGAGGGATCCCCCCTCCGGCAGGGTGCCGGAACAGGGTCCCGATTGGTTTTTGGTGGCTACAGAGGCTTGCGGCGGCGGAACTCCCGATTTAGGTTATTTTCTGGAGGTTTCAGTATTTATAGGAATTTTTGGCGTAGGTCTCACGTCAAGGAGGTTCCTGAGTCGTCCACGAGGCAGGAGCCCACGCCCTCCACCCTCGTGGACAGCTCGGGACTCTTCTGGCCCAACTCTTTTGCTCCATAGGCTTCTTTTGGTCCATAAAAAATTGGCACGTCAATTAGACTCCGTTTGGTATTCCTTTTCTGTAAAACTCAAAAACAAGGAAAAAACAGAAACTGGCACTGGGCTCTAGGTTAATAGGTTAGTCCCAAAAATCATATAAAATAGCATATAAATGCATATAAAACATCCTAGAAGGATAATATAATAGCACGAATACTTCATAAATTATAGATACGTTGGAGACGTATCACCCTCCAGCCACGGGGAGAGGGCGGGTCCTGCGGCGGGCCAGCTCCGGCGAGCCAGTCCGGCCCGGCATGGCCATGCAACCGCAGCAGACCCTGGAGGGGTCAGTGCGCCAGACAAGGGCCGCGGCGGCGAGGAAGTTGGTGAAGGCTGCGGTGGCGAATAAGAAAGCAACTGCCTCTTCTTCGTCCAGGCGCGTCCAGACCCCACCTTCTTCCCCTCCTTCGGCGGACGTCGACACGGAGGTCATCTTCGACTTCGGGTCCCTCAGCCCAAGGAGGAAGAGGAAGGCAGCAGAGGAGGAGGTGGAGGAGGAGTAAGTATCTCATTCCTTCTCGTCGCCTCCGTCTCCTCGAACTGTGCCGCTTGTTTTGATTTGTTTTCATCTTTGCAGGGACGTGGATACGCTGGCCCAGAGGGTGAAGAGGGTCAGGACCTCGACGGGCGGCCAGCCCCCGGCGGGCTCTTCGAGTATGCCACTGGTGGTGGTGAGCAGCCCGGGCAGCAGCCCCCGGCGCAGCCCCCATCGCAGCCCCCAGAGTAAGTTCACCACTTGCCCCTCTCCTCAACGCGAGCCGAGGTACGATCCCTTGGTGCTAACCTTGCCGTGGTTGCAGGAGGAGGACGACAGCAGGAGCAGCCACTGGGGGCCACCTCCAACACGCCGCCCCCATCGACCACGCCGCCCCGAGGGGCGTCCCCGGCAAGGGCGCCAACCACCGAGCCCATGCGCATGGAGGAGGAGGAGGAGAACCCGGGTGTTGGTAGCTCCGTCCCGGCGCCAAATGTTGGCGGGGAAGGGGCTACTTCTCCCCAGCCCGGCACGGGTAAGTGATTCGCCTTTCGTCCCTGTTCTTTCTTTTTTCTTTTTGAATCTTGGTCTTGGCTGCGCCTCATCCCCATCTCGATATCCAGATCCTCCCTTGGCGGACCAGGAGGACGTAGACACCGTCATCGAGGATGTCGCCAAGGCCGTCGCGGCAGAGGCCGAGCAGATCACCGCCGAGGAGGCCGCCAAGGGCGCTGCTGAGGACGCCGCTGTCAGGACCCTGATCCTAAGTCACACTGATCTAGCATGTAACACATCATATCACTTTGCGGCCTCACGCACGGTATTCCCACGGGTGCCACCTTACCTGGCCCGGGACCGTTTGCACCTTTTGGCTCACGTATATGAAGTGTCGCTAGCATCCATATGACAGAGAACCCGGGCCGACATGACTAGTCGTAAACCCAAAGTGTCACTAACTTACAGGGATAGGCATACATGACCCAGCAACGAACATGTCGGTCATCAGCGAGTGAATCCGGGCTGTAGTAGCTGGGCTAACAGGACTCCGAAGAATCCGGGCTGTAGCAGGCTAACAGGACTCCGGTAGACACCGCGTGACATTTCCCCGAAGGGACAGACACAGGAACGAAGAAGGACACATGCCGGCCAGCCTAAGTGTTTCGGAGAAGTAGCAAGCTACCATGGCTTAGTGGAAGCACTAGGAGACATTTCCCGGTACGAGAGGCTACCAAGGATAAACTACTAGGTTGTCGGATCCCACACATACCAAGCATTTCAAATCATACACACAATATGCTCGATATGTGCAAATACAACATGGCATCACAACAAAACTCTACAACTCAAAGTATTTATTCATTAGGCTCCGAGGAGCCAAGTATTACAAACATGGGTCTCATGACCCAACATACAGAGCATACAAGCAACAAGCGGAAGCATAAACATGTCTGAGTACAGACAACTACAAATGAAAAAGGCTGAGAAAACTGACTATCTACAAGACCCTCCCAAGGGTACAAGATCGTAGCTGAGGTAACAAGCTAAACGTCGAAGCCCACGCGGAACTACTATCGAGACTGAAATCTCTCTACAAAAACATAAATTAAGCAAACGTGAGTACAAATGTACCCAGCAAGACTTACATCAGAACTAACTACATATGCATCGGTATCAACAAAGGGGGTGGTGGAATAACTGCAGCAAGCCAGCTTTGACCCGGTGGCTATCCTAAACTACGACTGCAAGTAACTCTTTTGGGGTGGTGCACACGAGTCCACATGTTCACCAACTCAATACACCACTATGGATCTGCTCCTGTCTCCCTACGAGAACGCCATCCATAGCACTCACGCTTATCTTGCGCATTTTAGAGTATCCACTTTCACTTGTCTATGAACTGTACAGGCAACCCAGAAGTCCTTTACCGCGGACGCGGCTATACGAATAGATGATGTTAACCCTGCAGGGGTGTACTTCTTCACACACGCTCTCGCCACTTACCACCATGTACACGTCGTGTATCTCGGCAACCTTCAAGCGGAAGCCTGGCAAGGGAGTCGGCCACGACCTGACTAACCACACAAGTCTCTAGTCCAGGTTTATCGCCTATTCGGGTTCCATCCGTAAGGAGATCCGGCCGGGGTGTCACTCACGACCCCAAACGATGTGAGCAGGGTTCCCAAGCCCACCATCCGGGTGCCACTTGTACACCGTGCAACTGCACCTAGTCTGACCCAAGCCCTCCTGTACCGGGTGCCACTTGGTAGACTACTAGAACTACCTACAAACACCAGAAACTAGTTGCAACTCCTAGACAAAGATCAGGTTGATTAATAAGTCGAGAGAGCTTGGAGTGCCCGGAGCCCAATGTGTGGTAGTAGTTGTTCATGGATCACAAACATAGAACTTAGTTCCTGAGGACGGTTTCAATGAGACAACCCACCATGTACTCTTACATGGCCTCTCACCGCTACCTTTACCAAATCGTGTTCACACACTTAGCTCTCAACAGTAGGACATGTTCACAACTTTCCAATATATCCCTGATGAATCAGACCTGACACAACTCTAAGCAATAGCAGGCATGACAAACAAGCATGAATGAGTAGGCACATCAGGGCTCAAACAACTCCTACTCATGCTAGTGGGTTTCATCTATTTACTATGGCAGTGACAGGTCATGCAGAGGAAAGGGGTTCAACTACCGCAGCACATAACAGTTGAAACGTTGTTGTCCTAATGCAGTAAAAGAGAGCAGGAGCGAGAGAGTGGGATTGTATCGGAATGAACAAGGGGGTTTGCTTGCCTGGCACTTCTGAAGATAGCATTGTGTCTTCATTAGTGTCATCGATCACATCGTCGGAACAACGTCTACCGAGAGGGAACAACACCGGCAACAGAGAAAGAACACAATCAATGCAATGCAACAATATGATGCATGATCATGACATGGCAATAAGCTGTGATTTGGGCTAATGCAACAGAAAGTCATTTTAATTGAAGTGGAATTCAAAACTACATCAAATTCCAACTCCAAACCTATTATGAAATTTGCCCTGATCATGTTTCATCCTAAACAGTGAGGTTAACTTGCTCAAACATGCATGAACATGGCATAAACAGATTCCTCATATTTTTCTGATAATTTTTCATATATAATTTATCTCATTCTGAGTTATGGTTGATTTACTATGATTTTTTTTAAGTTCAGAACATTTTCTGGATTTTTCTGGTTATTTT
Source organism: Aegilops tauschii subsp. strangulata (assembly GCF_002575655.3). NCBI lineage: Eukaryota > Viridiplantae > Streptophyta > Magnoliopsida > Poales > Poaceae > Aegilops > Aegilops tauschii. The sequence goes on from NC_053037.3 coordinate 287,435,908, forward strand.
AAATCCAGAAAATGTATTATTGCGTCAGCACTATGTCACCATGACATCACAGGTCAACTACGGTCAACCGGGTCGTCAGTGACACAGTGGTTAATCGGGTCTAATCCTGCGTTGACTGCGGCTTTGTCCAGTGCGGGGCCCGGCTGTCATAGACTCTAGCCCAGGTTAATTAGCGTTGATAGCGGGGTTAACTGGTGGCTAACCGACGGCACTAATCCGGCGCAGCGATGATCGTCGGCCGGCTGTTTCCGGCCACGGCTGCTTGCGTGACTGGGCGCGTTGGAGAGCTGCTGCTGCGGCGCTTCGGATGGTGGGAGTGGCATGTGTTGGGGCGGCCGGAGACGACCGCGGCGTCGACCACGACAGCGGCCGGACCTCGGTCGGGTGCGGGCACGGGGCTGCAGGGCGGTAGGGACGGAGCTGGTGGCCTAGAGGGCACCCACGAGCCACCAAAAGCACTCTGGTGCCACGGGTTCGGGCGGAGGGCTCGGGGCAAGGAAGCTGGGCGGCCATGGCGGACGGCGGTGCTCGGGCACGCGGGCGGGGAACAACACTACGGCAAGCGACAGGCCACGGGGACAGGGGAAACGCCGGAGGGGCTTACTGGGAGGTCGAAGCGCAGCTCAGTGGGCTCGGGGTCGACCTGGAAGCGGCGAATTTGTCGATGGCGTACGGCGGCCGTGCGGAGAAGATGAGCTCGATGGCGAGGCTTCAGGGCGTCCGGGGTCACGATCCGCGGCTTCGTGGCTTACTGGTCGATGGCGAGGCTCCAACACTTGGCGGTTCGGCTCTCTGTGGTCAATGGCTGCGTTAAAGGAGGACGGCTTCGACGACGACCTCTCGGTCTCGCTCGGGAGAGAGGGACAGAGGAGAGGAACATGTCCAGGGAGACAGGGGAGAGAGCGCGCTGAGGGGGAGGGGAGACTCGGGGTCTGGGCGTCTCACTGGTGTGGCTGGAAGGGCCGACGCGTCGCGCTGGAGCAGGAGGTGGCGTTCGGCCGCGTGCGCGTCCAGCACGCAGCTGCTTTGGTCGGCGGGGGTTGAAGATGACTGGCATCTCGGCCGGCTGGGCTGGGCCGAGCTACAGTGGGAGGTAAGCCCAGGTACTTTCTCTCCTCTCTGCCTTTTCATATTTGTTTTCTGTTTGCTATTTCTGCTACTGTTTTTGAATTTGGTTTGCTAACAAATTATTTTTGCAGCTTCTGGAAATTAGTGTGGATGCTATATGCATTATTATAGGGCCCCACACATAATTCCAGAATTATCAGAGCAATAAATAATATGCATAGCATTTAGTTGCTCCAATTCAAATACTTAATGAATTCATTCAAAAATCCATATATGTCCTAAAAATATGTGCATCATTTTTGGCAGGGGTATCCACCTTAACCAAAAATCATGAAATTTTCTCAAGGCATTTTGGATTATTTGAAAATCATTTTAAGTTGAGCCTATTTGATTTGATTTGGTGCTAGGGTTTGTTCATCCCCAATTCCGATTTCAACAAATTATACATGATGCATGGATGCATATGCAATGACAAGCAAAGGCCAAAGCTAGGGTTGTGACAACTCACCCCCACTAAACAAGAATCTCGTCCCGAGATTCAAGACGTGAGGTAAGAAGACAGAGGGGACACAAGCTAACACGATCTTCATGATCCAGTTGCCCTTCTTGAAGATGTTGATTCATTGCTTCAAATTGATCTTGACGCCTTTGCTTTGAGATCTTCATCGAACACGACGACAAAAGGAACGAGGTACCCTACAAGAATTGATCTTCTCAAAGATTGAGCAACTCATGATGAACTCGCGAAATGGGACGTTGAATCATCTCTTGAGATGAGCCACAAACACACATCAAGAGGTGATGGAAGGCAGATGACGAAGGTTCAAATTGGTAGGCAACAAGTCCACGCCTAGTAAGATGGTGGATGGGTACCATAGTGGCGAGGAGTTAATTGCCATGATCCCATAACGGGGCACCTTAGGGAAGATGACTCATAGAATCATTCCCTTAAGTGGCAAAAAGAATTACTTTTGATATAGAGATCATTGAAACTCTCTATACCAAGCTAGGGAAATTCGCAATCGATCGTTCAAAAAAATGGCATACTCAGATCAGAAAGGAAACTATGGTTATAAAACAACTCGGCAAACGGGAGCATCCCAATTTATACCGAGGATATAACCTAGTGATTGAGCATGCTCTCAAGAACTTGAGCATTTCTATACTCATCAAGGTCTTACCAACATCCGTGCCGAGGATCCTGGCAACACATCTTACTACCATGATGAATAGTGCAGATGCAAAGGAAGACAACACTTTCTCAGATTTTACCTTGACAATGCCAAGGAAACAAAATCTGGATGATCGATCGAGAGACATTTAACACTTCGCTTCTAATGTTCTCCTTGATGTACCAGCTTAACCCAATACCATTCGGTATCTGGAACATCAAGTAAAGGTCTGACTTCGGGAGCACAAAAATCCATAAGGAACAACTTGTGGAATAAGTTATACCAAATCCTCATGGAAAGAATGATCAAATTTCTCAATCAAGATACTACAATAATAGATCTTCCAGCTAGGTGTGTCGGCCAAAACATCAACCTTGTCGGGACCTACATCGTTGATCTTGGAAAAGTTCCAACCATCATACCTGCCTGAGATTCAGATCTGGTTGATAACAAGATATTTCAGACAACATGTCTGGAGAAGAAAGATTGCAACACAAACCGACGAGATGACGTTGCAAGATTCTCAGGAAATGAACTACGATAGCAAGCTCCAAAACATGAGTTGGTTCTACTACATACATGTGAACACGCTGTCCAAGACAAGTATGACCACGTAGAAGTCTTACAACAAAACACTACCGAGTTCTGGTTGGGAACCATCATCGAGGATATCGAAGTCTTGCGCGCTTAAATTAGGCTTCTTTTCCCTTGAACAAATCAATCAGTGGCTTGGCATGCTAGGAGATACATACAGAATGGAGGTAGCGAGCCTATCAAACCATAGAATACTTCGCACATGCATGATTGACTTGGGATGATTCCAGAGGAAGCAAAAACAAACCTTTCTCAAATTCACGGCGGCAACTTGCACCTGATGCACATGAACTTAGAGAAAGTCACTTCTTACACCGAACATATACTTCATGAACGGAACACGAAGGCATTGTTTACAAAGTTTCCAACACTAGCTTGATGTCCGACAAAATCATGGAGAAGATAAGGATGTTGTCGATGGGCTCAACAACAATTTATCGAGATTTCCATAAAATGGAATTCCACGACTATGTGAACAAGGTGATAGCATTGGTCAGACCAAAAGATGTAATGGTGTATGCTCGAGGGATCAACCACGAGTAAGACAACATTACGAACATCGTTGGTTCTGATTTGATTTGACGATAGCCCATACTCAAATCAAAGTTTTAACAAGACAATAGGTCCAACAACTGATCACGAGGACTATTTGATGAAGATATCATCTTACTTCAACATACCCACAAACACAAGATATCCCTTCAGAATGAACTAAGTTAGGGAAAGCTTTTATCTTCCAACTCTCCAAGTTATTGTTTAGCTTAACCAACTAGTTCAGGGTATCCAACACAGATTCTTGGAGAATGGGTAGTTTACAAGTAACCAACTTGATCACGAGCTCAACATAACAGTTAGGGCCAACTCGGTGATACTTCCGAGAATATATTCGGAGAATCATGGACCACCGATATGTTCGAGAACAATCTTGCTTTTTAGGGCAAGACAATATGACCAAACGAGCGACGGATTGACACAATCCTAACCCATTGATCGAAGAGTGCACCATAAGGACTAGGTAGCACGATCTATCTTAGAATGATGATTCAATAACCAGCACACTAAGAATGAGAGTATTGTCCATTAACTACAAAGCAACGGAGTTGCTAGGGGTATTGATTTCACACATCACAATTCACTTGTCGGTATTCCGGTTACAATAACACGGAGACCGAAAAATGAATGATGATGGCGAGAAGTATCACTGCACCAAGAATTCATAGATGGTGTGCAATTCCCATGACATTCTTGACATGAAGAGGGTAATACTCTAGGGTAGCACCGAACAGAAGCTGGATTGGTATTTTGATCTGCGGAGCACAATTACTTTGACCCAATCCTGGATATGGATGAGGTACTGGAGTTTGTTTCTCCTAGTCATTCTGAATTAGAACGACTTGATGGACCACAAGAATAATAGGCATCGATAACACGAATGCACAACTACTCCTGACTATCAACGGATACAAGAGGGTCAGAATACAACTTAAAAAGGGACAACTCAAAGGAACATATCACTTTATGAGTTGTGGATGCATAGATTAGTGTGTCGAACAAAGCTCAACATTTCTTCCGGACAACCCATGCAGAAAGGTAGGACTGGCAGAGTCACAATGTAGAATGGATAACTCATCAAGAGCACTCTGGTTGTGATCTTTTGGTTCAAAAGAGCTTCTGTCATAAGAAGTTCATGGTATTTGGAAGAAGGAAATACCACGGACCTCGAGGACTATCACAAAGGTTACTAATATCCTAAAGGAACGAGCAGACACTATCAACAGTAGATAAAGTAGAGTGAATCTTGGGTCAGGAACCCAGAAATAGAATACCTACTAACTAAATGGCATCAGGGGATGCTTTTGAGGAAGACGGCCAGAATCATTACACTGGGAATATAAAACATGGCTAGATTACTAGGTGATTCCCTAAGATGCCTTGGGTCATAGTAATAGCTTCAACATATACGCCGAGGCAACGGAGTACCTCAACTCGACGATTAGTGTGGTTAATCTGGCCGAAAGGAACATCGAGAACGGAAAGAAGGGATTTGGAAATGCATCAGACTATTTAGAAACCTGGGATGACTCGGACAGCATAACGGCTGTAAATGCTCAAAAGATTTGAGACATGAGGCAAAAATGGTGGCATAACCACTCAACATCACAATATCAAGGTTTCGAGACCAACTGTTATCACACGGAGGTAGTAGAAACTGAACTGAGACTTGAAACCAACAATCCTAAGAGTCTACGAATTAGTAACACGTGATCCTGATAGAAAGAAGAGAAGGCCTAGTTCTTAATCCCCATAGAAAAGAAGAGGTTGACTCATATCAGAAGGGCATAAGGTAAAGGAGTAAAAAGAGCCTTACGTTCCCTTCCACAATCAATTCCCTTATATAACTAAAGCATTTCTAGACACGACTTCGACCAGTTTGGCTTGGTAGTCCTACAGGCAGTCAGGCTCTGATACCAAAGCTGTCAGGACCCTGATCCTAAGTCATATCGATCTAGCATGTAACACATCATATCACTTTGCGGCCTCACGCACGGTATTCCCACGGGTGCCACCTTACCTGGCCCGGGACCGTTTGCGCCTTTTGGCTCACGTATATGAAAGTGTCGCTAGCATCCATATGACAGAGAACCCGGCCGACATGACTAGTCATAAACCCAAAGTGGCACTAACTTACAGGGACATGCATACATGACCCAGCAACGAACGTGCCGGTCATCAGCGAGTGAATCCGGGCTGTAGCAGCTGGGCTAACAGGACTCCGGTAGACACCGCATGGCATTTCCCCGAAGGGACAGACACAGGAACGAAGAAGGACACATGCCAGCCAGCCTAAGTGTTCCGGAGCAGTAGCAAGCTACCATGGCTCAGTGGAAGCACTAGGAGACATTTCCTGGTAAGAGAGGCTACCAAGGATAAACAACTAGGTTGTCAGATCCCACACATACCAAACATTTCAAATCATACACACAATATGCTCGATATGTGCAAATACAACATGGCATCACAACAAAACTCTACAACTCAAAGTATTTATTCATTAGGCTCCGAGGAGCCAAGTATTACAAACATGGGTCTCATGACCCAACATACAGAGCATACAAGCAACAAGCGGAAGCATAAACATGTCTGAGTACAGACAACTACAAATGAAAAAGGCTGAGAAACCTGACTATCTACAAGACCCTCCCAAGGGTACAAGATCGTAGTTGAGGTAACGAGCTAAACGTCGAAGCCCACGCGGAACTACTATCGAGACTGAAATCTCTCTACAAAAACATAAATTAAGCAAACGTGAGTACAAATATACCCAGCAAGACTTACATCAGAACTAACTACATATGCATTGGTATCAACAAAGGGGGTGGTGGAGTTTAACTGCAGCAAGCCAGCTTTGACTCGGTGGCTATCCTAAACTACGACTGCAAGTAACTCTTTTGGGGTGGCGCACACGAGTCCACATATTCACCAACTCAATACACCACTATGGATCTGCTCCCGTCTCCCTACGAGAACTCCATCCATAGCACTCACGCTTATCTTGCGCATTTTAGAGTATCCACTTTCACTTGTCTATGAACTGTATAGGCAACCCAGAAGTCCTTTACCGCGGACGTGGCTATTCGAATAGATGATGTTAACCCTGCAGGGGTGTACTTCTTCACACACGCTCTCGCCACTTACCACCATGTACACGTCGTATATCTCGGCAACCTTCAAGCAGAAGCCCGGCGAGGGAGTCAGCCACGACCTGACTAACCACACAAGTCTCTAGTCCAGGTTTATCGCCTATTCGGGTTCCATCCACAAGGAGATCCGGCCGAGGTGCCGCTCCCGGCCCCAAACGATGTGAGCAGGGTTTCCAAGCCCACCATCCGGGTGCCACTTGGTACACCGTGCCACTGCACCTAGTTTGACCCAAGCCCACCTGTATCGGGTGCCACTTGGTAGACTACTAGCACTACCTACAAACACCAAAAACTAGTTGCAACTCCTGGACAAAGATCAGGTTGATTAATAAGTCGAGAGAGCTGTTCATGGATCACACACATAGAACTCAGTTCCTGAGGACGGTTTCAATGAGACAACCCACCATGTACTCCTACATGGCCTCTCACCGCCACCTTTACCAAATCATGTTCACACACTTAGCTCTCAACAGTAGGACATGTTCACAACTTTCCAATATATCCCCGATGAATCAGACCTGACACAACTCTAAGCAATAGCAGGCATGACAAACAATCATGAATGAGTAGGCACATCAGGGCTCAAACAACTCCTACTCATGCTAGTGGGTTTCATCTTTTTACTATGGCAATGACAGGTCATGCAGAGGAAAAGGGGTTCAACTACCGCAACACGTAACAGTTAAAACATTGTTGTCCTAATGCAGTAAAAGAGAGCAGGAGCGAGAGAGTGGGATTGTATCGGAATGAACAAGTGGGTTTGCTTGCCTGGCACTTCTGAAGATAGCATTGTGTCTTCATTAGTGTCATCGATCACATCGTCGGAACAACGTCTACCGAAAGGGAACAACACCGGCAACAGAGAAAGAACACAATCAATGCAATGCAACAATATGATGCATGATCATGACATGGAAATAAGCTGTGATTTGGGCTAATGCAACAGAAAGTCATTTTAATTGAAGTGGAATTCAAAACTACATCAAATTCCAACTTCAAACCTATTATGAAATTTGCCCTAATCATGTTTCATCCTAAGTGAGGTTAACTTGCTCAAACATGCATGAACATGGCATAAACATATTCCTCATATTTTTCTGATAACTTTTCATATATAATTTATCTCGTTCTGAGTTATGGTTGGTTTACTATGATTTTTTTTTTGAAGTTTAGAACATTTTCTGGATTTTTATGGTTATTTTAAATCCAGAAAATATATTATTGCGTCAGCACTATGTCACCATGAAGTCACAGGTCAACTGCGGACAACCGGGTCAAACCTGACGTGTGGGGTCCACACGTCAGTGACAAAGTGGTTAATCGGGTCTAATCCCGCGTTGACTGTGGCTTTGTCCACTGCGGGGCCCGGCTGTCATAGACTCTAGCCCAGGTTAATTAGCACTAATGGCGGGGTTAACTGGTGGCTAACCGGCGGCACTAATCCGGCGCGGCGGCGATCGTCGGCCGGCTGTTTCCGGCCACGGCTGCTTGCGCGGCTGGGCGCGTTGGAGAGCTGTTGCGGCGGCGCTTCGGATGATGGGAGTGGCATGTGCTGGGGCGGCCGGAGACGACCGCGGCGTCGACCACGACGGCGGCCGGACCTCGGTCGGGTTCGGGCGCGGGGCTGCAGGGCGGTAGGGAAGGAGCTGGTGGCCTAGATGGCACCCACGGGCCACCAGAAGCACTCTGGTGCCACGGGTTCGGGCGGAGGGCTCGGGGCAAGGAAGCTGGGCGGCCATGGCGGACGGCGGTGCTCGGGCACGCGGGCGGGGAACGACACTACGGCAAGCGACAGGCCACGGGGACCGGGGGAAACGCCGGAGGGGCTTACTGGGAGGTCGAAGCGCAGCTCAGTGGGCTCGGGGTCGACCTGGAAGCGGCGAATTTGTCGACGGAGTCCGGCGGCCGTGCGGAGAAGATGAGCTCGATGGCGAGGCTTCAGGGCGTCCGGGGTCACGATCCGCGGCTTCGTGGCTTACTGGTCGATGGCGAGGCTCCAACACTTGGCGGTTCGGCTCTCTGTGGTCAATGGCTGCGTTAAAGGAGGACGGCGATGACGACGACCTCTCGGTCTCACTCGGGAGAGAGGGACAGAGGAGAGGAACAGGTCCAGGGAGACAGGGGAGAGAGCGCGCTGAGGGGGAGGGAGACCCGGGGTCTAGGCGTCTCACTGGTGTTGCTGGAAGGGCCGAGGCGTCGCGCTGGAGCAGGAGGTGGCGTTCGGCCGCGTGCGCGTCCAGCACGCAGCTGCTTTGGTCGGCGGGGGTTGAAGATGACTGGCATCTCGGCCGGCTGGGCTGGGCCGAGCTACAGTGGGAGGTAAGCCCAGGTACTTTCTCTCCTCTCTGCCTTTTCATATTTGTTTTCTGTTTTCTATTTCTGCTACTGTTTTTGAATTTGGTTTGCTAACCAAATTATTTTTGCAGCTTCTGGAAATTAGTGTGGATGCTATATGCATTATTATAGGGCCCCACACATAATTCCAGAATTATCAGAGCAATAAATAATATGCATAGCATTTAATTGCTCCAATTCAAATACTTAATGAATTCATTCAAAAATCCAGATATGTCCTAAAAATATGTGCATCATTTTTGGCAGAGGTATCCACCTTAAACAAAAATCATGAACTTTTCTCAAGGCATTTTGGATTCTTTGAAAATCATTTTAGGTTGAGCCTATTTGATTTGATTTGGTGCCAGGGTTTGTTCATCCCCAATTCAGATTCCAACAAAATATACATGATGCATGGATGCATATGCAATGACAAGCAAAGGCCAAAGCTAGGGCTGTGACAGCCGCCAAGGGGTCTGCCGGGGAGCCCGGCAGGGCTGCTGCCGAGGAGGCCGGCAAGGCCGCTGCCGAGGAGGAGGTGGTTGACGACCAACCTTCCTCCTCCGCTGCCTCTGGCTCGGGCAGGTACCTGAGGGTGAGTGACGACCTGTTCTTCCACCTCCCAGGGACGGCGAGCACCGGGACGCCCGTCGAGGGGGAGGTGTTTGATAACGAAGTGCTCGCTGCCGCCGGGCTTGAGGTTGTCGACGAGCCAAGCACTGGTGGCGGCGGTTCCCAGGAAGAGAGGCTCCTCTAGGCCATGAGCGCCAATTTCCAGAAGCTCCAGGCGCTTCACCGTGCCCGCCTGGACAAGGTCAAGTCCAGGATGGCAGTGGTGGACAATGCGGAGGTGGACCTCGAGAAGCGTGTTGCCGAGGCACAGGCTTGGTTCCGCCAGGCCCACCAAGACCTGAAGGCTGCCCAGGACGCGCTGGCCGAGCGCCAGCTGGAGCTTGTCATGAAGTAGGCCGACATCGAGAAGGCCTAGGAACTGGCGAAGCAGGAGGCCGCTCAGGCCGAGGCTGCTCGGCACCAGCAGCAGGCCATGCTAAACTCCCAGGAGGAGGACCTTGCCGCGCGCGAGGAGAAACTCGCTGCGACACTCCGTGACAAGGACGAGGAGGTCGAGAAGCTTGTCCTGCAGCGGACCCATGAGCTGGAGCAGAGGCACAAGGAGGCACTCAATGGCCAGGCTCTGGTCCACGCCGGCAGGGTGAAGGAGCTGGAGGTGGAGCAGGACGGGCTGAAGGATCAGGTGCTGAAGTTGTCCAAGGAGAAGGACACGCTCAACAACGCTCTGGATGAGGCGCAGGGTGCGGTCCTCAGTAGGGCTGGGCAGCTTTCTGAGGCCAACAACTCCATCAAAGACCTCAAGCTGAAGCTGGAGGGTCTCGAGGGGATGCTGTCGGAGGCCAAAACCCGGGAGGAGACCCTGACCAAGGATCTGGAGGCCGAGAAGCAGCTGCGGAGGAATGACGCCGCCACCCACAAGGAGCACGTGGAGGGCAAAAACCGCTGGCTCAAACGCCTCGCCGCCGTCGCCGACAGGGCCACCACACAGCTGGCCACCATGGGGATGCCGGATGTGAGGTACGCCCCGGAGCCGAACTTGAGTGCCAACTGCAGCCTGACCCTGTTCTTTGAGAGGGTTGTTGGTGCCCTGGAACGGCTCCATTCCGACCGAGCCGCCTCTCTGGCCGAGGAGGCCCGGAGGCTTTGCCATGGTGCCATAACCAAGATCCTCACCAAGATGGCGTACTGGAATCCCAACCTCGACTTCGACGCTGCGCTGGATAGATTGCCGGAGGATGCGGACCTCGCGGCGCTCAAGGAGCGCATCAAGCCCATCATCAGCCGCATCGGCGGAATTCAGAGGGTAGAGGGCCAGCGCCGGGATTAGGCACCCTGTCTCTCACTGCCGCTGCAAGGTTCATGACCAAGACAATTTTTATCTTTAGTTAGAACCGTAGCAACAATTGATGTAATATAACTCAGCAGTACTTTTAATACGATGCATGTTATCTTCCTGTTCGATCTTCCTTTGTATGTTCACCCTACGTTAATCGGGTAGGCTCGCCGGCGCGTAAACCCAGGCCGCGACACCTTGAGGACGGATCCCCAATGGCCTGCCGGGTGTGCTTGCTGCCGGGCGAACCACCTTACCGCTCTCAACGCGGCCGCTCGAACTGTCGAGCTTGACTCGAGTCAGAGTCGAGAGCGTTGCCAATTGCGGAAGGCTACCCTGCCGTTCTCGACGCGGCCGCTTGAGCTGTTGAGCGGACTCGAAATAGAGCAAGGGCGTTGCCAATAGCGGAAGGGCCCCTGTGCGTGCAGGTTTCCATACATAGGGCAGGACCTTCGAGGACAATAGCCTTATATATAAAGAGAAATTGCTTAAAGTTTCGTGCGACTTAACTTTTCTGTCGCTGCACGGGCATCCACCGTATCTGCAGGTGGTGCCGTCAAGCTTGGTCGTCTTCTTCCTTGGAACGACGGCCACGATGAAGCCATTGCTCCGATCAGACCATATTTTCACAACTGCGCCCCCTACCTCGCGCGCCAAAGATGTCGGTGGAAACGACACCTATGGAATCACTGGGATCCCTTCTACGGTTGGCGGGCACGAGGTTGTGCAAAGAGCGGGTCTGACAGGAAGCACACGGTTCGTTTACCCAGGTTCGGGGCGCGGAGACGCATAATACCCTAGTCCTGCTTTGGTGGATGTATTTGAGTGTTCTTGTGTTCTTGAGCTAGCTACGGGGTGCAACTTGCCCAAAAGATCCGAATCCTCCTCCTGGTCGCCTCGGGCCTCCTTTTATAGGTGAAAAGGGGTTGCCACAGTGGCACACAGGAGGTGGAAAGGTCTACAGTCGATGAGCCTATCCTCTGGCACCGTCGGACAAACGCGTTTAATGCGCTGCCGACGTGCCACGCTCGCTTTATCGGGGACGGCAAGGAAGCACGTCCCAGCTGTCGCCGCCTCGCCTGGCTTCGACACGCGTCCGAGCTGACGAGGCGTCGTGGCGCCACGTTGGCTGGCTGCTGGGCTGGCGCGATGGTGGACCTTCATGAAGACCCGCATGCCACCACGCAGGTGCTTACTGCATCGGTCGTGGAGGCCGCTCGTCGCCACGCATGTGCCTGCTCAGCTGGTTGAGCTGGCAGCTGCATGGGGACGGCTGCTACCTCTTGAGCACTGCGTTGGTTTTCCCTTGAAGAGGAAAGGGTGATGCATCAAAGTAACGTAAGTATTTCCCTCAGTTTTTGAGAACCAAGGTATCAATCCAGTAGGAGGCTACGCGCGAGTCCCTCGCACCTACACAAACAAATAAATCCTCGCAACCAACGCGATAAGGGGTTGTCAATCCCTACACGGTCACTTACGAGAGTGAGATCTGATAGATATGATAAGATAATTTTTGGTATTTTTATGATAAAGATGCAAAGTAAAGTAAAAGCAAAATAAAAAGCAACGGAAATAGCTAAGTGTTGGAAGATTAATATGATGGAAAATAGACCCGGGGGCCATAGGTTTCACTAGTGGCTTCTCTCAAGAGCATAAGTATTTTACGGTGGGTGAACAAATTACTGTTGAGCAATTGACAGAATTGAGCATAGTTATGAGAATATCTAGGTATGATCATGTATATAGGCATCACGTCCAAGACAAGTAGACCGACTCCTGCCTGCATCTACTACTATTACTCCACACATCGACCGCTATCCAGCATGCATCTAGAGTATTAAGTTCATAAGAACAGAGTAACGCTTTAAGCAAGATGACATGATGTAGAGGGATAAATTCATGCAATATGATATAAACCCCATCTTGTTATCCTCGATGGTAACAATACAATACGTGCCTTGCTGCCCCTACTGTCACTAGGAAAGGACACCACAAGATTGAACCCAAAGCTAAGCACTTCTCCCATTGCAAGAAAGATCAATCTAGTAGGCCAAACCAAACTGATAATTCGAAGAGACTTGCAAAGGTAACCAATCATACATAAAAGAATTCAGAAGATTCAAATATTGCTCGTAGATAAACTTGATCATAAACCCACAATTCATCGGTATCAACAAACACACCGCAAAAGAAGATTACATCGAATAGATCTCCACAAGAGAGGGGGAGAACATTGTATTGAGATCCAAAAAGAGAGAGGAAGCCATCTAGCTAATAACTATGGACCCGAAGGTCTGAGGTAAACTACTCACACTTCATCGGAGAGGCTATGGTGTTGATGTAGAAGCCCTCCGTGATCGATGCCCCCTCCGGCGGAGCTCCGGAATAGGCCCCAAGATGGGATCTCACGGGTACAGAAGGTTGCGGCGGTGGAATTAGGTTTTTGGCTCCGTCTCTGATCGTTTGGGGGTACGTAGGTATATATAGGAGGAAGGAGTACGTCGGTGGAGCAACGTGGGGCCCACGAGGGTGGAGGGCGCGCCTGGGGGGGGGGGGGTAGGCGCGCCCCTACCTTGTGGCTTCCTGTTTGATTTCTTGACGTAGGGTCCAAGTCCTCTAGATCATGTTCGTTCCGAAAATCACATTCCCGAAGGTTTCATTCCGTTTGGACTCCGTTTGATATTCTTTTTCTGCGAAACTCTGAAATAGGCAAAAAACAGCAATTCTGGGCTGGGCCTTTGGTTAATAGGTTAGTCCCAAAAATAATATAAAAGTGAATAATAAAGCCCAATAATGTCCAAAACAGAAGATAGTATAGCATGGAGCAATCAAAAATTATAGATACGTTGGAGACGTATCAAGCATCCCCAAGCTTAATTCATGCTCGTCCTCGAGTAGGTAAATGATAAAGACAATTTTTTTGATGTGGAATGCTACTTGGCATAATTTTAATGTAATTCTTCTTAATTGTGGTATGAATATTCAGATCCGAAAGATTCAAGATAAAAGTTCAATATTGACATAAAATAATAATACTTCAAGCATACTAACTAAGCAATTATGTCCTCTCAAAATAACATGGCCAAAGAAAGTTCATCCCTACAAAATCATATAGTTTAGTCATGCTCCATTTTCGTCACACAAGAATGCTCTCATCATGCACAACCCCGATGACAAGCCAAGCAATTGTTTCATACTTTAGTAATCTCAAACTTTTTCAACCTTCACGCAATACATGAGCGTGAACCATGGATATAGCACTATGGGTGGAATAGAATATGATGATGGGGGTTATGTGGAGAAGACAAAAAAGGAGAAAGTCTCACATCAACGAGGCTAATCAATGAGCTATGGAGATGCCCATCGATTGATGTTAATGCGAGGAGTAGGGATTGCCATGCAACGGATGCACTAGAGCTATAAATATATGAAAGCTCAACAAAAGAAACTAAGTGGGTGTGCATCCAACTTGCTTGCTCACGAAGACCTAGGGCACTTGAGGAGGCCCATTGTTGGAATATACAAGCCAAGTTCTATAATGAAAAATTCCCACTAGTATATGAAAGTGACAAAACAAGAGACTCTCTATTATGAATATTATGGTGCTACTTTGAAGCACAAGTGTGGTAAAGGATAGTAACATTGTCCCTTCTCTCTTTTTCTCTCATTTTTTTGGGCCTTCTCTTTTTTTATGGCCTTTCTCTCTCTCTCTCTCTCTCTCTCTTTTATTCCTCACTTGGGACAATGCTCTAGAAAATGATGATCATCACACTTCTATTTATTTACAACTCAATGATTACAACTCAATACTAGAACAAAGTATGACTCTGTATGAATGCCTCCGGCGGTGTACCGGGATATGCAATGAACCAAGAGTGACATGTATGAAAGAATTATGAACTGTGGCTTTTCCACAAATACTATGTCAACTACATGATCATGCAAAGCAATATGATAATGATGAACGTGTCATGATAAACGGAATGGTGGAAAGTTGCATGGCAATATATCTCGGAATGGCTATGGAAATGCCATAATAGGTAGGTATGGTGGCTGTTTTGAGGAAGATATAAGGAGGTTTATGTGTGAAAGAGCGTATCATATCACGGGATTTGGATGCACCGGCGAAGTTTGCACCAACTCTCAATGTGAGAAAGGGCAATGCACGGTACCGAAGAGGCTAGCAATGATGGAAAGGTGAGAGTGCGTATAATCCATGGACTCAACATTAGTCATAAAGAACTCACATACTTATTGCAAAAATCTACAAGTCATCAAAAACCAAGCACTACGCGCATGCTCCTAGGGGGATAGATTGGTAGGAAAAGACCATCGCTCGTCCCCGACCGCCACTCATAAGGAGGACAATCAAAGAACACCTCATGTTTCAAATTTGTTACATAACGTTTACCATACGTGCATGCTACGGGACTTGCAAACTTCAACACAAGTATTTTTCAAATTCACAACTACTCAACTAGCACGACTTTAATATCACTACCTCCATGTCTCAAAACAATCATCAAGCATCAAACTTCTCTTAGTATTCAACACACTCATAAGAAAGTTTTTACTAATCTTGAATACCTAGCATATTAGGATTATTTAAGCAAATTACCATGCTATTTAAGACTCTCAAAATAATCTAAGTGAAGCATGAGAGATCAATAGTTTCTATAAAACAAATCCACCACCGTGGTCTAAAAGATATAAGTGAAGTACTAGAGCAAAAACTATATAACTCAAAAGATATAAGTGAAGCACATAGAGTATTCTAATAATTTCCGAATCATGTGTGTCTCTCTCAAAAGGTGTGTATAGAAAGGATGATTGTGGTAAACTAAAAGGCAAAGACTCAAATCATACAAGACGCTCCAAGCAAAACACATATCATGTGGTGAATAAAAATATAGCTCCATGTAAAGTTACCGATGGAAGTAGACGAAAGAGGGGATGCCTTCCGGGGCATCCCCAAGCTTTGGCTTTTTGGTGTCCTTAGATTGTCTTGGGGGTGCCATGGGCATCCCCAAACTTAGGCTCTTGCCACTCCTTGTTCCATAATCCATCAAATCTTTCACCCAAAACTTGAAAACTTCACAACACAAAACTCAGCAGAAAATCTCGCGAGCTCCGTTAGCGAAAGAAAACAATAGACCACTTCAAGGTACTGTAATGAACTCATTATTTATTTATATTGGTGTTAAACCTACTGTATTCCAACTTCTCTATGGTTTATAAACTATTTTACTAGCCATAGATTCATCAAAATAAGCAAACAACACACGAAAAACAGAATCTGTCAAAAACAGAACAGTCTGTAGTAATCTGTAACTAACGCAAACTTATGGAACTCCAAAAAATCAGCCAAAATAGGACGACCTAGAAAATTTGTTTATTGATCAGAAGAAATTGGAATCAATATTGTCTCACGTTCTGGTGATTTTTAACAATTATTTTCGTGAACAGAAAGTTTCTGGAATTTTCTGCAAGATCAAATAACTATCATCCAAGAAGATCCTATAGGTTAAACTTGGCACAAACACTAATTAAAACATAAAAACACATCTAACCAGATGCTAGATCAAATATTTATTCCTAAATAGAAGCAAAAAGCAAAAAACTAAAAATAAAATTGGGTTGCCTCCCAACAAGCGCTATCGTTTAACGCCCCTAGCTAGGCATAAAAGCAAGGATAGATCTAGGTATTGCCATCTTTGATAGGCAATCCATAAGTGGCTCTCATAATAGATTTATATGGTAGTTTTATTTTCTTCCTAGGGAAGTGTTACATGCCTTTCTTTAATGGAAATTGGAATCTAATATTCCCTTCCTTCATATCAATAAATGCACCAATCGTTCTAAGGAAAGGTCTACCAAGAATAATAGGACATGAAGGATTGCAATCTATGTCAAGAACGATAAAATCTACGGGCACATAGTTCCTATTTGCAACAATAAGAACATCATTAATTCTTCTCATAGGTTACTTAATAGTGGAATCCGCAAGGTGCAAGTTTAAAGAGCAATCATCAAAATCACGGAAACCTAGCAAATCACACAAAGTTTTTGGAATCGTGGAAACACTAGCACCCAAATCACACAAAGCATAGCATTCATGATCTTTAATTTTAATTTTAATAGTAGATTCCCACTCATCATAGAGTTTTCTAGGAATAGAAACTTCCAACTCAAGCTTTTCTTCATAAGATTGCATCAAAGCATTAACGATATGTTTGGTAAAGGCTTTATTTTGACTATAAGCATGAGGAGAATATAGCACGGATTGCAACAAGGAAATACAATCTATCAAATAGCAATTATCATAATTAAATTCCTTGAAATCCAAAATAGTAGGTGCATTAACATCTAGAGTTTTGATCTCTTCAATCCCACTTTTATCAATTTTAGCATAAAGATCTAAAAAATCTGAATTTTTGGAACGCCTTCTAGGTAAAGGTGGATCATATTTAGTCCCATCATTATCAAGATTCATATTGCAAAACAAAGATTTAATAGGGGACACATCAATAACTTTTAGATCTTCATCTTTATTTTCATAGAAACTAGAAGAACACGCTTTCATAAAGCAATCTTTCTTAGCACGCATCCTAGCGGTTCTTTCTTTGCACTCATCAATGGAAATTCTCATGGCTTTGAGAGACTCATTGATATCATGCTTAGGAGGAATAGATCTAACTTTTAAAGAATCAACATCAAGAGAAATTATATCAACGTTCCTAGCCAATTCATCAACTTTAAGCAATTTCCCTTCAAGCAAAGCATTGAAATTCTTTTGCGAATTCATAAATTCTTTAACACTAGTATCAAATTCAGAGGGCATATTATTAAAATTTCCATAGGAATTGTTGTAGGAATTACCATAATTATTAGAGGAATTGCTAGGATAAGGCCTAGGATTAAAGTTTCCTCTATACGCGTTGTTACCAAAATTATTCCTACCAACGAAATTCACATCCATAGATTCATTATTATTCTCAATCAAAGTAGACAAAGGCATATCATTAGGATCAGAAGAAACACTTTTACTAGCAAATAATTTCATAAGTTCATCCATCTTTCCACTCAAAACATTAATTTCTTCTATCGCGTGCACTTTTTATTAGTAGATCTTTCAGTGTGCCATTGAGAATAATTAACCATAATATTATCTAGGAGTTTAGTAGCTTCTCCTAAAGTGATTTCCATAAAAGTGCCTCCCGCGGCCGAATCTAAAAGATTTCTAGAAGCAAAATTCAATCCGGCATAAAAAATATTGTATAATCATCCACAAATTCAAACCATGCGTAGGGCAATTACGTATCATTAATTTCATCCTCTCCCAAGCTTGTGCAACATGTTCATGATCAAGTTGCTTAAAATTCATAATATCGTTTCTAAGAGAGATAATCTTAGCGGGATGAAAATACTTAGAGATAAAAGCATCTTTGCACTTATTCCAAGAATCAATACTATTTTTAGGTAAAGACGAAAACCAAGCTTTAGCACGATCTCTAAGCGAAAAAGGAAATGGCTTCAATTTAACAATATCATTATCAAGATCTTTCTTCTTTTGCATATCACACAAATCAACGAAGCTATTTAGATGAGTAGCGGCATCTTCACTAGGAAGGCCGGCGAATTGATCTTTCATGACAAGATTCAACAAAGCAGCATTGATTTCACAAGATTCAGTATCGGTAAGAGGAGCAATCGGAGTGCTAAGGAAATCACTATTGTTGGTATTGGTAAAGTCACATAATTTGGTATTATCTTGAGCCATCATGACAAACAAGCAATCCAACACATGAGCAAATGAGAAGCAAGCGAAAAAGAGGCGAACAAAAAAGAGAGGGGGAATAAAACGGCAAGGGTGAAGTGGGGGAGAGGAAAACGAGAGGCAAATGGCAAATAATGTAATGCGGGTTGACTTTTGCGTAGACTCCCCGGCAACGGCGCCAGAAATCCTTCTTGCTACCTCTTGAGCACTGCGTTGGTTTTCCCTTGAAGAGGAAAGGGTGATGCAGCAAAGTAGCGTAAGTATTTCGCTCAATTTTTGAGAACCAAGGTATCAATCCAGTAGGAGGCTACGCGCGAGTCCCTCGCACCTACACAAACAAATAAATCCTCGCAACCAACGCGATAAGGGGTTGTCAATCCCTACACGGTCACTTACGAGAGTGAGATCTGATAGATATGATAAGATAATATTTTTGGTATTTTTATGATAAAGATGCAAAGTAAAGTAAAAGCAAAATAAAAAGCAACGGAAATAGCTAAGTGTTGGAAGATTAATATGATGGAAAATAGACCCGGGGGCCATAGGTTTCACTAGTGGCTTTTCTCAAGAGCATAAGTATTTTACGGTGAGTGAACAAATTACTGTTGAGCAATTGACAGAATTGAGCATAGTTATGAGAATATCTAGGTATGATCATGTATATAGGCATCACGTCCAAGACAAGTAGACCGACTCCTGCCTGCATCTACTACTATTACTCCACACATCGACCGCTATCCAGCATGCATCTAGAGTATTAAGTTCATAAGAACAGAGTAACGCTTTAAGCAAGATGACATGATGTAGAGGGATAAATTCATGCAATATGATATAAACCCCATCTTGTTATCCTCGATGGCAACAATACAATACGTGCCTTGCTGCCCCTACTGTCACTGGAAAAGGACACCGCAAGATTGAACCCAAAGCTAAGCACTTCTCCTATTGCAAGAAAGATCAGTCTAGTAGGCCAAACCAAACTGATAATTCGAAGAGACTTGCAAAGATAACCAATCATATATAAAAGAATTCAGAAGATTCAAATATTGCTCATAGATAAACTTGATCATAAACTCACAATTCATCGGTCTCAACAAACACACCGAAAAAGAAGATTACATCGAATAGATCTCCACAAGAGAGGGGGAGAACATTGTATTGAGATCCAAAAAGAGAGAGGAAGCCATCTAGCTAATAAATATGGACCCAAAGGTCTGAGGTAAACTACTCACACTTCATCGGAGAGGCTATGGTGTTGATGTAGAAGCCCTCTGTGATCGATGCCCCCTCCGGGTACAGAAGGTTGCGGCGGTGGAATTAGGTTTTTGGCTCCGTCTCTGATCGTTTGGGGGTACGTAGGTATGTATAGGAGGAAGGAGTACGTCGGTGGAGCAACATGGGGCCCACGAGAGTGGAGGGCGCGCCTGGGGGGGGGGGGGTAGGCGCGCCCCCCTACCTCGTGGCTTCCTGTTTGATTTCTTGACGTAGGGTCCAAGTCCTCTGGATCATGTTCGTTCCAAAAATCACGTTCCCGAAGGTTTCATTCTGTTTGGACTCCGTTTAATATTCTTTTTCTGCGAAACTCTGAAATAGGCAAAAAAACAGCAATTCTGGGCTGGGCCTCCAGTTAATAGGTTAGTCCCAAAAATAATATAAAAGTGAATAATAAAGCCCAACATTGTCCAAAACAGAAGATAATATAGCATGGAGCAATCAAAAATTATAGATACGTTGGAGACGTATCAACGGCGGTGGAGCCTTGGCAGGCGCGGGCCTGGCCGTGGCCCTGTGAGTGTCTTTGGCAAGGGCCTTGCCGGGGCCCCGGCAAGGGTCTTGCCGCGGCACCGTGGTCGTCCCCGGCAAGAGTCTTGCGGGGGGTCTCGTGGGTCTCCCCGGCAAGGATCTCGCCGAGGGTCGTCGTCTTCTAGTCCTCTTCTGATCCTGTGTGTTCATGATCTTAACAAAGATCTGCATGCCACCACAGAGGTGCCTCCCGAGCCTTGGTTCCAATGTAGTTGGTTGGTGGTGTTGGAACCTGCGGGCCCAAGGGTGGCTTGCTCTGCTGGCATCGGGCAAGTTGCCCCGGCAAGGCTCTTGCCGGGGGAGTCCACCTCGCCCCCTTGCTCTTTCGTATTTCTTGGTCTTGGCGTTGCTTTTGGTTGCCTTGCGCTTCGGCTCCCCTCCTCTGCCTTGCTCAGTGTGGCCGTGGGCGTGGCTCCGACTGTCCGTGCACAAGTAAAGGGGTAAAAAGGAGTGCCCCTACTTTTGTACACCGACAGATACAGACCGAAAGAGGCGCAGGCCTCCTGCCTGGGATCCTCCTAAACTACTCCTGATCGTCGTCAGTGGCCTGCACGTAGTAGTAGGCACCTCCAGTGTAGTAGGAGTCATCGTCGACGGTGGCGTTTGGCTCCTGGGCTCCAGCATCTGGTTGCGACAACCAGGTATAGAAAGGGAGAAAAGGGGGGAGCAAAGCAACCGTGAGTACTCATCCAAAGTACTCGCAAGCAAGGATCTACACTACATATGCATGGGTATCTGTGTAAAGGGGCAATATCGGTGGACTGAGCTACATAATGCCAGAATAAGAGGGGGATAGATAGTCCTGTCAAAGACTACGCTTCTGGCAGCCTCCATCTTGCAGCATGTAGAAGAGAGTAGATGGTAAGTTCACCAAGTATCATCGCATAGCATAATCCTACCCGGAAATCCTCTCCCCGTTGCCCTGTTAGAGAGCGATCACCGGGTTATATCTGGCACTTGGAAGGGTGTGTTTTATTAAGTATCCAGTTCTAGTTGTCATAAGGTCAAGGTACAACTCCGAGTCATCCTGTTACCGAGGATCACGGCTATTCGAATAGATAAACTTCCCTGCAGGGGTGCACCACATTTCCCAACACGCTCGATCCCCTTTGGCCGGACACACTTTCATGGGTCATGCCCTGCCTCAGAAGATCAACACGTCGCAGCCCCAGCTAGGCACAATAGAGAGGTCAGCACGCTGGTCTAAATCCTATGCACGCAGGGGTCTAGGCCCATCGCCCGTTGCACACCTGCACGTTGCGTACGCCGCCAGAAGTAGACCTAGCCTCCCTTATACAAGAGTAGGCGTTCCGGTCCAACATGGCGCGCGCCGCTCAGTCGCTGACGTCAAGAAGGCTTCGGCTGATACCACGACGTCGAGTGCCCATAACTGTTCCCACGTAGTTGGTTAGTGCGTATAGGCCAGTGGCCAGACTCATATCAAATACCAAGATCTTGTTAAGCATGTTATTTTGAAGTAATCGCGGACGCCGACCAGGGCCAGGCCCACCTCTCTCCTAGGCGGTCTCAACCTGCCCTGTCGTTCCGCCACAAAGATCCACATAGAGGGCCGTCGGGAAAGTATGTCCTTTCATCCCCCAATCCGTGAATCAACCGCGGGTACCCAACGAGCCGACCCGACTTTAGTTACCACAGGTATCATATATTATGTATATAAGTATATACCCGTGATCACCTCTCGAGTGATCACGACCCGATAGTATAGCATGGCAGACAGACAAGAATGTAGGGCCACTGATGGAATACTAGCATCCTATACTAGGCATTTAGGATTGCAGGTAAAGGTATCAACAGTAGCAGCAAAGACAGGCTATGCATCAGGATAGGATTAACGTAAAGCAGTAACATGCTACACTACTCTAATGCAAGCAGTAGAGAGAAGAATAGGCGATATCTGGTGATCAAGGGGGGGGGGGGCTTGCCTGGTTGCTCTGGCAAGTAGGGGTCGTCAACAACGTAGTCGATCGGGGCACCAGCAGCAGCGTCAGTCTCGTAGTCTAGCGGAGAGAAGAGGGGGAAGAAACAATGAATACAATGCAAACAGATGCATAACGATGCATGACATGTCAAGTAACGGTGCTAGGAGTGCCCTAACGCGGTAGGAGGTGATACCGGCGAAGGGGGAAAACATCCGGGAAAGTATCCCCGGTGTTTCGTGTTTTCGGACAGGTGAACCGGAAGGGGAAAGTTGCGTGTTCTCTATGCTAGGGATGTGTGGCGGACAAACGGGATGCGTATCCTGATTCGTCTCGTCGTTCTGAGCAACTTTCATGTACAAAGTTTTTCCATCCGAGCTACGGTGTATTTTATATTAATTTTCAAAGATTTAATCATTTTTAGAATTTACTTAATTATTTTAAATCAACATTATCCAGAATAGTGCATGATGACATCATGACGTCAGCAGTCAACAGGGCGTTGACTGGGTCAAAGTGACGTGTGGGTCCCGCATATCATTGACTGTTTAGTTAATTAACAATAGTTAATTAGGTTAATTAAACAGGATTAATTAAGTTAATTAATCAATTAAATTTATTATTATTATTATTATTTTTAAATTGTTTTTTTATAAACGTTCTGGGGGCTGGGCACCACGTTTCATTCGCCCAGGGTGCCGATGCGGGTTAACGGGCGCTGGGTGCGGGCGTAGCCCGAACGGGCGCGTGGGGGGGTGTGGGCACGCGGGCGTGGGTGCGGCCACGAGCGCCCGCCGGGGCAAGCCCGGGCACTGGCCTCGGGCGCGGCTAGCGCAGCGGCCGCCGTCGGTTACGGTAGGGTGGACGGGGCAGCGAGGTAGGCGGCGGTGGCGCTGGCAAGGCCACCGGGCGCGGCAGGGGCCAAGCGGCGCGACGGAAGGTCCAGCGGGGCGCCGGCAATGGGCAACGATGCAGCAGGCAACAGCGGCGGGCAGCGGCGCGGCGGGCAGTGCTAGATCGGCAGCAGTTCGGCAGGCGGCAGCGGGATGCGGGCGCCAGTGGGTGAGCCAGGTGCGGCGGCAGCAGCAGCAGAGCAACGGGGCCGACGAGCGGGGCTGCTGCAGCGAGCGAAGGAGAAGGGGTCCGCGGGCGCGATCGGGAGCGGGAGGGCGGAGGCAGGGGCGCTGGAGTGCTCCGTGAGCGGGCGCGGCCACGCACGAGCGGGCGAGTGCGGGGCTGCAGTGGTGGTGGCGGAAGCGCCGCAGCACAGCGGCAGCTGCTGCAGCTCGCGGCGGGGCGTGGTCAAGAGCGGCAGGGGGCGACGGCGCACGGTGAGCATGGGGGGCGAGGGAGAGAGGATACCGGGGCCTCACCGCGGGGCTGTAGGGCACGTGGCAAAGGTGCTTGAGGTGGGGGACGGGGACGACGCACGCAGGGGAGGCAGTCCGGCGGGGAAGGGTCGGCGAGGTGGCCTCCGGCGAGGTCCAGGCGGCGGCGTCGATGTCCAGGGGCGACGGGGTCGTCGGGTCCTTGCCCCTGATCTTGATCCAGATCGGGGGGAGAGGAGCGGGCGATGTGGGGAGTGTGGGTGCGGTAGGTTAGGGTTTGGGTGTCGTGGGGGGGGGAGGGTGTAGTGGAGGAGTGGGGCGTCGGTTGGGCCGGCTAGGCGGCCTGGTGGCCTGCTGGGCCGAAGCCTAGTGGGAGGGGTTCTCTCTTTTCCTTTTTTGTACTTGTTTTGTTTTCTGTTTTTATTCCTTTTCTTTTATTTATTTTATTTTACGGTTTTCTTTATTCTAGAGCATCTTAGCATTTTCTAAAACAAATGTTTGCTTCACAATAATTACCTATGTGATATTTGGCACTAACCGAACATTTTTGTTTTAATGTTTGAGAACTTTGATTGTTTTTCAAAAAATTGAAATTTGTATTCGAATCGTTTTGAACTAACGTGAGATTAGCGACAGTAACATAACTGACGTGGCATCTTTAGCATATATTTATTGTAGCTTAATTATCCGGGCGTCACACTGAACCCGCAAGTTGATCACCAAAACATACATCAAGTACATCACGTGAATATCCCATGGTCACCACAGATAAGCACATGCAAGACATACATCAAGTGTTGTCAAATCCTTAAAGACTCAATCTGATAAGATAACTTCAAAGAGAAAACTCAATCCATTACAAGAGAGTAGAGGGGGAGAAACATCATAAGATCCATCTATAATAGCAAAGCTTGTGATACATCAAGATCGTGCGAAATCAAGAACACGAGAGAGAGATATCAAACACATAGCTACTGGTACATACCCTCAGCCCCAAGGGTGAACTACTCCCTCCTCGTCATGGAGAGCGCCGGGATGATAAAGATGGCCACCGGTGAGGGATCCCCCTTCGGCAGGGTGCCAGAACAGGGGCCCAATTGGTTTTTGGTGGCTACAGAGGCTTGCGGCGGCGGAACTCCCGATCTAGGTTATGTTCTGGAGGTTTATGTATTTATAAGAATTTTTGGCATCGGTCTCACGTCAGGGGGTCTCCGAGTCGTCCATGAGTTAGGGGGACGCGCCCAGGGGGTAGGGCGCGCCCTCCACCCTCGTGGACGGCTCGGGACTCTTCTGGCCCAACTCTTTTACTCCGAGGGCTTCTTTTGGTCCATAACACAAAAATTGGCAGGTCAATTGGACTCCGTTTGGTATTCCTTTTCTGTAAAATTCAAAAACAAGGAAAAAACAAAAACTGGCACTGGGCTCTAGGTTAATAGGTTAGTCCCAAAAATCATATAAATGCATATAAAACACCCTAGATGGATAATATAATAGCATGGAACAGTAAAAAATTATAGATACGTTGGAGACGTATCATACGTAAATTATCAAATCTGTTGTGCACATATTATCATGTTATTTATAGAGAAGTTGCTAGGGAGTATGTTTGAACAACTTTTTTCTCCATGTCAAAGTTATCACGTTTGTATGTAATTTACCAGGTCTGTGGTACGTAAGTTATCATGCAATTTACACAGAAGTTACCAGGGTATGTTTCAACCAACTTTTTTCCTGGGTCAAAGTTACTGCACTATCTGTATGTAAGTTATCAGGTACCCGTGCAGAAGTTATCGGGGTGTGTTATTGATCTTAGTTGGTAATCATACACATAATGTTTGTAGTGTACTTGGTTGTTGAGGTACCTGCTTGATGTGTATTTATCCGGTTGCGCTCATAAAACTTTCTAATTTACTCCCTCCGTTCCTAAATATAAGACTTATATTTAGAAACGGAGGAAGTAGTATTCATGCATGATTGGGTTGCTAGTGGGATCAGTGCGCACCATATCAACGAAAAACTGCTTAAGAAGGAAAGAGCGGGCGGCGTCATCAAGGTAAGAAGGAAATAATTTAAATGGAAAGCGGGATTAAAAGAAAAGAGTGGATGGGGTCAGCGTAATTAGAAGGGAAAACGGCGGTGTTCAAATTTCGGATGTTAGAAATTTAGCATTCTTGTTTTTCAAATTCCCCGAACATTTTCAAGAACATGAACATTTATGAAATTTGTGAACATATTTTCTAAGTGGGAACATTTTTTGAAATTCACAAAGATTTTCTATTTTTTTAACAAAAACTAAACATGCTAACATTTTTAAAAATTTGGAATTCTACAATTTTTGAACTTTCAAACATTTTTTTGTAAAAGAAGCAAACAATATTTGAACTTTTGATTTTTTATGAAAATTTTAAACAAAATTTTGAACCAGAAACATTTTTGAAAAATGATTAAATTTTTAAAAATGCAAAAGAAAATAATCCTGAACATTTGATAAAAAGAAAACATTCTTAAAAAATAAAAATGGGAAAAAATAAAAAAGGAAAGAAAAGAAACAACAAAATGGAAAAAAGGAAAAAGAAACTTGAAAAAAGAAAAAGAAAAAGAAAAAATAGTTCAGCAACCTTCTAGAAGGTTCCCGAAACCAAAAAAATAGGTTAGGAACTTCCAGAACATTCCCAAAACCGAGATGTGTGAATGCGCACCTCGCTGCTGAATGGGTCGGCCCGTGTAAGTCGATCACGTGTGCGGCGCGTCGACAATTTGACGCAGAATGCACCAAATAGGAAATCGCAGGCAGGGGTGCTGGCACGGGCATGATCCGTTTATCTTTTTCCAATTTTTTTACTCTCTCCATTTCAAGATAAGTGTTTTAACTCTAATATAACACAAAGTTGAGACACTTATTTTAGGACGGAGGGAGTATATATTAGCCCCCAAAACCACCCAAATAGACCCAAAAACTACCAACATCGAGAGATGTGCCGGTGGACCGACCTGTTTTCTTGTTGCGCCATGCCTACGCCAAGGCAGCGCGGCACAGGCATTTCCTATTTAGGACTACAGGCGCCCGTTACAGTACATTTCAGCAAACGGGCGCGCCTACAGCCTCACCCTTCGCCACAATCTGGCCGGCCCATCATTTTCTTCTTCTGTTTCTAAAAAAAAAAAAGATGCGCAAGTGGGAATCAAACTGGGATTCGATCCGGCGACCTCCGAGTATCCTCTGAGGCGCGATAACCACCCGACCACCACACCTTGACGTGATTAGATAGATGTTTCTCCTATTTTCTTCTTCCGCCTCTTTTTTCCTTTCATTTCTTTTTTATTTTTCCTGTCCTTTTTTTCCCTTTTGTAATTCGTGAACTTTCCTTCAAACAGATGAACTTATTTCCTTTTCAAAATGCATGAACTTTTTTTCAATTAGATGAACTTTTATTTGAATTTGATGAACTTTTTTCCTCTTCGATGAACTTTTTCCAAATTTGATGAATTTTATTTTCAAAATCGATGAACTTTTCTCAGATCTGATAAACTTTTTTCAAATTCAATGAACTAGTTTTGAAATCCGATTAAATTTTTTAAAATTCAATGATTTTTTTAAAATCAATGAACTTTTTTCAAATTTGTGAAATATTTTCAGAATTGGTGAACTATTTTTCAAATTTGATGAACTTTTTTTTCGAAATCAATGAACTTTTTTAAAATTGTGAAATATTTTCAGAATTGGTGAACTATTTTTTCAAATTCGACGAACTTTTTTCAGAATTGATTAAATTTTTTAAATTTTTATTCTTTTGAAAATTTGATGAACTTTTTTCTGAATTTCATGAACGTTTTTTAAAATTGAACTTTTATTACATATCTATGTTTTTCTTTTTCTTTTTTATGTCTTCTTTTTTGAAATGATTTATATGGTATAGAATTTATGTTAATGTTGTTTTTAGGGATATTGATGTTAATGATGTACTAGGAAAAGTATTAAATAGTTTGGTTTTTTTGTTTTTTTGTTTTTGATTGTAGATAGCTACGCGGTCCTGGTGCAGGGGTTTGTTACGCCGCTTCTTTCGGCCGTGTACGTTCGCGCGTGGGTTTGAATCCCACGTCCCGCAAATATTTTTCTGCCACGATCATATTTAGAGGAGGCTGTTTGGCCAGCCCGCTAGGCGACCCGTGCGAGCGCCACGCACGCAAAGCGGCGCAGAAAGCGCCGAATAGGACCTCCCCGCGGCACAGGCCGTGTATTAGGCGTGCTGTGCCTGGCCCGTTTAGGCCAGGCTGTGCTGGCCCATCTGGCCAGATCTGGCTTTGAATGACAATACCGGTGCCCGGACGACCGGACAGCCTATGCCTCAAAAGAGGCCTGCTATACACACGACGATATCCAGCGATTTAAAGACGATGCACAAGATCACATGCCCAGCAGCAGGACAGGTCCACCGTTGAATACAGTGTCGGCTGGATGTCGTGTATGCAGTGTCGTCTACAGAGCAGTTTCGGCCTCAAAAACGCCTAAAAGAAAAAATAGAGCCTACCCCTCAAAAAGAAAAAAAAAGGACGACCGGACAGCCTGGTCTTGCCGTTGGTGTAGTGTCAACACGTAGAGTGGAGCCTCCGTTTCCCGCACGTGGGAGGGAGGGTTCGCCGGCCCTTCACCGCTGCCCACGCAAGGCACTTCGGCGTCGCTTGTAATTTCTTGGAGAAGAGCTCCTCTCTATCCGCCCCCGCCCCCACCCCCACCCCCACCCCGGGTTCGGCCGAATCAATCCAAGGAAACGAATCACTGCCTACCACGCCAATTCCCCCGCAGATCCTCCGCGATTGATGAGTATTCCTCCCCCACTCTCTTGGTGGAGCGACTTGGATTTGGATGCGAGGGAGCTCCCTTCTCTCCGATCTCCCCGCCCCCCGTAAAGGCCTTTCGCCTCCCGCCGCCGGAGATAGTGCCATGGGCTAGGAACTCCACCTGCAGCCACCAGCGGCGGGCCGGAGCCTTTTCCGATCTGCCCGTATCCTCTTCTCGCTCTACAAGCCCCTCAGCTGTGTTGTTGGAACCTAGCTAGGAGTAAGTAGTATATCACAAGTGTTGGCAATACTATTCTACAGCTGCTGATTGGCCACGCGAATGCTGTGCCCGGATCCGGCTTATGTACAACTTTGTCCTCTTTAGTTAGTTTATTTAACTTGGAGGGCAAAGATTGGCTTAGTTGTGTGTGTGTCTTTTCGGGCGATTGTTACCCAGATAGTACTGTGCCAGCTTAGCTTCTTGTTTATCCTGGGTTACCATTTAACGTGAGTGCCGAGGAGACAAACTAAAGTTTTCATTTGTTCTTCCCATTTGGATATCCTATTTCGGGGACATATTCTTGGCAACACTCTGCCCTGTAAAAGATATTCTTTGCTCTGAATTGGTTTCCTTTGTGTTAATGTTACTAATAGTGGTGAGGAGGGCAGATATTACATATTCCCACCTGCCCAGCCAGTTGGAAACATGGGTTCCTCGCAGGAATCCACATTTTCATCCGCCTCAACTGCCGCACAAGTCAATGCTTTGGGCTTACTACCTGTCTATGCCAAGGAGCTTATTGCTGGTGGTGCAGCTGGTGCATTCGCAAAGACCGCCGTCGCGCCACTAGAGAGGGTAAAGATCTTATTGCAGGTATGGACTGCTTAATCCTTCAGTTCCAGTTCCGTTGCTTGTGGTGATTGCATGGGTATTTAGCTCCTTTATTAACGTAGGAGAACATGTCTTCTGTTCCTTTCTAGACAAGAACTCGAGGGTTTCAATCCCTTGGGATTCTCCAATCCTTGAGGAAGCTGTGGCAATACGAGGGAGTTCGAGGCTTCTACAAGTAAGTAAAGTGGAGAAAACGCCTTAAACTCTGACCGTTGAATTCAGCGTCTTGATTTTTAAGTTTTTACTGCTAAGTTCAGCATACTTATTTTGATATTTTATTTATCGTTCATGCAGAGGAAATGGTGCGAGTGTGCTTCGGATTGTTCCATATGCAGCATTGCATTACATGACATATGAGCAGTATAGGTGCTGGATACTGAATAATGCCCCATCAGTGGGTACAGGACCTGTGGTTGATCTCTTGGCTGGCTCAGCTGCTGGCGGAACAGCAGTTCTGTGTACCTACCCTTTAGACTTGGCTAGGACCAAGCTGGCATACCAGGTATGTACTACCCTGCTGATCATTGATTTTCTTTTTTGTATATGTAATAAAGTGTCTCTTCAATGGAAGTGCTATTGGACTAACTTCTTGATGGTCACATTGGCTCATGGTTATTCTTATTAATTTGCTTCACTAGGTTTCAAATGTAGCCCAACCTGTCAATTCATTGGGAAATTTTGGCCGCCAACCAGTATATAATGGTGTAAAGGATGTTTTTAAAACTGTTTACAAGGAAGGAGGTGTACGATCTTTGTACCGTGGGATAGGTATGTTGAGGCTATCAACTTGCGAAATCACGTCTCTTATAGCCTACTCAATCGGTATCACTTCAGCTAATGCTCCATACTTGCAAAGCTTTTATGTTGTAACAAGGGTGCTATAAATAAAGCTCAGGTGAATGCTTGGAATGCATATGCAACTACATATTTCATCCATATCTGGTATCACTGATTAATACTGTCACGCACTGGCATAGTGGTATTAGGTGACCATAAAAGCAATTGCGAGGGCTCAATATATGAGAGTAGTTTATGATGGGCTAACACATGAATATCCTGAAAAATTTGTTTGAAATTATGTACATTACTGTGCCCAACCTTGCGGTATTTGAAACTATCTACCACTTAGTGCGCTACATATGAAAAGTCATGTATTTAGATGTTATGTAAAACTCATCTGGCCCATAGCATTACACTGCATGACAATCAAATTTCAATTGTCTGTCAGGCCCAACCCTGATCGGTATTCTTCCGTACGCTGGCCTGAAATTTTACATATACGAGGACCTGAAATCTCGTGTTCCAGAAGATTACAAGAGATCTGTTATATTGAAGCTCTCTTGTGGGGCTTTGGCTGGTCTTTTTGGACAAACCCTCACTTACCCACTGGATGTTGTC
Organism: Aegilops tauschii subsp. strangulata; assembly: GCF_002575655.3. NCBI lineage: Eukaryota > Viridiplantae > Streptophyta > Magnoliopsida > Poales > Poaceae > Aegilops > Aegilops tauschii. The sequence goes on from NC_053037.3 coordinate 287,466,597, forward strand.
CGAAGGCAAATGCAGGTATAATTCACATTGTAGTCATGATAATCTATGGGGTTGTAAGTTTGATTGCAACTCTGATTCGCTTCTGACCTGTCATGTGTTCAGGTTCAGAACAAGCAGCCCCAGAATGCAAATGATGCCTTCCGCATAAGAGGAACATTTCAGGGTCTCTTTCTTATCATTCGGTGCCAGGGGTGGAGACAACTGTTCGCTGGCTTGAGCCTTAATTATGTCAAGGTAATTGAGGATTAGAGGTGGCAGATATTGTATACTCTCACTTTTTTTTTTGAATTGTATCTTAAATGTGTAACTTCTCTAAAAATCGATCCATTTCAGGTTGTCCCGTCAGTTGCTATTGGTTTCACGACATATGACATGATGAAAAATTTGCTGGGAGTACCTCCACGCGAGAAAGCTCACCCATTGACTGGTAACAGCAACAAATGAAGCAACATCGACCTATTTGCGTTGTGGGTCTCATTTGTAAGCTATGTTGCATATGATGGTCTTAATAGCAACTTAACTGTTACATTTGTAAGAATGACAGCCCAGTTGAGCATTTGAGCTGCTCTAGACTTGGATATGATTGTATACTGATTGTGCTTCTTGAATAATTGAATTGATAAATCATTTTATTTGTGATTGCCTTGCATCGGCAACACAATAAGAAAAATGTACAGTAGTTTTGAGCTGCGTTGTCGAACCATTCGCCCATAAGACATAGGTCAGCAAAAATGAAAAGGTGAACCCTGGCTAAGTATATGAATCAGTTCCCTATAGCCTCATTTGGCTCAAATCTTCTCATTGGCATCGCAAAGATCACATGAAGACCTTGAATTAAAAAAAAAGATCACATGAAGATCTTTGTCTACTTTGTTTTGGCAAGTTTTTTCCGCTTTCTTTTTGTGCATGTGAAAATCATGTTATCTACAGCATAGAACCAGAACTTGAGTGCATCGTTAAGTAACATCATATTAACCAAGGGAAATTACACTGAAGCCTTGAGAAAGAAATTGAATTAAATCCTTTGATTCGCATAAATAGGATCAAATCCATGAGTGACAGTAATTACACAAAAATGAAACACATTTTTTTGTTGCATCCATCAACATTAAGGACAATCCCAAAATGAAATAAATCACAAAAGAACACACAACTGCAAACTGTACAGCATCCATCCACAGCCACCCCATATGCAGACCATTCAGTTTTGATAAAGACAAATGGATAAATCTGGCAGCTGACACGGAACTAGTCTTTCTTCTTGTCAGCTGGGGAGCAGAACCTCTCAAAGATCATGGCGAAGAATCCAAGGAAGTCGATTCGGTTCTTGGGGTTGTCTTTCTCCACCTCCCGTTTTTCTTCTTGAGCTGGAGCGTCAGTTTCGGCAGCAGCCTCGACTGGAACTTGAGTTTCATCCCCGGTTGTTTCCTGCTGCTGCACAGCTGCTACAACAGCCTGAATTTCTTCCACGGCCTGGTCTAGGATGTTTGAGTCTTGGGTCTTGTCGGCAGAGGTCTCGCCTTCTTTTGCCTTGTCCTCGGCCTCGGGCTCTTTCTCTTTGGATTCTGTATAAATAAATCAAAGATGATCCAAATCGTCAAAACATTACTAGTATTAGAGAAGTTTGATGATGCAGCAACAAACCAGGTATTTGTCAGGAAATATCTTGTTACAACTAATTGTACAAATTAGACTTGGATCAAAAGTTTTTACCACGTTTTCCCAGATGTAAAACCTCAGCAACTTTCTCCATGACTTCTGGGTGGTTCTTCACCTTGTCGAGGACCGAATTGACTTTCTCCATCACATCAGGGTTGCTTTTCACCTTGTCTTTCGCCTTGTCGAGCATCGAACTTAAGGCATCCATGTCCTTCTCTCCTTGTTCTTCTTCTTCTTCTTCTTCTTCTTCTTCACTTCCTTGACCTGAAGAAACTAACTAGTGTTAAGAGACTATAGTTGGCATTTCAACTGCAAAAACTTTGGTATTATCGATTTGATGTCATGCCATCAAGAAACTGTAAAGCCCAAAGTTTGCATATGGACGAGACGGATCTTAATAGTAGTTGGAGAAACATTAGGAGACCTTGGTAAATCGGATCTCTCAACAAGATGAAAGAGATTGAGAGACAGAAGCTTATCTAGTATAGGTATAGTATAGTATAGGCTGAATCAATCAAACTAGTGAAGAGGAGGAAGAATAGAGCCTTACCAGTTGGAATCTTGAGATTTGAGAAGGTTGCAATAAATGGGGAAAGCTAAGGAGACAGAAGGAAGCCGAGAAGCACGACCTTCTAATAATTTGTAGGAGAAGAGAAGCTCAAGAATTCTGGGTTTGGATCTCCGAGGCAGGCCAGGTCCTCCTTGATCTAGATCAGGAGAAGCAGGCTAATGTTTTGGGCTGGGCACTATATATACAGAGACTGCCGATGCCGAAGCATGATACAACTGGTAGGGCAGGGCGGGGCAGGAGGGTGACAGCTAAATACACTACTTCTTACCCACTGCCAAATTGCAAGCATTGATTGATTCTAGTATAGTGGTTGGTGGGCATTACTGCTCGCTCGCACGATGCAGAGTATTTGCATCATACATTACAGAGTGTCATTTGGTCCAACTGGGTCAAATAAAATAGGGGTACACATCAATGTTCTTCTGTCTTCTTAATAATAATATATTAAATACAGCAATATATTTCTACATTTGTTTTACTTGATCCGCGGACATAAGAATATACGACGTAACAGTTGGATGTTCCTGCCCTGCGTTATTCAGGAGTTTTGTTTCTGTTTCCATGCTGGACGAATTAAGGATTTGGTTGCACGTACAATATGCGTGTGTATCAAGGTCAACTAACCATCTGGCGCTAGCACATGGACGCCAGCTAAGATGACACAGCAAGAACATTGGGTCCTTGAGCTGTAAACTGTCTCTTCATCAGAAAGAAAGAAAAATCATCCGACAAAGTCTCTGCTCACAATCAGGGATGTTCTGAATAGTATTTTAGCCTATAAACATCGCTTCTTTGCGATTTCGGATCACGAGTGGCCCTCTATTCTATTCTATGGAGAAAACACAAGCTGGAAAACGCTAGTATCAGCTACTCCAGCGTCCTGCACAATCATTGTGCATAAAGTTGCTTTTCCTTGCAAGTAAAGCTAAAGACAGGCCGCCAAAAAATAACTGGAAGCAAATCCTCTGACGTATGGCCCGCTGCCGTTGCGCCACTGACTCGTGGGCCCGGGGCCACATGTTAGTGGGCATCACGGCACGTCAGAGGAGCCGCGTCCAAAATAACTATGAAATGCTCAAAACTAAACTCTAGTTTGATGGTTGGGCCGCCGAAATAGTAACCTCTCAAGCCATCATTTGGATCAAGTTTTAACATAATGCTCCTATTTATTAAGTTCACAGTATCAAACATCCAAAACTCAAATAAACATGGTACCGTTAGAAAAAAACAACATGCATAGTGTGATAAATCTCACATGATCCATTCGCATCAACCTACTCTGGGAATCATGGATGGAATTAACTTGTGCAATCACTACCTGTTACGTCACCCTTTTGTAATTGATCACATGCCTCGTTGATTTCCTTCTAAGGCCGTATCGGAAAAGGATGTCTCGCCTATACACAGACTAGCGTTTCCCCCCATTTACCTATGCGTTTTATGCTTAAGAAAGCGCACAGTGAAGCAAACATCTAGTATGTTCAAGCATCTACTTTTGCAACGTAAAAAAGAGAGTATGTACTGCCTCCTGAGTGATGTACAGTATTTTTTCTGTATTTTGCCTAAACGTCTCTCTCAGTTTATAACTGTTTTGACCTAATTGGAAGGTGAAAGCTGAGCTGAATCATACTCCTATATAGGAGTATATATTTCAGGATATATTTTTCCATGTGAAATGTTCAAACAGAATCAACAGAAGGTGACAGCAATCGCAAGGAAATTTGCGATATTTGCAGATCCCGGAAATTTTCGTTTCAAGTGGCCCTGAATTGAATATTACTGCATGTACCTAGTTCCTTCGAGCGGCTTGTTTCTGAATGGCCTCCAACATCCTCCTTGGCTTTCTCAAGAATGCCTGAGCCCGTCTCCAGGATTGCTTCAATGCCGGCGTTCACATCCTCTTGAACCTTTGCTGCCCTCTCTTCAGCGTCTGTAGACCAGGCCCGAAGGTCAGGCAGGAGGAAATTATTAATGTTACATATAGCCAACTGTCTGTCAAGACTTGGAACAACCAATTTGGGAGAAATGTGCAATGCATTAAAAATTCTGAGAGCTAATATGAAAATTCTTAAATTACATCATTTCAACTCTGAAACATTATAGTTTGATTAAGTATTGCTGTTATATCCACCATCCAGCTGTCAGGTTGATGTCAGTGTCGAAAATGTTGTTCTTCTGGCCTAAACGCAAAACTGTTTTCAGAATAAGTATTTCTGTTTTCTGAACCTATTTATTCATCAGAAAAATAAAAGGATACATTAGCGATTCTATTTTCATTTACTTGACTGGCGTGATGTCTTTTACTGAACTGACCATGGGATTTGAGCAACCAAAAATACTCCTAGTGCCTGTGTCGGTTAAAACTCTACTTCTATGAAAGGTTCAAGAGCTGAGATGAAGAAGAGGTTTGTTGGAAGCCTTAAAGGCATTCTTGAAACGAAATGACTAACCATTCTTGGCTGATTTGATGCTTCCTGCAAGGGCACCAAACCCACCCTTGGCGCCATCGAAGAAGTCGTTCTTCCCACGGCTATCTTTGTCCTTCTTGGGCGATGATGCATCGGTGTTTTTCACTTTCTTGGAATTCTTGCGCTGGAAAAACATTTCGTTCTGTGCTTCCTCTTATACTGCAAAAGTTGGTGTAGACAAGAGCATGTATAAAACAACATACCGCCTGCAGCGTACTCAAGAATGCTACTGTAAATGCTAATTTGTACTGATTTGCTAGTCCATTGTTGTTGCATCGGATCTAATTCTGAATAGCTCGTGCCTTAAAAGGTAGTACAAGATGAAAACAGCGATCTCCTTGTAATAGCTGGCTCAGTTTTGAATTTTGAAAAAATCCATGGTTGGTTGTCGTGAAGCATTATTTGTATTGCCTCATGTACCAACCAGGTCCGTTCATGGTTACTGAAATTTCAGAGAGGGGCCCAAGCAAAATGCGCCGAGACTCGAGAAAAGATAACATCAAACAGAAAAGAAAATGATCCGTCCATCTAACCACTTATATAACTCATTAACACCAATCCAATCATTCCAAAAGGCGCTAGAAATAAAAAAGAAAAAGAAAGGAGGAGAGCAAGAGATATCTTACCTACTTTCCTGGGTACGATGAGAAAACGGAGAGGGGCTGCAGCAGAGGAGAGGAGAAGAGGGACAGGGTGAGGGGATGGATATGCAGAGGAATAAAATGCTCCTCCCTTTATGGCTTCCAGCATGGAGTCGTTGCTTCAATTCAATCGGATCCGGGCGCCCCAACCCGCAACCGTCGGCTTCGAATTTCTTGGTCTTTCCTGGCTAAAACTTATGAAACTGGTCATTGCATTTCTTTACTAAACCAACAACACGAGATCAAAACGCGGTTATTAGTTTATATGGCTTCTGTGTTGACTTAACCAGCGCAACCATGTTTATCGCCGAGTGATGAACACGTTTATGTGTATAGGATTTTTTGCAGGTAACAGAAAAATGTAAGTTGAGGCTGAAGTGCTGCACAAGGAGTCTCGTTAGCCAATCTCGTGCACTCACTTTAGCGTGTACGTCGCAACACAACACAGACTTGAAGCAAATAGTTTTGTCCGAGTCTTCGCGGATGGATGGTTTGTATACCCGTCGCTATAACGGACCTGAGCTCCAATTTGCTAGGATGTTTCTTCTTCGGATAAAATCTTCTCACGATTTGTCTTGCTTGTTTTTTTTATTCGGAAACATCCTAGCAAACCTGTTGTAACGACGAGTAGCGTATGACAGAAATGGACATGCTTTTAATTGGAGCCATATTGAAAGAAGATGAGATGTGCTGATCGAACCAACACGTGTGTATCGGCCGTGTTCTCTCACGCATTGAAGCGTTCCCTGTGACTGAGGACATGTGTTTATCAACAACGTATTTGACGGTCACGCTCATCTGGTCGGTTACTCGATTGCGTCATCGGATATTTTTCCCCGTTGTGAGACGCGCGTACTCCATTTGCATTCACAGGGGTTGCCAACCTCCCAGGATGCATGAGCTGACCATGCTGTATTTCAATCTGGAGCATCAAAGATGTACTGAGAAGATATCAATTACACTCAATCTTTACACCAGCATGACTCAAGAGCATCAAGGATGCATGCAGTCAAATTATTACCACCGCCGAAGAGCCCAGATAGTTCCCATTACCATCCCGGCACAGTGCAGCAACAACCCCTCCATGTCTGTTTTTGGCAACTGCTCTGTCCGCATTTAGCTTCAGGGCACCATCCATCAAGGGTAGCCAGCGCTGGGATTGTACCACTGAAGTCGGCTGCACGCTGGACTTGACTACCTCCCCTGGTAATTGATCATGCTCAGAGATAAAATTGTTCACAAATGAGATGGTCTGGTATGGCGACTGGAAGATTGCCTTATATACTGCTTTGCTTCTGGCATCCACACCGCACATAGAGTTACCACCATCTGTGTGAAACTAGTGTGATCTAGTGTATCATAAAGCTCGAACAACCAGTTCTTTGCACTCGGCTCCATGTTTTCTGTCATCTTTGAAACAAGGGTCTCACTCGAAAGAGCCCGTATGCATCTGGACATGGTGCAAGATAAAAGAGCATGTCGCCATGAATCGACTACTCCGCAGAGGGGGCACGCCCGCTGGTTTATATTTCGTTTTTGGAGCACATCGGTTGTAGGCAGGGAGTGGCGAGCCAGACTCCACAGAAACACTGATTTTTGAAGGGACATTGAATTTCCATAGAGTTGTCCAAGATTTCTCCTCTCTGTCATTTGTTGAAGACCCGACTCTGCCCTCTAGCCATTCTTCCCTCCGGACTTTGGTTTTGATCAAAAATTTGTATGCGGATCTACATCGTGTCCATGGGCATGAACACAAAGTTCAAGGTCGACTCCCACTTCTTCAATGCATAACCTTTCATTCACTTCTCGCGTTTGATGAAGTTGCAGTGTGGAAAAATTTTATCTGGCAAAATACCAGAAGAGTATGACTCATGAAAACTTTCGAGTTCACACGTATTATGAAAGGCATAGGTTCAACCCATCAAGGCATCTTAGGAACATATACCACAAACTTCGGAGTAAATATTACAAGCTCGAAAGAAGAGCATTGTTCAAAATCAGATGATACAATTTACCAAAGGCATTATATACCCATGGAAAGGCTCACAAGGTTATTCAATAGGAAGGACACTGTCGGATAAAATCCAACAAAGGAACCGATGGTCCACAAAGGATCTGATGTGAGCATCAGTACTCAACCAGAGGAAGTAGAATGCCAGGAGATCTGATTATAGAAACAACTGACTAACTCAAAGTTCAAATGCAAAAGAATTATGATTTCCAACTCAGGGGGGGTCAGAAGCAACGCTCTGATCAAGGATGGATAAGTTGAGTAGGCTTAGGGGTACAATCGATGGCAATTTGATAGGTCGAGATCCAGCTCACGTTTAAAATGACGTCTGAGCCGAAAGAATGAATTCTAGGATATGATTGAGGATTGCGAGCATTCGCAACAAATTGAATCAACGGACTCAAAATGATAATGACAAGAGATGCCAATAAGATTACGAGACTTATGGGATTAACCATAATGCAAGCAAACAAGAATTTCGAGAGCAATAGGCTCCTGAGGATTTTCGGAAGATCGAATAGTATTTTGAAGACTATTGTGGAATACTTGAATCAACTGGGGATGACCGGATACTCGGTAAGTGCGAGAATTATCCGTAGGGGTATTCAGGTGACAAAGAACAGCAAGGCAGTAAGCTCAAAGGATTCTCGGAACAACAGAGAGAATTTCGGGGTATCTTGTAATAACAAGATCAACTGGGAAACATTGTATGAATGGCGAGTATACGTGGTTATCCATAGGAGTTTATCGATGAAAGAGAATTGCAAAAGCAATGAACACAAGTTCTCGGGTTATCAGCGGAGAGTATCTTCAGGGTCTTCACGTGCAGCAGACGATCATCAGTAATAAAGGGCTCTCCGGGTGAAAGTGATAACGAGATCCTAATGTTAGATTTAGTAAAATTCACTTAACCCGAATAGAAGAGAGATCAGAGTCCCAGAGTATAGACAAGGAGTAAAAGGTCCTAATACCACCCAATGGCGACGTGGGCCCGTAAGACACACAGCCATGTTAGTAGAAGTTTTGTAATGTCTAGACTTGACTTCGGCCAAGGAGTGTGGAAAGGGGGATTCCTACAGGCAGTTGGCTCTGATACCAACTTGTGACGCCCCCGATTTGACCGTACACTAATCATGCACGCAAATGTGTACGATCAAGATCAGGGACTCACGGGAAGATATCACAACACAACTCTAAAACATAAATAAGTCATACAATCATCATAATACAAGCCAGGGGCCTCGAGGGCTCGAATACAAGTGCTCGATCACAGACGAGTCAGCGTGAGCAACAATATCTGAGGACAGACATAAGTTAAACAAGTTTGCCTTAAGAAGGCTAGCACAAAAGTAGCAACGATCGAAAAGGCAAGGCCTCCTGCCTGGGACCTCCTAACTACTCCTCGAAGCCGAACTCCATGTAGAATCATCCTCGGGATCTCTAGTTCCTGGACTCCAGCATCCGGTTGCGACAATCCGGTATAGAAAAAGGGAAAAGAGGGAGAAAAGCAACCGTGAGTACTCATCCAAAGTACTCGCAAGCAAGGAGCTACACTACATATGCATTGGTATATGTGTAAAGGGGCATATCGGTGGACTGAACTGTAGAATGCCAGAATAAGAGGGGGATAGCTAGTCCTGTCGAAGACTACGCTTCTGGCCATCTCCATCTTGCAGCACGTAGAAGAGAGTAGATTGAAGTCCTCCAAGTAGCATCGCATAGCATAATCCTACCCGGCGATCCCCTCCTCGTCGCCCTGTTAGAGAGCGATCACCGGGTTATATCTGGCACTTGGAAGGGTGTGTTTTATTAAGTATCCGGTTCTAGTTGTCATAAGGTCAAGGTACAACTCCGGGTCGTCCTTTTACCGAGGGACACGGCTATTCGAATAGATAAACTTCCCTGCAGGGGTGCACCACATAACCCAACACGCTCGATCCCATTTGGCCGGACACACTTTTCTGGGTCATGCCCGGCCTCGTAAGATCAACACGTCGCAGCCCCACCTAGGCTCAACAGAGAGGTCAGCACGCCGGTCTAAACCTATGCGCGCAGGGGTCTGGGCCCATCGCCCTATGCACACCTGCACGTTGCGTACGCGGCCGGAAGCAGACCTAGCCCCCTTAATACAAGCGCGAGCTTACGGTCCAATGCGGCGCGCGCCACTCAGTTGCTGACGTCAAAAGAGCTTCGGCTGATACCACGACGTCGGGATACCCATAACTACTCCCACGTAGATGGTTAGTGCGTATGGACCAAATGGCCAGACTCAGATCAAATACCCAGAACTCGTTAAGTGTGTTAAGTATCCGCGAACGCCGACCAGGGCCAGTCCCACCTCTCTCCTAGGTGGTCTCAACCTGCCCTGTCGCTCCGCCATAAAGTAACAGTCGGGGGCCGTCAGGAACCCAGGCCCACCTCTACCGGGGTGGAGCCACCTGTCCTTTCAGCCCCCTCATCAGCATCACTTGCGGGTACTCAACGAGCCGACCCGACTTTAGTCACCACATGTGTCATGTATATAAAGTATATAGTATATACCCGTGATCACCTCCCGAAGTGATCACGACCCAGTAGTATAGCATGGCAGACGGACAAGAGTGTAGGGCCACTGATGGAACACTAGCATCCTATACTAAGCAGTAGGATTGCAGGTAAAGGTATCAACAGTAGAAGCAAGGGCAGGCTATGCATCAGTATAGGATTAACGGAAAGCAGTAACATGCTACACCACTCTAATGCAAGCAGTATAGAGAAGAATAGGCGATATCTGGTGATCAAGGGGGGGGGGGGCTTGCCTGGTTGCTCTGGCAAGTAGGAGGGGTCGTCGACTCCGTAGTCGAACTGGGCAGCAGCAGGGTCGGTCTCGTAGTCTACCGGAGAGAAGAGGGGGAAGAAACAGTAAATACAATGCAAACATAAGCATGACGATGTGTGACATGACAATGAGCGGTGCTAGGTGTGTCCTAACGCGACAGTAGGTGGTACCGGTGAAGGGGGGGAACATCCGGGAGGTATTCCCGATGTTTCGCGTTTTCGGACAGACGGACCGGAGGGGGAAAGTTGCTAGTTCGATAGGTTAGGGAGGTGTGGTGGATGAACGGACTGCGTATTCGGATTCGTCTCGTCGTTCTGAGCAACTTTCATATAGAAAACATTTTCATCCGAGTTACGGTTTAAAAGATATGAATTTTCAAAGTTTATTTGAATTTCTGGAATTATTTAAATTAAGCAAAATGAATTATGACGTCAGCATGAGGCAATGCTGACGTCAGCAGGTCAACAGAGCGGCTGACCAGGTCAAACTGACCAGTGGGCCCCACCTGTCATAGACAGTGGGTTAACAGAAGATTAAACTAATTAATTTTTAGTTAATTAACTACTGGGCCCACCTGTCAATGAGTGATTAGATTAATTAATTAGTTTTAATTATAAAAACATTTTTCTTTTCTCTTTTTTTTTAATTTTGCGGCGGGGCCCGCATGTCAGTGGCTGGGCTGCCCAGTCAGCACGTTGACTGGGTTGACCCAGTCAACGGGGCCCACGGGGCCCTCTGGCAGTGGCACTGGGGTGGCCCCAGGCCAGCCACGTCGGCGGCCGGCGCCGGAGCGACTCCGGCGACCAAAACAGCGGCGGCCCGTCGCCGGAGTTGGCCGGAATCGCGCTACGGGGCTCGGGGAGGAGCGGGGCTAGGCCCATTCGAAAGAGCTCGCAGCGCCGCATCCAGTGGTGGCCGGGGCTTGGCCGGAATCGGCGCCGGCGAGCGGCGGAGGCGGCGGCGCGCACGGGTGCCCGACGGAAACGAGGCTACGGCGGGCTATCGAGCAAGCGGAGGGGCTGGGGGGCATCTACGCGAGGTGGGGAGTGCAACGGGCTTGAGCCCGTGACCAAAAGGTCACCGGAGCCTTGCCGGCGGCGAGCTCCGCGGCGCGGCGTTCGGGCGCGCGTGGGGAAGCAGCTAGGGGGCGCGCGAGAGAGAAAGGACAGGGGAGAAGGGGGAGAGGCTCACTGCGAGGCTGTAGGGAGACGGCAGTGTGCTCGGGGAGGCTCGTCGGAGGCGAAACGGAGCGGCGATCGACGGCGGCCGTGCGGGGAAGAAGAGCTCGGGGAGGTCGTTGCAGGGGCTCCGGTCTCCAACGGGCTGCACCAGACGAAGCAGCGGGCGACGGCGGTCCTTGGAGACACCTTGGGGCGGCGAGGTGGGTACGGTGGCCGTGTGAACGACGGTGAACGGCGGCGACCGCGTCGGGCGTGGGGAAGGGAGGAGCGGCGCGGATCTGGGGGGAAAGAGAGAGGCGCAGAGGCCGAGAGGAGAGCGGGGGCGAGTGGGAGAGAGGCCCGAGGAGGCGGGGGGGTGCTGGCGCCCTTATCCTCCCCGTCGCCGGCGAGGTGGTGCGGCGGGGACCGGCCCCTGTTCCGACCCCGGTCGGGGGAACAGGGAAGGGGGCGAGTGGGAGAGGTGGGCTGGGCCGGGGGTCGGCCCAGTTGGGCCAGGGGTCTAGTGGGGGGGCCTTCTCCCTTTTCTTTTTCTTTTTTCTTTGTTCTGTGTTCTTTTGCATTTCTTTTTATTTGTTTATTTTCTTTTCTGTTTTATTTCATTTAAAAGTATTTAGGTATCTTATAAAAATGTGTTTTCTCCACAATAATTATCAGTGCAATTTCTGGCATGGCCCGAACATTTTTGTTTAAATTTTTGAAAACTTTTATTTTCCACTTTAAATTTAATTGAAGTTTGAATTAGGAGTTTGAAAGGAAATGTGTTTCAAATGTGATCAAGCCCTGTTTAGCAACATGATTAGCTTAATCACAGAGGGTTACTGTAGCATGATTCTCGGGGTGTCACACCTGAATCCCAACCCATCTAAATATTTTGGTCGGGTCATGACATCCCAGGATACCCAGGCTGGTTTCCGTTCACCCTGTTTGCACCCCCACCAGAATTTTCGGATAATAGGTGCTCCAACAACGACGCCTTGGGAACAATGTATGAGTGCCTTTGTCACCAGACCCAACCACTATGGTCAGATCATGGGTTTTCATCCCAAAGAGGAGTCTGAGTAAATTGCCATGCAATGTCTTCAACAAAGGAATGTCGCATGAATAACGTCATTGTCAGGTTCAACCAATGAAAGTCATACCTAAGAATTTCCACCCTCGAACTCGAGTCCCTACACTAAAAAGCACCACCTAGCTAGCGTCGCCCCTGTGCTGCCAGCCTACCACCACATGTCAATCCATGACCGCACAGTTGCTCAAACGCATTGTCTTGGTGGACCTAACCGACGACAATGTTTGGGTTTAGTTGTAGCCTTTTCAAAGTAAGAGTATCGATCCCATAGGGAGCACATGAATCAGACTTTTGCCTCTAGTAGTGAATTATGTACCTTTATGCCTACAGATAGTTGTAGACTTAAAGAAAAATGAGGGCAGTAAATAATTGTGATTGGGTAATGAAGCGAACTTTGGAGTAAATAACATAAAAGTAAAAGTAAATAAAGAGCAATGACTAGAGTGACTGATGGAATGGCAGAGGAGGAAGGCGTTCTCAAGGAGTCTGGAATCCCCATTGGTATGTTTCTAACGCACCTATGCAAGGGCATAGTATGGAATGGATATTTGAACCACTGTTGGTGATTATGCTGGGCGAAGCCGGGTACAGTACACGTTCTACTCGGAGTAGACTACGTGCCATTCACGCCACTATCATAGTCTCCCCAGAGGGTTACAACTCATGATAATTAAGGGTTGCCCCATGGACGTGGCCTACCTAAGGGTTCTCCGTAATTCCCCTATCAATTGCAAACGTTAGGAGCAATGGGCTTTTACTGTCACCTTGAATTACCTTCACATCCCAACCCTCTATGACGATAGTGATATACTTCATGGTCATAAGGCACAAATGCTAATTGGGTCCCCTTCACAACATTCACAAAGTTATTAACTAAGCATTCAACAAGGAATCTCATATCTAAAATAATGTTTCAGATCCTACAGATACCAAGGTTCATCGATATCCCTGAGAACTAGGGTTCTACTCACATACGAAGATAACAAACATCATGACAAGGGTGATGGAATACATGGATGAATGATTCGAATAACACACAAGATGATCTAGTAGGGTTCTTGATGTTACAATGATAAGGATGTGGATGACGATGACGATGACATTGGTGATGATGTTGTAGTCCCCTTGTGCGCGAGGAGGACAATTCCCTTCTTCTCCTTGTATCCCTCCTCCGCATGAACTCTGGAGGCTAGGGTTATACCTTCTGGATGAGTTTCTGGTCGCTCTGTCCGTCTCATCCATGAACCGATCTGGCGGCGGCGATGGAACTACATACGACCTCCCATACAAGCGGGTGCGGTCGTATGGAACGCCGTCTTTTGCACTGGAGGCACAATGAGTTCTTCTTCTTCTTTGGCCTTCTTGCTTGATTATTTTATGGTAGGTGATTATCACTTTAAATACGTGATTCCACTACCATTTTTGGGGATTTCTTCCATTCTATGATAAATGGTCCAAAAGGCGTTACCCGAGGGATTATCAATAAAAAGAGGTGCGCGTATGCAGTAAAATTCCACAAAACCTATCATGTAAGCACAAAATACTTAGTAAAATCATCACATAAATTGGACTCATCACAGAGCAGCTAGTCTATCAACATAACCAGTCAACTTCACTATATGCTCACTCATTGAGGAACCTTATGCCATCTTGCATTCAATCAAGGCCTTGGTTATCTCAAAACGTTCGGTCCTTGCCTGCTTCTTGTATAGAGCATCCAGTGACCCAATTATAAATTGAGTATTTGATCGTTCAAAACGTTTCTATAGTTAAGGGTCAAATACTAGATTGGTTTTTCTTGCAAGTCAACATGAGGCACTGGACTGACTCATAATCATCATTACGAGCTGTGAAAGCATCTACAACTTCTTGTGGTGCATCTTTTGCAGGTGGATCACCCAGGGGCTGATCCAGCACATACTCCTTAGCACTTCTAAAACAAATCTCAGGTTCCAGATCCAATCCGCATAGCCTCCGCCATTTGCAGCCAATTTTTCTTTCTCTAACATAAGGGCTAAGTTGAACATATTGCGATCTACAACGATAAACACACGATTCATTGTTCATAATTATGTTGCACTGGTGTTTAAACTAGAAAGTGAACTCTCACTCAAATCAATATCTATCATATTTGGTAGTGTGTGATTCAAGACCCTAATCTTATTCTTAGTCATTGGTGTGAACATCACTAATGTCAAGAGTTTCGACCGATAGGCAAACTTTTATCGATCATATCTTCATATGAGTCTTGTTCATTTTTTGATGCTTTATGCTCCGAGCTCAGAACGATTCTTCCAAAACTTCAAGACAACCGAGTGCTATCTGCATATATGGTCTGACCATTGATACGTCTCCAACGTATCTATAATTTTTATTGTTCCATGCTATTATATTATCTGTTTTGGATGTTTTATATGCATTAATATGCTATTTTATATTACTTTTGGACTAACTTATTAACCTAGATCCCAGTGCCAGTTTTTGTTCTTTCCTTGTTTTTGGGCTTCGCAGAAAAGGAATACCAAACGGAGTCCAAACAGAATAAAACTTCACGATGATTTTTCTTGGACCAGAAGACACCCAGGGGACTTGGAATCCAAGTCAGAAGAGCCACGAGGCGACGACAAGGGTGGAGGGCACGCCCTAGGGGGGGCTACCTTGCCACCTCCTCGGGACTCCTCTGACCTAACCCTTGGCCCTATATATTGACATATATTCCAGAACCACTAGAAGCATCCACGAAAACACTTTTCCACCACCGCAACCTTCTGTTCCCGTGAGATCCCATCTTGAGGCCTTTTCCGGCATCCTGTCGGAGGGGGATTCGATGACGGAGGAAATCTACATCAACTCTATTGCCCTTCCAATGAAGCGTGAGTAGTTTACCACAGACCTATGGGTCCATAGCTAGTAGCTAGATGTCTTCTTCTCTCTCTTTGATTCTCAATACCATGTTCTCCTCGATGTTCTTGGAGATCTATCCGATGTAATCTTCTTTTGCAGTGTGTTTGTCGAGATTCGATGAATTGTGGATTTATGATCAGCTTATCTATGAATATTATTTGAATCTTCTCTGAATTCTTATATGCATGATTTGGTATCTTTGTATTTCTCTTCGAATTATCGCTTTGGTTTGGCCAACTAGATTGGTTTTTCTTGCAATGGGAGAGGTGCTTAGCTTTGGGTTCAATCTTGCGTGATTTCACCCAGTGACAAAGTAGGGGTAGCGAGACACGTATTGAATTATTGCCATCGAGGATAAAAAGATGGGGTTTATATATATTGCATGAGTTTATTCCTCTACATCATGTCATTTTACTTAAGGCGTTACTCGGTTCTTTATGAACTTAATACTCTAGATGCATGCTGGATAGCGGCCGATGTGTGGAGTAATTGTAGTAGATGCAAGCAGGAGTCAGTCTATTTTACACGGACGTGATGCCTATATTGCATAATCATTGCCTTGGATATCGTCATAACTTTGCACTTTTCTATCAATTGCTCGACAGTAATTTGTTCGCCCACCATATTATTTGCCTTCATGAGAGAAGCCTCTAGTGAAACCTATGGCCCCGGGGTCTATTTTCCATCATATTAGTTTCTGATCTACTATTTTGCAATCTTTTATTTTCAGATCTATAAACCAAAAAACCCAAAAACATTTTATCTTTTGTTTAGTTTTATTTATCTCTTTCAAATCTAACCTTTGCAAGTGACCGTGAAGGGATTGACAACCCCTTTATCGCGTTGGGTGCAAGTGTTTGATTGTTTGTGCAGGTGCATCGATTGGGGACTTGCATGTTTCTCCTACTAGATTGATACCTTGGTTCTTAAGTGAGGGAAATACTTATCTCTACTACGCTGCATCTGTTGGAAATATGCCCTAGAGGCAATAATAAATGGTTATTATTATATTTCTTTGTTCATGATAATCGTCTATTATTCATGCTATAATTGTATTGTCCGGAAATCGTAATACATGTGTGAATACATAGACCACAACCTGTCCCTAGTAAGCCTCTAGTTGACTAGCTCGTTGATCAACAGATAGTCATGGTTTCCTGACTATGGACATTGGATGTCATTGATAACGGGATCACATCATTAGGAGAATGATGTGATGGACAAGACCCAACTTAAGCATAGCATAAAAGATCGTGTAGTTTCGTTTGCTAGAGCTTTTCCAATGTCAAGTATCTTTTCCTTAGACCATGAGATCGTGCAACTCCCGGATACCGTAGGAGTGCTTTGGGTGTGCCAAACGTCACAATGTAACTGGGTGACTATAAAGGTGCATTACGGGTATCTCCGAAAGTGTCTGTTGGGTTGGCACGGATCGAGACTGGGATTTGTCACTCCGTGTGACGGAGAGGTATCTCTGGGCCCACTCGGTAATGCATCATCATAATGAGCTCAATGTGACTAAGGCGTTAGTCACGGGATCATGCATTGCGGTACGAGTAAAGAGACTTGCCGGTAACGAGATTGAACAAGGTATTGGGATACCGACGATCGAATCTCGGGCAAGTAACATACCGATTGACAAAGGGAATTGCATACGGATTGATTGAATCCTCGACACCGTGGTTCATCCGATGATATCATCGTGGAACATGTGGGAGCCAACATGGGTATCCAGATCCCGCTGTTGGTTATTGACCGGAGAGGCGTCTCGGTCATGTCTGCATGTCTCCCGAACCCGTAGGGTCTACACACTTAAGGTCCGGTGACGCTAGGGTTGTAGAGATATATGTATGCGGAAACCCGAAAGTTGTTCGGAGTCCCGGATGAGATCCCGAACGTCACGAGAGGTTCCGGAATGGTCCGGAGGTAAAGATTTATATATGGGAAGTCTTATTTTGGTCGCCGGAAAAGTTTCGCGCTTTATCGGTATTGTACCGGGAGTGCCGAAAGGGGTCCGGGGGTCCACCAAGGGGGTCCACCAGCCCCGGGGGGCCACATGGGCTGTAAGGGGTGCGCCTTGGCCTATATGGGCCAAGGGCACCAGCCCCAAGAGGCCCATGCGCAAGAGATAAGAAAGAAGGAAGAGTCCTAAAGGGGGAAGGCACCTCCGAGGTGCCTTGGGGGGGAAGGACTCCCCCCTGGCCGCACCCTTCCTTGGAGGAAGGGGCAAGGCTGCGCCCCCCCTCTCCCTTGGCCCTATATATAGTGGGGGGGAGGGAGGGCAGCAAACTACAGCCTTGGGCGCCTCCCTCCTCCCCTGCAACACCTCTCTCTCTCTCTCTCTCTCTCTCTCTCTCTCTCGCAGAAGCTTGGCGAAGCCCTGCCGGAGACCCGCTACATCCACCACCACGCCGTTGTGCTGTTGGATCTCCATCAACCTCTCCTCCCCCCTTGCTGGATCAAGAAGGAGGAGACGTTGCTGCACCGTACGTGTGTTGAACGCGGAGGTGCCGTACGTTCGGCACTCGGTCATCGGTGATTTGGATCACGGCGAGTACGACTCCGTCATCCACGTTCATTGGAACGCTTCCGCTCGTGATCTACAAGGGTATGTAGATGCACTCCTTTCCCTCGTTGCTAGTAGACTCCATAGATGCATCTTGGTGAGCGTAGGAAAATTTTAAATTATGCTACGATTCCCAACAGCATCATCCTTTCCTCTTCAAGGAAAAAACCAACGCAAGCTCAAGAAGTAGCAGGAAGAATTTCTGGCGCCATTGCCGGCGCCAAGCCTCCCAAGTACCCATCATAAACTCTCATCTCTTGCATTACATTATTTGCCATTCGCCTCTCGTTTTCCTCTCCCCCACTTCTAAAATGATTTTCAAAAAGATTTGCCTTTTTATTCGCCCTTCTTCCGTTCATCTTTTCGTTTTCCCTTATGTCTTACTTGGTTTGTTTGCTTGTTTGCTTGGTATAATTGTGTGTTTATTAAAAATCAGAAGCAAAGAGTTTAGGGATCCTCATCCACTTGCTAATCTTTTTAAATGACCCAACTATGATGAACCAATTGCTAGTGAGTTGAGTGCACTAGATTATCTTTATGAAATTTTGCTTGAAATCCGTGAATCTGGAAATTGTGATGAAGTACTTTATGAAGTGATTCACGATAGATCTTTGAATGAAAAGCATGATTGCGATGATGTTATTATAAATTCTATTAATGTCAATTATGTTAATGATATGCAAAACCCTAAGCTTGGGGATGCTAATTTTGCTATGTCTACTACTTGTTGCAATGATCATATTGGGGTGATTCTTCTTATGATCGTGAAAATTTATTTAAGCCCCATGATGAATATGAGATTGATAATAATGTTTGCAATAATATTGAAAGTGGGTTTGGAAGAGTGTCAACTTTAGATCCCACATATTTGGATAATGTTCAATCTTACGAAGTTTTTGGTAAAAGTGGGTTCGGAGAGGTCATGACTTTATTTTATGATAATCCCACTATTCAGGAAGAGTGTCAACTTTGTATGGATGTGGATCATGAAGAGAAAATTTTATGTGATATTTATATTGTTGAATTTGATTATGATCCTGCATGTAATTATTATGAGAGAGGAAAATATGGTTGTAGAAATTTTCATGTTACAAAATTACCTCTCGTTATGTTGAGATTGCTATTGTTTCTTTCTTCTTCCTTGCATATGGTGGTTTTTTGCTTTTCTTGATAATTTGTTTTCTTATAAAATCCCTATGCATAGGAAGCATGTTAGACTTAAACTTGTTTGTCACATGTTTTATGATGCGCTTTTTGTGTTTCAATTGCTATCTTTCATGTGAGCATCATTAAAATTACCAATGCCTAGCTAAAAGGCTTTAAAGAAAAGCGCTTGTTGGGAGACAACCCAATATTTTTCTTTTCTATTTTTGAATAAATAATTCATATAGCATCTGGTTAGATGCTTTTTTGTGTTTTAATTAGTGTTTGTGCCAAGTAAGACCTTTGGGATGGCTTACAGTGATAGTTGATTTGATCTTGCTGAAAAACAGAAACTTTTGCGCCCAGAAAAGTAATTCTCATTTTTTATAGAAGCGTGCTTTTGATCTGATTCTTTTTGCACAAGATTGGTAGACAAATTGCCCACGTTGTCACAATGTTTCATAATTTTTGGAGTTACATAAGTATTCGAAGTTTACAGATTGCTACAGACTGTTCTGTTTTTGACAGATTCTGTTTTCTATGTGTTGTTTGCTTATTTTGATGAATCTATGGCTTGTATCGGGGGGTATGAACCATGGAAAAGTTGGAATACAGTAGATATTACACCAATATAAATCATTGTTGAGGAAATCGTTAACTGCTAGCTGCTCGGTTGGCTGGCGAGTAGGGGATTAATAGGCTAATCGGCAAGTTAATCGTTCATTTAATCAATTAGTCGGACGATTTATCGGTTTATCGGCTACTCGGTGACCCTACGAGTAGGGATTAATCGGGAAGTTAACTAGTTAATAGGACGAATTCTTGAACAGGGATATAAATAAAGAATGAGTTCACAACAGTACCAAAAGTGGTGATTTATTTTCTTATACTAACGGAGCTTATGAGATTTTCTGTTGAGTTTTGTGTTGTGAAGTTTTCAAGTTTTGGGTAAAGATTTGGTGGACTATGGAATAAGGAGTGGAAAGAGCCTAACCTTGGGTATGCCCAAGGCACCCCAAGGTAATATTCAAGGACAACCAAGATCCTAAGCTTGGGGATGCCCCGGATGGCATCCCCTCTTCCGTCTTCGTCCGTTGGTAAAATTTACTTGAGTCTATATTTTTATTCACCACATGATATGTGTTTTGCTTGGAGCGTCTTGTATGATATGAGTCTTTACTTCTTAGTTTGCCACAATCATCCTTGCTGTACACACATTTTGAGAGGGACACGCATGAATCGTGATTTATTAGAATACTCTATGTGCTTCACTTATATCTGTTGAGCTAGGCAATTTTGCTCTAGTGCTTCACTTATATCTTTTTAGACCACGGCGGTGATTTTATTTTGTAGAAATTATTGAACTCTCATGCTTCGCTTATATTATTTTGAGAGTCTCTCTAAACAGCATGGTAATTTGCTTTGGTTGTGAATTTAGTCCTAATGTGATAGGCATCCAAGAGGGATATAATAAAAACTTTCATATAAAGTGCATTGAATACTACGAGAAGTTTGATTCCTTATGATTGTTTTGAGATATAAAGATGGTGATATTAGAGTCATGCTAGTGAGTAATTGTGAATTGGAGAAATACTTGTGTTAAAGTTTGTGATTCCCGTAGCATGCACGTATGGTGAACCGATATGTAACGAAGTTGGAGCATGGTTTATTTATTGATTGTCTTCCTTATGAGTGGCGGTCGGGGACGAGCGATGGTCTTTTCCTACCAATCTATCCCCCTAGGAGCATGCACGTAGTACTCTGTTTCGATGACTAATAGATTTTTGTAATAAGTATGTGACTTCTTTATGACTAATGTTGAGTCCATGGATTATACGCACTCTCACCCTTCCACCATTGCTAGCCTCTCTAGCACCGCGCAACTTTCGTCGGTGCCATATACCCACCTATTACCTTCCTCAAAATAGCCACCATACCTACCTATTATGGCATTTCCATAGCCATTCCGAGATATATTGCCATGCAACTTCCACCGTTCCGTTCATTATGACATATACCATCATTGTCATATTGCTTTGCATGATCATGTAGTTGGCATCATATTTGTGGCAAAGATACCTTTGATAATTTTTTGTACATTTCACTCTTGAGTCATTGCACATCCTGGTACACCGCCGGAGGCATTCATATAGAGTCATATCTTGTTCTAAGTATCGAGTTGTAATTCTTGAGTTGTAAGTAAATAAAAGTGTGATGATCTTCATTATTCGAGCATTGCCCCATGTGAGGAAAAAATAAAAGGGGCCAAAGAAGCCAACAAAAGAAAAAGAGGCCAAAGAAGCCAAACAAAAGAAGACAAAAAAGGAAAAAAAAAGAAAAAAAATGAGAGAGAAGAGAGAAGGGGCAATGTTACTATCCTTTTTCCACACTTGTGCGTCAAAGTAGCACCGTGATCTTCATGATAGAGAGTCTCCTATGTAGTCACTTTCATATACTAGTGGGAATTTTTCATTATAGAACTTGGCTTGTATATTCCAACGATGGGCTTCCTCAAATTACCCTAGGTCTTCGTGAACAAGCAAGTTGGATGCACACCCACTTAGTTTTCTTTTTGAGCTTTCATAAACTTATAGCTCTAGTGCATTGATGTCGCTTGAAGCTACGTCGGTATTTACCCAAAGAGGAAGGGATGATGCAGCATAGCGGCTGTAGGTATTTCCCTCAGATATGAAACCAAGGTTATCGAACCAGTAGGAGAACCAAGCAACACAACGTAAACAGCCCCTGCACACAAATAACAACCACTCGCAACCCGACGTGTTAAAGGGGTTGTCAATCCGTTTTGGGTAACGGCGCCATAAATTGGTGCGTGGACGGGAGAAAGTTGTAATAGATTGAATAAATAGCTCGCAAATAAATAAAAGTGCAGCAAAGTTTGTATTTTTGGTTTAGTAGATCTGAAAATAAATGCAACAGAAAATAGATCGCAAAGGCAAATAATATGAGAAAGAGACCCGGGGACGTAGGTTTCACTAGTGGCTTCTCTCGAGAAAAATAGCAAACGGTGGGTGAACAGATTACTGTTGGGCAATTGATAGAACTTTGAATACTCATGACGATATCCAGGCAATGATCATTATATAGGCATCACGTCCAAGATTAGTAGACCGACTCCTGCCTGCATCTACTACTATTACTCCACACATCGACCGCTATCCAGCATGCATCTAGTGTATTAAGTTCATGAAAAAACAGAGTAATGCAATAAGAACAATGACATGATGCAGACAAGATCTATCTATGTAGAGATAGACCCCATCGTTTTATCCTTAGTGGCAACGATACATACGTGTCGGTTCCCCTTCTGTCACTGGGATCAAGCACCGTAAGATCGAACCCACTACAAAGCACCTCTTCCCATTGCAAGATAAATAGATCAAGTTGGCCAAACAAAACCCAAATATCAGAGAAGAAATAAGTGGCTATAAGCAATCATGCATATGAGAGATCAAAGAAACTCAAATAACTTTCATGGATATAAAAAGATAGATCTGATCATAAACTCAAAGTTCATCGATCCCAACAAACACACCGCAAAAGAGTTACGTCATATGGATCTCCAAGAGACCATTGTATTGAGAATTCAGTGAGAGAGAGAAACATAGACCTGATAAAAGAGATAAACATAGACATGTTGTTTGGCATGCCTGTTATTTCAGTTAAAATAGGAGATCACTGTTATCATGGTTTATGTGACATGGGTGCTAGTGTGAGTGCTATTCCTTACACTTTATATCAAGAAATTATGAAAGACATAGCACCTGCTGAGATAGAAGAAATATATGTTACTATTAAACTTGCTAATAGAGACACCATATCACCAGTTGGGATTATTAGAGATGTTGAAGTCTTGTGTGGGAAAATTAAATACCCTACTCATTTTCTTGTCCTTGGTTCCCCACAAGATGACTTTTGTCCCATTATTTTTGGTAGACCTTTCTTGAATACAGTTAATGCTAAGATAGATTGTAAGAAACAAACTGTTGGTGTTAGCTTTGGTGATGAGTCTCATGAGTTTAATTTTTCCAAGTTTAGTAGAAATCATCATGAAAAAGAATTGCCTAGTAAGGATGAATTAATTGGTCTTGCTTCTATTGCTGTTCCACCTACTGATCCTTTAGAACAATATTTGCTAGACCATGAAAATGATTTACATATGCATGAAAGAAATGAAATAGACAAGGTTTTCTTTGAATAACATCCTCTGCTTAAACACAATTTGCCTATTGAAACTCTAGGAGGTCCTCCTCCACCTAAAGGTAATCCTATGTTTGAATTAAAACAATTGCCAAACACTTTGAAATATGCTTATCTTGATGAAAAGAAAATATATCCTGTTATTATTAGTGCTAACCTTCCAGAACATGAAGAAGAAAGATTATTGAAAGTTCTAAGGAAGCACCAGGCTGCTATTGGATATACTCTTGATGATTTAAAGGGCATTAGTCCCACTCTATATCAGCACAAAATTAATATGGAACCTGATGCTAAATGTTGGGGATATTACCACTGGGCGTAAACCGGCTAGGAGAGGCCGGGTTAACCCCATGAGTAGTTCATCTGTATCTGAAGTCCATGAAGAAAGACGGTGACGCTTCAAGTAGGCCCAGGGCCCAAAGCCGGTTTAAGGCCTGTAGACATAAACCGACATTGATATGTAAACTTGTGTTGTAAGATAGAAGTAGCAGAGACCGAGCCGGACACGATTATGAGCCAGCCTCGGGATTCTATAAACCGGCGGGCGTCAACCCATGTATATAAGGGCACGACCCGGCGGCGGTTCAAGGACAACAGACAACAACTCGAGACTCAGGCAAAGCGTATTCGCTCCCTGGTCATCAAAACTCCATCAATTCCATCACAACTAGACGTAGGCTTTTACCTTCATCGTAAGGGGCCGAACTAGTATAAAACTCTCTTGCGTCCCTTGTCCGCTTTAACCCCTTTAAGCTAACCCGTAGCGATGGCTCCACGACTAAGTCCTTTCTCTAGGACATCTGCCGTGACAAAACCACGACAGTTGGCGCCCACCGTGGGGCTATCGCACGATGGTTTCAAGTTCTTGGAGGGCAACTTCGAAGGACTCAAGGGTTACGCTGTGGGCCGGATGACTAAGAGTCGTCGTGGCAAGCTCTACATCGACGATGCAGGCTGGGGCCCCGAGGCCGGCTCAATCGAGTACGGGTACCAGGTCCCCTTTGGTGGCATACACGTTTTCATTGGCAAGATCGGCGAACCAGGCCCTGAGCCGGACATCTGCACTGACCTCGTCGAAACGGCTCAGCGTGCGAGATCTGCCCGGGTCAAGCCTGTCATGAAGCGTGCCTTCGTGGGAGTTATCCATGGAGGGGAATCAGAGGATAGATCGGAATCTGGTGGTGAGACCGTCGTTTATTCCGGCGATGAGTCATCGACCGGAGAGACCGAGTCGTTATATCAGTTACAAGATGGCCGGATTGGGGGCTGTTCCGATGGCGACAGTATTCCATACCCCTCTGATCCGCCAAACCGGGTTGCGATCTTCATGGCCGGTACGCAACCGGCGCTCCACTCTTCGACCGCAGCGGCGATGATTTTCGGATCGGCAGCGGCAGCAGCGGCCGGGGCAGCAGGCCCTGTGCGACCGCCAGCTCAGGTTTTATCTGATTTGTTTGACGCGTTGGCAACGCTGATGGCGGAGGTTAACCCGACGGATCAGGATGCACACAATGCGGAAATCGCGAAAGTGAAAGATCAGATCACCCAGGCCAAAGCCGACTTAGCAGCTGAGGATACCAGCATAGCCGCGGAGCGGGCCGCTTTGGATGCACAAGCTTATCGGATTATGCTGGATCAGAGTGCGTCGAACGAAGTTCTGAAGAGGAGGCACCGATCTCGCCTGCCGCCGGTTTATGACGCTAGAAATCTCTTTAACACCCCGGGAGCAGGGACCAGTAATCCACCGGTGGTAAACCGGGCGGAGGCACCTGGAGCAGGAGCGCCGGTTCAACCACGTTTGGTGGATCCGCCTCGTCAGAACAACATTGTAGCACCGCATGTCCCCACGCCACCGGGTCATTATTCTAACCCGATGGACAACATTGTCGCTGCCGCTTCACGGCTGGCGACCATCCTGATTGAACGCGATTCTCCGGTGGCGGTCGAGACGTGTCGGGTTAAGGAGCTTCTTCAGACATCTTTGGTTCAATAGGAGGCTTATTCATACAGCCGCGATCGGATTCATTCCACTCCCCGTCCAAGCCGGAGTTACAGCAGGCGTATGGATGAACCGGCAGTGTCAAGCAATGCGCGGAACCGTGATCCGCCCCGTGGCAATAACCCGGCGGGTGGTGCTGGTGATGCTCAGGAGGTGGTGGACCGGGCTCGGGCACGCAGGGAGGCCGAGTTAGCGGCGCAGCATGAAGCCCGTCAGCTTACTCTGGTTCGTCCAACCACATCGGTGGAACCAGGAGTTA
Source organism: Aegilops tauschii subsp. strangulata (assembly GCF_002575655.3). Taxonomy (NCBI): domain Eukaryota; kingdom Viridiplantae; phylum Streptophyta; class Magnoliopsida; order Poales; family Poaceae; genus Aegilops; species Aegilops tauschii. Next base: position 287,492,104 of record NC_053037.3, read on the forward strand.
CCTCTAGTTCTTTGGGAGTGCCATTTCTTGTCCCAGCGTTGCGCAATGTGCGCCTGCCCAAGGATTTCAAGGGCCCGCGCAAGGTGCCGAATTACACCGCCGATTTATCCCCTGAAACATGGGTCGAAAGCTATGAGATGGCCATGGAGATGCTGGATGTGGATGATGCGGCATGTGCGAAATACTTCACCATGATGTTAGAAGGGATGACCCGCACTTGGCTAAAGAGCTTACCGGCTAATTCTATCAGGTCATGGGCCGAGTTGAGAGCCCGGTTTATTCAGAATTTCAAGGATACATGCAAACAGCCCATGTCGATTGTGGACTTAGCTGCCTGTGTCCAGGAAGAAGGAGAGTCAACAACCCATTGGGTGCGCCGGGTTTCGGAGATTTTGCATTCATCAGACCGCATCAATGCTGGCACCGCAGTTTTAACATTGGAAGGCAACTGCCGGTTTGAACCACTGAAGTTGAAGTTGGGACGACTCAAACGTCATTGTAATGATATGGGAACCCTCATGGCTGCACTGGTGAAGTATGCCGACTCTGATAGTACCAAGGATCCCGAGTCTGACGATGATAAGACAGGGAAGGGAAAGAAGAGCGGCAACGCCAAGGGGCAGCACCACAACCCGGTGGGTCATGGAAACGGTGGCAAGCGTAAAGCGGACCACGGTTTAGACTTTGTGGCTAATACTATACACATGACAAGGGCCAGCGGTGTAAGGGTAAACCGCCCTGGCGCGGTGGAGGGCCAAGTCCTAATCCGGACCATTTGTCTTATCTGTTGAACCAGCCCTGTCCAAAGCATGGGACGAAGGAGGAACCGTCCACGCACCTCTGGAAAGATTGTTACATCATGCAAGAATTCAAAAATTCTGATTCTTTCCGGTATGATCACGGACCAGGAGGAGGTTCGGGCCCCGGGTCTCATGGGCCGGGTTATGGCAGAGGAAATTCCGGTTCAGGTTTTCACGGTAATCAGGGTGGACATAATAATCAAGGTAATCAGGGTAACCAAGGTGGCTATAATCATCAGGGCAGTCAGCAGCAGCAGCAGCAACAGTTGGGTTACCAGAGCAACCCGAAGTAGTTGAATAGCAGACAATATCATGTTTTCACCACTAGCTTGGACAAGCGCGATCAGAAGCTTCATAAAAGGGTGGTGAATGCCGTTGAACCGGCGGTGCCCCGTTATTTGCGCTGGTCCGAGCAGCCGATTGTGTGGAGTAGAGAGGACCATCCACCTCGGGTTGATAATCCGGGTCATCTGGCTCTGGTGGTGGCACCTCAGGTGGGAGGTTATAAGTTCACTAAGGTACTCATGGATGGAGGGAGTAGTATCAATATCCTTTATTATGAAACTTTCCGTCGCGTGGGGTTAACATATAAAGATCTTAAACCGTCCAATACGGTGTTCCATGGTGTGGTGCCTGGTAAGTCGGCATATCCTGTTGGTAAGATAGCTCTGGAGGTGGCTTTTGGAGATGAGCATGACTCGAGATCAGAAACCTTGACCTTTGAGTGGTGAAAATCAGAAGCCCGTATCATGCCCTATTTGGACGGCCAGCTTATGCTAAGTTTATGGCACGACCTTGTTATGTCTATCTACATCTCAAGATGCCGGGTCACAAGGGAACTATAACCGTGCATGGGAGCCGCAAGATTGCTCTGGAATGCGAAGAAGGTGATGCGGCTTATGCTGAGTTGGTTTGTGCAACAGAAGAGTTGAAGTTTTACAAGGACAATGTTGATTCGGCAGATATGACTTCGTTGAAGAAACCAACTACAGAGCATGATCCGGCCCTGAAGTTTAAATCGGCTGATGAGGCTAAGCTTGTTGACTTCGTGCCTGGCGATTCGTCCAAGCAGTTTAGCATCAACGCTAACTTGGATCCAAAATAGGAAAGCGCGCTCATCTAGTTCATCCGTGAGAATCGGGACATCTTTGCATGGAAGCCTTCTGACATGCCTGGTGTACCGAGAGAACTCGCTGAGCACACTCTCAATGTTGATCCTAAGTATAAACCGATCAAGCAGTTTCTCCGCTGGTTCAATGAAGAAAGACGCAAAGCTATTGGAGAAGAAGTAGCCAGGCTCTTGGCGGCTGGATTTATCGTTGAAGTATTCCATCTTGAGTGGTTGGCTAATCCGGTGCTGGTCCTCAAGAAGAATGGCACTTGGCGTATGTGTGTAGACTACACAGATCTTAACAAAGCTTGTCCAACAGATCCTTTTGCCCTTCCCCGTATTGATCAAATTATTGATGCTACGGCGGGTTGCGAGCGTTTAAGCTTTTTGGATGCATATTCTGGTTATCATCAGATCAAAATGGCAGTTAAGGACCAGGAAAAGACAGCCTTCATAACTCCCTTTGGGGCCTTCTGCTATGTGTCCATGCCCTTTGGGCTCAAGAGTGCCCAGGCGACTTATCAACGGTGTGTGCAGAATTGTCTTCATAAACAGATCGGCCGCAATGTTCACGCCTATGTGGATGATATTGTGGTAAAATCAAGGAAGAAGGAGACATTGATTGATGACTTGAAGGAAACCTTTGATAACCTGCGGGTTTATAAAATGATGCTTAATCCGGCCAAGTGCGTCTTTGGTGTACCTGTAGGCAAGCTCTTGGGCTTTTTGGTGTCTAACAGGGGCATTGAAGCTAATCCGGAAAAGATCAAAGCCATCACCTCCTTGGCTAAACCGAAGTGTATCAATGATATTCAACGTCTGGCAGGCCGGATTGCCGCGTTGAGCCGGTTTGTCAGTCGCCTTGGCGAGAAGGCCATCCCTTTGTATCAGATGCTGAAGAAAATGGATAACTTCGTCTAGAGTGACGTTGCTAATGAAGCATTTGAAGACTTAAAGTGGCAGCTAGCTAATCCGCCGATTCTCGCTGCTCCGGTTGACAAAGAACCATTGTTGCTATATGTGGCAGCTAACGCTCGGGCTGTTAGTGTGGCTATTGTGGTGGAGCGCAAGGAGGCAGGAAAGGAATATCCGGTTTAGCGGCCGGTTTACTATATCAGTGAGGTACTTATTGAATCCAAGCAGAGGTACCCGCATTGGCAAAAATTGGTGTATGGGGTTTTTATGGCAAGCCGGAAGCTCAAGCAGTATTTCCAAGGTCATCCCATCACGGTGGTCAGCTCTGATCTGTTGGGAGATATAATCCAAAACAGGGAAGCAACTGGCCGGATTGCTAAGTGGGCTATAGAGCTCGGGCCTCACGGGTTGAAATACATACCCCGAACGGCGATCAAATCTCAGGCACTTGTGGATTTCATCAATGATTGGACAGAATTACAAGCGCCAGAGGAGAAGCCGGATCACACTTATTGGACTACTCATTTTGATGGGTCCAGGCAATTGGAGGGCTCGGGGGCTGGAGTTGTATTAACTTCCCCACGAGGTGATAAATTTTGTTATGTTCTCCGTTTAATGTTCCCTTGCACTAACATTGTAGCTGGATATGAGGCTTTACTCCATGGTCTTCGGATGGCTAAGGAGATGAACCTAAGCCGAGTTAAGTGCTTCGGTGACTCGGATCTGGTGGTTCAACAAGTGTCCGGCACTTGGGATTCCAAGGACCCACTTATGGCAGCATATCGTCGTGAGGTGGATATTGTTGCAAGTCACTTTAAAGGTTATCAGGTGGATCATGTGGACCGGCGGAAGAATGAAGCGGTGGACGCTTTAAGCCGCTTGGGTTCCCAACGTAAACCGGTTCCACCTAATGTCTTCCTGGATGTTTTGCATAACCCATCTGTCAAGCTCCCTAGTGAAGAGGATTTGGCTGTTCCTGATCCGGAGGCTCAGTTGGCGGCGGCTCTTCATGTTATCCCGGATTGGACGGTCCCGTATCTGGCGTATATGAACCGGGGCGAGTTACCAGAGGATGAAACTTTGGCCAGGCAGATAACCCGGCGGTCCAAGTCCATGACTATTATCAATGGAGAGTTACATCATTGCAGTGTGACAGGGGAGTTTCAACGCTGTGTCTCTCCTGAGGAAGGCCGTGAAATTTTGCGTGAGATCCACGAAGGAGATCGTGGTCACCACGCCGGTTCAAAATCTTTGGTGGCCAAGGCATTTTGTCACGGTTTCTATTGGTTGACAGCTCATGCTGATGCCGAGGACTTGGTCAAAAGATGTGACGGCTGTCAGAAATTCTCAAGGCGTGCTCATGTACCGGCTCAAGAATTGAGGATGATTCCAATCACCTGGCCGTTTGCAACTTGGGGGCTGGATATGGTTGGGCCTTTCAAGAGGTCCAAGGACAAGAAGACCCACCTTTTGGTGGCGGTTGATAAGTTCACGAAGTGGGTGGAGGCAGAGCCAGTTAGTAAGTGTGACGCAGCCACGTCGGTTCAATTCATCAAAAAGGTGATCTTCCGGTTTGGCTTTCCACACAGCATTATAACAGACAATGGTACCAATCTGTCAAAGGGTGCCATGGAGGAGTTCTGTCAACGTGAGCACATCCGGCTTGACGTGTCATCAGTGGCTCACCCCCAGTCCAATGGTCAAGCGGAGAGGGCCAATCAAGAGATGTTGAGAGGCATCAAACCCCGGCTTATGGTTCCTTTGCAACGAATGCCGGGTTGTTGGGTTGAGGAGTTACCTTCTGTGTTATGGAGCATCAATACCACACCCAACAGATCGACATGATACACACCATTCTTCATGGTTTACGGAGCGGAAGCAGTTCTTCCTAGTGACATCCGTCATGACTCGCCTCGTGTAGCGGCATATGTTGAAGCTGACAACGAGAAGGCACGGCAGGAAGCTCTTGACCTGTTAGATGAGGAACGTGACATGGCAGCAGCCCGTTCGGCGATTTATCAGCAAGATCTGCGTCGTTATCATAGCCGCCGGGTTAGAACCAGAACCTTTCAAGAAGGTGATTTGGTGCTTCGGCTCATCTAGGATCAGACGGATATGCACAAGCTACCCCCCCTTGGGAAGGACCCTTTGTGGTCAGCAAGAATCTACACAACAGGTCGTACTACCTAATCGGTGTTCGAGAGCGCAAAGACTCACATAAATCGGAGGAGGAGACCAACCGGCCGTGGAATATTGCTCATCTTCGGCCTTACTATACTTGAGCTATAGGCTCTGCTTATGTACATATTATGACAATGTATATATTATGATCAATACAATAAACCGGAACCTCAGCTAAAACGGGGTATCTGTTGTTTTTCTTACATCATGTGTGGTTACATGGAGCTTACAAAGCGGCGTCCGGTTTACCCCTTGATTTAGCTTCTCAAAGCTTCATATTAGATCACTTGGGGGCTTGGTCGTATCCGAACCATAGCTACACCTCTTGATGGCGTAATGCCACAGCATCACTTGGGGGCTTGGTCGTATCCGAACCATAGCTACACCTCTTGATCGGCATAATGCCAGCATCACTTGGGGGCTTGGTCGTATCCGAACCATAGCTACACCTCTTGATCGGCGTAATGCCACAACATCACTTGGGGGCTTGGTCGAACCCGAACCATAGCTACGCCTCTTGATCGACGCAATGCCACAACATCACTTGGGGGCTTGGTCGTATCCGAACCATAGCTACACCTCTTGATCGGCGTAATGCCACAGCATCACTTGGGGGCTTGGTCGAACCCGAACCATAGTCACGCCTCTTGATCGGCTCAAAGCCACATCAGTCCGGGGCCAAAGAGAGTGTTGTAAAACAACAGCTCAAACATAGGCACCCACTGAGCACAACTAACAATGTTGCTTGGGATTTCTTTGCTATCGAATTTAGGGCCTGGCAGCCCGTAAAAAGCCTCGACTACAACGGTTTTCATTTACCTTTTGCTAAGCTTTCTTTGTTTTCATAAGATTTGTGATGTTTTTTAAACCGGTGTTTATCAACCCGGTTAGACTGTCAACTACAAGTTGTCAGTACATGATCAAATTATAATCCGGAGACTATCAGCCCGGTCTGGTTTTGACTCAAAGTCACCCGTATGGAATAAACCGGTGTTTATCACAGCCCGGAACGGTTTTATGATAAACCAGCATCATATAACAGGAGTTACCTCTACTCCGGATTAGGATTATTACCCTCATTACAAAGTTGGTCAGCCGTCACTATCCCTAAAGGTCACAGGTATCATATATTTCCATATTTGGTTATCTTTTACAACCTTGGTTATAAACCTTGGTCATATATATATTTGGGTATCATGACCCGCCCGGTGGTAAACCGCCAGGGCGCTTTAAGCTTCTTATCTGCAGGAGCAACTTGAACAAGTAGCTATGGATTATGAACATCATATCTTAAGCATGGCGGATTAGCACGCATCAATTGCAGATAAATATGCACGAAGGCATAATAGACCAAGTGTTTTAACTAGCCTATTACAAGGCGTTTCAGTGCCCAAAGGGATAATTGTTTCTCAATAAGCATTACAGCACGTGAAAAAACTAAACCGGCCCCCGGATTATGATTGCTTATCAGCTTGACCTGACGGCTGCGGATCATCTTGCACCGGTTCATCTTCTTCGTCCCTACCCAGCGGCTGGAAGTCAACAGTTGTCCAGTCGATCCCAGTTAAAGCTTGGAACACAGCTTCGTCGCTTATAAGGGTGGACGGTTCAATATCAGGGGCATAAGTGTGCTTACGGATTGGAGGGATCAGGTTTTGAGCCTCAGGAGTTGGTGCAGCAACCCGCTTGTTATTGGTATCATAACTCGCCTGGTAATGTGAAAGATCAGCCTCTTCAGCAAGTTGACAAGCCAGTGGACGTACTTCCCGGTTTATGGCGCGGAGATCTTCAGTGCAAAATTCTGATCCGTCTTCTTTTAAGCTTGGGTAGCCTTTAGCCACGTCCGTCGGATCAAGATCAGGCACCCATGCTTTTGCCCGGGTTAGTGCGGTCAGAGCGCCAGCCATTGCAGCAGACCTCTTCAGCTCTTCTACCCGAGCAGGCAACATAGATAGCCTGTCTAAGGTATCTTTGATTAACGTCGGGGGCGGCTTATTGTGAGAAGCGGTGCAGATAATTCATTGTGCGCCGGTATACAGTTGCTCTATCAACGTGTAGGCAGCCTCAGCTTCTTCTGAACATCAGAGCCCAGATGACTAATGCGAGTTCCTGCATCATTGCAAACATCAGTAAACCGGCAACGCATGGGAAGATATGTTGAAAGTATAAAGCAAGGATGCTTACCGAACACAGCAGCAGTCATGGCATGTATCTGCCACTTTACACCAGTCAGCTCGTCTACCACCGGTTTGAGAGCTGCTTCTGCGTCTTCAGCTCTTTTCCGTAAAGCGGCTTTCTCTGTGTTCCAATCCGCCCGCTCCTTGGCGAAGCTCTCCTTTAGCTTTTCCATAGCGGCTAAGGTGCTTGTCAGCTCATCTTTTGCTTTGGAAGTTTCGGCCTGTTGGGACTTGATGTTCTCTTGCAGATCAGCGGTTTGGCTTTCCTTCTTGCTCAGTTCAGCCTATAAAGAGACATATACATAATGAGTTGACCGTACATATTTGAAGTACCAAGCACATAACAAGTTATGCCCTTAGTACTTGGGGGCTAATGCATATTTGCTCTTACTCAGAAATTTTTACAAGTCCCAAGCACAATACAAGTATTAAGCTTGGCACTTGGGGGCTAATGTGTATTTGCTGATAAAATGCTGATATGGGAATTCTTCTACAAAGTCCCGGTTTATCTTTATAAAGTTAAACCGGCCCTTGGGGGCTACATCAGTGAAGTGAAGATGCATTGTTGCAAACATGAAATTGTTACTAAGTTCCGGTTTAACTTGGTATCTTAAACCGTCACTTGGGGGCTACTGGAGTTGATGAGCTGCAAGTAAATATAAGAGAGAAACACTTATGAAAGTTACCTCATATCGCTCCTTCATCAAGTTTACCAAACTAGCTTCATAATCACGGCTGGTATACAGACGGTTCAAGAAGCCAGAGTGAATGTCTTGAGCGTTGAGATGGGCATAGCTTGATAAATCGGCATTCCATTTGCCTTTGCCGATAGCAGAGAGATCGTCCTTGGCAGTATGCTTGGACAAAGCAACAGGATTGCCAGGAGTGGTGTGGCCAGTGCCAGTAATCATAATGTCATCATCTTGGTCATCACCAGCCTTCTCTGGAGTTGCCGGTTTGTCAGTATCCTTAGCTGGACAGACCGGTTTGTCAAAGGTTCGGGCAGGGCTGGTTGGCCGGTCTGCATGGCTTGTAGTGTCAGCTTGCACTTGTTCGGCAAGGAAGTCATGGTCTTGAGGCGGCGGATCATTAAGCATGTCGTCAGCGTCGGTTTCTTTCGGATCTGGAGTTTTTTCCGGTTCAACAGCTACATTATCATCGGCCGGTTTGCTTAACCGAGCCTTCTTGCCGGGTCTTGGTTTGGCGCTCAGAAAAGATAGACATGAGGATCAGTACAGTATGTAAAGATAACATATCAAGAATAAAGACACGTGCATAGCTCACCCAGGAACTGTCTTGAGGGGTGGAAGCTGTGTGGCCGATGACTCGCCAGAAGATGAGTGAGAAGTACCCTGATAATTTGAATCAGACGGGTTAAGAGGCTGGCGGAAACAACCTGCTTTGGGGCATGAAGTATCAATAGGATAAGAGACCTCCGATCGGCGTTTCCGAACCAGACTGTTCGGTAAACCGGCGGAGGTAACTACCTGGCCGCTGTGCCGGGTTGTACGGCGAGCCTCGTGCTGCTGCGTCTTCAAAAGAAAGTTTGGGTCCAAGTAAGCAAGAGGGTGAGAAAATTTTACTTTCCGGTTTTCTTGACGGATTTTTGATGTTGCCAGAGGATCTGAATCGGAGGAAAGAATGGTTACCTCTATGTCCTCAGCATGACTGCCTTCAGCGTCGTCCTGATAATAATCATTGTCAATGAGATGTACGAAAAATGAACCAAGAGAGTCAAGTTCTACCTCTGGTTCTGGATTACCCACATCGTCATCAGCTGGTAAATCGGAGGATGTAGTGGTCCTTCTCTTGGCAGGTTTCTTAACAACCATGGTCTTTGGACGAACTGGCTTGACCGGTTTGTCTTGCAGCTTCGCCGGTTTGTCTTGTGATGGTTTCTTATTCCAGAACGGATCATCACCCTGTCAGAAAATAATCACACTTTCAGAGAATATTTGGACAGGAGCAAATTCAGATACAAAAGATTATATGATTCTTACAGCTGGTGGTTTGTTGAAGATGCAGAAAGGGAGTAGTCCAGTTTGGGCACAGACGGCCTCCGGTTCGTTCAGTATTTTCTTTACAGCCTCAGTGACTTCTGCGTCTGTAAGCTGAATGTCAATGTGCCGCTGAGCATCCTTCAAACTCCCCGTGTACTCACACATCAAACCAGAGCGCCGGCATAAGGGCAGAATACTCCAGCTTATCCAGCAACGAGCAAGATCAACTCCTGTCAAACCGTTCTCCATGAAGGCTCTAAGCTTTGATAATTGGGGAGCATAGTTGGCCCTTTCTCTTGCCGTCAACCTTTGAGGAAAAGGATGTGTGTTGCTAAGGCGTTCAGGGTGGTAACCCGATAGGGGGTTTTCATCAGATGGAGATGTATCCATACAGTAAAACCAAGTCTGGTTCCACTCTTTGGGGTGACTGTGGAGTTTGGGATGAGGGAAGGTGACTTCCTTCCTTTTCTGAACCGCCATTCCGCCCAAATTCCGTATTGGGTCCATCTGAGAACTCTGTGCGATGGTTTAAGTGAAAGAAATCCCTAAACAGTTCGACTGAAGGTTCCTCTTGCAGATAAACCTCACAAAAGACTTGGAAGTGGCAGATGTTGGTTATAGAATTGGGACCGATGTCTTGAGGGTGCAGTTGAAAACTAGGCAGTACATCCCGGAAATTTTTTGAACCGGGAGGGCTAAAACCTCGTCCGAGATGTCAGCGAACACGACTACCTCTCCATCCTTGGGTGTAGGAGGATTTTCCGGACCAGGGACCCTCCAGTGGATAACATCTTTCTTGGCTAAAGCGCCCGTCTTTACAAGATTGTTTAACTGTTCCTCGGTTATTCGAGAAGGAGCCCAATTGCATTCATAGACTTGCTTGGCCATGGCAATGAAGGATCTGAAACATGATCATTACCGGTTTAAGATTTACAGTGGACAACTATACATCGGTATAAGGATACAGGCATATTGATAAACCGGATTTGGTTATTCGTAAACTGGAGTCTAACAATGGAAACGGCGTAATGCATTGACGGTTTAACAGGGGACTAATGGCATCTACCGGGTCATCATTTTTTCTGTGAAGTTAAACCGCCCAATCTGGTATTCAAAGTGTGTAAGTGAAGGAAGAAACAAGTTGCACATCTTGCTATGGTAATTTCAGATCTACTACGCGTTGGAAAAATAAAATATTTTCTGACCTAAATTCCAGCGTACTAAAAGTTCACCAAGTTGAGATGAGTTGGATATCAAACAGGTGCTAAAACTACTACCGCACGAGATCTATGTGGTTTTTGGATCTAATTCATGGATATAAATAAGGAAAAATAAGGGCGGCGACGAACACTGATGAACGACAGAAACCCTAAGTGCAGATCTATGGTAAGAGAAAGGGGAGACTTACGGAGGCTGTTGAGCAGCGGCGGCGCGCGGAGGAGCTCTGGTACGTTCAGGTCGATGCAGCGGCCAAGGTTGGTGCAGTAGTCGAAGGTTGACGGCGGCGGCCGAGGTCGAAGGTTCGGGCGTCGCGAGGATGACGATGACGCGAAGAGGCACGAGGGGGAAAATGGAAAGACCCCCTGGCCCTATTTATAAGGGAGATAAACGACAGGCGCGAAAATCGAGGAACCAATTTTTTTGGATATGAGGCGGAGCTGTCGCCTCGATTGTCGGAGGCTCATTAATGAAGGTGGGTTATACGCAGTTTTAAATAGCAGGTGACGTCACGGCGGTTTACCATGATCCTAGAAGATGATGTCACGACAGTTTACAAGATTATGTGAAGATGTTGAAGAAGAGATTTTCTTAAGTATTGAGGATTGACATGAACCAGTTCAAATCAATCTGGGGCCTAATGTTGGGGATATTACCACTGGGCGTAAACCGGCTAGGAGAGGCCGGGTTAACCCCAATGAGTAGTTCATCTGTATCTAAAGTCCATGAAGACAGACGGTGACGCTTCAAGTAGGCCCAGGGCCCAAAGCCAGTTTAAGGCCTGTAGACATAAACCGGCATTGATATGTAAACTTGTGTTGTAAGATAGAAGTAGCAGAGACCGAGCCGGACACGATTATGAGCTGGCCTCGGGATTCTGTAAACCGGCGGGCGTCAACCCATGTATATAAGGGGACGACCCGGCGGCGGTTCAAGGACAACAGACAACAACTCGAGACTCAGGCAAAGCGTATTCGCTCCCTGGTCATCGAAACCCCATCAATTCCATCACAACTAGACGTAGGCTTTTACCTTCATCGTAAGGGGCCGAACTAGTATAAAACTCTCTTGTGTCCCTTGTCCGCTTTAACCCCTTTAAGCTAACCCGTAGCGATGGCTCCACAACTAAGTCCTTTCTCTAGGACATCTGCCGTGACAAAACCACGACACTAAACCCGTTTTTGATCACCAACATCGGTTGAATCCAAAAATGAAGGAAGTGGTAAGAACGGAAATCTTAAAACTTCTGGAAGCAGGTATAATCTATCCTATAGCTGACAGTAGATGGGTAAGTCCTGTTCATTGTGTCCCTAAGAAAGGAGGTATTATTGTCGTTCCTAATGATAAGAATGAACTTATTCCACAAAGAATTGTTAGAGGCTATAGAATGGTAATTGATTACATAAAATTAAACAAAACAACTAGAAAAGATCATTACCCTTTGCCTTTTATTGATCAAATGCTTGAAAGATTATCTAAGCGCACACACTTTTGCTTCCTAGATGGATACTCTGGCTTTTCACAAATACCTGTTTCTCAACCTGATCAAGAAAAGACCACTTTTACTTGTCCCTTTGGAACTTATGCTTATAGACGTATGCCTTTTGGTTTATGTAATGCACCTGCTACCTTTCAAAGATGTATGACTGCTATCTTCTCTGACTTCTGTGAAAAGATTGTTGAGGTTTTCATGGATGACTTTTCTGTTTATGGGAAGTCTTTTGATGATTGTTTAAGAAATCTTGAGCGAGTTTTGCAGAGATGTGAACAAACAAATCTTGTCTTGAATTGGGAGAAGTGCCACTTTATGGTTAATGAAGGCATTTTCTTGGGTCATAAAATTTCTGAAAGAGGTATTGAAGTGGACCTTGATGCCATTGAGAAAATGCCATGTCCTAAGGACATCAAAGGTATTCGCAGTTTCCTAGGTCATGCTGGTTTCTATAGGCGATTTATCAAAGACTTTTCTAAAATTTCTAGGCCTCTTACTAATCTTTTGCAAAAGGATATTCCTTTTGCTTTTGATGATGATTGTCTTGAAGACTTTGAAACACTCAAGAAAGCCTTAATATCTGCACCTATTGTTCAACCACCTGATTGGAACTTGCCTTTTGAAATTATGTGTGATGCTAGTGATTATGCTGTTGGTGCTGTTCTAGGACAAAGAGTTGATAAGAAATTGAATGTTATTCATTATGCTAGTAAAACTCTAGACAGTGCTCAGAGAAATTATGCTACTACTGAAAAAGAATTCTTAGCAGTGGTGTTTGCTTGTGATAAATTTAGACCTTATATTATTGATTCCAAAGTAACTGTTCACACAGACCATGCCGCTATTAAATATCTTATGGAAAAGAAAGATGCTAAACCTAGACTTATTCGTTGGGTTCTCTTGTTAGAAGAATTTGATTTACATATCATTGATAGAAAAGGAGCTGAGAACCCAGTAGATGGTAACTTGTCTAGGCTTGAAAATGTGCTTGATGACCCACTACCTATTGATGATAGTTTTCCTGATGAGCAGTTAGCTGCAATAAATGTTGCTAATAGTACTCCTTGGTATGCTGACTATGCTAATTACATTGTTGCTAAATATTTATCACCTAGCTTTACATATCAGCAAAAGAAAAAATTATTCTATGATTTAAGACATTACTTTTGGGATGACCCACATCTTTATAAAGAAGGAGTAGATGGTATTATTAGACGTTGTGTACCTGAGCATGAACAGGGACAAATCCTATGGAAATGTCACTCCGAAGCTTATGGAGGGCATCATGCTGGAGATAGAACTGCTCACAAGGTATTGCAATCTGGATTTTATTGGCCTACTCTCTTCAAGGATGCCCATAAGTTTGTCTCTTCTTGTGATGAATGTCAAAGAATAGGTAATATCGGTAAGCATCAAGAAATGCCTATGAATTATTTACTTGTTGTTGAACCTTTTGATGTTTGGGGATTGGATTACATGGGACCTTTTCCTTCCTCTAATGGGTATACACATATTTTGGTTGCTGTTGATTATGTTACTAAATGGGTAGAAGCTATTCCAACCAGTAGTGCTGATCACAACACCTCTATTAAAATGCTTAAGGAAGTTATTTTCCCAAGGTTTGGAGTCTCTAGATATTTAATGACTGATGGTGGTTCACACTTTATTCATGGTGCTTTCCGTAAAATGCTTGCCAAGTATGATGTTAACCATAGAATTGCATCACCCTATCATCCTCAGTCTAGTGGTCAAGTAGAACTTATCAATAGAGAAATAAAATTAATTTTGCAAATGACTGTTAATAGGTCCAGGAAGAATTGGTCTAAGAAATTAGATGATGCACTTTGGGCTTATAGAACAGCTTATAAAAATCCTATGGGTATGTCTCCTTATAAAATGCTTTATGGAAAAGCTTGTCATTTGCCTCTTGAGTTAGAACATAAAGCATATTGGGCAGTTAAAGAACTCAACTATGATTTCAAACTTGCTGGTAAAAAGAGGTTATTTGATATAAGCTCTTTAGATGAATGGAGAACCCAAGCTTATGAAAATGCAAAGTTATTTAAAGAAAAAGTTAAAAGATGGCATGACAAAAGAATCCAAAAGCGTGAGTTTAAAGTTGGATAATATGTTCTTTTGTACAACTCTCGTTTTAGATTTTTTGCAGGGAAGCTCCTCTCAAAATGGGAAGGCCCATACATCATCGAGAAGGTTTACCGGTCTGGAGCCATCAAAATAAATAACTTCGAAGGTACTAACCCGAAGGTTGTCAATGGGCAACGAATAAAGCATTATATCTAAGGTACGCCTATCAATGTTGAAAGTAATATTATCCAAACTTTGACACCGGAAGAGCACATAAAAGTGTCCTTCCGGAACACTCCAGAACCGTGAAAATAAAGAGGTACGTGATACGGTAAGTAAACGAACTCCGAAAAATCCGCAAAAATATTTTTTATCAGTTTTGGAATATTTTAGAATTTTGGAAATAAAGAAACTTCCAGGAAGCGTCCCCGGGTGGGCACAAGACACCAGGGCGCGCCAGGCAAGCCTGGCGCGCCCAGGTGGGTTGTGCCCACCTGGGACACCTTCCGTACTCCGTTTTTCTTCTGTATGCTTGTCTTCCAAGATAAAAAAAATCTATATATACTTCCCGAACCTGATATCCACCGTATTGCGGAGAAATCCTCTGTTCTCTTTTCTTGCTATTTTCTGCGTAGATCTGACAATATGTCCTCCCAAAACTCCGAGGGTGAGAGCTATGTTGCTGACCTCATCACAAACCCCAAGTCCTATGGGGATGAGGAGCACTATAGCTGGACCTCCGAAGAATAAGAAGATGAATCGGTTCCTTCCCAGTTCAAGGAGGAGAGCATGGAGGCGTTATGCAAGAGGATAATAAAACTCGAGATAGATAATTGTGAGTTGATGGAAAATTTTATTCTCCGTCAGAAGCTGGAGGAAGCAAAAGGGAAACCCCGCACTTTCTCACCATCACCATTGCCACGGAAATCCAAGGACAAGATCTCTCCTTCATCACCATCACCTTCTTCACCACCAAAGGAGAATTGAGTATCGGGTATGGGCACTCCCCTTGGCTTCCACCAAGCTTGGGGGAGGTGCCCCGGTATCGTATCATCCCACTATCTTTTTGCTTTTACTTATCTTAGTTCAATCATTTGCTTTTAGATGAAATAAAGTTTAGTTTGATCATTTCTTCTTTGAGAGTTTGCTTAGTTATCTATCCTTGTAATCGTGTGCAAGTTATATAATAAAGTTAGTTTGAGTTTTTGCTTTCTTTACTTTCATGTTGCAAATAAAAGAAAAGAAATAAGAAAGAAAGAAAAAGAGAAAGAAAATAAAAATAAGAAAGGAAATAAATCAATAAGATTATATACTAATCCTATGGTAGGTGATGGCACCACATAAGGAAAAGTATAAGTAGAAAATTTTATTAGAGATTGACAAACATAGCATTAGTCAATGATGCAACTCATGAAAGAATTAATAAGGGAAGAGAAGATTCACATATAGATATACTATCCTAGAAACTTTGGTGATTGTGAGCCCTCATCAAAATATTATTTGCCAAAATTGTTGACATTGGACAAGGAAGACAACTTAATGGTTTATGTTTGTTTATATTCACATAGAAGTCATATTGTCATAGATCCTTTAACATGTGATACTTGCCCCCTATCTTTGCTAGCCAAAAATTCCACACTAAGTAGAGATACTACTTGTGCATCCAAAAACCCTTAAACCCAAATCTTTTTCAAGTGTCCACCATACCTACCTAGGGATTGAGCAAGATCCCTCAAGTAAGTTGTCATCGGTGCAAAAAGGCAATAAAAATTGCTTCTAAAAGTGTGAGATCATCTAGTGTAAGAGAAAATTGAGCGTTGTACGAACTTGGATGACAAAGAATAAAAGCAACAAACTGCATAATAAAGGTTGTCATCTTAAGGGGCAATACAACGTGACGTTCTCTTGCACTAAGGTATTCAACATATAAACAAATAAGCGCATGTCAACCTCTGCTTCCCTCTGCGAAGGGCCTTTCCTTTATTTTTATGCACTTACTTTTATGCAAAGAGTCAAAGTTTTCCTTCTATTCCTTTTATTTTTCTCCTTTGGCAAGCATCATGTGGTGAGGAAAGATCTAGGCACATATGTCCAGTTGAATATTGTGATGCCCCCGATTCAATCGTACACTAATCATACACGCAAACGTGTACGATCAAGATCAGGGACTCACGGGAAGATACCACAACACAACTCTAAAATAAAATAAGTCATACAAGCATCATAATACAAGCCAGGGGCCTCGAGGGCTCGAATATAAGTGCTCGATCATAGACGAGTTAGCAGAAGCAACAATATCTGAGTACACACATAAGTTAAACAAGTTTGCCTTAAGAAGGCTAGCACAAACTGGGATACAGATCGAAAGAGGCGCAGGCCTCCTGCCTGGGATCCTCCTAAACTACTCCTGGTCCTCTGCGGCGGCCTGCACGTAGTAGTAGGCACCCTCGGTGTAGTAGGGGTCGTCGTCGACAGTGACGTCTAGTTCCTGGGCTCCAGCATCTGGTTGCGACAACCGAGAGGAAAGGAAAGGGGGAAAAGAGGGAGAAAAGCAACCGTGAGTACTCATCCAAAGTACTCGCAAGCAAGGATC
The DNA here is from genome assembly GCF_002575655.3 of Aegilops tauschii subsp. strangulata. NCBI lineage: Eukaryota > Viridiplantae > Streptophyta > Magnoliopsida > Poales > Poaceae > Aegilops > Aegilops tauschii. The sequence continues at coordinate 287,508,676 of NC_053037.3, forward strand.
TACACTACAAATGCATGGGTATCTGTGTAAAGGGGCAATATCGGTGGACTGAACTGCAGAATGCCAGAATAAAAGGGGGATAGCTAGTCCTGTCGAAGACTACGCTTCTGGCAGCCTCCATCTTGCAGCATGTAGAAGAGAGTAGATGGTAAGTTCACCAAGTAACATCGCATAGCATAATCCTACCCGGCGATCCTCTCCTCGTCGCCCTGTGTGAGAGCGATCACCGGGTTATATCTGGCACTTGGAAGGGTGTGTTTTATTAAGTATCTGATTCTAGTTGTCATAAGGTCAAGGTACAACTCCGGGTCGCCTGTTACCGTGGACACAGCTATTCGAATAGATCAACTTCCCTGCAGGGGTGCACCACATTACCCGACACGCTCGATCCCTCTGGACGGGCACACTTTCCTGGGTCATGTCCGGCCTCGGGAGATCAACATGTCGCAGCCCCACCTAGGCTCAACAGAGAGGTCGGCACGCCGGTCTAAATCCTAAGCGCGCAGGGGTCTGGGCCCATCGCCCATTGCACACCAGCATGTTGCGTATGCGGCCGAAAGCAGACATAGCCCCCTTAATACAAGTGCAGGCTTACGGTCCAATCCGGCGCACGCCGCTCAGTCGCTGACGTCAAAAAGAGCTTCGGCTGATACCACGACGCCGGTTGCCCATATCTTGTCTCACGTGGCGGTTAGTGCGTATAAGGTCAACGACCCAACTCAGATCAAATACCAAGATCTCGTTAAGCGTGTTATTATGAAGTAACCACGGACGCCAACCAGGGCCATGCCCACCTCTCTCCTAGGTGGTCTCAACCTGCCCTGTCGCTCCGCCACAAAGATCCACCCAGAGGGCCGTCGGGACAAAGGTCCTTTCAGCCCCCAATCCGTGAATCACTCGCGGGCACTCTACGAGCCGACCCGACTTTAGTCACCACATGTATCATATATTATGTATATAAGTATATACCCGTGATCACCTCCTGACTGATCACGGCCCAATAGTATAGCATGGCAGACGGACAAGAATGTAGGGCCACTGATGGAATACCAGCATCCTATACTAAGCATTTAGGATTGCAGGTAAGGGTAACAACTGTAGCAACAATGATAGGCTATGCAGCAGAATAGGATTAACAGAAAGCAGTAACATGCTACACTACTCTAATGCAAGCAGTAGAGAGAAGGAATAGGCGATATCTGGTGATCAAGGGGGGGGGGCTTGCCTGGTTGCTCTGGCAAGAAGGGTTCGTCGTCGATGTAGTCGATCACAGGGGTACCGGCAATGGTCTCGGGGTCTACCGGAAAGAAGTAACGGAGGGGGAACACAATAAATAACAGAGCAATCAAAGCATCACAAAGCATAACACGGCAATACGCGGTGCTAGGGGTGACCCAATGCAGTACTAGGCGATACGGGCGAAGGGGGAAAACATCCGGGAAAGTATTCCCGGTGTTTCGCGTTTTCGGACAGATGAACCAGAGGTGAAATGTTGCACGTTCTCTATGTTAGGGATGTGTGGCAGACAAACGGACTGCGTATTCGGATTCGTCTCGTCGTTCTGAGCAACTTGCATGTACAAAGTATTTTCATCCGAGCTACGGATTATTTTTTATTAATTTTCAAAGTTTTAATCAGTTTCTGAAATTATTTTAATTTGAAAATAGAAGTTAAAATGCTATAGGTACCCAGCTCTGTGTACACAGATGTGTACCCAGATGCTGACATGTGGGCCAAGGGGGTCCCAGTTGACCGGTCAAAGTTTGACTGATCAACAGGGGTGGGCCCCCCTGTCATTCTCTGATCTATCTCATTATAGTTTAATTAGTTAACTAGCAGGTTAACTAAAGTTAAGTTAATTAAGCAGCTTAATTAAGTTACTTAATTCATTAATTAATTTAATTATTATTATTATTATTTTGTGATCGTTTTCCGGGGCGGGTCCCACTGGTCAGCTGCCCAGAGGGCTTAACGGGCGCGCGGTGAGGCGGGTTGCTGGCACAGGGGCGCTGCGAGCGCCCAGACCGCTCGGGCGCACGCCCAGGGCCGCAGCAACGGCCACTGCAGGGGCGGGCGCGCGCCGGCTGACGAGCAGGGGGCCGCAGGCGAGGACCGGCGACGTCGGCCGCCGGCGCGGCAGCGTGTGGTCAGTGGGCGGAGGAGCCGGAGCTCCGACGGGCGCGCAGGGAAAGGCGCCGGCGGCAGCAGCCGTACGCAGCAGCACAACAGAGGCAGGGCGGGGAAGCGACAGTGGACGGGGCGGCGGGAGCGCGGGCAGTGGACGCGGCGAGCGGGTGCAGGGGCGGCGGCCGCGAGGTGCGGCTGGGCGCGACGAGTGCAGCAGGCGCGACTAGCGGCCAGCGAGCAGCGCGCGGGCGACGGAGCTCGGCAGGCGCTGGAGGCCCAGGGCGATGGGGAGCAGCAGCAGGCAGAGCACCGCTGGCGGGCGCGGGTGCACAAGTCGGCGCGACGCGACATGGGTCATGAGCGGGGGAAGCGCGCGGGGCGCCGTGGTGCGTGCCGGCGCACGCGCGCGCGACGCGAAGGAGTGGCGGACGGTGGCCATACGGGAGGAGGGGAAGGAGGATAGGAGGGGGGTTTCCTCACAGGGGAGCTGCAGGGGGAAGGCAATGGGCTCGGGAAGGTGGCGCAGTGTCGCCGGCGATGGGGGGGGCGCCATTCGGGGGAGGTGCCGGCGTCGGGGTCGAGCGACACCGGGCTCGGAGCGGTTCCGGCGGGGAGGAGGACGAGCAGGCGACGACGACGGTGGGGCGGTCCGACGAGGAAGCGGCGCCGATGAGGTATAAGCGGGGCGACGGGGTCGCCTGCCCCCGATCCAGATCGGGACCGAGATGAGGGGGCGCGAGGAGAGAGTGGGGGATCGGGGGGGGGGGAGAAGTGGGGGGGGGGGTTTAGGGTTTCGGTCGTGCGGACCGGGGTTAGTAGGCTGGGGCGCGGGGTGGGCCGGCCTGGTCGCTAGGCCAACTGGGCCGTGGCCCAGGGGTGGGGGGTTTCTTTGTTTTCTTTTCTTTTATTTCTTTTATTTCTTTTCTGTTTTAGCTTAGTTTCCTTTTATTTTATTTTTAGCAAAATACCAAAATGGCACCTAATTTGATGGTACCAAATATGCCACTGCCACATTAACTAGCTAACTAATCTAAAATAATTTTGTAATTATTTATTATTTAGAAGTATTTAATTAATAGTTTTCGCTACTATTTTATTCATCTTATAGCATTTAAACGTTGTATAAAAGTATGGTTTCTTTACCATAATCACCTATGCATTATCTGGCACAAACCGAACATTTTAGTTTTAATATTTAAAAGCTTTTGATGTTTGCCTCTATTTTGAATTTGAATTTGAATCATTTTGAACTAACGCGAGATTAACAACAGTAATCGCGGTGACGTGGCATCATTAATAGGGAATTACTGTAGCTTAAATATCCGGGCGTCACAATTCTCCTCCACTACAAGAAATCTTGTCCCGAGGTTTAAGAGGGGAAGTGACCGGGAAGGGATTTGGTTACGAAATTCTAACGAGCGTTCTCGATCTTGGTTGCTCTTCTCGAAGCAGTCAATCCATTACATTGATGTCTTCATTTCTCTGCTTCAGGTCATCATGATGAAGTCGGCATCTTTTCTTCGGGATCTTCACCGTACTTACGAAAGGATAAGAGGGGAAAACTCTATAAGGACGAATTCTAACAAGACTGAGCATCGGACGGTTAACTCATGGGAAGAAGCATAAGTATCTCCCGAATTGAAACTTAAGAAGATACCGAGAGGAAAGTAAGAAGGTACCACGAGAAGTTTCAAACGGATAGGCAATCGTTTGATGTCTGAAACAAAGTGCAAAAGGGGTCCAAAGCAACGAGATTAAGTATTATGTCTGTTACCAGATTAGATCACTAGGAAGGTGGCCCGTGAATTACATACGGAGTCAAACACGAGGAATAACTTTAGAAACAGGGTGTACAGGAGAGTCAGGTTTTTGATCCTGTGGTCCTGTGGGTTATGGGCCCACCATGTGGGTTAAAGGTAGGAAGGTGCTAATCAATTTGCACGGTCAAGATAGCAAGGCAGGTCAGAGTATCGCCTGTCAGTTATGTCAGCAACAACATCGGTACCAAGGGCGAGGGACGAAGAGAACCATTTTCCTGCTCGTTGAACGAGGCGGACCAATAGGCAAAGTTCTCGTCCATCGGTGGTTACCGGAATGTCATCAACAAAAGTAACAGGGTCTTACTGACAGAGTGGTACAACGAGGTGTTTACATAAGCAGGGAAATATTACTGCTTATATAATATAGATCATAAGGAGGTTTAAACAAACCAATGGAAAGGAAAAGTGATTATCAGGTTTAAACAGAACAATGGAAAGGAAAATGTGTATACACACATATTTCAAGGGTATATCCTTCCCAAGGACAAGCAGAGCATAATATCCATGACATGATATAATGTAGAAAACTCTTTAGGTAAGGGGAAGAATTTTCATGACATTACTCTTACAACGGTGTTTGGATAATGGAGCAGGAAACATTTAGCATTAGGCTTCAAATGTTCTTGTTGAAAATCGGAGTACCACAGACATGCTTCGAGATAGCATTGGCATGGTCTTTAAGCAAAGATCGGACTTTGGATACACAAAGGATCCATCAGGAACAACTCATGGAATGAGTCTTTCAATTTCCTTATGGAAGAATGGCTAACCTTGTTAAAAAGGAAACTATAACAATAGGTCCTCCATCCAGGTGTGCTAGGCATGACATCACCTTACCGGTTCATATAAAGACCATTGTTATAACTCTTGGAAATATGTTCCAACCATCATATCCGACCGAGATTCAGATCTGATTGGTGTTAGGATACCCCCGACTCATGATGCCGGAGAAGGAAAGGGTGCAACACAATTTGACGAGATGGCATTGAAAGATTCTCAGAAAATGAACTATGGAAGCAAGTTCTGAATCATGATTTCATCATTAAACATAGGAGAGGATGAGGAGGTGGCTGATGGACTCAGCGACCATTCATGGAGATTTTGAAAAATATGGATGTCCACAATTATGAGAACAAGGAGATAACATTTGTCAGATCAAGTGATATAATGAGGTATGCTCGAGGAAAACATACACAATTAAACATTGGTTGAAAGGTGCACCTGAAATATGGGCTTAGGTAGCATGGTCATTGTTAGAATGGTGATTCGATAACCAATGGTCTAAGAATGAAATATCGACCAATAACTTCAAAGCAATAGGGTTAATAGAAGTTTTGAATTCACACATCATAGTTCAATTGTCGGTTTTCCGGTTAGAAACAACATGGGGACCAAGAGATGAATGTAGATGGCGAGAAGTATCACTATACCAAGAATTCTTAAGAGGTGGAGCAATCCTCACAGCATTCTTGATACAGAAGACAATAATACTACAAGGTAGAACATAACCTAAGCCAGATAGTAAGGAAATCAAGGTACAACACAAAACATGAACAATTTTGTGTTGGGGGAAGGCAAAAATGTTGTCGATGATAACACAAATCATCGAGGGGCAAGGATGGTATTTATCATCACGGATTCGATTGATATCCTATAAGAGCTCAGAATGTTGATGATGATCATGCCACAATTGTCGAGAGATTTCATGAAGATGTAATCGATCGGCGATGACATCAAGTCAAAGGAATGATGACGCGAAAGGTTATTGGAACCACGAGTAAGACACAAACTAAAAATCAATCTTGCTGTTCAAGGCAAAATGATATGATGAGCAAAGTCGACGTAAGCTTAGCTCATCGTCAAAAATTGTGCTTCGGGAAGGACCAGGTAGCACAGTTAAAAAGTTGCACGATAATGATATAGCCGATCAGGCTAGGAATGACTTGAAGGATTAATAAACTCATAAGCAACGAAGATTATTTAGAGTTATTGAATCGGAGTGCGGAATTGGTTCACTTATCAGTGTTCTCGGTTGACAACAACCCAGAACCCAGGAAAATTGGAATCGGTGAGAAATAACAGTTGATGAAGAACCCATAAGAAGTTATGCAGTTCCATGATATTCTTGAGATACCAGTGTAATACTCGACGATAGATCAAAGTAAAGATTGGACAGGTGTAATGATCTGCAGAAGACAAGTACTTTAACTTGTCCGAGAAATGGTATTTAAAAGGAGACATGGCCGGAACCATGAATGCAAAAGGCCAGATCCCAAATATAAGATGAACTTATACCAAGGGATTATTTAATTGAAGAGAAGCTTTAATGATACGATCTACATCGTGTCCATGGGCATGAACTCAAAGTTCAAGGTTGACTCCCACTTCTCTAATGCATAATCTTTCATTCACTTCTCGCCTTCGACGAAGTTGTAGTGTTGAAGTTTTATCTGACATAACAACAGTAGAGGATGACCCGTAGTAGTTTCCGGGTTCACATAGAGTAGAAAAGGCATAGGTTCAAACCATCAGGGCCTCTTAAGAACATATACCACAAACTTCAGGAGTAATTTATACAAGCTCGAAAGCAGAGCATGGTTGAGAAAGTAGAGGATACAATTTCACAAAGGCATTATGTATCCTAGGAAAGGCTCACAAGGTTAATGAATATGAAGGTCTCTGTCGGACAAAATCCAACAAAGGATCTGACAGTCCATAACAGAGATGATGTGAGCATCGGCACACGACCAGAGGAAGAAAACAATGCAAAGGCATTAGATTATAGAAATAACTGACTAATTCAAGGCTCAAATGCAAATGAATTAATATTTCCAAATCAAGAGATCAAAAGCAAACGCTCTAATTAAGGATGGATACGCTGAATAGACTTAGGGGTACAATCGACAACAATTGATTGCTCGAGAACCAGCTCATGTTCAGAGGACGTCTGAGCCGGAAAGATGAAGTCTAGGAGTCGACTGAGGATTGTGAGCATCCTCGGCATATAGAATCAAGGAACTTGAAATGATATGGATAGAGGATGTCAACGGAGATTACTAGAAATATGGAATTAACCATAATGCAGGAAGGCAAGGAATTCAGGAGCAGTAGGCTGCTGAGGATTTTCGGAAAATCGAATAGTATTCCGAAGAATTTTGTGAAACACCTGAATCAACTGGGGATGAGCGGATACTCGGTAAGTGTGAGGAATTATTCATACATGTATTCATGAGGAAAAGGAGCTGCAAGGCAGCAGACACAAAGGATTCTCGGAATATCCGAAGTATTTCAGGGTACCTTGTAATGACAACAACAATTGGAAGTGAAGTTATGGATGACAAGTGTATGTAGTTTTCCGTAGGGATTTATCGGTGGTATGGAATTGCAACGACGAAGGGCGCAAGGGTCTCGGGGAAACATCGGAGAGTATCTTCAAAATTTTCTGGTGCAGCAGGCGATCATCTGGATCGAAGGGGCTCTCCGGGACAAAGTATAGTTACGAGAACCTAGAGTCAGATTTAGTAAAATCATTTAACCCGAATAGAAGAGAGATCAGAGTCCCAGAGTATAGACAAGGAGTAAAAGATCCTAATACCACCCAATGGCGACGTGGGCCCGTAAGACACACATCCATGTTAGTAAAGTTTTGTAATGTCTAGACTCGACTTCGGCCAAGGAGTGTGGAAGGGGGATTCCTACATGTAGTCGGCTCTGATACCAACTTGTGACGCCCCTGATTCAATCGTACACTAATCATACACGCAAACGTGTACGATCAAGATCAGGGACTCACGGGAAGATATCACAACACAACTCCAAAATAAAATAAGTCATACAAGCATCATAATACAAGCCAGGGGCCTCGAGGGCTCGAATATAAGTGCTCGATCATAGACGAGTCAGCGGAAGCAACAATATCTGAGTACAGACATAAGTTAAACAAGTTTGCCTTAAGAAGGCTAGCACAAACTGGGATACAGATCGAAAGAGGCGTAGACCTCCTGCCTGAGATCCTCCTAAACTACTCCTGGTCGTCGGCGGTGGCTTGCACGTAGTAGTAGGCACCCTCGGTGTAGTAGGGGTCGTCGTCAACGGTGGCGTCTAGCTCCTGGGCTCCAGCATCTGGTTGCGACAACCGAGAGGAAAGGAAAGGGGAAAAGAGGGAGAAAAGCAACCGTGAGTACTCATCCAAAGTACTCGCAAGCAAGGATCTACACTACAAATGCATCAGTATCTGTGTAAAGGGGCAATATCGGTGGACTGAACTGCAGAATGCCAGAATAAAAGGGGGATAGCTAGTCCTGTCGAAGACTACGCTTCTGGCAGCCTCCATCTTGCAGCATGTAGAAGAGAGTAGCACTACAAAAAAAAGACACATCCATGACATTTTGGGCCGAACGAAATTTTTTCCTGTCCTACTTATGACAATTCTATGACGATAATTGTGAAAAAACCCGGTATCATCATAGATGTGGTGGGGTCCTACTTCTATGACAAAAAATCATGATAGAAAATGGGCCTTTCGTCCTGAGCGGGCCGGAGACGCAGCTGCATGACATTCTTTGGGCCGTCCATGACGGAAAAACCCGTGGTAGAAGCGAGGACGAGGAAAATATCGGGGTGTTCCCGGTTACGGTGGGTGGTTGGGGCCGAGCGATGCGCGTTTCTCTCGTACACGCACGCGCGTGGGTGCGAGGCGTTGGGCTCTAACTGAATCCGAGCGAGGCATTGGGCTCTAACTGAACCCGAGCGATTGCACTACAGGCTACGCGTTACTGAACCTGAGCGATCGATCGATGGCTGTTAACTGAACCCGATCGAGCGATTCCTTCGCTGCTGCTGCTAACTGAAGCCGATCGATGCTGCCTCTGGATGAACAGTGAGCATTGCTGGGGGTTTGGATGAACAGTTTCCGATGGGGGTGGATGAACAGGACCCCGTGGTGTTGCCTCTGGATGAACAGGACCCCGATCGATCGAGCCGGTTGGGGCTGGATGAACAGGACCCCGTGGAGGGCTGGATGAACAGGACCACCCCGTGGAGGGCAGGATGAATAGTAGACGGTGGAGGGCTGGATGAACAGTAGCCCGTGGAGGGGTGGTTGAACAGGAGCCCGTGGAGAGGGCTGGTTGAACAGTAGCCGGTGGAGTAGCGCGCGGTGGAGGCTGGATGGACAGGAGCCCGTGGATGAACAGTCGCAGGTGGAGGCTGGAGGAGGTCGACGATGGATGAACAGTAGCCCGTGGAGGCTGGAGGGGGTCGACGGTGGAGATGAACAGTATCCCGTGGAGTCCTGTTTTGCGGTACGCCACACCCCTACCGATGAACAGGACCCCCATTTCGACCGTAGCACTCCAACACAAGTCAGTTTCCTCCGTTTTGCGGTATGCCACACCCCTCCCGATCAACACGACCCCCGTTTCGACCGTAGGAGGTCCGTTTCCTCCGTTTTGCGGTACGCCAGACCCCTCGCGATGAACAGGATCCCGTTTCGAACGTGGCCGGTCGAGCACAAGGCCGTTTCCTCCGTTCTGCGGTACGCCAGGCCTCGTTTCCATCGGCTATTCCGTCCAAGCCCTCCCGATGAACACGACGACGCATTCCGTTCCGACCCAGCCAGTTGGCTCCCCATGAACACGACGACGACGCTGTTTCTCCGTTCCGACCCAGCCATGACACGAGCCCTGGCCGTACGTACGCGCGTGTAGGCGTTCGAGACCCCGCCCGTATGTACGTACGTGGCCGTATTTACTTTCTTGCACCCTGGCCGTTGTATGTACGTGTACATGCTACGTGCGCGCCTCTGCTACGACACGTGCGCGCCTCTAAATCAACCAGTATGTACGTACACGTTCGCGACCAGAATGACAACGCTACGTACGCTTCGACCAGGTGGGTCCCGACTGTCAGGCACTTCCTTGCGTGCGGAGATGTAGCTGGTGGGTCCCAGCAGTCAGGGGGCGAATCTTTTTTTGCCCGTACGCACTTCCTTGCGTGCGAAGATGTAGCTGGTGGGCGCAGTAGTCAGGGGGAAACGTTTTTTTGCGAAATACGGTGGCCCGTCTGGTGGGTCCCCGCTGTCAGGTGGAGGAATAATTATTTTGCGCGTAATAAGGAGGCACTTCCTTGCTGCGGCCGTGGACCCAGCTGTCAGCCTCTCCACGTACAGTACTCTTCCGATGGAAGTCGTTCCTTGACCACATTGACCACGCCGCGCCGAGAGCACCAGGGCAGTGGACGACGGCGAGGCCTAGGAAGGGGACGACACGGAGCCGGGGAAGACGCGGCAGTGGAAGACCGCGCGGAGAGGAGTACGAGGGTTCACTGGTTCGACTGCGGTGTGAGGCTACCATCGCCGCAGGGCATGGCCAGCGGTGGGAATAGTAGGGAGCGGTGAGGCCTCCGCGGCAGCACAGCCGGCCACGGGAGGCAGGAGCATGCGACATGACCGGCGCTACTTTGGGCGGCTGGAGCAAGAAGACCAGAGGTTGAAGAAGCACTACGGCCGTTGGATGGACATCGTACGGTCACTGGAGCTAGAATCGTTCATATTGACTAAGTTGACAAAGCACTCCGTCCCCGTCAACTTAGTAGGCCCACAAGTAAGCCACCCACCAAGGTGGGTCCCAACTAGGAGGGGAAGTATTCATTTTTTGTGCGTAATAAGGAGGCACTTCCGGTGGGTCCGAGCTGATAGCGGGGGGAACGTTTTTTCGTGAAATACGGTGGCCCATCCGGTGGGTCCCAGCAGTCAGGGGGAAACATTTTTTCGCCAAATACGGTGCCCCGTCCGATGGGTCCCTTCTGTCAGGTGGAGGAATAATTATTTTCCGCGTAATAAGGAGGCACTTCCTTGCGGCTCCCGTGGACCCAGCTGCCAGCCTCTCCACGTAGAGTACTCTTCCGATGGAAGTTGTTCCTTGACCACTTTGACCACGCCGCGCCGAGAGCACCAGGGTGGTGGACGACGGCGAGGCCTAGGAAGGGGATGACACGGAGCCGGGGAAGACGTGGCAGTGGATGCCCACGCGTAGAGGAGTATGAGGGTTCACTGGTTCGCTACGGTGTGAGGCTGCCGTCGCCGCAGAATAACAGGGGGTGTGGGTGAGTAGAGGGATGGCCTGGCCAGCAGTCGGAGTAGTAGGTGGCGGTGAGGCCTCTGCCGCATCGCAGTTGGCCACGGGAGGCAGGAGCACGAGGCACGACCGGCACTGGTTTGGGCGGCTGGAGCAAGAAGACCAGAGGTTGAAGAAGCACTACGGCCGTTGGATGGACATCGTACGGTCACTGGAGCTAGAATCGTGCATATTGACTAAGTTGACAAAGCCCTCCGTCCCCGTCAACTTAGTAGGACCACAAGTCAGCCTGCCACTATACTGGGTCCAGCTAGCAAGGGGAGTATTCATTTTTTTGTGCGTAATAAGGAGGCACTTCCTTGCGTGCGAAGATATAGCTGGTGGATCCAAGCTGTCAGCGGCGGTAACCTTTTTTTCGCGAAATACAGAGGCCCTTTCGGTGGGTCCCCGCTGTCAGGTGGAGGAATAATTATTTTGCGCGTAATAAGGAGGCATTTCCTTGCGTGCGGCCGTGGACCCAGCTGTCAGCCTCTCCACGTATAGTCCACTTCAGATGCATGTCGGTCGTTGACCATGTTGACCAGGCGGTGGACGACGGCGAGGCCTAGGAAGGGAACGACACGGAGGCAGGGAAGACTCGGCAGTTGTTTCCCACCCGGAGGGGAGTACGACTGTACGAGGGTTTACTGGTTCGTCTGCCGTCGCCGGAGAATAACAGCAGGTGTGGGTGAGTAGAGGGATGGCTAGGCCAGTGATGGGAGTACGGTGGGGCGGTGAGGCCTGCGCGGTAGCACAGCCGGCCGCGGGGAGGAGAGATCAGGCAGTCCCGCCGGTGCTTGTTTGAGCGGCTGGAGCAGGAAGAGCAGAGATTGAAGAAGCACGACGGCCGTTGGATGGACATCCAACAGTCACTGCTTGTGCGTCAACTTTATTTTAGGAAAGCCTCAAATCTGTGGAAAACATCGTACAGCCCATCTGCCATTATTTCTAATAATTTACAGCCCATTTGCTAATTCTTAAGGGTTTTTTTGGAGCCCATATTGTGGCCACGGTTAAAAAATTATACAAAATTTTGCATATTTCGGTGCGGTCCTAACTCTTTTTAATCCCAAAATTTCGAGTCACATTAAAACTGATTTAAAAAATAAATGTATATCAATATAAAATCCAACAAATTGTCCACGCATAAAAATCAATGCAATTTAAAATCTCAAAATGGAAAAAAAGAAATTTGAAACTAATTGCCGGTTTGATGTGTTTTAAAAATGTACATCCCATTTCTCATTACTGATAGGCCATTTTCTCGGCCAGCCGAATGAAGCTCTCCTCGTCTTGAAAGATTTGCAGCGCAACAGGCCTGACAAAGCGACTTACTTGGCAAATCACAAAAAAACTGGGCTGCGGCCGTGGACCCAGCTGTCAGACTCTCCACGTAAAGTACTCTTCCGATGGAAGTCGGTCGTTGACCACATTGACCACGCCGCGCCGAGAGCACCAAGGCGGTGGACGACGACGAGGCCTAGGAAGGGGACGACACGGAGCCGGGGAAGACACGGCAGTGGATGCCCACGCGGAGAGGAGTACGAGGGTTCACTGGTTCGGCTGCGGTGTGAGGCTGCCGTCGCCGCAGAATAACAGGGGGTGTGGGTGAGTAGAGGGATGTCCTGGCCAGCGGTGGGAGTAGTAGGGGGCGGTGAGGCCTCCGCGGCATCACAGCCGGCCACGGAGGCAGGAGCACGCGGCACGACCAGCACTGGTTTGGGCGGCTGGAGCAAGAAGACCAGAGGTTGAAGAAGCACTACAGCAGTTGGATGAACATCGTACGGTAATTGGAGCTAGAATCGTTCATATTGACTAAGTTGACAAAGCCCTCCGTCCCCGTCAACTTGGTAGGCCTACAAGTCAGCCTCCCATGATGCTGGGTTCCAGCTGGCAGGGGGAGTATTCATTTTTTTGTGCATAATAAGGAGGCACTTCCTTGCGTGCAAAGATAGCTGGTGGGTCCGACCTGTCAGCGGGGGGCACGTTTTTTTTGCGAAATACAGAGGCCCTTCTGGTGGGTCCCAGATGTCAGGTGGAGGAATCAAAGACTTGAGAAGGCGTACAGAACAAGCTAGTGTACCAGTAAAGAGACGTTGCTGAGTTTTAGAAAAAAGAGAGACGTGCTCCTGTAGCTGGTTCGAATCCAAACCTAGACTATGACTATATATGGTGCTATGCTACTCTGCAAGTAATGAAACTGACATATCCAACGTTCGCTTCTCCTCTTCTCTACTTACTCTGCCTAGCATCAGAAGCTCTGGCCACAGCAACCATGTCCGCTGACTGCTCGTCCACCTGCTCTTCAGCAGGCAACAACCAAATATGCGCCAAGTCGCCACCCGTACCATCGCCTGTGGGTCTCATCACACCCTCGCCGGCACGCGCACCGCAGCCGGTTGCTCATCGCAACCCGCTGCCGTTGGTGTGGTGCCACTGCTGCAAATCACGCAGAGTCATTCGTCATGTCTCAACCACAATCCTCAACCCTGGCCGAGTCTTCTACAAATGTCCGAATCATGGGGTAATAATATGTTTAAGTGTTGTTCTGCTGCTTTCAGTTGCTGATTTTTAATAGTTTGGTTGATGATCTTCCAATTTGATTCGTGCAGAAAAGGGAAGATTCGTGTGATTTGTATTTCTAGGAAGTTGCTGATGTGGGGGAGTGCAACTACGCTGATTATTTGGTTAGTCGAGGAATCCCAATACCAGCAGGTTGGGGTGTTGGACAAGTAACTGAAGGAACGGCAAAAGAGGAAGATGCAGAGCAGAAGGTTAAAGATGCAGTTCCTCTGATCATGGCCAAGCAACAGCTGCTGAACGACCTTGATAGCAATGAGGAGATGAAAGAGCTTGTGAAGACAATGGGCAAAATCGATGTGCTCTGTAGGATGATTGTCTCTTTATTTGCTGTGTATGTAGCACTCGTGATATATTCAGTGGCTATGACATGAGCACTTTGCTGAAACTAGTAATGAATGAAACCTGTGTAGCAGGCTGGGCGTAGTGTTGTGAACATCTAATGATTTCTATTAACGGAAATCAGGGGGTATCCCTTTTGCTCATAAATAAATAAATAGCAGAGGCCCTTTTGGTAATAAATAAATAAATTAGGAGAGGCCCTGTCGGGTCAGCTTTGTTCTCATTCGATGACGTCGAGCAAATTGCAGTCCAACATCAAACTATGTCATCAAATTCAAGTTTCACAGCCAAATATGAATACAACTAAACAACAACGTCATCATGTTTTAGTCGTCATACAATCACCAAACACAAATCAGCATACATAACAAGTGATGTTCTCACAGGAAAATACTAAACAACATGTTCATCAGGTTTCAGTTGTCATAGCAAACACAATTTCACATAGTAGATAAAACAATGTCTTCTGACAGGCAAATACAACAAAAGCAATGTAATCATCATCCGCAGCAGCAGCGTCAACATCTTCGCCATGTGTATCAGTCTGAATCATAATTCCCCATGGTGTCATCTTCTTCTTCGTCCTCAACGTCCTCGAACGTTGGCTTCTTCTTGATCAACTCTTGTATGTCCACAGCATGACAGGCAATCTTTTCGCCGGCGTCATTGACATGATGGTTCTCAAAGATATTAGGAACATCTGTGTTATCTTGTACATCAGGAGCAGTGTAAGCATCATCTTGTTGTGCAACTTCATTAAACGAATTCCTCTGCTCAAACCTTTGCAATACTCTCCAGTCATCGCTACGTGCAAATGTGTCTTCCAAGAAAAATATCTGTGTTGCTTGATTTGCCAAAATAAAAGGCTCATTGGTCTGGTACGCCGCCTTGACATTGATGGATTTGAAATAATCATCAGCTCTGGGTTTTTCGATCCTGGAAAACAGGTTATACCAACGACAGCACAACGGAACAACACACCGATGATCCTCGAAACTGGAGATATACTGCAACTAAACAATGTCTGTTATGTTAGCATACATTTTAGTTGTCTCTTTGTTATACGTATTCGTGCTCATGATGGCACTGTTTTGTGTCTTCCTGCCTTCGTCTCGTTCAAGGGTGTTGTAGCGCACATCTCCAATAACGCAAGATTCATAATGTCTTACCCAAGTATCAGGACCCATTGCTAGTGAGTAAAGGGCATCATCAACTGCCTGCCCATCCTCCCGCATCTTCTTAACCTATGGTTAGAAAATAGACAAGCTGATCATCTTATGTACTCAATATACTAAAAAAACTGACAGTGCAATTCAAAAGCTTACATGGCTCTTGAACCATTTCGCAAATCCTGCCATAACCAGTTTGTCAATGTTTCTTGGATTTTGCGGCAGTAACTCCTTTTTGTAGATGCTGCACAACATAGTGATCGCGTCAAACATCTAAATATATAAGAATGTGCTGCAAGTTTAGTAGATTATGATGTATAAGCTGCAGTACTTAGCACTTACTTGATATAAGGTAGTATCTCAGGACAGTTATTCAACACATACCAAACCATTTTGTCCAAATATTTAGGTTTGTCCTCTTGTCGACTCTTTCCTGTAACTCGAACAGAATAATCGAAAACATTGAGCCCGGGATTGTTTTCATCCACCTCTTTGCTAAGCTGATCAGCTGTTTCAATGTATTTTGAGCAGAATGTCAACGCTTCTGTAGCAATGTAGGCCTCTGCAATGGAACCCTCGGGTCTAGCTCTGTTCCTAACATAGCCCTTGAAAGTGCCTAGCCGCCTTTCAATAGGGTACATCTAGCCATACTGTACTGGACCTCTAAGTAGTGCCTCATCAGGTAGATGAACAGCCAAATGCACCATCACATCAAAGAAGGATGGAGGATATATCTTCTCAAGGTCGCATAGGATAGTTGGTATCTTGTCTCTAAGACGCTCCAAAGCATCTATCCTGATATTTCTACTGCAGAGTTCCTTGAAGAATTGTCCCAACTCTGCAACTGCTCTGTATAAGTCAGGGTGGCCCAATCCTCTAAGGATAACAGGTAAAACCCTTTGAAGTAGGACGTGGCAGTCATGAGTTTTCAACCCTTGTACCTTGTTTCCATCTGCACTGACTCTCCTTTCAGGGTTGGAAGCAAATCCATGTGGGAATCTCACACGTGACAGGACCTCGCAGAATTCTTTTCTTTTTACCTTGTCCAAGACGTACACAGCTGGTGCCATATCCCGTGGTTTACCTTCATCTTGCACCTGCAAATCCTGTCTGATACCCAGGTGTATCAAATCAATCCTAGATTTTAAGTTATCTTTCGTCTTGCCTTCAATATTAAGAAGTGTGCCGATAATGCTATCACATATATTTTTCTCGATGTGCATCACATCAAGATTATGCCGCAGATCCAAATCTTTCCAATACTCCAAGTCCCACAAAGTGGACCTGCGGGTAACAATAATCTCTCTTCTGCCCTGCCACGCTTCCTTTTCCCGCTACCATTATCAGGATGGTTTCCTGGTATAATATGCCTGACCTTCTCTAATTCCACTTGCAACTCATCGGCGGTGAGCCTCTTTGGCGCATCATGGTTTTCATGCTTTGCATTGAACACATGTCTTCGGTATTTTCTAGGATGCGGCTTGTCCTTGGCAAGGAAACGACGGTGTGCAATGTAACAGATCTTGCTAGGTATTGCGTGTGACAGCGGATTCCTGTCACAGCGAACAAATGCATTGTAACCATGTGTCGTTCGCCATGACATAGTGCCCAAATCCGGATAATCATGGATGCACCAAATTATAACATCACGCAGAAAGAAATCAGCTGGTGGGCTGCTATATAGGTCTCGAGTGAGAACACCCCTCCATAGCTGTTGAAGTTCCTCCACGAGAGGCTCCATGAACAAATCAAAATCCTTTCCAGGACTTTTTGGACTTGGGATGAGCAATGCCATCATGTAGTTTGATTCTTTGGTGCAGACATTTGGAGGCATGTTGTAAGGGATAACAAGCACTGGCCACATGCTATATGTGGCGCTCTGGTGGCCAAATGGGTTAAATCCATCTGAAGCTAAGCCAAGTCTAATGTTTCTCGGGTCAGCAGCAAACTGTTCGTGCTTCTGATTGAAGCTTTTCCACTCACTACCATGTGATGGATGGCTCATTACATTCTGATCTCTGTACTCCTGGTTCCTAGAATGCCACAGTACTTCCTCTCTTGTTTCAGCATCATGAAACAACCTCTGCAATCTTGGTGTAATTGGAAAATGTCTCAGAACATTATGAGGAATCCTCTTCACAGCATCGCCATCTTTCCATCTTGATGATTTGCATTTCGGGCATTCACTTAAGTTGGCATAATCCTTCCGGAACAGAACACAATTATTCTTACAAACATGGATCATATCATATCCAATTCCAACTGCACGAAGGAAATTCTTCATTTTACGGTAGGTGTGTGGCAGCTCAGACGCATCTGGGAAAGCTTTGCAGAAAGCAGCCAACATCGCATGGAATGATTTGTTGGTCATCCGCTCAGATGTCTTCACCTGAAGAAAGGTGACCATAGCTGAGAATACTGACAGCTTATTTCCTGGGGTGACAGCCACGTTGCATTGTTCCAACATGCGGGCCCACCGTTTTTCTTCTGCAGGTGGAAGTTCACGGAATGCACGAGCATTTCGTAGCATTGTTTCAATGTTGGTCAAACTCACTGGCTCCGCCACCACCTCCTCCTCCTCCTCCTCTTCCACCTGAGCATCAGGCAGATCAAGATGGTGATCTACTGCTTCCACGTAGTCAATAAGATTGACGTTCACAGCTTCACCATGATGAACCCACCTAGTATATGTGACCGACATCCCATACAAGTGTAGATGATTTTGAACAGTTGACTGGGGTCTTGTAACTGAATTCATACAACTGCTACACGGGCAGAGCACATCTGATTTCGGACCACCGTACTCAGCTCTGATAAAGTTCATGAAGTTTTCAACCCACTCGACATATGCAGCGGAGAATCTTCGAGCAGAAGTGTGGCACCCCGGCTCAGAGCAACCGGTTTACCCTGCATTGCCAGCCCAGAGATCGAGTCTTCTGGCAATACACAACAACATGGTACAGAAACAACCGCTTTATTGATGCTAGCGGAGTACATGGGTATGATATTACATCGAGATACGAGGCCAAGCGGCACACACGGTGCTGCTGGACAGTATGTACATTATTTAATGAACATGGCTGGGGCCTCGATCACACGAACTACACGGCAACGGAAGAACGAGGAAGTGGAACTCCATAGCACAGGGACACCGACGTGGACACGGCCTAGACACGAGATGCGCTCCGATGCGAACCAACTTGCCTGAAAGCTGGCATAACACGCCAGGTCAGTACATTGAATGTACTTGCAAGCTCACAACAAACATAAGCACGATGACAAACAATATCATGATAGTTAATCCGGTTAATTCAATGCAAGAAATACTACGAATGCAATGCAAAACAAAACGAACATCGAGTCACACGGACTCGCTTACCAGACGGTTACCTCGTAACCAAACGGTGACCACACCGGGGTCACACCTGAAAGCAATCACTCATGAACACCTCGAGTGTTCAAGGTTCACCATGAAACAACGCATCACAACAATCGCTTAGTTTGCAAAATTTATTGTAAAAGTTGATCCATGGTGTGACTTACTCCCGAGTCTTGCCCATAACCGAGGGCGCGGCTATCGATATATTAAATACACTCTGCAGAGGTAGCGCACTTTACCCACACTACGGAATACCTGGCCTCACACTCCCATTCAGGTGGACCAAAGTATTCCGACGAAACCCTCCCTTTGTCATGCACTCTCCCCGGCCACTCCGACCATCTCCCTCTCAGGGCTAGGCCTTGGGTGGCCCCGTGTCTACCAAAGACACCAACGGCCACCGTCGTGGCAAAACGGTCCCAAACGGGGACAAGGTACCATAAAAACAAAAACGAGCACACAAGGTTATGTCTGCTTACCGGGCCAGGGTATGCACGCCCATAACCTTCCCTCGCGGGAGGCACCGGTGAGAGCCACAACAAAGGACCGAATCAAGACCTTCCCATTAGGTAAATGTGGTCGCACTGAATTAAAATCCGATTCAGTGGCACCATGATGTGATCAACATCATATTCAAGTTGAACTTAATCCAATTTGACTTTGATAAAAACTTTTTATCAATGACATGATATAAAAAATTTCATGCAACTACTCGTCATGCAAAGCAAACAACTCATATTTATGGATCAAACTTAACCAAATAATTATCTTGCAATACTAAAGATCAAAACTCTCTGGTTATAACTCATTTTTATCATCAAACAATATTTTTATTAGTTCTTTATTTAAATGAAAATACCACTTAGTAAAAATTACTACCATTAATTTCCATAGCAATATGCATAGTGCAAACCTTGCTCTAATTAACCAAACAAGTTCATGCATTCAACTAGTAACTAAAACAAGCACATCTAGCAGAATAAAGTAACTAGCAATTTACCAAAATTATTTATCAAATTTTAAATACAAATAAGAACTCATATTCAAGTAGAAAATCATAGATATTGAAATAACACCATCCAAATGCTGGTGTGGCTTGCCTTAGTGTAGAGGAGGATCACACCCCTCTTGGTTTGCTTCAAGACAAGCTTCTCCTTCTGAAAAAGAATTTAAAACCACAAAATAAATGTCAAAACACATTCTAAAAATCACTAGAAATTCTAGTCAGCAGAGAAAAATCCACCCTTTGGTGTGCTGCTAGAGCTTTCTGTAACAAAGACAATGCAAAAAGAATCAAATCATTTGTACTTATGGTTTAGAAATGGTGGCTGGTCAAAGTTTAGTCGAATTTCTAAATTAAATTTGAATTAAACATAAATCTGGGAGGGTGACGTCGAAGGCGTAAAACGGGAGTGCGCCTCCACTCGTACCGCTTCGGGCGCGAGTGGTGAGGCTGACACTAGGCCCCGCCCATCAGGAGAGAGAGGGGGATCAAGATCAGAGGGGGCGGCGCTTTGCCGGAGCTTACGCCGGCGACGAGGGGGTTTGGGGCTAGGCTAGAGGGATAGGATTGAAGCGGGGCTCTAGGCGCACCTGCCCGTACCCGTGGCTTGGCGAGAGGTGGACGGAGCTGCTCGCAGTTGAGCTCGCAAGCTACGGTGGCGGACGGGTTTCGTCGGAGAGGTTGAAGACGATGGCTAGGGGCAGCTCCGAGGGCGTGGCGGCGTCCAGGCAGCACCAACAGACCACCAAGGCCCCGCCCAAGCAGCTGCTTGAGCTCGAGAGGCCCTGGAGAGCGATGGCTGGCATGCGGGGATCGCCGGAGTCCTCGGGTCGGGGCGACGGCCAGAGGCCTGCCCGACCGAGCTGCGGTCGTTCTACGTGTTCGTGGGGTTTGTGTGGGGTGTGGCTTGGCCAGGATTCGAGGCGGGGTCGCCTTATATAGCCGGAGCAAGAGGGGGGGACGTGTCGCCGCCGGAGCGCTCTGGACACGCGGCGAACATCGACGAGAAGCTCCAACGCGAGGGGGCAAAGGCTCAGCGTCAACGCAGGAGCTTGCCCACGCTCGCGGACGAGCACAGGAGGCGGTTGGAGAAGTGGACAGGCGCACGCGCGCACTGTGGCGTTTTGGACGCGACACGCCCGTACTTGTTGCGGCGGCTCCAGCGTCGGCGAGCGCCAGGGAGCGGTCAAGGGTGATGGGTCGAGGCTTGTGGCGCGGTGCGGCAGTCGGTGGCGAGCGCTGGAACGAGCACGCGCGAAACAAAGGGCAAGGCGACAGCCAGAGCGCGTCGAGACGCTGCCAGGCGCAGCGTCCTCGCGCGGTCACCAAGCTGGCATGGTCAAGACGACGCCCAGGAGCGGCCAAACCTTGTCTACGAGCTCGACCGTGCAATGTTAAGTCTAGAGGAGGTGATGGCTCATACCCATGCCGACCAGATTGGACTCAACTAAGCTGGCAAGTTTCTGTCCAGAAACTTGGTCGCCAAGTTTGGCCACCTTCTAGAAGGCCATTAGGGCTGATCTCCTGGGGTTTAGGGTTTCTTAGGAGGGTGCTTAGGCTCAAGAAAGCTCAAGGCCAAAAGCTTAAGGAAAAATGCACTTGTTGTACAAAGTGCATTTCTGGTCCAGAAGTGAAAAGATTTTCTACAGCAAAAATATTACAAAAAGTGATGCAACATTTTGCATGGGAAGGTGTGCCAAGCTTCTAAGAATATTCTTGATTTATCTCAGATTTTTCTGAGCAAGAAAAATTGAGGTTGCTTTGGAGCACAAGTTTCTGAATTGAATTTCAGAGAGGAAAATGAATATTTTTCTTTTAGGAAAAATATTCATTTGATTATTTTGGGAATTTGTTGGAAGAATAAGGTAGATAGGTCACTTGGGTGAAAGTCAAGGATATGCCCAAGTGACACGTCCATTTGAAATGATTCAAAACCCAAATCAAATCAGGGCAAAAACCACGGTGAAAACCAAGTCCGGAAAAAGAGAGAAGGCAAGTCCGGAAAAAGAGAGAAGGCAAAAGCCAGGCTGTCACAAGAAGTTATCCAAGTCCTGTCCATCTGTTAGACATACAAATTAGTTCTTCTACTAGATATTACAGGAAAAACATATATGCTTTTTTATGAAGTCCAGAAGAAAATACCTAGGTCGATGTCTAAAGCTATGGCAAGATATTTGGACGAGCAGATCTAAGTAACGAAATATATGTAAAGCTAATTTAGCAAACAGATTTGAGTGCTAAATTATGGCAGGCTATTTCAGCTATCAATGAGGCCGAGCACACAGCCATCAAACTATCGAAGGCCATCGCAGCAACAAAGATCGAGTATAAAACGGTGTAGAGCTATTTCACCTAACAGATTGGCTACTATACCATGGCAATCTACGTCACAATAAATATATGGCAGGATATTTTAGCAACTAATCGGCCTTGGCATGCCATCTCAGCTAAGCAGATTGAGTGCAGAACAGGGCAAGGAAGCTTCTTAATCAGAGCATATTGACTGTAAACTACTTCGGCAAACAGTGAGATTAACAACGTCTATCAGCTAACATTCAACGCTACACCGACATGCTCGGGGCCTCGGTCTAGAATGCGCGTACTGTGGGAGAAGCTGACCGCCGTGCGTCTCCACACGAACGTCGCCAGCGGTGGCGGTGCTGACCACTGTGCGCCTCCACAAGAACGTCGCCAGCGGTGGCGGCGCGGCTAGAGGACGACAGTCTATCAGAGCGTACTGTGGGAGCGAGAGGATCGCCGTGCGTCCCCTCGACGAACCGCGGCGCCGAAGTATTAGCATGGCAGGGAGGGCGGCTTTGGCGGAGCGAATGGAGTGGAGGGGGACGGGGGGAGGGGGGTTTGGGGAATATTATTGGCTAGTTGGCCGAAGGGCGGTTGAATCTAGGATCTGGGGGGAATTTTTGGGTGGGGGGGGGGAGGATTTTCGCACGGTGGGCGGGGGGAGTTTGGCGCATGGTCGGTTTCTCCAAGTGCAGTCCCACATGTCAGTGAAGAGGCAGGCCGAAGCGTGTTCCGTTTGCGTGAGCCGTGTGCAGGACCGAACGTGTGTGGGATGCAATGCGACCGCGACAGCGGTGCTGTGAGTGTACCTCCTTTTTTCCTTTTAAACTAGGTGCTTCACCCCCTCAAAAAAAACGTGTTGCTTCGCGTGATCCATCGATACTACTACTAGTAATCTGGTAATCCCGACTAAAACGGCGCGGCCGGGTCTTTTCCCGCGCGATATGCTAGGAGGTTGGCTTAGTTGGTTTTTTTAGGACGAGTAATGCTACACCTACGTAGTCCCAGTTATGTAATTAACATAATGTGAAAGGTGTGAGCTGTTGATTGTAGATTGGGGGGAGGGAGGGGCCCACCACCATGAAAATCAGGGGAGGAGAGAGAGAGGCAATTTTGTTGGAAATATGCCCTAGAGGCAATAATAAAATGGTTATTATTGTATTTCCTTGTTCATGATAATTGTCTATTGTTCATGCTATAATTGTATTAACTGGAAACCGTAATACATGTGTGAATACATAGAACACAACATGTCCCTAGTAAGCCTCTAGTTGACTAGCTCGTTGATCAATAGATGGTTATGGTTTCCTGACCATGGACATTGGATGTCATTGATAACGGGATCACATCATTAGGAGAATGATGTGATGGACAAGACCCAATCCTAAGCATAGCACAAGATCGTGTAGTTCGTTTGCTAAGAGCTTTTCTAATGTCAAGTATCGTTTCCTTAGACCATGAGATTGTGCAACCCCCGGATACCGTAGGAATGCTTTGGGTGTACCAAACGTCACAACGTAACTGGGTGGCTATAAAGGTGCACTACAGGTATCTCCGAAAGTGTCTGTTTGGTTGGCACGAATCGAGACTGGGATTTGTCACTCCGTATGACGGAGAGGTATCTCTGGGCCCACTCGGTAATGCATCATCATAATGAGCTCAATGTGACTAAGTAGTTAGTCACGGGATCATGCATTACAGAACGAGTAAAGTGACTTGCCGGTAACGAGATTGAACAAGGTATTGGGATACCGATGATCGAATCTCGGGCAAGTAACATACCGATTGACAAAGGGAATTGTATACGGGATTGATTGAATCCCCGACATCGTGGTTCATCCAATGAGATCATCGTGGAACATGTGGGAGCCAATATGGGTATCCAAATCCCGCTATTGGTTATTGGCTGGAGAGATGTCTCGGTCATGTCTGCATGGTTCCCGAACCCATAGGGTCTACACACTTAAGGTTCGGTGATGCTAGAGTTGTTATGGGAAATAGTATGTGGTTACCGAAGGTTGTTCGGAGTCCCGGATAGGATCCCGGACGTCATGAGGAGTTCCGGAATGGTCCGGAGGTAAAGATTTATATATGGGAAGTCATCATACGGTCACCGGAAGTATTCGGGGGTATGCCGGTATTGTACCGGGGCCACCGAAGGGGTTCCGGGGGTCCACCGGGAGGGTCCACCTGCCCCGGAGGGCCTTATGGGCTGTAGGTGGAAGGGAACCAGCCCCTAAGTGGGCTGGGTACCAACCTCCCCCTAGGGCCCATGCGCTTAGGGTTGGGGGAAACCCTGGAGGGGGCGCCCCCCTTGACTTGGGGGGCAAGCCACCCTCCCTGGCCGGCGCCCCTCCCACCAGATGGGATCTAAGGGGCCGCCCCCCCTCTCCCTTGCCCCTATATATAGTGGAGGGGTGGGAGGGCAGCCGCACCCCTGGCCTGGCGCAGCCCTCTCCTCCTCCAACTCCTCCTCCTCCTCCGTAGTGCTTAGCGAAGCTCTGCCGGAGAACCACGAGCTCCATTGCCACCACGCCGTCATGCTGCTGGAGTTCTCCCTCAACTTCTCCTCTCCCCTTGCTGGACCAAGAAGGAGGAGACGTCCCCGGGCTGTACGTGTGTTGAACGCGGAGGCGCCGTCCGTTCGGCGCTAGATCGGATCTTGCGCGATTTGAATCGCTGCGATACAACTCCATCAACCGCGTTCTTGTAACGCTTCCGCTTAGCGATCTTCAAGGGTATGAAGATGCACTCCCTCTCTCTCATTGCTAGCATCTCCTAGATTGATCTTGGTGACACGTAGGAAAATTTTGAATTATTGCTACGTTCCCCAACAGCGGCATCATGAGCTAAGTCTATGCGTAGATTCTATGCACGAGTAGAACACAAAGTAGTTGTGGGCGATGATTTGTTCAATTTGCTTGCCGTTACTAGTCTTATCTTGATTCGGCGGCATTGCGGGATGAAGCGGCCCGGACCGACCTTACACGTACTCTTACGTGAGACAGGTTCCACCGACTGACATGCACTTGATGCATAAGGTGGCTAGCGGGTGTCTGTCTCTCCCACTTTAGTCGGATCGGATTCGATGAAGAGGGTCCTTATGAAGGGTAAATAGCAATTGACATATCACCGTTGTGGCGTTTGCGTAGGTAAGAAACGTTCTTGCTAGAAACCCATAGCAGCCACGTAAAACATGCAACAACAATTAGAGGACGTCTAACTTGTTTTTGCAGGGTATGCTATGTGATGTGATATGGCCAAAAGGATGTGATGAATTATATATATGTGATGTATGAGATTGATCATGTTCTTGTAATAGGAATCACGACTTGCATGTCGATGAGTATGACAACCGGCAGGAGCCATAGGAGTTGTCTTAATTTATTGTATGACCTGCGTGTCAATGAAAAACGCCATGTAATTACTTTACTGTATTGCTAACCGTTAGCCATAGTAGTAGAAGTAATAGTTGGCGAGACAACTTCATGAAGACACGATGATGGAGATCACGATGATGGAGATCATGGTGTCATGCCAGTGATGAAGGTGATCATGCCGCGCCTCAAAGATGGAGATCAAAAGGCGCAAGATGATATTGGCCATATCATGTCACTTTATGATTTGCATGTGATGTTTGTCATGTTTACATCTTATTTTCTTAGAACGACTGTAGCATAAATAAGATGATCCCTCTCTAAAATTTCAAGAATGTGTTCCCCCTAACTGTGCACCGTTGCGAAGGTTCGTTGTTTCGAAGCACCACGTGATGATCGGGTGTGAAAGATTCTAACTTTCGCATACAATGGGTGTAAGCCAGATTTACACATGCGAAACACATAGGTTGACTTGACGAGCCTAGCATGTACAGACATGGCCTCGGAACACAAGAGACCGAAAGGTCGAACATCAGTCATATAGAAGATACGATCAACATGAAGATGTTCACCGATGATGACTAGTCCGTCTCACGTGATGATCGGACACGGCCTAGTTGACTCGGATCATGTATCACTTAGATGACTAGAGGGATGTCTATCTGAGTGGGAGTTCATTAAATAATCAGATGAACTTAATTGTCATGAACATAGTCAAAAGGTCTTTGCAACTTATGTCATAGCTTACGCTTTAGTTCTACTGTTTAAGATATGTTCCTAGAGAAAATTTAGTTGAAAGTTGACAGTAGCAATTATGCGGACTGGGTCCGTATATTGAGGATTGTCCTCATTGCTGCACAGAAGGCTTATGTCCTTAATGCACCGCTCGGTGTGCTGAACCTCGAGTGTCGTCTGTAGATGTTGCGAAACATCTGACATACACGTTTTGATGACTACGTGATAGTTCAGTGCGTAATGCTAACGGTTTAAAATTGTGGCACCAAAGACGTTTTGAAACGTCGCAGAACATATGAGATGTTCCAAAGACTGAAATCGGGATTTCAGACTAGTGCCCACGTCAAGAGGTATGAGACCTCTGACAAGTTTCTTAAGCCTGCAAACTAAGGGAGAAAAGCTCAATCATTGAGCATGTGCTCAGATTGTCTGAGTATTACAATCGCTTGAATCGAGTGGGAGTTAATCTTCCAGATGAGATAGTGATGGTTCTCCATAGTCACTGCCACCAAGCTATTAGAGCTTCGTGATGAACTATAACATATCAGGGATAGACATGATGATCCTTGAGCAACTCGCGATGTTTGACACCACGAAAGTAGAAATCAAGTAGGAGCATCAATTGTTGATGGTTAGTAAAACCACTAGTTTTAAGAAGGGCAAGGGAAAGAAGGGATACTTCATGAAATGGCAAATCAGTTGCTGCTCTAGTGAAGAAACCCAAGGTTGAACCCAAACCCGAGACTAAGTGCTTCTGTAATGAGGGGAACGGTTACTGAAGCAGAACTACCCTAGATACTTGGTAGATGAGAAGGTAGGCAAGGTCGACAGAAGTATATTGGATATACATTATATTAATGTGTACTTTACTGGTACTCCTAGTAGCACCAGGGTATTAGATACCGGTCCGGTTGCTAAGTGTTGGTAACTCGAAATAAAATGCTACGGAATAAACGGAGACTAGCTAAAGGTGAGATGACGATATGTGTTGGAAGTGTTTCCAAGGTTGATGTGATCAAGCATCGCATGCTCCCTCTACCATCGAGATTGGTGTTAAACCTAAATAATTGTTATTTGGTGTTTGTGTTGAGCATAGACATGATTGGATTATGTTTATCGCAATACGGTTATTCATTTAAGGAGAATAATGGTTACTCTGTCTATTTGAATAATACCTTCAATGGTCTTGCACCTAAAATGAATGGTTTATTGAATCTCGATCGTAGTGATACACATGTTCATGCCAAAAGATATAAGATAGTAATGATAGTACCACATACTTGTGGCACTGCCATTTGAGTCATATTGGTATAAAACGCATGAAGAAGCTCCATGTTGATGGATCTTTGGACTCACTCGTTTTTGAAAAGATTGAGACATACGAACCATGTCTATTGGTAGGTATGCATGAAGAAACTCCATACAGATGGATCGTTTGGACTCACTTGATTTTGAATCACTTGAGACATGCAAATCATAACACATGGGCAAGATGACTGAAAGGCCTCGTTTTCAGTAAGATGGAACAAGAGAGCAACTTGTTGGAAGTGATACATTTGATGTGTGCAGTCCAATGAGTGCTGAGGCACGCAGTGGATATCGTTATGTTCTTACTTCACAGATGATTTGAGTAGATGCTGAGAATATTTACTTGATGAAACACAAGTCTGAATTATTGAAAGGTTCAAGTAATTTCAGAGTGAAGTTGAAGATCGTCGTGACAAGAGGATAAAATGTCTGTGATATGATCATAGAGATGAATATCTGAGTTACAAGTTTGGAACACAATTAAGACATTGTGGAAATTGTTTCACAACTAATACCGCCTGGAACACCATAGTGTGATGGTGTGTCCGAACATCATAACTGCACCCTATTGGATATGGTGCATACCATGATGTCTCTTATCGAATTATCACTATCGTTTATGGGTTAGGTATTAGAGACAACCGCATTCACTTTAAATAGGGCACCACGCAATTCCGTTGAGACGACACCATATGAACTATGGTTTAGAGAAACCTAAGTTGTCGTTTCTTAAAAGTTTGGGGCTGCGACACTTACGTGAAAAACTTTCAGGCTGATAAGCTCGAGCCCAAAGCGGATAAATGCATCTTCATAGAATACCCAAAACAGTTGGGTATACCTCCTATTTCAGATCCGGAAGCAAAGTGATTGTTTCTAGAAACAGGTCCTTTCTCGAGGAAAAGTTTCTCTCGAAAGAATTGAGTGGGAGGATGGTGGAGACTTGATGAGGTTATTGAACCATGACTTCAACTAGTGTGTAGCAGGGCACAGGAAGTTGTTCCTGTGGCACCTACACCAATTGAAGTGGAAGCTTATGATAGTGATCATGAAACTTCGGATCAAGTCACTACCAAACCACGTAGGACGACAAGGATGCATGCTACTTCAGAGTGGTACATAATCCTGTCTTGGAAGTCATGTTGCTAGACAACAATCAACCTACGAGCTATGGAGAAGCGATGATGGGCCCGGATTCCGACGAATGGCTCGAGGCCATAAAATCCGAGAGAGGATCCATGTATAAAAACAAAGTATAGACTTTGGAAGAACTACTTGATGGTCGTAAGGCTGTTGGGTGCAGATGGATTTTAAAAGGAAGACAGACAATGATGGTAAGTGTCACCATTAAGAAAGCTCGACTTGTCGTTAAGATGTTTTCCGGCAAGTTCAAGGAGTCGACTGCGATGAGACTTTCTCACTCGTAGCGATGCTAAGAGTCTGTTGGAATTATATTAGCAGTTACTGCATCATTTATGAAATCTTGCAGATAGGATGTCAAAACATTGTTTCCTCGACGATTTTCTTGAGGAAAGGTTGTATGTGATACAACCAGAAGGCTTTGTCAATCCTGAAAGATGCTAACAAGTATGCAAAGCTCCAGCAATCCTTCTAAGGACTGGAGTAAGCATCTCGGAGTTGGAATGTACGCTTTGATGAGATGATCAAAGATTTTGGGTTTATACAAAGTTTATGAGAAACTTATATTTCCGAAGAAGTGAGTGGGAGCACTATAGAATTTTTGATGAGTATATGTTGTTAACATATTGTTGATCAGAAATGATGTAGAATTTCTGGAAAGCATCCAGGGTTATTTGAAAAGTGTTTTTCAATGGAAAACCTGGATTAAGCTACTTGAACATTGAGCATCAAGATCTATAAGGATAGATAAAAAACGCTTAATAGTACTTTCAAATGAATACATACCGTGACAAGATTTTGAAGGAGTTCAAAATAGATCAGCAAAGAAGGAGTTCTTGGCTGTGTTACAAGGTGTGAGTATTGAGTAAGACTCAAGACCTGACCACGGCAGAAGAGAGAGAAAGGACGAAGGTCGTCCCCTATGCTTTAGATGTAGGCTCTACAATATGCTATGCTGTGTACCGCACCTGAAGTGTGCCTTGCCATGAGTTAGTCAAGGGGTACAATAGTGATCCAGGAAGGGATCACATGACAGCGGTCGAACTTATCCTTAGTATCTAGTGGACTAAGGAATTTTCTCGATTATGGAGGTGGAAAAGGAGTTCGTCGTAAAGGGTTACGTCGATGCAAACTTTGACACTAATCCGGATGACTCTGAGTAGTAAACCGGATTCGTATAGTAGAGCAATTATTTGGAATAGCTCCAAGTAGCGCGTGGTAGCTGCATCTACAAGATGACATAGAGATTTGTAAAGCACACACGGATCTGAATGTTGCAGACCCGTTGACTAATAACCTCTCTCACAAGCGAGATATGAACAAACCCCATGGGTGTTGGATTCATTACAATCACATAGTGATGTGAACTAGATTATTGACTCTAGTGCAAGTGGGAGACTGTTGGAAATATGCCCTAGAGGCAATAATAAAATGGTTATTATTGTATTTCCTTGTTCATGATAATTGTCTATTGTTCATGCTATAATTGTATTAACTGGAAACCGTAATACATGTGTGAATACATAGACCACAACATGTCCCTAGTAAGCCTCTAGTTGACTAGCTCGTTGATCAATAGATGTTTATGGTTTCCTGACCATGGACATTGGATGTCATTGATAACGGGATCACATCATTAGGAGAATGATGTGATGGACAAGACCCAATCCTAAGCATAGCACAAGATCATGTAGTTCGTTTGCTAAGAGCTTTTCTAATGTCAAGTATCGTTTCCTTAGACCATGAGATTGTGCAACTCCCGGATACCGTATGCTTTGGGTGTACCAAACGTCACAACGTAACTGGGTGGCTATAAAGGTGCACTACAGGTATCTCTGAAAGTGTTTGTTGGGTTGGCACGAATCGAGACTGGGATTTGTCACTCCGTATGACAGAGAGGTATCTCTGGGCCCACTCGGTAATGCATCATGATAATGAGCTCAATGTGACTAAGTAGTTAGTCACGGGATCATGCATTACGGAACGAGTAAAGTGACTTGCCGGTAATGAGATTGAACGAGGTATTGGGATACCGACGATCGAATCTCGGGCAAGTAACATACCGATTGACAAAGGGAATTGTATACGGGATTGATTGAATCCCCGACATCGTGGTTCATCCGATGAGATCATCATGAACATGTGGGAGCCAATATGGGTATCCAGATCCCGCTATTGGTTATTGGCCGGAGAGATGTCTCGGTCATGTCTGCATGGTTCCCGAACCCGTAGGGTCTACACACTTAAGGTTCGGTGACGCTAGAGTTGTTATGGGAAATAGTATGTGGTTACCGAAGGTTGTTCGGAGTCCCGGATAGGATCCGGGACGTCACGAGGAGTTCCGGAATGGTCCGGAGGTAAAGATTTATATATGGGAAGTCATCATACGGTCACCGGAAGTATTCGGGGGTATGCCGATATTGTACCGGGGCCACCGAAGGGGTTCCGGGGGTCCACCAGGAGGGTCCACCTGCCCCGGAGGGCCTTATGGGCTGTAGGTGGAAGGGAACTAGCCCCTAAGTGGGCTGGGCACCAACCTCCCCTAGGGCCCATGCGCCTAGGGTTGGGGGAAACCCTGGTGGGGGCGCCCCCCTTGACTTGGGCGGCAAGCCACCCTCTCTGGCCGCCGCCCCTCCCACCAGATGGGATCTAAGGGGACGGCCCCCTCTCCCTTGCCCCTATATATAGTGGAGGGGTGGGAGGGCAGCCGCACCCCTGGCCTGGCGCAGCCCTCTCCTCCTCCAACTCCTCCTCCTCCTCCGTAGTGCTTAGCGAAGCTCTGCCGGAGAACCACGAGCTCCATTGCCACCACACCGTCATGCTGCTGGAGTTCTCCCTCAACTTCTCCTCTCCCCTTGCTGGATCAAGAAGGAGGAGATGTCCCCGGGCTGTACGTGTGTTGAACGCGGAGGCGCCGTCCGTTTGGCGCTAGATCGGATCTTCCGCGATTTGAATCGCTGCGAGTACGACTCCATCAACCGCGTTCTTGTAACGCTTCCGCTTAGCGATCTTCAAGGGTATGAAGATGCACTCCCTCTCTCTCATTGCTAGCATCTCCTAGATTGATCTTGGTGACACGTAGGAAAATTTTGAATTATTGCTACGTTCCCCAACAAATTTACGTTAACCCTTTCGTAGGTTCCCGTAGATATAGAAAGATGTGAAATGCGTGAATGTGCATTTGCAGATAAGGCCTTCCCTCATTCATCCTTTTCTCCCACAATATCTTGATCTTTCGTGCAACGCACGGGCATCTTGCTAGTACTCCTACAATATACTATATTATTGTGAAAGTTCGTATACACCGGCCGAGATTAATGCAAACACGGCAGATTTTCATTACATTTCGAACTTTTATAGGATAGAAAAATAAAAGAAACCCGACCCTAAACCTATTCTACGGCGGCGACCGACGTCCTCCATCTGTGATCTCCATGTACGGGGGCGGGGTTCAAGACCCGTGAAGTGAAGGTGCGGTCTCCGGCGAGGAAAAGTAGAACACGGGAGACGGACCGGCCAGTTGGCACACCATGCCCTGCCGCCTCCCATGCCCTACTCATCCTCGGAGGAGTCCCCGACCTCGGCGGTGCCGGACGTTGGACGGCGGCAAGTAGGACGCGTCGCTGACGGTGCTCCCGTCGTCAGCAGCCAGCGTGACCACCGCTTGTGCGGCGACTTGAGCGAGGGCGGCGACCTCGAGCTCCATCCCCGAAGACAAGCTCTCCCGCAGAGCGTTCGCGCTTGCGGTCATGGCGGATGTGGTGCCAGGTAGGTGGACGATGTGCTATGGTGTGGAGGTTAGCTGGGCGTTGCCGCTTTAAGTAGCGCATTCCGGTGAGGCCAAGCATCCTGGTGCGTCATTAAGTCGCCGGAGTTGGTTCCTCGGGCACCGAGCCTCTTAACGACGGCATACGGACAGACGACATGAATGTGGGCAGCTGGCGCCGGCTGGGAACGCACCACGCGACGGCGCGAGGGACGAGGGTTTTTGGTGTGCCAGGGTTGTCAGCTGCGGTCGTGGCAACGTTGGAGATGCCCTTTGCTCACATGTGATTGAGGCATGTCATTGAAAAAGCAAGACGACCCGGTGTGGTCTCAGGTCCTGAGGATGCAGTTGGCCGCGCTACACCACTCCGCGGACGCATCCCGGCGCCCTGTGCATCCTCGACGAGCCGGGTGTTGGGGTGTGTTTGGATTGTGGCCAAAGTGCACCTTACCAAAATTTTGGTCATGACCCAAAGATTGGTCTTTGTTTGGATGGTTGCCATTTTTTTGGCATGCCAATGAACTCTAGCCAACTCTAGTTCATTTTTCTTGCCAATGTCAGCCAAATCATGGGCAACCAAAACCTCAACCAAAATTTTGGCTACCCAATGCTTTGATGGGGCAACCTTGGGCACAAACCAAACATACTGTTGGTCGTGCCACAGCACTAACGCCACCCTCGGCACACTGAAACCGACCGTGTCTAGCGATGATGAGCGTGTCGCTCACCACGGTCGCCGTGTCCAGAGGCGGTGCTGGAGCTGCGCCACATTGTTGGCCCCCACGACCCACATGAACGGTTGCCGATGGCGAGGAGGTCGTGGGCCATCTCCTCCATTGGACTAGTTTGCGCTACGTCATCCCGACAGGTGTGCCCCACATGTCGGTTTCCCTGTTTTCCCGACCATATTCGAGCGTCAGTGCTCCGCGTTGCGCATTAGGCCTTTCACTATGTAGGCCAAGCGAGACAACTTATTGTTTATTTGAGCCATTCAAGTATAATCATGTGGTGTTTTCTTATTTCTCATTCCTCTCCAACCCTCTTCTCCATCGATCATGTCGCCCTCCGGTCGAGTCAATCCTCCCGCATGCCTCATTTGAACATTCCGCCGAGTATCATTCGCATGTGGGCCTAGACCATGCTTGTATTTCCAATGTTTATTTGTAATTTGTCCGACATGCATACAAACAAACGGTTCGTTTGAAGTTTCACTTTGCCTCCACTACGTGTCGCTTCGCATCTTAGTTTTGACATCCCATTCGGTTCATGCCCCGACACATATTGACGAGATCGATTGATGTTCAGAGATCAATTGCGTGTCGTGCAAGGAGATAAAGGTTTGGTCTGTTTCTATGATAGAAATGACCCGCGGGGGGGGGGGGGGGGGTCTGTGGGGATCAGAGGGAGTATATTGTACGTTCATAAGCGAAACAAACGTATTGTACCCACCCTTGTCCTCTTTCAATTGATCTTCGAACCCCGAGATGAAATCGAGAGAGAACGAGTGGGGGCATGTGTGATACCTAAGGCGGATTCAAAATTTTGAACCGGTGATCATAGCATCCGCAAATCATATATAAAGGGTATTCAATGTTCGTTTCATTTTTGAACGTACAATATACTCCCTCCTATCCTTTCTAGTTTACATATAAGTTTTATGTGTAGTCAAAGTATCTCTACTTTGATAAAAAAAGTATCAACATTCAACAACGCCCAATCAATATTGTTAGATTCGTACGTACTCCTAGATTTGTACTCGAGATGGTTTCCAATTTGTTTTCAACCACGTGAATGTGCTTGTTCTCGCGCATGCTCTTCCTACTAGGATTTCGCCACGTATAGCCAGTCCAATAGTAACTTTTTTTAAGCTCCCTGTCCAATAGTACTAGTGGAGTACTGACAACATCTGTACTAGAGTATGCAGTGCTCATAGTTGTACTCCCTCCTTTCATTTATATAGGGCCTATGTGGAGGAAAGAGATGTGAAAAAGTAAGGGGAGTGAGCTCTCATGCAAGAGCCTAGCGATATACGCATTCCTAGTTAAATACGTACAATAAATATGAAGAAAGAGATGGAGAGGAGATGGAAAAAAGTACTAATACAATACCCAACCTTATAATTTTTTTTTGCGGGAAATAGCCAACCTTATAGCCCACACTACTGTATGAGTGCATATAATAGATGATGGATATAGATGACATGGCAGTTCCTTATAGCCATCGACTGGCTATATTATTAACCATGCTCTAATGCATTTTTCAAAACCGCATTTGACTATTGACAAGATTAATAGTACATGAGATGTATAATGTGAAAATTATATCATTGGAAGCTCCTTTCACATACGTATCCCTGCCTTACCCTCCCTTTCGGTCACTTACTGGCGGACCCCATGCTTGCTAGGCCCCGCATGTCAGTTACTCAATGGGTTCGGCCACGTCAGGGGATCCTCATCCGTAGTATACTCCCTCTGTTTTTATTTACTCCGCATAAAATGACGCGGGCGGGGAAGGGGGAGGGACGTGGGTTTGCTCTCAACTGCGGTCCCACAAGCGAGCAAAAACGCAAGACGAAGCGCGTTCCATTCGGTGAGCGACGTGGAGGGTCCAGCATGCCGGGCTGCAACGCGAACGTGACAAGAGCGATGTACAGTCAAAACCGATTGACCGATCATCACCGGAACCACTATTCACACCAGAACCTTCGCTGCTCGGCCTACGCCAGCCACTGCCCTAAAACCACACCTAATCTCCATCCCCTTCCCCCACCTTTCGATCCCCTAGCCCGCATCAAGCGCCCCCTAGTTCGCCGGAAAGCCATGGTGTGCCACAAGATCACATACTACAAGATGCTGACGTCGGAGCGCCGCGTAGAAATCGCGGCGGCAGTCGGCGCCAGAGACCTCCGTTCCCAAGCTCGCTTTGCGGCGGGCCAATCCCTGAGTTCTCTGGAGCCAAGCTACGAGGAGGAGGAAGCCGATCCAATGTTCATGGCGGAGGTCGCGGCGCAGAAGGCCCCCGATGGGTATGAGACGATGGACGTCGACTTCGTGCCGGCGTTTGAGTCCCCCATGGTGCAGGCGGACCAGCGGTTCAACCTGGCGATACTAAAGGAGGACCGGGAGGCAGAGGATCAACTCGACGCGGAGCGCGCGCATGCCGCTGCCATCGAGGCTCTCCTGCAGGCGGAACCGGATGTCGTGGATGTGAACCGGGCGGCGGAGGCTCAACTTGAGCCAGAGCACGCGGATGCCGCTGCCATCGAGGCCCTCCTGCAGGCGGAACCGGACGTCCTGGACTTGAACTGGGCGGCAGAGGATCAACTCAACGCGGAACGCGCGGATGCCGCTCTCATCGAGGCCCTCCTGCAAGCGGAACCGGACGTCCTGGACTTGAACCGGGCGGCGGAGGCTCGACTCGACGCAGAGCGCGCGGATGCCGCTGCCATCGAGGCCCTCCTACAGGCGGAACCGGACATCCTCGATTTGAACCGGGCGGTGCTCTCGTCCGTGCAGAGCGCCCGCATGCTCCGCGTGAACAAGTAGCTAGAGGCCGAGGACAACCATGGTATGGAGGCACACGTCGGCAGCTACGGCTGGTTCGCGCCGGCAGCCAAAGACGACGAGGTCGTCTCGTTCCGCGAGCAGGGATAGTTTTTCTTTATGTTGTTGTTTTTATGGATCTATTGCTGTGTAAAAACAAATATTGTTATGCAAGTCGCCTGACTTGGGTTAGTCTACCATTTCAGGCGGTTGGATGAATATCCTACGTCTCCTAACCCTTCTTCCTCACCTCTTCTTCTTCCCCAACAGACCACCGCACGGGCCGTACGGATACTCCCCAACATGCGGTTGGATAAACATACTCTATGAATGAAAATTATGTGTCAGCGGTAGGATGGCTGAGTTTGGTTTGTTCACATGCGACAGCACGTGTCAGTGAGGGTGCGTTCCCTTGGTTGGGTTTGCGGCTTGCAGGAGTGACTGTGCATGTGAGGGTGCGGTGCGACCGCGACGTGCAGGAGCGACCGTGTGAGGGTGCGGTGCGACCGCGACAGCCGTGCGAAAGTGTACCTCCTTTTCATTTTCAAAACTTTAGGTAAGCTTGGCAAAAATGTGAGGCGAAGTATGGCAATGCAAGGCCTAGACCCAAACAGGATAAGTACGTAGTACTACGTACTAGGAGTACTAGTGTTAAAAAAGAAAGGCGGGGTTTTCCTTCACGGGATTAATCGATACAAATCCTCGTTTCACATGTCAATTAATGCGTATTTTTTCTCCAAAGCCCAAAGAGCTAACCATCTCACTCCTCATCGCTTGATTAATGCAGCGCCATGCAAACCAACCTTCTCACTTTCGCATGCATGCAGGGGATATTAATGTCCTTGGTTGCTAGTACGAGGCAAACCCCATCAATTTTGCCTCGATTAGTGTTAGTGGCCTTTTGCAAATTGTAATTTTGATATACTGGCCTTGTGTACAAAAAATGGAGGTAGTAACTATATTTGACTTCCTTCCCCATTGCGGTGACGTCGACGATATCTCGAACGTTGTGGTTTGGCGAAGTGCGTTCGACGGAGAACACCATTGAGGGAGATCATGGTAAGTCGTTCACAAGTGTCGCCTGCAAGCCGAGACAACCGCCTTATTTGCATCCAGGAAGTCCGTTGAACCAAAGGACGCGTAAATGTACTAGTACTACTCGTACACAATAGCGTCATCCGTCCAGCTTAGTGCGGTGAGATGGTTTCTCGAAGAAGACGATGGAGAAGCGGAGTCAGCGAAGAGTGAAATGATGGTTGCTTCGTCCGTGCTTTGTGATTTGACGCCTCACTGCTTTGTGATTTGTGATAGAAGGGACAGGGGAGTAGACTCTGTCCTCTATACTATACATGCGTCCAAGCACGGGAGAAAGAGGAGAGACGTTGCATTTTTCTATTCCTTCAATCAATCAATCAGGGAGCTTCAGTTCCATCCTTTTGGCTCTGGCAACACCGTCCACAATGGTCCCCACGATGCCAAAAGCTATTTTCACATTTGGCTACATTGTGGATGCCCT
Source organism: Aegilops tauschii subsp. strangulata (assembly GCF_002575655.3). NCBI lineage: Eukaryota > Viridiplantae > Streptophyta > Magnoliopsida > Poales > Poaceae > Aegilops > Aegilops tauschii. The sequence continues at coordinate 287,545,893 of NC_053037.3, forward strand.
TAACCATACCACTTGGTTTTGCTCCTGTGTGCTATCTATACAAATCTCAATTATATTGATCTAAAAAATTATAGAATCAAGATTAGTAAAAAGGAGGTGATTTTGCCGCGCGGATGGCGGGGGAGGTTTCTTATTTTTAGAGGATGTTGTCCTGGCGGTTTGCTAACATGCGGTCCCACGTGTCAGTGCTTCACCAAGCCGATCCGCTTCCCACATGAGGCAGAACAACGGCAGAAGCAACACGTGGTTAACTTGAAGAAGATGAGGGAGAAGCGGATTCAGCAACGAGTGAAATGATGGTTGCTTCGTCCCTCCAACTTCTGTTTTTAGCATTATTACTTCGTCCCTCCAACTTAACTACGGGAAAGGTTGTGACGCTCGGGTAATTAAGCTACAGTAATCCCACGCTAATGGTGCCACGTTACCTCCGTTACTGTTTCTAATCTATCGTTAGATCAAAACCGGTCCAAAAATTCAAAGTTCAAAATCAAGCAAACAATAAAAGTTTTCAAATATTAAAACTAAAATGTTCGGAGTGAACCAAATATTGCATAGATAATAATGGTGGAGAAACCTAACTTTAATAAAATGTTTAAGTGTTCAAAATAATTAAAAATAGAGGTTTAAATATTAAAATAAATGCCTTTTGAATTTATAAAATATTAAACTCTTTTAATTTGGGTTGAGAATTAATGTGGCAATAGTATATTTAAAAGTATTAATTTAAGTGCTAGTGATAATTTTTATAAAACTAAAATAAAAGAAAACCAAAAGTAAAACAGTAAAAGAAAAATTAAATAAAAAGAAAAGAGAGAAGCAAAACTAAATAAAGGGGACCCCCCCCCCCCCCCCCCCGCACTGGGCCAACCGGCCCATCTGGCAGCCATGCCAACTGGCCCACCTAACCCCCTGGCCTATATGGCCTCACACCCGAAACCCTAACCCCCAGCGCACACACTCCCCCGCCCCCCCTGCACGATACCCACCCCACTCTGTCCTTCCTCTCGCCCCCCGATCTGGATCGGGGCTCAACCCCGACCGCGCCCCGCCGCCGAGCATCGTCGCCGGATCCGCCGGCTCGCGTCCCCGTACTCCTCCCCAATGGCCTTCACCGACCCTCGTCGCTCGCCGGACCGTCCCGGCCCCATCACAGCCGTCGCCGGACGCCTCCTCATCTTCCCCCACGCCGGCTTCCCCAAGCCTCGGCGAACGAACCCCTGCAACGCTGGTGAGGCCTTTGGCCTCCTCTTTCCTCTTTGCGCCCGCTCCTGCACGTCTCCCTGTCGCCAATCACGCACCATCGGCCACCACACGCGCTGTCTGTGCCCGCCGGCGCCGTCCCGCGTCCGCGCCTCGTGCCCCTACCCCTGCATCCGCTAGTCCCGCTCGCCGGCCGACCGCGCCACCCCCGCTTGACCTCGCTGGCCACCGCACCTGCCTCCTCTGCCTACCTGCAGCCGCTCTGCTGCCGTGGTCACCGCGCACATCCCGCGCTCGCATCCGCCTGGGGATGTGCCCCTGCTCCACGGTCTGCTCTGCTGCTGCTCGTCGGTGATGCCGCTCCCTCGCATCCGGCCTCCCCTGCCCGCGCTCCTCTCATTATCCTGCCGTCGAGTCCGTCGGGCCGCACCCGTGCCCCCACCGCGCGCTGTAGCCACCACCCGCCGTTGCTGCCCACCGCTGCTCCGGCTGCTGCCCCAGCCATACTCGGGTCGCCGCCCGCGCGACCCTTGTCCGCCGGCGCCCGCGAGCCCCGTGGCTCCGCTCCGCTCCACCCCTGTTAACCCGCGCCCGTTAGCCCCTGGTGGCTCGGCTGAGCCACCGACAGATGGGGCCTGCTAAAAGAAACAACAACGACGACGAAACGAAGGAGGATTTATAAAATAATAATAATAAATTTAATTAATTAACTAAATTAATTAAGTTAATTAATCCTATTTAAGTTAATCTAATTAACTATTTAGTTTAATTAAATAGCAATTAGATTAGTTAACCCTAATTAGACTAAACAGTCATTGACGAACGGGACCCACACGTCAGTTGACCAGTCAACTCCCCTGTTGACTGCTGATGTCATGCTGACATCATGCTGACGTCAGCAAACACTATTCTGGATAAGGTTGAATTAAAATAATTCAATTAATCCTAAAAATGATTTAAATCTTTTAAAATTAATATAAAATAAACCGTAGCTCAGATGAAAATACTTTGTACATGAAAGTTACTCAGAACGACGAGACGACTCCGGATACGAAGCCCGTTCGTCGGCCACGCATCCGTAGCATAGCAAACCTGTAACATTTCACCTCCGGTTCATCTGTCCGAAAATGTGAAACACCGGGGATACTTTCCCGGATCCCCCCCCTTCACCGGTATCACCTCATACCGCGTTAGAACATGTCTAGCTCTGCCTGTTGTCCTGTTATGCACTTGCTTGCTATGTATTTACTGTTTCTCCCCCCTCTTCTTTCCGGTAGACCCTGAGACTGCCGACGACCCCCAGTTCGACTACGGTGTTGACGACACGTCCTTCTTGCCAGAGCAATCAGGCAAGCCCCCCCCTTGATCACCAGATATCGCCTAGTCTTCTCTATACTGCTTGCATTAGAGTAGTGTAGCATGTTACTGCTTTTCGTTAATCCTATCCTGATGCATAGCCTGACATTGTTGCTACAGTTGTTACCCTTACCTGCTATCCTACTGCTTAGTATAGGATGCTAGTGTTCCATCAGTGGCCCTACACTCTTGTCCGTCTGCCATGCTATACTACTGGGTCGGGATCACTTCGGGAGGTGATCACAGGTATATACTATATACATTATATACATGACACATGTGGTGACTAAAGTCGGGTCGGCTCGTTGAGTACCCGCAAGTGATTCTGATGAGGGGGCTGAAAGGACAGGTGGCTCCACCCCGGTAGAGGTGGGCCTGGGTTCCTGACGGCCCCCGACTGTTACTTTGTGGCGGAGCGACAGGGCAGGTTGAGACCACCTAGGAGAGAGGTGGGCCTGGCCCTGGTCGGCGTTCGCAGATACATAACACGTTTAATGAGTTCTTGGTATTTGATCTGAGTCTGGCCATTTGGTCTATACGCACTAACCATCTACGCGGGAGTAGTTATGGGTATCCCGGCGTCGTGGTATCAGCCGAAGCCTTCGTGACGTCAGCGACTGAGTGGCGCGCGCCGGATTGGACTGGAACGCCACTAGGCTAGGTCTGCTTCCGGCCGCGTACGCAAGGTGCAGGTGTGCATAGGGCGATGGGCCCAGACCCCTGCGCGCATAGGGTTAGACCGGCGTGCTGACCTCTCTGTTGTGCTTAGGTGGGGCTGCGACGTGTTGATCTTACGAGGCCGGGCATGACCCAGAAAAGTGTGTCCGACCAAATGGGATCGAGCGTGTTGGGTTATGTGGTGCACCCCTGCAGGGAAGTTTATCTATTCGAATAGCCGTGTCCCTCGGTAAAAGGACGACCCGGAGTTGTACCTTGACCTTATGACAACTAGAACCGGATACTGAATAAAATAGACCCTTCCAAGTGCCAGATGCAACCCGGTGATCGCTCTCTAACAGGGCGACGAGGAGGGGATCGCCGGGTAGGATTATGCTATGCGATGCTACTTGGAGGACTTCAATCTACTCTCTTCTACATGCTGCAAGATGGAGATGGCCAGAAGCGTAGTCTTCGACAGGACTAGCTATCCCCCCTCTTATTCTGGCATTCTGCAGTTCAGTCCACTGATATGCCCCTTTACACATATACCCATGCATATGTAGTGTAGCTCCTTGCTTGCGAGTACTTTGGATGAGTACTCACGGTTGCTTCTCTCCCTCTTTTCCCCCTTTCCTTTCTATCTGGTTGTCGCAACCAGATGCTGGAGTCTAGGAGCCAGACGCCACCATCGACGATGACTCCTACGACACTGGAGGTGCCTACTACTACGTGCAGCCCGCTGACGACAACCAGGAGTAGTTAGGAGGATCCCAGGCAGGAGGCCTGCGCCTCGTTCGATCTGTATCCCAGTTTGTGCTAGCCTTCTTAAGGCAAACTTGTTTAACTTATGTCTGTACTCAGATATTGTTGCTTCCGTTGACTCGTCTATGATCGAGCAATTGTATTCGAGCCCTCGAGGCCCCTGGCTTGTATTATGATGCTTGTATGACTTATTTATGTTGTAGAGTTGTGTTGTGATATCTTCCCATGAGTCCCTGATCTTGATCGTACACATTTGCGTGCATGATTAGTGTACGGTCAAATCGGGGGCGTCACAAGTTGGTATCAGAGCCGACTGCCTGTAGGAATCCCCCTTTCCAACTCCTTGGCTGAAGTCGAGTCTAGTCGTTGAAAAACTTTCACTAACATGGCTGTGTGGCTTACGGGCCCACGTCGCCATTGGGTGGTATTAGGATCTTTTACTCCTTGTATATACTCTGGGACTCTGATCGCTCTTCTATTCGGGTTAAGTGAATTTTACTAAATCTAACATTAGGATCTCGTTATCACTTTCACCCGGAGAGCCCCTTATTACTGATGATTGTCTGCTGCACGTGAAGACCCTAAAGATACTCTCCGCTGATAACCCGAGAACTTGTGTTCATCGCTTTTGCAATTCCCTTTCATCGATAAACTCCTATGGATAACCGCGTATACTCGCCATTCATACAATGTTTCCCAGTTGATCTTGTTATTACAAGATACCCCGAAATTATCTCTGTTGTTCCGAGAATCCTTGAGCTTACTGCCTTGTTGTTCTTTGTCACCTGAGTACCCCTACGGATAATTTCTCGCCCTTATCGAGTATCCGCTCATCCCCAGTTGATTCAAGTATTTCACAAAAGTGTTCAAAATACCATTCGATCTACCGAAAATCCTGAGCAGCCTATTGCTCTTGAAATTCTTGCTTGCTTGCATTATGGATAATCCCATAAGTCTCGTAATCTTATAGCCATTCCTTGTCATTATCATGTTGAGTCTGTTGATTCAAAATATTGCGAATGCTCACAATCCTCAATCAGATCCTAGAATTCTTCCTTCTGGCTCAAACGTCATTTTTAACATGAGCTGGATCTCGACCAATCAAATCGTCATCGATTGTACCCCTAAGCCTACTCAACTTATCCATCCTTGATCAGAGCGTTGCTTCTGATCCCTTGAATTTGAAATTATAATTCCTTTGCATTGGGCTTTGAGTTAGTCAGTTGCTTCTATAATCCAATGCCTTTGCATTGTTACTTCCTCTGGTTGTGTCCCGATGCTCACCTCAGCTCTGTTATGGACCGACATATCCTTTAATGGATTTTATCCGACAATGTCCTTCATATTAAATAAGCTTGTGAGCTTTTCTCGGATACATGATGCCTTTGGTAAATTGTAGCCTCTGCTTTGTGAACCATGCTCTACTTTCGAGCTTGTATTATTTACTCCGAAGTTTGTGGTATAAGTTCCTAAGATGCCCTGATGGGTTGAACCTATACCTTCCCTAAAAACCGTATGAACCCGAAGGTTTTCACAAGCCATACCCTTCTGGTATTTTACCAGATAATTTTCTACTAAATAACTTCATCGAACGCGAGAAGTAAATGAAAGGTTATGCATTGGAGAAGTGGGAGTCGACCTTGAACTTTGTGTTCATGCCCATGGACACGATGTAGATCTTATCATTAAAGCTTTTCTTAAATTAATTATTCCATTGGTATAAGTTCATCTTATATCTGGGATCTGGCCTTTTTCAATCGTGGTTCCGACCATGTTCTCCTTTAAATACCATTTCTCGTGCAAGTTTAAGCACTTGTCTTCTGCAGAGCAATACCCTAGTCCAACCTCTACTTTGATCTGTCGTCGAGCATTACCCCCCTGGTATCTCGAGATTATCATGGAACTGCATAACTTATTATGAGTTCTCCCTCAAGTGCTACATTCTCATTGATTCCAATTTTCCACGAGCTCTGAGTTATTAATCACGCAAAGACACCGATAACTGAACCGAGTCCGCACTACGGTTCAACAACTCTTAGTAATCTTCTTTAAGTACGAGTTTGTACCCGATCACGCCATTCCTAGCCTGTTTGGCTATATCATTATCTTGATGATTTTAACTGTGTTACCTGGACCTTCCCAGCGCACAAATTTCGACAGTGAGCTAATCTTGCGTCGACCTCCCTTGTCATATCACTTCTCCTTGAATAGCAAACTTGATTTCGAGTTTGTGCCCTACCCGTGGTTCCAATAACCTTTCGCTTTCATCATTCCTTTGACTTGATGTCATCGTCGATCAATTACATCTTCTTGAAAACCTCTCGACAAATTTGTCGTGATCATTGTCAACAATTTGATTTCTTCCAAGTTGTGTGTCGAAATTCCGGATGAGAAATACCATCCTTGCCCGTCGATGAATTGTGTTATCATCGACAACATTCTTGCCTCCCCTCAACACAAACTTGTTCATATTTTGTGTTGTATCTTGATTTCCCTGCTATCCAACCTATGTTATGTACTACCGTGGAGTATTACCATCTTCAATGTCAAGAATGTCGTGAGCATTACTCCACCTCTTAAGAATTCTTGGTACAGTGATACTTCTCACCATCACCATTCTTTCTTGGTCCCCGTGTTGTTTCTAAACGAAATACCGACAAATGGTCTATGACGCGTAAATTCTAAACTTCTAGCAACCCTATTGCTTTGAAGTTATTGGTCTATAGTTTCATTCTACGTCTATGGCTTAATGAATCATCATTCGAACATTGATCGTGCTACCTAGCCCACATTTCGGGTGCACATTTCAACCAATGTTTAACTGTGTATGTTTTCCTCGAGCATACATCATTAAGTCATTCGATCTAGCTAATGTTATCTCCTTGTTCACATAGTTGTGGAAATCCATCTTTTGGAACTCTCAATGGAATGTCGCTGAGTCCATCAGCCACCTCCTATCCCTCTCTTTGGTTTAATGAAGAACTCTGGTTTCGGAACTTGCTTTCATAGTTCATTTCCCGAGAATCTTACAATGTCATCCCATCAATTTGTGTTGCACTTTTCTTCTCAGACATCCTGAGTCTGAGGTATCCTGACACCAATCAGATCTGAATCTCGGTCAGATATGATGGTTGGAACATATTTCCAAGAGTTATAACATTGGCCTATTTATGACCCGGTAAGGTGATGATACCCAGCACACCTGGCGGGAGGACCTATTGTTATAAGTTTTCCCTTTTAGCAAGGTTAGCTATTCTTCCATGAGAAAGTGGTAAGACTTATTCTATAAGTTGTTTCCGATGGATCCTTTGTATCCAAAGTCTGACCTTTGCTTGAAGACCATGCCAATGTTATCTCGAAGCATGTCTGTGGTACTCCGATTTTCAATAAGAGCATTTGAAGAACAACGCAAAATTTGCTTTGTCCATTATCCAAACACCGTTGTATGGGTGATGTCCTGAAATTTCTCTCACCTTACCTAAAGAGTTTTCTACATTATATCCTGTCCTGGATATCATGCTCTGCTTGTCCTTGGGAAGGATACACCCTTGAAATATGTGTTTAAACACATTTTCCTTTCCATTCTTCTATTTAATCTGATAATCATATTTTCCTTTCCATTGTTTGGTTTAACCTTTCTGGTGGTCTATATGATCTAAGCAGTAAGATTCTCCTGCTTATGTAAACACCTCGGTGTACAATTCTGTCAGCAAGACCCTGTTACTATTGTTGATGACATCCCGGTAGCCACCGATGGACGAGAACTTTGCCTTATGGTCCGCCTCGTTTCAACGAGCAGGAAAATGGTTCTCTTCGTCCCTCCCCCTTGGTACCAACGTGTTGCCGACATAACTGATAGGGTACTCTCTGACATGCCTTGCTATCATGACCGTGCAACATGTCACTGCTCCTATAAAAAAAACCACATGGTGGGCCCATAACCCACAGTTCCACAGGATCGAAAACTGACTCTCCTGTACACCGTGTTGTCAGAGTTATTCCTCGCTCTTGACTTTGTATGTAATTCATGGGCCAGCTGCCTAGTGATCTATACTCGTATTAGATGCAATGCTTATTCACATTGCTCTAAACCCCTTCAACACTTTGTTTCAGGCAACGAACGATTGCCTATGCGCTTGAAAACTTCTATTTTTGTACCTTCTTACTTTGCTCTCGATAATTTCTTAAGTTGCAATTCGAGAGTTACTTTCCGCCACCTTCGCCGATGTTATCGACCAGATAGTCAACCTTACGGAGCTCCGTTCTCCCGGAATACCCACCCTTCATTCCTTCGTAAGTACGATGGAGTTCCCGAAGAAAGGACGACAACTTTATCATGATGACCTGAAACAGCAGAATGAAGACATCAATGTAATGGATCAACCTCTTCGAGGAGAACAACCAAGACCAAGAACACTCCCTAGAATTTCGTAACCCGAACCTTCCCCCTTTACTTCCCTCTTAAATCTCGGGACGAGATTTCTCGTAGTGGAGGAGAATTGTGACGCCCGGGTAATTAAGCTACAGTAATCCCACGCTAATGGTGCCACGTTACCTCCGTTACTGTTTCTAATCTATCGTTAGATCAAAACCGGTCCAAAAATTCAAAGTTCAAAATCAAGCAAACAATAAAAGTTTCAAATATTAAAACTAAAATGTTCGGAGTGAACCAAATATTGCATAGATAATAATGGTGGAGAAACCTAACTTTAATAAAATGTTTAAGTGTTCAAAATAATTAAAAATAGAGGTTTAAATATTAAAATAAATGCCTTTTGAATTTATAAAATATTAAACTCTTTTAATTTGGGTTGAGAATTAATGTGGCAATAGTATATTTAAAAGTATTAATTTAAGTGCTAGTGATAATTTTTATAAAACTAAAATAAAAGAAAACCAAAAGTAAAACAGTAAAAGAAAAATTAAATAAAAAGAAAAGAGAGAAGCAAAACTAAATAAAGGGGACACCCCCCCCCCCCCCGCACTGGGCCAACCGGCCCATCTGGCAGCCAGGCAAACTGGCCCACCTAACCCCCTGGCCTATATGGCCTCACACCCGAAACCCTAACCCCCAGCGCACACACTCCCCCGCCCCCCCCCCCCCGCACGATACCCACCCCACTCTGTCCTTCCTCTCGCCCCCCGATCTGGATCGGGGCTCAACCCCGACCGCGCCCCGCCGCCGAGCATCGTCGCCGGATCCGCCGGCTCGCGTCCGCGTACTCCTCCCCAATGGCCTTCACCGACCCTCGTCGCTCGCCGGACCGTCCCGGCCCCATCACAGCCGTCGCCGGACGCCTCCTCATCTTCCCCCACGCCGGCTTCCCCAAGCCTCGGCGAACGAACCCCTGCAACGCTGGTGAGGCCTTTGGCCTCCTCTTTCCTCTTTGCGCCCGCTCCTGCACGTCTCCCCGTCGCCAATCACGCACCGTCGGCCACCACACGCGCTGTCTGTGCCCGCCGGCGCTGTCCCGCGTCCGCGCCTCGTGCCCCTACCCCTGCATCCGCTAGTCCCGCTCGCCGGCCGACCGCGCCACCCCCGCTTGACCTCGCTGGCCACCGCACCTGCCTCCTCTGCCTACCTGCAGCCGCTCTGCCGCCGTGGTCACCGCGCGCATCCCGCGCTCGCATCCGCCTGGGGATGTGCCCCCTGCTCCACGGTCTGCTCTGCTGCTGCTCGTCGGTGATGCCGCTCCCTCGCATCCGGCCTCCCCTGCCCGCGCTCCTCTCATTATCCTGCCGTCGAGTCCGTCGGGCCGCACCCGTGCCCCCACCGCGCGCTGTAGCCACCACCCGCCGTTGCTGCCCACCGCTGCTCCGGCTGCTGCCCCAGCCATACTCGGGTCGCCGCCCGCGCGACCCTTGTCCGCCGGCGCCCGCGAGCCCCGTGGCTCCGCTCCGCTCCACCCCTGTTAACCCGCGCCCGTTAGCCCCTGGTGGCTCGGCTGAGCCACCGACAGATGGGGCCTGCTAAAAGAAACAACAACGACGACGAAACGAAGGAGGATTTATAAAATAATAATAATAATAATAAATTTAATTAATTAACTAAATTAATTAAGTTAATTAATCCTATTTAAGTTAATCTAATTAACTATTTAGTTTAATTAAATAGCAATTAGATTAGTTAACCCTAATTAGACTAAACAGTCATTGACGAACGGGACCCACACGTCAGTTGACCAGTCAACTCCCCTGTTGACTGCTGATGTCATGCTGACGTCATGCTGATGTCAGCAAACACTATTCTGGATAAGGTTGAATTAAAATAATTAAATTAATCCAAAAAATGATTTAAATCTTTTAACATTAATATAAAATAAACCGTAGCTCAGATGAAAATACTTTGTACATGAAAGTTACTCAGAACGGCGAGACGACTCCGGATACGCAGCCCGTTCGTCCGCCACGCATCCGTAGCATAGCAAACCTGTAACATTTCACCTCCGGTTCATCTGTCCGAAAACATGAAACACCGGGGATACTTTCCCGGATTTCCCCCCCTTCACCGGTATCACCTCATACCGCATTAGAACATGTCTAGCTCTGCCTGTTGTCCTGTTATGCACTTGCTTGCTATGTATTTACTGTTTCTCCCCCCTCTTCTTTCTGGTAGACCCTGAGACTGCCGGCGACCCCCAGTTCGACTACGGTGTTGAGGACACGTCCTTCTTGCCAGAGCAATCAGGCAAGCCCCCCCCCTTGATCACAAGATATCGCCTAGTCTTCTCTATACTGCTTGCATTAGAGTAGTGTAGCATGTTACTGCTTTCCGTTAATCCTGTCCTGATGCATAGCCTGACATTGTTGCTACAGTTGTTACCCTTACCTGCTATCCTATTGCTTAGTATAGGATGCTAGTGTTCCATCAGTGGCCCTACACTCTTGTCCGTCTGCCATGCTATACTACTGGGCCGGGATCACTTCGGGAGGTGATCACGGGTATATACTATATACATTATATACATGACACATGTGGTGACTAAAGTCGGGTCGGCTCGTTGAGTACCCGCAAGTGATTCTGATGAGGGGGCTGAAAGGACAGGTGGCTCCACCCCGGTAGAGGTGGGCCTGGGTTCCTGACGGCCCCCGACTGTTACTTTGTGGCGGAGCAACAGGGCAGGTTGAGACCACCTAGGAGAGAGGTGGGCCTGGCCCTGGTCGGTGTTCGCAGATACATAACGCGCTTAACGAGTTCTTGGTATTTGATCTGAGTCTGGCCATTTGGTCTATACGCACTAACCATCTACGCGGGAGTAGTTATGGGTATCCCGGCGTCGTGGTATCAGCCGAAGCCTTCGTGACGTCAGCGACTGAGTGGCGCGCGCCGGATTGGACTGGAACGCCACTAGGCTAGGTCTGCTTCCGGCCGCGTACGCAACGTGCAGGTGTGCATAGGGCGATGGGCCCAGACCCCTGCGCGCATAGGGTTAGACCGGCGTGCTGACCTCTCTGTTGTGCTTAGGTGGGGCTGCGACGTGTTGATCTTACGAGGCCGGGCATGACCCAGAAAAGTGTGTCCGGCCAAATGGGATCGAGCGTGTTGGGTTATGTGGTGCACCCCTGCAGGGAAGTTTATCTATTCGAATAGCCGTGTCCCTCGGTAAAAGGACGACCCGGAGTTGTACCTTGACCTTATGACAACTAGAACCGGATACTGAATAAAATAGACCCTTCCAAGTGCCAGATGCAACCCGGTGATCGCTCTCTAACAAGGCGACGAGGAGGGGATCGCCGGGTAGGATTATGCTATGCGATGCTACTTGGAGGACTTCAATCTACTCTCTTTTACATGCTACAAGATGGAGATGGCCAGAAGCGTAGTCTTCGACAGGACTAGCTATCCCCCCTCTTATTCTGGCATTCTGCAGTTCAGTCCACTGATATGCCCCTTTACACATATACCCATGCATATGTAGTGTAGCTCCTTGCTTGCGAGTACTTTGGATGAGTACTCACGGTTGCTTCTCTCCCTCTTTTCCCCCTTTCCTTTCTATCTGGTTGTCGCAACCAGATGCTGGAGTCCAGGAGCCAGACGCCACCGTCGACGACGACTCCTACGACACTGGAGGTGCCTACTACTACGTGCAGCCCGCTGACGACGACCAGGAGTAGTTAGGAGGATCCCAGGCAGGAGGCCTGCGCCTCGTTCGATTTGTATCCCAGTTTGTGCTAGCCTTCTTAAGGCAAACTTGTTTAACTTATGTCTGTACTCAGATATTGTTGCTTCCGCTGACTCGTCTATGATCGAGCAATTGTATTCGAGCCCTCGAGGCCCCTGGCTTGTATTATGATGCTTGTATGACTTATTTATGTTGTAGAGTTGTGTTGTGATATCTTCCCGTGAGTCCTTGATCTTGATCGTACACATTTGCGTGCATGATTAGTGTACGGTCAAATCGGGGCGTCACAAAGGTGCAGCTTTCTGATTTGACGCCTCATTGCTCATTACTACGCCGGCGCCATGACTGGGTGCTTCACCCCGGCTGCTTTGCACTGTATTCCGGTATGGCACGTGGACCCGGTAGCTTGATGCCCCACATGTCGGCGAAAGGGACTAGAAGATTTATGAAAGCGAGCGCTCCACTCTTACGACGGAGGAGTACACGACACGACGGCCCAGTGAACTGTCATTTGTACTGTATATAGTACTATAGTTTTGTTGTTTCGCCCGATCCATCGATACAAACCCGATTAAACAGGAAAGGGCGGGATTTTTCCCGCGCGGTATATGATACTGGACATACATTTCAAAGGCAATTTTAATGTATGCAAACTGAATAATTAAGTAACAATATGATATCTAGTAAAACTAAAACACACATATGATTTATTGTGTTAGAGTTTAGTAGCAGTGCTGTATTGCATAGTTGTTAGGTGTAACATGCGAGAACGTGTAGAGATGTAGTTTTGGAGGGCATACGAAGAGAAAAGTGTAATACGTTCACCGAACTTCAGAATAAGCTGATTACGGTCACTATATACGTTTTGCGGTGACTATACGGTCACTTGCTCACGGTTCAGCATCGGATTGCACTCTGTTGACCGGCCAAATAGTCTGCGTGGCACCATGTTGACTAGTTAAATTGACCACGTTCCTTGTAGGACCCACATGTCAGTTCGCATAGGGAAAAGGTCTGATAAACACAAATTTACGCAGGCGCGACAAGACTCCACCTCGTGCGCGGGAATCACCTGGTTGTGTATGTGTCTGTCAGGGCCTGATGTGTGCGCATGCACGTGTAGGTTGAGCACTTGAGCGTGAGAGTGTGTGTTGGTCGTGTGGTGTACTAGTGTGTGCATGCATGCGTGCGTGTGTGTGTGAGTGTTGCGTGTGTGTGTGGCTACGTGTGTACGTGTGAGTGTTGTGTGCGTGCGTGGGTGCATGTGTTCATGTGAGTGTTGCGTGCATGCAGTTCGTGTGCATGCGTGCGTGTGTGTATAATCACCACACCAGCTCCTGTGTGTTAAAACAGACTGCTCGGCATACCAGTACAAGGCCACCTTGTCCGCTGTGCCCGCGGTCATGACTTTGAACCACTGTCAAATATTTTTTTGTCGTTTGTTTTCATTCTTACTAGCAAGATGCCCGTGCGTTGCACGTAACATCAAGATGCATTTGTATGACTAGTTTATCTTGTGAGAGAAAAGGATGAACGAGGGAAGGCCTTATTTGCAAATGTGGAGAGGTGTGTGGGTACCTTTTTGCAAAATTGTCATAGTTTCTTTCCTATCCGTCAGATATAAATCGGACGGCCTATATTGCAGGATGGCAGGCACACCATCATCACCAACTCTGTTTTCTATAAGAGTGTATTTTATCCCTACTCTTATAAAAAGCATAGTTGGTGATGATCGTGTGCCTGCCATCCTGCAATATAGGCCGTCCGATCTATATCTGACGGATAGGAAGGAAACTATGGCAATTTTGCAAAAAGATACCCACACCCCTCTCCACACTTGCAAATAAGGCCTTCCCTTGTTCATCCTTTTCTCCCACAAGATAAACTACTCATACAAATGCATCTTGATGTTCCATGCAACGCATGGGCATCTTGCTAGTATTTTATAAGAGTGTAGATGTAGAGTAGATACAAGCCGGCAGGTGGGCCCGATGGTAGTGAGATAATGTGATGCAACACTAGAGGTGCCACATGGATCGTTTAACTGGTCAACTAGTCGTGTCTTGAGCAAATACAGAGTTGTACGGTGAGCCCGTGACTATATAATAACCACAAAACGTAAATGGTGACCGTAATGAGTGGATTCTGAAGTCCAATGTATGTATCATGCTTTCGCTTCAAATACAATGATCGTCATTGTATATATCGCGAGAGAAAGATGAAACATGCGTGAATGTGCTGGGGGCTTACTTTTAGAGGACCTGGAGATAGTTTGTGTGCGTACGTGAAAGGTGCGTAGAGGGGGGTATGCGATGAAGAGAGAGATGCTCTTCGTTTCTCTTTATTATGACTAAATTTATATATAGTATAAAAATATACAAATTCACAGTGCGGAATAAATATCATTGTGGGCACCATGCAATGCAAGCGTTCATACTCCTCCATATAACTTTGTAATCTTGTATATATGTAAAAATTCTAAAATATTTTTTTGGCCACACTTTATTCAAAAGGAATGTTGTATGCGAAATAAACGTGAAGAGAGGGCTTTTTAGATCAATGGGGTACATGATGTAACATGTGTGAATGTGTAGTTGATGCATTTGGCAGGGCCTAGAGAGGTATGTGTGTGTATTACGTATTCGAGAGAGGCATGGATAGAGGGGCCGGCAGGGGGGCGTGGGAGAGATAGCACGAGAAATGAGAGTGGTCTAGAGAGAGAGACGAATATGACGTCACAGCGAGAGATTCCCTTGAGTGTGTATATGCAAGGGGGGGTGGATAGAGGCACCAGGAGAATATTTTTTGTGTGTGTGGTGTCTGTGTTGGTATGTGTGGGTATGAGAAGATAACGAGACGTGGGGGCAGAGGGTGTGTCACCGCGTGAGGTCCGGTGGGTCGAGGTGAGGCCCTTCGTTCGGTTCCGTCCTGCGCCACATTAGTCGGCCCGTGACGCATTTAGGGAGACCCATGGATGACTAGTCGTACAAGACAAAGATAGCATAATTGTGAAGGACTCTATGTCCATTGACAAAGCCGGCTAGGATTTGTAACCCTAGGTTCTTGGACTAAGGTAACCCCTTTATCTCTGATATTACTATTCATCCAACCTAACTTTAAGGGGCATCCTACAGAATGCTCTGCTAGAATCATACTCGTCGATTAGGAAGAGAGGTGTGAGACAATGAGTGAGAGACAGGCCTAAAGATAATGTGCGTACAGGAGACATGTAGGCAGGTCTATGTATATAGAAAGGGTCGATGGGGATTGTGCGTGTGTATGCTTGCGAGAGGAAGAGTGCTTGTGATAAAGGTTAGTGAATACAGTCGTAAATGGTTACGAGAGGGCGGGAGGGTTATATCGAGAGCATGTGTGCGAGAAAGACACCTCGGGAGAGAGTGTGTGAGCATGTGTGAGAGACCACCAATGGAGAGTGAAACTACACGTACAAGACTGCTGTACACATTGATTAAAAATATAAATTGTATCCAAATATTAGGATGGGATCATGATATTTGCAATTCGCGTAAGGAACGGTCATTGATCCATCAGACATCTAGATTCTATCGAATTTGAGCATGTCTATGTTATTATTCGACACAATTGATCCACATAGTTAGTATTTTGAACTCCAGACAATGCATCACTTTAGCAATCGAATATAAACGTGAGTATAGTTCATGTTGTGTGTGTAAAGCACATTATACATACGAAAGTTACACAATGAACATTATAAATAGCTACCTATGAACTAGCATACATTTGAATTCAACTTAAGGTGGTTTAAAAAATCGAATTCAACATGAAGTCCATTCAATTATTTGAATTTGATATCATGGCATTTGTAAATCATACCTAAATTATGGGGGCACCAATCTTTGCTCTGATTTTGTACATAATAGCATATGTAGTCGTGTACAAAATAGATTCTAATTTAGCTCCTCCATTCCAAAATAATCGTAGTTATAGGATTTTCAAGTGCCAAAATTTCAAAAAGAAGCGGATAATTTAATGAGGTTTTCAAACATACAAGGTCAAATTTAACGTTGTCTATTTAGGTCAATCCTCAAAGTTCAAGAGTACTCTAAACGTGAATGCTTGTGTTTCAAAATTTTCAAACGAAGCGCCAAAAGAGCCTCTACTCGCCCGAAACCGCATGAGATCAATGTTTGGTAGTACAAGGAAATTACTTTTCTAATAACTCCGACCCGTGAAACCTACCGGCCCAACGTCCAAAGGTCTAAACCGGGGTAGGTTTGTAGCTTCATCTAGACGCCACACAACCGCCTCCGAAAAACATTCATACACAATGGCCGCCTAAGCACACATGCACGTGGACGAAATCGCTCCCGCCCACTATTTGGGACACCTGGGATTACCATCCTACCCCCGACCCGCAGTAGGTCCGAAATTTAAGAGGGGGGCAAAGTTTGTACTTCCCCAAATTTCAAACAAGCGTGTCCCATCTTCTGTTCAAAAAAGCCAAAAACAAGCACGTCCCAGACCGAAACATGGTTCTCCCCCTCCCCCCCCCCCCCCCGCCCACCCGTCTGATTCCCCATTCGTACTCCGTGGGCGCAAAAACTACCTCTCCACCAGCCGCGAAACCCCGGCGTCCTCCGTCCGCCACCCGATTCCACCCATCAACCGCCGCCCTCCTCCATCACGCCAGAGCCGATACCCCGACGTCGTTGTCCACCGCAACCTCAACTGCAACGCCCTCCACGACTAGTAGTTGAAGCCGAGGCTGAGCCGTCCGTACCCGAGCCAGTTCAACCACGCCGTCCTGCGCCTCACCGCTGCCGCTCCAACTTCGCCACCCTCCACCGCATCGGAGCTGTTCCTGCTACGCCATCCTTCGCCGCCTCGGATCTGCTTCCCCTCTGCCGACATACGGCCACGGCAACACAGTCAACAATTTGGCCATGGGTTCGTCCAAGCCTGCACCCTCCTCCAGAACATCGGTTTCCCCAGCAAAAAGAAGAAGATCGGCGCGACATGTGGAGGCGACCACTTCCCTTATTCGTGCAAATCTTACATGTCTGCTTGCACGGTATTCATCCCACAGAAGACACTAGTTGACCGCTTCTTCTTGATACTAGATGTTCCTAGTAACTCACGATGCACAAGGTTTATCCTCATATACTATTTCACCTTAGCTAGAGGTCCGTTGCCCCCCTGAATTTCAATTCCTGGTCAGTTGATTCCCAATTAACGGAAGCATTCCCCGGCGTAACCGGTGCTAGTCCGCCTATTACGCCGGGGAAGCAGCGCCTCGGTGTTTATCTTAGGGGCGTGTGGGGCCTAAAGCTACTTGCGCCCGATCTGGAGGTCGGCCGGGATTAAAGGGATGGCCTGGGGGCGCTGCCAAGCACGGCGGTGGTGTGAGGTCGAGGGGAGGGCGGGGCGGCGGAGGCAGGGGTCTGGGCCGGTGGTCGCTGGCGGTTCGAGAAAGATTGTCAACAATGATTGGCGGGAGGTAGACGAAGGCCATCTGCCCGTTCCTTATAGATCGAACGGTTCATTAAAAAAATCGACTGACCTATTTATTTTCAGTCGACTGTTATCTTGATGTGACCACATGTGGTGGTGTGCTGGAGGAGTACCTGCATTTCCTGTGCTCATATATTACAAAATCATACGGAGTATAATCTAATTTTGTTTGCCATGCAATGTTGTAGAGCTATCATATGTCTCCTGTCATTTATTTTTTAGCCACCTGCTATCTGCTACTTTTACAGTGCACTAGTTCTGCACACACTTCACCCATACTCTCACTATTGTGTTTTTATGCAAGGGTATTTTAGACTCTGCTGCTGTGAGAGAAGCAAAAAAGAAAAGAGAGAAGTCGCTCCAACGTCGTACGCGGATAAGCCAGACACGTTTCAGCCTTATAATAGGTGCAGTGTGAGCAGATGGAGACGGTAAACGTAGCTCTGAAGTTGATGACCTCGCTCGCAATGAACCACCATCCCAGGTGCTTGCTTTAACTTCGCGGTGCCATATGTGGTTGCATGTTCCATATGGTGTCTAGCTTGTATTCGAAAGGCCAAAGTCGGTCTTTATTAAGATAAGGAAAGATATTTTTTACATGAACCACCATCCCGTGAGCACCAGAAGACAAATAGCTAGTCAGGGCACTGGCCGAGCCAGTGACAAGCCCAGCAAAGAGAGGCATCACCTGGAAGCCAACTAAAAAGCCGCGATGGTGGCGAAGCAGCCCGCCTCCCACCAGGCTCTCAGGTCCTAGATGATCATGCTCACCACTCCAGCTGGATGTCTAGCTTGTATTGCTTCCAATTTGGTTAAATTGCATCTGCTTAGCTTACACATTATACCTTTGAATATGACATGCCTTTCTGTTTTTGGTACATACTAGTACATCTGTGTATTAACCATGTTCTTACATCAAACTAATGTTCTTGTGTATCCCTCATCAATCACTTATGATGAGGCAGTCAGGCAAGTGGATTACTCCTCATTTAAAGAATGCAGCGTCAGCCTCCCGACATGATTCTCAAGAAACAAGAAGGCTAGATGAAGATAGTGAACGTAGCTTTTGTAGTTGATTACCGCATTTCCCCTACACTAGCATCGCAGGTGCTTGCTCTAACTTGGCAGCGTGATATGTGGTTGCATGTTGCATATGGTGTCTAGATTGTAATTCTTCCAATCTGGTTAAACTACATGTGCTATTCTGCTTAGCTTATACATTATACCTGTTAGTGTGACATGCCTTCCTGTATTTAGTACATAGTACATCTGTCTATTAAGCATGTCCTCACATAAAACTATTGTTTTTTTGTATCCCGCATAAATCAATATGACGAGACACCTTTAGTATATGCAGTGTGATATTAGTTGCATCTTTGATATGATTTATAGCATGTGCTGCTTCTAATTTGTTGAAATGCCATTTATGATGGGACACTTTTAACTTGGCAGAGTCATATTGGTTGCATCTTTCACGTGGTGTCTAGTTTGCATTGCTTCTTATTTGGTGAAATGGTTTCTGCTTAGTTTACACAAACAGTTGTGAATATGCCATGTCGTCCTATTTTTCGTATTATTCCATCCTGGAATCATGTGTTTGCCTTACATCAAAGTAGTGATTGTTAGTATCATGGACGCATGAGTTCTGAAGAGTGAATTTTATTGCTTTTTCTTATCAGTTTTACTTGACAATTCAAAATCAATAAAGCGGAAGGAAGTTAGCAAGGCAGCGGATGAAGGTGCTCCTTCCAAATGGAGGGCCTCTACAGATTCTACTCCTCCATCCCCCCAAGATGATTTCCAAGACAACACATGCATAGACACTCAACGTAGCTGTGTTGGTGATGAGCACGTCTCCCCTAGTGCACCATCACATGTGCTCCCTCTAACTTGGCACTGTTATATGTGGTTGCATGTTATGTATGATGTCTAGCTTGTATTGCTTCTAATTTTGTTGAATTTCATCTGCTTACTTTACACATTATACTTGTGACTAAGACACGTGTTCCTGTTTCTAGAACATACAATATCTGTCTATCACACCATGTTCTTACATCAAAGTACATTTGTTCTGAAGAACTAAATTGTTATTCATTTTTCTTGTCGGCTTGACTTAACATGGCACAGAGAAAGAGGAAGCAAGACAGAACGATAGGGAAAGGGAAGCGAAACAATCCTGCAGATTCTGCTGGTACCGATGGTGCAATAGAAGGTCAAAGTCCAGCGGAAAATTGTACCGACAGGGTATCTCGTGCTACACGAGCTGCAGAACAAGCCAAACAGAAACAAATAGCTGCCACCAAACAAGCAGAGACAACCCTAGTTGTTGCAACACCTTCCACACTACCACCAGCTGCACGATTTACTCGTTGGTCAACTCAGCTAGCAGCATGTTCCCAAGCTCCCTTGCCAGCTGACACTACTTCCGAAGCACTCTTGACACAAGATGAGTTGGCAAGATCAGATGAACTTTGTGAGCTTCAATAGCAAGAAGGTAGTTGCTAGAGTCAAGTTACAGTTGCATGCTTCTTTATATGTAGTCTCACAGTTTGATGTATACTAACACTTCCTATGTTTGTTGTTGGACTAGCACCTAGGCGCAAGAGGAAACAAACATCAGGGATAATGCTCGATAGGTTAACTAAATCTAGAGGAGGAAGAATGGAGATCCGTTTTGAGGCAGGTTTAAAAAGTCCACGTGATGCTACAGAGTCAGCCAAGTTAGTATCAGAGGCAGCGGTTGCTGTTAGGTGTCATGTACGTATCCTCCCAACATGGATTCAGTACAGGAATGACAAAGACGAAACCCAGTTCAACACCTTCCTCGACCATTTATCTGTAAGTATGGTTATGTATGGAAACTAGTAATATTGTCTTGCTCTGTCCAATACTTTCTAGGTTGTTGATAAGGAGACTCCCATAATTTTCAACAGATGAGGTTCAAGTTGGATAGCCAAGATGATGCAACCACACAAGCTTGCACCCATGTTTTCAAGTCTGCTCTGCGACAGTATCAGTATAACTTGAGGAAAACTCACTTTGAAGGCAAGGCTAACAGTGAACTTTCCCAAACATCTCCAGTGGAAAATATATCTGATGAAGACTGGAGAGGCCTCGTTAAACACTGGTCCGATCTGAAGTATTAGGTACATTATATATATATATATGTGTGTGTGTGTGTGTGTGTGATCAGATCACATGTTGAAGTCCTATTTACGCATGTGCCACACAAATCTATCTTCTTGTAGGTGAACTGTTCAAAGAACAAGGCCAACCGTACGAAAGTGAAATTCCAACAGATGACAGGATCTGGTAGCTATATTGCACACTGCGAGGCTCTTGTAATTAGCTGTTGTTTCACTCTTTTCGTTGTACCATATTATCAGATCTATATTGACTTGTTCCAAATGCAGAGGAAAGCCCGCAAGGACCAAAAAGTGCCTGAACCAAATGTTGTGGAAATCTTCAAGGACTGTCACACCAGCAAGAAGAAGGACATGACTACACCAGTCAAATCCGCTGTTGTAAGTCCTTAATCCTCATGCCTTTTAACTACTACTTACTCTGACTTGTGCCTTGAACTACATGGTTTGCAGCCAATGTCTATTACTCTTTTCAATTTTATACACAATTGTCTTAGCGTATCATTGCACCTTACAAGGTTTAAAAGGGAGGAGTGATGTTCCTTTGATCTTGACCTATAATCTAGTTTCGTGCTGGACTTGCCCACACAATGTTACAATTGCCTGTTTGTCTGTTCTCAGTTGTTTTGTGATATGAATGATGTCATACTATGCTTACCGTATTATAAACTTCGTCTCTTTATCCTTAGCCCTCAATACAATGTGAAGAAATAGACAATACATTAGCGATGGTACATGGTCATATGTTTGGAACCTGGTTTTATTATGTACTTTGCAATAAAATACAACTATTATTTTACATGGGTTCACCAGAATAAGTTCTTTATATAGACCAAAGCTATTTTGTTTGGTTTTGCTGCCTCCTTAATATCTTCTGTTCTGGTACTACTAATGTAAAACCTCAATTTTTCAGCGAGCTATGGAAAAAATGGTGGAACCTCCACCTTCTGAAGGTAGCAAGGCAACTATAACCGCAATGTCAGCTCTTGCTGCAGTGGGTCAGTACCTGTCCACTAACAGTGCCAAAAGCACGTTCCTGCGTAATACTGGCTTGGTTGTTAAGGCAATCTCTTCCAAACTGCCTCATGATCAAGATATGCAAGCTCAAAACAATGTTGTATCTGCGCTCCAGACACAAGTCCATTCCCTAACAGAGACCCTTTGTGAAACAAGGAGAGACATTGTTCGATGTTGTCAAGATATGCATGGTTTTGAAACCAGACTATCAGACATTTGCTATGTTGTTCAGGAGCATAGGAGAACTGAAGGCGAAGGTTATGGTGCTCCATCGGACAATACAGCATGAAAACATAACAGTCAGGTCAAGTGAATTGAGCTTCTGAACTTCTGGTGGTGCATTTATCTGCTAGACTGTTAACTTTTATGACAACCTTCCTTTTGTTTTATAGTTATAATTTTTTTTGGTGCGATACAATTTTTTTTCTTAACGTGCAGCCACCGGCTGAAGAAAACAGCAAGCCATTTTTGTATAGTGTGGGGTGTTCCCTATATTTGCACTGGTGGCGAACTTTGATGCCCACCGGCTGTAGTTAACATGGGCCTCCTACGGGCCTTAGAAACAATGGGCCTTCTAAGGGCCGTAGAAACAATGGGCCTTCTACGTGGCGTTGAAACAATGGGCCTTATACGGGCCGTAGACACAATGGGCCTTCTATGGGCCGTATCATCAATGGGCCTTCTACGGGCTGTATAATCGGTTGGCCAAACATGGGCCAATAACAGACCACATTATGGCCGTTAATGGGCTAGAGTTGAAATCGTCCGTTCATGGGCCGACCATAACGGGCCATCGTTAATCGGCCGTATTTTGATGACGCTATGAAAACGGCCCAACGTATTAACGGGCCACAAACGGGCCGACTGTAACCACGGGCTGAATTTGGCCCACAAGCAGAAAATGACAGTAACGGGACGTAAGTAAACGAATGTGGAAATGAGCCCAAGAATAAATGGGCGCCGAGAAGGCCGAAAGATAACATGGGCTGGAAACGGCCCAACGGAATAATGGGCCGTTAATGGGTATAAAGTGATACACTGTTCATTACGGGCCAGTTTCATCACGTGCCGTTAATGGGTATAAAGTGATACACTGTTCATTACGGGCCAGTTTTACCACGGGCCGTTAATGGGCCGAGTGTAATAAGGGCCTCATATGGGCCGAAAGACATCATGGGCCATACATGGGCCGGAAGTTAAAACGGGCTGGAATTATATTGGACGGCCCAGATGACGCTACTGGGCCTAATTCGGATAGGCCGTAAACGGGCCCTAGGTTAGCGGGCTGTAAATGGGCTATATGCGAACAAGACGTTAACAGGCTTGCCGTGGGCCGGCCTTTTCACAGGAATGGGCCTCTGTTGGGCCGTGCCACGTGTCGACGTATCATAGGCGCTTTGGGTCCAATGAGTGGATGACATCTGTCCCAATGGTGAGCCGACACGTGTTTCCTCCAGCCAATGATGATTTTACACGTGGAAAATCCCCATTGGTTGGGGCTGTTAATGGGTTATCGAATCCAAAACCGGACCCGATATCTTAACGGCGTTCCGTTACGGTGGATGCCACGTGTCGGTCACCCTTGACGAAAGCACTTCTGTGACGCGCGATTTATCGTCATGGAAGTGGACACTTCCGTGATGATAATTTTGGTAATGTCATGGAACACTTCTACGATAGCACATGTATGACTATCTTGATTCTGTCATAAATTTGTCATGGATGTACATGCATGACAGAAAACGTGACCTACTGTGACAAACACGTATCATCACGGAAGTGAATTTTTTTAGTGTAGATGGTAAGTTCACCATTATCATTGCATAGCATAATCCTACCCGGCGATCCTCTCCTCGTCGCCCTGTGTGAGAGCGATCACCGGGTTATATCTGGCACTTGGAAGGGTGTGTTTTCTTAAGTATCTGATTCTAGTGTCATAAGGTCAAGGTACAACTCCGGGCCGCCTGTTACCGTGGACAAGGCTATTCGAATAGATAAACTTCCCTGCAGGGGTGCACCACATTACCCGACACGCTCGATCCCTCTGGCCGGGCACACTTTCCTGGGTCATGTCCGGCCTCGGGAGATCAACACGTCGCAGCCCCACCTAGGCTCAACAAAGAGGTCGGCACGCCGGTCTAAATCCTAAGCGCGCAGGGGTCTGGGCCCATCGCCCATTGCACACCTGCACGTTGCGTACGCGGCCGAAAGCATACATCGCCCCCTTAATACAAGTGTAGGCTTGCGGTCCAATCGGCGCCCGCCGCTCAGTCGCTGACGTCAAAAAGAGCTTCGGCTGATACCACGACGCTGGTTGCCCATATCTTGTCTCACGTGGCGGTTAGTGCGTATAAGGTCAACGACCCAACTCAGATCAAATACCAAGATCTCGTTAAGCGTGTTATTATGAAGTAACCACGGACGCCGACCAGGGCCAGGCCCACCTCTCTCCTATGTGGTCTCAACCTGCCCTGTCGCTCCGCCACAAAGATCCACCCAGAGGGCCGTCGGGACAAAGGTCCTTTCAGCCCCCAATCTGTGAATCACTCACGGGTACTCTACGAGCCGACCCGACTTTAGTCACCACATGTATCATATATTATGTATATAAGTATATACCCGTGATCACCTCCCGAGTGATCACGACCCAATAGTATAGCATGGCAGACGGACAAGAATGTAGGGCCACTGATGGAATACTAGCATCCTATACTAAGCATTTAGGATTGCAGGTAAGGGTAAGAACTGTAGCAACAATGACAGGCTATGCAGCAGAATAGGATTAACAGAAAGCAGTAACATGCTACACTACTCTAATGCAAGTAGTAGAGAGAAGGAATAGGCGATATCTGGTGATCAAGGGGGGGCTTGCCTGGTTGCTCCGGCAAGAAGGGTTCGTCGTCGATGTAGTTGATCACAGGGGTACCGGCAACAGTCTCGGGGTCTACCGGAAAGAAGTAACGGAGGGGGAACACAATAAATAATAGAGTAATCAAAGCATCACAAAGCATAACATGGCAATACGCAGTGCTAGGGGTGACCCAATGCAGTACTAGGCGATACTGGCGAAGGGGGAAAACATCCGGGAAAGTATTCCCGGTGTTTCGCGTTTTCGGACAGATGAACCGAAGGTGAAATGTTGCACGTTCGCTATGTTAGGGATGTGTGGCAGACAAACGGACTGCGTATTCGGATTCGTCTCATCGTTCTAAGCAACTTTCATGTACAAAGTATTTTCATCCGAGCTACGGATTATTTTTTATTAATTTTCAAAGTTTTAATCAGTGTCTGGAATTATTTTAATTCGAAAATAGAAGTTAAAATGCTATAGGTACCCAGCTCTGTGTACACAAATGTGTACCAAGAGGCTGACATGTGGGCCAAGGGGGTCCCAGTTGACCGGTCAAAGTTTGACTGATCAACAGGGGTGGGGCCCCCTGTCATTCTCTGATCTACCTCATTATAGTTTAATTAGTTAACTAGCAAGTTAACTAAAGTTAAGTTAATGAAGAAGCTTAATTAAGTTAATTAATTCATTAATTAATTATTATTATTATTTTGTGACCGTTTTCCGGGGCGGGTCCCACTGGTCAGCTGCACAGAGGGCTTAACGGGCGCGCGGTGAGGCGGGTTGCTGGCGCAGGGGCGCTGCGATCACCCAGACCGCTGCTACCTCTTGAGCACTGCGTTGGTTTTCCCTTGAAGAAGAAAGGGTGATGCAGCAAAGTAGCGTAAGTATTTCCCTCAGTTTTTGAGAACCAAGGTATCAATCCAGTAGGAGGCTGCGCGCGAGTCCCTCGCACCTACACAAAACAAATAAATCCTCGCAACCAACGCGATAAGGGGTTGTCAATCCCTACACGGTCACTTACGAGAGTGAGATCTGATAGATATGATAGGATAATATTTTTGGTATTTTTGTGATAAAGATGCAAAGTAAAATAAAAGCAAAGTAAAAAGCAAAGGAAATAACTAAGTGTTGGAAGATTAATATGACGGAGATAGACCCGGGGGCCATAGGTTTCACTAGTGGCTTCTCTCAAGAGCATAAGTATTTTACGGTGGGTGAACAAATTACTGTTGAGCAATTGACAGAATTGAGCATAGTTATGAGAATATCTAGGTATGATCATGTATATAGGCATCACGTCTGAGACAAGTAGACCGACTCCTGCCTGCATCTACTACTATTACTCGACACATCGACCGCTATCCAGCATGCATCTAGAGTATTAAGTTCATAAGAACAGAGTAACGCCTTAAGCAAGATGACATGATGTAGAGGGATAAATTCATGCAATATGATAAAAAACCCATCTTGTTATCCTCGATGGCAACAATACAATACGTGCCTTGCTGCCCCTACTGTCACTGGGAAAGGACGCCGCAAGATTGAACCCAAAGCTAAGCACTTGTCCCATTGCAAGAAAGATCAATCAGTAGGCCAAACCAAACTGATAATTCGAAGAGACTTGCAAAGATAACCAATCATACATAAA
Source organism: Aegilops tauschii subsp. strangulata (assembly GCF_002575655.3). Classification (NCBI taxonomy): domain Eukaryota; kingdom Viridiplantae; phylum Streptophyta; class Magnoliopsida; order Poales; family Poaceae; genus Aegilops; species Aegilops tauschii. Next base: position 287,572,146 of record NC_053037.3, read on the forward strand.
AGAATTCAGAAGATTCAAATATTGTTCATAGATAAACTTGATCATAAACCCACAATTCATCGGTCTCAACAAACACACCGCAAAAAGAAGATTACATCGAATAGATCTCCACGAGAGAGGGGGAGAACATTGTATTGAGATCCAAAAAGAGAGAAGAAGCCATCTAGCTACTAACTATGGACCCGAAGGTCTGAGGTAAACTACTCACACTTCATCGGAGGGGCTATGGTGTTGATGTAGAAGCCCTCCGTGATTGATGCCCCCTCCGGCGGAGCTCCGGAACAGGCCCCAAGATGGGATCTCGTGGGTACAGAAGGTTGCGGCGGTGGAATTAGGTTTTTGGCTCCGTATCTGATCGTTTGGGGGTACGTAGGTATATATAGGAGGAAGAAGTACGTCGGTGGAGCAACAGGGGGCCCACGAGGGTGGAGGGCGCGCCCCCTTACCTCGTGGCCTCCTCCTTTATTTCTTGACGTAGGGTCCAAGTCTCCTGGATCATATTCGTTCGGAAAATCACGTTCCCGAAGGTTTCATTCCATTTGGACTCCGTTTGATATTCCTTTTTTGCGAAACTCTGAAATAGGCAAAAAACAGCAATTCTGGGTTGGGCCTCCGGTTAATAGGTTAGTCCCAAAAATAATATAAAAGTGAATAATAAAGCCCAATAATGTCCAAAACAGTAGATAATATAGCATGGAGCAATCAAAAATTATAGATACATTGGAGACGTATCAAGCATCCCAAGCTTAATTCATGCTCGTGCTCGAGTAGGTAAATGATAAAAACAGAATTTTTGGTGCGGAGTGCTACTTGGCATAATTTCAATGTAATTCTTCTTAATTGTGGTATGAATATTCAGATCCGAAAGATTCAAGACAAAAGTTTAATATTGACACAAAAATAATAATACTTCAAGCATACTAACAAAGTAATTATGTCTTCTCAAAATAACATGGCCAAAGAAAGTTATCCCTACAAAATCATATAGTCTGGTTATGCTCTATCTTCACCACACAAAGTATTTAAATCATGCACAACCCCGATGACAAGCCAAGCAATTGTTTCATACTTTTGACATTCTCAAACTTTTTCAATCTTCGCACAATACATGAGCGTGAGCCATGGACATAGCACTATATGTGGAATAGAATGGTGGTTGTGGAGAAGACAAAAAGGAGAAGATAGTCTCACATCAACTAGGCGTATCAACGGGCTATGGAGATGTCCATCAATAGATATCAATGTGAGTGAGTAGGGATTGCCATGCAACGGATGCACTAGAGCTATAAGTATATGAAAGCTCAACAAAAGAAACTAAGTGGGTGTGCATCCAACTCGCTTGCTCACGAAGACCTAGGGCATTTTGAGGAAGCCCATCATTGGAATATACAATACAAGTTCTATAATGAAAAATTCCCACTAGTATATGAAAGTGACAAAATGAGAGACTCTCTATCATGAAGATCATGGTGCTACTTTGAAGCACAAGTGTGGTAAAAGGATAGTAACATTGTCCCTTCTCTCTTTTTCTCTCATTTTTTTATTTGGGCCTTTCCATTTTTTTATGGCCTCTTTTTTTATTATTTTTTGTCCGGATATGTATGAAAGAATTATGAACGGTGGCTTTGCCACAAATACGATGTCAACTACATGATCATGCAAAGCAATATGACAATGATGGAGCGTGTCATAATGAACGGAACGGTGGAAAGTTGCATGGCAATATATCTCGAAATGGCTATGGAAATGCCATGATAGGTAGGTATGGTGGCTGTTTTGAGGAAGGTTTATGGTGGGTGTATTATACCGGCGAAAAGTGTGCGGTATTAGAGAGGCTAGCAATGGTGGAAGGAAGAAGGGTGTGTATAATCCATGGACTCAACATTAGTCATAAAGAACTGATATACTTATTGCAAAAATCTACAAGTTATCAAAGCAAAGTATTATGCACATGCTCCTAGGGGGGTAGATTGGTAGGAAAATACCATCGCTCGTCCCCGACCGCCACTCATAAGGAAGACAATCAATAAATAAATTATGCTCCGACTTCATCACATAACGGTTCACCATACGTGCATGCTACGGGAATCACAAACTTTAACACAAGTATTTTTCAAATTCACAACTACTCAACTAGCATGACTCTAATATCACCATCTTTATATCTCAAAACAATTATCAAGCATCAAACTTTTCTTAGTATCCAACACACTCATAAGAAAGTTTTTACTAATCTTGAATACCAAGCATATTAGGATTATTTAAGCAAATTACCATGCTATATAAGACTCTCAAAATAATCTAAGTGAAGCATGAGAGATCAATAGTTTCTATAAAACAAATCCACCACCGTGCTCTAAAAGATATAAGTGAAGTACTAGAGCAAAACTATATAACTCAAAAGATATAAGCGAAGCACATAGAGTATTCTAACAAATTCCAAATCATGTATGGCTCTCTCAAAAGGTGTGTACAGCAAGGATGATTATGGTAAACTAAAAAGCAAAGACTCATATCATACAAGATGCTCCAAGCAAAACACATATCATGTGGTGAATAAAAATATAGCTCCAAGTAAAGTTACCGATGGAGGTAGACGAAAGAGGGGATGCCTTCCGGGGCATCCCCAAGCTTTGGCTTTATGGTGTCCTTAGATTATCTTGGGGGTGCCATGGGCATCCCCAAGCTTAGGCTCTTGCCACTCCTTGTTCCATAATCCATCAAATCTTTCACCCAACACTTGAAAACTTCACAACACAAAACTCAACAGAAAATCTCGTGAGCTCCGTTAGCGAAAGAAAACAAAAGACCACTTCAAGGTACTGTAATGAACTCATTCTTTATTTATATTGGTGTTTAACCTACTGTATTACAACTTATCTATGGTTTATAAACTATTTTACTAGCCATAGATTCATCAAAATAAGCAAACAACACACGAAAAACAGAATCTGTCAAAAACAGAACAGTCTGTAGTAATTTGTAACTAACGCAAACTTCTGGAACTCCAAAAAAACAGCCAAAATAGGAAGACCTATAAAATTTGTTTATTTATCAGCAGAAATTGGAATCAGTATTTTATCACGTTCTGGTGATTTTTAACAATTATTTTCGTGAACAGAAAGTTTCTGGAAATTTCTGCCAGATCAATTAACTAGCATCCAAGAAGATCCTATAGGTTTAACTTGGCACAAACACTAATTAAAACATAAAAACACATCTAACCAGAGGCTAGAACAAATATTTATTCCTAAACAGAAGCAAAAAGCAAAAAACTAAAAATAAAGTTGGGTTGCCTCCCAACAAGCGCTATCGTTTAACGCCCCTAGCTAGGCATAAAAGCAAGGATAGATCTAGGTATTGCCATCTTTGGTAGGCAATTCTTCAATGAGACATCTATCATCCTTAGGAATTTCTTTCTTTTTAGTAATTATCAAAATTTTAGGCACAAGATCGAAAAATTCATTTGTAGCAAATGGTTCCTTAATGATAGCAAAAAGATTGGGATGAATACTTATAGATTTGAGATCCGCAGTTTCCTTACTAGAGGATTCACCCTTATTTTTAGGAACATACATAAGCTTGGCAATTTTAGTAGGAGGACTTGGAGTATTCTTTACGGAAGAAAAAGCGGTTCCCAAGTTGGTAATGATATCCTCAAGTTTATCGATTCTGGTGGAATCCTGATTTATTTTCTCATTAACTATGGGTTCCTTCTCTTTAATATTTTTCAAAGTGACTCCTACTTTAGACCCATATTGAGTGATTCGGTTGTGGATCTTTTTATCCAAATTTTCAATTAACTCTATGGTAGCAACCTTATTTTCAATAATTTCAAGTCTTTGCATTACATGCTCCAAAGTTAACATAGTTCCATTAACCAAAAGAGGTGGTGACCAAATAAATCTATCATAGCATTATAAGAGTCAAAAGTATGGCTACCCAAGAAATTCCCTCCGGTAATGGTATCAAGAATATATCTATACCAAGGATTAGCGCCTACATAAAAATTGCGGAGAAGAACAGAAGTAGATTGCTTCCTGGCAGATCTATTTTGAGCATTGCAAATTCTATACCAAGCGTCTTTTAGATTTTCTCCCTCCCTTTGTTTAAAATTTAGAACTTCATTCTCGGGAGACAACGGAGAAGATAGAGGACTAGCCATAATGACAAGCAAACGAAAAAGAGGCAAACGAAAAAGAGAGGGTGAATAAAACGGCAAGGGTGAAGTGGGGGAGAGGAAAACGAGAGGCAAATGGCAAATAATGTAATGCGGGAGATAAGGGTTTGTGATGGGTACTTGGTATGTTGACTTTTGCGTAGACCTCCCCGGCAATGGCGCCAGAAATACTTCTTGAGCACTGCGTTGGTTTTCCCTTGAAGAGGAAAGGGTGATGCAGCAAAGTAGCATAAGTATTTCCCTCAGTTTTTGAGAGCCAAGGTATCAATCCAGTAGGAGGCTACGCGCGAGTCCCTCGCACCTACACAAAACAAACAAATCCTCGCAACCAACGCGATAAGGGTTTGTCAATCCCTACAAGGTCACTTATGAGAGTGAGATCTGATAGATATGATAGGATAATATTTTTGGTATTTTTGTGATAAAGATGCAAAGTAAAATAAAAGCTAAGTAAAAAAGCAAAGGAAATAACTAAGTGTGGGAAGATTAATATGATGGAGATAGACCCGGGGGCCATAGGTTTCCCTAGTGGCTTCTCTCAAGAGCATAAGTATTTCACGGTGGGTGAACAAATTACTGTTGAGCAATTGACAGAATTGAGCATAGTTATGAGAATATCTAGGTATGATCATGTATATAGGCATCACGTCCGAGACAAGTAGACCGACTCCTGCCTGCATCTACTACTATTACTCCACACATCGACCGCTATCCAGCATGCATCTAGAGTACTAAGTTCATAAGAACAGAGTAACACCTTAAGCAAGATGACATGATGTAGAGGGATAAATTCATGCAATATGATAAAAACCCCATCTTGTTATCCTCGATGGCAACAATACAATATGTGCCTTGCTGCCCCTACTTTCACTGGGAAAGGACACCGCAAGATTGAACCCAAAGCTAAGCACTTGTCCCAATGCAAGAAAGATCAATCTAGTAGGCCAAACCAAACTGATAATTCGAAGAGACTTGCAAAGATAAGCAATCATACATAAAAGAATTCAGAAGATTCAAATATTGTTCATAGATAAACTTGATCATAAACCCACAATTCATCGGTCTCAACAAACACACCACAAAAAGAAGATTACATCGAATAGATCTCCACGAGAGAGGGGGAGAACATTGTATTGAGATCCAAAAAGAGAGAAGAAGCCATCTAGCTACTAACTATGGACCCGAAGGTCTGAGGTAAACTACTCACACTTCATTGAAGGGGCTATGGTGTTGATGTAGAAGCCCTCCGTGATCGATGCCCCCTCCGGCGGAGCTCCGGAACAGGCCCCAAGATGGGATCTCGTGGGTACAGAAGGTTGCGGCGGTGGAATTAGGTTTTTGGCTCCGTATCTGACCGATTGGGGGTACGTAGGTATATATAGGAGGAAGAAGTACGTCGGTGGAGGAACAGGGGGCCCACGAGGGTGGAGGGCGCGCCCTGGGGGGTAGGCGCGCCCCTACCTCGTGGCCTCCTCCTTTATTTCTTGACGTAGGGTCCAAGTCTCCTGGATCATATTCGTTCTGAAAATCACGTTCCCGAAGGTTTCATTCCGTTTGGACTCCATTTGATATTCCTTTTCTGCGAAACTCTGAAATAGGCAAAAAACAGCAATTCTGGGCTGGGCCTCCGGTTAATAGGTTAGTCCCAAAAATAATATAAAAGTGAATAATAAAGCCCAATAATGTCCAAAACAGTAGATAATATAGCATGGAGCAATCAAAAATTATAGATACGTTGGAGACGTATCAACCGCTCGGGCGCACGCCCAGGGCCGCAGCAACGGCCACTACAGGGGCGCGCGCGCGCCGGCTGGCGAGCAGGGGGGCCGCAGGCGAGGACCGACGATGTCGGCCGCCGGCGCGACAGCGTGTAGTCAGTGGGCGGAGGAGCCGGAGCTCCAACGGGCGCGCAGGGAAAGGCGCCGCCGGCGGCAGCCGTACGCAGTAGCACAACTGAGGCAGGGCGGGGAAGCGACAACGGACGAGGCGGCGGGAGCGCGGGCAGTGGACGCGGCGAGCGGGTGCAGGGCGGCGGCCGCGAGGTGCGGCCGGGCGCGGCGAGTGCAGCGGGCGCGACTAGCGGCCGGCGAGCAGCGCGCGGGCGACGGAGCTCGGGAGGGCGCTAGAGGCCCGGGGCGACGGGGAGCAGCAGCAGGCAGAGCACCGTCGACGGGCGCGGGTGCACGAGTCGGTGCGGCGCGACATGGGCCATGAGCGGGGGAAGCGCGCGGGGCGCCGTGGTGCATGCCGGCGCACGCGCGCGCGACGCGAAAGAGTGGCGGACGGTGGCCGTACGGGAGGAGGGAAAGGAGGATAGGAGGGGGGTTTCCTCATAGGGGAGTTGCAGGGGGAAGGTAATGGGCTCGGGGAGGTGGCGGCAGTGTCCCCGGCGATGGGGGCGGCGCCATTCGGGGGAGGTGTCGGCGTCGGGGTCGAGCAACACCGGGCTCGGGGCGGTTCCGGCGGGGAGGAGGACAAGGAGGCGACGACGACGGTGGGGCGGTCCAACGAGGAAGCGGCGCCGGTGAGGTAGAAGCGGGGCGACGGGGTCGCCTGCCCCCGATCCAGATCGGGACCGAGATGAGGGGGCGCGAGGAGAGAGTGGGGTGTCGGGGGGAGAAGTGGGGGGGGGGTTAGGGTTTCGGTCGTGCGGACCGGGGTTAGTAGGCTGGGGTGCGGGGTGGGCCGGCCTGGTCGCTAGGCCAATTGGGCTGTGGCCCAGGGGTGGGGGGTTTCTTTGTTTTCTTTTCTTTTATTTGTTTTATTTCTTTTCTGTTTTAGCTTAGTTTCCTTTTATTTTTGTTTTAGCAAAATACCAAAATGGCACCTAATTTGATGGTACCAAATATGCCACTTCCACATTAACTAGCTACCTAATCTAAAATAATTTTGTAATTATTTATTATTTATAAGTATTTAATTAATAGTTTTTGCTACTATTTTATTCATCTTATAGCATTTAAACGTTGTATAAAAGTATGGGTTCTTTACCATAATCACCTATGCATTATCTGGCACAAACCGAACATTTTAGTTTTAATATTTAAAAGCTTTTGATGTTTGCCTCTATTTTGAATTTGAATTTGAATCATTTTGAACTAATGCGAGATTAACAACAGTAATCGCGGTGACGTGGCATCATTAACAGGGAATTACTGTAGCTTAAATATCCGGGCGTCACAAATATAGATGGCATGAGTTATTATTGTTGACATCACCCTCGAGGTGAGTATGTTGGGAGGCGAAACTATAAGCCCCTATCTTTCTATGTGTCCGGTTGTAACGTTTTGCTCATGGGTACGAGGTGAGTGTTAGCAATCATATAAGACTATATGATGGTTGAGTATGTGGACTTGCCTAAAGGTTCCGACACGTGACCCTTCCTGAAAAGATGATGAATTGTAGTTGCAAAGTTGACTAAGAACATAGTTTGTTGGTTTCTAATAGAGTTTTTGCTTTATACTTCGATTGTGTGATGAACTATTACTTATTCATGAGAAGTATATGACAAGACTTCTATGATAAAAGTCCTATATTTAATTTTGTTGCGGTTATAATAATCAACATGATGCTTCTATGTCCGTATATTTTTTATCGACACCTCTCTCTCAAAGCATGTGGACATGTTTTTCGATTTCGGTTTTCACTTGAGGACAAGCGAGGTCTAAGCTTGGGGGATTTGATACGTCCATTTTGCATCATGTTTCCTTACTATTATTTATAATGTTTTTATCCATATTAATGCTTTTTGGAGTAATTCTAATGCCTTCTTTCTCATAATTTGCAAGGAACACACCAAGAGGGAGAGTTCCGGCAGCTGGAAATCTGGACCTGGAAAAGCTACGTCAGGCCACCTATTCTGCACAACTCCAAATGAGCTGAAACTTTACGGAGAATTTTTATGGATTATTTGAGGAATATTGGAGCCAATAAACACCGGAGGGGGGCCACCAGGTGGGCACAACCCACCTGGGCGCACCAGGCCCCCAGGCGCGCCCTGGTGGGTTGTGGCCTCCTCGGCCCACCTTCGGTGCCCATCTTCTGGTATATAAGTCATTTTGACCTAAAAAATAAGGAGGAGACTTTCGGGATGGAGTGCCGCCGCCTCGAGGCGGAACTTGGGTAGGAGCACTTTTGCCCTCCGGCGGAGCGATTCCGCTGGGGGAACTTCCCTCCCGGAGGGGGAAATCATCATCATCACCAACAACTCTCCCATCTTGGGGAGGGCAATCTCCATCAACATCTTCAACAACACCATCTCCTCTCAAACCCTAGTTCATCTCTTGTGTTCAATCTTGTTACCGGAACTATAGATTGGTGCTTGTGGGTGACTAGTAGTGTTGATTACATCTTGTAGTTGATTACTATATGGTTTATTTGGTGGAAGATTATATGTTCAGATCCATTATGCTATTTAATACTCCTCTGATCATGAACATGTTTATCGTTTGTGAGTATTTACTTTTGTTCTTGAGGTCACGGGAGAAATCATGTTGCAAGTAATCATGTGAACTTGATATGTATTCGATATTTTGATAGTATGTATGTTGTTATTCCCTTAGTGGTGTCATGTGAACGTCGACTACATGACACTTCACCATGTTTGGGCCTAAGGGAATGCATTGTGGAGTAGCAATTAGATGGTGGGTTGCAAGAGTGACAGAAGCTTAAACCCCAGTTTATGCGCTATTTCGTAAGGGACCGATTGGATCCAAAAGCTTAATGCTATGGTTAGAATTTATTCTTAATACTTTTCTCGTAGTTGCGGATGCTTGCGGGAGGGTTAATCATAAGTAGGAGGTTCGTTCAAGTAAGAGCAACACCTAAGCACCAGTCCACCCACATATCAAATTATCAAAGTAGCGAACACAAATCAAACCAACATGATGAAAGTGACTAGATGAAATTCCCGTGTACCCTTAACAACGCTTTACTTATCATAAGAGAACGTTTTGGCCTGTCCTTTGCCTCAAAGGGATTGGGCTACCTTGCTGCACTTTTGTTACTACTACCGTTACTTGCTCGTTACAAATCATCTTGCTATCAAACTACTCCGCTACTTACAATTTCAGCACTTGTAGACATTACCTTACTGAAAACTACTTGTCATTTCCTTCTGCTCCTCGTTGGGTTCGACACTCTTACTTATCGAAAAGAGCTACAATTGATCCCCTATACTTGTGGGTCATCACACCCGAGGTGGGCACAACCCACCAGGGCGCGCCTAGGCCTCCTGGCGTGCCCTGGTGGGTTGTGGTCTCCTCGGAGCACCCCCCCAGGCGTAGCCAGGGCCCATTATGTTCCTTCTGGTCCAAAAAAATCTCCGTAAAGTTTCGTTGCGTTTGGACTTCGTTTGATATTGATTTCCTGCAATGTAAAAAACATGCAGAAAACAGCAGCTGGCACTTGGCACTATGTCAATAGGTTAGTACCAAAAATGATATAAAATGACTATAAAATGATTATAAAACATCCAAGATTGATAATATAACAGCATGGAACAATATAAAATTATAGATACGTTGGAGACGTATCAGCATCCCCAAGCTTAACTCCTACTCGTCCTCGAGTAGGGAAGTGATAAAAACAGAATTTTTGATGTGGAATGCTGCCTATCATGTCATATCATATTCTTTCTTTATAGCATGGACATTTGGAGTTTTATATTGTTCCAAGCAATAGTCTAGTTTTGACATGATAATTTAAATACTCAAGCATATCAACAAGCAACCATGTCTTTCAAAATATCAACGCTAAAATAAGTTTCATGAAACACACTCGCATATTAGCTACACCCAATACTCAAGTATGATCATATTGCCTCCTAGTTGGTGCTTTCATAAGAGAAGATGGAGACTCAAATTCAAAAATAAAAAATTGCATAAAGTAAAAGAAAGGCCCTTCCTAGATGGAAGTAGGGATTTGTAGAGGTGCCAGAGCTCAAAGCGAAAAACTTAGAGATAAAAACATTTTGGGAGGTGTATCCATCCCACCAACGAAAACGACTTAGAGTTCCCAACACTTTCCATGCTAGATATATCAAAGGCGGTTCCCAAACAGAAAATAAAGTTTATTCCTTTTTCAACCATACTTTCACTTTCCATGGCTAGCCGTATCCACGGTTGCCCTCCATACCAACACTTTCCAAGGAATTTATTATTTGATAACATAAAGTAAATTCATTTTTTTCATTTCGGGACTAGGCATCCCTAATACCTTTGCCTTACTCTCGTGCAATGACAAGTGAATAAACACTCATCTTGAGAATAACACATCTAGCATGGAAAATATTAGCCACCCATCACCGCTCCGCGAGCGAAACGAACACACAAAAGAGAAGTTTATTTTGAAAATTAGAGATGGCACATACAAATTTGCTTAGAACAGCAAAAGAATACCGCATATAGGTAGATATAGTGTACTCATGTGGCAAAACTGGTTTAAAGGGTTTTGGATGCACAAGTAGAGATCATACTTGGTGCAGAATGAAGGCTAGCAAAAGATTGAGAAGCGACCAACCAAGAAACGGATAATCTCATAAGCGAGCATTAAGCATAATTAACACCGAATAATGCACCACAAGTAGGATATAATTTCATTGCATGACTATTGACTTTCGTGCTTGCATAGGGAATCACAAACCTTAACTTCAATATTCTTACTAAAGCACAATTACTCATCAACATAACTCACATATCACATCATCATATCTCAAAACTATTACTAAGAATCAAGTTTATTTTTTCCAATGATCTTCATGAAAGTTTTTATTATATCCTTCTTGGATATTATCACTTTGGGACTAATTTTCATGTGTTGCTTTTCATAAGCTCAAACAGATATAAGTGAAGATCATGAGCATAATCTTTTTCTTTCTCTCAAATTAATTTAAGTGAAGCAAGAGAGAATTTCTTGAAAATTTTACTAACTCTCAAATAAATCTAAGTGAAGCAAGAGAGCATTTCTTAAAAAATACTAAAGCACACCGTGCTCAAAAAGATATAAGTGAAGCACTAGAGAAAGTCCATAGCTCATAAAAATTTAAGTGAAGCATAGAGAGCAATTCTAACAAGTCATGACATAATTTTGACTCTCTCAAATAGGTGTGTCTAGCAAGGGATCAAGACTTAAAACACAAAATAAAACAAGCAAAGACTCATATCATACAAGACCCTCCAAGCAAAACACATAGTATGTGACGAATAAAAATATAGCTTCGAGTAAAATACCGATGGTCGTTAGAAGAAAGAGGGGATGCCACTCGGGGGCATCCCCAAGCTTAGTTGGTTGCTCATTTTTGGATAATAGCTTGGGATGCCGGGGCATCCCCAAGCTTAGGCTCTTCTACTCCTTATTCCTTCATCCATCGTAAGATAACCCAAAACTTGAAAACTTCAATCACACAAAACTCAACAAAACCTTCGTGAGATCCGTTAGTGTAAGAAAGCAAATCACTACTATAAGTACTGTACCAAACCAATTCATATTTTATTTTTGCATTATATCTATGGTATTCCAACTTTTCTATGGCAAAAACTCATCAAAGAAAACCATAGAGCCATCAAAATAAGCACACAACGCAAAGAAAACAGAATCTGACAAAACAGAACAGTCTATAGCAATCTGACTATTTCGAAAACTTCTGGAACTCCAAAATTTCTGAAAAATTAGGATGACCTGAGAAATTTGTATATTAGTATTCTGCAAAAAGAGTTGGCATTTTATCGCGCTCTGGTAAAAATTGAGAATTGTTTTCGTGAGCGCAAAAGTTTCTGTTTTTTCAGCAAGATCAAACAACTATCACCCAAGAAGATCCTAAAGGTTTTACTTGGCACAAACACTAACTAAAACACAAAAAACACAATCATAACAGTAGCACAATTTTGCAAACACACAAGAACATAAAGCAAAAAGCAAAAATAAATTTTATTCATTGGGTTGCCTCCCAACAAGCGCTATAGTTTTACACCCTTAGCTAGGCATAAAGCAAGGATCTAAGTTTTGTCATCTTTGGTTCGAGATCCATAAGATGCCCTCATGATTGATTCATATGGTGGCCTAGTTCTTGTTCTAGGGAAGTGTTCCATACCCTTCCTCAAAGGAAATTGGAACTTAATATTGCCTTCTTTCATATCAATCACGGCACCGATAGTGCGTAGAAACGGTCTACCAAGAATAATAGGACAAGACGGATTGCAATCAATATCAAGAACAATGAAATATATGGGCACATAATTCCTATTTGCAAGAATAAGAACATCATTAATTCTTCCCATAGGCTTTTTAATAGTATAATCCGCCAAGTGCAAATTTAAAGAACAATCATCAAGATCGGTAAAACCAAGCACATCACATAAAGATTTCACGATTGTAGAAATACTAGCACCCAAGTCACACAAAGCAAAACATTCATAATTTTTTATCTTGACTTTGATAGTAGGTTCCCACTCATCATGCAATTTTCTAGGAATTGATACTTCTAATTCCAATTTTTCTTCAAAATCTTTCATCATAGCATCAACAATAGGTTTAGTAAAAGCTTTATTTTGTTCATAAGCATGGGGTGAATTTATCATGGATTGCAACAAAGAAATACAATCAATCAAAGAGCAACTATCATAATTAAAGTCTTTGTAATTCAAAAGAGTGGGCATATCACTAGTTAAAGTTTTGACCTCTTCAAACCCACTTTCATCAATTTTCTCAACAAGATTTTCACCCTCCGAAATATTGGGACACCTTCTACCTAAAGTTGACTCTTCTCCGGTCCCTTTTTCATCAATCTTAACTTTACTAAACAAGGAATCAATAGAAGAAACACCAATCATTTTAAGATCTTCATCACTTTTGCGAAAGAAATCACTAGAAAACGTTTTTTCTAAAAGTTCTCTTTTAGCTCTAAGCATAGCGGTTCTTTTCTTACTTTCATCCATAGAAACATAAAGAGCTTTAATTGATTCATCTACTTTAGGCATAAAAATTTTCATCTTGAGATTTTCCACATCATGGGCAATTCTATCAACACTTCTAGACAAATCATCAATCTTACTCAACTTTTCTTCTATGGAAGTGTTGAAAACTTTTTGCGTGTTGATAAATTCTTTAATATTGTTCTCAAGATCAGAGGTGTTCCTATTATTATTATAAGATTTATTTCCATAGGAATTACCATAATTATTAGAGGAATTACTAGGAAAAGGCCTAGGATTAAAATGACCTCTATAAGCATTGTTGTTGAAATTATTTCGAGAGATAAAATTCACATCTATGGCATCACTATTTTGCTCAATCAAAGTAGACAAAGGCATATCATTAAAATCAATAGGAGCACTTTTACTAGCAACCAATTTCATAAGAGCATCAACTTTTTCACTCAAAGAAGAAATTTCTTCAATCGAATTAACTTTTTTACTAGTAGGAGATCTTTCGGTATGCCATTGTGAATAGTTTGCCATTGTATTATCAAGCAATTTGGTGGCTTCACCCAAAGTAATTTCCATAAAAGTACCACCCGTGGCGGAATCTAAAAGATTACGAGAAACAAAATTCAACCCCGCATAAAATTTTTGTATGATCATCCAAAGATTTAACCCATGAGTTGGGTAATTCCTTAGCATCATTTTCATCCTTTCCCAAGATTGTGCAACATGCTCATGTTCAAGTTGCTTGAAATTCATGATCTGGGTTCTAAGGGAAATCATTTTTGCGGGCGGAAAATACTTAGTGATAAAAGCATCTTTGCACTTATTCCAAGAAGCGATACTATTGCGAGGCAAAGAAGAGAACTAATTTTTTTGCAGAATCACGCAAAGAAAACAGAAATAATTTCATCTTCACCACATCTTTTTTCTTTTGCATATCACGTAGTTCCACGAAGGTATTAAGATGGGATACGGCATCCTCATTAGGAGTACCGGAAAATTTATCTTTCATAACAAGATTCAGCAAAGTAGTATTAATATCACAAGACTCTGTACTAGTGGCGGGAGGAGCAATCGGAGTGCCAATAAAATCATTGTTGTTGGTATTTGACAAATCACATAACTTGGTGTTCTCTTGAGTCATGATGACTACACAACAAGATTGCACTAAAAACAGATCCGGAAAGAAAACAGCGAACGAAAAAGAGAGGCGAATAAAACGACAATTTTTTTTGAAGTGGGGGAGAGGAAAACGAGAGGCAAATGGCAAATAATGTAAATTGCGAGGAGATGAGATTTGTGATTAGGAACCTGGTATATGTTCAAGATCCTCCCTGTCAACGACGCCAGAAATTCCTTTTGATGTCGCTTGAAGCTACGTCGGTATTTCCCCAAAGAGGAAGGGATGATGCAGCACAGCGTCGGTAGGTATTTCCCTCAGATATGAAACCAAGGTTATCGAACCAGTAGGAGAACCAAGCAACACAACATAAACAGCCCCTGCACACAAATAACTACCACTCGCAACCCGACGTGTTAAAGGGGTTGTCAATCCCTTTCGGGTAACGGCACCAGAAATTATCGGATCATGGGTTCGGGCAAAACCCTTAAGGTTCGAACACTGGGGTGCGCGCGAAGATTTCCTTCCTACCGATCTACGCCCTAGCTCTCTAAGATCTCGTGGACGAACTCGACGAACTCGCAACACAAAGACACAAGATTTATACTGGTTCGGGCCACCGTTGTGGTGTAATACCCTACTCCAGTGTGGTGGTGGTGGATTGCCTCTCGAGCTGATGAAGAACAGTACAAGTGGAAGAACAGCCTCCTGAGGTTGAGGTGTTCTTGTGTTTGGTGTGTGTCTAAGGGCAGGCTCTAGATCAGGTTAGCTTGCTCTAGATCAGGTTCACTTGCCCTAGATCAGGTTTACTTGCCCTCTACTGTGGTGGCTAGTTTTACTTATATAGGCCCTGGTCCTCTCCCCAAATATTGAGCGGGAAGGGAGCCAACAACGGCCAATTTGAAAGGGGACAGCTAGTACAGCTTATCCTCACAAAAGCGGTCTTCGCCTGCAAAAGGCTCTGGCGGTGACACCGCCTTGGGCTCCATGGTGACCTCCGTCTTGCCGTCTTTCGGGTCCTGGACTCGTTGCACCGATGTGGAAACCTTTGCTTGATGCCTCGGTACTCCGCGCATGCGCCTGCCTCCTTAGCACCAAAGAGGAAACAAGGACGCTGCGCGCGCTGGCGCCCGCCTGGTGCCGTTCGTCATGGCTCACGTCACGAGAGTCTCGTGAGGTTTGCCTTGCCTTGATCTCTCCGCTCCTCCTGAGCCTGCCTGGCGAGGCCGCTCCTGAGGAGGTCTCGCGTCGTCCGCCTCGGGAGGCTTGGCCCCTCACGAGGGTCTTGGATGCCTTGTCGATGAAGATGGGCCGTACAAGCCTGCTAACATAGCCACGACGTGGGCCGCAGGCAGGCAAGTCTGGGGACCCCCGTTCCCAGAACACCGACAGTAGCCCCCGGGCCCAAGGCGCGCTCGGGCTTGCTTTGAGGCAAAGCTAAAGGTCAAGCGCGGAGCGCCGCGGGCCCCAAAAGCCTGCAGCCTCGGTTGACGCATGGCGGTTGATTGGACGTGGGCGTCTCCGCTTCCCCATGTTGCCTCGGCAACTGCCCGACTTGACAAAAAGGCCGGCGAAAACAGTGCCTGTCTTCATTGCTTCCTTTGCCTTGCTCAGATCCCCTTCCTTGCGCCCTGCTTCCGAAATCCTCAGATCTGCTTCCATCTCATCCCGCACCAGCGACCGATGGCGCCGCGCAAGGTCAAGCCCTCGGCGTCGCTGGCTTGGTACGAGCCTGCTCTCGATGCACCCAATGTCTCGGGGAAGAGCCTCGCCTCCACGCACTTGCTGGCGGCGGGGGAGAGCAACGAGGGGGGAGAGACGGAGCTCCGACTTGCTTCCGAGGTGCCGGAGCCTAAGGGAAGCACCTTCTTCCCCTTCTTCACGAGCAACATCGCTGCCGGGTTGGTTCCTCCCTTCTCCGATTTCTTCTATGAGGTTCTCGACCACTTCAGGCTGCAGGCGCTGCATCTTCATCCCAACTCCATCCTCCTCCTATCCATCTTTGCCTACTATTGCGAGGCGTACCTGGGCGTGATGCCGTCCGTGGCACTGCTGCACCACTTCTTCTTCCTCCGCGTCACCGGCGGCCATATCTCTGGGTGCGCCAACTTCATTGCGGCCGGCCAGGCCAACTCGATCTCGAACACCGGGAAGAGGATCGACAACCCCAGGGCCAAATGGGTCATGATGAATGCCAAGCGCGCCCATCCGTGCCTGGAACTGCCGACGGAGGCGCCCCAGTCTGACAAGGGGTGGACCCGTGCAGGGCTCGCCGACGAGTGGGCGTTGTCGGTGCTGGAGAAGGTGAAGACCGACCTGAAGCTGGGCAACGCGAAAGCGGCCAAGGTGATGGGGGCCATGCTCCTGAGGGAATTCCTGTTGCTGCGCGTTGCTCCGCTTCAGGCGCGTGAGCGCCCCTTGTGGAGGCTAGGAGATGAGGAAGATAAGGCTCGCCTGAGGCCGGGGGCCCTTCCTGAAGATGAGCTGGCTGCTGTCCTGCGCCTCTTGGTTGGGGACAACCAGGAGTACCCGCCGAGCGCTTTCGTCCCTTTGTTCCTCCGCAAGGACTGGGAGCCAATCGTGGCCTCCAGGCCGACCTTTGACGCGCGCGGGTTGGTGCCGCCCTGCCCTCGGGAGGCCCCGCAGCGCCGAAACCGGTGGAGCTGTCTTCTGACGAGTCCCGTGGGGAGGGTGAACAGGAGGTGGACTCGGAAGCGACCCCTGGAGAAATGGGGGAGACTCCTCCCTTGAGCAAGGCCGACATCCTCCATGCCCTGCCAGATGACGCCGAGATCGACGCCCGCCAGGAGGGGGAGCTGCCCCTCATCCCAACAAGGGGCAGATCGTCACTGGTTCCTCTACCCCCACCTTGACACCTCCTGAAGCCGCCTCCGCTGCGCCGTCTTCTGCTTCCGGGGCCCGTGCGCCCGCTCCTCAGGCCCCGACGCTTTCGGGTTTCAGGCTCCCAAGCGGAAGGTGGACTACGTCGCGGTGGATCAGTAAGTGCTTCGAGCTTCGTCTTGTTCCCGCTTGCACCTCCCGTTTTCTGATATTCACTCTTGGTTGATCAGGCCGGTGTCTTCAGCGAAGAAGAGGAAGGAGGATGCCGCGGCCGTGCCTCCCTCTGCGGAGAAGAGAGGCGACAACACTCGCACCTCCCCAGCCCGGTCATCCTCGCGAGGCCAAGAGGAGCATCGTCAGGAGGAGTCAGCCCCCATGGCCCTGCTAGCTCCGGAAGTGCCGATGCCTAGCTCGGCTGATGAGGTTCCAAAGGCTCAGGAGCCCCTGATCTCCCAGGCTCTGGTAATGACGTCGCCTCCTCCTCCTGCTGCGCCTGCCCCAGATTCTTCTGCTTCCTCCATAGTCTTGGAGCGTGTCTTCTCGGGGATGGCCAAGCTGCGGGAAGACCTCCTAGGCGTGGACCCGCACCTAGTGGTCGGGCGTCTGGAGCTGGCCTCGGGCTGGCTTCACTCCGGCTTGGCAGTTCGAGTGTCGCTGAGCCAGGCCGCGGCGGGCTCCGAGAAGGAGAAGCATGCCGCCGCCAGGGCTGCGGCCGATTGTGAGGCGGCGCTGAAGGACGCCGAGGCCGCCCGCGGCTGCTGCCGAGAGCTGGAGGGTGAGCTGAAGAGCCTGCGTGACGAGCGCGCGAAAGAAGCACGTGACCGCGAGGCGAAGGAGGAGGAGATGAAGGCTCGGGAGGACGCCATCAAGGGCCGCGATGCCGAGCTGGGGGAGTTGAGAAGGCGCAGGCCGCGGAGCGCATCCGACTGGAGGAGCTGGAGCAGAAGGCGAATGCGAGGGAGGCCGAGCTCAACGCCAAGGCGAAGGTCCTGGCCGAAGACCGCGTGGCCTTCTCGCTTCTTGAGAAGAGGTCCAGCGTGGCGCTGAAATCATAGTACGAGAAGGGCCTGGAGAAGCCGCTGACCACCGACGAGGATGGCCCTGCTCAGCTGCTTCCCCACTTGGTGAAGGCGCTTGAGGAAGTCGTGGAGGGAATCGGTCCCATGGCTGAGGTAGAGGCTCGCATCCTTTCTTCAGCTGCACTGACGCGTGTCTTCAGCCATCTGCACCATCGCGGCCCCAATGCTCATCTCGACGAGCTGCTGGAGCCTGTAGCTGATGAATATTGTGCGGCCGCCGCCGCAGCCGTGAAAGGTCAGGTGGAGGCCCTGCTGAAGAAGTTCCACGGCTTCGTCCTCGCGCCCTCGACCGGTGATGCCACCGATCCTGTGGCTGGTGGTGTCCAGGGTGACCTGTGGCTGCTTTCCAGTTTCCTTCCTGCAGTATGCATCAGGCCTCGTGGAGGCGTTAAACTTTCGTTTGATATTGTGAGAACAATATGTCTTGTAATATTTGCTTCGAGATTTTGCGATTTTCTTCCTATTTGCTTTGTGTTCTGTGTCGGCAGAGCCCGGCCCCACGCATACCTCAACCGCCATTGGGCCGACCGGAGACCAGGACGGACCAAGGAGTGAGGGGCTACGTGACCAGTTAGGCTCCTGAGTCGTGATGCTCAGGAGTCCCCCTTGACGCGCAAACAGCTTATAGGGAGGATACGCGAGGATAGGTTAATGTTCTACGTCGGCAGAGCCCGGCCCCGCGCATACCTCAACCGCCGTTGGGCCGACCGGAGACCAGGACGGACCAAGGAGTGAGGGGCTACGTGACCAGTTAGGCTCCTGAGTCACGATGCTCAGGAGTCCCCCTTGACGTGCAAACAATCTCCATACCATTGCCCTCGCCGAGGCTCGGCTCGGGAGGGGCGTGCGACGACCAGGTCCGGGAGACCTGGTTGGGTGGCGTACGCTTGGGCGTGACCCGAGCACAGCCCCCGTGCCCAGCCCCCTCGCGCGGCTCTCCCGAGGGGAGGCGTTGCGGTGAGGCCGGACGCTGAGCTCTGGGGCTTCCTGAGGTTGGTACGATCGTGAAGCCGCCCTCAGTTGTTTATCACCAGCGCGGAGCATAGTGCTTCCGCTTGAGCACGGGCATAGCCGCTCCTCGGCAGGGTCGACGGCCAGTGCAGAGCATGGTGCTTCCACTTGTGCGTGGGAGGGGGACTCCCTCTGCGGAGAGCCCCTGGGGCGTCTACAGCCCCGCCCTGACACGTGGCTTGCACGGCAGGGCTAGACGAGGTATATCTGGGCACTCGTGAGCCAGCGCGGGACTCACGAGGCCCTACCTCAAGGCGGGTTGCGCCTGGTCTTGGTTCTTGTTCGCTGTGCTGGTCCTGCGAGGTGGTCAGACAACCTGCGCCGAACGAATCTCCTAAGGTTATCGCGTGAGAAAGCCAAGCACCAACGGCCCCAGGAGGTGAAGTAAACGGGGCCGGCCCGCCAGACAGAGCTCAGCCGTTGGATTTATCGATGCTGCAGGGACGGGCCCGAGCACAGACGCCGTGCTCAACTTACTCACGCGAAGGGTCCTGAAGAAAGATGGCCGGCGCGCGGTCCCCATGATGGGTGGCGATCGAACAGGCAGTAATCATAGGCAGATTAAATATGAAGGCAGCAGGCTTAAGTAAATGCAAGAGAGATACATGCCACTGGGTCAGGCCCGAGCGGCTTGGGGATGATGCAGCCCGAGGGGCGCTCCCAACAAGGTAAGCTAAAGACATAAAAAGGGATACATGCCACAGGGACGGACCCACGCGGCCTGGGAATGATGCAGCCCGAGGGGCGCTCCCAGCTGAATGAACTTGGAAAATGTCACCTAGTTCTATCGATGAAGGAGAGTTGGGGCAGCTAAAGGTACGCGACAAGGGGTTGCTCCTCACGAGCCATCGGGGCCCTGAGCCTCGGGAGGCTCTGGGGGCTCAGGTGATTCCTTGAGGACCGTCTCCATCTCCGTCAGGACGGCGTGGTGCCTGGCCTCCTGAGACGCTAGGATGCGCCGCAAGTTGCACTGGTAGGCGGACGACACGCTCGGCAGGCCAAAGGGCATGCGAACATAGCTGTGCGGTGGGCCCTCGCAGCATCCCACGCGCGAAGGTCAGAAAAGCTCCTGGGAAGCGGCCCTGTTGAGCCCTGGGACGTCGATGCAGACGCGCAACCCGACATCCTCGCCTGGATGGGAAGCTGCGCCTCGTGAGCGGCGGTCGCCGCACATGGCCCTTGCGTCTTGCAATTCCTGGGTGGTCTTGATGATGAACTCCTGATCGGTGGGCGATCCTTGCCTTGTGCCCTCCTGAGGGAAACGTGCCGCGAAGCACGCCTCCAAGTGGTGCCCGAGCGCCTCCCTCGTGATGGTGGCAAGGTCTGAGGCCCTCCAGAAGAGAGCCCCCGAGCCCTGCCCGAGGAGGGCGCCGGGCGCGCCTTCCTATGCGATGGAGGGAGGCGCCCCTGGAGCGGGCGCTGATCCTGACAAGGTTCCAGCTGCGATGCCACCCTCCTTAGGTCCTGCACGGCGCAACTGCTTCTTCTTCTTGGGGATGACATCAGGAGGGCCCTCGCCCTTGCTGTCGGGGTCATCGATTGTTGCAGCTTGGAAGGCGCGCTCGAGGGAGCACACCGCATCTCTTTCTTCGCACGGGACTGTAATGATTCCCCCGCTTCCCGGCATCTTGAGGACATTGTAGCCGTGATGGGTCACCGCCATGAACTTGGCCAGGGTTGGATACCCGAGGATTGCGTTGTATGGCAGACGGATGTGCGCGACGTCGAAGTCGATGAGTTCGGTGCGGTAGTTCTTGCATTCTCCAAAGGTGGCAGGGAGGCGGACCTGCCCTATCGGTGTGGTAGACCCGTCGGTCACTCCTGAGAAAGGCTTGGTAGGCTGAATCTGGTCATATGGCACTTGGAGGTTGTCGAACGTGTCGACGGACAGGACGTTGAGCCCTGCGCCGCCATCGATGAGGGTCTTGGTAACTTGCACATTGCTCATGACTGGGGAGCAAAGCATCGGGAGTGCGCCAGCGGTAGCTGCGCACTTGAGCTGATCTGCCGAGTTGAACGTGATGGGGCACTGGGACCATCTGAGAGGGTGTGTGGCCTCGAGCTTGGGGAGGACTACATTCACTTCACCAGCAAACTGTTTGAAGATGCGATGCGAGGCTGGGGCCTGGGCTCCGCCCAAGATGTAGGCGATAGCACGCGGCTCCTGGAAGCCCCCAGCCCCCTCGTCTTGGTGGTGGTCTTCATTCCTTCTTGGCGGTGGCGGTAGCGGAGGGAGCCCAGCGTTGCCTTGAGGACGATCCTCGCGAGGCTGATCCCTCCAGGCGCCCTCGCGAGGCTGATCCTGCCAACAATCCTCACGAGGCCGGTCGCGCCACTCCTGGCGCGGGCCACGGTCGTCCCAGCGTCCGCCACCACGTCCTCCTCCTCGGCCGTAGCCCCGGTCGCCACGCTCGGGGCATCGACCAACGCGTCCTTCGCGAATGGCTCTGAGCTCTTGACAGTCGCTGGTGTTGTGGGTATTCAGGTTGTGGAAGGCGCAGAACGAACGGCTGCTCTTGGATGACTCTGGTTGGTCTCTGCCATGCTTTGTGTATGGTTCCGCTGCGAGCACGGCTGCTCCCTTGCGCTTCACGTCCTTGGCCTTGGCTTTCTTCTCCTCCGGGTCTGCGGCTGGGAGCTCGAGGAGGGAGAGGCGCCCCTCCTCAGCTCTTGCGCACTTGGTTGCCAGGTTGAACAACTCCAGAGACGTGCACAGCTCCTCATGGATCGCGAGCTCTTCCTTCATCTTGACGTCGCGGACGCCATCAGAGAACGCGGAGATGATGGCCTCGTCCGTCACCTTGGGGATCTTGAGGCGGACGTTGTTGAAGCGCTGGATGTACTTCTGGAGGGTCTCGCCCGGTTGCTGCTTGACACGGCACATGTCACCCACGGCTGGCGGGCGGTCGCGAGTGCCCGTGGAAGTTGGCGACGAAGCGGTTGCGCATCTCGTCCCAGGTGGAGATCGAGCCCGGTGGCAGGTTCAGGAGCCAGGAGCGGGCTCCGTCCTTGAGAGCCATGGGAAACCAATTCGCCATGACTATCTCGTCGCCGTTGGTTGCCTCAATGCTCAGCTCGTAGAGCTGTAAGAACTCCACGGGGTCGGGGGTGCCGTCGTAGCGAGGGGGCAGATCTGGCTTGAACTTGCCCGGCCAGGCGACGCTACGCAGCTCGGGGTGAAGGTGCGGCAGCCGGCCATGGTCACCGGGGCCCGCCTGGGAGGTGGAGCTTGGTCTTGGTGGGGTCCGCGCGCCGCTACTGCGAGCGGCGCGGGGCCTTGCCGCAACGCACGATCCTGGCCCGGCGGAGCAAGGAGCGGCGGAGCGTTCTCTTGCGGCGGAGGGACTTCTTGGCGGCTTCTTTCTTCTCATGCGGGCGCCAGACGCGGTGGGTCGCGTCGTGGAGCCGCGCGCCTTAGCGCCAGGGCGCCGTCTTGGGGCAGAGGTGGTGGAGGTGCTCCATGATCTACGTCGCCTGTAGCTGGCGGAGGGCGAGGCGGGGAGAGGGACGGCGCGGGGGAGCCCCCTGCAGCGTGGACGAGCTCGGCGATGCTGTCGAGCCAGTCCTCGTAAGGTCATCGACCGGGCAGTAACGCAGAAGCTCGTGCGCCATGAGGAGCGCGGCCCGCGCGTCCATGGGAGCGCGACGTGCATGGGACGAAGAACCGGCCGGGGTCAGCGATGGAGTGGCGGTGTGGCCGTCCCGCCGCACCGAGGGGTGCAGCGAGGATGCTTGCTGCTCGTTCCCCACCGGGCCGGTGGCAGCGTTGGCGGTAGGCGATGGGGAACGACGGGGTGGCCCGCCGACAGGAGCCGTTTGAGCGACGCGGGTGGCAAGGGCAGCCCGGCGCTCCGCGCGAGCACGGCGTGCGTCCGCCATGGAGACGCCGGAGCAACTGGATGCAGAGCGACGGAAGGAGGTTCCGGCGCACCCCTACCTGGCGCGCCAAATGTCGGATCACGGGTTCCGGCAAAACCCTTAAGGTTCGAACACTGGGGTGCGCGCGAAGATTTCCTCCCTACCGATCTACGCCCTAGCTCTCTAAGATCTCGCGGACAAACTCGACGAACTCGCAACACAAAGACACAAGATTTATACTGGTTCGGGCCACCGTTGTGGTGTAATACCCTACTCTAGTGTGGTGGTGGTGGATTGCCTCTCGGGCTGATGAAGAACAGTACAAGTGGAAGAACAGCCTCCTGAGGTTGAGGTGTTCTTGTGTTTGGTGTGTGTCTAAGGGCAGGCTCTAGATCAGGTTAGCTTGCTCTAGATCAGGTTCACTTGCCCTAGATCGGTTTACTTGCCCTCTACTGTGGTGGCTAGTTTTACTTATATAGGCCCTGGTCCTCTCCCCAAATATTGAGCAGGAAGGGAGCCAACAACGGCCAATTTGAAAGGGGACAGCTAGTACAGCTTATCCTGACAAAAGTGGTCTTTGCCTGCAAAAGGCTCTGGCGGTGACGCCGCCTTGGGCTCCATGGTGACCTCTGTCTTGCCGTCCTTCGGGTCCTGGTCTCGTTGTACCGATATGGAAACCTTTGCTTGATGCCTCGGTACTCCGCGCCTGCGCCTACCTCCTTAGCACCAAAGAGGAAACAAGGACGATGCGCGTGCTGGCGCCCTCCTCACGCCCGCCTGGTGCCGATCGTCATGGCTCATGTCACGAGAGCCTCGTGAGGTTTGCCTTGCCTTGATCTCTCCGCTCCTCGTGAGCCTGCCTGGCGAGGCCGCTCCTGAGGAGGTCTCGTGTAGTCTGCCTCGCGAGGCTTGGCCCCTCACGAGGGTCTTGGATGCCTTGTCGATGAAGATGGGCCGTACAGGCCTGCTAGCATAGCCACGGCGTGGGCCGCAGGCAGGCAAGTCTGGGGACCCCTGTTCCCAGAACGCCGACGGAAATTGGTGCGTGGACTGTAGAAAGTTGTAATAGATTGAATAAATAGCTCCCAAATAAATAAAAGTGCAGCAAAGTATTTTTGGTTTAGTAGATCTGAAAATAAATGCAGAAGGGAATAGATCGCAAAGAGAAATAATATGAGAAAGAGACCCGGGGGCCGTAGGTTTCACTAGTGGCTTCTCTCGAGAAAAATAGGAAACGGTGGGTGAACAAATTACTGTTGGGCAATTGATAGAACATCAAATACTCATGACGATATCCAGGCAATGATCATTATATAGGCATCACGTCCAATATTAGTAGACCGACTCCTGCCTGCATCTACTACTATTACTCCACACATCGACCGCTATCCAGCATGCATCTAGTGTATTAAGTTCATGGAAAAACAGATAATGCAATAAGAACAATGACATGATGTAGAAAAGATCTATCTATGTAGAGATAGACCCCATTGTTTTATCCTTAGTAGCAACGATACATACGTGTCGGTTCCCCTTCTGTCACTGGGATCAAGCACCGTAAGATCGAACCCACTACAAAGCACCTCTTCCCATTGCAAGATAAATAGATCAAGTTGGCCAAACAAAACCCAAATATCGGAGAAGAAATATGAGGCTATAAGCAATCATGCATATGAGAGATCAAAGAAACTCAAATAACTTTCATGGATATAAAAAGATAGATCTGATCATAAACTCAAAGTTCATCGATCCCAACAAACACACCGCAAAAGAGTTACATCATATGGATCTCCAAGAGACCATTGTATTGAGAATTCAGCAAGAGAGAGAAAGCCATCTAGCTACTAACTACGGACCCAAAGGTTTACAAAGAACTACTCACGCATTATCGGAGAGGCACCAATGGAGGTGGTGAACCCCATCCGAGATGGTGTCTAGATTGGATCTGGTGGTTCTAGACTCTGCGGAGGCTGGATGAATATTTCGTCGATGCCTTTAGGGTTTCTGGAATATTGGGGTATTAATAGAGCAAAGAGACGGTCCGGGGGGCACCCGAGGTGGGCACAACCCACCAGGGCGCGCCTGGGCCCCTGGCGTGCCCTGGTGGGTTGTGCTCTCCTCGGAGCACCCCCCCCCCCAAGCGCAGCCAGGGCCCATTATGTTCATTCTGGTCCCAAAAAAATCTTCGTAAAGTTTCGTTGCGTTTAGACTCCGTTTGATATTGATTTCCTGCGATGTAAAAAACATGCAGAAAACAGCAACTGGCACTTGGCACTATGTCAATAGGTTAGTACCAAAAAATGATATAAAATGATTATAAAAGATCCAAGATTTATAATATAATAGCATGGAACAATAAAAAATTATAGATACGTTGGAGACGTATCATGCATCCGTTGCATGGCAATCCCTACTCACTCACATTGATATCTATTGATGGGCATCTCCATAGCTCGTTGGTACGCCTAGTCTATGTGAGACTATCTCCTTCTTTTTGTCTTCTCCACAACCACCATATTCTATTCCACCTATAGTGCTATGTCCATGGCTCACGCTCATGTATTGCGTGAAAGTTGAAAAGGTTTGAGAACATCAAAAGTATGAAACAATTGCTTGGTTTGTCATCGGGGTTGTGCATGATTTGAATACTTTGTGTGATGAAGATGGAGCATAGCCAGACTATATGATTTTGTAGGGATAGCTTTCTTTGGCCATGTTATTTTGAGAAGACATAATTGCTTTGTTAGTATGCTTGAAATATTATTATTTTATGTCAATATTAAAATTTTGTTTTGAATCTTATGGATCTGAACATTCATCCCACAATAAATATGAACGAGGGAGAGTTTCGTCAGCATGACGGCGTGGTGACGGTGATGATGAAGCTACCGGCGCAGGGCTTCGCCTAAGCACTGCAATGATATGAACGAGGTGGAAATCTGTGGAGGGGGGCACCGCACACGGCTAAACAATCAACTTGTGTGTCTATGGGGTGCCCCCTCCCCCATATATAAAGGAGTGAAAGAGGGGGAGGGTCGACCCTCTCATGGCGTGCCCAAGGGGGGAGTTCTACTCACAGTGGGAGTAGGATTCCCCCTTTCCCTAGTAGGAGTAGGAGAAGAGGGAAGGAGGAGAGAGGGATAAGGAAAGGGGGGCGCCGTCCCCCCTCTTCCCTAGTCCAACATCATACCTCCTTTATATCCAATAGTAATTCATCTCTTCATCCTCGTGGGATATCTCACATACCGAGATAAAAAAACACTTATACTTATGAAGTCCATACTCCACTTCGTGGAACATCATTATCCTTTCCAGGGTCAAGCGTCCTTACAGGGGAATATTGGCCATCTCTGCATGGCACTTCTTCAACTGGAGAACGTGAAACACATCATGAACTCATGACAGTCCTTCGGGTGACTCCAACTTGTTGGCCACTTCTCCCATACGTTCCAAAACTCGGTATGGTCCTACAAATCTCGGGGCTAACTTTCCCTTAACTCCAATAGTTTAACTCCTCGCAGAGGGAACATACGAAGACATGCTCCGTCTCCAATTTCATAGACTACCTCCTTTACATCCAATAATACTCCATACCCTCATATTCTTGGGGTATCCAACATATCGAGATAAAACTCATACTTATTTTGTTCGAAATCCACTTCATGGAATATCATTACCTTTTTCCAAGGGTCAAGTTTCCTCACAGGGTACTACCACCCTTAAGATGCACAATCTTCCATAGACCATATTTCTCATATCCTCGAAAATGGTCAAAATCTTTCTTCATAGAGTAACAACTCATAGAATCCAAATCAATACCAATGATGCTAACTTTATTGATTCTCAAATTATTACAATCTCCTGCATTCCATTACATGCCTCAATCCGACACCTCACTAATAAAAGAAATGTCCACACTACTACTACTATATTTCTCGTTGCACTCAACTATTTATCACCAGTCTCCGTCTCCTTGGGGCATTCTCTGGCAAAGTGCCCTGCTTCATCACAACGGAAACATTTTACTTCTGACATATCTCGAGGTTTCCTTGTGATTATATAGCCTCCTGGGGTCCTCATCTTCCCTTTTGGGCAATCATTGAAGTAGTGTCCTGAATTTTTGCACCTGTAACATGTGATATGACTCAGGTCTCTCTTTGTAGAAATTGGGTTGTTCCTGGGATCCAATCTACTTTTCTTCCTGGACTTTTCCGTTCCAATCAGGGCTTCTATTTCCTGTGGGTCATACTCTACTTCCTCTGTCGGGAATTCTACTAAATCCCCATTCAGACAATTTTGGGAGATGTGTCCTTCTTCTCCACATGAATAGCATGACTTGGTGCAGGGTTTATTTGGTTCTTCTTTGGGTGTGTCCTCCACCTCTTCCTTCATCACAGATTCCTCTAAACTTTCCATGAGGGCTCTTTTCATTGCTTCTTTCTTCTGCTGGACGGTCCTTTGTACCATGGGGTAGATGTGACACTGAGCAGGGTAGTGGGTAGTCCCTTCACACAAGAAACAAGTGATCTGCCGAGTTGGGCATTCTTCAGCTGGGTGACTTCCTTCACAATTAGGGCATTCATCCTTGTGTTCCTTATGGTTGTGTCCTATTTCTCCACAAGGCTTGTATGCACAAGGTTTCTTCATATCCTTTCCATAAGGCTTCAATTTCTGGGACACAAGACGAGATCTTTGTAGAGTCCACTTAAATTCTTTCCAAGTGGTTACTTCTTGCCATCCATTGATGGTTTGGTACATCCTCCACCAAGTAGCAGCACCTCTTTCAAAACATTGAAGAGCATGCCGGGTCATATCCCTTCCGACTATAGGGTTATTCTTCATGTGATTCTCCATGTTCTGAATCCATCGGTCCGTCTCCAATTGACTCATCGGTCCAGAAAATACAAGCTCATCTCTATTCATCCTCTATTGGGTCCAAGGGTTTGGGGTGAGATAAGAGAGATAGAGAGGAATACACACAATGCAAACAATAGTTTTGAAAAGATAGATTTTTATTGTGGCTGTTGGAAAAACAACAAACAAATGACAGCTCACAAACGTCGCATCTAACGTAGGCATATAACAGGGGTTGGGTCTTCTAAAGGTCAATAAGTCTTCAACGTCGCCAAACTTTTCAAGTCTTGTTAATGTCTCCGATGGCTTCTTCCAATCATGCTTGTCCTTCTCAAGTTCGTTTGCCAAATCATCTCTGTTGACGCGAAGTCTCTCGTGACGTCCTTTAATATTTCTGGAGCTGCGCTCCAACTTCTGGGTCTCAACATCCTTGACATGAACCATGATCCTATTGTCCTTCAGTTCATGACGAATCTTTGATGTCTCGAGGTTTTGCTCCTCCATCATGGCTACTTTCAGCTTCTGGGTCATGAGTCCTTCACGAAATGCTTACTTGTCGAATACTGCTTCCTGAAGGTTCATCTTTAACTTCCTGATGTAATGCTCCAGATCCTGGTGATACACCAGCTATAGTTAGAGCTGCATCCTTTGCTGATAGGTGCTCCAGCAGCCTTCTACCATCCAATCCTTATGACGAAGTGCATGCTTAACTCCGCACGGTGACAATAGCATAAGCGGACGATAACATCATGGATAGTCGTGTTTATGCCCATGTTACTGCCATGAGCTTTCATTCCATAACTGATATCTCCTGCCTTAGGGTTTTCTTTGACAAAAATTTTGAGTTTCTAACTCTCCATGTTTCGGTCTTTCTCCGATACACCTTGCTCTTGAGTATTGACAGCTTCCATAATCTACCAAGTTCCATAAGGGTAACCTTCCTAGGTCATACACATCTGGCAATTCTTCAGAGCCTTCAAATTCTCCCAGTCTTCGGAGTCTTCAACCATTGTAGTTTTCATTATCATAATGCATGGTAAAATCCTCTTTATTCCAAATGGTCTTGGTTGTCCGATATCTTGTCCTTCTTGGAGTGGTCTCATCCGTCGAATCTTCAAGTGGTCCAAAAGGAAAAGGGGTATGGTCTCACTAAAAGGGAATATTTGAATAAGACTCGAAAAAGGAGAGATGTAAAAGATCTTTTTGAAAAGGAAAGTTGTAGAGAAAAAAAATTTCCTATGGGCTTGCCAGTTTCTAGGGTCACGTCCTACAGTCAACATGTGCTCTGATACCATCTTGTAGCGACCCGACCCGAATGGATCAAGTCTCTGTGCTTAAGTGTCATCCCTGGATCGGTATGCTGACACACACAGTACTCGAGGATTTATAACAGAGGTAAATCACATGTATAAAGCAACGTAAATACTATTACCTCAATCCAAATAGCGGAAGTAACCAGGTTGTGGATTCCCATCAACACCAACGGCAAAGTTGAGTGTAGAAATCGTAACCCTAACGTATCACTTACTCGTCGTAAGAATCCTGCAACATGAAACGTTGCAGCCCGAAAACGGGTCAGCACATGGAATATGCTGGCAAATTCACACCATAGAGAAATGATGAACAAAGGCTATCACTACATGCATATATGGCTGGTGGAAAAGCTCTATGGTTATAATGTTTTTGCGAAAAGCCAATTTTCCCCTACTTTAAAGGAATAAATTTTATTTAACTATCATGGTGGTTGTGAAACATTGAGATGGTTGACAGCATCTCAATCCCAATTAAAAGTCATCATTAACCCAACAATATTAATTAAAGTAACATGATGAGATCAACGGGATAATCCAAGAACTAGATACTCAAGATGTCCATAACCGGGGACACGGCTAATCATGATTAGTTTGTACACTCTGCAGAGGTTTGCACACTTTTCCCCACAAGACTCGATCGCCTCCGCTTGATTCTCGCACTGCATGATGTTTGAGAAACGGATGACCGAGACACAGTCTTTTAGGAACAATCACTCTTTACTCCGGGTGGACCGGTACACCTACTTTCCCCTACATCTGCTAGCCCACCTCTTCAAGAGATCATGTAACCTACTCAACTATGCTAGAGCCCATAATAGCTTGTGGCTGCACACGGAAGTTTCTAGCATGAATAATCTTATGATCCCTTTGAGCCTGGGTGGCGGTCCTTATACAAACAGGCAACACTGGGTTCTCCAGGTGCCTCAATCCACCCAGATGTGAGTTTTAGTTGCCACCTTAAGTAAACCATTATTAACAATCTCACATCTGTCATGAATATCTCTCAAACCCAATCCACGTCTACGAGCATAGCATGGCAACATAATAGCAACGTAGAAGTAACTCCCAAGGGTTTGATAATAGAACATGTAATAGGTGCTACCTCAACTACTTCCCAATACCCACAATTTAATTAGATCCTAGCCATGCAATGTTTGAGGATTGATCTAATGCAATAAAAACTGGGTATGAAAGGGATATGATCAAAGTGTGAACTTGCCTGCAATGTTGATGAAGATGATTCGCACTCAAAAATCTTGATAGATCTACTCGTCACACTCCGGTCAATCTATCGTAAGCAAGCAAAAGTAACCACACATAAGCAATCACTCAAAAGATCGAGAAGAACGAAGAAGATAGTTCAGAAAACATCAAAACAAAGCAAATAACTCTTGCGACATAAAACAATTTCTAACAGTACCAAAATTATATGAATTTGGCCTTATCAGAAAGTTTAGGTCAAGAGCTTCGATTTGCAAAAAGAACCAACTAAATCGGAGCTACGAAACTCAAGTTATGATCAAACAAAGTTTGAATTCAATCTGATCTAATTCAAATTTTAAAATTTCAAAAACATGTTTGAGTTGTATTACTGGATAGAGGGGATCATAATGAAGAAGTGGGCGTTGGTTTCAGCTAATTCCGACTAACGAGCAAAAAGTTATAGTCGTTTGAAAAACAGGGGCTAAACGGTAAATAAAATCATCACAGATAGGTCCCTGGCGAAAAACTTAAATAAAAGAAAAAGACTAAATAGCGAACGTTCGTTGCCGAACGCTAACTGGCGAATCTGTTCACTGCTGAACCTAACCTAATGAACGTTCGCTAAATAGCTAGTAAATTAAAAAAAACAAGTTTTATAAAAAAACCGAAACGAAAACCGGTCAGTTTTATTACCGGTTTGGGCGGTTCGGCGAAACCGTCGGGTCGGCAAAAACCGACGAGATCCGGCGGCTAGGCCATGTCCGGCGAGTCCGGCGAACGGCGGCGGACGGCTCCGGCGAGCGGGGCGTCGGCGGCGGCGCTACGCGGCGGCGGCGGACTGCGGCGGCGGCGGCAGCCAGTGGGCGGCACGGGCGAGGGGAGGCAGCAGCGGCAGCGACAGAAGGCGGCGGCGGCAGCGTCGATCTGCGGCGGCGCGGCGAGGAGAGGAGAGACGGGGCCCGGGGCTGCGGGATTTATAGGAGGAGGGGGAAGGCGGTGGCGTGGAGGAGGGGCCAAGCACGAGCGAGGCCGGGTCGGGCACGACGGCGGCGATGCGTGCTCGCTCGGGACTCCGTCCCAAGCTGGAAGACGAGGCGGTGGGCCGGCTGGGCCGTGGCTTGGCTGGGAGCTGGGCCGGCCCAGTTCGGTCCGCGGGGAAAAGTTCTTTTTTTTTTACAAACAGAATAAGAAATAATAAAAACAAAAGAAAATGAAATTATTATATAGGCATATAATATATCAAAATTTTCAGAAAAAGATTTCCTACAACGTGAACATTTTTACAACGCCAAATAAAATTCACACAAATTTAAATAAAGCAAAGAGTGCTACTGTTCCAATAAAATCCAGTAAAGATCATTTTAAAAATACCAAAATGATTTCAAATTTATTTCTCTCCAATTTTCTGATGTAGGGAATCATGTTACCCTATTTTCTGTATATTTTATTTTTGGAGAAAAAATAATTTGAATAAAACTCAAATAACTCCAATATTGAAAAATAATTGCAATGGGACTTTGAATAAATCCTTTGAAACTCCCAACTCATATTTCATTTGTTTTGAAGAAGTCATTTCATATTTTCTCGTGAAAATCATTGAGTTGCATAAAGTTTCAGAAATGGGAAATATTTTCAAATGAAATTCAAATATTTTCAACACCCCTTGTCATTTAAATAAATGGAAGAAGTCATGTCATCTTCTCTCCAGGGTTTTGTGGTGAAAAGAATTTGAATTCGTGGAGATCATAAAAGCAAAATGAAAGTTTGGGAAAGTCCTTTTATTCCCTCTCTTTTAACTTTCAAAAGATTTCGAATTCCACTCACTTTCAGTCAATCAATCCAATCTATCTGTTTATTATAACATTCCAAAATTTAGAATTTTGGGATGTTACAGTTCCCTTTGTCATCGGTATGTTACTTGCCCGAGATTCGATCGTCGGTATCTCAATACCTAGTTCAATCTCGTTACCGGCAAGTCTCTTTACTCATTCCGTAATCCATCATCCCATAACTAACTCATTAGTCACATTGCTTGCAAGGCTTATAGTGATGTGCATTACCGAGAGGGCCCAGAGATACCTCTCCGACAATCGGATTGACAAATCCTAATCTCGATCTATGCCAACTCAACAAACACCATCGGAGACACCTGTAGAGCATCTTTATAATCACCCAGTTACGTTGTGACGTTTGATAGCACACTAAGTGTTCCTCCGGTATTCGGGAGTTGCATAATCTCATAGTCATAGGAACACGTATAAGTTATGAAGAAAGCAAAAGCAACAAACAAAAAGATCATCGTGCTAAGCTAACGGATGGGTCAAGTCAATCACATCATTCTCTAATGATGTGATCCCGTTAATCAAATGACAACTCATGTCCATGTCTAGGAAACTTAACCATCTTTGATTAATGAGCTAGTCAAGTAGAGGCATACTAGTGACACTCATTTTGTCTATGTATTCGCACATGTACTAAGTTTCTGGTTAATACAATTCTAGCATGAATAATAAACATTTATCATGATATAAGGAAATATAAATAACAACTTTATTATTGCCTCTAGGGCATATTTCCTTCAGTCTCCCACTTGCACTAGAGCCAATAATCTAGATTACATAGTAATGATTCTAACACCCATGGAGTCTTGGTGCTGATCATGTTTTGCTCGTGAGAGAGGCTTAGTCAACGGGTCTGCAACATTCAGATCCGTATGTATCTTGCAAATCTCTATGTCTCCCTCTTTGACTTGATCGCAGATGGAATTGAAGCATCTCTTGATGTGGTTGGTTCTCTTGTGAAATCTGGATTCCTTTGCCAAGGCAATTGCACCAGTATTGTCACAAAAGATTTTCATTGGACCCGGTGCACTACGTATGACACCTAGATCGGATATGAACTCCTTCATCTAGACTCCTTCATTTGCTACTTCTGAAGCAGCTATGTACTCCGCTTCACACGTAGATCCTGCCACGACGCTCTGCTTGGAACTGCACCAACTGAAAGCTCCACCATTCAATAAAAATACGTATCCGGTTTGTGACTTAGAGTCATCCGGATCAGTGTCAAAGCTTGCATCAACGTAACCGTTTACGACGAGCTCTTTGTCACCTCCATAAACGAGAAACATATCCTTAGTCCTTTTCAGGTATTTCAGGATGTTCTTGACCGCTGTCCAGTGATCCACTCCTGGTTTACTTTGGTACCTCCCTGCTAAACTAATAGCAAGGCACACATCAGGTCTGGTACAAAGCAATGCATACATGATAGAACCTACGGCTGAAGCATAGGGAATGACCTTCATTTTCTCTCTATCTTATGCAGTGGTCGGGCATTGAGTCTGACTCAACTTTACACCTTGTAACACAGGCAAGAACCCTTTCTTTGCTTGATCCATTTTGAACTTCTTCAAAACTTTGTCAAGGTATGTGCTTTGTGAAAGTCCAATTAAGCGTCTTGATCTATCTCTATAGATCTTGATGCCTAATATATAAGCAGCTTCACCGAGGTCTTTCATTGAAAAATTCTTATTCAAGTATCCTTTTATGCTATTCAGAAATTCAGTATCATTTCCGATCAACATATGTCATCCATATATAATATCAGAAATGCTACAGAGCTCCCACTCACTTTCTTGTAAATACAGGCTTCTCCAAAAGTCTGTATAAAACCATATGCTTTGATCACACTACCAAAGCGTATATTCCAACTCTGAGATGCTTGCACCAGTCCATAAATGGATCGCTGGAGCTTACACAGTTTGTTAGCACCTTTTGGATCGACAAAACCTTTTGGTTGCATCATATACAACTCTTCTTTAAGATATCCATTAAGGAATGCAGTTTTGACATCCATTTGCCAAATTTCATAATCATAAAATGCGGCAATTGCTAACATGATTCGGACGGACTTAAGCATCGCTACGGGTGAGAAGGTCTCATCGTAGTCAACTCCTTGAACTTGTCAAAAACCTTTCGTAAAAAGTCGAGCTTTGTAGACAGTAACATTACCGTTAGCGTCAGTCTTCTTCTTGAAGATCCATTTATTCTCTATGGCTTGCCGATCATCGGGCAAGTAAACCAAAGTCCACACTTTGTTCTCATACATGGATCCCATCTCAGATTTCATGGCCTCAAGTCATTTTGCGGAATCTGGGCTCATCATCGCTTCCTCATAGTTCGTAGGTTCGTCATTGTCAAGTATAATGACCTCCAGAACAGGATTACCGTACCACTCTGGTGCGAATCTTATTCTGGTTGACCTACGAGGTTTGGTACTAACTTGATTAGAAGTTTCATGATCATCATCATTAGCTTCCTCACTTACTAGTGTAGGAATCACTGGAACTAATTTATGTGATGAACTACTTTCCAATAAGGGAGCAGGTACAGTTACCTAATCAAGTTCTACTTTCCTCCCACTCACTTCTTTCGAGAGAAACTCCTTCTCTAGAAAGGATCCATTCTTACCAAAGAATATCTTGCCTTCGGATCTGTGATAGAAGGTGTACCCAACAGTCTCCTTTGGGTATCCTATGAAGACACATTTCTCCGATTTGGGTTCGAGCTTATCAGGTTGAAGCTTTTTCACATAAGCATCGCAGCCCCAAACTTTAAGAAACGACAACTTGGGTTTCTTGCCAAACCACAGTTCATAAGGTGTCGTCTCAACGGATTTAGATGGTGCCCTATTTAACGTGAATGCAGCCGTCTCTAAATCATAATCCCAAAATGATAGCGGTAAATCAGTAAGAGACATCATAGATCGCACCATATCTAATAAAGTACGATTACGACGCTTGGACACACCATTACGCTGTGGTGTTCCGGGTGGCGTGAGTTGCGAAACTATTCCGCATTGTTTCAAATGAAGACCAAACTCGTAACTCAAATATTATCCTCCACGATCAGATCGTAGAAACTTTATTTTCTTGTTACGATGATTTTCCACTTCACTCTGAAATTCTTTGAACTTTTCAAATGTTTCAAACTTATGTTTCATCAAGTAGATATACCCATATCTGCTCAAATCATCTGTGAAGGTAAGAAAATAACGATACCCGCCGCGAGCATCAACACTCATCGGACTACATACATCAGTATGTATTATTTCCAACAAGTCTGTTGCTCGCTCCATTGTTCCGGAGAACGGAGTCTTAGTCATCTTGCCCATGAGGCATGGTTCGCAAGCATCAAGTGATTCCAAAAGCCCATCAGCATGGAGTTTCTTCATGCGTTTTACACCAATATAACCTAAACGGCAGTGCCACAAATAAGTTGCACTATCATTATTAAACTTATATCTTTTGGCTTCAATACTATGAACATGTGTATCACTACTATCAAGATTTAGTAAAAATAGACCACTCATCAAGGGTGCATGACCATAAAAGATATTACTCATATAAATAGAACAACCATTATTCTCTGATTTAAATGAATAACCATCTCGCATCAAACAAGATCCAGATATAATGTTCATGCTCAACGCTGGCACCAAATAACAATTATTTAGGTCTAAAACTAATCCTGAAGGTAGATGTAGAGGTAGCGTGCCGACGGCGGTCACATCGACTTTGGAACCATTTCCCACGTGCATCGTCACCTCGTCCTTAGCCAATCTTCGCTTAATCTGTAGCCCCTGTTTTGAGTTGTAAATATTAGCAATAGAACCAGTATCAAATACCCAAGCGCTACTGCGAGCATTAGTAAGGTACACATCAATAACATGTATATCAAATATACCTTTCACTTTGCCATCCTTCTTCTCCGCCAAATACTTGGGGCATTTCCGCTTCCAGTGACCAGTCCCTTTGCAGAAGAAGCACTCTGTCTCAGGCTTAGGTCTAGACTTGGGCTTCTTCACTTGAGCAGCAACTTGCTTGTTGTTCTTCTTGAAGTTCCCCTTCTTCCCTTTACCCTTTTTCTTGAAACTGGTGGTCTTGTTGACCATCAACACTTGATGCTCTTTCTTGATTTCTACCTCCGTAGCCTTTAGCATCGCGAAGAGCTCGGGAATTGTCTTATCCATCCCTTGCATATTATAGTTCATCACGAATCTCTTGTAGCTTGGTGGGAGTGATTGAAGAACTCTGTCAATGACACTATCATCAGGAAGATTAACTCCCAGTTGAGTCAAGTGGTTGTGGTACCCAGACATTCTGAGTATATGTTCACTGGCAGAACTATTCTCCTCCATCTTGCAGCTGTAGAACTTATTGGAGACTTCATATATCTCAATCTGGGCATTTGCTTGGAATATTAACTTCAACTCCTGGAACATCTCATATGCTCCATGACGTTCAAAACGTCGTTGAAGTCCCGGTTCTAAGCCATAAAGCATGGCACACTAAACTATCGAGTAGTCATCAGCTTTGCTCTGCCAGACGTTCATAACATCTGGCGTTGCTCCTGCAGCGGGTTTGTCACCTAGCGGTGCTTCCAGGACATAATTCTTTTGTGCAGCAATGAGGATAATCCTTAAGTTACGGACCCAGTCCGTGTAATTGCTACCATCATCTTTCAACTTAGCTTTCTCTAGGAACGCATTAAAATTCAACGAAACAACAGCACGGGCCATCTATCTACAACAACATAGACATGCAAAATACTATCAGGTACTAAGTTCATGATAAATTAAAGTTTAGTTAATCATATTACTTAAGAACTCCCACTTAGATAGACATCCCTCTAATCATCTAAGTGATCACATGATCCATATCAACTAAACCATGTCCGATCATCACGTGAGATGGAGTAGTTTTCAATGGTGAACATCACTATGTTGATGAAATCTACTATATGATTCATGCTCGACCTTTCGGTCTCAGTGTTCTGAGGCCATATCTGCATATGCTAGGCTCGTCAAGTTTAACCCGAGTATTCTGCATGTGCAAAACTGGCTTGCACCCGTTGTATGTGAACGTAGAGCTTATCACACCCGATCATCATGTGGTGTCTCGGCACGACGAACTATAGCAACGGTGCATGCTCAGGGAGAACACTTATACCTTGAAATTTAGTGAGAGATCATCTTATAATGCTACCGTTGAACTAAGCAAAATAAGATGCATAAAGGATAAACATCACATGCAATCAATATAAGTGATATGATATGGCCATCATCATCTTGTGCCTTTGATCTCCATCTCCAAAGCACCGTCATGATCACCATCGTCACCGACTTGACACCTTGATCTCCATCGAAGGATTGTTGTCATCTCGCCAACTATTGCCTCTACGACTATCGCTACCGCTTAGTGGTAAAGTAAAGCAATTACATGGCGATTGCATTTCATACAATAAAGCGACAACCATATGGCTCCTGCCAGTTGCCGATAACTGTGTTACAAAACATGATCATCTCATACAACAATTTATATAATCACGTTTTGACCATATCACATCACAACACGCCCTGCAAAAACAAGTTAGACGCCCTCTACTTTGTTGTTGCAAGTTTTATGTGGCTGCTACGGGCTTAGCAAGAACCGTTCTTACCTACGCATCAAAAACCACAACGAATTTTCGTCAAGTTTGTTGTTTTAACCTTCAACAAGGACCGGGCGTAGTCACACTCGATTCCACTAAAGTTGGAGAAACAGACACCCACTATCCACCTGTGTGCGAAGCACGTCGGTAGAACCAGTCTCGCGTCAGCGTACGCGTAATGTCGGTATGAGCCGCTTCATCCAACAATACCGCCGAATCAAGTATGACATGCTGGTAAGTAGTATGACTATTGTTGCCCACAACTCTTTGTGTTCTACTCGTGCATATAACATCTACGCATAGACCTGGCTCGGATGCCACTGTTGGGGAACGCGGTAATTTCAAAAAAAATCCTACGCACACACAAGATCCATCTAGGTGATGCATAGCAACGAGAGGGGAGAGTGTTGTCCACGTACCCTCGTAGACCGAAAGCGGAAGCATTATGACAACGCGGTTGATGTAGTCGTATGTCTTCACGATCCGACTGATCCTAGCACCGAAGGTACGGCACCTCCGTGATCTGCACACGTTCAGCTCGGTGACGTCCCACGAACTCTAGATCCAGCTAAGATCGAGGGAGAGTTTTGTCAGCACGATGGCGTGGTGACGGTGATGGTGAAGCTACCGGCGCAGGGCTTCACCTAAGCACTGCAACGATATGACCGAGGTGGAAATCTGTGGAGGGGGGCACCGCACACGGCTAAACAATCAACTTGTGTGTCTATGGGGTGCCCCCTCCCCCGTATATAAAGGAGTGAAAGAGGGGGAGGGTCGACCCTCTCATGGCGCGCCCAAGGGGGGAGTCCTACTCCCAGTGGGAGTAGGATTCCCCCTTTCCCTAGTAGGAGTAGGAGAAGAGGGAAGGAGGAGAAAGGGAGAAGGAAAGGGGGGCGCCGCCCCCCCCCCCCCTTCCCTAGTCCAATTTGGACCCAAGGGGGAGGGTGTAACGCCCACGATGCGGCTATATCTCCCACGTGTCGAGGCACGACTTAGAGGCATAACCGCATTGTGGTTTTGTCGCAAGAAGGGTCATCTTTACACAATCCCATGTAATGAACAAGAATGGGATAAAGAGTTGGCTTACAATCGCCACTTCACACAATACATAAATAAATCATACATCATTCAGAGTACACACATAGGTCCGACTACGGAACCAAAATAAAAGAAGACAACCCAACTGCTAGAAGACCCAACTGGGCTCCACTACTGATCAACATGAAAAGAAACAACACAACGAACAAGATCTTCATCGAGCTCCCACTTGAGCTCGGTTGCGTCACCTGCACTGGCATCGTCGGCACCTGCAACTGTTTTGGAAGTATCTGTGAGTCACGAGGACTCAGCAATCTCACACCCGTGAGATCAAGACTATTTAAGCTTAAGGGTAGGAAAGGGGAAGGTGGTGAGGTGGAGCTGCAGCAAGCACTAGCATATATGGAGGCTAACATACGCAAATGAGAGCGAGAAGAGAAGCAACGGAACGGTCGGGAACTAGCAACGATCAAGAAGTGATCCTGAACTCCTACTTACGTCAAACATAACCCAGAAACCGTGTTCACTTCCCGGACTCCGCCGAGAAGAGACCATCACGGCTACACACGCGGTTGATGCGTTTTAAATAAGGTCAAGTGTCAAGTTCTCTACAACCGGATATTAACAAATTCCCATCTGCCACATAACCGCGGGCATGGCTCTCGAAAGTTTATACCCTGCAGGGGTGTCCCAACTTAGCCCATTATAAGCTCTCACGGTCAACGAAGGATAAACCTTCTCCCAGGAAGACCCGATCAGTCTCGGAATCCCGGTTTACAAGACATTTCAACAATG
The DNA here is from genome assembly GCF_002575655.3 of Aegilops tauschii subsp. strangulata. NCBI lineage: Eukaryota > Viridiplantae > Streptophyta > Magnoliopsida > Poales > Poaceae > Aegilops > Aegilops tauschii. The sequence continues at coordinate 287,611,849 of NC_053037.3, forward strand.
GTAAAACAAGACCAGCAAAGCCGCCCGAATGTGCCGACAAATCCCGATAGGAGCTGCACATATCTCGTTCTCAGGGCACACCGGATGAACACTACGTACAACTAAAACCAGACCTCGAGTTTCCCTGAGGTGGCGCTGCAAGTGGCTCTAGTTTGGACTAGCACTCAGAGGAACACTGGCCCGGGGGTTTAAAATAAAGATGACCCTTGAGTCTGCAGAACCCAAGGGAAAAAGGCTTAGGTAGGCAAATGGTAAAACCAAGGTTGGGCCTTGCTGGAGGAGTTTTATTCAAAGCGAACTGTCAAGGGGGTCCCATAAATCACCCAACCATGTAAGGAACGCAAAAATCAAGGAACATAACACCGGTATGACGGAAACTAGGGCGGCAAGAGTGGAACAAAACACCAGGCATAAGGCCGAGCCTTCCACCCTTTACCAAGTATATAGATGCATTAATTAAATAAGAGATATTGTGATATCCCAACATAAACATAAACCAACATGGAGCAAACTTCATCTTCACCTGCTACTAGCAACGCTATAAGAGGGGGCTGAGCAAAAGCGGGAACATAGCCAAACAATGGTTTGCTAGGAGGGGTGACAAAGGTTAGAGGTTCATGGCAATTTGGGAGGCTTGAAAAGCAAGTGGTAGGTAGCGCGGCATAGCAATAGAGCGAACAACTAGCAAGCAAAGATAGAAGTGATTTCGAGGGTATGGTCATCTTGCCTGAGATCCCGCAAGGAAGAAGAATGAGTCCATGAAGAAGACAAACGGAAGTAGTCGAACAAATCCTCACAACTCCGAAACGAAACCGAAGCTAACGGGAGAAGCAACCCGGAAAGAAAGAAACAACATAGTAAACAACCATCACAGAAACATGGCATGATGCACAATCAAGTATGATGCATGTCCGGTTTAATGAGGCATGGCATGGCAAAGTGCAACAAACAACACTACAAATTAAGTGGAGCTCAATATGCAACGAGTTGCATATTGACGAAACACCACATCAATTATTTAGTTCTCTCTCAATTATGTACCCAACAATATTAAATGTTATTAACCATGGCAAGAGGTGAAGCATAATTAAACAACCTATCTAGGCAAGTTTAAAAGAGGCCGGAAATAACAAACGACAATTCCGATAAATCCTCATGTGTCATTTAGCAATTTAATACAAACACAATTTTAAACATTTGAATGTTGTTATCATGATGCGGATGACATATGCAAGGTATATGCAATTTTATCAAAGTGTTGGTATAAAATGATACGAGGCATTTGTTACCGTGGTGGAAGAAAGGGGGTGCCACGGCAACGAATCCGAAAATGATGCCACGGCAACATAACGGTGATCCGACAACTCGTCGAGATGTCGGTGCAAAAGAAACTGTGGATGAACGGAACATGCAAATGATGGTGGGGTGATCCCGGTTACCGGGTTCCCACATGACGGTGGCAAGGAAACGAGGAACGTGCAAGGACCAATTCGGACATGGTGCAAACACGGGCATCTCATACAACACATCACAAGCGCTCGTCCACGGGTCATCGTCTCGGGGTTATACCTTCGAAGCGTGCATATTCGGAGTGGTTCAAAATCGTCGAGGGAAGTAGTGGTTCACGAGCCGTAGTGGAAGTAGTCGTTCTCGCGACGGTAGTGGAAGTAGCGGTACACGCGGAGGTAGTCGAACTTGACGGTTCCGTTACACGGGTCTACGGCGACGGTAGTGGAAGTAGTGGCACACGTTCGTTTCCGGAGAGGTACTTGACGGGTCCGAGGTCTCCAGCATAGTGGTACACATCTCGGAAGCGGTTCACGATGATGGTAGTCGAACTTGGTGATCCAAAGGGGTACTCGGCGAATGACGACCGTAGTGGTACTTGGGGGAAAATCTCGGAGATGACGGTAGAGGTATTCGACGTGTCACCATGTAGTCGTACACTTGTCGGAGAGGATCTTGGCGCAACCAAAACGAAGCAACACAAAACATCACAAGGGCCTCGGGATGCCAGCAGCAAGGAGGCGACAGTGGTGGATAGCGGCAGGAGATGGTCACCGCTTGAGCGGAGGCAGGCCGGCAGGGCGCTGGCTGGGCCTTGCAGCAGAAGGAAGGGCGTCGACGAGAGAAACGGGACGTGCACAGCATAGGCCAGCGGCAGCGCACGTCCATGTCCCACGCGAGGACGAGCAGGACGTCGAGGAGGACAGCAGAGGCGACGGGCGAGGCCGAGACGAGGTCGACGACGACCGGGACGGAGGGAGCAGAGGGAAGGCGGAGCAGCGGCTGGTGGCGACGAGGAGAAGCAGGAGGAGAGGCGGCGCGAGAGGAAGCTCGCGAGGGCCATGGCGAGGAGAGGTGGCCGCGGCCTGGTGCTGCAGAGGGAGGCGCGGCGGCCATGGAGGCAAGGCGGCGCCATGAGAGGGGCCTGCAGATGGGAGGAGGCACGGCGGAGCGGAGGGCTTGGGGCGCCGGCGGTGGCCTCGGGAAGGAGAAGAGGGCTCGTCCCTGAGAGTGGCGGCGCGAGAGGCGCGACGGGCAGTGGCCGTTGCCAGAGGCGGGGAGGCCGGCTCGAGGAGGATGGAGGCGAGGGGATCGAGCGCAGGGAGTGATGCTGCGGGATCAAGAGGGAGAGAGTGAGATGGGGATCGGGACGAACGAGGGAGATGGCGGCGCTGGAGGAAGGGACGAGAGGGAGAGATCGAGAGGAGAGATTGGGCTCGGTCTCCTGGCGGCTAGGGTTATGGCGCAGCTGGGCCTTGGGCCAAGCGGACTGCGGGGAAGAAGGATGGGCCTGCCTGGGCTGCGCCTGGCTGCGGTGGCTAGGCAAGGCCTTTTCCCTTCCCTTTATTTGCTGGAACTAAAAAGCAGCTGCAAGGAAAAATAAAAAGGCCAGGGGGCTAGGAGAGGAGTTTTGCAGATATAAAAATATCCTCGAGCTCCTGGAATTACCCACCATTTGATAAAATTGAGTTGGGCAATTTTAGAGGTAGAAAAATAAAACAAGTTTGAATATAATTCAAGCTTGGGTCATTTTTGAACCTGACCAAAAGAACTTCAATAGAGGTGAAATTAGGCTGAGAGGTTCGGGACATGTAGCAAGATTTATAGGTAGAAGATGAACATTAATGGAGGAGCTTGGGAAGGTGACAAAAGAATTTATAGCAAGGATGGAGGCCGGGAATTGAGAAGGAAAAGGCAAGAAACTTAAACTGTAAGTGTGTTATGGTTTATTCCTAAAGAATGGAATATTTTATTATAGCTCCCTAATAATATTGGGAGTATATGTTATAAAGAGAAAACACCATGTGAATTCCCTCGATTTAAATGGATCGAAGATCCCTGCAATTTACTTAGTTGAGTTTGATGCAAAGATTAATGTCATGATGGCATGATGACATGATGCAATGCAAAAATAAAAGAGCAAGCACCAAAAGAAACACACGGTGATCACGAAAATAAGGAAGTCTTCTGAAGCGTCGGTCTCGGGGCGTTACAGAGGGGGCGCGCGTCCTGCCCTGTCCGCCCCTCTCTCTCTCCACTATGGCCCATTAAGGCCCAATAACTCCTTGGGGGGTTCCGGTAACCCCCCGGTACTCCGGTAAATGCCCGAACTCACCCGGAACCATTCCGATGTCCAAACATAGCCTTCCAATATATCGATCTTTATGTCTCGACCATTTCGAGACTCCTCGTCATGTCCGTGATCACATCCGGGACTCCGAACAACCTTCGGTACATCAAAACACATAAACTCATAATACCGATCATCATCGAACGTTAAGCGTGCGGACCCTACGGGTTCGAGAACTATGTAGACATGACCGAGACTCATCTCCGGTCAATAACCAATAGCAGAACCTGGATGCTCATATTGGTTCCTACATATTCTACGAAGATCTTTATCGGTCAAAACGCATAACAACATACGTTGTTCCTTTGTCATCGGTATGTTACTTGCCCGAGATTCGATCGTCGGTATCTCAATACCTAGTTCAATCTCGTTACCGGCAAGTCTCTTTACTCGTTCCGTAATGCATCATCCCATAACTAACTCATTAGTCACATTGCTTGCAAGGCTTATAGTGATGTGCATTACCGAGAGGGCCCAGAGATACCTCTCCGACAATCGGAGTGACAAATCCTAATCTCGATCTATGCCAACTCAACAAACACCATCGGAGACACCTGTAGAGCATATTTATAATCACCCAGTTATGTTGTGACGTTTGATAGCACACTAAGTGTTCCTCCGGTATTCGGGAGTTGCATAATCTCATAGTCATAGCAACATGTATAAGTTATGAAGAAATCAAAAGCAACAAACTAAACGATCATCGTGCTAAGCTAATGGATGGGTCAAGTCAATCACATCATTCTCTAATGATGTGATCCCGTTAATCAAATGACAACTCATGTCCATGGCTAGGAAACTTAACCATCTTTGATTAACAAGCTAGTCAAGTAGAGCCATACTAGTGACACTCATTTTGTCTATGTATTCACACATGTACTAAGTTTCTGGTTAATACAATTCTAGCATGAATAATAAACATTTATCGTGATATAAGGAAATATAAATAACAACTTTATTATTGCCTCTAGGGCATATTTCCTTCAGCGCCCCCCTACCTTGCCACCTCCCCGGGACTCCTCTGACCTAACCCTTGTCCCTATATATTGACATATATTCCAGAACCACCAGAAGCATCCACGAAAATACTTTTCCACCGCCAAAACCTTCTGTTCCCGTGAGATCCCATCTTGGGGCCTTTTCCGGCATCTTGTCGGAGGGGGATTCGATCACGGAGGGCATCTACATCAACTCTATTGCCCTTTCGATGAAGCGTGAGTAGTTTACCACAGACGTACGGGTCCATAGCTAGTAGCTATATGGCTTCTTCTCTCTCTTTGATTCTCAATACCATGTTCTCCTCGATGTTCTTGGAGATCTATCTGATGTAATCTTCTATTGAGGTCTGTTTGTCAAGATCCGATGAATTGTGGATTTATGATCAGCTTATCTATGAATATTATTTGAATCTTCTCTAAATTGTTATATGCATGATTTGGTATCTTTGTATTTCTCTTCGAATTATCGGTTTGGTTTGGCCAACTAGATTGGTTTTTCTTGCAATGGGAGAGGTGCTTAGCTTTGGGTTCAATCTTGCGTGATTTCACCCAGTGAAAAAGTAGGGGTAGCGAGACACATATTGAATTGTTGCCATCAAGGATAAAACGATGGGGTTTATATCATATTTCATGAGTTTATTCCTCTACATCATGTCATTTGACTTAAGGTGTTACTTTGTTCTTTATGAATTTAATACTCTAGATGCATGCTGGATAGCGGTCGATGTGTGGAGTAATAGTAGTAGATGCAGGTGATGACCCACAAGTATAGGGGATCAATTGTAGCTCTTTTCGATAAGTAAGAGTGTCGAACCCAACGAGGAGCAGAAGGAAATGACAAGTAGTTTTTAGTAAGGTAATGTCTGCAAGTGCTGAAATTGTAAGTAGCGGAGTAGTTTGATACCAAGATAATTTGTAACGAGCAAGTAACGGTAGTAGTAACAAAAGTGCAGCAAGGTAGCCCAATCCCTTTGAGGCAAAGGATAGGCCAAAACGGTCTCTTATAATAAGCAAAGCGTTCTTGAGGGTACACGGGAATTTCCTCTAGTCACTTTCATCATGTTGGTTTGATTTGTGTTTGCTACTTTGATAATTTGATATGTGGGTGGACCGGTGCTTAGGTGTTGTTCTTACTTGAACAAACCTCCTACTTATGATTAACCCTCCCGCAAGCATCCGCAACTACGAGAAAAGTATTAAGAATAAATTCTAACCATAGCATTAAACTTTTGGATCCAATCGGTCCCTTACGAAATAGCGCATAAACTGGGGTTTAAGCTTCTGTCACTCTCGCAACCCACCATCTAATTGCTACTCCACAATGCATTCCCTTAGGCCCAAGCATGGTGAAGTGTCATGTAGTCGACGTTCACATGACACCACTAAGGGAATAACAACATACATACTATCAAAATATCGATCACATATCAAGTTCACATGATTACTTGCAACATGATTTCTCCCGTGACCTCAAGAAAAAAAGTAACTACTCACAAATGATAAACATGTTCATGATCAGAGGAGTATTAAATAGCATAATGGATCTGAACATATAATCTTCCACCAAATAAACCATATAGTAATCAACTACAAGATGTAATCAACACTACTAGTCACCCACAAGCACCAATCTATAGTTTCGGTAACAAGATTGAACACAAGAGATGAACTAGGGTTTGAGAGGAGATGGTGATGTTGAAGATGTTGATGGAGATTGCCCTCCCCAAGATGGGAGAGTTGATGGTGATGATGATGATTTCCCCCTCCGGGAGGGAAGTTCCCCCGGCGGAATCGCTCCGCCGGAGGGCAAAAGTGCTCCTGCCCAAGTTCCGCCTTGAGGCGGTGGCGCTCCGTCCCGAAAGTCTCCTCCTTATTTTTTCTAGGTCAAAATGACTTATATACCAGAAGATGGGCACCGGAGGTGAGCCGAGGAGGCCACAACCCACCAGGGCGCGCCTGGGGGGCCTGGCGCGCCCAGGTGGGTTGTGCCCACCTGGTGGCCCCCTCTGGTGTTTATTGGCTCCAATATTCCTCAAAGAATCCATAAAAATTCTCCGTAAAGTTTCAGCTCATTTGGAGTTGCGCAGAATAGGTGGCCTGACGTAGCTTTTCCAGGTCCAGATTCCCAGCTGCCGGAATTCTCCCTCTTGGTGTGTTCCTTGCAAATTATGAGAGAAAAGGCATTAGAATTACTCAAAAAACATTATTATGGATAAAAACATTATAAATAACAGTAAGAAAACATGATGCAAAATGGACGTATCAGCAGGTAGGAGTCGGTCTACTTTGACACGGACGTGATGCCTATATTACATAATCATTGCCTTGGATATCGTCATAACTTAACACTTTTCTATCAATTGCTCGACAGTAATTTGTTCACCCACCGTATTATTTGCCTTCATGAGAGAAGCCTCTAGTGAAACCTATGGCCCCGGGGTCTATTTCCATCATATTAGTTTCCGATCTACTATTTTGCAATCTTTTACAGATCTATAAACCAAAAAACCCAAAAATATTTTATCTTTTGTTTAGTTTTATTTATCTCTTTCAGATCTCACCTTTGCAACTGACCGTTAAGGGATTGACAACCTCTTTATCGCGTTGGGTGCAAGTTTTTGATTGTTTGTGCAGGTGCATCGATTGGGGACTTGCGCGTTTCTCCTACTAGATTGATACCTTGGTTCTTAACTGAGGGAAATACTTATCACTACCATGCTGCATCACCCTTTCCTTTTCAAGGGAAAAACCAACGCAAGTTCAAGAAGTAGCAACCATCCCCGCCTTACACCTCACAACCCGTTTTTACTCATGCGGACATGATGCACTCCGGAATGTTACGTGTTATAGAAGGTTGCCACACTGGGAAGAGCACCTTATAACTTGTTATTTACCATGAGAGATCACCCTAATAATTGATTACTGCGCAATCAAAGGGTGAAAATAGCAAAGGGATAAACATCTCAGGAAATTAATAATAGCATGATATGGTAGCCCTGGGCGCCGAGAAGTCTTCACGGTCTTCTTGAATCTTCACTTGAAACGTTGTCATGGTGGTGGAAAAATCGTTGCCGTGGCAACTGTTTCAAAAACGTTGTCGTGGCGGCAATTTCAGAAAACGTTGTCGTGGCAACCATTTCTAAAACGTTGTCGTGGCACCACTTTCATAAAACGCTGTCGTGGCACAAACATTTCAGCACCTCCTCCTGCGCCTAGTACACCTTCTCCATGATGGGGTCCTCCGTGTACACTACCATCACCTGTAACCTGTAGGCTATCTCAACAACTTTTACATTAAAGTGGCAATCTCGTGGCTCCATCCATCATGTTGTGACGCGCAGGTCACTTAACGTTACAACATATAACCATCTCATACATAAACTCATTATCAGGACGAAGGCTATACCACATCATATGCAAACCTACAAAACCAAGTTAGACGTCCTCTAATCATTTTGGCAAATTTAAATTACGTGGCTGCTAGGGTTTCCGGATAACACTAACTACCTATCTGCATAGTCAATGCGACAATTCTTGTTGCTAGATTAACTTTAGGGGTGTGTGAGGGAAGAGACATAATTAAAAATCTCTAGCCCCACACTGAACTTCATCAATTACTCATTACCCCCTAGAAGATCATTCATCTTCATCGCCCTCTTGTGTACGGAACGGTTCACTATTCTTGACTATCATGAAGCCCAAAGAATTATTAGCAGTTTGTCGACAACCAGAGTCGATCGATTGTCAGAACTTTGTACAAAGCTACATCATGTCGCCAAAGAACAGAACTGAAGCAAAACTTGAGGGAAGCATAGTAAGAACATCAAACCCTTACATCCACATGTGATCTAGATCGAAACCTACTTCTATTCATAGAACTGCTCATGATGCCACTGTTGAGAAACGTAGTAGAAAACAAACAAAATCGCCCTACGAACACCCAGAAACAATATGAATATGCATAAACGGTTTGGATCACAATCGTTACCGACCCCAGAGTGCAGCGGAAGTAGACGATTAGGTGTAGATAATACTTGGATTCCCCCGACCTATTGATGACGATCCCGTGAACCGTCCTCAAACGATCCCTCTAATGGAAGACCGAAAGTTCGACCTCTCTACTTGGTTGCAAGTATACAGTCTTCACGATCCGGCAACGCTTCACCGTCTAGAGCTAATCATCACCAAAGAATTAGATGGAGGAGATTATAACCACACTGGGCTTCTAATTATGAGGATTAGAGAAACTAGGTCTAGCTCTAATTAAATCAACTGGAAGTATAACTAGATGAACTAGAGGAGGCTCTAAAACTTGTGTCAACAAAAAGGGCCAATACCTCAAGTATATATAGGTTAGAGGGAGAGGGAAGGACTACCACCAAGGAGGGAAAGTCCCTCCTTGGGGCGCTGGCCAAGAGGGGGGAAGGCTTCCTCCCCTATATCTAATTTGGCCCCCCCTTATAGGAAAGGGGGCGCCACTTCCTATTGCTCCATGGTGGCCCAATACTCCTTCCACCACTTGGCCTTTTAAGGCATGTTTATATTAAATTAAATATAAAAGCCTTCTAATAAATGCTAGATCCTTTTATTATTAATTTAACATCACCAAAAAATTCCACCTATATATTATTTATCGAGAATACCCGGTGTTGCCCGACAAACTTCGGAACCCTTCCGGTAACCCTCAAACGCTTCCGATTCCTCTCGAAACTATTCTAAATATTAATGAACAATTCCACAAATAATATTATTGCCACTAGGGCATATTTCCAACAACGATATAGGTTCACTCAGTGGTTGTTGATGGATCAACCATCCCTAAGTAGCCTAAACACCTTAGGAGACTCAAATTACAACACAAACAACCACAAATGCAATGGGAACCAAAATGGGTTAAGTTGCGGAAGTTTTCGGTGGTGGTGCGGAAGTTATGATGGAGAGCCTAGGCAAAGATGCCAAAATTTGAAAATTTTGATGGAGTCAAATAATGGTGTAAGTATTTTTATAGTATGGGGGATGTCAATAGTTACAAAATGAGCTAAAGAATGTGAAAAAATGGACTCAGGATGAATTAGTTATGGCCGAAACAAGAAATCAGTCGCGGTCAGCCTGGGGACAGGCGGATATTTGGGAGGAGGTCCGGATGATCCAGGTGGGTCAACGCGGAATCTTTTTGTGAGAACCGGACGTCCGGGAGGGCGTCTACATGATCCGGGTGAGGCTCGAATGATCCGGGTAGGTCAAACTGCTTGGGATTTCCTCTCAGGGAAGTGATTGTTGGCAAAAACTTTGAATTTGGGGGACGAATTTGCTGGGGGGAAAGAAAAGTTGGGGCTAGGTGCTACCTCTTGAGCTTGCGTTGGTTTTTCCCTTGTAGAGGAAAGGGTGATGCAGCAAACTAGAGTAAGTATTTCCCTCAGTTTTGAGAACTAAGGTATCAATCTAGTAGGAGACAACGCACAAGCCATCGAATACCTGCACAAACAAACACCAACTTGCACCCAACGCGATAAAGGGGTTGTCAATCCCTTCATGGTTATTTGCAAAGTGAGATGTGATATAGATGGATAAACGGTAAAGTAATATTTTTGGTATTTTTGGTTTATGGAACAGAAAGTAAAAGATTGCAAAGAAAGTAAATAGGAAACTAAAATTGTAGATCGGAAACTTATATGATGGAAAGTAGACCCGAGGGGCATAGGTTTCACTAGAGGCTTCTCTCAAGATAGAAAATATTACGATGGGTGAACAAATTACTGCCGAGCAATTGATAGAAAAGCACAAAATTATGACGATATCTAAGGCAATGATCATGAATATAGGCATCACGTTCGTATCAAGTAGACCGACTCTTGCCTCCATCTACTACTATTACTCCACACATCGACCGACTCCTGCCTGCATCTAGAGTATTAAGTTCATAAGAACAGAGTAACACATTAAGTCAGATGACATGATGTAGCGGGATAAACTCAAGCAATATGATGAAAACCCCATCTTGTTATCCTCAATGGCAACAATACAATACGTGTCGGTTCCCCTTCTGTCACTAGGATCGAGCACCGCAAGATTGAACCCAAAGCTAAGCACTTGTCCCATTGCAAGAAAAACCAATCTAGTTGGCCAAACCAAATCGATAGTTTGAAGAGACTTGCAAAGATATCAAATCATTCATATAAGAATTCAGAGAAGATTCAAATAATATTCATAGATAAGCTGATCATAAATCCACAATTCATCGGATCTCAGCAAACACACCGCAAAAGAGTATTACATCGAATAGATCTCCAAGAACATCAAGGAGAACATGGTATTGAGAATCAAAGAGAGAGCAGAAGCCATCTAGCTACTAGCTATGGACCCGTAGGAATGTGGTAAACTACTCACGCTTCATCGGAGAGGCAATGGTGTTGATGTAGAAGCCCTCCCTGATCAAATCCCCCTCCGGCAGGATGCCGGAAAAGGCCCCTAGATGGGATCTCGCGGATACAGAAGGTTGCGGCGGTGGAAAAGTGGTTTCGTGGCTCTCTTGGAAGGTTTTGGGATATTTGAGAATATATAGGCGGAAGAAATTGGTCGGTGGAGTCACGAGGGGCCCACAAGGGTGGGGGTGCGCCCTACCCCCCCGGGCGCGCCTCCCGACCTTGTGGCCACCTCGTGGCTTTCCTGACGTGCACTCCAAGCCCTCTGGATGTCTTCTGGTCCAAGAAAAATCATCGCGAAAGTTTCATTCCGTTTGGACTTCGTTTGGTATTCCTTTTCTGCGAAACTCTAAAACAAGGAAAAAACAGGAACTCGCATTGGGCTCTAGGTTAATAGGTTAGTCCCAAAAATCATATAAAATAGCATATTAATGCATATAAAACATCCAAAACAGATAATAGAATAGCATGGAACAATCAAAAATTATAGATACGTTGGAGACGTATGACTAGGGAACGCCAAGGGAGGTAGATCTACTTGCCAAACACTAGATCCATGGAAAGAAATCAACAAAAACTCACAAGAAACATCGAAATGCAAAACAAATTGGGGTTCTGTTGGGGGGGGGGGGGAATTTGCGAAAAAGGCAAGAAAAGTTGGGGTCTGTTTGGGGGAAAGTTTCGAAATAGGTAGGGTTCCAAATTCATGAGAACCTTGCTCTAATCCAAGATGGTGTAGGAAGAAACCCTAGTCCGTGAATTTGTCCTGATGTTCACGAATTGGAGGTGGATTCGAGGAGGAACACAAAGAAGACGAGGGGAAAACAAGGGAAATGACAAGGGGAAACACTCTATTGGACAAGATTCACACCAAGCACTTCCCAAATCACAAGCAATACAAGAGATGCATCAAGATCCAAGAACAACAAGGGAAATATGATACATGGCAATTCTTGAGGTAGTTCACCCTAATCTATGGAGAGATGGGTCTTGAATCCATGGATGTATCTTCCCAGGAAGGGGCCTTGAATCCCTAAGAATCTTCTTCCATGGAGGCCTTGTGCTCCAATGGAGTCTATCTCTCTCTCTCTCTCTCTCTCTCAATCCCACAAGGGGAGATACATGAGCTAAAGTCTATGATATGAGATATATTCTTAGCTATCCAACAAATGAGGTGGAGGAGGTCTATATATAGTGCTAGGGGTGAAGGGGTAAGTTAGGTGGGCATACCAGGCCAATTGGGCCGCATTACGCACAAGCAAGGCCGGATGATCCAGACGGGGACCCGGATGATCCAGGTAGGTCCCAGATGATCCGGCTTTAGGGCAAGCCTTCGGTGCCTTCGGTCGCCTCGAATGATTCGGAAGGGGTCCGGACGTCCGTCTGATCCCTGAATGTCGCGCCGTCTTCTTCTTTCTTTCATCTTCGCTTCCACGCTTCCCTCGGGGATGGTGTAGTCGTACGCTTGCGCTCACACTCCTCGTCATCCATCAAGATCCGATAATACATATCATGCACACGGAGGGGTGTCAAGTAGTATACCATCCTCGAAGGGGTCAACCGAACACGTGTAAAGGAGATGATTCACCTTTATGTATGTGAAGTAGATGTTGCATGTTTCACTTGTCAAATGGACTCTTGACATGGTGATGTCTGTAGGATGCTCCGCATCACACCTAGAACAGGAACCAGGAAAATTCACTGTCGCCGCGGATCACGGAACAGAGAGCCTGTGCCGCAAATCACCGCTGCATTGTTGATGCCATGACTAACCGCCTTGCTGCCCTCTAATAAGCCACAAGTGTAGGGGTCGCAACAATCTTCGATGGAATGTATCACAACACAAGTTTATTGGGAGCCAAATAATATTGATAAGATTTAGGGATTGAGTTGACAATTCGACCATACTTGGAAACAAATATTTGTTTGAGATAATTTATTAGTAGCAAATGTGTTGAAGTGATTGGCCTTAGATTGCAGTATAGTGTTCTACATTTGCTAAGTACCGAGATAAACAATAGTCAAAAGATTAGACATGAGGATGAATAATGGGACGCTACATGGCTAGTATGAAATATTCCCACTATAAACTCTTATAAGACCAAAAACGTCTTATAGAAGTTCACAGAGGGAGTATTAGGAACTCCCTATAGCACGCTGCTATTGGGCAACATTGTAACTGAGCCTGAGTATTTTTTTTCTTTCTAATATTGGTTCTTTGCCGGGGCATTGTTTTTTCGGTTTTATTTGGTTTTCTCTGATTTTCTCTGATTTGCTTTGGTTGTTCCTTTTCTTTTTTCTTTGGTCTTATTTGGGTTTTCCATTTTTCTTTTTCTTGTTTCTTTTGTATATGCATTGCACATTTTTTGTATACACTAGTAACAATTTTCAAATATACGGTTAACATTGTTCAAATATATGATTAATATTTTTCAAATATATGTTTCAACTTCTATTTTTTTCACACATATCATACACTTTTCGTATACATCTAAAACATTTTTATATGCGTTTCACATTTTTTAAATATGTGTTAAATATTTTTTCAAATACACGTTCTTGTACGTAACATTTTTTAATTGATACCAACATTTTGTACTTTGTATAAATATTTTTTGAAATGTCACGAACCTACTTTTGAAACACGTGAACATTTTTTTTTTAAATGTGACCTTGTTTTTAAATGAAATACGTGAACATTTTTTGAAATGTCAAAAACCTACTTTTGAAACATGTGAACATTTGTTGTACAAAACATTATTTTTGATGGCACACACATTTTTGTACATTTTTTTGACACTATCACATACTTTTTTTTATGAAATACATGATATTTCTTGAAATGTCACATATTATCAATTATTTTTTGGAAATATATAATTATATTAATTTTTATAAATACAAACATTTTTTGTGTCTAAACACACTTTATTTAATGATCATAGTCCAAATACAATGGGATACAATTTAGGTCTGGAGTATCAAGGAGCCACAAATGGCGTCCTAAAGAAAGATATGTTCATGTAGTGCCTTCCTACGTGCATGCCAGACCTTGGTTGCAATTCGATCCTGCGACCTCACGGTCATTGGCATGATGCCCTAACCACCACACCATCTAGCGTTAGCTACACAGCTACAGCTTCTTCCTTTTTTTCTTCTTACGTCTTTTCCTTTTTCTATTTCTATTTCTACTTCTTTTTCCTTTTTTCGTCTTCCTTTTTATTTGGAACAGTTTTTTCTGTTTTTTATTCATTTTTCGTTTTTTATTTTTTATTCGGAATGGTTTTGTTTGGTTTTTATTCTTTTTCTTTTTTCCTTTTGCTACTTTGAATGAACATTTTTTTTCAAAATTGATGAACTCTTTTCAAAATCAATGAACTCTTTTTCAAAATCAATGAACAATTTTTTAAAATCGATGAACTATTCTCAGTATCGAAGAAAGTTTTTTCAAAATTGATTTTTTTTCAAAATCGATGGACTCTTTCCAAAACTGATGAATTCTTTTTCAAATCAATGAACTTATTTTTCAAAATCAATGAACTCTTTTTCAAATTGATGTTTTTTTTAAATCGATCAACTCTTTTTCAAATCAAGGAACTATTTTTTTCAAAATCGATGAACTCTTTTTCAAAATTGGTGATTTTTTTTTCAAAATCGATAAAGCCTTTTTAAAATCGATGAACTATTTTTCAAATTTACCTTTTTCAAAGAGATTTATATTGGTTATACGTTAACGTTTCACTAAAGGAAACATTTAGTATGCCGTGTTTCTACCTCTATACAAAAGAGCTAGCATGGTCCGTTGGTTATTGCGTTAAGTTGTGAGTGTTGAGGTGCTGGGTTCGAATCCATTGATCCCATATATTCACAACTAGGATTAGTTTCATTTTTTTCGCGTTGCCGGTAGCACCAACCGGCGCCTGCAGCGCTGATTAGGAGCACCCCCATGCAGGGAGCTCCTATCTCACGCTAATTGCGTCGAAATGTCGATGTTTCGCACAGGCGTGGCAAACCAGGGCTGGCCCATTTGGCAATCGCGATATTAAAAAAGGTGAAACAAGGAATACGCTGGTGCTGGGATTCAAACCGGCGACCTCGCGGTCTAGCGCGTGCTATGCTAGCCACTGCAGCCAACTAGCTCCAGTGTTAAATTAGCAACGGAACAGTAAAAGAAACAACAACGACATCGATAAAACTTAATGTTTGCTAAAAAATCCAAAGATTGCAAACGAGAACATTTTTCAAAATTACGAACAAATTTGTAACAGGGCTGGCCCATTTGGCAATCGCGATATTAAAAAAGGTGAAACAAGGAATACGCTGGTGCTGGGATTCAAACCGGCGACCTCACGGTCTAGCGCGTGCTATGCCACTGCAGCCAACTAGCTCCAGTGTTAAATTAGCAACGGAACAGTAAAAGAAACAACAACGACATCGATAAAACTTAATGTTTGCTAAAAAATCCAAAGATTGCAAGCGAGAACATTTTTCAAAATTACGAACAAATTTGTAACAGAAATTTTGGAAAAACGAGAACAGAAAATTGAAATTCAGAACAAAAATTGAAATTTTGAACAAATTTCGAAAAAACACAAAAATTGAACCTCCAAACTTTTTGAAGAAGCGAACAAATTTTCAATTCAGAACATTTTTCAGAAAAATGAACAAAATCTAAATTTGTAAACTTTTTCCAGAACACAAACAAAATTTACAACTGAGAACATTATTTGAAAATGTGAACAAAATTTTGAAACTGCCAGCATTTTTCAACATGTTTTTCTTTGAAAATTCTGAATATTTTGTAACAATGCGAACAATTTTTGAAATGTGAACAAAATTATAAACTTTGAACATTTTTCAGAACATGAACAGAAATCCAAAAACATTTTTTGAAGCGATGAACAAATTTCGAAATTCCAAACATTTTTGTAAATTGACAACAAAATTTTGAAAATGTGAACAAAATTTGGAATTTTGAACATTTTTGAATTGTAACCAATAATGTGAAAACAGGAACATTTTTTGAAATTGTGAACAAAATTTTGGCGATGTGAACATTATATCAAAATATGAACAAATTTTGACAACAAGATTTTTTTTGAAAATTCTGAAAAATATTTTAACTTAAAAGGAAAAGAAAATAAATAAAGAAAACGAAAGAACAGAGAAAGACAGTGAAGGAAACCCAAAAAAACCAGTAGAAGGAACAAAAGTTTTTTGAAAATTCCGTGAACTGGTTTTAACTTTTGTCGCTGCTGTGTGTTTCTTTAAGTTTCGCATTGTGGTTCGTTTAACTTGCACGAGCCAGCCGTGGTGGCTAGCGCGTCGTGTGGCCCTGCCGCGGTCGTCTGGCTCTGCCGCCCGCCCGCCCCTGCCTCCGCCCGCCCCTGCCTCCGCCCGCCCCTGCCTCCGCCCCCTCCACCCTCCCTGCAAAGCCGACGCCCGTCGGTGCCGCTCACCTGCCAGTTTCCGGCCGTCCGGCGGCAACATCGCAGCAAGCTAGTGTGCAAATCAATTTAAGGTACCGAAACCCCCTATTTTTTGACTCAGGGTTTGCTTTTTTGCACTATACTATCATGAATTGATGAACACATATATAATTTTGTCATCATTTCTGCCTTAATTAGCTTTATTGATAGAAACATAGTCTTTTCGAGCTATGGTCCATATAGTATGTACTATGTATGCTTCTTTATACAAAAGTTAGACTTAATTGAGAACTTTAGTGTATTTGTAAGACCATATTGATCTATTTTTATGTGATATTGGTAACTAGTTAGAACATCCACATATCATATTTCTTGTAAAAAAAATTTTTGGGGGGGTCGGACCACCCTAATGTCAAATGCTAGCTCCGCCACTGTCCCAGAGGTTCTGAGTTCGATCCGTAGCGCAAACTATTTTTGCTGTTTTTAATCTCGCGACAAGCAAAACGGTCGCGAGAAGGGAAACGGCCGCAAATGGGCCGGCCTAGTGTGAGCTGCGCCCTGTGTAATGGCGCGATAACTTGCCGCAGTAAGCGGCGAATAGGAAATTCCCCCCATACACACCTTGCCCATTATGACGTTGTCGTGAAGAAACACATGGTTACTGGGCCAACCCACCATGCAGTCTTGTGTTTCGCAGAAAGCGCCTATGTCTTGCTTCAAGCGAGATACTACGATGTCTAGCTGAAGACAGCCCCCGATTGGGCCAGCATGGCCACAAGCCTTCAGCGCTTTTTATGTTTCATCTTTTTTGAATTCATTTTTGTTTTGATTTTTAACTTTCGCTTATATTTCGAAATATTGTATGTCTATTATAAAAAACAATTTACATACAAAATTTGAAAAACGTTAATCTTGCATTAAAAATGTAAATGCATATAGAAATATGTTTCTGATGAATACAAAAACTGTAAAACGCGTATGAAAAAATATAAATTAAGAAAATAAGTTTTCAATTGTGTTTTAGTTTTTTTCAATCATTCATGAAAAAATTGTTAAATGCTTATAATTTTTTTTCCAATGTATACGAAAAATGTATAAAAAATGTACCATTTGTATGGAAAAAAGTAGACATAATAAGTTTTCGAAAATGTTAATCATGTATTTGGACAATGTTAAATGTGTGTATAAAAATGTTTCTGATGTATATAAAAAAATTGGAATGTGTAAAATACACATAAAAAATGTGTTTAAATTTTTTAATCAGGAATAGAAAAAAGGTTAAATTTGTATACATAAAATGTGCCCGATGTATACAAAAAATTTACAATGTTGATAGAAAAAGTGAACATAAAAATATATGTTTAAAATATTCATTATCTATTTTATGCATGTTAAACGTATATAGAAAAAATGTTCCTAGTGTACACATAAAATGTACAGTGTGCACGAGAAAATAGACATAAAAAATATAAGTTGTGAAAACTCTTAATCATGTATTTGAAAAATATTAAACGCATACATAAAAATTGTTGCTGGTGTATATGAAAAATGCACAATGGAAACAAAGAAAAGCTATACAAAAAGAAAAGGAACCACAAAAAACAAAGGAAACAAAAAAAAGTAGCACCAAAAAAGATGAAGAAAAAACTAATAAAAACTGTGAAGTAAACGAGAAAATTGATGAAAAAGTGAAAACCAAAGAAAACCGATGAAGAAAAAAAGAAAACCGATAAGGAAAAAAGGAAAAAGAACCAGATAAAACCATACATAAAAATGAGCGAGCAACTAAACTAGCGAGCGAGCGACAATGCTAAAAGATCAGCCTATATGCGCGAGCCCTTCATACGAGATGAATGCTAGTCTCGCTATAAGCGAGATATAGAATTCGTGGCAAGCCTAACTTGGATCATCCAGAATAGAGTGAACGTATATATCGAATTGTCGATTCGAGGCGACGCTGATGTCAGTGGACCGTCCCATTCGAGCAGCACAGTGCTTTGATTGTGCTAGCTACATAGTGTTGTGCAATCACTGACCTAACCTGTAATAAATACAGAAAGAAAATAATATAGGTACTAGTCCCACCTTATTTTGGGTACTGGTCCACATATTTGATACTCCTATTTTGCCACCACCTGATTATCTCTGATAGACGGTTTTTATTCTCTTTTACTTTTTTGTGTGAGGTATATTCCCTTTTACTTTGTATACAAGATTTGTCTGAGATCAAAGTTCATAAAGTTGATCAATTTTATAGAAGAAAAATCAAGATTCATAATATGAAATTAATATCATTAGATGTGTCATGAATTTGGTTTTTATATTGTATAACTTTAGTATTGTAGATGTTGATATTTTTTATATAAATATGGTTATTTACGACTTTTATATGCCAAATAAAAAAGACGGAGTGAGTATACTAATTAAATGATTGGCCGTTACTAGTCGGGCCACAAAACTTTGCCCAAGATATCGAAGGAGGTCCGGCCTGCATTATTGGAGTCCGGCACTCCACACAGAGGTCAAATCGCGGTAACTGCTGAAAGCAACCATTCGCAGAGAAGAAGGAAACTACTGAAAGCAACGATCCTCATCAAAAAGAAAAAAAAAACTACTGAAAGGAATGGGCGGTGCTACCGAAAGGAACGGGCGGTGCCAGATTCAAACGAAACGGTATTGACGTCCTATCCTATCCTGCCAAACAGCATGGCACACCCACGGTACTTTTCTCGTGATCAGTCAAACGTGTCACTCGAGATTATATCCCGTAGCGGCTGCGTGGCTAGCAGCAGGTGCAGAGTGACGTTTTTCTTCCTCTTGTCGTATAGGTGGAAGCTTTTGATGAAGTAGTGGTCGATGGAAAATAATTGGAGGGAGCGAGGCGGCACATTGCAGCCAGCCGACGTGTCCCGTTGTGTTCGTGATAACAACGAGATTTGCTACAATCTTGTCAGTGTACCCTAAGGGCAACTCCAACACACGACTTCATCTTCTCCGCGTTGGTTCGTTTGGGCCAAAACGGGATGGCTCGGCCCAACACGAGGCCGCATCCGTATTTTATGTCAGTTTAGCGTTTGATCCGTCATATTTCCGGCGCAAACATGCGCCTGGTTTGCGCCCAAACGGCCAGACACACGCTTGCTCGTCGCCCGCCTTGAGAACGCGTAGCGGCCGTTCACCTACCTCAACCGCCCAAAATTAATGCGACGCGCGGTGGGGCCTGACTGTCATTCACACGGGCGGAGGGTCGTCGTCCTTTTTAACGTGGAAGTCGTGGACCGGCCAGTTGTCAGCACCACTGACATACCGGACCCGCAGGACAGCCAAGCTGGGCCGGAAGGAGGCCGACCCCAGCGCGTGCCCAAGGCCAACCCTCGAGTCTATGGGCCTGACTGGGTTCGGTGAAGCCCAGCCGCACTCACTACTTAACCAAGACCACCCGATGGAGCAAGGCATCCAGAGGATCACGACTCGGCGGCGGCGGCAAGAACCCTAGTTTCCTATCGTTCCTCTCCATTCGTGTAATCCAGCTTGTAATCAGATTGAGATAAACACTTGAGGCAATAGATCGATCCCTCCACTCTTATCCTAACACTTGGTATCAGAGAACAAACACCACCCTCCTCTCGCGCGATCTGGCGCAATTCATCGAAACCCGTCGTCTTTGGCAAGCTCGGGTTCAAATCGAGGCCATGGATCCGACCATGAAGGAGTACATGGACAAGATCACAAGCTCCATGGAGGAATTTCGGCTGGACTCCGCAGCAACACGGCGGCGATCCACGCAAACACCGCCAAGCTGGACGATCTGATGGCCTGGCGGTCCAATCTGGAGCGCCGCGTCGACCAGCTCGCCGATGCGGTGGCGGATCTGCAGCACGGACGCCTGCGTGCGGCGGCAGCGTCTGGTGTGGCGGCCAAGGAGACCAACGCGCCCAGTCCAAGCCTAGACGCGGGCACTGCGGCGGTCTTGCAGCCACACGGGTCAGGGGACCACGGCGACACATTTCTTCACCGGGAGAAGGTGCTGGCGACCCCGCCGGCACCGCTCCCGGGCACTGGTCAGTACACTTCCCAGTCGCCCGCTCCTCCCCTGTCCCCCTTTGCTCATGCGAGCCAGCTCCTTGCCGGACTGGGCCAAGCACACCCATCCGTGACGTTTCCCCAATTCGCGGGAGACAACCCGAAATTATGGAAAACGCTATGTGAGCAGTACTTTTCCATGTTCAAGATCCATTCCACTTTCTAGGTACCTATGGCTGCACTCAATTTCTCTGGGACAACCTCTGTTTGGTTGCAATCTCTCCAAAACCGCCTCTCAGAATTTGATTGGGAGGCATTTGCAGCTCTGCTCTGCACCCGTTTTGGTCGGGATAAACACCAGCTACTGATTCGTCAATTTTACACCATTCGACAAACCTCATCCGTAGCAGATTACATTGAGCGTTTTGAGCTAATTGTGAATCATTTGGCATCTTACTCTGAAGCCATACATCCTTACTTTTATCTCACTCGTTTTGTCGAGGGCTTGCGGGTGGATATACGTGCGGTCGTGTTGATCCAACGACCGCCGGACCTGGACACGGCGTGCTCTCTGGCGCCGCTGCAAGAGGAGGTCGTTGAATCGGCGCAGCAAGCGCACCAGCCGCGGGCCACGCCGCGCGGCGCCGACGCCATGCTCCGACCAAGCACGCTGCCTCCGCCACCACGACCGACTCCGGCAGCTTCACCAACACCGGCAGCGGATCGTCGCGGCGTGGAAGGTGCTCGCACCGACACTTCCAAGGTCAAGGCCTTGCACGACTACCGACGTGCTCGCGGTCTTTGCTTCAAATGCGGGGAAAGATGGGGGCACGATCACGTGTGCCCCACGTCCGTGCAGCTGCACGTCATCGAAGAACTGCTGGAATTGTTCAGCCTCGACAAGCCCATGGACAAACAAATCCACTCACAGACAGTGGACGACGTGGTGATGGCCATCTCTCGTTCAACACTGTCAGGGGGAGTTTCTGCCAAAGCATTTCAATTGCAAGCATGGATCCAGGGCAGGGAAGTTCTGATGTTAGTGGATTCGGGCAGTTCCACAACCTTCGTCAACAACAAACTGGCGGCATTCCTGGAAGGGGTCGAGCCGTTGCCCAGAACTTACAGAGTCCGTGTAGCTGATGGAGGTGAACTCAAGTGCTCGTTGGTGATTCCTCAATGCTCATGGTGATGTCAAGGGCACGAATTTCAGACTGATATGAAGGTGTTGCCACTGGGCATATACGATGCTATACTTGGAATGGATTGGCTCGAGGAGCATAGCCCAATGACAGTGGATTGGAAGGCCAAGCATATCGCAATTCCTTCAGATCAAGGATCAATTTCACTAAAGGGGCATGACGCAGAGTCGACAGAGTGCTTGGTCATTAACAACCTGCAACTGCAAGGGCACTGCAACAACAATGTTGTGGCTTACATGGTGCAATTGCACGCCATCCCATCAAATGGAGAGCCGGCTGACCCCATGCCAGACTGCATCAAAGAGATACTCGTAGAATTTGAAGATGTGTTCGGAGAACCAACTAAACTACCTCCTCGGCGTGCTTGTGACCACAAGATCCCTCTAATTCCAGGGGCGCAGCCTTTTAACATCCGACCCTACAGGCACAAACCAGAGCACAAGGACGAAATAGAGAAGCAAGTTGAAGAACTCCTCCGCACGGGCATTATTCAGCGCAGCTCAAGTCCTTTCTCTTCTCCGGTGATCCTAGTAAAGAAGAAAGACGGCACATGGAGGTTATGCGTGGATTACCGTCTCTTGAATGCTCTCACATGTGTGGCTAAGTTTCCAATACCAATCATCGAAGAGCTGCTTGATGAGTTACACGGTGCTCAATGGTTCTCGAAGCTGGACCTCCGTGCTGGGTACCACCAAATCAGGTTGGCAGAAGTGGAAGAGTACAAGACAGCGTTTCAAACTCATTCAGGGCATCTTGAATTCTGGTAGTCTCATTTGGCCTCGCAGGCGGTCCAGCCACTTTCAATGGAGCCATTCATTTCACATTGAATCCCCTCCTAAGGCACTGCGTCCTCCTATTCTTCGATGACATACTAGTTTTCAGCCGGACCTTGCAAGATCACCTGCAACATCTGCGCCAAACCCTGGAGTTGCTTCGACGCGACCACTGGAAAGTCAAGATGAGCAAGTGCTCGTTTGGTCAGCAGCAGTTGACATACCTAGGCCATGTCATCAGCGCGAAAGGAGTCGCCACGGACCCAGGGAAGATCCAGTCAGTTGCAAACTGGCAAGCGCCCCACAAACGTTAAGGAAGTCCGCAGTTTCTTGGGGCTTGCCGGATACTACAGAAGATTCGTGCGCATCTTCGGGGTCATTGCCAAGCCACTATCCAATCTCCTCAAAAAGGGTGTGCCGTTTGTATGGACAGAAACA
Source organism: Aegilops tauschii subsp. strangulata (assembly GCF_002575655.3). Taxonomy (NCBI): domain Eukaryota; kingdom Viridiplantae; phylum Streptophyta; class Magnoliopsida; order Poales; family Poaceae; genus Aegilops; species Aegilops tauschii. The sequence goes on from NC_053037.3 coordinate 287,634,771, forward strand.
ACGGAAGAAGCTTTCCAGTTGCTGAAAACACAATTGATATCAGCCCCAGCCCTCGCGCTACCAGACTTCAACAAGCCATTCTCAATAGAGACAGACGCAAGCGAATACGGCATTGGGGCCGTTCTGCAACAAGAAGGCCATCCGATAGCGTTCATGAGCAAGGCTTTGGCACCTCGATACCAGGGATTGTCAACATATGGAAAAGAGTATTTGGCAGTGATAGTGGTTGTGGACCAATGGCGCCCTTACCTTCAACACAGAGAATTTACAATCCATACAGACCAGAAAAGCCTCATTCATCTCGAAGAGCAACGCCTAGCGACCCCGTGGCAGAGGAAAGCGTTCACTAAGCTGTTGGGGCTGCAATACACCATCAAATACAAGAAGGGGAAGGAGAATATAGCTGCGGATGCCCTTTCTCATGCCAAACCAGAGGAGATTTTGAATCCAATCACCTCCTGCCAGCCAACGTGGTTGGAAGACATCCTGTCCAGCTATAACGCAAACCCCCAAGCACAACGGCTACTAGAACAGCTTGCAGTTCGCCCAGACCCGAAGGAGAGATTCACTCTCACCCAAGGGCTAATCAGGTTCAGAGGGCGAATTTGGCTGGGTGGGTCCACAACTCTCCAACAGAAGATCATTGCAGCATTCCACGATAGTCCTATGGGGGGACATTCAGGCATTCCAGCTACGTATCGACGCATCCGGCAACTCTTTGCTTTGCCAAAAATGAAGACCCATGTGCACAACTATATACGTTGTTGCTCCATATGCCAACAGGCCAAGCCAGATAGATCTGCAAGTCCCGGACTCCTCAACCCACTGCCAATACCAACTGCACCATGGGACATGATTACTATGGATTTCGTCGAGGGCCTGCCGCAATCCGGAAAATTCAACTACCTATTGGTCATTGTGGACAAGAGGACAAAGTTTGCCCATTTCCTGCCTCTAGCACACCCCTATACTGCATCAAAAGTGGCTTTGCTATACATGAACCAAGTCTACAAGCTGCACGGGCTGCCCGGAGCCATTGTCTCTGACCGCGACCCGGTTTTCACTAGCCATTTCTGGCAGGAACTCTTCAAGTATGCTGGAACAGAGCTGCGGCTGAGCACGGCCAACCATCCGCAGACAGACGGTCAAACGGAGAGAGTCAACCAATGCCTGGAAACTTACCTTCGTTGCTTCACGCACACGTGTCCTCGACGCTGGAGCTTTTGGATCCCACTTGCCCAGTTTTGGTACAACTCGACCCATCACTCGGCGATCGGGATGACACCTTTCAAGGCCCTGTTTGGTTACGAACCCAGGCACTGGGGCATCTCAGCAGCATCTTCCTGCTCGGTCCCGGCTCTGCAATCATGGCTGGAGGAGTGACAAGTAGTGCAGCAACTACTTCAGCAACACCTCAATCGCGCACGCCAATGCATGAAAGCTCAGGCAGACAAGAAGCGCTCCTGGCGCCAGTTTGAAGTGGGCGACAAGGTATTCCTCAAGCTACAACCATACATTCAAATGTCAGTTGCTCCGCGCGCCAATCACAAGCTATCATTCAAGTTCTTCGGACCCTTTCCAATCATTGCCAAGGTCAACGATGTCGCATATAAGCTTCAGCTGCCTCTAGACGCCACTGTGCACCCGGTCTTTCATGTGTCGATGCTCCGGTGTGCACTACTTCCAGGTACGGAGGCTACCCCAGAACTACCTATTGATCATGACATGTTGGCAGTACCAGTGCAGATTCTGCAATCACAATGGCGCAAAGGGACGAGCGGCATGGTTGAACAGGTTAAGGTTCGGTGGTCTCAAGGCGACAAGGTGGACACCACTTGGGAAGACAAAGCTGCACTACAGGCATGCTTCCCACATGAAGAGGCTTGGGGGCAAGCCTCGACACAAGGAGGGGGATGTCAGCACCACTGACATACCGGACCCGCAGGACAGCCAAGCTGGGCCGGAAGGAGGCCGGCCCCAGCGCGTGCCCAAGGCCAACCCTCGAGTCTATGGGCCTGACTGGGTTCGGTGAAGCCCAGCCGCACTCACTACTTAACCAAGACCACCCGATGGAGCAAGGCATCCAGAGGATCACGACTCGGCGGCAGCGGCAAGAACCCTAGTTTCCTATCGTTCCTCTCCATTCGTGTAATCCAACTTGTAATCAGATTGAGATAAACACTTGAGGCAATAGATCGATCCCTCCACTCTTATCCTAACACCAGTCCACAGCTTCCACTTCCTGGCCAGCCAGCCTCCTCGAGCCCCGACATGAGCAAACCCTAGGCACCGCCGTCGCACCCCCACTCGTCCACCTCCTGGCCGACGCCATGGAGTGGCATTGGATCGGCAAGGGGAAGCACGCCCACGAGGCCGGCTCCTCCTCTGGCCGACTCCGCTCCCGTAGGTCCGCGCTACCCGCACCACCTTCTCCGCCCACACCATCTGCTCCGCCAGCTTTCAAGATCGTGTCGGCGGCGGCTGGGCATCGCGACAGGCCGTACATCCACGTCGATGTCTGCCGGTGTTACTAGGAGACGGCGATGCCATTACCGTGGGGAGATGTCCACCTGGCAAACAACTGGCATCTCTCCGCCGACCGCATGCCGATCCCTCCAGTGCTCGTGAGTGGCCGCGCCCGCCACGTGGAGATCGACGGATGCCGCACCCTCCTGCCACTGGATCTGCTGGAAGACCCCAGGTACATCATAGATTCACCGCTGTGGGATACGTGGTTCCGTGATGAGCACGACCTGCGGCAGCATTCTTTTTTTGCCGGTCGTCCTCCTAGCTCGTGCTGCCCGCGTCCTCCTCGTGCTGACAGCTATCCCCAAATGCGGGGCCGTAGGCGTGTGCGCGACATCACGCCGACGCCTTCTCCGCCCCCGTCCCCGTCCTCGCCCACCGCCGTCGCCCATGACCGAGAAGGAGGAGGCCCGCCTCATTAGGTGGGTCATGGAGGACTCCATGGCCACCCATAACGAGCGGCAATGGGATGGCCTGCAAACCGTGCTGGCCCTCTTTCCGGTCGGCGATGTGGCCATCCCGGAGCTAGATCTCAACATCAAGGAGGAGGTGCAAGAGGAGGAGGTCATGGAGGAGCCGCCCGTCACCGTGTGGAACCCTCGTCAGGTGGGCCAGCGGTCGAGCTGGTCATGCACGACGCCGGGGATGGCCGACACGGTGGGCGTCGGCCCATGGTCAGCTACGCCGCCGCGGTCACCAGAGCAGAAGCAGGAGCCACAGGAGGAGGTGGTGCAGGCGCCGCCGACGCCTTCGGTCTGGCAGGGGCCTGATACGTCTCCAAAATATCTATAATTTTTATTGTTCCATGCTATTATATTATCAATCTTGGTTGTTTTATATGCATTATTATGGTATTGTATATCATTTTTTGGGACTAACCTATTAACCTAGTGCCTAGTGCCAATTGTTGTTTTTTCCTTATTTTTGTCATTACAGAAAATCAATAGCAAAGAGTCCAAATGGAACGAAACTTTTTAACGATTTTTCTTGGACCAGAAGACACCCTGGAAGCTTCGGGGGGAGGCTAGAAGGGCCACGAGGCGGCAGCAAGCTCAGGGGGCGTGCCCCAGGAGGGGGGCTCCCCCCAAGCTTATGGGCCACTGTGGCACTTCCAACCCTAATTCTTCTTCTATAAATACCCAAATATTCCCCAAAGACCAGAGGGCACACAAAAAATACTATTCCACCGCCGCAAGTTTCTGTCTTCATGAGATCCCATCTGGAGACCTTTTTCGGTACTCTGTCGGAGGGGGATTCGATCATGGAGGGCTTCAACATCAACCTTGCTGTCCTTCCGATCATGTGTGAGTAGTTTACCACAAACATACGGGTCCATAGCTAGTAGCTAGATGGCTTCTTCTCTCTCTTTGATCTTCAATACAATGTTCTCCTCGATGTTCTTGGAGATCTGTTCGATGTAACCTTCTTTTGCGGTGTGTTTGTTGAGATTCGATGAATTGTAGGTTTATGATCAGATTATCTATGAATATTATTTGAGTCTTCTCCGAACTCTTTTATGCATGATTTATATAGCTTTGTATTTCTCTCTAATCTATTGATTTGGTTGCCAACTAGATTGATTTTTCTTGCAATGGGAGAGGTGCTTTGTAATGGGTTCAATCTTGTGGTGCTCAATCCCAGTGACAGAAAGGGACATGACACGTATTTCTATTGTTGCCATTAAGGACAAAAAGATGGGGTTTGTTCATATTAATTGGATCTATCCCTCTACATCATGTCACCTTGCTTAAGGCGTTACTCCGTTCTTGCTAACTTAATACACTAGATGCATGTCGGATAGCGGTCAATGTGTGGAGTAATAGTAGTAGATGCAGGCAGGAGTCGGTCTACTTGTCTCGGACGTGATGCCTATATACATGATCATTGCCTTGGGCATCGTCATAACTATGCACTTTTCTATCAATTGCTCAACACTAATTTGTTTACCCACTGTATGCTTTCTTTCAAGAGAAGCCTCTAGTGAAAACTATGGCCCCCAGGTCTATCTTTTATCTTATTATTTTCTAGTTTATTTTTTTATGTTTTAGTTTAATTAAGACATGTATTGAATTTGGGTACTATGGATGTGCGGACGTTCATGTTTATATTTATGTTTTTCGTATTATTTCCTAGTTTATTATGTTTTTGGAAAAAAAATTGAAGTCCACAAACCCGGACGGTTTGGGACGAGGTGTGCCGGTTGGGCGCACCGATGGCCTCACAACCGCAAGCGGACAGGCGTGTCCATTTTCCTGCCACAAATGGACAAAAAGCGGACGAACCGGATGTCCGTCTGGGGTCATGCATTGGAGTTGCCCTATTCACTAATTCTTTGTTTCCGACAATGTGAGCTTTCGTTAATCTCGTGTATCAAGCTGTTGCGAACCTATCCAACCCATGTCTTGCACCAGGCGGGCGACCTGGGAAAATTCCCTGGGTTGATGCTTTGACAGCAGTAGTGGTTGTTCGGTGGTCTCAAAATTTTGATGCATTTTTTATTATGTTTGAGATGCTTTGAATTTGTTATGAGTTTTGATAATATATTTGGATCTTTTTTTGAAAAAAGTGTCAGATGTTCAACTTCGGAGATAATTGCCATTATTAATGAACCAACATTGACACGATAACAATGTTACTTTTTGAAGTCCTTCTCTTTGAGTTGTGCGCCATTCCTTAACTCACTTTTCTCTCGACCGTTGAATTATGATAACCGACATGATTTTGAAGTTGTTCTCTTCGAGTTGTGCACCATCCCTTAACTCACATGTCACTCAACCATTGAATATGGTCAAAGCTCAAAGGGGTTGTGGACTATGAAGCTTTTACCACAACCTAGGTTCAATGTGGATGACCTCATATTTCTCTTTCTTTTTAGCTAGCCATTGGTTAATCTGTTCGACATCAATGATTAATATTTTTTAACTAATAATATGTGGGTAATGCATCAACCAATGCAGAGCCCGAGTATTTACTCTATTTTTGGGAAAGAATGTATCGAGATGATAACACTATACAAGATTTTTGATATGGGCGTTGCATACAAAATAAGGCCAAGCTAAAAAATAATAACATCAACAACTTCAAAAAGGCCACTTCAGGATAGAGGTTTGGCTTTCGTGTCGCTCCCTAGACGACCTCGGGGCAACCAAGCTTAACAATCATAAGTTTGCTGCTCTTACACTTCTGATGTCATTGTTAGTTTTGACTCTGTCCATGCTAGAAGAAAGGATGAAAGATGGGAGCCTGGTGCCATGGCAGGTTGTGAGTGCGACCATGGTAGATTGGCATCGTGCAAAGGCTTGATGTAGGTCTAGTCATTGTCAGGTCATGGTTTGCTTAGATGATCACTAGCTAGTGACAAGTCCGTCTGGTGAGCGGTTCTGTAGTGTTGGCTTGGATGATGTGGCCATTGCTCGTGGTTTGGCTGAGGCTTGATCAGGAAGTGGGCGAATGGTTGGTCTATATCTAGCAATAGTGTGGTTGGTTCTATTAGAAATGTGCTCTAGTGGCGATCATAGTGATGATCATTGTAATCATGAATTATTGAATAACATCATTTTTATTGGTTGACAAGTATGTCACTTATTTTTGAAACTCTATGCTTGAATGATTATTCTAAACTAGGCCCTAATCAGAGTTCATATGAGGACACATACAAATATTAGATCAGCACATGAATGAACTAATAACCATGTTTCACAGGCCATGGACATGGAGATATCAAACTCATAATGTGAACACATGTTAGGAACATGGGGTTGGACCTACCGGACTTGAAACATAGCATGCATGACTTTAGCTGTCTCTTACAATATGCATGCAATGTCCTTAGAGATGAGACTATTGTATGTACTCGAGATGTATAGTGACTTACACTGGTTGCGAAATGCTACTTCCTAACTAAGTACTTATAAATGTAATTGTCTTGTTTTTCATGAAGCATGCTTTGAGGCATTGTCAGTCAGGATGAGCTTTTCCCGTCTCTTCAATGAGAGACAATCTCCAGGCCCCTCACATGATCGGAACTAGAAATGCATAACCATGCTACTTAAGGTTAAAGAGTTAACCTATAATGATTATGAGTCACATGATTGAGAAAGAGTAGTTGAGCTTGAGCTTGACCAATATTGTGAGGCAAAAGGATTAACATGTAAGGAACATTGTTAAGTGACGGTGCAGAATGCCATCAGATCCCTCCGTACGGTAGCTAATACGTCTCCAACGTATCTATCATTTTTTATTGTTCCATGCTGTTACATTATCATTCTTGGATGTTTTACAACCATTTTATAGAAAATTTATATCATTCTTTGGGACTAACCTATTGACATAGTGCCCAGTGCCAGTTGCTGTTTTTTGCTTTTTTTACTTCGCAGAAAATCAATACCAAACGGAGTCCAAACGCAGCGAAACTTTTTGGAGAATTTTTCTGGACCAGAAGACACAAGATGGGCCGAAGAAATACCAGAGGGGTGCCCCGAGGGGGGCACAACCCACCTGGGCGCGCCCTGGTGGGTTATGCCCACCTTGGTGGCCTCCCGCACCGCCTATTTGCTCTATAAATACCCAATATTCCAGAAACCCTAGGGGAGTCGACGAAAATCAATTCCAGCCGCCGCAAGTTCCATAAACCACATATCCAATCTAGACACCACCACGGAGGGGTTCATCATCCTCATTGGTGCCTCTCCGATGATGCGTGAGTAGTTCATTGTAGACCTTCGTGAAGGAAATATGCCCTAGAGGCAATAATAAAGTTATTATTTATTTCCTTATACCATTATAAATGTTTATTATTCATGCTAGAATTGTATTAACCGGAAACTTAGTACATGTGTGAATACATACACAAACAGAGTGTCCCTAGTATGCCTCTACTTGACTAGCTCTTTAATCAAAGATGGTTACCATATCAGGATGTTTTGGATCTTCAAAGCCAGGTGGTTGTGCAACATACACTTCTTCTTCAATCTTGCCATTGAGAAAGGCACTCTTCACATCCATTTGGTACAGGAGGATATTGTGATGGTTGGCATAGGCTAGCAGTATGCGAATGGCTTCAAGCCTAGCCACTGGAGCAAATGTTTCATCGAAGTCAATCCCTTCAACTTGAGTGTATCCTTGAGCAACGAGACGAGCCTTGTTTCTGACAACTTGGCCATGCTCATCTTGTTTGTTGCGATAGATCCATTTGGTACCAATGATATTGTGCTTGCGAGGGTCAGGACGCTTGACTAATTCCCACACATTGTTCAGCTCGAACTGTTGAAGCTCTTCTTGCATAGCTTGAATCCATTCAGGTTCCATGAAGGCTTCAACAACTTTCTTGGGTTCAGATATAGAGACAAATGCAAAGTGCCCACAGAAATTTGCTAGCTGTGTTGCTCTTGAACGAGTGAGTGGACCAGGTGCATTGATGCTATCAATTATCTTCTCAATCTGTACTTCATTTGCAACACGAGGATGAACTGGACGAAGATTTTGCCCTTGCTGACCAATGTCTTCTTCTTCAGCATTGGCTTCAGGCTGAGCAGTGTCTTCAAGTTAATTAGGCGCAGAAATGATAAGTTCCTCTTCAGCCTGTGCCTCTGAAGGTATGATTTCTCCAGTACCCATAAGCTTAATCGATTCACTAGGAGGTACTTCATCTAGCACATTTGGCAGGTGCTCTCTTTGCGAGCCGTTAGTCTCATCGAACCGCACATCCACAGTTTCAACCACTTTATAGTGAAAGAGGTTGAAGACTCTGTAGGAGTGTGAATCCTTTCCGTAACCAAGCATAAAACCTTCATGTGCTTTCGGTGCAAATTTTGAAGTGTGATGTGGATCCTTGATCCAGCACTTAGCACCAAATACTCTGAAGTAACTGACGTTTGGCTTCTTACCAGTTAGAAGCTCATAGGATGTGTTCTTTAGAAGCTTGTGAAGATAAACACGGTTGATGATGTGGCATGCAATATCAATGGCTTCAGGCCAGAACTTCCTTGGAGTCTTGTACTCATCAAGCATCGTCCGAGCCATCTCAATGAGTGTTCTGTTCTTGCATTCCACGATGCCATTCTGCTAAGGTGTGTATGGTGCAGAGAACTCATGAGTGATGCCCAATGTATCAAGATAAGTGTTGAGGCCTGTGTTCTTGAACTCTGTGCCGTTGTCACTTCTGATGTGCTTGATCTTGATGCCATAGTTTGTCATGGCACGGTTGGCAAATCGTCTGAAGACATCCTGCACTTCATTCTTGTAGAGAATTATATCCACCCATGTATATCTTGAATAATCATCAACAATGAAGAAGCCATAGAGACAAGCAGTGGTAGTAAGAGTAGAGTAGTGAGTAGGGCCAAATAGGTCCATGTGAAGCAGCTCAAAGGGTTGAGATGTTGTCATGATTGTCTTCGAGGGATGCTTGGCCCTTGTCATCTTTCCAGCTTCGCAGGCACCACACGGATGATCCTTCTTGAACATGACGCCCTTGATGCCTATGACGTGTTTCTTCTTCGCGAGAGTGTACAAGTTCCTCATGCCAGCATGCCCTAGCCTCCAATGCCAAAGCCAACACTCTGAAGCTTTTGCTAGAAGACATACGGCCAACTGTGGTCCTGCTGAGAAATCTACCATGTACAAATCGTCCTTTCGATATCCTTCAAAGACTAGAGATTTGTCAGACTCCATAAGCACAAGGCAACGATATTTTCCAAATATCACAATCATGTTCAAGTCACAAAGCATTGAGATAGACATTAAGTTGAAACCAAGGGATTCAACAAGCATCACTTTATCCATGTGCTGATCCTTTGAGATTGCAACTCTACCTAGACCCAATACCTTGCTTTTACCAGTGTCAGCAAATGTGATGTGACTCTTGTCAGATGGACGTAAGGTTGATTCCATGAGAAGACTTCGATCACCAGTCATGTGGTTAGTGCATCCACTGTCCATAATCCACTCAGAAGCCTTTGGTATCGTACCCTACAGTGCAGTTAGGGGGATAGGCTTCACCAAGGGAAATGTGAAGCATAAACATTTGACGAACAAGCATATTATCAAAGTTCAGATCCTGGTTAGGGTAGATAGGATGAATGTCAAGGAAACCAGGAACAAAATACATAGTAAGACCATTTGGGCATTTCATCTTGCGCCCCACAAGATGTTTTAGGTCCCGAGCATAAGCATCAGACGCCTTTGATTTCCGGCTGGAGACCCTTCCCTGCAAAAGAGAGTTAATTTTTCTTAACCACCCACATCTTCAGGGGCGGCTTAGAAGCAATGAGTCTAAGTCCAACATCTGAGAACTTCGGCTTTGGAGCCCTAGCAAATAGCCTTGCAGGTGGTGAATAATACTCATAAGAGTAAGCAGAATAGTTCTTGGTCTTGTGAACATAGCGGTCTGAAGAAACACGCTCATATTCACAAGTCTGAGTATGGTTTCCCTGCAAAACATTGGTGTTAGGGTGACTCTGGTGAGTCCTCTATCTGTATGAAGCCTTTGGACCATATGAAGCCTTTGGTCTGGGGTTTGTCTTCTTCCGAGGTGGTGTCATGATGACATTCACAAGAAGATTCTCAAGACAACTCTTTGGTACCCAGATCTTCTTCATAGGTGGTCCATTCCTGCAGTTAGTACCAATATACCTGGCAAACACTTCACCATTCTGATTCTTAAACAGTTTATAGTTTGCATCAAAGGATTCATCAATGATAATCGGGTTAGCACAAGTGAAGCCAGATAAGGTGGATGGATCCACTGAAGGCCCCTTTGCAGCAACCCATGTCGTTTTGGGGTACTGCTCAGGCTTCCAGTAAGAACCATCAACATTCATTTTCCTTTCGAACCCAACACCCTCTTTCCTAGGGTTTCAGTTCAGAATCTGCTTTTTGAGGACATCACATAGAGTCTGATGCCCTTTGAGACTTTTGTACATTCCTGTCTCAAGCTATGTCTTCAACCTGGCGTTCTCATCAGCAATAGTAATGGTATCCTCAGTAGAGGGGTTAGTTACCACATCAATAGTTGAAGATATTTCAACAGTAGCAGCAGTAGAACATTCAGCAATAGAGACAGCGTTATCACGCTCAAGACATTTTAGACATGGTGGTTCAAATCCTTCCTGAGCGGAACTAATCTGTTGAGCGCGGAGTGACTTGTTCTCCTTTTGAAGATCCTCATGAGCCGATCTCAAGTTCTTGCTTTCTTTGAAGATAATCGTAGGAAAGCTTTTCATGAGTTGTTGAGAGCGTTTCATGATGACTTTCAAGTTCCTCGTACTTAACATGAAGATTTTTGATGTCTTCAATTAAGGGCTGAGATCGGATCATTTCCGCGTCCAACAGGTCATCGCTTTTGTCTAGCAATTTTTGAATATGTTCCATGGCATTCTGTTGTTCAGTTGCAATTTTAGCAAGTGTTTTGTAGCTAGGTTTAGATTCACATTCAGAGTCATCTTCACTTGATGTTTGAAAGTAAGCATCGCGTGAGTTTACCTTGGCACCGCGTGCCATGAAGCAGTAGGTGGGAGCAGAGTCGTCCTTGTCATTAGCATCAGCGTTGGTGACGGAGCCATTGTCTTCAGTGTTGAAGATGGACTTGGCAACGTAGGCTGTAGCTAGAGCCAAACTTGCAACGCCAGAGTCGGACTCCTCCTCAGACTCCACCTCTGCCTCCTCAGAAGCAGACTCCTCCTATGAATCCATCTCCTTGCCAACAAAAGCACGAGCCTTGCCAGATGAGCTCTTCTTGTGTGATGAAGACTTTGAAGAAGACTTTGAGGATTTCTTCTTTTTCTTGTCATCAGAATCATATTCCTTGCTCTTCTTCTTCTTGGTCTCATTGTCCCACTGTGGACACTCAGAGATGTAGTGACCAGGTTTGTTGCACTTGTGGCATGTTCTCTTCTTGTGATCACGTGTGGAAGCCTCATCATTTCTTGAGCTGGATCTTGAAGACCTTCCAAAGCTTTTCTTCTTGGTGAACTTCTGGAACTTCTTCACAAGCATAGCAAGCTCCTTTCCAATGTCTTCAGGATCCTCGGAACATCAGTCAAATTCTTCTTCAGATGAGGACACAACCTTTGCCTTCAAAGCGCGAGTACGGCCATAGTTGGGACCATAGATATCTCTTTTCTCAGATAACTGGAACTCATGTGTGTTGAGCCTCTCAAGTATGTCAGATGGATCGAGAGTCTTGAAGTCAGGGCGTTCTTGAATCATCAGGGCCAGGGTGTCAAACGAGCTGTCAAGTGATCTCAGGAGTGTCTTGACGATTTCATGCTTGGTGATCTCAGTGGCGCCGAGAGCGTGAAGCTCATTTGTGATATCAGTGAGGCGATCAAATGTGAGCTGGACATTGTCATTGTCATTTCTCTTGAAGCGGTTGAAGAGATTGCGAAGAACACTAATCCTTGAGTCTCTCTGGGTTGAGACGCCTTCGTTGACCTTGGAGAGCCAGTCCCAGACTAGCTTCGCAGTTTCCAGAGCACTCACACGACCATACTGTCCTTTGGTTAGATCACCACAGATGATGTTCTTGGCAGTAGAATCCAGTTGAATGAACCTCTTGACATCAGCAGGGGTGACACCTTCACTGGCCTTGGGAACGCCGTTCTTGACGACATACCAGAGGTCGACATCAATGGCTTCAAGATGCATGCGCATCTTATTCTTCCAGTAGGGGCAATCAGTGCCATCGAAGACAGGGCACGCAACGGAGACTCTGATTATCCCTGCAGTCGACATAGCTAAAACTCCAGGTGGTTAAACCGAATCACACAGAATAAGGGAGCACCTTGCTCTGATACCAATTGAAAGTGCTAGTTATCGAGTAGAGGGGGGGGGTGGGGGTGAATAGGCGATTTTTATGAACGTCTTCAATACATGGGGGTTTAGAAGACAAACAGTAGAAATGAACCTATAGATATGCAGCAGAAGGTAGACTACACTAGACAAACCATAGTCAAGTAAACAATGAAGTGAAAGCACGAAGACTATTAGCAGCTAGGTAGTAAGGATCAAGATGGAAGACAATATGAAGCCAAACAACAACAGTCTTCACACAGTGAAGCCAATCAGGTCAAGCAAGCAAGCAATGACTTCACGAAGGCATACTGTAAGTAAAGAGAGGTAAGGGATAGAACCAGTTGCTTGGTGAGGACAAGTATTTGTTGGACCAGTTCCAGTTGCTGTGACAATTGTACGTCTGGTTAGGGAGGCTGAGATTTAACTCAGCAGACTGCGTCTTCACCTTATTCACCTTGAGCTAAGGACACTTAGTCCTCACCCAATCACTCTGGTAAGTCTTCAAGGTAGACTTCCAAACCTTCACAGACTTTGTTCACCGGCAATCCACAATGAATCCTGGATGCTCAGAACGCGACGCCTAACCGGCTGGAGGATTCACAGTCCTCAAGTGTAACAAGTCTTCAGATCACGCGGACAAAAAGACTTCAGTGATGCCTAACACTCTTTGGCTCTGGGTGTTTTGGGCTTTGTCCTCGTAAGGATCTCTCTCTCAAATGCTTCGGAGGTGGGTTTCTCTCAAACGATAAAAGCCGTGCACTAACTCTGAGTAGCCACCAATTTATGGTGTAGGGGGTGGGCTATTTATAGCCAGGAGGCAACCCAACCTGATTTGTCCGAATGACCCTGGGTCACTAAGGAACTGACACGTGTCCAACAGTCAGATTTCAAACACACGCGGTAGCTTGACTTGGGCTACAAGTAAAGCTGACTCATCCAACTCTGGATAAGATTTCCTCTCGCTGTCTTCGCTCGAAGACATAGGATTTGGTTGAGCATCACTTAAGTCACTCTGACTTTGTTCACTTGGACCCCACTTAACAGTGTGGTGGTTCCTATGACTCAACAAAGAAGAAAAGGAAACTACGAAACAACTATGTCTTCGCACTCCATAGTCTTCACGTGAATGTCTTCTCGAGTCATAATCTTCATTGTGAATATCTTCACAGACCACCATTGTCTTCAATGTCTTCACCCATTTTTAAGGGTCATCTCTGGTAGGTAAACCGAATCAATGAGGGACTACTACCTGTGTTATCCTGCAATTCTCACAAACACATTAGTCCCTCAACCAAGTTTGTCATCAATACTCCAAAACCAACTAGGGGTGGCACTAGATGCACTTACATGAACTAAATGCACATGCTCCAGTGCATAAAACGGGTTGAAAAATCAAATGTGTGTCCTTGGTTGCAAGCTTAGATCACATGCAAGAAAATGAGAATGAAGGTCAAACACCTTGACACTGTCGCTCGACCACTAACATTGAGATACATGGTTTTAAAATTCTAGTAAATCGAAAACTCGTCTGAAATTCATGAAACTTGACATGATATCATGGAACGGCATCGACATGTCGTGGTAAAAATATTGTCCCATTTGGGGCATGTTTGGGTATAAGCTTCTCGCAAACCAGAACTTCTCACAACAAGCCTGATGGTTTCAGTAGGGAACGTGCCACCTTGGGGGACGAAACGATATCCGTTGCCTCTTCTTACTTTCAAAAAATTTCTCATGTCAACATAGAAAAGAGGAGCGTTGTGTCAACTTTTGGGATTTTTCGGGGTTCACTTGGACATTTTTATACATTAACTGAGTTTTCTATGCATTTATGTTCATAATTCAAATTTGAACTACATGCACGTGCTCTAGTGCATACAAATGGGTTCAAAGTTGAAATGTGTGTCCTTGGTTGCATGCTTAAGTCCCATAAAAGAAATGAGAATGAATGTCCAACACCTTGACACCATCACTCGGCCGTTAACATTGAGATACATGGTTTTAATTCTAGTAAATCAAAAATGCGTCTAAAAGTTATGAAACTTGACATCCTTGCATGGAACGGCATCAACATGCCATGGTAAAAATATTGTCCCATTTGGGGAAGGTTGGGGTATAAGATTCTCACAAACCAGAGCTTCTCACAACAAGCCTCATGATTACGGTAGGGAACGTCTGACCTTTCTGGACGAAACAATATCCGTTGCCTCTTCTTGATTTCAATCTTTTTTCTAGTGTCAACATAGAACAACAGGAGTGTTGTGTTAAATTTAGGAATTTTTCAGGGTTTGTTTGGACATTTTTATACATTAACTGAGTTTTCTATGCATTTATGTGCATAATTCAAATTTGAACTACATGCACATGCTCTAGTGCATGTAAATTGGCTGAAAATCAAATCTGTGTCCTTGGTTGCATGCTTAGGTCCCATGCAAGAAATGGGAATGAATGTCAAAAACCTTACCATCGTCACTCGGCCGCGAACGTTGAGATACATGGTTTTTAAATTCTAGTAAATCCAAAACTCGTCTATAGTTCATGAAACTTGACATGCTATCATGGAGCGGCATCAACATGTTGTGATAAATTTTTTGTCCCATTTGGGGCAGGTTTGGGTATAAGCTTCTCTCAAACTAGAGCTTCTCACAACAAGCCTGATGGTTTCGATAGGGAACGAGCCAGCTTTGGGGACAAAACGCTATCCGTTGCCTCTTCTCGCTTTCAAATTTTTTCTAGTGTCAACATAGAACAACATGAGTGTTGTGTCAATTTTTGGGATTTTTCGGGATTCGCTTGGAAAGTTTTATACATTAACTGGGTTTTCTAGGCAGTTTATGTGCATAATTCA
Organism: Aegilops tauschii subsp. strangulata; assembly: GCF_002575655.3. Lineage (NCBI taxonomy): Eukaryota > Viridiplantae > Streptophyta > Magnoliopsida > Poales > Poaceae > Aegilops > Aegilops tauschii. Next base: position 287,649,937 of record NC_053037.3, read on the forward strand.
AATTTGAACTACATGCACAAGCTCCAGTGCAGAAAAATGGGTTGACATATCAAATTTGTGTCGTTGGGTGCATGCTTAGATCTCATGCAAGAAATGAGAATGAATTTCAAACACCAGGGCACTGTTGATTGCCGGCAAAACATTGAGATACTTTGTTTTTAAATTCTAGTAAATCCAAAACTCGTCTCGAATTCATGAAACTTGGCATGGTATCATGGAATGGCACCCGACATGTTGTGGTATTTTCCATGTCCATTTTGAGAGAAGGCGCACTTGAATAACAGCACACAACGCAAAGAAAACAGAATCTGTAAAAAACAGAACATTCTGTAGCAATCTGGATATTTTGAATACTTCTGAAACTCCAAAAATCTTGAGAAAATAGGACGACGTGAGAAATTTGTATATCAATCTACTGTAAAAAAATCAGAGTTTTTCATCGCTTTTGTTATTTTTAAAAATTCAAACTCTGGATGCAAAGTTTCTGGTTTTTCTAGCAAGATTAAATAACTATTACCCAAGAAGATCCTATAGGTCTTACTTGGCACAAACACTAATTAAAACACAAAAAACACAATCATAATAGTAGCATAATTGTGCAAACACTCAAAAACAGTAAGCAAAAAGCAAAAATAAATTTTATTTATTGGGTTGCCTCCCAATAAGTGCTATAGTTTTACGCCCTTAGCTAGGCATAAAGCAAGGATCTAAGTTTTGTAATCCTTCTTCTTAATTCCCTTAGAGGTGTTTTCGTCATGAGGTTTTGTAAAAACAACATAAAACATATTTTCCATAGAAACCTTAGCATTATTTAGTTGCGCATTCTCATAACCATGTTGATTTCCGGCAACAATCCAAGAATAGTGTTGATTAACATTATTGAAAACTTGTTGAATTAAATCTAGAATGGGGACTTCCTTTTTAAGATTCTCATCAAATATTTTATTATCCCCAAGAAAATGTCTTTAAGCATAATATCTATTGTAAAGAATTTCATCTATCACGGGGTTTTTCATGATTCATCCATAAAAATAAAAAATTTCTCTAGCTTCCCATATTATGTAGTCAAATTCATTCATAAGAACGAGAGTGGCCAACTTTTTAGCCTTAGGATTCTTTATAATGGGAAGCTCAAAAAACAATCTTTGCAAAGTGGGCTGAGTACAGATAAATTTACTTTCAAGTTTCAGAACTAGTGCTGAAATAGCATCCGCATAAGATCTAGTAGTCCTAAGTATAGGAGCATCATCAAGACTTAAATTTCCCTTCTTGGATGCGTTCCTTTCCCATAACATTCCCTTTCCCCAAGATAAAAGTTTTAGCATCCAGATTGCTCGTAGGTCCAACCTTAGGAGTTAGGCCATCATTTGTTGGTGCCATACCAAAATCACTCATGATTGCAAGCAAAGGATAGATCCGACAAGAAAACGGCGAACGAAAAAGAGGGGCGAATAAAACGGCAAATTTTTGTGAAGTGGGGGAGAGGAAAACGAGAGGCAAATGACAAATAATGTAAATTGTGAGGAGATGAGATTTGTGATTAGGAACCTGGTATATGTTGAAGATCCTCCCCGGCAACGGCGCCATAAATTCCTTTTGATGCGGCTTGAAGCTACATCGGTATTTCCCCAAAGAGGAAGGGATGATGCATCACAACGACGGTAGGTATTTCCCTCAGTGATGAGACCAAGGTTATCGAACCAGTAGGAGAACCAAGAAGCAACACGTAAACGGCAACTGCACACAAATAACAAATACTCGCAACCCAACGTATTAAAGGGGTTGTCAATCCCTTTCGGGTAACGGCGCCAGAAATTGGCAAACGGACGTGAATAAATTGTAGTAGATTGATAGATCGAACACCAAATAAAATAAATAAGAATAAATTTCAGAAAGGTATTTTTGTATTTTTGTTTTAAAAGATCTGAAAATAAAAATGGATCGCAAAGGCAAATATATGAGAAAGAGACCCGGGGCCCGTAGATTTCACTAGTGGCTTCTCTCGAGAAAATAGCAAACGGTGGGTAAACAAATTACTGTTGGGAAATTCATAAAACTTCAAATAATCATGACGATATCCAGGCAATGATCATTATATAGGCATCACGTCCAAGATTAGTAGACCGACTCCTGCCTGCATCTACTACTATTACTTCACACATCGACCGCTATCTAGCATGCATCTAGTGTATTAAGTTCATGGAGAAACGGAGTAATGCAATAAGAACGATGACATGATGTAGACAAGATCTATTTATGTAGAAATAGACCCCATCATTTTATCCTTAGTAGCAACGATACATACGTGTCGGTTCTTCTTCTGACACTGGGATCAAGCACCGTAAGATCGAACCCACTACAAAGCACCTCTTCCCATTGCAAGATAAATAGATCAAGTTGGCCAAACAAAACCCAAATATCGGAGAAGAAATACGAGGCTATAAGCAATCATGCATATAAGAGATCAAAGAAGATTCAAATAACTTTCATGGATAAAAAGATAGATCTAATCATAAACTCAAAGTTCATCCGATCCCAACAAACACACCGCAAAAAGAGTTACATCATATGGATCTCCAAGAGACCATTGTATTGAGAATCAAACGAGAGAGGAAGCCATCTAGCTACTAACTATGGACCCGAAGGTCTACAAAGAACTACTCACGCATCATCGGAGAGGCACCAATGGAAGTGGTGAACCCCTCCGTGATGGTGTCTAGATTGGATCTGGTGGTTCTGGACTCTGCGGTGGCTGGAATTGATTTTCGTCGACTCCTCTAGGGTTTCTGGAATATTGGGGTATTTATAGAGTAAAGAGGCGGTCCAGGGGCCAACCAAGGTGGGCACAACCCACCAGGGCGCGCCTGGGCCTCCTGGCGCGCCCTGGTGAGTTGTGCTCCCCTCGGAGCACCCCCAGGTGCTTCTTTGGCCCATTGGTTGTCTTCTGGTCCCAAAAAAATCTCCAAAAAGTTTCACTGCGTTTGGAGTCCGTTTGGTATTGATTTCCTGCGATGTAAAAAACATGCAAAAATAGCAACTGGCACTTGGCACTATGTCAATAGGTTAGTACCAAAAAATGAGATAAAATGACTATAAAATTATTATAAAACATCCAAGATTGATAATATAACAACATGGAACAATCAAAAATTATAGATACGTTGGAGACGTATCAGCCGCCGCTGTGGAACTAACAACTGTTGTGCCGCTCTCGCTACTTGCTATCCCCGAGGCATATGTTGCTGCCATCACCTGAGAAGCAACAGCGGTCGTTTGGGCTGCCTTGGCCGCCCGGTCGCAAATTGCGGCCGCGCTCTCGCCGGAGTGGGCCACCGAAGTTGCCCTCACGACACGGGTCCACGTACCCATCTTTCACCGGCGACGATTGAACAGTGAAATGATATTTGGGGAGCGAGCTCGTGTGCTTGACATGCCGGCTGTGGACTGTAGTCAACGCACCTTCTTGCGTAAGCCATAGGCGTACTATACTCCGGCGGTGCTCCAAGATATTTCGTACTGCATCTCACACGGTTGGTGATAATAAATTGTGTGCCATCTACTTGATTTTTTTATCTTGATTTGAATTACATGATGGGGTCACAGCGGCTAAGGAGGGTGTTTGAATTGCTAGAACTTTTATCTGCAGTGAACATGCAACTATAGGTGTGTCGTCAAAAAATTGGAATTATTAAGGGTTCGTTTGGACATTTTTATACATTAACTTGGTTTTCTAGCCATTTCAGGTGCACAATTCAAAATTAAACAACATGCACATGCTCCGGTGCACCAAAATGGGTTGTAAAATCATATATGTGTCCATGGGTTTATGCTTATGTCCCACGCAAGAAATGGGGATGAATTTCGAACACCATGGCATCGTGGCTCTCCGGCAAACGTTGAGGTACTTGCTTTTGTAATTCTAGTAAATCCAAAACCCGTCTGAAATTCCTGAACCTTGGCATGCTATCATGGAATGGCATCAACATGCTGGGGTAAAAAATATTGTCCTATTTGGGACAGGTTATGGTATAAGCTTCTCACAAGAAGCCTCATGGTTCCGTTACGGAAACGTGTCACCTTTGTGGACAAAACGATATTTGTCGCCTCTTCTTGCTTTCAATTTTTTTCCTGGTGTCAACATAGAACAACAGGAGTGTCGTGTTAAATTTTGGAATATTTTGGGGATCGTTTGGACACTTTTATATGTTAACTGGGTTTTCTAGGCATTTAGGTGCATAATTCAAAATTGAATTACATGCACATGCTCCAGTGCATAAAAACGGGTTGAAAAATCAAATGTGTGTCCTTGGTTGCAAGCTTAGGTCACATGCAAGAAAATGAGAATGAATGTCAAACACCTTGACACTGTCGCTCGGCCACTAACATTGAGATACATGATTTTAAAATTCTAGTAAATCGAAAACTCGTCTGAAATTCATGAAACTTGACATGATATCATGGAATGGAATCGACATGTCGTGGTAAAAATATTGTCCCATTTGGGGCAGGTTTGTGTATAAGCTTCTCGCAAACCAGAACTTCTCACAACAAGCCTGATGGTTTCAGTAGGGAACATGCCACCTTGGGGGACGAAACGATATCCGTTGCCTCTTCTTACTTTCAATTTTTTTCTCATGTCAACATAGAATAACAGGAGTGTTGTGTCAATTTTGGGGATTTTTCGGGGTTCACTTAGACATTTTTATACATTAACTGAGTTTTCTATGCATTTATGTATTCAAATTTGAACTACATGCACATGCTGCAATGCATACAAATGGGTTCAAAATTCTAATGTGTGTCCTTGGTTGCATGCTTAAGTCCCATAAAAGAAATGAGAATGAATGTCCAACACCTTGACACCGTCACTCGGCCGTTCACATTGAGATACATGGTTTTTAATTCTAGTAAATTGAAAACGCGTCTAAAATTTATGAAACTTGACATCCTTGCATGGAACGGCATCAACATGCCATGGTAAAAATATTGTCCCATTTGGGGCAGGTTGGGGTATAAGATTCTCACAAACTAGAGCTTCTCACAACAAGCCTCATGATTACAGTAGGGAACGTTTCACCTTTCTGGACGAAACAATATCTCTTGCCTCTTCTTGATTTGAATTTTTTTTCTAGTGTCAACATAGAACAACAGGAGTGTTGTGTTAAATTTAGGAATTTTTAGGGGTTTGTTTGGGCATTTTTATACATTGACTGGGTTTTCTATGCATTTATGTGCATAATTCAAATTTGAACTACATGCACATGCTCTAGTGCATGTAAATTGGTTGAAAAATCAAATATGTGTCCTTGGTTCATGCTTAGGTCCCATGCAAGAAATGGGAATGAATGTTAAAAAACTTGTCACCGTCGCTCGGCCGCGAACATTGAGATACATGGTTTTTAAATTCTAGTAAATCCAAAACTCATCTATAGTTCATGAAACTTGACATACTATCATGGAGCGGCATCAACATGCTGTGGTAAAAAATTTATCCCATTTGGGGCAGGTTTGGGTATAAGCTTCTCCCAAACTAGAGCTTCTCACAACAAGCCTGATGGTTTCGGTAGGGAACGAGCCACCTTTGGGAACAAAACGATATCCATTGCCTCTTCTTGCTTTCAAATTTTTCTAGTGTCAACATAGAACAACATGAGTGTTGTGTCAATTTTTGTGATTTTTCGGGGTTCGCTTGGAAAGTTTTATACATTAACTGGGTTTTCTAGGCATTTTATGTGCATAATTCAAATTTGAACTACATGCACAAGCTCCAGTGCAGAAAAATGGGTTGACATATCAAATGTGTGTTGTTGGGTGCATGCTTAGGTCCGATGCAAGAAATGAGAATGAATTTCAAACACCAGGGCACTGTTGATTGCCGGCAAAACGTTGTGATACTTTGTTTTTAAATTCTAGTAAATCCAAAATTGCCTGGAATTCATGAAACTTGGCATACTGTCATGGAATGGCACCCGACATGTTGTGGTATTTTCCGTGTCCATTTTGAGAGAAGGCGCACTCGAATAACAGCCAACAAAGGCATTTTGAAACAAATAGCTGCCACTTTAACATCTGAAACGTTTGTATAATTTAAATCGTGTGCGTTCTATTAACCATTCACGTGATACCATGTGTCTCTCTTTTAATGGCTATAGGAGGTGACGTGCGGACAGCTGCTTGACTGAACGGGAGGCGTGCGAGTGCAGTCTGGTGTGCAGGCTGACCGAGAGGCGTGCAAGCTGTCCTGCAATGCGTAGGATCATCGGGAAGCGTGCAAGTTGTACGCTGTGCATGCTCACTGGGAAGCGAGCCCTTTGAATTCCATGGCCGCCCGCCTTGCTCGCATCCTCTCCATTAATGGTGCCCGAGCTGCTGTTTAATACGAGTGGCCTTACTGTTCGCCTCCCAGTCCCCTCCCTCCCGCAGACCTCCACCAATGCCATGGCGCAGAAGGATCATCTGCCACTAGTCTTCCAGTTTGGTGAACTCGACTCCGAGCCGGAGGAGATAGAAAATAAGGAGGAATGGGGCCTCATGGACATGGCCCAGAACGAGCTGGCCGCATGGTTGATGCCCCCGCGCCCGTCCCAGCTCCCATGCCAACGACCATCCCCGCATTGACGGGCTTGTCGCTGAGCACTATCGCAGAGCTGGAAGCCGCTGGCGTCAGCAAGGTCTCCGTGGACCCGCGCGAGCTCGTGTACATGCCAGCGCTCGTGCCTGTGCGCGCCCATGCACCCACCACGGTGTCGGTCCCCATGCGTTTGCCTGCAACCACCGCGCCCGTGCCCGTGCACACGCCCCCCTCAGCGGCATGGGATGCCACCGTCGACCGCTACCTCGCAGCGCCACGAGTTGGTGTCCTCCCACGCCCCGCACGATGATCGCGCGATGACATGATGTTTGATTTCCAAGTGAAGAACATTCTGTGCTACCTTGAAGACTTGAACAACGGTGTCCCAGAGGACCACAACGACAACACCAGCGCGGCACGCCGCCTCCGCCGCCGCCGGAATTAGTTTTTATTGGGGGGGGGGGGGTTTAATCCTGTATTAGTGTATCTCGATCATATGAATATAAATTCGTAGTGTGACTGAATGAAAGATATGGTTTGAATGAACTTGCGTTTTTCTCTGAATGTACGAACTTATCAAATGATTTTCTTTAAAAACAATGTAAATGGTTTTTAAATATAAAACACTCATCGCAAACATTTTAGATAGAACACCCGTATGCAAACCGACAGCTTCCCCAGGAAGGCAAGGGAAAATGTGCCGAGCAGGATTTGTGCAGCTCTTGATCGCAAACGTTTTAGATAGAACACTCGTATGCAAAGTGATAGCTATGGTCTTCCCTAGTAAGCCAAGGGAAATTTTGCAGCGCAGGATTTGTGCATCTCTTCAACGCAAACGGTTCAGATTGAATACGGTATGCAAAGCCATACTTCAGCGCTAAGCAAAGAGAAAATGTGCCGAGCAAGATTCGTACATCCCTTCAACGCAAATGGTTGTTTTGGATGACCTGTTTGCAAGCACGTACAGATAATTTGGTAAGATTTGCATCTGTCGTATTGGGTATATTGCCATTTGTCACACTGGAAAGATTGACATTTGTAGATCTAATAACATTGCCATTTGTCAAGCTTGTAACACTGCCATTTGTCAAAATATGCAGCCAAAAATCACTATCACTATCTAATTTTTGAAACTAAAATTCAGTAATTAAGCATAGATTTCATTCATAGATTAAGCAGTCGTTCTTTATACAAATAGTTCAACTCGACAGCTGAACCGACCAAACTTTTCCCCAATTGTGGCCAACCACGTACTGAAATAGCTAGTTCAACTATATATACTAGCTAATTTTAAGTACGTTGTACAGTTCCACCACATCTATAGTCAGATGAACTGGACAAAATAGCCCCTAAATACTACTACTACGGAGGGGCTTTGTACATTTCCGGCAGCCTCTCATCTGCTGAGCGTGCTCAGTAAGAGGCATAGGAGGAGGAGCCTACCGACGAGCTGGACAACTGCAATACGATGCCTGCCGCTGCTGCACCTTCAGCGACGCTCACCTCGAATGCCCTCTGCAGCTCCAGATGACCCCTCTCAAAGCGGTGGTTCTCATCGTAGATCTCCTGATTCCTCGCCTCTGCGGCGTGTGTGTTGCGGCCACGGCGGCGGTAAGGCTCTTTGCATGCTTGATGAGGTGCTCCTCCTCCTCCCACGGGAACTCGATGTAGCGCACAAGGTCGCTGACGCACGTGCGGGCCTCCACCTCCTCCTCCCACCTTCGAGCGGCGGTGGTGGAGCGGGTGATGACCCCGGCGGTCGACGGTCGGCTGGCGGCCACAGCGGCAGACAGTGGGGTGGCGGCAATGGCGGCCGGCAACAGCTGCCGACGGGCAGCGGCGGCGGAGCGTGTGGCGGGTGTTCTGCGAACACCCAACAGGGACGCCACGTGCACTACACTACGCCGGGGACTGCGCCGCCACCGCTGTGTAGCCTCCCAGCCGGAGCTGTCCTCTGATGACGGTGGAGTGGCTGAGCAGCGATGACGGACCGATGCCATTGGCGATTGTGGAAGAAGCAGACGAGATAAGCTACAGGGAGGGAGGGGAAAATGCGACGCAGGACTCGCCGGCCATGAGGGTTTATATAGTAGGCCAGCAAGCATTGGGATTTTGGGGGATTTCACCGAGTCGGTCGGGAAGCTTGCGTGGGAATCTGCAAGGTTGCGCGGGAATGGTCTCACCGATGATTCATTGGCGCCACTTCGAGCCACCGTTTGGCCAAAAGAACGCCCCTGCGCGCTGCGCAAGCTTGCGTTGTAAGCCGTCTGCGGCAGTGGGGTGACAAAACATGCGAGAGGAGGACGAAAGGACACGTACACATATGGTTAATAAAAAAACTTTGCAATTTAATTACCTACTACCCCCCGTCCTGGTTTATAAGTCATCTATGTATTTTTGTGCCACACTTTGACTAGAGATTTAACTAGTAAAATATGAATGCATGCCGCTAAAGATTATATCGTTGGATTAGTATTTGAACATAGTTTCCAATTATATAATTTTTATAACATTCATCAACATTTTTTTGGTTAAATTTAAGGTCAAAATATGGCACAAAATATAAAGGGGACTAATAGGCCAAGACGGAGGTAGTAGCACACGACTGCTCTCTACGCAGCGTCGCAATTGCCAGCCGACTTGTAGACGACCATTCCCTGCGTGTTCAACTGCTCTATGCGTGTGGTTGCTCGCGGTTGACGTGGCCGCGGTGCACTCTGCTTGTGTGCTGCCGTGCACGCTGTGCTCTTGCATCCCTCTGGGCGCTCTGCCCTTGTCCCTCCAGGTGTGCTGCCAGTGTTTGGGCCGGCGCACGATCACGTACGTTCGTGCTGCCATTATGCATGCGGTTGTGCCGGGCGCGGCACCACGATGTAGTTACCCGCTGCAAAAACTGCCATGTGGACGCACCGAGAATCCTGGCCGCTCGGCCCCCATTTATTCCTATGGCCATTTACCTTCATCTCTCGTGCCACACGACACAATAAGCACACCCATGACGACACATACAGAGAGGTCATCCAGCGGTTCCAATGGCACTCCCCGTGGCTCCAATGGCGCTCCCAGCGGCCGACGACGACAATGGGGGGCAGTTCACCACACATCACGTAGTGGACACCAACATGAGGGGAAGGCCCTCTCGGTGGTGTAAACGAATGAGCCGGTCTCGGTGGAGAGCTCCATCCAAACTATGGAGCAGTTGCTTCCTGAGGACAAGTACCAAGTGGTCGGCTTTGACCTCGAGTACACCATCAGTCGTGTAGGGCATGGTCAGAGGTTGCTGTCGCCCAGTTGTGTGTGCGACATGACGTCCTCGTCTACCACTACCACCTGGCCAGAAGACCTTGCGAGCGTTTCTCCAGGTTTATCAACAGCTCTAACTATAGTTTGCTACGGTGGACACCACCAACGATCAAAAAGCGTTCAAGGTTTCGGGCTTGAAATGCCAGAATCTTGTCAACGTCTAGGACCACTACAAGGTTCGGGGCAGTGACAATAACAAACAGAACTCCCTGGTTGACCTTGCCTCGGCCATCATCGACCCCTACTACATGAAGATGAAGGATGAGAGCAAGAAGGACAAGAACGCCTGGTACTGTGTCTGGCATCAGAGACTGGATGAACAACACGTCAAGTACGCGGCCAAGGACGCATACACAAGCTACGAGATGTACAGGCGGATCATTGACATGAGGAAGTGTCTTCTTCCTTCCCCGGAAGAGGGATCGAGCCACAGAGCAGTGGCGGGAGCGTCACAAGAAGTAGATGACTAGACGATCGTTTCTCCTAGTTTACAATGCATGCAGTTGTTTATTAAGGTGTGTGCGAATGATCTGTATAGTCACTTATGTAATTGGATGTTTATTATATATATATATATCTGTGTGTGTGTGTTATTCTTCTGTCGACAGAGCAAATCACATGGCTCATTAGCAGCAATTGTCTGTGTTATTATTGGTCTTCGCACACATTTCTGATCATGGACCTGTTTGCCGCATATCACACACATCTTGTTCAATTGAACTGTTTCTGATATCTTGGCTGATCGCAAACAGTTCATCCGAGTGAACTATATGCCCTCCATCACACACACCATGATCTGGCTGGCCGTTTCTATTGTGTTGCCTAAAACCACACAGTTTACCCTAGTGAACTCTATGCCGTATATCGCACACACCCTCATCCGGTTGCCTATTTCTGTTGTTCTGCCTCATCGCAAACGGTTCTGCTGGATTAACCATATGCCGCGCATCGCACACGCAACTCTAATATGAACCGTACCACCATCGCAAACGTTTTGTATCTTTTTTGATGGTTTTATTACATCACTGTTTGTGATTAATGCATCTCACACAGTTTCGTCGAAGGGTTTCTGGTTGGACTATCGCGTTTGGACCAACCTGCAGTAGTGAGATGGTAAATGTCTATGACAAAGAAAACCCTGTTATTGAAGTGGGGAAGTTGTGGCCAAACATGGATGAGTTTAGGATGTGGTTCAAGACTTATGCGGTCAAGCATGAGTTTGATGCCAAGACTAAGTGGACTAATAGAAATACGTTTTATGCGATGTGCAGAGGATTTGATGAAAACACCAAGCCTTGCAAGTGGTACATATCTGCTAGACGCCCACCTGATGGAAGTACCATCTGGGTTAATCAAATTCCACATCAAAATACTTGTATTACAAGTTCACAGAGAGTACCAACCATGACATCACACATTTGGGTTGCAGAAAAGATCACTCCTATTTAGCCAAGAAATCAAGTACTACTACAAAGCAACTTTTAGTAGACTTAGAAACCAGTACCCATTAAGATGGAATATACCATAGTGTGGAAGGCAAAACAAAGGGCAATGAAGCAATTATATGGTGATTGGGAAAATACCTTTAGGATGCTTTATAACTGCAAAGCAGAGGTGGAGAAGAGGTCGTCTGGCAGTGTTGTTAAAATAGATACTGAGGTAACATAGGATTGCAAAATCATATTCTCTAATTCTTTATGGCTTTAAAGCCTTGCATCGATGGCTTCAAAGTAGGGTGCCGTCCATATGTGAGCATAGACTCTTCTTCTTGAACTGGAAAGTGGAATGGTCAATTGGCAGCATGCAATGCTCTAGATGGCCACAATTGGATGTTCCCTGTTGCTATTGGCTTGTTTCGGTCAAAGATAGAGGTTTCATGGACATGGTTCATGATGCAGTTGAAAAGATGCAGAGCACCAATGTCACCTTTGGCATTCCACACAGATGCATTAAAGAGCTAGAAATTGTAGTCAAGAATGTTTTTCCCCAGGGAGTGCTTCGGTCATATGTGGATGAATTTGATCAAGAAATTCAGCGGGGAAGAATTTGAGCACATGTGGCTAGCAGGAAGATCTTACACTACTCCGACACATTCATATCATCTTGGTAAGATAATGGCAGCATGCAGTGAGCTTGTTCCATGGATGAACACCTACCATTCTCTGTTATGGTACAGGTCGGGATTTAGCACTGCCATCAAGTGTGATTATATCGACAACAACTTGGCAGAGAGTTTTAACAACAAGGTGAAGCGGTTTATAAACTGGCCTCTGCATGACCAAATAAGGATCATGATCATGCATTTGTGGGAATTGAGAAAAAGGATTGGTGATTATCTGCAAGGGGATAAGCTTCCTGTAGTGGTATAACAGGTGGTCAACAGGAGCAGAAATGTTGCACATTTTTCTGTTGAAAAATCTACAGTGTGGGGTGTTGAAGTTAGAGATACAAAGTCTGGAAGGAGGCATGTTGTTAACACTTAAATGCATGACTGCACTTGCCTAGAGTGGCAACACACTGGGAAACCATGTGAGCATGCCATGCTTTTCTTGGCCTCCCGCCCGAATATACACACGCACTAATATTTCCATGAATAACTTGGTGGCAAGATTTAAGGCTGCGTATGGAGCTCCAATTCCAACACTTACAGATCAGTCTCAGTGGCCTGAAGTGGAAATCAAATTTTCCATGTGTCCTCCCTTAACGAAAAGAAAGGCTGGCAGGCCTAAGGAGAGTGCATTCAAGGCATCGTTTGAGTAATGTGAGAGTAGTAAGAAGGGAGACAAGATATGAAGCCTAAAAGGTCCCATAGAGGTAACAAGAATAGATGCAAGTTGTGCTAGGAACTTGGGCACCGAAAAGGATATCCAAAATGTCGTTACACTCCTGAAAGGCCAAAGTACATTCATGTTTGTGATGTTTTTTGATTTGGCTATTTTTTCAATTACTAACCAAATGACATGCTTTGTTTGCCAGGAGGAAGCGTGCAGGCCAGCCCCTAGATGCTGAGACTTTGCAAACTGAAGCTAGTCCAGTGAAGAAAACCAAGACCACTAGTGAGCTTTGTGCTGTGAAATCAAGAGAAAGCTGTCATAAGAAGAAGCGAAAACTATTGGTTTATGAGTCTCATTTTGTGTGACGTAATGCTACTTGTATTTTGACGTGTGTTGTACTTTGAAAACTATGCGCCATGTTCTAAATTTGAGCTAGATTTCAAATTTGAACGGACTTACAAATTTGAGACACATTTCAAATTTGTACTTTGATGTGTATTGATGTTCCAGTGCATTCTCAACCTTTATGCACATTAAGTGATCAATCCAAGAACTTTTGTGAAGTAAAACACATATTCATGAAAAATGAGCTCCAAAGCTAGGGTAAACATCCCTTTTTCTAAAAAGAATCAAACTTCTCCAAATGAACTAACAAAAGAACTTAACATCTATTGCGCAAATATAGGGCCCATGCGCAATATGGGATCGCTTGGACAAACTATGCCATTGTTAACCCTAAACCCTAGCTCATTCCCCTTAAAAACCATACAACCTTATCCGTGATAGCTAAGTTATGTGAAGGGAATTTCATGAAATATCCGTAGTCGTAATTTCTTATTTTTTCCTAGCAACTTAGTAACATAAAACGATGATGTGCAGAAGTTTCATATTTTTTGAATTGTTTTGAATTAGTTATGCTCAACCCTAACCTTTGAAACCCTCTCAAAACCCTGCACTATCAGGGTCGTCAGATCGCTGTTCGGAGACGGTTTGGATCGGGCGCTAGGGTTTGCCATGGTCGATCCGCGAGAGGAGACCTGATTGGCTGGAGCGGGCGTTTTTTTAGGCAAGGCTCGAGCACAACGTGAGTGGCCCACCTGGCAGCGGCATCAGGGACAATCGACAGCGGTTGCAGGCTGGACACCTTTTCTCAAATGCATTCATTCGCGAAGGCACTCGTCGGACCAATGGGCCATCGTATAAAGGCCCTAAGTCTCAGCCTGCCATGCATGCACGCTGCCACCCCGTTGCCATGCATGCGCGCGCAACCACCCAACACAGACACAGCTTCGTCGCATCAGAGCAATAAGTGCAGCCTAGGGATGCAGTGATCGACACGTCCTGTTTCAGTGTGAAAACGCGTAGGGCTCCGGTGGGCTATTATTGCCATTATCAACAGAGGCAGTACCCCGATGAACGCATTCAAATGGGCGTGTCACACAAATGAACACATTCAAACGGGCACGTTGCACCAGGGCTATTTAACCCCCCCCCCCCCGTCTACATCTCCCTCTCAACTCGATCTCACATCCTTCTGCGCCCCCTTCTTCTTCTTCTTCTCCAATAGCCAAAGAAAAAGCCAGATCATGCCCGATACAAGATGCAGTACTACGGCCCAACCTATTGTCCGCCGGCCACTGTGCCAGAGATGCAGTACCCGACCGGGGTCATCGTGGAGGACACCCTATGCGTGTGGGCCATCTCAAGGTGGAGAGGTCCGACGCAGCTGGCGAACTTCTTCCTCGCTACCGGCTACCGCTGCCTACCACGCGGCTCTTCGGTCATGTTCTGGAAGGAAGAGGTTCAGGGAAACGGAGGCCTTGTGATTGACCTCACTGCTCGCTTCACCAACCGATTCGACGCCTACTTCCTCCTCGGCAAAGTCTTCTGGTGTGGGTGTGAGTTCATCGCCTTCACCACCCACAACATCTTCACCAACTTTAACAACACCTTACCCACCACCAACGGCATGCACACTCTCCCCTACAACACCAAGGATGAGGACTGAACATGGCGGTGGAGGCATGAGATGTTTAGTGTTGCCCAATGTAGGGCTAAGGTGCAGCAGCAGGCTTACTCCTATAGCCGTGACCGGATTCATTCAACCCCTCGTCCGAGCCGGAGCTACAGTCGGCATATTGACTCGCCAACAGTTTCAAGTACTGAGCGACGTCGTCGCCAACCTCATGGCCATGACCCGGCGCGCAACGGTGCCGGTGCACATGATTTGGTGAACCAGGACAGAGCACGTCGGGAGGCTGAGCTGGCGGCTCATCAGCACGCGCCGGTTTATCCGACGGCTTCAGTCGAGGCGGGTGTAATTTCTAGAACTTTCGGTGCGCCGTGTCTAACGGCGGCTCTACGGAATGAGCGCTTGCCCAAGGATTTCAAAGGCCCTCGTAAGGTACCCAATTATACAGCAGATCAGCCTCATGAGGCTTGGGTTGAGAGTTATGAGATGGATATGGACATGATGGATGTTAGTGAGGCTGCATACGCCAAATACTTCACCATGATGCTGGAGGGGACGGCTCGTACCTGGTTGAAGGGGCTGCCGGCTAACTCCATCGGGTCATGGGCAGAGCTGAAGGCCCGGTTCATCCAGAATTTCAGAGATACATGCAAGCAGCCCATGTCAATTGTGGATTTGGCTTCTTGTGTTCAAGCTGAGGGCGAGTCAACCACCAGTTGGGTACATCGGGTCTCGACTATCATGCACTCTTCAGATAACATGAACGTCGGTTCAGCGATTCTAATGTTGGAGAAAAATTGTTGTTTTACTTCGCTCAAGCAGAAGCTTGGACGGCTCAAGCGTCATTGCAACGACATGGGTACTCTAATGGCGGCTCTTGTTAAGTATGCCGACTCTGATGGTACCAAGGACCCCAACTCTGAGGATGAAAGATCGGGAAAGGGAAAGAAGAGTAGCGGCATGAAGGGACAGCAATACAACCCTACCAATCAGGGAGGCAACGGTAAGCTCAAGGCTGATGATTCCATGGCTAACACCGGTGTGCGCACTTATAACCAGCGTCGTAAAGGACAGTCGGCTCCAAGGACAGGCTTTGACCTTGAGGCAATGTTGAATCAGCCGTGTCCGAAACACGGAACGGATCAGAAGCCGGCCACTCATTCGTGGAAAGATTGCAGCATAATGAGAAGCTTTCGGGAGTCCATCCAACGCCACCATGGCCCGAACGGCGGATCAGGGTCCGGTTCTCATGGTCCGGGTCATGGCGGCGACGGTTCAAACTCCGGGTTTTAGGGCCATGGCAATCAGGGTGGTTATAATCAGCAGAATAATCAGGGGAATCAACAGCAGCAACAGTTTGGTTATTAGAGCAACCCGAAGCAGTTGAATAGTGGGCAGTATCATGTCTTCACCACTAGTTTATGTAAGCGGGACCAGAAGCTTCATAAGAGGGCAGTGAATGCGGTTGAGCCGGCGGTGCCACGTTATTTGCGGTGGTCCGAGCTGCCTATTGTATGGAGTCATGAGGATCATTCGCCCTGGGTTGATAATCCGGGTCACTTGGCTCTGGTGGTAGCACCCCAAGTTGGGGGCTATAAGTTTACTAAGGTGCTCATGGATGGAGGCAGCAGCATTAACATCCTTTTTTATGAGACCTTCCGTCGCACGGGACTGACAGATAAGAATCTTAAGCTGTCAAACACCGTCTTCCATGGTGTAGTGCTGGGTAACTCGGCCTACCCAGTGGGTAAGATATCTTTGGAAGTTGCCTTTGGATATGAGCATGATTCCAGGGCTGGAACTTTAACCTTCGAAGTGGTCAAGATCAAGAGCCCTTATCATGCCCTGTTTGGGCGGCCGGCTTATGCTAAGTTCATGGCAAGGCCTTGCTATGTGTACTTGCATCTTAAGATGTCGGGTTATAAGGGCACCATCACAGTGCATGGGAGTCGCAAGGTGGCCTTGGAGTGCGAGGAAGGTGATGCGGCTTATGCTGAATCGGTTTGTGCAACGGAGGAGCAGAAATTTTACAAGGACAATGTTGACCCGGCAGACATGACGTCCTTGAAAAAGCCAACCACAGAGCATGATCCATCGCTAAATTTTAAGTCGGGAGATGATACTAAATTGATTGACTTCGTCCCTGGCGACTCATCTAAGCAGTTCAGCATGAGTGCTAATCTGGATCCGAAATAGGAAAGCGCGCTCATCGAGTTCATCCGTGAGAACCGGGACATCTTTGCATGGAAGCCTTCCGACATCTCGGGTGTACCGAGGGAACTCGCTGAGCACACTCTTAATATTGATCCAAAATTCAAGTCGGTCAAGCAATTTCTTCGCCGATTTAACGAGGAGAGGCGGAAGGCCATCGGTGAGGAAGTGGCCCGGCTCTTGGCAGTCGGGTTTATCGTTGAAGTTTTCCATCCTGAGTGGTTGGCTAACCCGGTGCTGGTACTCAAGAAGAATGGCACTTGGCAGATGTGTGTGGATTACACGGACTTGAACAAGGCCTGTCCGGCTGATCCGTTTTCTCTCCCCCGTATTGATCAAATCATTGATGCTACGACGGGTTGTGAGCGTTTGAGTTTTTTGGATGCTTATTCTGGTTATCATCAGATCAAGATGGCAGTTAAGGACCATGAGAAGACAACTTTCATTACTCCGTTTGGATCCTTCTGCTATGTGTCTATGCCTTTTGGGCTCAAGAGTGCCCAGGCGACTTATCAGCGGTGTGTACAGAATTGCCTTCACAATCAGATTGGGCGCAATGTTCATGCTTATGTAGATGACATTGTGGTGAAGTCAAGAGAGAAGGGGACCCTAGTTGATGATTTAAAAGAGACGTTTGACAACCTCCGGGTCTACAAAATGATGCTTAACCCGGCTAAGTGTGTCTTTGGTGTACCGGCAGGCAAGCTCTTGGGATTTCTGGTTTCCAACAGAGGGATTGAAGCTAACCCGAAGAAGATCAAGGCCATCACTTCGTTGGCTAAGCCGGCGTGTATTAATGATGTTCAGCTTCCGGCGGGTCGTATTACGGCTTTAAGCCGGTTCATAAGCCGGCTAGGTGAGAAGGCTATTCCCCTTTATCAGATGATGAAGAAGACGGATCACTTTGTTTGGAGCGATGCTGCTAACCAGGCGTTTGAGGATCTGAAGAAACAATTGGCTGAGCCGCCCGTGCTTGCTGCCCTTGTTGATAAAGAGCCTCTATTGTTATATGTGGCTGCTAATAGCCGGGCTGTCAGTTTAGCCATCATGGTGGAAAGGAAAGAGGCAGGAAAGGAGTACCCGGTTCAACGGCTGGTTTACTACATCAGTGAGGTGCTTATCGAGTCCAAACAAAGGTATCCACACTGGCAGAAGCTTGTGTATGGGGTTTTCATGGCAAGCCGGAAGCTTAAGCAATACTTTCAGGGTCATCCCATCACTGTGGTTAGTTCTGCTCCTTTAGGAGACATCATCCAAAACAGGGAAGCCACAGGCTGGGTTGCTAAATGGGCCATTGAGCTTGGTCCACACGGTTTAAAGTATGTACCACGTACGGCCATCAAATCTAAAGAACTTGTGGATTTCATCAATGATTGGACAGAATTACAGGCACCTGAGGAAAAGCCGGATAACACATATTGGACTATTCACTTTCGTGGATCCAGACAGTTGGAGGGTTCGGGGGATGGAGTTGTCTTGGCTTCCCCATGAGGTGACAAATTTTCTTATGTTCTCCGGCTAATGTTCCCCTGTACTAACAATGCAGCTGAGTATGAGGCTTTGCTCCATGGTCTTCGGATGGCTAAGGAGATGAACTTAAGCCGGGTGAGGTGCTTTGGCGATTCAGATCTGGTGGCTCAGCAAGTTTCTGGCACTTGGGATTCTAAAGATCCGCTCATGGCAGCTTATCGTCGAGAGGTTGATGCTATTGCGGGTCATTTCAAGGGTTATCAAGTTGAGCATATTGATCGCAGGAAGAACGAGGTGGCTGATACTTTAAGTCGGCTAGGGTCTCAGCGTAAGCCAGTGCCACCTAACACGTTCCTGGACATTTTATTTAACCCTTCTGTCAAAATACCTACAGAGGAAGATCTTGGTGTCCCTGACCCGGAGGCGCAATTGGTGGCGGCTCTTCACGCTATTCCTGATTGGACAGTTCCGTATTTGGCTTACATGTCCCGGGGCGAGTTGCCAGAGGATGAAATCTTGGCCAGACAGATAACCCAGTGGTCTAAGTCAATGACAATTGTCAATGGGGAGTTGCATCATTGCAATGTCACAGGGGCGTTTCAGCGTTGCGTCTCTCCTGAAGAAGGCCATGAGATTCTACGGGAGATTCATGAAGGAGACTGTGGTCATCACGCTGGTTCTAAATATCTCGTAGCCAAGGCTTTTCATCACGGTTTCTATTGGTTGACGACTCATGCTGATGCAGAGGACTTGGTCAGTAAATGTGACGGTTGTTTGAAGTTTTCACGACGAGCTCACATTCTGGCTCAGGAGTTAAGGATGATTCCCATCACTTGGCCGTTTGCGACTTGGGGGCTTGACATGGTTGGGCCTTTTAAAAGGTCCAAGGATAAGAAGACCCACCTTCTGGCGGCGGTTGACAAGTTCACTAAGTGGGTGGAGGCAGAGCCGGTCAGTAAGTGTGATGCAGCAACGGCGGTTCAATTCATGAAGAAGGTGATCTTCCGTTTTGGCTTTCCACATAGCATTATAACAGATAATGGCACTAATCTTTCCAAAGGTGCTATGAGAGAATTCTGTCAACGAGAGCATATCCGGCTTGACGTTTCATCTGTGGCTCACCTGAGGGAGTCTTGGACTAATGGGTCCTCGGGCGTCCGGCCTATTATCGATGGGCCGGACTGATGGGCTGTGAAGATATGAAGGCCGAAGACTGTACCCGTGTCTGGATAGGATTCTCCTTGGCGTGGAAGGCAAGCTTGGCGATCAACTATGAAGATTCCTTCTTATGTAACCGACTCTATGTAACCCTAGATCCCCCCGGTGTCTATATAAACCAGAGGGTGTAGTCCGGAAAGGATATACTCATTACCATAGTTATACGGGCTAGACTTCTAGGGTTTAGCCATTACGATCTCGTGGTAGATCAACTCTTGTAATACTCATATTCATCAAGATCAATCAAGCAGGAAGTAGGGTATTACCTCCATAGAGAGGGCCCGAACCTGGGTAAACATCGTGTCCCCTGTCTCCTGTTACCATTGATACGTCTCCAACGTATCTATAATTTTTGATTGCTCCATGCTATATTATCTTCTGTTTTGGACATTATTGGGCTTTATTATACAGTCTTATATTATTTTTGGGACTAACCGATTAACCGGAGGCCCAGCCCAGAATTGCTGTTTTTTGCCTATTTCAGAGTTTCGCAGAAAAAGAATATCAAACGGAGTCCAAACGGAATGAAACCTTCGGGAACGTGATTTTCGGAACGAACGTGATCCAGAGAACTTGGACCCTACGTCAAGAAAGCTACCAGGAAGCCACGAGGTAGGGGGCGCGCCTACCCCCCCGGGCGCGCCCTCCACCCTTGTAGGCCCCACGTTGCTCCAGCGACGTACTCCTTCCTCCTATATATACCTACGTACCCCCAAACTACCAGATACGGAGCCAAAAACCTAATTCCACCACCGCAACCTTCTGTACCCGTGAGATCCCATCTTGGGGCCTGTCCCAGAGCTCCGCCGGAGGGGGCATCGAGCACGGAGGGCTTCTACATCAACACCATAGCCTCTCCGATGAAGTGTGAGTAGTTTACCTCAGACCTTCGGGTCCATAGTTATTAGCTAGATGGCTTCCTCTCTCTTTTTGGATCTCAATACAATGTTGTCCCCCTCTCTCGTGGAGATCTATTCGATTTAATCTTCTTTTGCGGTGTGTTGTTGAGACCGATGAATTGTGGGTTTATGATCAAGTTTATCTATGAACAATATTTGAATCTTCTGAATTCTTTTATGTATGATTGGTTATCTTTGCAAGTCTCTTCGAATTATCAGTTTGGTTTGGCCTACTAGATTGATCTTTCTTGCAATGGGAGAAGTGCTTAGCTTTGGGTTCAATCTTGCGGTGTCCTTTCCCAGTGACAGTAGGGGCAGCAAGGCACGTATTGTATTGTTGCCATCGAGGATAACAAGATGGGGTTTGTATCATATTGCATGAGTTTATCCCTCTACATCATGTCATCTTGCTTAAAGGTTACTCTGTTCTTATGAACTTAATACTCTAGATGCATGCTGGATAGCGGTCGATGTGTGGAGTAATAGTAGTAGATGCAGGTAGGAGTCGGTCTACTTGTCTCGGACGTGATGCCTATATACATGATCATGCCTAGATATTCTCATAACTATGCTCAATTCTGTCA
Source organism: Aegilops tauschii subsp. strangulata (assembly GCF_002575655.3). Classification (NCBI taxonomy): domain Eukaryota; kingdom Viridiplantae; phylum Streptophyta; class Magnoliopsida; order Poales; family Poaceae; genus Aegilops; species Aegilops tauschii. The sequence continues at coordinate 287,670,939 of NC_053037.3, forward strand.
ATTGCTCAACAGTAATTTGTTCACCCACCGTAAATACTTATGCTCTCGAGAGAAGCCACTAGTGAAACCTATGGCCCCCGGGTCTATTCTCCATCATATTAATCTTCCAACACTTAGCTATTTCCGTTGCCTTTTATTTTGCCTTTATTTTACTTTTCATCTTTATCACAAAATACCAAAAATATTATCTTATCATATCTATAAGATCTCACTCTCGTAAGTGACCGTGTAGGGATTGACAACCCCTTATTGCGTTGGTTGCGAGGATTTATTTGTTTGTGTAGGTGCGAGGGACTCGTGTGTAGCCTCCTACTGGATTGATACCTTGGTTCTCAAAAACTGAGGGAAATACTTACGCTACTTTGCTGCATCACCCTTTCCTCTTCAAGGGAAAACCAACGCAGTGCTCAAGAGGTAGCAAGAAGGATTTCTGGCGCCGTTGCCGGGGAGGTCTACGCAAAAGTCAACATACGAAGTACCCATCACAAACCCTTATCTCCCGCATTACATTATTTGCCATTTTCCTCTCATTTTCCTCTCCCCCACTTCACCCTTGCCGTTTTATTCGCCCTCTCTTTTCCGTTCGCCTCTTTTTTGCTTGCTTCTTGTTTGCTCGTGTGTTGGATTGCTTGTTTGTCACGATGGCTCAAGATAATACCAAATTATGTGACTTTACCAATACCAACAATAATGATTTCCTTAGCACTCCGATTGCTCCTCTTACCGATACTGAATCTTGTGAAATCAATGCTGCTTTGTTGAATTTTGTCATGAAAGATCAATCCGCCGGCCTTCCTAGAGAAGATGCCGCTACTCATCTAAATAGCTTCGTTGATTTGTGTGATATGCAAAAGAAGAAAGATGTTGACAATGATATTGTTAAATTGAAGCTATTCCCTTTTTCGCTTAGAGATCGTGCTAAAGCTTGGTTTTCGTCTTTGCCTAAAAATAGTATTGATTCTTGGAATAAGTGCAAAGATGCTTTTATCTCTAAGTATTTTCCTCCCGCTAAGATTATCTCTCTTAGAAACGATATTATGAATTTTAAGCAACTTGATCATGAACATGGTGCACAAGCTTGGGAGAGGATGAAATTAATGATACGTAATTGCCCCACGCATGGTTTGAATTTGTGGATGATTATACAATTTTTTTATGCCGGATTGAATTTTGCTTCTAGAAATCTTTTAGATTCGGCCACGGGAGGCACTTTTATGGAAATCACTTTAGGAGAAGCTACTAAACTCCTAGATAATATTATGGTTAATTATTCTCAATTGCACACTGAAAGATTAAAAAAGTGCATGCGATAGAAGAAATTAATGTTTTGAGTGGAAAGATGGACAAACTTATGAAATTATTTGCTACTAAGAGTGTTTCTTCTGATCCTAATGATATGCCTTTGTCTAATTTGATATAGAATAATAATGAATCTATGGATGTGAATTTTGTTGGTAGGAATAATTTTGGTAACAACGCGTATAGGGGAAACTTTAATCCTAGGCCTTATCCTAGTAATTCCTCTAATAATTATGGTAATTCCTACAACAATTCTTATGGAAACTTTAATAAGATGCCCTCTGAATTTGAGACTAGTGTTAAGGAATTTATGAATTCGCAAAAGAATTTCAATGCTTTGCTTGAAGAAAAGTTGCTTAAAGTTGATGAATTGGCTAGGAACGTTGATAGAATTTCTCTTGATGTTGATTCCTTGAAACTTAGATCTATTCCACCTAAGCATGATATCAATGAGTCTCTCAAAGCCATGAGAATTTCCATTGATGAGTGCAAAGAAAGAACCGCTAGGATGCGTGCTAAGAAAGATTGCTTTATAAAAGCCTATTCTTCTAATTTTTATGAAAACAAAGATGAAGATCTAAAAGTTATTGATGTGTCCCATATTAAATCTTTGTTTTGCAATATGAATCTTGATAATGATGGGACTGAATATGATCCACCTTTACCTAGAAGGTGTTCCAGAAATTCGTAGTTTTTAGATCTTGATGCTAAAATTGATAAAAGTGGGATTCAAGAGATCAAAACATTAGATATTAATGAACCCACTATTTTGGATTTCAAGGAATTTAATTATGATAGCTTCTCTTTGATAGATTGTATTTCCTTGTTGCAATCCGTGCTAAATTCTCCTCATGCTTATAGTCAAAATAAAGCCTTTACCAAACATATCGTTGATGCTTTGATACAATCTTACGAAGAAAAACTTGAGTTGGAAATTTCTATCCCTAGAAAACTTTATGATGAGTGGGAACCTACTATAAAAATTAAGATTAAAGATCATGAATGCTATGCTTTGTGTGATTTGGGTGCTAGTGTTTCCACGATTCCAAAAACTTTGTGTGATTTGCTAGGTTTTCGTGATTTTGATGATTGCTCTTTAAACTTGCACCTTGTAGATTCCACTATTAAGAAACCTATGGGAAGAATTAATGATATTCTTATTGTTGCAAATAGGAACTATGTGCCCGTAGATTTTATCGTTCTTGACATAGATTGCAATCCTTCATGTCCTATTATTCTTGGTAGACCTTTCCTTAAAACGATAGGTGCAATCATTGATATGAAGGAAGGGAATATTAGATTCCAATTTCCATTAAATAAAGGCATGGAAGACTTCCCTAGGAAGAAAATAAAATTACCATATGAATCTATTATGAGAGCCACTTATGGATTGCCTACCAAAGATGGCAATACCTAGATCTATCCTTGCTATTATGCCTTGCTAGGGGCGTTAAACGATAGCGCTTGTTGGGAGGCAACCCAATTTTATTTTTAGTTTTTTGCTTTTTGCTTCTATTTAGGATTAAATATTTGTTCTAGCCTCTGGTTAGATGTGTTTTTATGTTTTAATTAGTGTTTGTGCCAAGTTAAACCTATAGGATCTTCTTGGATGATAGTTATTTGATCTTGCAGAAAATTCCAGAAACTTTCTGTTCACGAAAATAATTGCTAAAAATCACCAGAACGTGATAAAATATTGATTCCAATTGCTTCTGATCAATAAACAAATTTTCTAGGCCGTCCTATTTTTGCTGATTTTTTGGAGTTCCAGAAGTTTGCGTTAGTTACAGATTACTACAGACTGTTCTGTTTTTGACAGATTCTGTTTTTCGTGTGTTGTTTGCTTATTTTGATGAATCTATGGCTAGTAAAATAGTTTATAAACCATAGAGAAGTTTGAATAAAGTAGGTTTAACACCAATATAAATAAATAATGAGCTCATTACAGTACCTTGAAGTGGTCTTTTGTTTTCTTTCGCTAACGGAGCTCACGAGATTTTTTGCTGAGTTTTGTGTTGTGAAGTTTTCAAGTTTTGGGTGAAAGATTTGATGGATTATGGAACAAGGAGTGGCAAGAGCCTAAGCTTGGGGATTCCCATGGCACCCCCAAGATAATCTAAGGACACCTAAAAGCCAAAGCTTGGGGATGCCCCGGAAGGCATCCCCTCTTTCGTCTACTTCCATCGGTAACTTTACTTGGAGCTATATTTTTATTCACCACATGATATGTGTTTTGCTTGGAGCGTCTTGTATGATTTGAGTATTTGACTTTTAGTTTACCACAATCATGTTTTCTGTACACACCTTTTCAGAGAGACACACATGATTCGGAAATTATTAGAATACTCTATGTGCTTCACTTATATCTTTTGAGTTATATAGTTTTTGCTCTAGTACTTCACTTATATCTTTTAGAGCACGGTGGTGGATTTGTTTTATAGAAACTATTGGTCTCTCATGCTTCACTTAGATTATTTTGAGAGTCTTAAATAGCATGGTAATTTGCTTTAAAAATCCTAATATGCTAGGTATTCAAGATTAGTAAAAACTTTCTTATGAGTGCGTTGAATACTAAGAGAAGTTTGATGCTTGATGATTGTTTTGAGACATGGAGGTAGTAATATTAAAGTTGTGCTAGTTGAGTAGTTGTGAATTTGAGAAATACTTGTGTTGAAGTTTGCAAGTCCCATAGCATGCACGTATGGTAAACGTTATGTAACAAATTTGAAACATGAGGTGTTCTTTGATTGTCCTCCTTATGAGTGGCGGTCGGGGACGAGCGATGGTCTTTTCCTACCAATCTATCCCCCTAGGAGCATGCGCGTAGTGCTTGGTTTTTGATGACTTGTAGATTTTTGCAATAAGTATGTGAGTTCTTTATGACTAATGTTGAGTCCATGGATTATACGCACTCTCACCTTTCCACCATTGCTAGCCTCTTCGGTACCGTGCATTGCCCTTTCTCACATTGAGAGTTGGTGCAAACTTCGCCGGTGTATCCAAACCCCGTCATATGATACGCTCTTTCACACATAAACCTCCTTATATCTTCCTCAAAATAGCCACCATACCTACCTATTATGGCATTTCGATAGCCATTCCGAGATATATTGCCATGCAACTTTCCACCATTCCGTTTATCATGACACGTTCATCATTGTCATATTGCTTTGCATGATCATGTAGTTGACATAGTATTTGTGGCAAAGCCACCGTTCATAATTCTTTCATACATGTCACTCTTGGTTCATTGCATATCCCGGTACACCGCCGGAGGCATTCATATAGAGTCATACTTTGTTCTAGTATCGAGTTGTAATCATTGAGTTGTAAATACATAGAAGTGTGATGATCATCATTTTCTAGAGCACTGTCCCATGTGAGGAATAAAAAAGAGAGAGAAAAAGGCCATAAAAAAGAGAAGGCCCAAAAAAAATGAGAGAAAAAGAGAGAAGGGACAATGTTACTATCCTTTTACCACACTTGTGCTTCAAAGTAGCACCATGATCTTCATAATAGAGAGTCTCTTGTTTTGTCACTTTCATATACTAGTGGGAATTTTTCATTATAGAACTTGGATTGTATATTCCAACAATGGGCCTCCTCAAGTGCCCTAGGTCTTCGTGAGCAAGCAAGTTGGATGCACACCCACTTAGTTTCTTTTTTTGAGCTTTCATATATTTATAGCTCTAGTGCATCCGTTGCATATCCCTACTCCTTGCATTAACATCAATCGATGGGCATCTCCATAGCTCATTGATTAGCCTCGTTGATGTGAGACTTTCTCCTTTTTTGTCTTCTCCACATAACCCCCATCATCATATTCTATTCCGCCCATAGTGCTATATCCATGGCTCACACTCATGTATTGCGTGAAGGTTGAAAAAGTTTGAGATTACTAAAGTATGAAACAATTGCTTGGCTTGTCATCGGGGTTGTGCATGATGAGAGCATTCTTGTGTGACGAAAATGGAGCATGACTAAACTATATGATTTTGTAGGGATGAACTTTCTTTGGCCATGCTATTTTGAGAGGACATAATTGCTTAGTTAGTATGCTTGAAGTATTATTATTTTTATGTCAATATTGAACTTTTATCTTGAATCTTTCGGATCTGAATATTCATACCACAATTAAGAAGAATTACATTGAAATTATGCCAAGTAGCATTCCACATCAAAAATTGTTGTTTTTATCATTAACCTACTCGAGGACGAGCAGGAATTAAGCTTGGGGATGCTTGATACGTCTTCAACGTATCTATAATTTTTGATTGCTCCATGCTATATTATCTTCTGTTTTGGACATTATTGGGCTTTATTATACACTTTTATATTATTTTTGGGACTAACCTATTAACCAGAGGCCCAGCCCATAATTGCTGTTTTTTGCCTATTTTAGAGTTCCGCAGAAAAAGAATATCAAACGGAGTCCAAACGGAATGAAACCTTCGGGAACGTGATTTTTGGAACGAACGTGATCCAGAGGACTTGAACCCTACGTCAAGAAAGCTACCAGGAAGCCACGAGGTAGGGGGCGCGCCTACCCCCTGGGCGCGCCCTCCACCCTCGTGGGCCCCACGTTGCTCCACCGACGTACTCCTTCCTCCTATATATACCTACGTACCCCCAAACTACCAGATACGGAGCCAAAAACCTAATTCCACCACCGCAACCTTCTGTACCCGTGAGATCCCATCTTGGGGCCTGTCCTGGAGCTCCGCCGGAGGGGGCATCGATCACGGAGGGCTTCTACATCAACACCATAGCCTCTCGATGAAGTGTGAGTAGTTTACCTCAGACCTTCGGGTCCATAGTTATTAGCTAGATGGCTTCCTCTCTCTTTTTGGATCTCAATACAATGTTCTCCCCCTCTCTCGTGGAGATCTATTCGATGTAATATTCTTTTGCGGTGTGTTTGTTGAGACCGATGAATTATGGGTTTATGATCAAGTTTATCTATGAACAATATTTGAATCTTCTGAATTCTTTTATGTATGATTGGTTATCTTTGCAAGTCTCTTCGAATTATCAGTTTGGTTTGGCCTACTAGATTGATCTTTCTTGCAATGGGAGAAGTGCTTAGCTTTGGGTCCAATCTTGCGGTGTCCTTTCCCAGTGACAGTAGGGGCAGCAAGGCACGTATTGTATTGTTGCCATCGAGGATAACAATATGGGGTTTGTATCATATTGCATGAGTTTATCCCTCTACATCATGTCATCTTGCTTAAAGCGTTACTCTGTTCTTATGAACTTAATACTCTAGATGCATGCTGGATAGCGGTCGATGTGTGGAGTAATAGTAGTAGATGCAGGCAGGAGTCGGTCTACTTGTCTCGGACGTGATGCCTATATACATGATCATGCCTAGATATTCTCATAACTATGCTCAATTCTGTCAATTGCTCAACAGTAATTTGTTCACCCACCGTAAATACTTATGCTCTCGAGAGAAGCCACTAGTGAAACCTATGGCCCCCGGGTCTATTCTCCATCATATTAATCTTCCAACACTTAGCTATTTCCGTTTCCTTTTATTTTGCTTTTATTTTACTTTTCATCTTTATCACAAAAATACCTAAAATATTATCTTATCATATCTATCAGATCTCACTCTCGTAAGTGACCGTGTAGGGATTGACAACCCCTTATCGCGTTGGTTGCGAGGATTTATTTGTTTATGTAGGTGCGAGGGACTCGTGTGTAGCCTTCTACTAGATTGATACCTTGGTTCTCAAAAACTGAGGGAAATACTTACGCTACTTTGCTGCATCACCCTTTCCTCTTCAAGGGAAAACCAACGCAGTGCTCAAGAGGTAGCACCATCAACCTTAGATGCACAGTTTGGGACCCCCTACCCGAGATCCGCCGGTTTTGACACCGACATTGGTGCTTTCATTGAGAGTCCCACTGTGCCATCGACGAAAGGTTCGATGGCCCCTTCGATCGTCTATAGTGACGCTGTCCAAGGAGAAACCTTCCTCCCCGGACAGATTTTCGTATTTGGCGGCTTCGTACTGCGGGCCAACTCGCTTGGCCATCTGGAGCAGATCGATAGCTACGCCCCTAGCCACCAGGTCGGATTTGGAAGCTTGAACTATGTCGCGGATATCTGTGGAGACTTGATCTTCAATGGATTTGAGACCGCGGCGATCGCTCCCCCTCGCTCCGATGAACATGACTTAAATCTGTCATTGGACCAGATTCAGGAGATGGTTCCGGTAACTGCTACAGCCTTAGATCTGGAGCAGATTGCACCATCCGAAGCCACAGAGTCCGCGGCATTGGAGCCGCACACAGACTCAACACCAGGGAATATCTGCGTCAACGGAATTCCGGACTCATTTCCGGCTATAAATTCCGAACCGCATACGCCTGTAAACACCGAGCTGGATCGGTCATCGATCTTCGAGTTCAGTGCCGCAGACGTCTTCCAACACTCACCATTGGGTGATGTGCTAAATTCATTAAAAAACCTGTCCTTGGCAGGAGACTCATAGCCGAACTATGTCCGGTTCGAACTAGATGCTGATGATGGGGAATTTCGCTTCCCACCCGCCACCCACTTCATAGCCACTGTCGAGGACTTAACCGACGAGCTTGATTATGGCTCCGAAGACATCGACGGTATGGACGACGATGCTGACAAGGAGCAAGGCCAAGACCCGCCATTCACTGGACGTTGGACGGCCACCTCTTCGTACAATGTGTACATGGTTGACACACCTAAAAAAGTTAGCGACGATGACAAAGAAGATCCAGTCGCGAATAAAACTTCTGAGACACAGTCCAAGCGCCAGCGCCCTAAATGCCGCTCTAAGCCACGCCGCTCAAAATATGGCAACACTAGCATCGGAGAAAATAGTACTCCGGACGACGCCGAAAACAATGAACACCCTGTTGGAGTAGCATCCGAACAGAAAGAACAAGGCAACGAGCAAGTTAACCCTGATAAACAGGCCATGCCCAGTGACCCAGATGACGATAGTTATCGTCCACTCTCCGAGGATGAGGAGAGCCTCGGCAGCAAGGATTTCATCGTGCCTGAGGCACCCCTCGAGCAGGAGCGCTTCAAGCGCCAGCTAATAGCTACTGCAAAAAGCCTGAAGAAAAAGCAGCAACAGCTTCAAGCCGATCAAGACCTACTCATTGGCAGATGGACTGATGTCCTGGCAGCCAAAGAATACGGCCTCAAGCGCCCAGCCAAGACTTACCCGAAGCACAGACTGCTACCTCAGTTTGACGAGGAGGCACCGGAGCCCATACCTCCCTCGCGCAATGCGGGACGACCACCACATGGTCGGGATAGTGCGGCGGACCGACCACCACACGGTCGGGATAAAACGGCAATTCAGGCCGAACAACAGCCCGCCCCACCGCCTCGTAAAAACAGAGACAAAACAGCTCGGGACCATACATATGACCTTCGGCAGGACCTGGATAGTAGAGCAGGACACACCAGATCAATATGCGGATCGCGAGGACGCTTCTCGACTCGGGATGACGGCTACCTATTCGGACGTGAAAAACCTAGTCACGCCCGGGCCGATAACCGCAGACGGACTCCATCGGAGGTGCGCCGCGACGCGGCCCGATATAGAGGCGCCGCACACCCTCTCTGCTTCACAGATGAAGTACTGGATCACGAATTCCCCGAGGGGTTCAAGCCCGTCAATATTGAATCATACGACGGAACAACCGATCCCGCAGTGTGGATCGAAGATTTTATTCTCCACATCCATATGGCCCGAGGAGACGACCTCCACGCCATCAAATACCTCCCACTAAAATTAAAAGGGCCAGCTAGACACTGGCTAAATAGCCTGCCTGAAAATTCCATCGGCAGCTGGGAGGACTTGGAAGAAGCTTTTCTTGACAACTTCCAAGGTACTTATATCTGGCCACCAGATACCGATAACTTAAGTCATATAGTCCAACAACCCGGAGAATCAGCCAGAAAATTCTGGACTAGGTTCCTAACCAAAAAGAACCAGATCGTTGACTGTCCGGATGCCGAAGCCCTAGCAGCCTTCAAACACAGCATCCGTGACGAATGGCTCGCCCGCCACCTCAGCCAAGAAAAGCCGAAATCCATGGCAGCCCTCACAACACTCATGACCCGCTTTTGCGCGGGTGAGGACAACTGGCTGGCTTGTAGAAAAAACACAGCCAGCGAGGCATGCCCCTCCGAGGCCAAGAACAACACCGGCAAGCTCCGGCGCAATAGGAACAAATGCCGAAGCAATGGCGGTAACACCGATGACACCACAGTTAACGCCGGATTCAGCGGCTCCAAGTCCGGCCAACGAAAGAAGCCCTACAAAAGGAACAGTGAGGGACCATCCAGCCTGGACCGCATACTCGATCGTCCGTGCCAGATACATGGCACCCGAGACAAACAAGCCAATCGCACCAACAGAGATTGTTGGGTTTTCAAACAAGCTGGCAAGTTAAATGCCGAGAACAAAGAAAAGGGATCACAAAGTGAGGACGAGGACGAAGAGCCACGGCAGCCGAACACTGGGGGGCAGAAGAAATTTCCCCCTCAAGTCAAAATGGTGAACATGATATACGCTACACACATCCCCAAAAGGGAGCGCAAGCGAGCACTCAGGGATGTCTATGCGGTAGAGCCAGTCGCCCCAAAATTCAATCCGTGGTCGTCATTCCCGATCACCTTCGATAGTCGAGATCATCCAACTAGTATCCGCCATGGCGGTTCGGCCGCACTGGTCCTCGACCCAATCATCGACGGATTTCACCTAACACGAGTCCTAATGGACGGTGGTAGCAGCCTCAATCTGCTCTATCAGGATACAGTGCGGAAGATGGGCATTAATCCCTCACGAATCAAACCCACAAAGACTACCTTTAATGGAGTCATACCAGACGTAGAGGCCCGTTGTACGGGCTCAATCACGCTGGAGGTGATCTTCGGCTCTCCGGACAACTTCCGAAGCGAAGAGTTAATCTTCGATATCGTCCCCTTCCGCAGCAGCTACCATGCACTGCTAGGACGAACCGCGTTTGCTAGATTCAACGCAGTGCCACACTATGCTTATCTCAAGCTTAAGATGCCCGGTCCACGCGGCGTCATAACAGTCAATGGCAACACTGAACGCTCCCTCCGAACAGAGGAGCACACAGCCGCCCTAGCAGCAGAGGTACAGAGCGGCCTTCTCAAGCAGAACCGTAATCCGGCTGCCGAGCCCCTGGACATCACTAAGAGAGTCCGGACCACACTGCAACAGGACGGTTCGACTCTTCAAGAGCTCGATTAGCAATTCGGCCTCCGTCCCAGTCCCGATGAGGTAACGGCATCCGGACCACGCGTACATAATTACACACTCAAAATCCCATGGGCATCGACGGAGGCACAACTAGCTTGTAGTTCAGCTACACCGATCCCGGACTCACTGGCATCTTTACTATTCCTTTTTGTTCTTTCTTCCTTCTTTTTTCTTTCAGGTATCTTTTATACAGGCCTCCTTCGATGGCCTGATTACCGGTCCTGTCAAAGGACAAGTACACCAGATTGGCACAGGGCACAAGCATACAGGGGAAGCTCTAGAGGACAACCTAACGATCACTCTACCTGTTTTCAGTACCCGAATGCAGCTCTCCTTTGGTTATGGCATGTTAAATAGCCGGTTGCTTATCACACTATTTGTATAAATGCGCTTTGACGCATTAACCCAACTATAATGGAAACCGTTCACGGCCCAAGTCAAGGGGCCCCAGATACTACCTCTGCTCTCTTTCTGTTTTCCTTTGCCATCAATTACTTATATTTTCACACCCGTGCACTTTGGTACGTTTCATATTCGCCAGGGGCTTCCCATCGCCCCATAACATGGCAACAAAGTCCGAACACTCCTTAAAGATAAGTTCGGAACCCCGAATTTAGCATTATATGCATTGGCTCCGAATCATGTCTTTGGTCAATAGTTGGGTTGCCCGGCTCCTCTGCTTGCTACCCTACGTTCCGCTACATCGGCTAGGGTAGTAAAGGGAGAACTACTACGATTGTGCCCTGGCCTAGATGTAACACCCCGAGAATCATGCTACAGTAACTCTCTGTGATTAAGCTAATCATGTTGCTAAACAGGGCTTGATCACATTGGAATCACATTTCTTTTCAAACCCCTAATTCAAACTTCAATTAAATTTAAAGTGGAAAATAAAAGTTTTCAAAAATTTAAACAAAAATGTTCGGGCCATGCCAAATATTACAAGGGTAATTATACTAAAGAAAACATATTTTTATAAAATGCCTAAATAAATTAAATTGAAATAAAACAGAAAAGAAAATAAATAAATAAAAAGAAAATACAAAAGAAAACAGAACAAACAAAGAAAAAAAAGGAGAAGGAGAAGCCCCCCCACTGGACCCTGGCCCAACTGGGCCGACCCCAGGCCCAGCCGGCCTAGCCCACCTCCCCGGGTCGCCCTCCCCTTCCCTGTTCCCCCGACCGGGGTCGGAACAGGGGCAGGTCCCCGCCGCACCACCTCGCCGGCGACGGGGGAGGATAAGGCCGCCCCGACGCCTCGGCCTCCGCCCATCCCTCCCACTTGCCCCTCTCGGCCTCTGCGCCTCTCCCTCCCCCCCCAGATCCACGCCGCTCCCTCCTTCCCCACCGCCCGAGCGCGGTCGCCGACGTGGCGCCGTCGTTTCCGCGGCCACCGAGCCCCGTTCTCCTCCCCGACGTGTCCACGAGCTCCGCCGCGTCGAGCCCGTCCTCCCCGACCACCTGCTCGAGCCGGGACCCCCTACATCACCCCCCAACGCCGTCGCCTTCTTCCTCGGGTCACCGCCGTCTTCTTCGACTCCGGCGACTGCTGCTGCTACTAAGCCTCTCACCGGCCTCCGTGTGCCGCGCGGTGAGCTCCTCTACCTCCTCCCCCTCTCCATTAGCTCGCTAGCTTGCCGTAGCCACCGCGCCGCGTTAGGCCGCACCCTCCGCCGCCTGGCCTCGTCGCCGGCGTGGCCACGGCGACCTTTTGGTCCCGTTCGTGCCTCCGTTGCCTTGGCCGCATCGAGTAGGCCTCGCCCCGCTCTTCGGTTTGCCCCGGTTCGCACCGTAGCCCCGCCTCTGCCGCACGCCCGAACCACCCCGCCGCCGCGAGCTCCTGGCGCTCCGCTCCGATCTCCCCAGCACCCCGCACCGCCACCGTTCGACGCGCGGCGTCGAGCCGCGTCGAACGCAAGCAACCGCGGCCCCTGAGACCCCCTGTGCGCTAAACCCGAGCCGAGCCCGCCGCGCGCCGCCGCGATTTGGCTCGCCGGAGCTGTTCCGGCGCCGTCCGCCGATGTGGTTAAGTGCCCCCCTGGGTCGCTGCCAGTGGGTCCTGGTGGCCCAGTTGACTGGGTTGACCCCAGTCAACTGCTGACTGGGCAGGCCCCAGCCACTGACATGCGGGCCCCGCCGCAGAATTAACAAAAAAAATGTTTTTATAAATAAAACTAATTAATTAATCTAATTAGGCACTGACAGGTGGGGCCTACCTGCTAATAACCTTGTTTAAGTTAATTATAAAACTCTGTTAGTGCCCTGTCAATGACATGTGGGTCCCACTGGACCCACCTGTCTGGTTTGACTGGTCAGCCGACCTGTTGACCTGCTGACGTCAGCATTACCTCATGCTGACGTCATAATTCATTTTTGCTAAATTCAAATAATTCCAGAAATTCGAATAATCTTTGAAAATTCATATCTTTTAAACCGTAACTCGGATGAAAATGTTTTCTACATGAAAGTTGCTCAGAACGACGAGACGAATCCGAATACGCAGTCCGTTCGTCCACCACACCTCCCTAACCTATCGAACTAGCAACTTTCCCCCTCCGGTCCGTCTGTCCGAAAACGCGAAACATCGGGAATACTTCCCGGATGTCCCCCCCCTTCGCCGGTACCACCTACTGTCGCGTTAGGACACACCTAGCACCGCTCATTGTCATGACACGCATCGTCATGCTTATGTTTGCATTGTATTTACTGTTTCTTCCCCCCTCTTCTCTCCGGTAGACTACGAGACCGACACTGCTGCTGCCCAGTTCGACTACGGAGTCGACGATCCCTCCTACTTGCCAGAGCAACCAGGCAAGCCCCCCCCCTTGATCACCAGATATCGCCTATTCTTCTCTATACTGCTTGCATTAGAGTAGTGTAGCATGTTACTGCTTTCCGATATCCTATCCTGATGCATAGCCTATCCTTGCTACTACTGTTGTTACCTTTACCTGCAATCCTACATGCTTAGTATAGGATGCTAGTTTTCCATCAGTGGCCCTACATTCTTGTCCGCCTGCTGTGCTATACTATCGGGCCGTGATCACCTGGGCGGTGATCACGGGTATATACTTATATACTGTATACATGACACATGTGATGACTAAAGTCGGGTCGGCTCATAGGAGTACCCGCAAGTGGATCTTTGTGGCGGAGCGACAGGGCAGGTTGAGACGGCCTAGGTGAGAGGTGGGCCTGGCCCTGGTCGGCGTTCGCGGTTACTTAACACGCTTAACGAGATCCTGGTATTTGATCTGAGTCTGGCCATTTGGTCTATACGCACTAACCATCTACGCGGGAGTAGTTATGGGTATCCCGGCGTCGTGGTATCAGCCGAAGCCTTTGTGACGTCAGCGACTGAGTGGCGCGCGCCGTGTTGGACCGCTTTGACGTAACCGCCGTGATCGTGTGGGTTGCTAGGTCTGCTCGCGGTCGCGTTCGCAACGTGCAGGTGTGCATAGGGCGATGGGCCCAGACCCCTGCGCGCTTAGGATTAGACCGGCGTGCTGACCGCTCTGTTGTGCTTAGGTGGGGCTGCGACGCGTTGATCTTACGAGGCCGGGCATGACCCAGAAAAGTGTGTCCGGCCAAATGGGATCGAGCGTGTTGGGTTATGTGGTGCACCCCTGCAGGGAAGTTTATCTATTCGAATAGCCGTGTCCCTCGGTAAAAGGACGACCCGGAGTTGTACCTTGACCTTATGACAACTAGAACTGGATACTGAATAAAACACACCCTTCCAAGTGCCAGATACAACCCGGTGATCGCTCTCTAACAGGGCGACGAGGAGGGGATCGCCGGGTAGGATTATGCTATGCGATGCTACTTGGAGGAATTCAATCTACTCTCTTCTACATGCTGCAAGATGGAGATGACCAGAAGCGTAGTCTTCGACAGGACTAGCTATCCCCCTCCTATTCTGGCATTCTGCAGTTCAGTCCACTGATATGCCCCTTTACACATATACCCATGCATATGTAGTATAGCTCCTTGCTTGCGAGTACTTTGGATGAGTACTCACGGTTGCTTCTCTCCCTCTTTTCCCCCTTTCCTTTCTACCTGGTTGTCGCAACCAGATGTTGGGGTCCAGGAGCCAGACGCCACCGTCAACGACGACTCCTACGACACTGGAGGTGCCTACTACTACGTGCAGGCCGCTGACGACGACCAGGAGTAGTTAGGAGGATCCCAGGCAGGAGGCCTGCGCCTCGTTCGATCTGTATCCCAGTTTGTGCTAGCCTTCTTAAGGCAAACTTGTTTAACTTATGTCTGTACTCAGATATTGTTGCTTCCGCTGACTCGTCTGTGATCGAGCACTTGTATTCGAGCCCTCGAGGCCCATGGCTTGTATTATGATGCTTGTATGACTTATTTATGTTTTAGAGTTGTGTTGTGATATCTTCCCGTGAGTCCCTGATCTTGATCGTACACATTTGCGTGCATGATTAGTGTACGGTCAAATCGGGGGTGTCACACTAGACCAGATGAGCACCTCAGTAGAGAAAGCCAAAACTGACTGTCATGATGCGGCGAGAGCCGGTCAGCTGTTCGGAGGTCTCAAATCATTGGAGATTTTTTCCGCATTCCGCGAAGGATCGGTACTTCCCGATCTGCGCCTATGTTTTATTATAAAACTCCTATGGCCAAGTGAGGGCGTTTAAGCCGCATAGTCTGATTGCCTGGTTCATTGCGCTAAACAACTCCTTCAAGGACCATATAATTGGATCAAGATTGTTTAGATTCCATCCCGAACACCTCCGTACTACCTACATGAGGGCAGAAGCCGACGACTGGTCAACCCTCAGATTTCATACAACACGGCCGCACATGAGGAAACAATAAAACATAACAAACATTATATTACAAACCGGATTTGTTTTCGTCATACAAGGCAAAGAGAAAAAACAATGCATTCATTCAAAAATAATGTCCTGCCCGCACTACGCTGCTGCAAGTCGAGATCCTTCCAGGACATCCGCAAAATATCGTCGGGTGTGCGGTGCTCCGTGCCCTCCGGCGGCCCACTGGCCACCTCGACGGCGTCCATCTTCGCCCACCACATCTTGCAACGGAGCGAAGGCCATGCGGGCACCTTCGATGCAGACTGATCGCTTGACGACGTCTAGCTGCGGACAAGCCTCCATCACCCGCTTCACGAGGCCAAAATAACTGCTAGGTATAGCTTCGGCTGGCCACAGCCGGATTATTAAATCCTTCATGGCCAGTTCGGCCACCCTGTGCAGCTCGACCAACTGTTTCAGTTGATCGGCAAAGGGCACCGGATGTTCTGGCACAGCATACTGCGCCCAGAACAGCTTCTCCGTGGAATTCCCTTCTCTGGCTCGGAAGAACTCCGCAGCATCGGACACGCTGTGTGGCAGATCCGCAAAAGCCCCTGGGCAACTCCGAATCCGGGTTAGTAAAAGGTACTTCCTCTCGGCATACTTGCTTTGCATGTTAAAAGCCTTACCCGCTGTGATCTTCTTGGCCTCTTGGATCTCCTGGAGAGCGCCCCGGGCCTCATTTTGTGCGGCCTCCGCGCTCTGGCGAGCCTTGGTAAGTTCGGCCTCTCGAACCGACGCTTCGCACTCCAAAGCCTCACACTTCTTCACCGCATCCTGGAGCTCCTGCTGGATCTCGCCGACCCGGGCCTTGAGCTTCTTACGGGCGGCTTGCTGCTGGACAGCCTTCCCCTCGGCTTCAGTCAGGGAATTTTTCAGGGTCTCGACCTCGGTCGCCACCCCTACACATATTATGACACTCCGGTCAATACTCACCGCTTACTCTTTCTGAATATACAGCAAGTCGTTACTCACCTTGCTTCTTGTGGAGCTGAATCTTCACCTCACCGAGCTCGTTCTCGGTCCGCTCCAACCTCTGCTTCAGTTCAGAGACTTCGGCAGCATGCGAGGTCGCAGCCAACAACGACGCCTGTTTAATCACAAAATTAGTCTCCTACAAAGGGTTGATCCTCTGTCCGGCCTTTCTTTCCGAACACCGGACAGTGTCTCAGGGGCTACTGTCAGCAAGGGGTGTTCTCTTTCTACGTGACTTACCTTGAAACCTGTCAACAGGTTGTTGCAGGCCTCGTTTAGTCCGCTCTTGACGGACTGAACCTTCTCGATCACCGTACCCATAAGGATACGGTGCTCATCCACAATGGAGGCGCCTCGTAGTGCCTCCATCAGGTTATCCAGTGCCCTTGGTTGGACAAGGGCCATCGGTGGAATTGGCGCACCCCCCTCCTTTGAAGGAAAGCGTGCGCCGGATTCCGGGGCCGTATCCGTCCCCGAAACCGTATTCGGCTGAGGGCCGAACTGAATACGTCCCTCTTCGCCATTCTCCATAGGGATCTGCTCCCCCATGTGTCCGGCAGCGGAGGTCTCGCCTTGCGGCGCCTCCTGGACAGCGTCCTGGGCCCCTCCCCGGCTCGGAGCGGTCCTCCGGGACAACACTTCGGTGTCGTCCTTGGCCTCAGGGGAATAAGCAGGCGGCGGCGACATACTGTCTATTTCCGCTGGATCCAACGAACCTCCAGATGAGGATCGTTGGATGCTGCCGCGGGCCGGACTGCAACGGCACAATTAACCACGTCAAAACAATAAAAAGGAGAGGCCGGGTACACTTATGTACGAGAGTCATAGTACTTATGATGCGGCCCGAGGCTTAGTGCGGAGGCGTCGCTCCGGACTGCTGTCAACGTCCCACGCGGTGTTGACCGCAGGGGCGCCCTTCCCCTTCTTGGGCGTTCCCACCTCCAGATTCGTGGAGGCCCCCCTCTTGTTCTCCTTAGGAGGAGGGTTCTTCTCCACCTCCTCCTCCTATTCCTCGTCGTCGTCCTCAGGGACGGAGGAATGGGCTTCCTCGTCTTCGGACGTCACGTCCGAAGTGCCCTTGCGATGGGGGCCACTTTTGGCCCCCTTGGCCTTCTTCTTGGCCTTCTTCTCCGGTGCCTTATATGGCGCTGGCACCAGCATCTTGGCCAGACGTGGGATGACCGGTTCTTCAGGCAACGGAGCCGGACACTGGATCCGCTTCTCCCTCTCCATCCAATCCTGAAAAAGCAATGATAAACTCAGACATCATCCTCGAAATAATTAAGTTGGGGATACGTCAAAAATAACATACCTCGCTGGCGAGGTGTTTACAATCGTGCCCATGGTCTGAATCTGTGGCCGGCGGTTTCTCGTTGCCCTTAAAGAGCAACTTCCAGGCACCTTCGTGAGTGGTTTCGAAGAGCCTCTCCAGGGTTTGGTGCTTCTTCGGATTAAACTCCCACAGAGGGCGACTTCGGTGCTGGCACGGGAGGATCCGGCGAACTAGCATCACCTGGATTACATCGACAAGCTTGACGTTCTTGGCTATCATACTCTGAACGCGCGTCTGCAGCGCTATCAGCTCATCGGGCGAACACCAGTTCGGACTCTTCTCAACCCAGGAGGTGAGTCGCATGGGAGCACCGGAGCGGAATTCGGCAGCTGCGGCCCAGGTGGTGCCGTGGGGTTCTGTGATGTAGAACCATTGTCTTTGCCACTCCTTTACTGTCTCCACGAAAGTGCCTTTCGGCCAGGAGACGTTGGACAGCTTACTCACCATGGCTACCCCGCACTCCGCGTGCTGGCCATCCACCACCTTCGGCTTCACGTTGAAGACTTTGAGCCATAGCCCGAAGTGGGGTTGGATGCGGAGGAAGGCCTCACACACGACGATAAACGCCGAGATGTTGAGGAAGGAGTTCGGGGACAGATCATGGAAATCTATCCCGTAATAATACATCAGCCCACGGACGAAAGGGTGGAGTGGGAACCCTAGTCCGCGGAAGAAATGAGGAATGAATACCACCCTCTCATTGGGCTTCGGCGTGGGGACGACTTGTCCATCAGCCGGCAGATGATGGGCGATTTCCTTCGCCAAGTATCCGGCCGCCCGAAGCTCAGTAATGTCCTCCTTGATGGAGGAGACCATCCACTTGCCCTGACCTCCGGATCCGGACATGGTTGGGTGCTAGCTCGAGTGGAAAGGAGATAAGAACTTGCGCTGGAGCTCGAGATTGGGAGGGCGGAGATAGAGAGAAGGCGTGGGAGAGGAAGAGGGAATCCTTATCCCCTTATAAAGGCAGTGAATATTGAACGCCTCCCCACTCGCCTTAGAATTCGCCTATTCCCAAGGGCTGTATAAACGGCACGGTTGGGTTACCCATGCCCGCATTAATGAAAATCCCGTGATAAGGGAACACGATCTCTGCTTTGACAAGACGTGCCAATGGCAACCGCGTCTCGGGACGTGGGGCGGCAGACACAGAAACGGTTCGGAATTATGACCGGTCGGACGTGATGTCATGCTGCAAAAAATTTGTCAGCGGATTGGATTCGTGTAAAAATATATTTTCTCTGTGGTTGTGTATGGAGTATGTGACAGGTCCGGATACTATCATTGCGTCTGAAGACTATCTTGAAGTTCGGAAAGAAGGGAACCCGCCTTGCAATGCCGAAGATAATCTGCGCGCCGGACTCCTCGTCATTGAAGCCAGGTTCAGGGGATACTGAGGGAGTCCTGGACTAAGGGGTCCTCGGGCGCCCGGCCTATTATCGATGGGCCGGACTGATGGGCTATGAAGATATGAAGGACGAAGACTGTACCCGTGTCCGGATAGGATTCTCCTTGGCGTGGAAGGCAAGCTTGGCGATCAACTATGAAGATTCCTTCTTATGTAACCGACTCTATGTAACCATAGATCCCCCCGGTGTCTATATAAACCGGAGGGTGTAGTCCGAAAAGGATATACTCATTACCATAGTCATACGGGCTAGACTTCTAGGGTTTAGCCATTACGATCTCGTGGTAGATCAACTCTTGTAATACTCATATTCATCAAGATCAATCAAGCAGGAAGTAGGGTAATACCTCCATAGAGAGGGCCCGAACCTGGGTAAACATCGTGTCCCCTGTCTCATGTTATCATCAACCTTAGAAGCACAGTTCGGGACCCCCTACCCGAGATCTGCCGGTTTTGACACCGACATCACCCTCAGTCCAACGGTCAGGCAGAGCGAGCAAATCAAGAGATTTTGCGAGGTATCAAGCCCCGGCTTATGGTCCCTTTGCAAAGGACGCCAGGCTGTTGGGTGGAGGAGTTGCCTTCGTTGTTATGGAGCATCAACACGACCCCTAATAGATCTACGGGTTATACCCCCTTTTTCATGGTTTATGGAGCAGAGGCAGTTCTCCCTAGTGACATCCGTCATGATTCACCCCGGGTGGCGGCTTACGTGGAAGCGGATAATGAAAAGGCACGTCAAGATGCACTTGACTTGTTGGATGAGGAGCGTGATCTCGCGGTGGCTCGTTCGGCGGTTTATCAGCAAGACCTACGTCGTTACCAAAGCTGCCGGGTCAAAACAAGAACCTTTCAGGAAGGCGACTTAGTACTCCGGCTCATCTAGGATCAAACAGACATGCATAAACTTTCGCCACCTTGGGAAGGACCTTTTGTGGTCAGCAAGAATCTGCATAGCGGGTCATATTATCTTATCGACGTTCGAGAACACAAGGATTCACGTAAGTCGGAGGAGGTGACCCATCGGTCGTGGAATATTGCTCATCTTCGGCCCTACTATACTTGATCCACCGGCTCTCATGATGTACATACTTTGATGATGTATATATTATAAGCAGTATAATAAAGCCGGCATCCCTGATAATTCAGGGCCTCTGCTGTTTCACTTCCTCAAAGCTGAGTCTTTATCATCATATTACGTATTCATTTAAGAAGCTTGATGCCCAACTTCAGGGGCCAAAGAGGGTTGGATGCATGGCACAACTCAAACATAGGTCCCTGACGAGTATGGCTTATTTTAATATGGTCACTTGGGGGCTTCCTGCTCATCGAGCATAGCTGTCGGTACCCTCTTGATCGGCGCAATGCCAAAAATTATATGGTCACTTGGGGGCTTCCTGTTCAAACATAGGTGTATTCACCAAAGAGAACATAGCTGACGGTACCCTCTTGATCGGCTCAACGCCACACTTGTTACTTGTTAATATGTCATTTGGGGGCTTCCTATTCAAACATAGGCGTATTCGACCAAAGAGAACATAGTGTTACTACCCTCTTGGCCAGGTTTGTCCAAACATAGGTGTATTCAACCAAACAGGACATAACCTTTCCGGGTCATCCTACCTGTAGCCAGCTGCTTCAACTCCACCGGGTAATCCCGATTGACCCGTCGAACTCTTAAACAATCAATCTTATGGCATATTCGACCAAGATCTGAGCTCGTTAAGGTTCAAACGGCGGCTTGTCATGCGAGAGCACGGATTACAGATAGTCAGGATAGATCCAGGGCTTCATAAGCCGCCTTCCTTGAAACTTGGATAAATCAGCCCGTGATGAATGCTGTTACTCTGGCCCCTCGTACTCCTGATAAGTCTTTGAGCAAGACCAGACTTTATCTAGGGTTCAAATGTCGATTGGGCACACTGTGAGTCAGGCTCACGGAACGCACGAACAATCCATTGGCTCCGGCTAGTTTCATTGAAGAAGACACTTTGGCTTGGCAGCCCACAAAAGCCTTGAATTTCTTTTGATTTTTCATTCAAAGATTTCTTCTTTGAATTCGGGTTTTTTACAAATCGGTCCCGGCTGCCCCATTGATGGCTCATATTTGAAGCATCTTCCGGGTCTCTATAGCCCACCAGGCTGGCAGACTCTAAGTCGCCAGAGTATCATACTTCCATGTTTACAATTACGGCTCTACCGCCTCTCGGTGCATAAGGTTGCTCAACCGGCAGTCTAAGCATACAGCCACAGGTATGATATTTTATGTTAAACATTACGGTCAGACTGGCCTTGGTTATGGACTATTTGTCCCTAGCGGTTTCAATTGGGATCATGACCCGCCCGGCGGTAAGCTGCCAGGGCATTATACTTTCCTGTGTGCAGGATAAATATCATGCAGATCTGCATAAATCAAAGGCTATCATACCCATAATGGTTTCCTAAAACCGGCGGATCAACAGTATTAAAGAAAAAGGCAGAAACGTGCACGATGGCACGACAGATTCAAGTTTTTACTACCCTATTACATGGCTCCATGAGTCGAATGAGATCAAGTGTTTTCAAAAAAGATCAAGTATCTAAGCCGCCTGGAGGTTCAATCTTTCTGAACTTGCTGACTGGAGGCTTCTGCGTCATCCCTTGCCGGTTCTTCGTCCTCTTCTACCGGCTGAAAATTTGGTGATGACCAACCGATGCCAGATAAAGCTTGAAATTCAGCTTCGTCATCTATAAGATCGGACGGGTCAACTTCAGGGGCAAAAGTATGCTTACGGATTGGAGGGATCAGATCCATCACTCTGTAAGCCGGTGTAGGCATCTTTTGATTTTGCTTGTCATAAGCCGGATGGTACTTTGAAACATCTGAATCATTGGCAATCTGGGTGGCCATTGGACGAATTTCCTTCACACAGGCTGCAAAGTCATTTTGGTCAAAAGGAGTACCATCCTCTTTTAAGCTTGGATATCCCGTGGCCACATCAGCCGGCTCTAATTTCGGTACCCATGCTTTAGCCCGACTCAAAGCTGTCACAACGCCAGCTGTTGCAGATGATCGTTTCATCGCATCGATCCTGGCAGGCAGCACAGAGAGCTTTTTTAATACATCTATCAAAAGGCTAGGAGCATGTTTAGTTGGAGAAATTTTGGCGAGGGCACGTTGAGTTCCAGTGTACAGCTGTTCAACAAGAGTATAGACAACTTTCAGCTTTACAATTATGTCTTGGTCAAGATTGCTGCTCCTGGGACCTGAATTAATCACAAATTGGTTAGAGGTGGCTTATACTATAAAGAAAGGATTGATGTTGGACGGTTAAGCGCGACGACTTACCAAAGATAGCAGAAACCATCTGAGACACACGATTTTTTAAGACGGTGAGCTCAGTGGTTACCTCTTGAAGAGTTGCCTCTGCTTTCTCAGCCCGCTGCGTTAAAGCCGTCTTTTCTTCAGCCCAAGTCTTTTTCTCCGCCTCAAAACTGGTCTTTAGCTTTTCCGACTCAGCCACGCTAAACTGGAATTTTGACTCAGCTTTCCGGGTCTCAGTTTCCTGAGTCGCCAGCCGGGTCTTGGCGTCATTTACTTGAGACTCCAGTTCAGCAGTAGTAGCCTGTACGAAGTACAGAGTTATCAACATTTATATCAAGGTTACGAGAATATAAGTCCCAAGTCTTTTGCAAGCAACAACACTTGACACTTGGGGGCTAATGTCTGTCAAAGAAATTTTTCACTGAAACGGCTATTATAACTAAAGTCCCAAGCACTTTGCAAGCAAGACTACTTGGCACTTGGGGGCTAATGCATATCGCTTGTTTTTCTTCTTCATCATGAGCGGGAAGTGTTGTAAACAGTCCCAACTGACTCATGGGGGCTATGCAGTTAAGCTCTCTTTTCTTATACAAGGACAAATAGGACCGGCTCATTCATGCTGATTAAACCGGCCCTTGGGGACTACAGATGCAAAACTAAAATTGTGTAAACATCCGGTTTACATTTAAACCAGACAAGGAGGGATTCTAGGACAGAAGTTTATGGATTCTTCTAAAGTCCACAGCCTATTCAATCTCGTCATAGCCAGTAGACTTGGGGGCTGGCAGGATATGTATATAAATTACTTAAAGCTAGAAGTCATACCTCATATTTTTGGTGCATCTGTTTCACCATATCAACTTCAAGGTCACGGCTGGAGTGGACTTGGCTGAGGTAACCAGAAAGGATCTCATTATTGCTCAGTTGCGCATAATGGGAGATGTCAAACTTCATTTTACGCCTCTCAATAACCTCTTGCTTGGCAGTATGTTTAGCTAAAGCTATTGGATTTCCCGGTTCAACAAAGCCGGTGCCAGTAATCAACACGTCATCATTATGAGTCTCTGACGGCTTAGGTGAGCTCGATGGGGCAGGATTTGAAGGATTAATAGTAGTGTCATCAACACGGAGATCCGGAATCTCAGGCGGAGTGTCAGTGACAGTTTCTTCCAGTTGTTTGTCAGAGGCTTCGGGCACAGGGACTTGCTGCTCCGGCTCATCAACTTCAGGTGCCTTAGTTGGCTTGGTCACATTTGCCTTTTTGTTAGGCTTTGCTTGTCCCCTGCACGGATTATGATGAATCAGTATAGTTATCAGAATATAAAGAGGTGCAGTGTAAGAAGTGATTATCATTACCCAGGGGCAGTCTTGAAAGCCGACAATTCGGTTTGCGATGAGTCGCCAGAGGAAGAACGGGCAAGTTCCTGATTAATGTTCATCAACAGAGTTAAGTGATAGACAAATAAGACTGCTAACGGGTCCAAAGAGTAATTTAAAAAGAACCTCATTTCGCCGTTTCCGAGGAACGGGGGTGTTGGTAAGCCGGAGGACAACTCTTCAACGCCGCTCGTCTGGGTCTGACGTCGATTCTCATGTTGCTGTTGCTTCAAAAGAAAGTGAGGATCTAAATAAGCCAAGGGGTGTGAAAACCTTACTTTCCGGGTTACTTGTCGAAGCTTCTGTCTTGGCAAAGGGTCTGAGCCGGAGGAAATTATAGTTACCTCTTCTTCAGCTGCTTGGCTGGCTCCCGTGTTAGCCTGATAATAGTCAGTGTCAATAAGGTGATTGAAAAATGAGACAAGAGAGTCAAGGGCTACCACCGACTCAGAGGTATCATACAGTTTGATCAGGTTAGAGGCGCTTGGTTTCTTCTTCTTCTTCTTGGTGGTCTTCTTGGCGGTTTTCTTAGCGGCTTTTTTTACAGCCTGGCCTTCTTAGCAGCCTCATGATCATACTCCACTTTCCAAAATTCAGACTTGGCCTGCAAAGGTTATTAAGGGTTGAGTTTATAAGGTATTTGAATAATTAGGTGAAGATAAGTAAGTTCAGAGACTTACATCTGGTGGCGGGTTAAGCTTGTAGAAAGGGGCCAGACCCACTTTAACACAACCTTCCGGGTCTTCATTCAGAAGAGACTTAACCATTTCATTTACTGCTTCATCAGTTAATGGTGCAGAGCTGTGATGCAGTGAATCTTTTTCATCGCCAGTGTAAGTGCACATTAAGCCGGTGCGGCGACTTAAAGGAATGATCCGCCAAGAAACCCAACACCTGACTATGCCAGTTAGCCCATTTCCAAGCAGAGCTTTGACTTTCACAATGGTAGGTGCAATTTTCTTTCGTTCAACAGCGGTAAGTTTTTCAGGAAGATTATGTTTTGGGTCCAGGCGCTCAACACGATAACCCGGCAGTGGATTCTCGTCAGCCGGAGAAGTATATTTGCAATAAAACCACGTCTGGTTCCAGTCTTTTGGGTGACTCGGCAGGCAGGCATAAGGAAAGATGGCATCTCTTCTGCGTTGAATTGATATTCCGCCGAGCTCCAAGCTAGGACCATTTGTGAACTTAGTCTGGCGGTTTAAGTAAAAATACTCTCTAAAGAGATCAACACTGGGCTCCTCTTGAAGGTATAATTCACAGAAGACTTGAAAGTTGCAGATATTTGCACGGAATTGGGTCCAATGTCTTGAGGATGGAGCTGGAAAAAGTGCAGAATGTCTCGAAAGAATTTAGAGCCGGGCGGTGAGAAGCCCCGGTTCGTGTGGTCAGTAAAAACGATGACTTTGCCGTCTTTCGGCTGAGGTCTTTCTTCGCCCGGGTCAGGAGCACGGTAATGCATCACACTCTTGGCGGGTAGATACCCGGCTTTGAAAAAGTCTTTAAAAGTGCCCTCGATGACGATGGAGGGGACCCAGTTGCATATGTAGACTGTTTTTGGCGGCATTGTGAAAGAAAGAAAGCCTAAAGGAAAGAAAAAATTTGCCGGTTCAAGTCAATTGGTGAAATCAATGGTTAAGCGATGACAGTATACATTCAGAATGGCGGCTTAAGTGAGTACTAATGATATATGAGTAATTATAAGCCGGGTGTGTAAGCCGCCATGAAAGGTACATGTATTCAAAATCTGACAAAGAGCAAAATTCTACTAAGTGTTGGACAAACAGGTCTCACAGATTAAGGCTATAAATTTGGATCTGCAACTGTTCAGAAAAAAGGAATAAATTCGAAACCTACAGAGGCGGCAGTAAAAAAGCGGAGGTGCCCTAGAGGAGATCTGTCGCGATGAGGATATATTCTAGTATAAAAAACATGTGCTAAAACTACTACCACGCAAGATTTACGTGGTTTTTGGATCTAATCCATGGATCTAAACAAGAACAAAGAAGGGCGGTGACGAACACCGATGAACACTGAAACCCTAATGACATATCTATGGTGAAAGAAAGGAGGGCTTACTGATGTTGATGGGACAGCGGAGAGGCGCCGCGGTTTTCTGGTCCGTTCAAGGTGATGCAGCGGCCGGAGTTGAGGTCAGAGACGAACGTCGACGGCGGCGGAGCTCGAGCGGGTTGGTGCGTCGTGAGGAGGAAGAAGAAGGAGAGAAGGAAAGGAGGGAGAATGAGAGGAGAGTCTGAGGTCTTATTTATAGGGCTGGAAGGACAAACGGCAGGCGCGAGAATCGAGGAGGCAGAAAATGGATAAGTGACGCACGGGCACCTCGATTTTTGGAGGGACGGTAAAGAAAGAGATTTATTAAGATTTGGGTTCTGTGAAGCATTAATGGCAGGTGACGTCACGACGGGTTACCACGATCTCCGAAGATGATGTCATGGCGGGTTACAATATTTCACAGTAAGATGAAGAGGGATTTTCCAAGGGTTGAAGATTGACATGAACAAGTTCAAATCAACCTAGGGCCTAATGTTGGGGATATGGCTATTTGATATGACCCGCCCAGGAGGGGCCGGGTCATCCCTATGGAGGTTTACCTCAATGAAGCCCAAGAGAGTATATTAAAGTGGCGGTTCATAGACAGGCTTGTTAGAGGGCCCAAACCCAAAGACGGCTTAAGGCCCACAAGTACAAACCGCCATGTATATGAAAACTTGTATTGTAAGGCATGTAAGATGAGTTACCGAGCCGGACACGTTGTATGAGCCGGCCGGGACTCTGTAGGCTGCAGGGCGTCAACCTGTGTATATAAGGGGATGACCCGGCAGCGGCTTAGGGCAAGAAACATCAGATCGAGAGCCAGGCAAAGCGTATTTGCTCCCTAGTCATCGAAACCCTAGCAATTCCACCTCAAACTGGATTAGGCTTTTACCTTCACCGCAAGGGGCTGAACCAGTATAAACTCCTCGTGTCCTTTGTCCTGTTTAACCCCTTTAAGCTAACCTCGTCGCAATGGCTCCACAACTAAGTCCTTCCATGAGGACATCTGCCGTGACACTTCCACGACACTATATGTAAGGGCGCTACTATAAGCCCTAATATTAATATCTATCTATGTAATGTGTGCCTTCCTTATATATATATATATGGGAATATATCAATGGATGTTCTATTCGTGCAGTTTGCTTATATTAATAATTAATATATCTATCTATGTAATGTGTATGTTCTATTGCTTGCAAGTAGTCGCTAATGTGATTGAGATTAGTACTGACCATTGCAAACATTAGGATAGCGACTGCTCGAGCGTCCCCATTTTTGTCTTGAACAAAAAGGGTTTGAGACCGGTTTGTTTTGGTCAAACCAAACCAACGCAGTCAACTAAAAAATCTCACACCAAAACACGAGCTCAATCCGTTTAAAAAATTAAAACTAAAAAACTTAAGAATATTTGGCATTCATTTGAACCATAATATTTAAATGTTGCGATAGATATTGGAAAACAAAAAACTGAAAGGAAAAGAACAATGTACACACCTGGCAGCCCAGTAGATGGCCAAATTTGAACTTGTGTCATTCACTGTTTTTAGAGATTTACATAAAGTAATTCAAATTTTAACAACAAGTGTGTTGTATTTTATTGCCAATTACTTCACTATTTCTGGGGTTTTCTGCGAAGCAAGTAATAGAACTATGATAAAAATTACACAAGTACATTTTTTGGCATCTTATTTGTTCCACTCGCTTCACACAAAACACCCTCCTTTTGGCAGTTGAGAAATGATTTTTATTGTAACCAAAATTGGGAAATTGCCTCTTTTGGAAGCTATCTTTTCAATGTTACTTTTTAAATACGATTCTCTGAAAATAGTTAAGCAAATTAATGAGGTCAAATAAGGATTTATATACATATTTGTACTGGTGTTGGACCAACAGGGAATTGATTAGGAATTTCTAATGAAGTCCTATATATATTAAACATAAATTTAAATAAAAAATACATATAAAAGCTTCGTGTATAATTACGAAAATTAGCTATTACATAAGCCTACAGATATGATGCATTTAGGAACTTGAATCAACTCAACTGGATTTGAAATGAATGTTTTATGAATTTGTAAGTTTGACTAGAAATGGAAAATGTTATTTGACATTGTTCACGTAGGTTGAACAGGTCGACCCAGGGTCTTAAGCAGATACACACACGTGTCGCACTGGCTCAGCCCATGGGTTGGGATGCGACGTCGCTGGCACACTCTTGAGGTCCCACTTGTCAGGAAGTTATCCAAGTAACGGTCAATGATGGGCTTTGACCCGACGGGATGCTTCATCTAGGCATTTGAGAGGTCGTGGCCAAGGGACGAGGGGGAAAGTGAGGAGCGTTAAGGTGTCGGGGCAAAACTAAGCACAACTAATTAACCAGGGGCACGAAAATATAAATCCCATAAAATAAACCCAATTTGCACATATGGCGTAGATGACAAGCCCATGGTTATTGGCATTTGTTTTTATTGTGATGATATTGATATGCTTCCTTTGCATCATTGCCATCATATGCCATTCCATGACCACCTAGCTTCGGACATGCATTGTTTTCCATGTTTTCAATATTCACCATATGCTTCTGCTATTGCACATGAGGAGACCCCCATAGTATCCTCATACCTATTAGGAGATTTTGATCCATCCTATGAATTGCATGATCCCAATATTTGTGTGCACAATATGCTTCCCATGAATGACGTGCCATATAATTGCATGCTCAATTTGTGTCCCCATCGTGTTATACATAACAACTATTCTTTCATGATAGATGACATGTTCTTGTACCATGCTTCAAATTTCTTTGATTGATGCTTAGCTTGTGCTAACTCTCACGTGCACATACACATCATAATGGATGATGTGTACATTTACCAAGCACATACTTTGTTTCATTTGCCTATTTGTTGTGTAGGTACCAATGCTTCCTTGTTAACCTCACAAGCACACGGGTGACGAAACGAGATCTAGAGAGCAATGAAGATGTGCGCCACCATGGAGTGCTTAACCTCCACCCGCCCCTTTGTGCAAGAATTTTGCGTATTTCTTCTACATGGCCCTCACATGGTTATGGGTTATTGTCCATTATATATCCTTTGCCCATATTGTCATGTTCACTTTGCATGATATACTCATTCCTATGCCTTCTCCATGCATTTGGGGCCCATGCTTTGCATTATACATGATGATTGATTCTAGTACTTCTATGTGTATTTGCAAGCTTGGTGGAGGTATTTCTTGTTATTGCCATGTTCCATTTGTGACCCATGCCTATGATCATACTTTGATCTTGATTTGCGGTTGTGCTTGCAATATGTCATGCGCATTTATTATGCCTATTATTTTCTCACATGACATGTTTGCCATAATTTCCTCTAGTGAATTGCATCTTCGTTCCACTAGTTTGCACGACATGATTACTATGCTTGCTTTGTGTAGTGCATCACCCATGATTCATACTTGATCGATTCATGCGGTTGATAGCCCCTATTGCCATGCTTTGCACATAATTACAATTAAATATTGTGCAATTGCTCCATATGTTGCCTCTCTCATGCTAGATTTTCCATGTATTGAGTGCAACAATGATTCTAGTCATGCTAATGAGATTGCCCCCATAGCATTCTCGCATATATTTGCACATTTTCACATATTTCTTGTGAAGGATGCTTGTCTTAGTTCTTTGCACCATATACATAGTGCCATGAATATCGCCATTATTGCATCATATTAATCATGCACTTGTGATTCTAATGGTTATGTGCAAGAGACGAAAACCATCATGGTGGATGATGTGTTTATCTACCATGCACATATGTTGTTTGCCTTGTTGTGTGCATGTGTAGGATACTTGGACTTCGTGTCAACTTCCACTTCACGTGATTTGACAACCCGAGCTCTTGAGAGCGAACCGCCTTCGACCGAATCGCGTCTACATAGCACTTGCTTGTGCTTCGGCATTGTGAAGGATGCACAAGGACACGCCTTCAAGGTGACAACTTTCTTGAGCATGGATATTGTGGGTAATACTACTTGTGTTGCTTGCACCATGACACTTATTGGTCATCTTGGACCACTTGGTTGCGTACGTGTTAGAGATCTTGCTTTGACTTGTCATTCTCACCGTTCCATGCCTCATGACATATATACCTTGTGTTGCATCCAATTCTTGGATTACTTGCTCCTATCATATGCTTGGTTGCAATAATGTCATAACTTTACATATGCCATGCCCCATTGATTGCTACATGCTTACCTTGATTGTCTCACACATGATGAACAATTGCTCTTTCTATTGTGTTGAGTGCCAAGTATTTTCACTACACCCTATGCACGTTATGCTTGGAATGTCTTTCACTTGACCCATGTGTCTAGACACTTCATTTCATTTGGTGTTGTGAATGATTCATATGCCTACCATAGACCATTTGTTGAGCGCCTGATGCATGCTCGCTATGGCCTCAAGGTAGATGCCTGTTCTCTCGTTAGTGCATCAACCTTCTATACAAACGGTTTTTACCCCTTTCCGCGGTCGAGTTTTAAACCATCGCCTTGCTAGTGTGTGTGATAGGGGGGTCCTTCCCACACGACCCAAAAATTGTCGGGGATAGGGAGTAGGAATGCATTTTGCAGAACTAAGCGTATGTGATGCCCGCTTCTATCCCAAATGCAATTCATCACACAGCTGTTTGTGACATATCGAATATCCCAAACGCTCCATCCTTGCTACTCATGTGTGCTAATCTTACCATTGCACACACTATTTTGTGGTACAATGTTTACGATGGGCACCCCATCACAAACAGATCATCATTGTAAAGCGTGTATGATAAGGAGACTATCACACACATTCACTTGTCCTGAACATATGCGATATATAATTAAGAAGATAAGTTAATCATCATACGAGTGTGAGATAGGTTTATGAAATGTCTGATTGTCATACCAGTGTCGGATGGGATAACTATCGTGCACGCTATTATGTGGTGCAAAGTTTATGATGCCTACGACACCACAAAGAGTTCATGATTGTAAAGCGTGTACGATAAGGTGGCTATCACAAACGTTTAGTTTGGTCGCACCATTGATGGTATTGATTGATATAACACACGCTCTGCAAACAGCAACTGTGTGCATGGTCGCACACATTTTCTCTGTGTGAACCGTGTCGGATTATGATGTATATCACACACGTTGTGCTTTACATACCGTGTGCACCATAATGACCTGCAGAACGTAATTTCTCCCTAATTTAATCACTACAATTTAAAATTGTACAGAATTTGAATTTGAAAGTAGGTAATCACTTTATTCATATCCATCAAGTTCAATAACCAATGCACTATTCGATTCGTAGGTACATATGTTCAAGAATTACATCAAGAAAAGAATTACATAAGCACCAAATAAAGAATGATGAACCAGGGTTGTATGTTTGTATTAAAGACGGTAAAGAAAGAGGCAAAGACATTCTGGTTGCCAAACTTAAGGTAAAATAGAATGCCCACATTGCGCCATCCTCCATGCTGAATGCATGCACGACTCTAGTCCAACCCCTTGTGATGGCTGACCGGCCATCCTACACTGTATTCATGAGGACTTCTAGATAGTCATTGTAGTCTGGTAGAAATACTTTAACCTTTCCATGTCCACCAATCATGTAGTTTGAGAGATAATCTTTAGTAAACTGCTTTGGGAACCACTACAAAGGAAGAAGATTAAAACATTCCCATCTAACACTCATTATGGGCAGTAGAAAGAAGGCTACAGAGTTCTTACTTACTATCATGCAGTTCACTGTTGTCTTGGATAAAGTGTAAACAAATAGTTTATTTGTTATCTTTTGACCCATTTTACTAACAATCTTTATCAGTTTCCTCACGTGGTTCATGAGTCTCATTGCCCCATACGCAAAAAGGGTCGAAGCACGGATCTTTACCAATGACGTATGTACCTACAATCACCAGGTTAATATTAGAAGCTAAAATGCAATTGCACAATGATGTAGTGCGACACTCCCTTTGTCCCATTATATAAGAACTTATTACATCCAATATACTTACATATTGGATGAATTAACATCTTATATTATGGGGCAAAGGGAGTATGTATAAGCCATGGGATGAAACTATCCTCGATGGAAAACAATAGTCGTTCCCAATATTGTCCTGTGTAAGTACATGGAAAGGCATTTTAAGCACAACAGGCTAAACATCAACCAAATATATCCATGGTAGACAACATAATCTCCAAATGATAGCTTCAGTGTGCAGGTTTAAGCACGCTAGTTAAGCAAAACAAGAAGTGGAAAGGTGTGTTAACTGCAAGAGGCCTAACATTAAACAACAAGCAAATATAGTCATTCAAACTGGTATTGTGCAGGTCTAAGTACACTAGTTATTTTTACATCAAAATGTAAAAGCATGTTAACTACAACATGCTTAACAACAACCAAATATAGTCATTCATAGTGGTATTGTTGAAACCAGTATTGATGAAATTGAACTGCACAGTTCATAGTTGCACATATAGAACATCACATTGTGAATAACTGAAATAAACAAGGCATACTATGAACAACCAAAGATAGCAATTGAAACTAGACATATGCTAACTACAAACAACCGAACAACCAAAAACCATTAAAAGAGGCATATGCTCGCTACAACATGCTTAACAAAAACCAAATATAGTCATTCATAGTGGTATTATTGAAACTGGTATTAATGAAATTGAACTGCATAGTTCATACTTGCACATATAGAACATCACATTGTGAATAACTGAAGTAAACAAGTCATACTACGAACAACCAAACATAGAAATTGAAACTGGACATATGCTAACTAAACACAACCAAATATCGTTAAAAGAGGCATATTCTAGCTATAACAAGCTTAACAGCAAGAAAATATAGTCATTCATAGTGGCATTCTTGAAATAGCATAGAACATATCTTGTGCTTAAACATCAAATTGTATAATTGAACTGTTGGGTAACGTAGCAATAATTCAAAATTTTCCTACGTGTCACCAAGATCAATCTAGGAGATGCTAGGAACGAGAGAGAGGGACTGCATCTTCATACCCTTAAAGATCGCTAAGCGGAAGCATTATAAGAACGCGGTTGATGGAGTCGTACTCGCGGCGATTCAAATCGCGGAAGATCCGATCTAGCGCCGAACGGATGGCGCCTCCGCGTTCAACACACGTACAGCCCAGGGACGTCTCCTCCTTCTTGATCCAGCAAGGGGAGAGGAGAAGTTGAGGGAGAACTCCAGCAGCACGACGGCGTGGTGGCAATGGAGCTCGTTGTTCTCCGGCAGGGCTTCGCCAAGCACTACGGAGGAGGAGGAGATGTATGAGGAGGAAGGGGCTGCGCCAAGGGAAGGGTGCGGCTGCCCTCTCTCTCCCTCACTATATATAGGGGGAAGGGGGTGGAGGAGGCGCCCTAGGGTTCCCTAGGGGACGGGCGGCGGCCACAGGGGAAACCCTAGATGGGTTTGGGCGCCCCCACCCCTGGGAAACTTGCCCCCCAAGCCGGGAGGGGTGGCTGCCCTAGGGGAGGCGCCCCCACCTCTCCATGTTACGTGAGAGGGGTTGGGAGGGGCGCACAGCCCCTTAGTGGGCTGGTGTGCCCCCTCCCCTTGGCCCATAAGGCCCCCCAATGCTTGCCGGGGCCTCCGAAACCCCTTTCGGACATGCTGGCCATACCCTGGTACCCCCGGAACAATTCCAGACTCCAATACCCTTCGTCCAATATACCGATCTTCACCTCCGGACCATTCCGGAGCTCCTCGTCATGTCCGGGATCTCATCCGTGACTCCGAACAACCTTCGGTAACCACATACTATTTCCCATAACAACTCTAGCGTCACCGAACCTTAAGTGTGTAGACCCTACGGGTTCGGGAATCATGCAGACATGACCGAGACACCTCTCCGGCCAATAACCAATAGCGGGATCTGGATACCCATATTGGCTCCCACATGTTCCACGATGATCTCATCGGATGAACCACGATGTCGGGGATTCAATCAATCTCGTATACAATTCCCTTTGTCTATCGGTATGTTACTTGCTCGAGATTCGATCGTCGGTATCCCAATACCTCGTTCAATCTCGTTACCGGCAAGTCTATTTACTCGTTCCATAACGCATGATCCCGTGGGTAACTCATTAGTCACATTGAGCTCATTATGATGATGCATTACCGAGTGGGCCCAGAGATACCTCTCCGTCATACGGAGTGACAAATCCCAGTCTCGATTCGTGCCAACCCAACAGACACTTTCGGAGATACCTGTAGTGCACCTTTATAGCCACCCAGTTACGTTGTGACGTTTGGTACACCCAAAGCATTCCTACGGTATCCGGGAGTTGCACAATCTCATGGTCTAAGGAAACGATACTTGACATTAGAAAAGCTCTTAGCAAACGAACTACACGATCTTGTGCTCTGCTTAGGATTGGGTCTTATCCATCACATCATTCTCCTAATGATGTGATCCGGTTATCAATGACATCCAATGTCCATGGTCAGGAAACCATAACCATCTATTGATCAACGAGCTAGTCAACTAGAGGCTTACTAGGGACATGTTGTGGTCTATGTATTCACACATGTATTACGGTTTCCAGTTAATACAATTATAGCATGAACAATAGAAAATTATCATGAACAAGGAAATACAATAATAACCATTTTATTATTGCCTCTAGGGCATATTTCCAACAGTCTCCCACTTGCACTAGAGTCAATAATCTAGTTCACATCACTATGTGATTGTAATTAATCCAACACCCATGGGGTTTGTTCATATCTCGCTTATGAGAGAGGTTATTAGTCAACGGGTCTGAACCTTTCAGATCCGTGTGTGCTTTACAAATCTCTATGTCATCTTGTAGATGCAGCTACCACGCGCTACTTGGAGCTATTCCAAATAACTTCTCTACTATATGAATCCAGTTTACTACTCAGAGTCATCCGGATTAGTGTCAAAGTTTGCATCGACGTAACCCTTTATGACGAACTCTTTTACCACCTCCGTAATCGAGAAAATTCCTTAGTCCACTAGTTACTAAGGATAAGTTCAACCGCTGTCATGTGATCCATTCCTGGATCACTATTGTACCCATTGACTAACTCATGGCAAGGCACACTTCAGGTGCGGTACACAGCATAGCATACTGTAGAGCCTACGTCTAAAGTATAGGGGACGACCTTCGTCCTTTCTCTCTCTTCTACCGTGGTCAGGTCTTGAGTCTTACTCAATACTCACACCTTGTAACACAGCCAAGAACTCCTTCTTTGCTGATCTATTTTGAACTCCTTCAAAATCTTGTCACGGTATGTATTCATTTGAAAGTACTATTAAGCGTTTTTTATCTATCCTTATAGATCTTGTTGCTCAATGTTCAAGTAGCTTAATCCAGGTTTTCCATTGAAAAACACCTTTCAAATAACCCTGTATGCTTTCTAGAAATTCTACATCATTTCTGATCAACAATATGTTAACAACATATACTCATAAAAAATCTATAGTGCTCCCACTCACTTCTTTGGAAATACAAGTTTCTCATAAACTTTGTATAAACGAAAATCTTTGATCATCTCATCAAAGCGTACATTCCATCTCCGAGATGCTTACTCCAGTCCTTAGAAGGATTGATGGAGCTTTGCATACTTGTTAGCATATTTCAGGATTGACAAAACCTTCTGGTTGTATCACATACAACCTTTCCTCAAGAAAATCGTCGAGGAAACAATATTTTGACATTCTATCTGCAAGATTTCATAAATGATGCAGTAACTGCTAATATAATTCCAACAGACTCTTAGCATCGCTATGAGTGAGAAAGTCTCATCGCAGTCAACTCCTTGAACTTGTCGGAAAACATCTTAACGACAAGTCGAGCTTTCTTAATGGTGACACTTACCATCATTGTCCGTCTTCCTTTTAAAATCCATCTGCACCCAACAACCTTACGACCATCAAGTAGTTCTTACAAAGTCTATACTTTGTTTTTATACATGGATCCTCTCTCGGATTTTATGGCCTCGAGCCATTCGTCGGAATCCGGGCCCACCATCGCTTCTCCATAGCTCGTAGGTTCATTGTTGTCTAGCAACATGACTTCCAAGACAGGATTACGTACCACTCTGAAGTAGTACACATCCTTGTCGACCGACGAGGTTTGGTAGTGACTTGATCCGAAGTTTCATGATCACTATCATAAGCTTCCACTTCAATTGGTGTAGGTGCCACAGGAACAACTTCCTGTGCCCTGCTACACACTAGTTGAAGTGATGGTTCAATAACCTCATCAAGTCTCCACCATCCTCCCACTCACTTCTTTCGAGAGAAACTTTTCCTCGAGAAAGGACCTGTTTCTAGAAACAATCACTTTGCTTCCGGATCTGAAATAGGAGGTATACCCAACTGTTTTGGGTATTCTATGAAGATGCATTTATCCGCTTTGGGTTCGAGCTTATCAGCCTGAAACTTTTTCACATAAGCGTCGCAGCCCCAAACTTTTAAGAAACGACAGCTTAGGTTTCTCTAAACCATAGTTCATACGGTGTCATCTCAACGGAATTGCGTGGTGCCCTATTTAAAGTGAACGCGGTTGTCTCTAATGCCTAACCCATAAACGATAGTGTAATTCGATAAGAGACATCATGGTATGCACCATATCCAATAGGGTGCAGTTATGATGTTCGGATACACCATCACACTATGGTGTTCCAGGCGGTATAAGTTGCGAAACAATTTCCACAATGTCTTAATTGTGTGCCAAACTCGTAACTCGGATATTCATCTCTATGATCATATCAAAGAAATTTTATCCTCTTGTCACGACGATCTTCAACTTCACTCTGAAATTACTTGAACCTTTCAATAATTTAGACTTGTGTTTCCTCAAGTAAATATACTCAGCATCTACTCAAATCATCTGTGAAGTAAGAACATAACGATATCCACTGCGTGCCTCAGCACTCATTGGACTGCACACATCAAAATGTATTACTTCCAACAAGTTGCTTTCTTGTTCTATCTTACTGAAAACAAGGCCTTTCAGTCATCTTGCCCATGTGGTATGATTTGCATGTCTCAAGTGATTCAAAATCAAGTGAGTCCAAACGATCCATCTGTATGGAGTTTCTTCATGCATATCTACCAATAGACATGGTTCGCATGTCTCAATCTTTTCAAAAATAAGTGAGTCCAAAGATCCATCAACATGGAGCTTCTTCATGCGTTTTATACCAATATGACTCAAATGACAGTGCCACAAGTATGTGGTACTATCATTACTATCTTATATCTTTTGGCATGAACATGTGTATCACTACGATCGAGATTCAATAAACCATTCATTTTAGGTGCAAGACCATTGAAGGTATTATTCAAATAAACAGAGTAACCATTATTCTCCTTAAATGAATAACCGTATTGCGATAAACATAATCTAATCATGTCTATGCTCAACGCAAGCACCAAATAACAATTATTTAGGTTTAATACCAATCCTGATGGTAGAGGGAGCGTACGATGTTTGATTACATCAACCTTGGAAACACTTCCAACACATATCGTCATCTCACCTTTAGCTAGTCTCCGTTTATTCCGTAGCCTTTTATTTCGAGTTACCAACACTTAGCAACCGACCCGGTATCTAATACCCTGGTGCTACTAGGAGTACTAGTAAAGTACACATTAATATAATGTATATCCAATATACTTCTGTCGACCTTGCCTTCTCATCTACCAAGTATCTAGGGTAGTTCTGCTTCAGTGACCGTTCCCCTCAGTACAGAAGCACTTAGTCTCGGGTTTGGGTTCAACCTTGGGTTTCTTCACTAGAGCAGCAACTGATTTGCCGTTTCATGAAGTATCCCTTCTTTCCCTTGCCCTTCTTGAAACTAGTGGTTTTACTAACCATCAACAATTGATGCTCCTACTTGATTTCTACTTTCGCGGTGTCAAACATCGCGAGTTGCTCAAGGATCATCATGTCTATCCCTGATATGTTATAGTTCATCACGAAGCTCTAATAGCTTGGTGGCAGTGGCTATGGAGAACCATCACTATCTCATCTGGAAGATTAACTCCCACTCGATTCAAGCGATTGTAATACTCAGACAATCTGAGCACATGCTCAATGATTGAGCTTTTCTCCCTTAGTTTGCAGGCTTAAGAAACTTGTCAGAGGTCTCATACCTCTTGACGTGGGCACTAGTCTGAAATCCCAATTTCAGTCTTTGGAACATCTCATATGTTCTGCGACGTTTCAAAAACGTCTTTGGCGCCTCAATTCTAAACCGTTAGCATTACGCACTGAACTATCACGTAGTCATCAAAACGTGTATGTCAGATGTTCACAACATCCACAGACGACGCTCAAGGTTCAGCACACCGAGCGGTGCATTAAGGACACAAGCCTTCTGCGCAGCAATGAGGATAATCCTCAGTTTACGGACCCAGTCCGCATAATTTCTACTATCAACTTCCAACTAAATTTTCTCTAGGAACATATCTTAAACAGTAGAACCAAAGCATAAGCTATGACATAATTTGCAAAGACCTTTTGACTAAGTTCATGATAATTAAGTTCATCTGATTATTTAATGAACTCCCACTTAGATAGACATCCCTCTAGTCATCTAAGTGATACATGATCCGAATCGACTAGACCGTGTCCGATCATCACGTGAGACGGACTAGTCATCAACAGTGAACATCTCCATGTTGATCGTATCTTCTGTACGACTCATGTTCGACCTTTCGGTCTCTTGTGTTCCGAGGCCATGTCTGTACATGCTAGGCTCGTCAAGTCAACCTAAGTGTTTCGCATGTGTAAATCTGGCTTACACCCGTTGTATGCGAACGTTAGAATCTATCACACCCGATCATCACGTGGTGCTTCGAAACAACGAACCTTCGCAACGGTGCACAGTTAGGAGGAACACATCTCTTGAAATTTTAGTGAGGGATCATCTTATTTATGCTACCGTCGTTCTAAGAAAATAAGATGTAAACATGACAAACATCGCATGCAAATCATAAAGTGGCATGATATGGCCAATATCATCTTGCGCCTTTTGATCTCCATCTTCGAGGCGCGGCATGATCACCTTCGTCACCGGCATGACACCATGATCTCCATCATCGTGTCTTCCTGAAGTTGTCTCACCAACTATTACTTCTACTACTATGACTAATGGTTAGCAATAAAGTAAAGTAATTACATGGCGTTTTTCATTGACACGCAGGTCATACAATAAATTAAGACAACTCCTATGGCTCCTGCCGGTTGTCATACTCATCGACATGCAAGTCGTGATTCCTATTACAAGAACATGATCAATCTCATACATCACATATATATAATTCATCACATCCTTTTGGCCATATCACATCACATAGCATACCCTGCAAAAACAAGTTAGACGTCCTCTAATTGTTGTTGCATGTTTTACGTGGCTGCTATGGGTTTCTAGCAAGAACGTTTCTTACCTACGCAAAAGCCACAATGGTGATATGCCAATTGCTATTTACCCTTCATAAGGACCCTCTTCATTGAATCCGATCCGACTAAAGTGGGAGAGACAGACACCCGCTAGCCACCTTATGCATCAAGTGCATGTCAGTCGGTGGAACCTGTCTCACGTAAGAGTACGTGTAAGTTCGGTCCAGGCCGCTTCATCCCACAATGCCGCTGAATCAAGATAAGACTAGTAACGGCAAGCAAATTGAACAAATCATCGCCCACAACTACTTTGTGTTCTACTCATGCATAGAATCTACGCATAGACCTAGCTCATGATGCCACTGTTGGGTAACGTAGCAATAATTCAAAATTTTCCTACGTGTCACCAAGATCAATCTAGGAGATGCTAGGAACGAGAGAGGGGGAGTGCATCTTCATACCCTTAAAGATCGCTAAGCGGAAGCGTTACAAGAACGCGGTTGATGGAGTCGTACTCGCAGCGATTCAAATCGCGGAAGATCCGATCTAGCGCCGAACGGATGGCGCCTCCGCGTTCAACACACGTACAGCTCGGGGACGTCTCCTTCTTGATCCAGCAAGGGGAGAGGAGAAGTTGAG
Source organism: Aegilops tauschii subsp. strangulata (assembly GCF_002575655.3). NCBI lineage: Eukaryota > Viridiplantae > Streptophyta > Magnoliopsida > Poales > Poaceae > Aegilops > Aegilops tauschii. The sequence goes on from NC_053037.3 coordinate 287,710,936, forward strand.
GGAGAACTCCAGCAGCACGACGGCGTGGTGGCAATGGAGCTCGTGGTTCTCCGGCAAGGCTTCGCCAAGCACAACGGAGGAGGAGGAGATGTATGAGGAGGAAGGGGCTGCGCCAAGGGAAGGGTGCGGCTTCCCTCTCTCTCCCTCACTATATATAGGGGGAAGGGGGTGGAGGAGGCGCCCTAGGGTTCCCTAGGGGACGGGCGGCGGCCACAGGGGAAACCCTAGATGGGTTTGGGCGCCCCCACCCCTGGGAAACTTGCCCCCCAAGCCGGGAGGGGTGGCTGCCCTAGGGGAGGCGCGCCCACCTCTCCACGGTACGTGAGAGGGGTTGGGAGGGGCGCACAGCCCCTTAGTGGGCTGGTGTGCCCCCTCCCCTTGGCCCATAAGGCCCCCCAACGCTTGCCGGGGCCTCTGAAACCCCTTTCGGACATGCTGGTCATACCCTGGTACCCTCGGAACAATTCCGGACTCTAATACCCTTCGTCCAATATACCGATCTTCACCTCCGGACCATTCCGGAGCTCCTCGTCATGTCCGGGATCTCATCCGTGACTCCGAACAACCTTCGGTAACCACATACTATTTCCCATAACAACTCTAGCATCACCGAACCTTAAGTGTGTAGACCCTACGGGTTCGGGAATCATGCAGACATGACCGAGACACCTCTCCGGCCAATAACCAATAGCGGGATCTGGATACCCATATTGGCTCCCACATGTTCCACGATGATCTCATCGGATGAACCACGATGTCGGGGATTCAATCAATCTCGTATACAATTCCCTTTGTCTATCGGTATGTTACTTGCCCGAGATTCGATCGTCGGTATCCCAATACCTCGTTCAATCTCGTTACCGGCAATTCTATTTACTCGTTCCGTAACGCATGATCCCGTGGCTAACTCATTAGTCACATTGAGCTCATTATGATGATGCATTACCGAGTGGGCCCAGAGATACCTCTCCGTCATACGGAGTGACAAATCCCAGTCTCGATTCGTGCCAACCCAACAGACACTTTCGGAGATACCTGTAGTGCACCTTTATAGCCACCCAGTTACGTTGTGACGTTTGGTACACCCAAAGCATTCCTACGGTATCCGGGAGTTGCACAATCTCATGGTCTAAGGAAACGATACTTGACATTAGAAAAGCTCTTAGCAAACGAACTACACGATCTTGTGCTCTGCTTAGGATTGGGTCTTATCCATCACATCATTCTCCTAATGATGTGATCCGGTTATCAATGACATCCAATGTCCATGGTCAGGAAACCATAACCATCTATTGATCAACGAGCTAGTCAACTAGAGGCTTACCAGGGACATGTTGTGGCCTATGTATTCACACATGTATTACGGTTTCCAGTTAATACAATTATAGCATGAACAATAGACAATTATCATGAACAAGGAAATACAATAATAACCATTTTATTATTGCCTATAGGGCATATTTCCAACATGAACATCACAATGTGAAAAAAGAGGGGGTGTATTACCTACACCAGGCTTAACAAGAAACAAATATGGTCGTTGAACTGGTATTGATGAAATTGTATTGCATAGTAAATAGTTGCACATATAGAGCATCACATTGTCACCGGTACAACGAGCTTCTATACAAACGGTTTTTAACCCCTTTCCGCGACGGAGTTTTAAACCATCGCCTTGCATGTGTGTGCGATAGGGGGGGGCCTTCCCACACGACCTAGAAACTGTCGGGGATAGGGAGTAGGAATGCATACGTTTTTTAGAACAAAGCGTATGTGATGGCCGCATCTATCCCAAACGCGTTTTGTCACACAACTGTTTGGTGGTATATCGAATATCCCAAATGCTCCATCCTTGCTACTCATGTGTGCTAGCATTACCATTGCACACGCTCTGTGGTGCAACGTTTATAATGCGCACACCATCACAAATAGTTCATCATTGTAAAGCGTGTATGATAAGGAGACTATCACACACATTCACTTCTCCCGAATCGTATGTGATATATAATTAAGAGGATTTGCTAATGAACGTACGAGTGTCAAATAGGATTACGAAACATCGGATTGTCGTACCAGTGTTGTACAGGATAACTATCGCACACGCTATTCTATGGTGCAACATTTTGATGTGCACGACATTAGAAACAATTCATGATTGTAAAGCGTGTATGATAAGGCGACTATCACAAACATTTAGTTTGCTCGCATCATTTTTGACATTGTATGACATCACACATGCTCTGGAAATGGTAATGTGTGCATGGTCGCACACATTTCCTCTCTATGAACCGTGTCGGATTGTGATTTATATCACACACATTTGTGCTTTACAGACCGTGTGCACCGTAACGACCTGTAGAGCATATTTTCACCCTAATTTAGTCGTTGCTATTTAAAATTGTACCGAATTTGAATTCGAAAGTAGGCTATAACTTTATCCATATCCATCAGGTTCAACAACCAATGCACTATTTGATTCACATGTACATATGTTCAAGAATTACATAAGCACCAAATAAAGAATGATGAAGCAGGGTTGTATACTTGTAGTATTAAAGATGGTAAAGAAAGAGGCGAAAGACATTTTGGTTGCTAAAAAAGGTGAAGCCGAATGCCCTTATTGTGCTCTCTTCCATATAGAAGGCACGCACAACTCTAGTCCAACCCCTTATGATGGTTGATCACCCATCCTTCACTGTCTTCATGAGGACATCTAGATAGTCATCGCGTTCTGGTAGAAATACTTTAACCTTTGCATGCCCACCAATCATGTAGTTTGAGAGGTAATCTTGAGTAAACTACTTAGGAAACCACTGCAAAGGAAAAAGATTCAGACATTGTCATCTAACATAACTCATTATGGGCAGTCAAAGGAAGGCTGCATAGTTCTTAGTTACCATCCTGTAGTTCACAGTTGTCTTGGATAAAGTGCAAACAAATAGTTTAATTGTCATCTTTTGACCCATTTTACTAACAATATTTATCAGTTTCCTCACTTGATGCCGGTTCATCAATATCTCATTGCCCCGTACGCAGAAAGGGTCGAAGCGCGGATCTTTACCAATGACATATGTACCTAAAAGCACCAAGTTAATATTAGAAGCTAAACAACAATTGCACAATGATGTAGTACAACACTCCCTCCATCCCATTATATAAGATCTTATAACATCGAATATACTCACATATTGGATGAATTAACATTTTCTATTATGGGGTAGAGGGATTTTATTACATTGTTACAAATATCGACTTATTAACTACAGTTAACTACTAATGTGTTGTTGTTGTTGCTCTTCTATGTATATCTAGACATCATCAGAACATTAAGGTAACACTCTTCATTGTTGCTACGTAGCCTAGGATTGTATATTTAGTCATTCAATACAATGCATGTTCTACGTAGCCTCAGATATATTAGATATGGCCCTAGCTGACCTGCCGATAAATGGGTTACAGATATATTCAGTTAAATGTCCAATTCGACGATTAATCCCTTATCAGCCCCCGGCCTATATGGTACCAGCTACGGATATCCTAAATAGTGAGTATATATAAGCCATGGGATGAAACTAACCTCGACTGAAAACATCAGTTGTTCCCAATATTGTCCCGTGTAAGTACATCTAAAGGCATGTTAAGCACAACAGGCTAAACATCAACCAAATATATCCATGGTAGACAACATAATCTCCAAATGATAGCTTCAGTGTATAGGTTTAAGCACGCTAGTTAAGCAAAACAAGAAGTGGAAAGGCGTGTTAACTGCAACAGAGGCCTAAATTTAAAAACAAGCAAACATAGTCACTCAAACTGGTATTGTGCATGTCTAGGTACACTAGTTATTGTTAAATCAAAATGGAAAGGCGTGTTAACTATAGCGTGCTTAACAACAACCAAATTTCGTCTTTCATAGTGGTATTGTTGAAACTGGTATTGATAAAATTGAACTGCAAAGTTCATACTTGCACATATAGAACATCACATTGTGAATAACTGAAATAAACAAGGCATACTACGAACAACCAAAGATAGCAATTGAAACTGGACATATGCTAACTATAAACAACCGAACAACAAAAAACCGTTAAAAGAGGCATATGGTAGCTATAACAGGCTTAAGGGAAAGCAAATATAGTCATTCATAGTGGTATTGTTGAAATTGCAGATAACGTAGCTTGTGCTTAAACATCAAATTGTATAATTGAACATCACAATGTGAAAAAAACAGGGGGCGTATTACCTACACCAGGCTTAACAGGAAACAAATATGGTCGTTGAATTGGTATTGAAGAAATTGTACTGCACAGTAAATGGTTGGACATATAGAGCATCACATTGTGAATAACTAAAATAAACAAGGCATAATGCAAACAACCAAATATAGCAATAAAAACGGGACATATTCTCACTACAAAAGGGGTTCGACAAAACAAATCATGGGATTACCCCTGTGAAGAGGCACGACAAAACAAATCATGGGTTTCCTCACTTTTCATAGATGGGCTCCTCCTCGTGGTCACCGTCAATGAGGTCTGACTTGCAGTTGAGAATCCCAAGCCAGCGTCGCAGAACATGTCCTTCAGAAATGACAAAAGGGGCTCCATGCCGGTGAAGCATGGCAAATTGTTGACAAGGAGCAAGAGGAGATCAGCGGCAAGGCCATCGATGAGATCGACGGTTGTCGAACCCGAGGGGTTGGGGGTGGGAAACTTAACCCGTGACATAGTTGATATGTCTCCAATGTATCTATAATTTTTTATTGTTCCATCCTATTATAGTATCGATTTGGATGTTTTATATGTCATTAGGTGCAGTTATATACCATTTTTTGGGACTAACCTATTAACTCAGTGCCCAGTGCTAGTTGCTGTTTTTTTTTGCATGTTTTTGGCTTTTCAGAAAATGAATATCAAACGAAGTCCAAATAGAGAAAAAACTTTAAATTAATTTTTTCTAGACCAGAGGAGACCCTAGAAGGTTCGGGAGGAGGCCGGAAGAGCCATGAGGGAGGCGAAAAACCCTAGGGGTGCGTGTTGGGGAACGTAGCATGCAATTTCAAAAAAACTCCTACGCTCACGCAAGATCTATCTACGAGAAGCATAGCAACGAGAGGGGGAGAGTGTGTCCACGTACCCTCGTAGACCGAAAGCGGAAGCGTTAGGTTAACGCGGTTGATGTAGTCGAACGTCTTCACGATCCAACCGATCTTAGTACCAAACGTACGACACCTCCGTGTTCAGCACATGTTCAGCTCGATGACGTCCCTCGAACTCTTGATCAAGCAGAGGGTCGAGGGAGAGTTCTGTCAGCACAACGGTGTGGTGACGGTGATGGTGATGTGATCCGCGCACGGCTTTGCTTAAGCACTACGACGCTACAATGGAGGAGTAAACAGTGGAGGGGGCACCACACACGGCTAAGAGAACAATTGATGTGCCTTTGGGGTGCCCCTGCCCCTGTATATAAAGGAGGGGAGGCGAGGCCGGCCGGCCCTAGGGGCGCGCCAAGTGGGGGGTGTCGGTGTCAAAACCGGCAGATCTCGGGTAGGGGGTCCCGATCTGTACGTCTAAGGTCGATGGTAACAGGAGACAGGGGACACAATGTTTACCCAGGTTCGGGCCCTCTCTATGGAGGTAATACCCTACTTCCCACTTGATTGATCTTGATGAATATGAGTATTACAAGAGTTGATCTACCACGGGATCGTAATGGCTAAACCCTAAAAGTCTAGGCTGTATGACTATGATAATGAATATCTCTTCCCCTCCGGAGTAAGTCCTCCGGTTTATATAGACACCAGGAGGATCTAGGGTTACACAAGGTCGGTTACAAAGAAAGGAATATACATATTTGGTCGCCAAGCTTGCCTTCCACGCCAAGGATAGTCCCATCCGGACACGGGTGCAGTCTTCGGTCTTCGTATCTTCACAGCCCATTAGTCCGGCCCATGGCTAATAGGCCGGACGCTCGAGGACCCCTTAGTCCAGGACTCCCTCAGTAGCCCCTGAACCTGGCTTCAATGACAAGGTATCCGGCGCGTAGGTCAGTCTTCGGCATTGCAAGGCGGGTTCCTCCTTCCGAACTCCAAGATAGTCTTCGGACGTATTGAACGTGTCCAGACCTGTAACACACACACCACACACAACCGCAGAGAGAATATAATATTCCATGAGTCCAATCCGCTGACAACTTTTTGTAACATGACATCACGTCTGCCCGGTCATAATTTCGAACCGTTTTTCGTTTGCCGCTCCACGTTTTTTCGACACGCGGTTGCCATTGGCACATCTTGTCAAAGCAGATATCGTGTCCCCTTATTGCGGGATTCTCATCAATACGGGCATGGGTAACCCAACCGTACCATTTACACAGCCCTTGGGAATAGGCGAGTTTTGAGGCGAGTGGGGAGGTGCTCAATATTCACTGCCTTTATAAGGAGAGAAGAATCCCCCTCCTTCACCCACTCCTTCTCTTCCTCTCTATCCTTCCATTCTTGAGCTCCAGCGCCCAAGTTCCCATCTTCTCCATCTCTAGGAAGCACTCAATTATGTACGCATCCGGAGGCCAAGGCAAGTGGATGATCTCCTCCGTCAAGAAGAAGGACATCACCCAGCTCCGGGCGGCGGGGTATCTGGCGAAAGGAATCGCCCACCGTCTGCCCTCCAAGGGGCAAGTCATCCCCACCCTGAAGCCTACTGAGAGGGTAGTTTTCCTCCCTCACTTCGTCCACGGATTGGGGTTTCCACTTCACCCCTTCGTCCGCGGACTGATGTACTATTACGGGCTAGATTTCCATCATCTAGCCCCGAACTCCTTCCTCAACATCTCGGCATTCATTGTCGTGTGCGAGGCCTTCCTCCGCATCCATTGAGGGAGTCCTGGACTAAGGGGTCCTCGGGCGTCTGGCCTGTTATCCATGGGCCGGACTGATGGGCTGTGAAGACATGAAGGCCAAAGACTGTACCCGTGTCCGGATAGGACTCTCCTTGGCGTGGAAGGCAAGCTTGGCGATCGACTATGAAGATTCCTTCCTATGTAACCGACTCTATGTAACCCTAGATTCCCCCGGTGTCTATATAAACTGGAGGGTGTAGTCCGGAAAGGACATACTCATTACCATAGTCATACAGGCTAGACTTCTAGGGTTTAGCCATTGTGATCTCGTGGTAGATCAACTCTTGTAATACTCATATTCATCAAGATCAATCAAGCAGGAAGTAGGGTATTACCTCCATCGAGAGGGCCCAAACCTGGGTAAACATTGTGTCCCCTGTCTCCTGTAACCATCGATCCTAGACGCACAGTTCGGGACCCCCTACCTGAGATCCGCCGGTTTTGACACCGACATTGGTGCTTTCATTGAGAGTTCCGCTGTGACATCGACGAAAGGCTCGATGGCTCGCCTTGTCCTTAAAGACAACATCACCTCCGGGGGAGTTCTGGCCCCAGGCCAAACCCTCCGGCTGGGCGGCTTTACTATGATCACCCGTTCGGCCGTTGAGCCGACGATGACCTCTCGGGCCATCAAAAAACCCCTTCGCATCAACTCCGAATACTCCAAGCAGATGGATCTGGCAGAGTTTTTGTCCTTGAACGAACTCCTAGATCGCATCGCCTCTTTTGGAATCGCCACAGATTACAATCGGATCGGGCCTAAAACCGATCAAGGAGAAATCAAAACTCCACCGGTCACCCACCAGATAGCGGTAGTCGAGGAGCAGGATGGCGAGTCTTCTTCTATATCGAAGACGGACTATGTTCGGATCGCCGATCAGGAAGAGCCGGATACCCACCAGCGAAAGGATGCGACCAGCCCTCCGAACATAGAATCGGACGGCAGTCCTAAGCAATCAGAAGATATTTCGGAGCCCGGACTGTTGAGTCTGGAAGGTCTTCAGACTCCGGATAATCGGTCAGGTCAGGGTTCGGATTTAATTCCACCCACCCACCCGGACATAGACGCCCTCATGAGCATAAAACAGCAGTCTCAGGAAACGGTTCACCACTTTTGGGCCAGATTCCTCCTTGTCAAAGACAAGGTAAAAGATTGCCGCGACGAGGACGCGATAGCAGCGTTCTGAAACAATTGCGCGGACGAAGGAATCCACAACGCCATCAATCGTCGCCGCATACTGAAGTTCGCTGACTTAGCAACTATCGTACAGAAGTACAGCGCGATGGAAAGCGCCTGGAAAACTCAGGCAGCTTGCTGGAACCGTCGGTCCCAACTCAACTCCTCCTACAGGCGAAGAGGGCGCCCCCCGTGGCATGCCCAGTCCAACAGTCAAGAAACGTAAACCCATTATGTGGCACGACACCGTTCTAGAGGGATGGCTCGATGGCCCATGCAAAATACACATGATGCCAGATACCGTGGCAACCCACAGCCTTAGAGCTTGTTGGATACTCTGGCCGGTAGCCAAGAGCGGCGAGGACATCCTCATCAAGGACGCCCCAGAACAGCACCCTCCAGAAAATGACGACACAAGAGTATTGACGGTCTTCGAGACATTCGCTTCAAACAACAAGCGCAAAAGAGCACTTCGTGACCTCGCCGAAGTCTGCCAAATCGCTGCAATAAACCCTTGGAACGACACGGCTATAACATTTAATGCCGGTGACGAGCCGAAGTACAGGATAGTCCGAGTGCCAGCCGCATTAGTCCTCAGTCCCATCGTGGATGGGTTTCGACTTACCAAGGTCCTCATGGACGGCGGCAGTGGACTAAACCTGATTTACGAGGACACACTCCACAAAATGGAAATAGACAGGAGCCGTATCAAGCAAAGTAGCACAACCTTCCGAGGAATCATTCCCAGTCAAGAGGCGCGATGCGCGGGAAAAATCACACGTGACGTGGTATTCGGCACACCGGAGAATTATCGGTCCGAGGAAATCACTTTCCAAGTGGCCCCTTTCAGCAGCGGATACTACGCCCTGTTGGGGCGGGACGCTTTTACACGCTTCCAAGCTATACCTCATTACGGGTATATGAAGCTTAAAATGCCCGGACCGAACGGTATAATCACTCTCGTCAGTGATCCGGACATAGCACTCCGCGCTGAAAACAAAACAGCATCCCTCGCCCTTGAGGCGCTATCCGAAGCCCTTGCGGCCGAAGAACTAAATGCACTACGCTCCACGGTGGACAGGGACGATGAGATCCTCGACAAACGCCCCAAATCCACCTCCTTCAAACCAGCAAAAGAAATAGTCAAATTCCAGGTCCACCCAATGGACCCCAAGAAGACAGCATCTATCAGAGCGCAACTGAACCCAACAGTTGACGCCGCACTACGAGAATTCCTGCATGAAAACTAGGATATATTCGCCTGGCACCCTTCAGATATGCCAGGGAGCCCACGCAAGCTGGCCGAACATAGCCTCAATATGTTAAAGGGATTTAAACCAGTTAAGCAAACACTGCGGCGCTTTTCCGAACCCAAGCGACAACCATGGGGGAGGAGCTGGCTAAGCTTATTGAGGCCAGATTCATTAGAGAAATCAAACATCCAGACTGGCTGGCAAACTTGGTGATGGTACCAAAGAAGGACAAATCCTGGCGCCTGTGTGTTGATTTCAAAGACCTCAACAAGGCTTGCCCTAAGGATCCCTTCCCCTCCCCCGCATTGATCAAATCATTGACGCCACCGCAGGGCACGACTCACTGTGTTTCCTCGATGCATATTCCGGATACCATCAAATCGAAATGAAGGAGTCCGATCAAGCTGCAACAACATTTATCACCCCATATGGGCCATTCTGCTTCAACACCATGCCCTTCGGGCTCAAGAACGCCGGTGCCACATACCAATGCATGATTCAAACATGCCTGGAGAAGCAGATCGGCAAGACGGTAGAAGCTTACGTCGATGACGTACTCATCAAAACTAGGCACGCCGAAACAATAATGGATGACTTACGTCTTACATTCGACAACCTCCGTGCGTATGACATTAAGCTCAACCCGGAAAAGTGTGTCTTCGGCGTCCCCGCTGGAAAACTGCTTGGCTTCATCGTTTCCAATAGAGGAATCGAAGCAAATCTGTGACGCCGGATAATTACGCTACATCAATCTCTGCTAATAATGCCACGTCACCACGATTACGGTTGTTAATCTCGCGATGTTCAATCCCGTTCGAATTCAAAATTCAAATTCAAGTTCAACAATAAAAGTTTTCTAATATTAAAACCAAAATGTTCTGTATGTGACAAATAATTAGTTAGTAATATTGGTGGAGAAACAACATTTTTGTAAAGTGCTTGACTACCCTAGACTAATCAAAAACAATGACTAAAATAATAATTTAATTGCGTTTGAAATTAGGAAAATATTAAACTGATATATTTTGGCTACAAACTAGGTTTGGCAGTGGCCTATATTGATGATACTAATTTAGGTGCTAAATTGATATTTCATAAAACTAAAATAAAATAAATTACGAAAACAGAAAAGAATAAATAAAAGAAAAGGAAAAACAAAACAAACAAAAAGAGAACAACAACCCCCCTCCCCACATGGGCCAACCGGCCCAGCCAGCCAACCCAACTGGCCAAGGCCGGCCCACCCCATTCCCACTTAAACCCCACGCCCCCGAAAACCCTAGCCCAACCACCCCACGATCCCCCACTCTCCCTCGTCTCTCCCCCCACCTCTCGATCCCGATCCGGATCGGGAAGGGGGGATCGATCCCGGCGCCCCTTCGCCAACCGTCGCCGCCCGGAGTGCCCTCCCTTGCCGGACCTCGCCGGTGCCGTGTCGCCCTACGCCGTTGCCACCTTGACGCCGTCGCCTCGCCTCCTCATCTCCTCCTCGTCGGGCGACCCTGAACCACGCCGACGCTGCCCGGAGCCCGCCTGGACCTCGCCGGACCCCCCTCACTGGCCTGCTTCCTCTCCGCCGTCGTCTCCGACTTCCTCCTCAACACCCGCTGCCCCGAACCCTGCAACCACGGTAAGGCCCTCGGCCTCCCCTTCCCCGCGCCCGCAGCCGTCCCATGCCCGCACGCGCCCGCGGACCACTACCGCATGAGGTAGCGCCCTGGTCCTTCTTCCCCCTCCCCTGCGCGATGCGCTGCTGCTATTGCTTGCTGAAGCTGCTGCTCCCGCTCGAGCCGCCCCCGCGCGCACACGCTCGCCGGCGCTGTCGGCAACTCGCGCGCGCCCCCGACGCGGCCTCGTGCCCTGCTGCTCGCCCACGTGCCAAGCCTCCTGCCGCTGCCCTCCTCCAACCGCCGCGCGTCACCGCCACCCGCCCTGCTGCTGCCCCGCGCCTTCGGCAACAGCTGCGCTGGCGTCCCGCCGCGGCCCCTCCCGGCTCCTCCGCTCACCCCCTTCCGCCTCCTCCGCGCACCCGAGGGGCTCTATACCGCCCTGGCCATGCGCCTCCCGCGCGGCACTAGCCGCCGGCACCCCATCTGGTCCGGCTGCTCGCCGTGGCCCTGCGTGTTGGCCGCGCCTAGCCGTGGCCCTGCGTGTTGGCCGCGCCCGGGTCTGTCCCGGCCGGTGCCCACGCCCATTAGCCCAGCGCCCGCGCCCGCTAAGCAGCGCCCGTTTGGCCCATAGGGCCAATGACAAGGGGGCCCCGCCCGGAACGTTTTTATAAAATAATAATAATAAAATAAATAAATAAAAATAAAAATGAATTACTAATGATTATTAATTAATTAATTAATTAAGTTAATTAATCATGTTTAATTAATCTAATTAATTAGTTAGTTTAATTAAACAGTAATTAGTTTAGCTAAATCCTAATTAACCTAAATAGTGTATGACAGGTGGGCCCCGCACGTCAGTTTGACCAGTCAACACCTCTGTTGACTGTTGACATCATGCTGATGTCATGCTGACGTCAGCAAACCCTATTCTGGATAATGTTGAATTAAATAAATTAAATAAATACTAAAATTGATTTAAATCTTTTAAAATTAATATAAAATAAACCGTAGCTCGGATAAAAAACTTTGTACATGAAAGTTGATCAGAACGACGAGACAAATCCGGATACGCAACCCGTTCGTCCGCCACACATCCCTAGCATAGCAAACATGCAACTTTCCCCCTCCGGTTCACCTGTCCGAAAGCGCGAAACACTGGGGATACTTTCCCGGATGTTTCCCCCCTTCGCCGGTATCACCTCTTACTGCGTTAGGGCACACCTAACACCGCTGTTTGCTTTGTCATGCATCGTTATGCATCTGTTTGCATTGTATTCATTGTTTCTTCCCCCTCTTCTCTCCGGTAGACTACGAGACCAACGCCACTGCTGGTGCCCCGACCGACTACGCTGTTGACGACCCCTCCTTCTTGCCAGCGCAACCAGGCAAGCCCCCCCTTGATCACCAGATATCGCCTATTCTTCTCTATACTGCTTGCATTCGAGTAGTGTAGCCTATTACTGCTTTTCGTTTATCCTATCCTCATGCATAGCATGTCCTTGCTACTACTGTTGTTGCCTTTACCTGCAATCCTAAATGCTTAGTATAGGATGCTAGTATTCCATCAGTGGCCCTACATTCTTGTCCGTCTGCCATGCTATACTATCGGGCCGTGATCACTTGGGAGGTGATCACGGGTTTATACTATATACTTTATACATGATACATGTGGTGACTAAAGTCGGGTCGGCTCGAGGAGCACCCGCGAGTGATTCACGGATTGGGGGCTGAAAGGACCTTTGTCCCAACGGCCCTCTGTGTGGATCTTTGTGGCGGAGCGACAGGGCGGGTTGAGACTACCTAGGTGAGAGGTGGGCCTGGCCCTGGTCGGCGTCCGCGGTTACTTCAAAATAACACGCTTAACGAGTTCTTGGTATTTGATCTGAGTCTGGCCATTTGGTCTATACGCACTAACCAACTACGTGGGAAAGTTATGGGCACTCGATGTCGTGATATCAGCGAAGCCTTCTTGACGTCAGCGACTGAGCGGGCGCGCCGGGTTGGACCGCGTAACGCAACTTCCTTTGAAATGGAGGTTGCTAGGTCTGCTCACCGGCCGCGTTCGCAATGTGCAGGTGTGCAATGGGCGATGGGTCCAGACCCCTGCGCGCATAGGATTTAGACCGGCGTGCTGACCTCTCTGTTGTGCCTAGGTAGGGCTGCAACGTGTTGATCTTCCGAGACCGGGCATGACCCAGGAAAGTGTGTCCAGCCAAATGGGATCGAGCGTGTTGGGTTATGTGGTGCACCCCTGCAGGGAAGTTTATCTATTTGAATAGCCGTGTCCCTTGGTAAAAGGACGACCCGGAGTTGTACCTTGGCCTTATGACAACTAAAACTGGATACTTAATAAAACACACCCTTCCAAGTGCCAGATACAACCCGGTGATCGCTCTCTCACAGGTCGACGAGGAGAGGATCGTCGGGTAGGATTATGCTATGCGATGCTACTTGGTGAACTTACCATCTACTCTCTTCTACATGCTGCAAGATGGAGGTGGCCAGAAGCGTAGTCTTCGACAGGATTAGCTATCCCCCTCTTATTCTGGCATTCTGCAGTTCAGTCCACCGATATGGCCCTTTACACATATACCCATGCATATGTAGTGTAGCTCCTTGCTTGTGAGTACTTTGGATGAGTACTCACGGTTGCTTTTCTCCCTCTTTTCCCCTTTCCTCTTCTACCTGGTTGTCGCAACCAGATGCCAGAGCCCAGGAGCCAGACACCACCGTCGACGACGACTCCTACTACACTGGAGGTGCCTACTACTACGTGCAGGCTGCTGACGACGACCAGGAGTAGTTTAGGAGGATCCCAGAGAGGAGGCTTGCGCCTCTTTCGATCTGTATCCCAGTTTGTGCTAGCCATCTTATGGCACCTTGTTTAACTTATGTCTGTACTAAGATATTATTGCTTCCGTTGACTCGTCTATGATCGAGCACTTGTATTCGAGCCCTCGAGGCCCCTGGCTTGTATTATGATGCTTGTATGACATATTTATGTTTTTTAGAGTTGTGTTGTGATATCTTCCCGTGAGTCCCTGATCTTGATCATACGCGTTGCGTGCATGATTAGTGTACGATTGAATAGGGGGCGTCACAAGTTGGTATCAGAGCTGACTGCCTGTAGGAATCCCCCTTCCACACTCCTTGGCCGAAGTCGAGTCTAGGCATTACAAAACTTTTACTAACATGGTTGTGTGTCTTACGGGCCCACATCGCCATTTGGGTGGTATTAGGATCGTTTACTCCTCGTCTATACTCTGGGACTCTAATCTCTCTTCTATTCGGGTTACATTAATTTTGCTAACTCGAACATTAGGATCTCGTGATCACTTCCACCCGGAGAGCCCCTTGTTACCGGTGACCGCCTGCTGCACCAAAAGATTCCGAAGATACTCTACGATGTGCTCTCGAGTCTTTGTGCCATCGCATTTGCGATTTCCTTCCACCGTCAACCCCTATGAAAACTGCATACACTTGCCATTCATACAATCATTCCCCGTTGATCTGGTTATTACAAGATACCCCGAAATACTCTCTGTTGTCCCGAGAATCCTCTGAGCTTACTGCCTTGCAGTTCTTTACCACATGAATACCCCTACGGATAATTCCTCACACTTATGGAGTATCCGTTCATCCACAGTTGATTCCTGTATTTCACAAATGTCTTCGAAATACCATTCGATTTTCCGAAAATGCCCAACAGCCTATTGCTCTTCAAATTCTTACTTGCTTGCATTATGATTTACCATAAGTCTGGTAATCTAATTGGCATCCTTTGTCATTATCATTTCGAGTTCCTTGATTCAATATGTTGCGAATGTCCGCAATCATCAGTTGATCCTTATAAATTATCTTTCCGGCTCAGCCGTCATTTTTAACTGGAGCTGGTTCTCAACCAATCAAATTGCCGTCGATTGTACCCCTAAGCCGGCTCAGCTTATCCATCCTAAATCAGAGCGTTTGCTTCTGATCCCTTGATTTGGAAATCATAATTCCTTTGCAATTAAACTTTGAATTAGTCATTTGCTTCTATAATCCAATGCCTTCGCATTGTTACTTCCTGTGGTTGTGTGCCGATGCTCACATCAGCTCCGTTATGGACCGGCAGATCCTTTAATGGATTTTATCCGACAGCGTCCTTCATATTCAATAACCCTGTGAGCCTTCCCTCGGATACATAATGCCTTTGGTAAATTGTATCCTCTACTTTCTCAACCTTGCTCTGCTTTCGAGCTGGTGATATTTACTCTTGAAGCTTGTGGTATATGTTTCTAAGATGCCCTGATGGGTTGAACCTATACCTTCTCTAAAACCGTGTGAACCCGAAAGTTTCCACGAGTCATACTCTTCTGGTGCTTCGCCAGATAAAATTTCAACACTGCAACTTCTTCGAAGACGAGAAGTGAATGAAAGGTTATGCATTAAAGAAGTGGGAGTCGACCTTGAACTTTGTGTTCATGCCCATGGACCCGATGTGGAACTTATCATGGAAGCTTCTTGTAGTAATAACTATTTCCTTGATATAATATCCTTTGGTATCGGTGAATTGATCCTTTGCAATCGTGGTTTCGACCATATGTTCTTCTTAGATCCCATTTCTCGGGCAAGTTTAAGCACTTGTCTTCTGTGGATCAATACACCAGTCCAACCTTTACTTTGATCTTTCGTCGAGTATTACCCCCTGGTATCTCAAGGATATCATGCCATTGCACTACCTATTATGAACTTTCGATGAAGTACTACCTTTCCCTGTCTTTGTCACTTCATGGGTTCTGGGTTATTTGTCAACCGAGAACACCGATAAGTGAATCGATTCCGTGCTCCGGTTCAATAACTAATTTTTGTTGCTTACGATTTTAATAATCCTTCAAGTCATTCCTAGCCTGATCGGCTATATCATTATCGTGCTAAATCTTAACTGTGCTACTTGATCTTTCTTTCCGGAGCATAATTCTCGACGATGAGCTAAGCTTATGTCGATCTTTCTCGCCATATCATTATGCCTCAAACAACAAGCTTGATTCCAATATTTCGCTGCATCAGTCCTTTTGTTTGATGCAGTCGTTGTTCGATTGCTTCTTCGTGGAGCCTCTCGACAAAATTTGTCATGATCATCATCAACCTTTTGGGTTCTTTCGGGATATCTATCGAATTCTTGATGAGAAATACCATCCTTGCCCCTCGATGATTAGTGTTATCATCGGCATCTTTATGGCCCTCCCTCCAACACAAACTTGTTCATGTTTCGTGTAGTACCTTGAGTTCCTTGCTATCCAACTTATGTTATGTTCTACCTTGGGGTATTACCATCTTTTACGTCAAGGATGTTGTGAGGATTGCTCCACCTCTTAAGAATTCTTGGTATAGTGATACTTCTCACCATCACCATTCTTTCTTGGTCCCCGTGCTGATTCCAACAAGTGAATGGTATTGTTTGGATTCTTTCCTTCTAGCAACCCTATTGCTTTGAAGTTAATGGCTGACAGTTCATCCTCAGAATATTGGTTATTAAATCACCATTCTAACATTTATCATGCTACACAAGCCCATATTTCGGCTGCACCTTTCAACTGATGTTTAATTGGGTATGTTTTCCTCGAGCATATCTCACTATATCATTTGATCTGACAAATGCTATCTCCTTGTTCACATAATTGTGGAAATCCATCCTTTGCAATTCTCGATGAATTGTTGATGAGTCCATCAGCCACCTCCTCATCCTCTCCTTGGTTTACTGATGAACTCTTGTTTTGGAACTCGCTTCCATAGTTCATTCCCGAGAATCTTACAATGTCATTCCGTCAATTTGTGTTGTACCTTTCTTCTCTGACATCCTGAGTCTGAGGTATCCTGACACCAATCAGATCTGAATCTCGGTCAGGTATGATGGTTGGAACATATGCCCAAGAGTTATAACATTGGTCTTTATATGACTCGGTAAGGTGACGTCATGCCTAGCACACCTGACCGGAGGACCTATTGTTACAATTTCCTTTTTAGCAAGGATATCCATTCTTCCATGAGGAAATTGTAAAACTTATTCTACAAGTTGTTCCTGATGGATCCTTTGTGCATCCAAATTTTGCCCCTTACTTGATGACCATGTCGATGCTATCTCGAAGCATGTTTGTGGTACTCCGATTTTCAACAAGAACATTTGAAGCTCAATGCTAAATGTTTCTTGCTCAATTATCCAAACACCGATGTATGGGTAATGTCATGAAATTTCTCTCCCCTACCTAAGGAGTTTTCTACATTATATCCTGACATGGATATCATGCTCTGCTTGTCCTTGGGAAGGATATACCCCTGAATTATGTGTTTAAACACGTTTTCTTTCCATTGTTCTGATTAAATCCGATAGACACTTTTCCCTTTCCATTGGTTTGTTTAAACCCTTTCTATGATCTATATGATATAAGCAGTATTAATTCCCTGCTTGTGCAAACACCTCGGTGTACAACTCTGTCAGTAAGACCCTGTTACTATTGTTGATGACATTCCGGTAACCACCGATGGACGAGAACTTTGCCTATTGGTCCGCCTCGTTTCAACGAGCAGGAAAATGGTTCTCTTCGTCCCTCGCCCTTGGTACCAACGTTGTTGCCAACATAACTGGCGGACTACCCTCTGACATGCCTTGCTTTCATGACCGTGCAAGATGTCACCGCTCCTTCTACCTTTAACCCACATGGTGGGCCCATAACCCACAGTTCCACAGGATCAAAACCTGACTCTTCTGTATATCCCTATCTCCAAAGTTATTTCTCAAGCATGGCTTGTATGTAATTCACGAGCCACCTTCCGAGAGATCATCAATTCTGGTATCAGACACATTACTTATTCCCGTTGCTTTGAGCCCCTCTCACGCCCTGTTTCAGGCATCGAATGATTGCCTGCCTGCTCGAAACTTCCCATGATACCTCCTTACTTTGCTCTTGGTATTTTCTTAAGTTTCAATTCGAGAGTTACTTTCCTCCACCTTCCCCGATGTTATCGACCAGATAGTCAACCTTGCAGAGGTCCGTTCTTTCAGAATACCCCCCTTACTCTGTCGTAAGTACGATGGAGATCCTGAAGAAAGGATGCCAGCTTCATCATGATGACTGGAGCATAGGAATGAAGACGTCAATGTAATGGACCGACCTCTTCGAGAAGAGCAACTATGACCGAGAAGAATCGTTAGAATTTCGTAACCAGATCCCTTCCCCCTTATAACCGCTCCTAAATCTCGGGACGAGATTTCTTGTAGTGGAGGAGAATTGCAACGCCCGGATAGTTAAGCTACAGCAATCTCTGCTAACAATGCCACGTCACCACGATTACGGTTGTTAATCTCGTGATGATTCAATCCCGTTCGGATTCAAAATTCAAATTCAAGTTCAACAATAAAAGTTTTCTAATATTAAAACCAAAATGGTCTGGATGTGACAAATAATTAGTTAGTAATATTGGTGGAGAAACAACTTTTTTGTAAAATGCTTGACTACCCTAGACTAATCAAAAACAGTGGCTAAAATAATAATTTAATTGCTTTTGAAATTAGGAAAATATTAAACTGATATATTTTGGCTACAAACTAGGTTTGGTTGTGGCCTATATTGATGATACTAATTTAGGTGCTAAATTGATATTTCATAAAACTAAAATAAAATAAATTATAAACGAAAACAGAAAAGAATAAATAAAAGAAAAGGAAAAACAAAACAAAACAAAACAAAACAAACAAAAAGAGAACAACAACCCCCCTCCCCACATGGGCCAACCGGCCCAGCCGGCCAACCCAACTGGCCCAGGCCGGCCCACCCCATTCCCACTTAACCCCCCACGCCCCCGAAAACCCTAGCCCAACCACCCCACGATCCCCCACTCTCCCTCGTCTCTCCCCCCACCTCTCGATCCCGATCTGGATCGGGAAGGGGGGATCAATCCAGGCGCCCCTTCGCCAACCGCCGCCGCCCGAAGTGCCGTCCCTCGCCGGACAACCTCGTCGGTGCCGCGTCGCCCTACGCCGTTGGCACCTCGACGCCGTCGCCTCGCCTCCTCATCTCCTCCTCGTCGGGCGACCCTGAACCACGCCGACGCCACCCGGAGCCCGCCTGGACCTCGCCGGACCCCCCTCGCCGGCCTGCTTCCTCTCCGCCGTCGTCTCCGACTTCCTCCTCAACCCCCGCTGCCCCGAACCCTACAACCACGGTGAGGCCCTCGCCTCCCGTTCCCCTCGCCCGCATCCGTCCCGCGCCCGCACGCGCCCGCGGACCACTACCGCCCGAGGTCGCGCCCTGGTCCTTCTTCCCCCCTCCCCTGCGCGATGCGCTGCTGCTACTGCTTGCTGAAGCTGCTGCTCCCGCTCGAGCCGCCCGCGCGCGCGCACGCTCGCCGGCGCCGTCGGCAACTCGCGCGTGCCCCCGACGCGGCCTCGTCCCCTGCTGCTCGCCCACGTGCCAAGCCTGCCGCCGCTGCCCTCCTCCAACCGCCGCGCGTCACCGCCGCTCGCTGTCGCTCAGGCCACCCGCCCTGCTGCTGCCCCGCGCCCCCGGCAACAGCCGCGCTGGCGCCCCACCGCGGCCCCTCCCGGCTCCTCCGCGCGCCCCCTCCAGCCTCCTCCGCGCACCCCGGGGGGCTCTACACCGCCCCTGGCCATGCCCCTCCCGCGCGGCACTAGCCGCCGGCACCTCATCGGGTCCGGCTGCTCGCCGTGGCCCTGCGTGTTGGCCGCGCCCGGGTCTGTCCCGGCCGGTGCCCACGCCCATTAGCCCAGCGCCGCGCCCGCTAAGCAGCGCCCGTTTGGCCCATAGGGCCAATGACAAGGGGGCCCCGCCTAGAACGTTTTTATAAAATAATAATAATAATAATAATAATAATAAATAAAAATAAAAATGAATTAATAATAATTGATTATAAATTAATTAATGAATGAATTAATTAAGTTAATTAATCATGTTTAATTAATCTAATTAATTAGTTAGTTTAATTAAAGAGTAATTAGTTTAGCTAAATCCTAATTAACCTAAACAGTGTATGACAGGTGGGCCCCGCACGTCAGTTTGACCAGTCAACACCTCTGTTGACTGCTGACGTCATGCTGATGTCATGATGACATCAGCAAACCCTATTCTGGATAATGTTGAATTAAATAAGTAGTAAAATTGATTTAAATCTTTTAAAATTAATATAAAATAAACCGTAGCTCGGATCAAAAAACTTTGTACATGAAAGTTGGTCAGAACGACGAGACGAATCCGGATACACAACCCGTTCGTCCGCCACACATCCCGAGCATAGCAAACACGCAACTTTCCCCCTCCGGTTCACCTGTCTGAAAACGCAAAACACCGGGGATACTTTCCCGGATGTTTCCCCCCTTCGCCGGTATCACCTCTTACCGCGTTAGGGCACACCTAACACCGCTGTTTGCTTTGTCATGCATTGTTATGCATCTGTTTGCATTGTATTCATTGTTTCTTCCCCCTCTTCTCTCCGGTAAACTACGAGACCGACGCCACTGCTGGTGCCCCGACCGACTACGCTGTTGACGACCCCTCCTTCTTGCCAGAGCAACCAGGCAAGCCCCGCCTTGATCACCAGATATTGCCTATTCTTCTCTATACTGCTTGCATTAGAGTAGTGTAGCCTGTTACTGCTTTCCGTTTATCCTATCCTGATGCATACCCTGTCCTTGCTACTACTCTTGTTACCTTTACCCACAATCCTAAATGCTTAGTATAGGATGCTAGTATTCCATCAGTGGCCCTACATTCTTGTCCGTCTGCCATGCTATACTATCGGGCCATGATCACTCGGGAGGTGATCACGGGTTTATACTATATACTTTATACATGATACATGTGGTGACTAAAGTCGGGTTGGCTCGAGGAGCACCCGCGAGTGATTCACGGATTGGGGGCTGAAAGGACCTTTGTCCCAACGGCCCTCTGTGTGGATCTTTGTGGTGGAGCGACAGGGCAGGTTGAGACTACCTAGGTGAGAGGTGGGCCTGGCCCTGGTCGGCGTCCGCGGTTACTTCAAAATAACACACTTAACGAGTTCTTGGTATTTGATCTGAGTCTGGCCATTTGGTCTATACGCACTAACCAACTACGTGGCAAAGTTATGGGCACTCGACGTCGTGGTATCAGCCGAAGCCTTCTTGACGTCAGCGACTGAGCAGCGCGCGCCGGGTTGGACCGCGTAATGCAACTTCCTTTGAAATGGAGGTTGCTAGGTCTGCTCACCGGCCGCGTTCGCAATGTGCAGGTGTGCAATGGGCGATGGGCCCAGACCCCTGCGCGCATAGGATTTAGACCGGCGTGCTGACCTCTCTGTTGTGCCTAGGTAGGGCTGCGACGTGTTGATCTTCCGAGGCCGGGCATGACCCAGGAAAGTGTGTCCGGCCAAATGGGATCGAGCGTGTTGGGTTATGTGGTGCACCCCTGCAGGGAAGTTTATCTATTCGAATAGCCGTGTCCCTCGGTAAAAGGACGACCCGGAGTTGTACCTTGGCCTTATGACAACTAGAACTGGATACTTAATAAAACACACCCTTCAAAGTGCCAGATACAACCCGGTGATCGCTCTCTCACAGGTCGACGAGGAGAGGATCGTCGGGTAGGATTATGCTATGCGATGCTACTTGGTGAACTTACCATCTACTCTCTTCTACATGCTGCAAGATGGAGGTGGCCAGAAGCGTAGTCTTCGACAGGATTAGCTATCCCCCTCTTATTCTGGCATTCTGAAGTTGAGTCCACTGATATGGCCCTTTACACATATACCCATGCATATGTAGTGTAGCTCCAAGCTCTGTCACAGTTGGCTACGCCAACAGACCTCAAACAAGTCCAAAAACTAGCTGGTTGCATGGCAGCGTTAAGTCGCTTTATCTCCAGATTAGGAGAAAAGGCACTACCACTCTATCGCCTCTTGCGGCGCACCGATAACTTCGAATGGACAGACGCGGCGACTGCCGGACTGGAGGAAATAAAGACCCTCCTAGCAAGCAACCCAATCCTGGCCGCACCAAAAGCTGGCGAACCCATGTTGCTATACATATCGGCAACACATCAGGTGGTGAGCGCCGTGCTCGTCGTCGAACGAGAATAGGACGGACGCAAATTTCCGCTCCAAAAACCAGCATACTACGTATCTACTGTCCTCACACCATGCAAATCCCGGTACCGCCATTACCAAAAGATAGCATACGCGGTCTTCATGGCATCCCGAAAGCTACGACACTACTTCCAGGAGTGTTCAATCACGGTGGCCTCTGAAGTCCCACTCAACGACATAATAAACAACCGCGATGCCACGGGACGGATCGCCAAATGGGCCATAGAGCTACTTCCATTTGACATAACGTACAAGCCACGTCGAGCCATCAAATCCCAAGTGCTGGCTGACTTCGTCGCCGAATGGACAGAGGCCGAACTCCCTAAAGAGTACGGCGCATATTCGAACTGGGTTATGTATTTTGACGGCTCCAAAATGCTGGCGGGGCTAGGAGCGGGAGTCGTGTTAACATCCCCCACTGGAGATGTCGTCCAGTATGTACTCCAAATACTATTCATAGACTCCAACAACGCAGCCGAATACGAGGCCCTATTGCATGGTCTTCGGATGGCCGTATCCATGGGCATACAACGCCTAGAGGTACGCGGGGATTCAAACCTCCCAATATCTCAAATAAACGAAGACTTTGATGCCAAAGATCCACAGATGGCAGCTTATCATAATGCCGTCTTAAAAATGTCGGCTCGGTTCGAGGGGCTCGAATTTCATCACGTCGCCCGAGAAAGTAATCAGGCAGCGGACGTCCTTGCTCGCATCGGCGCCAAGCGCGACCCCGTCCCACCCAACATTTTCCTGGAAAGGCTTTTCAAGCCATCCATGGTGTGGCAAGGGGAGGGCAACAACAACAGCCCAGATTCGAATACAACCCCAGATCCCGAACACACCGATAGCATCGGGGGCTCAGCCACCGAAATAACACCGGCCCACCTCATTATGGCAGTCATTGCCCCATGGACCGAACCCTTCTTGGCCTACATTAATAGGAAGGAGCTTCCCGAAGACCAGAATGAGGCTCGCCGCATTGTCCGGCGTTCGAAGGCCTGCAAGGTTCACGACGGAGAGCTCTACAAGAAAAGTACTACCGGAGTACTTCAAAGATGTATCTCTGAGGAAGAGGGGTGGCAACTTTTAGCGGAAATTCACGCTGGTCTCGGCGGACACCACGCCGCAGCTGGGGCCCTTGTTAGCAAGGCCTTCCGTACTGGGTTTTATTGGCCGACAGCTCGGGCAGACGCGCAGGACCTTGTCCAACACTGCGTCGGATGCCAACTCTTCGCCAACCAAAGCCACATGCCCCCAACAGCCTTACAAACTATCCCCATTACTTGGCCTTTCGCGGTCTGGGGACTGGATATGGTTGGACCCCTTAAAGGGGGAAGCCATAAGAAAAAATATCTGCTGGTCATGGTGGACAAATTCACTAAGTGGATAGAGGCTAAACCGGTCAAAACGGCTGAGTCCGGCCCGGTGATAGAATTCATATCTGGTGTTGTGCACCGTTATGGTGTTCCACACAGCATCATCACCGACAACGGCTCTAATTTCATAGCCGACGAGGTGAAAACCTGGTGTACTAATATTGGCATTAAACTCGATTACGCCTCCGTCTACCACCCGCAAACCAACGGTCAAGTCGAACGAGCCAATGGTCTTCTTATGAGCGGCATCAAGCCCAGACTAGTGCGGTCTTTGAGAGAATCAGACAAGCACTGGGTTGAGGAGCTCGACTCCGTACTCTGGGGGCTGCGGACCATGCCCAACCGTACTACCGGATACACACCTTTCTTCATGGTGTACGGCGCGAAGGCCGTATTGCCCTGCGATATTATCCATGACTCACCTCGAGGGCGCATGTACGAAGAGAGAGAAGCCGGGCTTGATTGGCAGGACAACCTAGATGCCCTGGAAAAGGAGCGCGATGTCGCAAAAGCCCATTCAGCATTTTACCAACAGCAGGCTCGAAGATATCAAAGCAGAGAAGTACGGGCCAAGACCTACAACATTGGCGAACTCGTTCTACGCCTGCCGGAGAAGAAAAAGGACAAACTCAAGCCCAAATGGGAGGGTACCTTCATAATTGACGAAGTTCTCACCGGAGGGGCGTACCGTCTTCGCGATGCATCAGACAATCGCCTCGAGCCGAACCCCTCGAACGCGGCCAGACTCCGAAGATTCTATGCCTAGCGCAGAACTCCTTGTTCGTCTCCTTCTCCCCTGTAGTTTCCATTATTTTTTCTCTCTTTTCCGATTACTTTTTCTTTCTCGCTTTAAAGCTTTCGAACGGCTAGACCGCACACCCCTGATGCATACATCTTTAAATATGTACGTCCATTATACCTGGGGGCTTCTCGGACAGAAGCTTTTTATTATTATTCCCTGAGCATCAAGCTCTTCACATATGAGTTTTTCCATATGTACCTTTTCTTCGCCACTATATGCATCGATATGACTTAAGATTTGGCCAAGCTGGGTTGCCTGGCTCCTGTGCTTATGCCCTACGTTCCCGTTAGTTCGGCTAGGGCATAAAGGGAGCACCTCTGCGATTGTTACTGCCGGGTCATCCGGATGTGTACCTCAGACTGGGTGAAGCCGAAAGCTAGCGTTCTTAAGGGAATATTAGGTCGGCGAACTAAAGATGTTTTTCGCACTCACTCCATTGTGAACCCCCAGACGCTATACACACTGTGATTTTCACATCACAATTCGGACATGTATACTAATGCATGCACACCCAGGGAAAGGAACTCTTAACGGAACTATTCTCTCTGGAAGATGTTTCTTACAATTTCAATGTAATATAACATATCTAGCCGGATACAACTTGTCTGTTCAAGCAACTATGACCCCTATGCCTAGTTTTCGCGCATACCCCGGTCTATTCGGCCGTGCGGGTATTCGGAAACACTCCGCACCTTCGGGTCCGGAGGTTGAAGCGAAAAGGTCTGCCATTACAAATGCTATACAATTCAGCTAGAGTTACATATATCAAGGAAAGTACATAGTCACTTGGACTCAAACAGTTCCTCCTCTACATCGTCCAAAAGGCGGTCTAATTTGCAATCCTGTTGGGAATATTTGGCGGCCACCTCTACTTGATCATATACTAAACTAACGGGAATTTCTTCCCCATCCGACCCTAGCGGTTCGACACGGGCCATGTGATTACGATCCAGCTTGGTATATCGCGTCTTCACCATGGCCCAGGCCTCTCGCGCACCCTCTCGGGCAGGCTGATATCTTCCATAGTTGGATACGCCGCCGCGCTCCTTTGAACAGCTCTACAAGCTCCTCCATACTTCCTGGAGGGGAGGCGGATGGCCATAGGGCCTTGGCAACACTCCGCATCGCCAGCCGAGCCTGTTCGTGCACTTGCGACAGCCCTTGCAGCAGATCACTTGATGATCCGGACACCTCCTCTTCAGGACGGCCCGTCAATATACCTGCAATCATAACTATATCGGTTCCATTTATCTCTGAACTACTTTTAAAATAGTTCAGACACATATTGAATATGCCGCCCCGCAGTTTCTTGTTCTCCTTCACGGATTCGGCTAGGTGGGCTCGCACATCTTTCAATTCTTCACCCAACGTAGTGTTGGAATCCAGTAGCTTGTTTTTCTCCCCTCTGACTCGGGTCAGCACACGCTCGCCTACGGCGTGTAGCCTTTTCGCCTCTTTTTCTCCCTCTTGGGCGATCTTCAACTTCTCGTCAAGTTGATCGGGCGATCCTATTATGCGATCAGCAACATTATTAGTACAGTTGGTATACAACTATTGTTCCTCGTTGGAGGGGAATGTTACCAGAAGACGCCTTCTTGAAGTTTTCCAGTTCGGCGGTAGCAGCATTCAGCTGCGCCCGACACTGCTCCAGCTCTTGGGCTAGCAGGCAATACTTCTCTGTAAGGACCTGGTTCTACAATGATCCTTAAATCAGTTGTACCAACTGCTTTCAATCTCGGGGGCTGCGGGTGTATGGTTATCCTTTTCGGACAAAAAAACTTACCTGCACATCTGTCAAATGTTGCATTGTGGCTTTTCTAAGCCCACCTCGAGCAGCTCAGATGTATGCGTCAGCCGAGCTGAAGGCATTGAATGCCTCTCCCGAGAACTTGGGGTCTCGTAAGACAGCCCTGCAGCGTCGATGATTCATGGCGCTCTCTACTTTCGAGTTGGTAACGGACATGTCTTCCGAACCCTCGTCCGAAGGACAGTCCGGCGTTGTCCCCATAGCGGCCCCCACCTCTCCGGTGGGATCTAAATCCCGGTTATTGGGAGTGCGACCGGCCGAATCCCCGGACTTAGTCCAGCGAACCTTTTTCCTGATACAGGACCAACGTAACAATCACGGTTGGGTATGACTGCCAATGCATACCTTAAACCCATACCTCTTCGACGAAGGACCGGCCTTGTCTTCGCCGACCTTCCTTTTCGAGGCCTTGCTCGGCGCGGGAGCCGCTCTTCTTGGAGTCATCCCCGGCGTAGCATGACATGCCGAACGCCTCCCCTTTGAAGCATGAGACAGTGCGGTGGGTGAGGCAGTGCGAGGAAACTCTTTCGAGGGGGATTTCTCCTGATTACTTACGTGGGGAGCTGGAAGAAAACCAGGATAATCGGCAATGATGGCCACTTCTGTGCCATCATAGCTAGCCTGGTAAAACACCCCTTTTGCGAGTACCACGAATATATCTGGGTCCTCTTCGAACCCAGGATCAAGCTCCCGGTTGTGGTTCTCCGGCTGTGGGCAGGGCTACTAAGCCCCTCGGTTACCTTCCGCCAGTGCTGTTTCAAAATAGACGAATGGGGAATTCATCAAAGATGGCTATGAGAGCGGAGTGAATAAAAGCAAAGGGGTTAAGACTTGCCCAGCTGGGAGGGTTGTACATGGAGTACCCATCTCTCCGATTAATGCGGAGAAATTCTTCTTCATCCCCTTTGAACAGCTCGGCCAATATCTTGGCTAGAGCGGCGGGCGTGTCCGGACCTTTCCGACCACAACGGGAGGCATCATCCTCCCCATTGTAGTGCCACATCGGGAGCCCTCTGTATTGAAGTGGCTGAACCCCCCGCGCTATGGAGGTCGCCATTACCTCTACTATTGTAAAGCCGGACTGGGAAGCATCCTTATCTTGCCCAGGAGTTGACGGACTTCCGCACTGTCCTCCTCTTCAAGACTCCGGGGACGCCAGTTGTGATGTTTCTTCAACGGAACGCTTGCAAATTCCGGGAGACCCCTGCAAACGGGGTCGGGAAGAGCGACGTCTTCTATATAGAACCATTCGGAAGGCCATTCTTCAGATGCCTTCCTAGGTGTGCCGGACAGGTATCCTATATCGGCGACGCGCCATACTTCGGCTCCGCCCACTTCAAATATTGACCCCTGGTGATTGCGCGGGACGAGACAGAACAACCTTCTCCATAGTTCGAAATGGGCCTCGATGCCCATAAACAGTTCGCACAAAGCGACGTAGCCCGCAATATGCAGAATGGAGGCAGGAGTAAAATTGTGCAGCTGAAGGCCATAGTATTCCAAAAGCCCCCGGAGGAACGGATGGATTGGGAACCCAACGCCTCTTAGCAGGTAAGGGACGAAACATACTCGCTCCCCCCGAATGGATTGGGAAAATCCTCCGCCTGGGTCTCACCGTTAAGGGAAGCTTGCCCTGCTCGAACAGGGACCAGATCTGCAGGGGGGAGGAATCCCTACGTTTGCAGCTTCTTTAATTGGCTGTAGGCCACTGAGCACTTCTCCCACTCGCCTCTCTCTGAGTCGAAGGAGGGACTGGGAATGCTAGCCATGTTGGAATGGCTTCTCCTAGTGGTCATTGGGGATTTTTATCCGTGAGATATTGAATGAATCTAAGATCCAATGTCCTTAAATAGACGCTCTTCCTGGCCTAAATGGGGTGTTATTTGCAAAAATACCCTGACCTCCCGCATTCCTCAACACGTGGAAGACGAGGTTATTGAACGCGCAGAAGCCGAGGGGAGACATTGAATCTACGGCCGAATACACTACTTGGAAATCATTAAAGGAGGAACCCGCCTTGCAATGCCGAAGACAATTCGTGTGCCGAATACCTCACTATTGAAGACTGGTTCGGGGGCTACTGAGGGAGTCCTGGACTAAGGGGTCCTCGGGCGTCCGGCCTATTATCCATGGGCCGGACTGATGGGCTGTGAAGACATGAAGGCCGAAGACTGTACCCGTGTCCGGATAGGACTCTCCTTGGCGTGGAAGGCAAGCTTGGCAATCGACTATGAAGATTCCTTCCTATGTAACTGACTCTATGTAACCCTAGATTCCCCCGGTGTCTATATAAACCGGAGGGTGTAGTCCGGAAAGGACATACTCATTACCATAGTCATACAGGCTAGACTTGTAGGGTTTAGCCATTGCGATCTCGTGGTAGATCAACTCTTGTAATACTCATATTCATCAAGATCAATCAAGCAGGAAGTAGGGTATTACCTCCATCGAGAGGGCCTGAACCTGGGTAAACATCGTGTCCCCTGTCTCCTGTAACCATCGATCCTAGACGCATAGTTCGGGACCCCCTACCCGAGATCCGCCGGTTTTGACACCAGCATCCATCCCCACTTCGGCCTATGGCTCAAGGTCTTCAATGTGAAGCCGAAGGTGGTGGACGGCCAGCACGCGGAGTGCGGAGGCGCCATGGTGAGCAAGATGCCCAACGTCACCTGGCCCACAGGCACTTTTGTGGAGATTGTCAAGGAGTGGCAGAAACAGTGGTTCTACATCACAGAGCCGCGCGGCACCACTTGGGCGGCGGCTCCCGAGTTTAGGGCTGGAGCCCCAATGCGACTCACCTCCTGGAAGGAGAAAGGCCCCAACTGGTCAGCATCAGATGAGCTGATAGCACTGCAAACGCGAATTCAGAGTATGGTGGATAAAGACGCCAATCTCGTCGATGTGATCCAGGTGATGCTGGTTCGCCGGATTCTCCCCTGCCAACGCCGAAGCTTCCTTTATGGGAAATTCGATCCGGCGAAGCACCAGACCCTGGAAGGGCTCTTCGGAACTACTCATGAAGGTGCATGGAAGTTGCTCTTCAAGGGAAACGAGAAGCCGCCGGTCATAGATTCGGACCGTGGGCACGATCACACCCATCCTGCCAATGAGGTAAGTTCCCCTTTCCTAAGGTGTACCTTCTACTTATTTGTTCAAGGAGGATGCCTAACCTTTGCTGTATTTTCTTAGGCGTGGATGGAGAGAGCGGAGCGGATCCATAGATCGGCTCCGCTGCCCGAAGAGCCAGTCATCCCGCTTCTGGCGAAGATGTTGGTTCCGGCGCCATATAGGCCACCGGAAAAGAAGGCCAAGGGGGCCAAAGGCAGCCCCCATCGTAAGGGCGCTTCGGACGAGACGTCTGAAGACGAAGTAACCCTTTCCTCCGCCGAGGACGACGAGGAGGAGGAGGAGGAGAACAACCCTCCCCCTGAGGAGGGAAAGAAGAAGAGGGCGGCCTCCATGAACCTGGAGGCGAAGACGTCCAAGAAAGGGAAGGGCTCCCTCGCGGATAACTCCACATGGGACGTCGACAGCAGTCCGGAGCGACGCCCCCACCCTAATCCTCGGGCTGCGTCGTAAGTGCTAGGACTCGTACATACCCATATATCCGGCCTCTCCTCTTTATTGTATTTACATGATTAATTATGCAATTGCAGTCCGGCCCACAACAGCTCCCAGCGATCCTCATCAGGAGGTTCACTGGATACAAAGGCGATGGCCAGCGAGTCACCGCCGACTGCTCACTCCCCCAAGGCCAAGGGCGACGCGGAGGTGCTGTCCCGATGGGCTTTCCCAGGCCGGGGAGAGGCTCAGGAGGCGCCAGAAGGCGAAGCCTCCGTCACCGGACACCAGGGGGAGCCGATCCCCATGGAGACTGGTGATGAGGGCCGTACTCAGTTCAGCCCTCAGCCGAATACGATTCCGGAGACCAATACGGCTCCGGAATCCGGTGTGCAACCTCCTTCGAAAGAGGGGGTATGCCCATTCCACCGGTGACCCCTGTCCAACCAGGGGCACCGGATAATCTGCTGGAAGCGCTGCGAGGTGCTTCCATTGTGGATGAGCATCGTGTTCTTATGGGCACGGTAATTGAAAGGGTTCAGTCCGCCAAGAGCGGACTAACCGAAGCCTGCAGCAGCCTGCTGACAGGTTTTGAGGTAAGCGACGCAAAAAGAGAAAATCCCAATATAGACAGTAGCCCCTGAGACATTGTCCGGTGTTCGGAAAGAAAAAGCCGGACAGAGGATCAATCCTTTATTGCAGGAAACTAAACAAATTTGTCTAAAATGAATACGCAGGCATCGCTGCTGGCCGCAGCCTCGCATACTGCCGAAGTCTCCGGACTGAAGCAGCGACTGGAGCAGGCTAAGGAGGAGCTCGGCCAGGTGAGGAGGCAGCTCCAGGAGAATCAAGGTATGTAATAACCCGTTATATATTCGAAAAGAGTAAAATGATATATATTGACCGAAGTCTCATGATATGTATAGGAGCAACGACCGAGGTCGAGGCCCTGAAGAAGGCCCTGGCCGAAGCCGAGGGGAAGGCTGTCAAGGAGCAGGCCGCCCGTAAGAAGCTCAAGGCCCGGGTCAACGAGGTCCAGCAAGATCTCCAGAACGCGGTGAGGAAGTGCGAGACCTTGGAGCGCGATGCGTCGGCTGGAGAGACCGAACTCGCCAAGGCTCGTCAGAGCGCGGAGACGGCCCGAAATGAGGCCCAGGGCACCCTCCAAGAGATCCAGGAGGCCAGGAAGATCGCGGCGGGTAAGGCATTTAGTATGCAAAGCAAATATGTGAAGAGGAAGTATCTTTTACTAACCCGGATTCGGAGTTCTCCAGGAGCTTTTGCTGATCTGCCACGTAGTGTGTCCGACGCCGCGGAGTTGTTCCGAGCCGAAGAAGGGGGCTCCATGGAGAAGCTGTTCTGGTCGCAATATCTTGCGCCAGAACATCCGGTGCCCTTCAGCGATCAGCTAAAACAGCTAGTCGAGCTGCACGGGGTGGCCGAACTGGCCATGAAGGATTTAATAATCTGGCTGTGGCCAGCCGAAGCTATACCCAGCAGTTACTTCGGCCTCGTGAAGCGGCTGGTGGATGCCTGTCCTCGGCTGGACGCATCAAGCGGTCCGTCTGCATCGAGGGCGCGCGTATGGCCTTTGCTCGCGTCAAGCTCTGGTGGGCGAAGATGGACACCATCAAGATTGTGACCGAGGGGCCACCCGAGGGCAAGGAGCACCGCACACCCGAGCGGTATTTTGGAGACGTCCTGGAGGGGTCTCGTATTGTAGCAACACAGTGTTCGCAAGACATTATCTTTGAATAAATGTATTCAAGTTGCCTCTACCTTGTATGATACAACAAAGTGAGTTTGTAATATAATGTTTGTTATGTTAAAAACATTTACCTCCTGTGCGGCCGTGTTGTATGAAATCTGAGGGTTCGCCAGTCGTCGGCTTCTGCCCCCACGTAGGTAATACGGAGGTGTTCGGGATGGCATCTAAACACTCTTGATCCAATTATATGGTCCTCGAAGGAGTTGTTTAGCGCAAGGAACCAGGCAATCAGACTATGCGGCTTGAACACCCTCACTTAGCCATAGGAGTTTGACAATAAAAAATGTTGGCGCAGCCCCTAGTATCCGAACTAGAGTGCTATAAGCGCCTGATCGGGAAGTACCGAACCTTCACATAATGCGGAAGAAATCTCCAACGATTTTCAACCTCCGAAGAGCTGACCGGCTCTCGCCGCATCATGACAGTCAGTTTTCGGCTTTCTCTACTGAGGTGCTCCTTTGGATAAACCAAGGCACAATCGCAGTAGTTCTTCCTTTACTACCTTAGCCGATATAGCGGAACGTAAGTTAGCAAGCATAGGAGCCGGGCAACCCAACTATTGACCAAAGACATGATTCGGAGCCAATGCATACAGTGCTAAATTCGTGGTGCCGAACTATACTATAAAAAAGTGTTCGGACTTTTGTTGCCGTAGTGCGGGGTGCTATGAAGCCCCTGGCAAATATGAAACGTACCAAAGTTTACGGGTGCTACCTGATAAGGTTACCCATAGGAGTAAAAAAAAGAAAAAAGGAAAACGGAGAGGGTGCAAAGATAATAAGCTAGGGCCCTCAAGCTCGGGCCGCGAACTGTTTCCATTGTAATTTGATTAATACATCAAGGCGTATTTGATACAAGTAGTGCGATGAGCAGGAGGCTATTTAACATGCCAAAACCAAGGGAGAGCTGCATGTGGGTCCTGAAAAATAGGTGGAGTGATCGTTAACGAGACCACCTAGGAACTCCCCCATATGTCTGTGTTTCTTGCCGTCTTTGTGTGTTTGTCCTTCGAGAGGACCCATGATTAGGCCATCGGATGGGGCCTGCGGGATTGAGACCTGAAAGGAAAAAAGTGAAAGTGAAAGAATGTGTGTATCCGGTGCCGGTTGAGCCGCACTGTGGATCACAAGCTAGCTATGCCTCCGTCGATGCCCATGGAATTTTGAGTGCGTAGTTATGTACGCGCGGCACGATTGCCACCACTTGATCGGGACTGAGACGGAGGCCGGATTGCTAGTTGATCTCTTGACGAGCCGAGCTGTCCTGCTGCAGGGTAGTTCGAACCCTCTTAACAGTGTTCGTGGGCTCGGCAGCCGAATTAGGGTTCTGCTTGAGAAGGCCGCTCTGTACTTCTGCTGCTAAGGCAGCTGTGTGCTCTTCTGTACGGAGGGAGCGTTCCGTATTTCTGTTGACCGTGATGACGCCACGTGGACCAGGCATCTTGATCTTGAGATAAGTATAGTGTGCCACTGCATTGAATCGAGCGAATGCGGTTTGTCCGAGCAGTGCGTGATAGCCGCTGCAGAAGGGGACGATGTCGAAGATTAACTCCTCACTTCGGAAATTGTCTGGAGACCCGAAGACAACCTCTAGCGTGATTGAGCCCGTACAACAGGCCTCTACACTTGGTATGACTCCTTTGAAGGTAGTCTTTGTGGGCTTGATCCGTGATGGATTGATGCCCATTTTTGGCACTGTATCCTGATAGAGCAGGTTGAGGCTTCTACCTCTGTCCCTAAGGACGCGCGTTAGGTGAAATCCATCAATGATTGGGTCGAGGACTAGTGCGGCTGAACCGCCATGACGGATACTAGTCGGATGATCCTGACGATCAAAGGTGATCGGGAATGACGACCATGGATTGAATTTTGGGGCGACTGGCTCTATCGCGTAGACGTCCCTTAGTGCGCGCTTGCGCTCCCTTTTGGGATGTGTGTAGCATATATCATGTTCACTGTTTTGACTTGAGGGGGAAACTTCTTCTGTCCCCCTGTGCTCAGTTGCTGGGGCTCCTCGTCGTCGTCCTCGCTTTGTGATCCATTTTCCCTGTTCTCGGCGTTTAATTTGCCGGCCTGTTTAAAAACCCAACAATCTCTGTTGGTATGATTGGCTGGTTTGTCAGGGGTGCCATGTATCTGGCGCGGGCGATCGAGTATGCGGTCCAGGCTCGATGGTCCCTGATTGTTTCTTTTGTATGGTTTCTTCCGCTGGCTGGACTTGGAGCCGCTGAATCCGGCATTGACTATGGTGTCGTCGGCATTATCACCATTGCTTTGGCGTTTGTTTCTGTTACGTCGGAGCTTGTCGTTGCTGTTTTTGACCTTGGAGGGGCCTGCCTCGCTGGCTGTGTTTTTGCTACGAGCCAGCCAACTATCCTCACCCACGCAAAAGCGGGTCATGAGTGCTGTAAGGGCTGCCATAGATTTAGGTTTTTCTTGGCCGAGGTGGCGGGCGAGCCATTCGTCGCGGATGCTATGTTTAAAGGCCGCTAGGGCTTCGGCATCCGGACAGTCGACGATCTGGTTCTTTTTGGTTAGGAACCTAGTCCAGAATTTCCTGGCCGACTCTCCAGGTTGTTGGACTATGTGGCTTAAGTCATCGGCGTCTGGTGGCCGGACATATGTACCTTGGAAGTTGTCGAGGAAGGTTTCGTCCAAGTCCTCCCAGCTGCCGATAGAATTTTCAGGCAGGCTGTTTAACCAGTGCCGAGCTGGTCCTTTAAGCTTTAGTGGGAGGTATTTGATAGCGTGGAGGTCATCTCCGCGGGCCATGTGGATGTGGAGGATAAAGTCCTCGATCCATACCGCGGGATCAGTTGTCCCGTCGTATGATTAAATATTCACAGGTTTGAACCCTTCGGGGAATTCGTGATCCATTACTTCATCAGTGAAGCAAAGAGGGTGTGCGGCGCCTCTATACTTGGCCGCATCGCGTCGTAGCTCCGATGGAGTCCGTCTGCGGTTGTCGGCTCGGGTGTGACTAGGTTTGTCACGTCCGAATAGGTAGCCATCATCGCGTGTCGAGGAACGTCCTCGCGATCCGTAAATCGATCGGGTATATCCTGCTCTACTATCCAGGGTCTGCCGGAGGTCGTATGTACTATGACCCCCAAACTGTTTTGTCTCTATTTTTACGTGGCGGTGGGGCAGGCTGCTGTTCGGCCTGAGTTGCCGCTCTATCCCGACCACGTGGTGGTCGGTCTGCCGCACTGTCCCGATCGCGTAGTGGTCGATCGGCCGCATTACGCGGGGGAGGTATGGGCTCTGGCGCCTCTTCGTCGAACTGGGGTAGCAATCTTCGCTTCTGGTAACTCTTGGCTGGGTGTCTGAGGCCGTATTCTTCGGCTGCCAGAACATCAGTCCACCTGTCGATGAGCAGATCTTGGTCAGCTTGAAGCTGCTGCTGCTTCTTTTTCAGGCTCCTTGTGGTGGCTATTAGCTGGCGCTTGAAGCGCTCCTGCTCGAGAGGTTCCTCAGGCATCTTCGTTGCCGAGGCTTTCCTCATCCTCGGAGAGCGGACGATAACTACTGTCCTCCGAGTCGTTGGGCCTGGCCTGTTCGTCGGGGCTAGTTTGCCCGTTTTCATGCTCCTCCTGTTCGGATGTTACCTCAGCAAGGTCTTCATTGTTTTCGGCATCGTCCAAAGTATTGTTTTCTCCGGTGCCGGCATTGCTGTCCTTTGAACGACGTGACTTAGAGCGGTGTTGGGGACGCCGGAGTTTGTACTGTGTCTCAGGAGGTTTATTCTCGACTGGATTTTCTCCGTCATCGTCGTTGGTTGTTTTGGGTGTATTCACCATGTACACATCGTACGAAGAAGTGGCCGTCCAGCGTCCAGTAAATGGCGGATTTTGGTTTTGCTCCTCATCAACATCGTCGTCCATACCGTCGATGTCTTCAGAGTCGTAATCAAGCGTGTCGGTTAAATCCTCGACTGTGGCTATGAAGTGGGTGGCGGGTGGGAAGCAAGATTCTCCATCATCAGCCCCTAGTTCGAACCAAACATAGTTCGGCTATGAGTCCCCCGCCAAGGACAGGTTCTTTAATGAGTTTAGCACATCGCCCAAAAGCGAGTGTGTTGGTAATTGTAGCATAATTTTAAAATTTTCCTACGCTCACCAAGATGCATCTATGGAGTATACTAGCAACGAGGGGAAGGGAGTGCATCTACATACCCTTGTAGATCGCGAGCGGAAGCGTTCCAATGAACGTGGATGACGGAGTCGTACTCGCCGTGATCCAAATCACCGATGACCGAGTGCCGAATGGACGACACCTCCGCGTTCAACACACGTACGATGCAGCGACGTCTCCTCCTTCTTGATCCAGCAAGGGGGAAGGAGAGGTTGATGGAGATCCAGCAGCACGACGGCGTGGTGGTGGATGTAGCGGGTCTCGGCAGGGCTTCGCCGAGCTTCTGCGAGACGGAGAGGTGTAGCAGGGGAGGAAGGAGGCGCCCAAGGCTGTTGTGCTACTGCCCTCCCTCCCCCCCTTTATATAGGCCCCCTGGGAGGGTGGGCGCCGGCCAAGATCCCATCTAGGGTGGGGGCGGCGGCCAAGGGGAGTGACTTGCCCCCCAAGGCAAGTGGGAAGCCCCCCACCCTAGGGTTCCCAACCCTAGGCGCATGGGGAAGGGCCCATGGGGGGGCGCCCAGCCCACTAGGGGCTGGTTCCCTTCCCACTTCAGCCCACGGGGCCCTCCGGGATAGGTGGCCCCACCCGGTGGACCCCCGGGACCCTTCCGGTGGTCCCGGTACAATACCGGTAACACCCGAAACTTTCCCGGTGGCCGAAACTTGACTTCCTATATATAATTCTTCACCTCCGGACCATTCCGGAACCTCTCGTGACGTCCGGGATCTCATCTGGGACTCCGAACAACTTTCGGGTTTCCGCATACACATATCTCTACAACCCTAGCGTCACCGAACCTTAAGTGTGTAGACCCTACGTGTTCGGGAGACATGCAGACATGACCGAGATGCCTCTCCGGTCAATAACCAACAGCGGGATCTGGATACCCATGTTGGCTCCCACATGTTCCACGATGATCTCATCGGATGAACCATGGTGTCGAGGATTCAATCAATCCCGTATACAATTCCCTTTGTCAATCGGTATGTTACTTGCCCGAGATTCGATCGTCGGTATCCCAATACCTTGTTCAATCTCGTTACCGGCAAGTCTCTTTACTCGTACCGCAATGCATGATCCCGTGACTAACGCCTTAGTCACATAGAGCTCATTATGATGATGCATTACCGAGTGGGCCCAGAGATACCTCTCCGTCACACGGAGTGACAAATCCCAGTCTCGATCCGTGCCAACCCAACAGACACTTTTGGAGATACCCGTAGTGCACCTTTATAGTCACCCAGTTACGTTGTGACGTTTGGCACACCCAAAGCACTCCTACGGTATCCGGGAGTTGCACGATCTCATGGTCTAAGGAAAAGATACTTGACATTGGAAAAGCTCTAGCAAACGAAACTACACGATCTTTTATGCTATGCTTAGGATTGGGTCTTGTCCATCACATCATTCTCCTAATGATGTGATCCCGTTATCAATGACATCCAATGTCCATAGTCAGGAAACCTTGACTATCTGTTGATCAACGAGCTAGTCAACTAGAGGCTTACTAGGGACACGTTGTGGTCTATGCATTCACACATGTATTATGATTTCCGGACAATACAATTATAGCATGAACAATAGACAATTACCATGAACAAAGAAATATAATAATAACCATTTATTATTGCCTCTAGGGCATATTTCCAACAGAGTGCTGGAAGATGTCTGCGGCGCTGAATTCGAAGATCGATAAACGATCAAGTTCGGCGTCCGCAGGCTCACATGGTTCGGAACTTATGACCGGAGACAAGTCCGGAGTTCCGGTGGCACAGGTATCGTGTGAGATTAAGTCCATGTGCGGCTCCAACGCCGGGGAATCTGTGGCCTCCGTGGTGGGGTTGAGCCTTCTGTCCTTGGATGGCGCAGTCCGCTCCGGATCTATGGCCAGAGCGGTTACAGGAGCTGACTCCTGGATGCGGTCTGATGACAGATTTAGGTCATGTTCATTGAGGTGACCAGGGGTAGTTACCGCGGTCTCGAATCCGACGAAGAGCAAATCTCCACGGATGTCCGCGACGTAGTTCAAGCTCCCAAATTTGACCTGGTGGCCAGGGCGTAGCTATCGATCTGCTCCATATGGCCAAGAGAGTTGGCCTGCAGTGCATAGCCGCCGAACACGAAGATCTGTCCAGGGAGAAAGATCTCGCCTTGGACAGCGTTGTCTCTGATGATTGAAGGGGCCATCAAACCTTTAAGGGACGGCACAGTGGAACTCTCAATGAAAGCACCAATGTCGGTGTCAAAACCGGCAGATCTCGGGTAGGGGGTCCCGATCTGTGCGTCTAAGGTCGATGGTAACAGGAGACAGGGGACACAATGTTTACCCAGGTTCGGGCCCTTACTATGGAGGTAATACCCTACTTCCTGCTTGATTGATCTTGATGAATATGAGTATTACAAGAGTTGATCTACCACAAGATCGTAATGGATAAACCCTAAAAGTCTAGCCTGTATGACTATGATAATGAATATCCCTTCCCCTCCGGACTAAGTCCTCCGGTTTATATAGACACCAGGAGGATCTAGGGTTACACAAGGTCGGTTACAAAGAAAGGAAAATATATATTTGGTCGCCAAGGATAGTCCCATCCAGACACGGGTGCAGTCTTCGGTCTTCGTATCTTCACAGCCCATCAGTTCGGCCCATGGTTAACAGGCCGGACGCCCGAGGACCCCTTAGTCCAGGACTCCCTCAGGGGGAGTCTCACTATGACTCCAAGTCCTAGTCGGCTCCCCCTTCCTTCCAACCGAGAGGGGGAAAGGGGAAAGAGGGGGAGAGGGAGAAGGAAAGGGGGGCGCCCCCACTGACGGTGTCATGGAGTAAGGGGTACTCACCATGTCGTCTCCCGACCAGCTGGATCGGGCCGAGGACCCCCACGGCAGTTCATTCATGGGACACTTCAAGCAGCCCATGCCGCATACAAGGAGGTTTCCACAAGACTTGGCGCCCAAGCCAAGGACTCTCCTAAACCCTAGGCCTCCGGTGTGTTATATAAACCGAGGCCATGCTAGTCAATAGAGGATCTGATATTCATTATTACAATCTCGTGGTAGATACATGTACTTTGTACTACACCCCATATGAATACAGTCAAAAGCAGCATGTAGGGTATTATCTCTTCGAGAGAGCCCGAAGCTGGGTAAATGTCGTGTCCATGTTACCATCGCTCCAAGACGCCTAGCTTAGGACCCCTACTACGAGATACGCCGGATATAGAACCGACATTGGTGCTTTCATTGAGAGCCTGCTGGGTGGTCGCCACGGATCGATGGGAGTCAAAATCAACCATCAGGTGATATTTTTCCAGTATTGATCTATTTCACGTATATTATCTTCTTCTTTTTTCTGGCAAATTATTGCCCCCGGCTTGCAACTATGTTTGCAGAACTATAATTAGGTTAGAACTTCTCGGGCGGCGGCTCTTGGCGAGACATTAGACCGCTGGGTTTCGAAGCCAGATCGCTTCACAATCGATCCGAAGTGGACATAGACGCCGGCGAAGATCCATGCTTTGTAGAAATTGCAGGAGCGGCCATAGACCGGACAAACACGGTGCCCAAAACCAATCTGGTTGACTGCTGCAAATTGGTTGCAGAGTTTGAAGGGGTCACACATCACGTTGATTTGCATGTCTACCGCTGGTGGACAAAGCATGCGGAAAGGCGTCAGGCAGGCTCTTCTCCTCTTTTTTTCATTTCTTTAACCTATAGTAGTATTTACGCTGCGGCTCATGGACCTCCACCTCTAATTGAACGTGCATAAGACAAGCACTAACGCACTAGTACTAATTCGGCTGAGTTTTGCCTCATGTGAAGCTCCATAGCACTATGGGTAGCCCTCGCACGGCGTTCAAGGTGCTCTTTACCCTGAACTTTTTGTACGAGATATTTGTCTCTTGAAAAAGATGTTCTCCGCTGGCTTGTTTTGCTTTGTTTTCGCAGAAACTTTTCAGGGGTGGCGCTTCATATGGAGTTCTTCGTCCACTTGTTTTGAGGCGACCCGACATGCCACCGTGGCATCGACATTGTCATCGCGTCACTCAACCGAGCCGATGTCAACAACGCCCATCGAGGCCGAAGACAGTCCGGCTTAGGTAGTCACAGGGAGATTTGACCTTCTTTTTTCCTTTCTCTCTCTTTCTCTTACTTAATTAAGCCTGGAGGTCCACCACACTTTTTGCTAATGGTTTGTCTTCCATGCACTTCCCGTGATGCAACGAATACTACTATAGATGTGGCACATTCATCGAGACTTGATTGATGCCACGAGCTAGTCTACCAAGTGACTCCCGTGTGAAGCTATATAATCACTTTGGGGTAGTTCTTTCACTACTATGGCTATATCCGAATCAGGTGCTATTCTTCCTTATGTACTGTATAAATTATTTGTGCTATTATATTTTCTGTCGGTTTGCACTCTTGAGCATAGACACACAACTGTTTGGCCTATTCGACGCCGCATTTGGAGCTCGGACCACCCTGCGAGTTCGGACTTTGTCACCTCATCGCGCCGACGCCCTGTGTCGTCATCGGCTTTGCGCCAGGCCAAATCTCCTTTAATAATTTATTTTACATAAGTAATTTTGTGAAGAAATTTTCTTTTCTTTATTTTGTTATTATTATCTGTCTTGTGCTACTTCATGCATGTAGACGGTGTCATGGAGAGCCGATGTCATCATCCCGCCTGCGTCGACCAAGTTTTGGGGTCACCTCGGCGCGCGTCCCTCTGCCGACATCTCCGCGCGGCCACTCCGTCGTGCCGACCTCGGCGCTCAGGCCATGTTTATTTAATTATCTACTTCGCTAGAGTTAATTAAGCAGAAGAACTTTTTTAAAGGGTATATTATTAATATCATTACTTGTTAGTACCTTTGTCTTGCACTATTTTTTGTGCGCAGGTAATCAACTTCGACTGCGTCATGCGGTCAACTCTGTGGGTCGATGTCGTCGTCCTGCCTGCACCGATCAAATTGTGGTGTCGCCTCAACGTGCGTCCCTATGTGAACCAACTTCAACCAGTCTATGTCGTCACCTTGGCGAGCCAACCTTTGCCAGCATCGCCATGCCATCGCTTCATCGCCCGTCAAGCAGTGGGTGTGCGGATTGAGTCCCAATTTTGGGAGTAACCTTTCTTCAGATTGCTACAACAAACAAACCAGGTGTTATTAATCCTAGTAATTTTTCTTGCTTGGGTTTGTTTTTTCCGAGGAAGTATTACTCTGGTTTGTTCCATCATCTGTACATAGGTCTGTCAAATGATGGCCGCATTAACGATGGTTGCGTGATGGTTCGGTCAGTTTCTCGTCCACAGTTCGGCGAACGCCTCACCGGGGACCCGGACCGCCCTGTGAATTCAGGCTTTGTCATGCCGGCGCCCCGCACCAACATTAGCTTCGACGCCAGGCCACACCTCTTTAAAAAATATTATTCTGCGTAAATTAATTATGCGAGGATTTTTTTGTATTATTATTTCTTGGACTGCACTATTTTACATGTGTAGGTAATATACTTCGACTGCATCACGCGGTCACTTCGGCAAGCCGACGTCATCGTCCTAATCGACATAAATCGGCTCGCGTGACCACTTTGTTGGTCGAATTGCATACCGACATGTTCGGTTGCCTCGGGGACTTCGGCATCGCTGAGAGAGCTCTACCTCATCGAGTATAAATGATCCGGGTTGGGCAGCACTGTCACCTCAGCATACCGACATACCATGTCACCTCGGCTGACCGGGGGCTTCGCCAACACTTCATTAACCCACACCGAGGACTTCGACATCATACTGCCAGCCTGCTCCATCGCCTCAGTCGGACTGGGGGTTATACCTCGCCACATTGGTCGTGCTACGTCGCCACTTCGGAGTGCCGAGCTCTTCGCTCCGCCACCTCGGGACCGGCTTGAGGGCTGGGACCTTGTCCCGCATCAAGCTCGGACCACGTCATCAATGCCGAACACATTAACCAGCTAAGTCGCTTTCATGCTCAAAAACTTTCAGTTTTAAATTTTGTTCGGTTCGACCAAGCATCATACTTTTTTGGCAAAAAGTGGTATGTGAAAAACTTCCTTGTCAAAACTTTGTTTGTGACACACAAATTCAAATACCCCGTTTACTTGGGGGCTTCCTTTATGAAGCCTTTCCTCTTGCATATGATTATACTTGTATGGCTTCGTTCCTTGTTCGTGTATTACGCCACAATATGCACCATGTTTACTTAAGTATTCCGCAGGCTGGGTTGCCTTGCTCCTGTG
Organism: Aegilops tauschii subsp. strangulata; assembly: GCF_002575655.3. Classification (NCBI taxonomy): domain Eukaryota; kingdom Viridiplantae; phylum Streptophyta; class Magnoliopsida; order Poales; family Poaceae; genus Aegilops; species Aegilops tauschii. Next base: position 287,752,699 of record NC_053037.3, read on the forward strand.
TTTACCCCTACGTTCCCGATTGTTCGGCTGGGGAGTAAAGGGAGTACCTCTCCGATTATCGCAATCGGGTCATCCGAGCTCGGACCTCAGACTGGGTGAAGCCGAAAGCTAGCGCTCTTATTGTTTTCAATCATGGTCGGCACACAACGGAACTCACGAGTACAAAAAATCTATTGCGCAAGTCTCATAGTAACAATGAGCAACCAAAGAAAGGTATCGGTGTGGGTACTATTTTCTTCGAAGATGCTTCTTACACTTCGTCGGTAATATAGCATAAGTTCCCTGAGCGTGCTTTGTCTGTTACAGCCTTATGGCCTGATTGCCTGGTTATCGGAAACACCGTCGATATTCTCGACAGGTGGAGTACATAACACTTTTTGGCCCTTGACCAAAGAGGGACAAGCCGACGGTCGGTTAAGATGTGTTTAAAGTTCGGGTCAACACAGATATGATATAAGTACTTTGGTACATACAATCATTATACATAAAATTCTTTTACCCAAGTCACTTGGGGCTCTTAAATTAGTGTGAGCTATTTTGTAATAAGTGTTCTTCTTCTTAGTCGTTGCAAAGTCTATTTCTATCACTCCTTTTTTCGACGCGAGTGTGTGGTCAATAGCCGAGGAGCCTAATTTCTCCCTCAAAGCCGCTAGAGTTTAGTTTGCTAAACTGTCCTAACGAGAAGTACTCCACCTTCGGGATAGGAGGTTGAAGCTGTAGGCTGACCCGCTTGAAGTCTTGAGATAGGATGTGTCATGTTAAAGCACGATAGAAGCACAATTTTCTTTTTCTAAGACCAATTTTCGGATTGGCACTGAACACTTGATCTAGTTCGGACATTAAACTTTTGAATAAGTTGTTTGGCTTTTCGAGCCTATGGCACTTTTAAACTATTTGTGTGTTTCTAGCATTACTCTCGTAGTGCAACACCGGACACCTTCAGAGATTCGGCAAAAACATTCGTTGCTATATATGCATCGGTTTCGAATTGTGTCTTTGGTCAATAGTTGGGTTGCCCGGCTCCTGTGCTTGCCTCCTACGTTCCACTTTATTCGGCTAGGTGTGCAAAGGGAGAACCACTGCGATTGTGCTTCCAGCTCGCATGGTTAAGCACCTCAGTGGAGAAAGCCGAAAACTAACTGTCACAATAAGCGTAAACTGGTCAGCGATCCGATGACTGTGTTAAGATCGATGGAGGTCACCCCGTGTTAAACGATGGGCCATTCATAACATTGGCCGAAGTGTTAACGGTTGGACCTTGGTTGACGCCGAACAATAACCGGGGGCTAGTAGCTGGCCTCCCAACTTTAAGCTCCTATGACTAAGTGAAAGTTATAAAGCCCGCATATCTGATTGCCTCGTTTCCGCTAACACAACCGCCTTCGGGCACCGAGACGTCGGCTAAGGGTTGTTTTGTTATTGCAGAAACACCCTGCGTAGCATCTACAAAGGGGTGGAAGCCGACGATGGGCCACTTTCAAATGGTAAACGGTCGCAACGGAGTCAAAATAAACATATATCATCAGCATTTGTACTCATTATACAAGCGTTGCCTTTCGTAATTATCGTTATAAAGCCATAAATATGCATCAATTTGACTTAAGATTTTGGCCAAGCTGGGTTGCCTGGCTCCTGTGCTTACCCCTACGTTCCCGATTGTTTGGCTAGGAGGTAAAGGGAGCACCTTTGTGATTGTTACAACCGGGTCATCCGGGTTAGTACCTCAGACTGGGTGAAGCCGAAAGCTAGCAATCTTAAAGGATCACATTGGTCGCCAACGATGGAAGTAAATTTTTTGGTTCATTAATACCATAGAGTTCGGGAACTTTCCCCGAACTAAATCCTCAATATTTCCTCCCACATTGATTGGAGGTGAGGTTTCATGATCATGATAAGCAGACGACTGAAAAAAAGGAACCGATAGCGGGACTATTTTCTTTGGAAGATGTTTCTTACGTTAAAACGTAATATAACATATCTCTCCGTGTACCTTTGTTTATAAAACCGTATGGCCGGATTGCCTTGTTTTCCATAAATCTTTGCCCTTATAACGGCTTTATAAAGTAGGAAAACACTACTCGGCTACTGGCCGAAGAGGTTAAAGCCGATGGTCGGTCAACAAAGTTTTGTACAATACGGATCCGAGCATTAATGATGTAAAATACTTGGGTACATAGAGTCATTACACATAAATTGTGAGCAAAAATCAATTTTTTTCACAGCCAATCTTTTAAAGAGTCAATGGCACAGTCTCTTTGAGACAACCGATCAACTGACATAACGCTCTCATAATTCCCAAGTGGCATCGATTTCCTATCTATTAAGCCCCTTGGGGCCGACCTTGGTGAGCCCAGCTTTTGCTGGCTCTAGCTCCTTTAAGAGGTCTTTATTCTCTTTTTGAGAAGTTTGTGTTAAACACAACAAATTTTTTTGTCAAACGGATGTCGATCCTTAATTCGGCCACCCATGCCCACATTAAGGCTCGGGGGCTACTAGGCTTCGCACTCATTATTTATAAAAATTTAAAGGGCTACTCGATCCCCTGATCTGGTGTTGCCACCTGACCAGTGGCTCGGGGGCTACTGCATTGCCTATTCAATGCAGAAAATTCAAAGTGCTCAGTGTTTGGCTTGACCGAACTATGGGCAAACGCGTCTTTGGACAACAATAGGTGCCATTTGGAACCTATCCGGCGTCAAGCCAATACATTATGGCGACTTCTCGAGACCCTCTCTCAAGGGCCTGTCCGCCGATCACTATCTTCTCTAAAATATTACACCGTGTTTCTATTCCTATGTATGCTGCCGAGTTAGGATTTGATCCTTAGGCAGATTTCTTGAATCGACATGGGTCTCACGGGCTGCTGGGATCAGCGGTTTCATGTTTTCCTTCAGGTGCATCTCGGGTTTTAGACCGACACACACACCTTGAGGGCTACTGGTTATATATCTCGGCAGAGAATAAATTGCACCAATCAAGAAAATATATCTGCAAAAAATCAGCCCAAGCCCGAGGTGGTGCATCACCTCGGAAGCAGTCCGGCGTTGGAGCTCGGATACGCCGCATTTGGAGCTCGGATACAGTCCGACGTTGGAGCTCGGATACAGTCCGGCGTTGGAGTTTGGATGTACTTTGGCGTTGGAGCTCGGCTGCAACAAGACACCTCCAATGCAGTCAGGCATTGGATCTCGGACGCAAGAGGACACCGCCGCACGGGAACAACTTCAAACCCGAGGTGTGGTGTAAAAAGTAAGAAGGCATTGATAAAGCCTGAAAACTTAAAGGTCTCCTCGGATGCCCGACGTGTGCATTCTTCGGATTCAGCTCGGCGATCCTTAATCAAAGATGTGAAAGATTTGTTGAACCAGTTTTCAAGACCAGCATCCGAAGATGAAGAACAGTTTGGAAGAATCGAGGAGCGTCCCCAACTTGAAGACCGGTTCAGGGGGCTACTGACGGTGTCATGGAGTAAGGGGTACTCACAATGTCGTCTCCCGACCAGCTGGATCGGGCCGAGGACCCCCACGACAGTTCATTCATGGGCCACTTCAAGCAGTCCATGCCGCATACAAGGAGGTTTCCACAAGACTTGGCGCCCAAGCCAAGGACTCTCCTAAACCCTAGGCCTCCGGTGTGTTATATAAACCGAGGCCAGGCTAGTCAATAGAGGATCTGATATTCATTATTACAATCTCGTGGTAGATACATGTACTCTATACTACACCCCATATGAATACAGTCAAAAGCAGCATGTAGGGTATTATCTCTTCGAGAGAGCCCGAAGCTGGGTAAATGCCGTGTCCATGTTACCATCGCTCCAAGACGCCTAGCTTAGGACCCCTACTACGAGATATGCCGGATATATAACCAACACCCACCCCTTGTCCAATTCGGATTGGCTTGGGGGGGTGCCACCTCCCGTGGCCTGCCTCCTCCTCTCCAATATGGCCCAAGAGGCCCATTAACTTTCCCGGGGGGTTCCGATAACCCCCCGGTACTCCGATAAATCCCCGAACCTCTTCGGATCCTTTCCGGTGTCCGCATATAACCTTCCAATATATCAATCTTTACCTCTCGACCATACTCCTCGTCATGTCCGTGATCTCATCTGGGACTCCGAACAAACTTCGGTCACCAAAACACATAACTCATAATACAAATCGTCATCGAACATTAAGCGTGAGGACCCTACGGGTTCAAGAACTATGTAGACATGACCGAGACACATCTCCGGTCAATAACCAATAGCGGCACCTGGATGCTCATATTGGTTCCTACATATTCTACGACGATGTTTATGGGTCAAACCGCAATAACAACATACGTTATTCCCTTTGTCATTGGTATGTTAATTGCCCGAGATTCGATCATCGGTATCATCATACCTAGTTCAATCTTGTTACCGGCAAGTCTCTTTACTCGTTCCGTATGAAGGAAATATGCCCTAGAGGCAATAATAAAGTATTATTTATTTCCTTATATCATGATAAATGTTTATTATTCATGCTAGAATTGTATTAACCGGAAACATAATACATGTGTGAATACATAGACAAACAGAGTGTCACTAGTATGCCTCTACTTGACTAGCTCGTTAATCAAAGATGGTTATGTTTCCTAGCCATAGACATGAGTTGTCATTTGATTAACGAGATCACCTCATTAGGAGAATGACGTGATTGACTTGACCCATTCCGTTAGCTTAGCACCCGATCGTTTAGTATGTTGCTATTGCTTTCTTCATGACTTATACATGTTCCTATGACTATGAGATTATGCAACTCCCGTTTACCGGAGGAACACTCTGTGTGCTCCCAAATGTCACAACGTAAATGGGTGATTATAAAGGTGCTCTACAGGTGTCTCCAAAGGTACTTGTTGGGTTGGCGTATTTCGAGATTAGGATTTGTCACTCCGATTGTCGGAGAGGTATCTCTGGGCCCACTCGGTAATGCACATCACTATAAGCCTTGCAAGCATTGTGACTAATAAGTTAGTTGCGGGATGATGTGTTACGGAACGAGTAAAGAGACTTGCCGGTAACGAGATTGAACTAGGTATCGAGATACCGACGATCGAATCTCGGGCAAGTAACATACTGATGACAAAGGGAACAACGTATGTTGTTATGCGGTCTGACCGATAAAGATCTTCGTAGAATATGTGGGAGCCAATATGGGCATCCAGGTCCCGCTATTGGTTATTGACCGGAGACGTGTCTCGGTCATGTCTACATAGTTCTCGAACCCGTAGGGTCCGCACGCTTAAAGTTACGATGACAGTTTTATTATGAGTTTTTGTATGTTGATGTACCAAAGGAGTTCGGAGTCCCGGATGAGATCAGGGACACGACGAGGAGTCTCGAAATGGTCGAGACGTAAAGATCGATATATTGGACGACTATATTCAAACTTCGGAAAGGTTCCGAGTGATTCGGGTATTTTTCGGAGTACCGGAGAGTTACGGGAATACGTATTGGGCCTTATTGGGCCATACGGGAAAGAAGAAAAAGGGCCTCAAGGGTGGCCGCACCCCTCCCCTTGGTCTGGTCCGAATTGGACTAGGGAAGGGGGGCGCCCCCTTCCTTCCTTCTCTTTTTCCCTTCCTCTTTTCCTATTCCATATGGGAGGTGGAATCCTACTAGGACTAGGGAGTCCTAGTAGGACTCCACACTTGGTGCGCCCCCTCCTAGGGCCGGCCTCCTCCTCCCTTGCTCCTTTATATACGGGGGCAGGGGGCACCCCAGAGACACAACAATTGATCCTTGAGATCTCTTAGCCATGTGCGGTGCCCCCCTCCACCATATTACACCTCGATAATACCGTTGCGGAGCTTAGGCGAAGCCCTGCGCCGGTGGAACATCATCATCGTCACCACGCCGTCGTGCTGACGAAACTCTCCCTCAACACTCGGCTGGATCGGAGTTCGAGGGACGTCATCGAGCTGAACGTGTGTAGAACTTGGAGGTGCCGTGCGTTCGGTACTTGATCGGTCGGATCGTGAAGACGTACGACTACATCAACCGCGTTGTGATAACGCTTCCGCTGTCGGTCTACGAGGGTACGTGGACAACACTCTCCCCTCTCGTTGCTATGCATCACCATGATCTTGCGTGTGCATAGGAAAATTTTGAAATTACTACGTCCCCCAACACCGTAATGCATCATCCCATAACTAACTCATTAGTCACATTTCTTACAAGGCTTATAGAGATGTGCATTACCGAGAGGGCCCAAAGATACCTCTCCGATACTCGGAGTGACAAATCTTAATCTTGATCTATGCCAACCCAACAAACACCTTTGGAGACACATGTAGAGCATCTTTATAATCACCCGGTTATATTGTGACATTTGATAGCACACAAGGTGTTCCTACGGTATTCGGGAGTTGCATAATCTCATAGTCAGAGGAATATGTATAAGTTATGAAGAAAGCAATAGCAATAAAACTTAACGATCATTATGCTAGGCTAACGGATGAGTCTTGTCCATCACATCATTCTCTAATAATGTGATCCCGTTCATCAAATGACAACACATGTCTATGGTTAGGAAACTTAACCATCTTTGATTAACGAGCTCATCAAGTAGAGGCATACTAGGGACACACTGTTTTGTCTATGTATTCACACATGTACTAAGTTCCCGTTTAATACAATTCTAGAATGAATAATAAAAATTTATCATGATATAAGGAAATATAAATAACAACTTTATTATTGCCTCTAGGGCATATTTCCTTTAGCCCACTTGCACTAGAGTCAATAATCTAGATTACATTGTCATGATGCTAACACCCATGGAGTCTTGGTGCTGATCATGTTTTGCTCGTGGAAGAGGCTTAGTCAACGGGTCTGCAACATTCAGATCCCGTATGTATCTTGCAAATCTCTATTTCTCTCTCCTTGACTTGATCGCATATGGAATTGAAGCGTCTCTTGATGTGTTTGGTTCTCTTGTGAAATCTGGATTCCTTCGCCAAGGCAATTACTCCAGTATTGTCACAAAAGATTTTCATTGGACCCGATGCACTAGGTATTACACCTAGATCAGATATGAACTCCTTCATCCAGACTCCTTCATTTGCTGCTTCTGAAGTAGCTATGTACTCCGCTTCACACGTAGATGCCTCCACGACACTCTGCTTGGAACTGCACCAACTTACAGCTCCACTATTCAATATAAATACGTATCCGGTTTGCGACTTATAGTCATCCGGATCAGTGTCAAATCTTGCACCGACGTAACCATTTATGACAAGTTCTTTGTCAAGTCCATAAACGAGAAACATATCCTTAGTCCTTTTCAGGTATTTCAGGATGTTCTTGACCGCTGTCGAGTGATCCACCCCTGGATTACTTTGGTACCTCCCTGCTAAACTTATAGCAAGGCACACATCAGGTCTGGTACACAGCATTGCATACATGATAGAACCTATGGCTGAGGCATAGGGAATGACTTTCATTTTCTCTCTATCTTCTGCAGTGGTCAGGCATTGAGTCTGACTCAACTTCACAACTTGTAACACAGGCAAGAATCCTTTCTTTGACTGATCCATTTTGAACTTCTTCAAAACTTTATCAAGGTATGTGTTTGTGAAAGTCCAATTAAGCGTCTTGATCTATCTCTACAGATCTTCATGCCCAATATATAAGCAGCTTCACCGAGGTCTTTCAGTGAAAAATTCTTATTCAAGTATCCTTTTATGCTATCCAGAAATTCTGTATTATTTCCAATCAACAATATGCCATCCACATATAATATAGAAATGCTACAGAGCTCCCACTCACTTTCTTGTAAATACGGGCTTCTCCAAAAGTTCGTATAAAACCATATGCTTTGAGCACACTATCAAAGCATATATTCCAACTCCGAGATGCTTGCATCAGTCCATAAATGGATCGCTGGAGCTTGCACACTTTGTTAGCACCTTTAGGATCGACAAAACCTTCTGGTTGCATCATATACAAACCTTCTAGTAGGACTCCACACTTGGTGCGCCCCCTCCTAGGGCCGGCCTCCTCCTCCCTTGCTCCTTTATATACGGGGGCAGGGGGCACCCCAGAGACACAACAATTGATCCTTGAGATCTCTTAGCCGTGTGCGGTGCCCCCTCCACCATATTACACCTCGATAATACCGTTGCGGAGCTTAGGCGAAGCCCTGCGCCGGTGGAACATCATCATCGTCACCACGCCGTCGTGCTGACGAAACTCTCCCTCAACACTCGGCTGGATCGGAGTTCGAGGGACGTCATCGAGCTGAACGTGTGTAGAACTCGGAGGTGTCGTGCGTTCGGTACTTGATCGGTCGGATCGTGAAGACGTACGACTACATCAACCGCGTTGTGATAACGCTTCTGCTGTCGGTCTACGAGGGTATGTGGACAACACTCTCCCCTTTCGTTGCTATGCATCAGCATGATCTTGCGTGCGCGTAGGAAAATTTTGAAATTACTACGTTCCCCAACAGTGGCATCCGAGCCTGGTTTTATGCGTTGATGCTATGCACGAGTAGAACACAAGTGAGTTGTAGGCGATATAAGTCATACTGCTTACCAGCATGTCATACTTTGGTTCAGCGGTATTGTGAGATGAAGCGGCCCGGACCGACATTACGCGTACGCTTACGCGAGACTGGTTTCACCGTTCGGAGCACTCATTGCTTAAAGGTGACTGGCGGGTGTCTGTCTCTCTCACTTTAGTTGAACCGAGTGTGGCTACGCCCGGTCCTTGCGAAGGTTAAAACAGCACCAACTTGACAAACTATCGTTGTGGTTTTGATGCGTAGGTAAGAACGGTTCTTGCTAAGCCCGTAGCAGCCACGTAAAACTTGCAACAACAAAGTAGAGGACGTCTAACTTGTTTTTGCAGGGCATGTTGTGATGTGATATGGTCAAGACATGATGTGATATAATGTGTTGTATGAGATGATCATATTTTGTAACCGAGTTATCGGCAACTGGCAGGAGCCATATGGTTGTCGCTTTATTGTATGAGATGCAATCGCCATGTAATAGTTTTACTTTATCACTAAGCGGTAGCGATAGTCGTAAAAGCAATAAGTTGGCGAGACGACAACGATGCTACGATGGAGATCAAGGTGTTGCGCCGGTGACGATGGTGATCATGACGGTGCTTCGGAGATGGAGATCACAAGCACGGTGCTTCGGAGATGGAGATCACAAGCACAAGATGATGATGGCCATATCATATCACTTATATTGATTGCATGTGATGTTAATCCTTTATGCATCTTATCTTGCTTTGATTGACGGTAGCATTATAAGATGATCTCTCACTAAAATTTCAAGATAAAAGTGTTCTCCCTGAGTATGCACCGTTGCAAAAGTTCTTCGTGTTGAGACACCACGTGTTAATCGGGTGTGATAGGCTCTACGTTCAAATACAACGGGTGCAAAACAGTTGCACACGCGGAATACTCAGGTTAAACTTGACGAGCCTAGCATATACAGATATGGCCTCGGAACACAGAGACCGAAAGGTCGAGCGTGAATCATATAGTAGATATGATCAACATAGTCATGTTCACCATTGAAACTACTCCATCTCACGTGTTAATCGGACATGGTTTAGTTGCTTTGGATCACGTAATCACTTAGATGATTAGAGAGATGTCTATCTAAGTGGGAGTTCTTAAGTAATATGATTAATTGAACTTAAATTTATCATGAACTTAGTACCTGATAGTATCTTGCTTGTCTATGTTAATTGTAGACAAATGGCCCGTGTCGTTGTTCCGTTGAATTTTAATGCGTTCCTTGAGAAAGCAAAGTTGAAAGATGATGGTAGCAATTACACGGACTGGGTCCGTAACTTGAGGATTATCCTCATTGCTGCACAGAAAAATTACGTCCTGGAAGCACCGCTAGGTGTACCAGCTGCACGAGCAACTGCAGACATTGTGAATGCCTGGCAGTCACGTGTTGATGACTACTCGATAGTTCAGTGTGCCATGCTTTACGGCTTAGAACCGGGTCTTCAACGACGTTTTGAACGTCATGGAGCATATGAGATGTTCCAGGAGTTGAAGTTAATATTTCAAGCAAATGCCCGGATTGAGAGATATGAAGTCTCCAATAAGTTCTATAGCTGCAAGATGGAAGAGAATAGTTCTGTCAGTGAGCATATACTCAAAATGTCTGGGTATAACAATCACTTGATTCAACTGGGAGTTAATCTTCCGGATGATAGCGCCATTGACAGAATTCTTCAATCACTGCCACCAAGCTACAAGAGCTTCGTGATGAACTATAATATGCAAGGGATGAGTAAGACAATTCCCGAGCTCTTCGCAATGCTAAAGGCTGCGGAGGTAGAAATCAAAAAGGAGCATCAAGTGTTGATGGTCAGTAAAACCACTAGTTTCAAGAAAAAGGGAAAAGGGAAGAAGAAAGGAAACTTCAAGAAGAACAGCAAGCAAGTTGCTGTTCAGGAGAAGAAATCCAAGTCTGGACCTAAGCCTGAAACTGAGTGTTTCTACTATAAGCAGACTGGCCACTGGAAGCGGAACTGCCCCAAGTTTTTGGCGGAAAAGAAGGATGGCAAGGTTAACAAAGGTATATGTGATATACATGTTATCGATGTGTACCTTACCAATGCTCGTAGTAGCACCTGGGTATTTGGTACTGGTTCTGTTGCTAATATTTGCAACTCGAAACAGGGGCTACAGATTGAGCGGAGATTGGCTAAGGACGAGGTGACGATGCGCGTGGGAAATGGTTCCAAAGTCGATGTGATCGCCGTCGGCACGCTACCTCTACATCTACCTTCGGGATTAATATTAGACCTAAATAATTGTTATTTGGTGACAGCGTTGAGCATGAACATTATATCTGGATCTTGTTTAATGCGAGACGGTTATTCATTTAAATCAGAAAATAATGGTTGCTCTATTTATATGAATAATATCTTTTATGGTCATGCACCCTTGAAGAGTGGTCTATTTTTAATGAATCTCGATAGTAGTGATACACATATTCATAATGTTGAAGCCAAAAGATGCAGAGTTAATAATGACAGTGCAACTTATTTGTGGCACTGCCGTTTGGGTCATATCGGTGTAAAGCGCATGAAGAAACTCCATACTGATGGAATTTTGGAATCACTTGATTTTGAATCACTTGGTACTTGCGAACCGTGCCTCATGGGCAAGATGACCAAAACACCGTTCTCCGGTACTATGGAGAGAGCAACAGATTTGTTGGAAATTATACATACAGATGTATGTGGTCCGATGAATATTGAGGCTCGTGGCGGATATCGTTATTTTCTCACCTTCACAGATGATTTAAGCAGATATGGGTATATCTACTTAATGAAACATAAGTCTGAAACATTTGAAAAGTTCAAAGAATTTCAGAGTGAAGTTGAAAATCATCGTAACAAGAAAATAAAGTTTCTACGATCAGATCGTGGAGGAGAATATTTGAGTTACGAGTTTGGTCTACATTGAAACAATGCGGAATAGTTTCGCAACTAACGCCACCCGGAACACCACAGCATAATGGTGTGTCCGAACGTCGTAATCGCACTTTACTAGATATGGTGCGATCTATGATGTCTCTTACTGATTTACCGCTATCGTTTTGGGGTTATGCTTTAGAGACGGCTGCATTCACGTTAAATAGGGCACCATCAAAATCCGTTGAGACGACGCCTTATGAACTATGGTTTGGCAAGAAACCAAAGTTGTCGTATCTTAAAGTTTGGGGTTGCGATGCTTATGTGAAGAAACTTCAACCTGATAAGCTCGAACCCAAATCGGAGAAATGTGTCTTCATAGGATACCCAAAAGAGACTGCTGGGTATACCTTCTATCACAGATCCGAAGGCAAGATATTCGTTGCTAGGAATGGATCCTTTCTAGAGAAGGAGTTTCTCTCGAAAGATGTGAGTGGGAGGAAAGTAGAACTTGATGAGGTAACTGTACCTGCTCCATTATTGGAAAGTAGATCATCACATAAATCAGTTTCTGCGACACCTACACCAAATAGTGAGGAAGTTAATGATAATGATCATGAAACTTCAGATCAAGTTATTACTGAACTTCGTAGGTCAACTAGATCAAGAACCGCACCAGAGTGGTACGGTAATCCTGTTCTAGAGGTCATGTTACTAGACCATGGCGAACCTACGAACAATGAAGAAGCGATGGTGAGCCCAGATTCCGCAAAATGGCTTGAAGCCATGAAATCCAAGATGGGATCCATGTATGAGAACAAAGTATGGACTTTGGTTGACTTGCCCGATGGTCGGCAAGCCATTGAAAACAAATGGATCTTCAAGAAGAAGACTGACGCTGATGGTAATGTTACTGTCTATAAAGCTTGACTTGTTGCAAAAGGTTTTCGACAAGTTCAAGGGATTGACTACGATGAGACCTTCTCACCCGTAGCGATGCTGAAGTCTGTCCGAATCATGTTAGCAGTTGCCGCATTTTATGATTATGAAATTTGGCAAATGGATGTCAAAACTGCATTCCTGAATGGATTTCTAGAAGAAGAGTTGTATATGATGCAACCGGAAGGTTTTGTCGATCCAAAAGGAGCTAACAAAGTGTGCAAGCTCCAGCGATCCATTTATGGACTGGTGCAAGCCTCTCGGAGTTGGAATAAACGCTTTGATAGTGTGATCAAAGCATTTGGTTTTATACAGACTTTTGGAGAAGCCTGTATTTACAAGAAAGTGAGTGGGAGCTCGATAGCATTTCTGATATTATATGTGGATGACATATTACTAATTGGAAATGATATAGAATTTCTGGATAGCATAAAGGGATACTTGAATAAGAGTTTTTCGATGAAAGACCTCGGTAAAGCTACATATATATTAGGCATTAAGATCTATAGAGATAGATCAAGACGCTTAATTGGACTTTCACAAAGCACATACCTTGACAAAGTTTTGAAGAAGTTCAAAATGGATCAAGCAAAGAAAGGGTTCTTGCCTGTACTACAAGGTGTGAGATTGAGTAAGACTCAATGCCCGACCACTGCAGAAGATAGAGAGAAAATGAAAGATGTTCCCTATGCTTCAGCCATAGGCTCTATCATGTATGCAATGCTGTGTACTAGACCTGATGTGTCCCTTGCTATAAGTTTAGCAGGGAGGTACCAAAGTAATCCAGGAGTGGATCACTGGACAGCGGTCAAGAACATCCTGAAATACCTGAAAAGGACTAAGGATATGTTTCTCGTATATGGAGGTGACAAAGAGCTCATCGTAAATGGTTACGTTGATGCAAGCTTTGACACTGATCCGGACGATTGTAAATCACAAACCGGATACGTATTTACATTGAACGGTGGAGCTGTCAGTTGGTGCAGTTCTAAACAAAGCGTCGTGGCGGGATCTACATGTGAAGCGGAGTACATAGCTGCTTCGGAAGCAGCAAATGAAGGAGTCTGGATGAGGGAGTTCATATCCGATCTAGGTGTCATACCTAGTGCATCGGGTCCTATGAAAATCTTTTGTGACAATACTGGTGCAATTGCCTTGGCAAAGGAATCCAGATTTCACAAGAGAACCAAGCACATCAAAAGACGCTTCAATTCCATCCGGGATTTAGTCTAGGTGGGAGACATAGAAATTTGCAAGATACACACGGATCTGAATGTTGCAGACCCGTTGACTAAGCCTCTTCCACGAGCAAAACATGATCAGCACCAAGGCTCCATGGGTGTAAGAATCATTACTGTGTAAACTAGATTATTGACGCTAGTGCAAGTGGGAGACTGAAGGAAATATGCCCTAGAGGCAATAATAAAGTATTATTTATTTCCTTATATCATGATAAATGTTTATTATTCATGCTAGAATTGTATTAACCGGAAACATAATACATGTGTGAATACATAGACAAACAGAGTGTCACTAGTATGCCTCTACTTGACTAGCTCGTTAATCAAAGATGGTTATGTTTCCTAGCCATAGACATGAGTTGTCATTTGATTAATGAGATCACCTCATTAGGAGAATGACGTGATTGACTTGACCCATTCCGTTAGCTTAGCACCCGATCGTTTAGTATGTTGCTATTGCTTTCTTCATGACTTATACATGTTCCTATGACTATGAGATTATGCAACTCCCGTTTACCGGAGGAACACTCTGTGTGCTACCAAACGTCACAACGTAAATGGGTGATTATAAAGGTGCTCTACAGGTGTCTCCAAAGGTACTTGTTGGGTTGGCGTATTTCGAGATTAGGATTTGTCACTCCGATTGTCGGAGAGGTATCTCTGGGCTCACTCGGTAATGCACATCATTATAAGCCTTGCAAGCATTGTGACTAATAATTTAGTTGCGGGATGATGTGTTACGGAACGAGTAAAGAGACTTGCCAGTAACGAGATTGAACTAGGTATCGAGATACCAACGATCGAATCTCGGGCAAGTAACATACTGATGACAAAAGGAACAACGTATGTTGTTATGCGGTCTGACCGATAAAGATCTTCGTAGAATATGTGGGAGCCAATATGGGCATCCAGGTCCCGCTATTGGTTATTGAACGGAGACGTGTCTCGGTCATGTCTACATAGTTCTCGAACCCGTAGGGTCCGCACGCTTAAAGTTACGATGACAGTTTTATTATGAGTTTTTGTATGTTGATGTACCAAAGGAGTTCGGAGTCCCGGATGAGATCGGGGACACGACGAGGAGTCTCGAAATGGTCGAGACGTAAAGATCGATATATTGGACGACTATATTCGGACTTCGGAAAGGTTCCGAGTGATTCGGGTATTTTTCGGAGTACCGGAGAGTTACGGGAATACGTATTGGGCCTTATTGGGCCATACGGGAAAGAAGAAAAAGGGCCTCAAGGGTGGCCGCACCCCTCCCCTTGGTCTGGTCCGAATTGGACTAGGGAAGGGGGGCGCCCCCTTCCTTCCTTCTCTTTTTCCCTTCCTCTTTTCCTATTCCATATGGGAGGTGGAATCCTACTAGGACTAGGGAGTCCTAGTAGGACTCCACACTTGGTGCGCCCCCTCCTAGGGCCGGCCTCCTCCTCCCTTGCTCCTTTATATACGGGGGCAGGGGGCACCCCAGAGACACAACAATTGATCCTTGAGATCTCTTAGCCATGTGCGGTGCCCCCCTCCACCATATTACACCTCGATAATACCGTTGCGGAGCTTAGGCGAAGCCCTGCGCCGGTGGAACATCATCATCGTCACCACGCCGTCGTGCTGACGAAACTCTCCCTCAACACTCGGCTGGATCGGAGTTCGAGGGACGTCATCGAGCTGAACGTGTGTAGAACTTGGAGGTGCCGTGCGTTCGGTACTTGATCGGTCGGATCGTGAAGACGTACGACTACATCAACCGCGTTGTGATAACGCTTCCGCTGTCGGTCTACGAGGGTACGTGGACAACACTCTCCCCTCTCGTTGCTATGCATCACCATGATCTTGCGTGTGCGTAGGAAAATTTTGAAATTACTACGTCCCCCAACACCGTAATGCATCATCCCATAACTAACTCATTAGTCACATTTCTTACAAGGCTTATAGAGATGTGCATTACCGAGAGGGCCCAAAGATACCTCTCCGATACTCGGAGTGACAAATCTTAATCTTGATCTATGCCAACCCAACAAACACCTTTGGAGACACATGTAGAGCATCTTTATAATCACCCGGTTATATTGTGACATTTGATAGCACACAAGGTGTTCCTACGGTATTCGGGAGTTGCATAATCTCATAGTCAGAGGAATATGTATAAGTTATGAAGAAAGCAATAGCAATAAAACTTAACGATCATTATGCTAGGCTAACGGATGAGTCTTGTCCATCACATCATTCTCTAATAATGTGATCCCGTTCATCAAATGACAACACATGTCTATGGTTAGGAAACTTAACCATCTTTGATTAACGAGCTCATCAAGTAGAGGCATACTAGGGACACACTGTTTTGTCTATGTATTCACACATGTACTAAGTTCCCGTTTAATACAATTCTAGAATGAATAATAAAAATTTATCATGATATAAGGAAATATAAATAACAACTTTATTATTGCCTCTAGGGCATATTTCCTTTAGCCCACTTGCACTAGAGTCAATAATCTAGATTACATTGTCATGATGCTAACACCCATGGAGTCTTGGTGCTGATCATGTTTTGCTCGTGGAAGAGGCTTAGTCAACGGGTCTGCAACATTCAGATCCCGTATGTATCTTGCAAATCTCTATTTCTCTCTCCTTGACTTGATCGCATATGGAATTGAAGCATCTCTTGATGTGTTTGGTTCTCTTGTGAAATCTGGATACATACGGATTTAGTCTAGGTGGGAGACATAGAAATTTGCAAGATACATACGGATCTGAATGTTGCAGACCCGTTGACTAAGCCTCTTCCACGAGCAAAACATGATCAGCACAAAGGCTCCATGGGTGTAAAAATCATTACTGTGTAAACTAGATTATTGACGCTAGTGCAAGTGGGAGACTGAAGGAAATATGCCCTAGAGGCAATAATAAAGTATTATTTATTTCCTTATATCATGATAAATGTTTATTATTCATGCTAGAATTGTATTAACCGGAAACATAATACATGTGTGAATACATAGACAAACAGAGTGTCACTAGTATGCCTCTACTTGACTAGCTCGTTAATCAAAGATGGTTATGTTTCCTAGCCATAGACATGAGTTGTCATTTGATTAACGAGATCACCTCATTAGGAGAATGACGTGATTGACTTGACCCATTCCGTTAGCTTAGCACCCGATCGTTTAGTATGTTGCTATTGCTTTCTTCATGACTTATACATGTTCCTATGACTATGAGATTATGCAACTCCCGTTTACCGGAGGAACACTCTGTGTGCTACCAAACGTCACAACGTAAACGGGTGATTATAAAGGTGCTCTACAGGTGTCTCCAAAGGTACTTGTTGGGTTGGCGTATTTCGAGATTAGGATTTGTCACTCCGATTGTCGGAGAGGTATCTCTGGGCTCACTCGGTAATGCACATCACTATAAGCCTTGCAAGCATTGTGACTAATAAGTTAGTTGCGGGATGATGTGTTACGGAACGAGTAAAGAGACTTGCCAGTAACGAGATTGAACTAGGTATCGAGATACCGACGATCGAATCTCGGGCAAGTAACATACTGATGACAAAGGGAACAACGTATGTTGTTATGCGGTCTGACCGATAAAGATCTTCGTAGAATATGTGGGAGCCAATATGGGCATCCAGGTCCCGCTATTGGTTATTGACCGGAGACGTGTCTCGGTCATGTCTACATAGTTCTCGAACCCGTAGGGTCCGCACGCTTAAAGTTACGATGACAGTTTTATTATGAGTTTATGTATATTGATGTACCGAAGGAGTTCGGAGTCCCGGATGAGATCGGGGACACGACGAGGAGTCTCAAAATGGTCGATACGTAAAGATCGATATATTGGACGACTATATTCGGACTTCGGAAAGGTTCCGAGTGATTCGGGTATTTTTCGGAGTACCGGAGAGTTACGGGAATACGTATTGGGCCTTATTGGGCCATACGGGAAAGAAGAAAAAGGGCCTCAAGGGTGGCCGCACCCCTCCCCTTGGTCTGGTCCGAATTGGACTAGGGAAGGGGGGCGCCCCCTTCCTTCCTTCTCTTTTTCCCTTCCTCTTTTCCTATTCCATATGGGAGGTGGAATCCTACTAGGACTAGGGAGTCCTAGTAGGACTCCACACTTGGTGCACCCCCTCCTAGGGCCGGCCTCCTCCTCCCTTGCTCCTTTATATACGAGGGCAGGGGCCACCCCAGAGACACAACAATTGATCCTTGAGATCTCTTAGCCATGTGCGGTGCCCCCCTCCACCATATTACACCTCGATAATACCGTTGCGGAGCTTAGGAGAAGCCCTGCGCCGGTGGAACATCATCATTGTCACCACGCCGTCGTGCTGACGAAACTCTCCCTCAACACTCGGCTGGATCGGAGTTCGAGGGACGTCATCGAGCTGAACGTGTGTAGAACTTGGAGGTGCCGTGCGTTCGGTACTTGATCGGTCGGATCGTGAAGACGTACGACTACATCAACCGCGTTGTGATAACGCTTCCGCTGTCGGTCTACGAGGGTACGTGGACAACACTCTCCCCTCTCGTTGCTATGCATCACCATGATCTTGCGTGTGCGTAGGAAAATTTTGAAATTACTACGTCCCCCAACACCGTAATGCATCATCCCATAACTAACTCATTAGTCACATTTCTTACAAGGCTTATAGAGATGTGCATTACCGAGAGGGCCCAAAGATACCTCTCCGATACTCGGAGTGACAAATCTTAATCTTGATCTATGCCAACCCAACAAACACCTTTGGAGACACATGTAGAGCATCTTTATAATCACCCGGTTATATTGTGACATTTGATAGCACACAAGGTGTTCCTACGGTATTCGGGAGTTGCATAATCTCATAGTCAGAGAAATATGTATAAGTTATGAAGAAAGCAATAGCAATAAAACTTAACGATCATTATGCTAGGCTAACGGATGAGTCTTGTCCATCACATCATTCTCTAATAATGTGATCCCGTTCATCAAATGACAACACATGTCTATGGTTAGGAAACTTAACCATCTTTGATTAACGAGCTCATCAAGTAGAGGCATACTAGGGACACACTGTTTTGTCTATGTATTCACACATGTACTAAGTTCCCGTTTAATACAATTCTAGAATGAATAATAAAAATTTATCATGATATAAGGAAATATAAATAACAACTTTATTATTGCCTCTAGGGCATATTTCCTTTAGCCCACTTGCACTAGAGTCAATAATCTAGATTACATTGTCATGATGCTAACACCCATGGAGTCTTGGTGCTGATCATGTTTTTCTCGTGGAAGAGGCTTAGTCAACGGGTCTGCAACATTCAGATCCCGTATGTATCTTGCAAATCTCTATTTCTCTCTCCTTGACTTGATCGCATATGGAATTGAAGCGTCTCTTGATGTGTTTGGTTCTCTTGTGAAATCTGGATTCCTTCGCCAAGGCAATTACTCCAGTATTGTCACAAAAGATTTTCATTGGACCCGATGCACTAGGTATTACACCTAGATCAGATATGAACTCCTTCATCCAGACTCCTTCATTTGGTGCTTCCGAAGTAGCTATGTACTCCGCTTCACACGTAGATGCCTCCACGACACTCTGCTTGGAACTGCACCAACTTACAGCTCCACTATTCAATATAAATACGTATCCGGTTTGCGACTTATAGTCATCCGGATCAGTGTCAAAGCTTGCACCGACGTAACCATTTATGACAAGTTCTTTGTCAAGTCCATAAACGAGAAACATATCCTTAGTCCTTTTCAGGTATTTCAGGATGTTCTTGACCGCTGTCGAGTGATCCACCCCTGGATTACTTTGGTACCTCCCTGCTAAACTTATAGCAAGGCACACATCAGGTCTGGTACACAGCATTGCATACATGATAGAACCTATGGCTGAGGCATAGGGAATGACTTTCATTTTCTCTCTATCTTCTGCAGTGGTCAGGCATTGAGTCTGACTCAACTTCACAACTTGTAACACAGGCAAGAATCCTTTCTTTGACTGATCCATTTTGAACTTCTTCAAAACTTTATCAAGGTATGTGTTTGTGAAAGTCCAATTAAGCGTCTTGATCTATCTCTATAGATCTTCATGCCCAATATATAAGCAGCTTCACCGAGGTCTTTCAGTGAAAAATTCTTATTCAAGTATCCTTTTATGCTATCCAGAAATTCTGTATTATTTCCAATCAACAATATGTCATCCACATATAATATAGAAATGCTACAGAGCTCCCACTCACTTTCTTGTAAATACGGGCTTCTCCAAAAGTTTGTATAAAACCATATGCTTTGAGCACACTATCAAAGCATATATTCCAACTCCGAGATGCTTGCATCAGTCCATAAATGGATCGCTGGAGCTTGCACACTTTGTTAGCACCTTTAGGATCGACAAAACCTTCTGGTTGCATCATATACAACTCTTCTTTAAGAAATCCATTAAGGAATGCAGTTTTGACATCCATTTGTCAAATTTCATAATCATAAAATGCGGCAATTGCTAACATGATTCGAACAGCCTTAAGCATCGCTATGGGTGAGAAGGTCTCATCGTAGTCAACTCCTTGAACTTGTCGAAAACCTTTTGCAACAAGTCGAGCTTTGTAGACAGTAACATTACCGTCAGCGCCAGTCTTCTTCTTGAAGATCCATTTATTCTCTATGGCTTGCCGATCATCGGGCAAGTCAACCAAAGTCCACACTTTGTTCTCATACATGAATCCCATCTCAGATTTCATGGCCTCAAGCCATTTCGCGGAATCTGGGCTCATCATCGCTTCCTCATAGTTCGTAGGTTCGTCATGGTCTAGTAACATGACTTCCAGAACAAGATTACCGTACCACTCTGAGGCGGAACGTAGACTGGTTGACCGATGAGGTTCGGTAGTAACTTGATCTGAAGTTTCATGATCATCATCATTAACTTCCTCACTAATTGGTGTAGGAATCACTGGAACTGGTTTCTGTGATGAACTACTTTCCAATTCGGGGGAAGGTACAATTACCTCATCAAGTTCTACTTTCCTCCCACTCATTTCTTTCGAGAGAAACTCCTTCTCTAGAAAGGATCCATTCTTAGCAACGAATATCTTGCCTTCGGATCTGTGATAGAAGGTATACCCAACAGTTTCCTTTGGTTATCCTATGAAGACAGATTTCTTCGATTTGGGTTCGAGCTTCTCAGGTTGAAGCTTTTTCACATAAGAATCGCAGCCCCAAACTTAAAGAAAAGATAGCTTAGGTTTCTTCCTAAACCACAGTTCATATGGTGTCGTCTCAACGGATTTAGATGGTACCCTATTTAAGGTGAATGCAGCCGTCTCTAAAGCATAACCCCAAAATGATAGCGGTAAATTGGTAAGAGACATCATAGATCGCACCATATCTAATAAAGTATGGTTACGATGTTCGGACACACCATTACGCTGTGGTGTTCTAGGTGGCGTGAGTTGCGAAACTATTCCACATTGTTTCAAATGAAGACCAAACTCATAACTCAAATATTAACCTCCACGATGAGATCGTAGAAACTTTATTTTCTTGTTACGATTATTTTCCACTTCACTCTGAAATTCTTTGAACTTTTCAAATGTTTCAGACTTATGATTCGTTAAGTAGATATAACCATATCTGCTCAAATCATCTGTGAAGGTTAAAAATAATGATACCCGCCGCGATCCTCAACACTCATCGGACCGCATACATCAGTATGTATTATTTCCAATAAGTCAGTGGCTCGCTCCATTGTTCCGGAGAATGGAGTCTTAGTCATCTTGCCCATGAGGCATGGTTCACAAGCATCAAGTGATTCCAAAAGCCCATCAGCATGGAGTTTCTTCATGCACTTTACACCAATATGACCTAAACGGAAGTGCCACAAATAAGTTGCACTATCATTATTAACTTTGCATCTTTTGGCTTCAATATTATGAATATGTGTATCACTACGATCGAGATTCAACAAAAATAGACCACTCATCAAGGGTGCATGACCATAAAAGATATTACTCATATAAATAGAACAACCATTATCCTCTGATTTAAATGAATAACCGTCTCACATCAAACAAGATCCCTCTAGACATCTAAATGATCACATGATCCATATCAACTAAACCATGTCCGATCATCACGTGAGATGGAGTAGTTTTCAATGGTGAACATCACTATGTTGATCATATCTACTATATGATTCACGTTCGACCTTTCGGTCTCGGTGTTCCGAGGCCACATCTGCATATGTTAGGCTCGTCAAGTTTAACCCGAGTATTCTGCACGTGCAAAACTGGCTTGCACCCGTTGTATCTGAACGTAGAGCTTATCACACCCGATCATCACGTGGTGTCTCGGCACGACGAACTGTAGCAATGGTGCATACTCAGGGAGAACACTTGTACGTTCAAAATTAGTGAGGGATCATCTTATAATGCTATCGTCATACTAAGCAAAATAAGATGCATAAAGGATAAACATCACATGCAATCAAAATATGTGACATGATATGGCCATCAACATCTTGTGCTTTTGATCTCCATCTCCAAAGCACCGTCATGATCTCCATCGTCACCGGCTTGACACCTTGATCTCCATCGTAGCATCATTGTCGTCTCGCAAACTATTGCTTCCACGACTATCACTACCGCTTAGTGATAAAGTAAAGCAATTACATGGCGATTGCATTTCATACAATAAAGCGACAACCATAAGGCTCCTGCCAGTTGCCGATAACTTTTACAAAACATGATCATCTCATACAATAACTTATATCACATCATGTCTTGACCATATCACATCACAACATGCCCTGCAAAAACAAGTTAGACGTCCTCTACTTTGTTGTTGCAAGTTTTACGTGGCTGCTACGGGCTTCTAGCAAGAACTGTTCTTACCTACGCATCAAAAACATAATGATTTTTCGTCAAGTGTGTTGTTTTAACCTTCAACAAGGACCGGCCGTAGTCAAATTCGATTCAACTAAAGTTGGAGAAACAGACACCCGCCAGCCACATGTGTGCATAAGCACGTCGGTAGAACCGGTCTCATTAACGTGGTCATGTAATGTTGGTCCGGGCCACTTCATCCAACAATACCGCCGAATCAAAATAAGACGTTCGTGGTAAGCAGTATGACTATTATCGCCCACAACTCTTTGTGTTCTACTCGTGCATATCATCTATGCATAGACCTGGCTCGGATGCCACTGTTGGGGAATGTAGCATGCAATTTCAAAAAAATTCCTATGCTCACGCAAGATCTATCTAGGAAAAGCATAGCAACGAGAGGGGGAGAGAGTGTCCACGTACCCTCGTAGACCGAAAGCGGAAGCGTTAGGTTAACGCGGTTGGTGTAGTCAAACGTCTTCATGATCCAACCGATTTTAGTAACGAACGTACGGCACCTCCGTGTTCAGCACACGTTCAGCTCGGTGAAGTCCCTCGAACTCTTGATCCAGCAGAGGGTCGAGGGAGAGTTCTGTCAGCATGACGGTGTGGTGACGGTGATGGTGTAAGCACTACGACGCTATGACCGGAGGAGTAAACTATGAAGGGGGGCACCGCACACGGCTAAGAGAACAATTGATGTGCCTTTGGGGTGCCCCCCGCCCCCATATATAAAGGAGGGGAGGGGAGGCCGGCCGGCCCTAGGGGCGCGCCAAGTGGGGGGAGTCCCACTAGGACTCCTAGTCCTAGTCGGCTCACGCCTTCCTTCCAACGGAGAGGGGGAAAGGGGAAAGAGGGGAAGAGGGAGAAGGAAAGGGGGGGCCGCGCCCCCACCCCTTGTCCAATTCGGATTGGCTTGGGGGGCGCCACCTCCCATGGCCTGCCTCCTCCTCTCCACTATGGCCCATGAGGCCCATTAACTTTCCTGGGGGTTCCGATAACCTCCCGGTACTCCGATAAATCCCCGAACCTCTTCAGAACCATTCCGGTGTCCGTATATAACCTTCCAATATATCAATCTTTACCTCTCGACCATTTCGAGACTCCTCTTTATGTCCGTGATCTCATCCGGGACTCCGAACAAACTTCGGTCACCAAAACACATAACTCATAATACAAATCGTCATCGAACGTTAAGCGTGCGGACCCTACGAGTTCGAGAACTATGTAGACATGGCCGAGACACATCTCCGGTCAATAACCAATAGCAGAACCTAGATGCTCATATTGGTTCCTACATATTCTATGAAAATCTTTATCGGTCAAACCGCAATAACAACATACGTTATTCCCTTTGTCATCGGTATGTTACTTTCCCGAGATTCGATTGTCGGTATCATCATACCTAGTTTAATCTCGTTACCGACAAGTCTCTTTACTTGTTCCGTAATGCATCATCCCGTAACTAACTCATTAGTCACATTGCTTGCAAGGCTTGTAGTGATGTGCATTACTGAGAGGGCCCAGAGATACCTCTCCAATGCTTGGAGTGACAAATCCTAATCTTGATCTATGCCAACCCAACAAGCACCTTTGGATACACCTGTAGAGCATCTTTATGATCACCCAGTTACGTTGTGACGTTTTATAGCACACAAGGTGTTCCTACGGTATTCGGGAGTTGCATAATCTCATACTCAGAGGAGTATGTATAAGTCATGAAGAAAGCAATAGCAATTAAACTTAACGGCCATTATGCTAGGCTAACGGATGGGTCTTGTCCATCACATCATTCTCTAATGATGTGATCTCGTTCATCAAATGACAACACATGTCTATGGTTAGGAAACTTAACCATCTTTGATTAACGAGCTAGTCAAGTAGAGGCATACTAGGGACACTCTGTTTTGTCTATGTATTCACACATGTACTAAGTTTCCGGTTAATAAAATTCTAGCATGAATAATAAACATTTATCATGATGTACGGAAATATAAATAACAACTTTATTATCGCCTCTAGGGCATATTTCCTTTAGTGCGCCCCCCGGGCTTGTGGGTCCCTCATGGCACATCAAACCCTAATTCCACCTCTATAAATACTCAAATATTCCCCTGACATCAGAAAGACACCCGAAATACTGTTTCCGCTGCCGCAAGTCCCAGAACCACGAGATCCCATCTGGAGGCCTTCTCCGGTACTCTGTCGGAGAGGGAATCGATCACGGAGGGGCTCTACATCAACCTTGCTGCCCTTCCGATGATGCGTGAGTAGTTTACCACAGACCTACGGGTCCATAGTTAGTAGCTAGATGGCTTCTTCTCTCAATTTGATCTTCAATACAATGTTCTTCTCGGTGTTCTTGGAGTTCTATTCGATGTAATGACTTTATGCGGTGTGTTTGTTGGGATCCGATGAATTGTGAGTTTATGATCAGATCTATCCATGAATATTATTTGAGTTTTCTCTCGAATCTTTTATGCATAATTACTATAGCCTCATATTTCTTCTCCTATTTATTCGTTTGGTTTGGCCAACTAGATTGATTTATCTTGCCATGGGAAGAGGTGCAAACTTAAGAACATGTGACTAGAAAGACAAACTAAGATTAGGACGTGCAGTTTGAATCAGGGGTAGTACTTCCTCCGTTCATAAATATATATAAGATGTCTTGCTTTGGATCAGGGACGTGTTTTACAGAACCAACGGCCGCCCCTCGAGCGTGTGTTCCGGTGTTGCCGTGAAGACACCATGCTTTGGTGGGTTCGAGCAACTCCAATGTGTCAACCCATTTCGTCCGCGTGCGTTCGTTTGGGTTGGCGCGGACAGAAAATTCGGTTCAAGGCGCCAACCCAAACGGACGCGAGTCCGCTTTTCGTCCGCCTGCCGGCCCATTCGCGGCCCAATTTTGAGCCTAATTTGCATCGACGCGGATATGAAGCGGTCACGCATGGCGCGAGCCTACTCCTCCCCCGGCCCGCTAGTCGCTGACACATTGGCCATCCTCTTCCATCCATATCGACAGCAAGCCCTCGCCCACCCCCGCCCCCGTCGTCACCCATTTCCGGTGCCTCTGCCAGCAGCCCATGCCGACTCACCTCCTCCCCAATACTGCCACCTCCCACGTCGCCTCCACCACCACCTCGCCAACGGGCCACCGCAGCTTCCCACCCCCTCTCCGACATCGTCACGAGCAGGAAGCCGCCTCCCGCCCTGGCCAGCTCCATCGTCCGACACCGCCCGCTGTCCTGACGTCGTCGCGCTTGTCGGACGCCGCCAGTCCAGCCACCTGCTCTAGGGGAGGCGCGTCGCCTCTTCGCCAGCTAGCTTCTTCATTGACGCCCGCAAGTTGTTCGACAGTTTGCCTCAAGGTACAAAATGGACTCCGCCGACGAGTTCTTTTTCCACAATTTCATGTGCGACTCCGGCGATTCCTCATCCGATGATGATGAGGAGATGTTGGTTGCCGTGTTGGTCCATGACCACCTTAATAGGCAGCGGCCATTGTTCCGGGGCTCGATCCCGGGGCACATTCCAGCGTTGAATCGCAACCGAGAGAGCGGCCATTTCCTTCTTTGGAAGGACCACTTTGATACAACCAACCCGCTGTTCAAACATCAGAAATTCCGGTGTTTCAATATGGCTAGGCATCTTTTCAACCGTATTAGAGAGGGGGTGGTCGGATACGATAATTATTTCGAGTGCAAAGAGGATGCCCTTGGAAAGATTGGCTTCTCATCTTATCAGAAATGCATTGCAGCCATCCGGATGCTTGCATACGGAGTGTCCGGATATCTCATTGAGGAGTACGTCTGTATGAGCGAGCCTACATGCCTAGAGTCCATGTACAGGTTCTGTAAAGTTGTGATTGTTGTGTTTGGCCTTGAGTATTGGAGAGAGCCGACTGCTCAAGATACAACTCGCTTGTTGGCGGTGAATGCCAGCAGGGGCTTCCTAGGGATGCTTGGTGGCATAGACTGCATGCACTGTGGGAGTGGAAGAACTTCCCTTCTGCTTGGCAAGGGCGGTGTAAGAGCCATGTCAAGGGTTGCACTGTCATACTTGAGGTCGTGGCCTCACAAGATCTCTGGATCTGGCACTCTTTTTTTCAACATGGCGGATCGCACAATGATATCAACGTGCTTCAACGCTCGCCGATGTTTGCAAGGCTTGTCGAAGGCAACAACCCACCGGTGAATGTTAACATTAATGGCTACAATTACGACAAAGGATACTACCTGGGTGATGGTATCTATCCTCAGTGGACCACTACTGTGAAGACAATCCCCAACCCTGTCAGAGAGAAGAGGAAATGATTTGCCCAAGATCAAGAGAGTGCTAGGAAGGATGTCGAGCATGACTTTGGTGTTCTGGAATCTCGATGGGGCATTGTTCGGTATCCTGCTAGAACGTGGAGCACCAAGAAGTTGTGGGAGGTGATGACTACTTGTGATCATGCATAATATGATCGTAGAGGATGAGCGCCCAGAACATATTTACGATCAAGGGTTTCAGTTTCATGGTGAGAATGTTGTGCCTGAGCATGGAGAAGGAGCAGCAACGTTTGCACAGTTCATCCAATTTCATCATGAAATGCGTGATTGGAAAACTCACATGCAGCTGCAAAATGATTTGGTTGAGCATATGTGGGCTCATGTTGGCAACCAATAGATGTATCTTTTTTTAAATGTATTCGAGACAATTTAATTTTTATTCGGCTTGTAAAACTATGCTAAATTTATTTGGTTATGAAACTATGTTTTTTTTTGCTTGTGAAACTATGCATAATGTATGTATATTTGTTCGAAAACGGCGGCAAGCCGGCCACGCGGGCAAATATGGGTCGACGCATTAGGTACACTGTGGATCCAAACTATAAACAGGGCGGACGTCGAGCGGGTGGCCGACCCAAACAAATAAAAACCGGACAAAATCGCCGTCCATTTGGTCGGCGCTTTGGAGTTGCTCTTAGATTGCATGCGGGGGAGTGCGGCACGCCGATGCTTGCCTTCAAGCGCTGGATGGTCCGGTGATGAGTTGTTTCGTCTAACTCTGTCTGTGATGCCCCTCTGTTATAACACTCCTGGCTTTGTGGCTTTTTTATGAGATTCAGGCGGGGGAACCTATCCCCTTGAAAATTCAAAAAAATCCAAATATAAGATATTTTAGATATTTCAATATGTACTGCATGTAGGGAGTATTCATGAATGGAGGGAGTATTAAATATCGTGCTATTGTTTTCAGACTTGAGCGGCATGTAAAAGTAAGGAAATGTGGAAAGTGCTTGTTCTCAGAGACAGAGTAATCAATTGAATACATGTACTTTTCAAACGAGCAAGCCAGAAACAAATATCTCCGGGACCGTGAACCGAAAAGACTACTAACATTTTTTTTAATTTATTTTTTGAGAATCGACTACTAACAATTATGTACGCAAATCATCCAGCGCACCGACCGACCAGCCCATGAAAATAGCTAGCCTGTGAAGCAGGGAGCTAGGGAGTGGTCCATCGTTAAGCAGGATGTTTGCCCAGCTCACTCATTTAATCCGAAAGGTCGGTGGTTTAATGGCTCGCTCTGATTAGCCTTAGCTAGAAGCATCAGGATGTACTACTACTTGGACATCCTTACCATACAGAATTAGCCAGCAAGCCTTTCGCAAAAAAAAAAAAAAAAAAAACCAGCAAGCCAAACAGTAAGACGCGTCAGCTCCTTTTCTTCAATTTTTCTTTCTCCACCTGTATATATATGGCCCTTTTCTTCGCCCACGGTTCAGTAATCAAACAACACTTCGCCTCGCCCTCCACCACGCTTCATCGGTTGAGGTTCAAAGGCAAAAGTTGTGTGAGATCATGGGCGCCTTGGATCACCTCTCTGATTTGTGCAGCATGACGGAGACAAAGGAAGCCCTCAAGCTCAGGAAGAAGCGCCCACTGCAGGTGAGGTTTGTGGAATTCAGAGACATGTGCTTTTGCATATTTTCATCGGCTTATTTCTTGGAGTCGGTTTCAGCTGGAATATTATCTTGTGAAGAGATTTATAGGTTTTCCGCTGTTTTGTTGAGCTGCTATGTACGTGATTTATGAACTGGAGCTTTTTATGTACAGACGGTGAACATCAAGGTGAAGATGGACTGCGAGGGCTGCGAGAGGAGGGTCAAGAACGCCGTCAAATCGATTCGGGGTACTCATATCTACGTCAAATAATACTATCTACTCCGGGAGATAAAAATTTGGTGTAAAATTGATTGAGCGAACGTTGAACGATCCCATCTCTGTGGGTGGGTGGCACAGGTGTGACGAGTGTGGCCGTGAACCCCAAGATGAGCAAGATGACGGTGACGGGGCACGTGGAGCCGCGCAAGGTGCTGGAGCGGGTGAAGAGCACGGGGAAGGCGGCGGAGATGTGGCCGTACGTGCCCTACACGCTCGCCACCTACCCCTACGTCGGCGGCGCCTACGACAAGAAGGCACCGGCGGGCTTCGTCCGCAGCGCACCGCAGGCCATGGCCGACCCCGCGGCGCCTGAGATCCACTACATGAACATGTTCAACGACGAGGACGTCAACGCCTGCACCGTCATGTGATCTGATCATCGTAATCGCCAGCTCCTTCCACTCTAGCCGACGACCAGACGCCCAGCGGAAAGACATGCTTGATATGTCTTCATGCATCACAGAGACTGTATTTGTATATATATGTCTTCTCGCTTGGGAAAAGGGGATACCAAGAAGACGAGCTTGCGTGCGAACAGCTATAATATACTACAAAGAAAGAGCTAAAGTTTAATAAGCGTACATAACTAAGTGTGAAGCGCGCCGTTTTTCAATTGTGAGATTGATGCAACCACCCATTTTCATACTCCTTTCTATACAATTGCATATCAGCAACTTCAATAGCTTCAATCTAATGGAGACCCTCACAAGTGGACCTACCCACGGAAGACAACCAGCTCTTATGTTTAATCTTTAGCCTTGATGTTTCGTGGAACTGGTATTTGTTGATAGACTTGTAATTGTTTACTCTCTTTTTTATGAAATGAAATTACCTTAGAACAATTGTTCTACAGTTTCGGTTAAAAAAAAAGACAATCAACTCTATTGATTCTTCAACATCAATCTAATAGACGCCCTAACAAGTGGACCTACCCATGGAAGACAACCAGCTATTCATCCGAATAGATGTATAACATAATGTAACAGGGTGCTACAGCTCACTTCATTTTCAATAGCATGTGGAGAAGTGTTGCAATTCTCAAGCATAAAATCTTCTTTTGGTTGTTGCTGCATGACAGAGTGAACCCAAGAGATTTGCTGCAAAGAAAAAACTTCCATTTGCCATCACACTATTGTGAATTCTCCAACCTGCACACTCAAGAAACCTCCTTTGGACTGCCCCTTTGTCCTCGTCTGCTGGGACACTATTTGCTTCTCCAGAAACAATGGCATCTCTTTGCATAATAATATCATTCTAAAGGCATCTCCAATGGCAACCCGCAAATTTTCTCCCGCATCCATCCACGGACAGGGGACCAGCGGACACGGATGTGGGAGGCCGACATCCAACGCTGCCCGCATACATTTCAACCAGCATTTAAACAAATAGGACAAAATTCATGCAAACCGGCCGATATTCATCAAAGTTTGAATAGAAAACAGCACAAATCATCCATACATAGCATGCAAATTAAGTCTAGCACAACTCAAATTCGACTAGATTCCGGATGCCGAACAAGTTTTTCATCAACGGGTCTTCCACACATACTCCCCCTTCAGCTTCATCCAATAGTGTGTGCACGTAAATGGTCGTCCCTCTGTCCTGTGGTAGACCACGGCAGCGCGTGCGGGCTACATATAACGTGGAGACCAACATTGAGTGAATGAATCAATCAACAAGTTGAGCAAGATGAAGCAAAACTTATGATCTCGTCCTCTGCCACGTGCAATGGCCACCTTGCCTCGAGCTGACGAACCACATCATAAAACTTGGTGACACTGGTCAGGATAGTGTACCAGCGATACGATAACGACCTCATGTTGCATTGCTGAATATGTACATGTCGTAGGGCGAAATGTGCTTCCGTGCGTAAAAGTTTTCACGCACTTGCTGCCAGAAGGTTGCCCCTCTGCTGCTTCCTACAAAATCCGCGGATACGGCCAACCACGCATCGCACAACAACTCATCCTCCATGGTCGAGTAGCTCACCATCCTTCGTACTCTAAAAACGACATAGCATTTGAAAATAAGCTCAATGGCATCTGACCAAACATCTGCCGAGCATGGTGTCCGCTATGGAGGTCGTTGACAGGGGGGCGAAGTGTACCTGGGTATAAACGGCTCCAGGGTGGACGACTCTGTCGTAAAGGCGAGCTGGCGCGTCGGTGCTAGTTGCGGGCGTCCGTCAATGCCTCTGTGGCGGCCGGAGACGTACAACAGTGGCAGTGGAGGATGCAGATGCAAAGCAAGAGGGAGAAGGGGTGGAGTGGAAGGAAATGGGACCGGGTGGGGGGCTGGGTGGGTCGGGGGTGTCGGAGTCCTACGGGTCTGTTGTCCGGACTCCCTTAAACCTCCCCCCACTTTGTCTCCCATATGTGGCTGAAAACACGTCCGGACCGCCCCGCGGACCGATACAGACCCACGTTGGATGACTTCCATGGTCCGGACGACGTTGCCCAAACGAATGCGGCTGGTTTGCGGGTCTGTCTTGGAGATGCCCTGACTATGCACACTCTTGTTGGGGAACGTAGCATGCAATTCCTACGATCACGCAAGATCTATCTAGGAGATGCATAGCAACGAGAGGGGGAGAGTGTGTCCACGTACCCTCGTAGACCGAAAGCGGAAGCGTTAGGTTAACGCGGTTGATGTAGTCGAACGTCTTCACGATCCAACCGATCTAGCACCGAACATACGACACCTCCGAGTTCAGCACACGTTCAGCTCGATGACGTACCTCGAACTCTTGATCCAGCAAAGGGTCGAGGGAGAGTTTCATCAGCACGACGGAGTGGTGACGGTGATAGCGATGTGATTCGTGCAGGGCTTTGCCTAAGCACTATGACGCTATGACCGGAGGAGTAAACTGTGGAGGGGGCCACCGCACACGGCTAAGAAACAACTGTTATGCTTTGGGGTGCCCCCTGCCCCCGTATATAAAGGAGGGAAGGAGGAGGCCGGCCACCAAGGGGGCGTGCCATGGGAGGAGTCCTACTAGGACTCCACTCCTAGTAGGATTCGCCACCCCCCTTTTCCTTTCTCATCGAAGGCGAAAAGGAAGGAGAGGGAGATGGAGAGGGAAAGGGAAAGGGGGTCGCGCCCCTCCTCCTTGTCCTATTCGGACTCCCTTGGAGGGGGGCACGCGCCACCCTTGCGGGCTCCCCTCTCTCCCCTAAGGCCCATGTAGGCCCAATACTTCCCCCGGGGGGTTTCGGTAACCCCTCGGTACTCCGGTAAAATACCCGAACCACTCGAAACCATTCCGATGTCCGAATACTACCTTCCAATATATGAATCTTTACCTCTCGACCATTTCAGACTCCTCGTCATGTTCGTGGTCTCATCCGGGACTCCAAACAAACTTCGATCACCAAAACACATAACTCATAATACAAATCATCATCGAACGTTAAGCGTGCGGACCCTACGGGTTTGAGAACTATGTAGACATGATCGAGACACATCTCCGGTCAATAACCAATAGCGGAACATGGATGCTCATATTGGTTCCTACATATTCTGCGAATATCTTTATCGGTCAAACCGCAATAACGACATACGTTATTCCCTTTGTCGTCGGTATGTTACTTGCCCGAGATTCGATCGTCGGTATCATCATACCTAGTTCAATCTCGTTACCGGCAAGTCCCTTTACTCGTTTAGTAATGCATCATCCCGTAACTAACTCATTAGTCACATTGCTTGCAAGGCTTATAGTGATGTGCATTACCGAGAGGGCCCAGAGATACCTCTCCGATACTCGGAGTGAAAAATCCTAATCTTGATCTATGCCAACCCAACAAACACCTTCGGAGACACCTGTAGAGCATCTTTATAATCACCCAGTTACGTTGTGACATTTGATAGCACACAAAGTGTTCCTCCGGTATTTGGGAGTTGCATAATCTCATAGTCAGAGGAATATGTATAAGTCATGAAGAAAGCAATATCAATAAAACTTAACGATCATTATGCTAAGCTAACGGATGGGTCTTGTCCATCACATCATTCTCTAATGATGTGGTCCCGTTCATCAAATGACAACACATGTTTATGGTTAGGAAACTTAACCATCTTTGATTAACGAGCTAATCAAGTAAAGGCATACTAGGGACACTCTGTATTGTCTATGTATTCACACATGTACTAAGTTTCTGGTTAATACAATTCTAGCATGAATAATAAACATTTATCATGATATAAGGAAATATAAATAACAACTTTGTTATTGCCTCTAGGGCATATTTCCTCCAGTCTCCCACTTGCACTAGAGTATATAATCTAGATTACATAGTAATGATTCTAACACCCATGGAGTCTTGGTGCTGATCATGTTTTGCTCGTGGAGGAGGCTTAGTTAATGGGTCTGCAACATTCAGATTCGTATGTATTTTGCAAATCTCTATGTCTCCCTCCTTGACTTGTTCGTGGATGGAGTTGAAGCGTCTCCTGATGTGTTTGGTTCTCTTGTGAAATCTGGATTCCTTCGCTAAGGCAATTGCTCCAGTATTGTCACAATAGATTTTCATTGGACCCGGTGCACTAGGTATTACACCCAGATTGGATATGAACTCCTTCATCCAGACTCCTTCATTTGTTGCTTCCGAAGCAGCTATGTACTCCGCTTCACACGTAGATCCTGCCACGACGCTCTTCTTAGAACTGCACCAACTGACAGCTCCACCATTCAATATAAATACGTATCCGGTTTGTGACTTAGAGTCATCCGGATCATTGTCAAAGCTTGCATCGTCGTAACCATTTACGACAAGCTCTTTGTCACCTCCATAAACGAGAAACATATCCTTAGTCCTTTTCAGGTATTTCAGGATGTTCTTGACCGTTGTGCAATGATCCACTCCTGGATTACTTTGGTACCTCCCTGCTAAACTTATAGCAAGGCACACATCAGGTCTGGTACACAACATTGAATACATGATAGAACCTATGGCTGGGGCATAGGGAATGACTTTCATTTTCTCTCTATGTTCTGCAGTGGTCGAGCATTGAGTCTGACTCAACTTCACACCTTGTAATACAGGCAAGAACCCTTTCTTTGACTGATCCATTTTGAACTTCTTCAAAACTTTATCAAGGTATGTGCTTTGTGAAAGTCCAATTAAGCGTCTTGATCTATCTCCATAGATCTTGATGCCTAATATATAAGCAGCTTCACCGAGGTCTTCCATTGAAAAATTCTTATTCAAGTATCCTTTTATGCTATCCAGAAATTCTGTATTATCTCCAATCAACAATATGTCATCCACATATAATATTAGAAATGCTAGAGAGATCCTACTCACTTTCTTGTAAATACAGGCTTCTCCAAAAGTCTGTATAAAACCATATGCTTTGATCACACTATAAAAGCGTATATTCCAACTCCGAGGTGCTCGCACCAGTCCATAAATGGATCGCTGGAGCTTGCAAACTTTGTTAGCACCTTTAGGATCGACAAAACCTTCTGGTTGCATCATATACAACTCTTCTTTAAGAAATCCATTAAGGAATGCGGTTTTGACATCCATTTGCCAAATTTCATAATCATAAAATGCGGCAATTGCTAACATGATTCGGACAGACTTAAGCATCGCTACGGGTGAGAAAGTCTCATCGTAGTCAACTTCTTGAACTTGTCGAAAACCTTTCGCAACAAGTCGAGCTTTGTAGATAGTTACATTACTGTTAGCGTCGGTCTTCTTCTTGAAGATCCATTTATTCTCTATGGCTTGCCGATCATCGGGAAAGTCAACCAAAGTCCATACTTTGTTCTCATACATGGATCCCATCTCAGATTTCATGACCTCAAGCCATTTCGCGGAATCTGGGCTCATAATCGCTTCCTCATAGTCCGTAGGTTCGTCATGGTCTAGTAACATGACTTCCAGAACATGATTACCGTACCACTTTGGTGCGGAACGTACTCTGGTTGACCTACGAGGTTCGATAGTAACTTGATCTGAAGTTTCATGATCATCATCATTAACTTCCTCACTAATTGGTGTAGGCATCACTGGAACTAATTTCTGTGATGAACTACTTTCCAATTCAGGAGAAGGTACAATTACCTCATCAAGTTCTACTTTCCTCCCACTCACTTCTTTCGAGAGAAACTCCTTCTCTAGAAAGGATCCATTCTTAGCAACGAATATCTTGCCTTAGGATCTATGATAGAAGGTGTAACCAACAGTTTCCTTTGGGTATCCTATGAAAAGCATTTCTCCAATTTGGGTTCGACCTTATCAGGTTGAAGCTTTTTCACATAAGCATCGCAGCCCCAATCTTTAAGAAACGACAGCTTATGTTTCTTGCCAAACCACAGTTCATAAGGAGTTGTCTCAACAAATTTAGATGGTGCCCTATTTAACGTGAATGCAGCCGTCTCTAAAGCATAACCCCAAAACGATAGTGGTAAATTGGTAAGAGACATCATAGATCACACCATATCTAATAAAGTACGGTTACGACGTTCGGACACACCATTATGTTGTGGTGTTCCAGGTGGCGTGAGTTGCGAAACTATTCCACATTGTTTCAAATGAAGACCAAACTCGTAACTCAAATATTCACCTCCACGATCAGATCGTAGAAACTTTATTTTCTTGTTACGATGATTTTCCACTTCACTCTGACATTCTTTGAACTTTCAAATGTTTCAGACTTATGTTTCATTAAGTATATATACCCATATCTGCTCAAATCATCTGTGAAGGTCAGAAAATAACGATACCCGCCGCGAGCCTCAACACACATCGGACCGCATACATCAGTATGTATTATTTCCAATAAGTCAGTGGCTCGCTCCATTGTTCCGGAGAACGGAGTCTTAGTCATCTTGCCCATGAGGCATGGTTCGCAAACATCAAGTGATTCCAAAGGACCATCAACATGGAGTTTCTTCATGCGCTTTACACCAATATGACCTAAACGGCAGTGCCACAAATAACTTGCACTATCATTATTAAATTTGCATCTTTTGTCTTCAATATTATGAATATGTGTATCACTACGATTGAGATTCTACAAAAATAGACCACTCATCAAGGGTGCATGAGCATAAAAGATATTACTCATATAAATAGAACAACCATTATTCTCTGATTTAAATGAATAATCGTCTCGCATCAAACAAGATCCAGATATAATGTTCATGCTCAACGCTAGCACCAAATAACAATTATTCAGGTCTAAAACTAATCCCGAAGGTAGATGTATAGGTAGTGTGCCGACGGCGATCACATCGACCTTGGAACCATTTCCGACGCGCATAGTCAGGTCGTCCTTAGCCAATCTTCATTTAATCCGTAGCCCCTGTTTCGAGTTGCAAATATGAGCAACAGAACCAGTATCAAATACCCAGGCACTACTATCAGCATTACTAAGGTACACATGTGTATATCGAATATACCTTCCACTTTGCAATCCTTCTTATCCGCCAAATACTTGGGGCAGTTCCGCTTCCAGTGACCAGTCCCTTTGAAGTAGAAGCACTTAGTTTCAGGCTTAGGTCCAGACTTGGGCTTCTTCCCGAGAGTATCAACTTGCTTGCTATTCTTCTTGAAGTTCCCCTTCTTCCCTTTGCCCTTTTTCTTGAAACTAGTGGTCTTGTTAACCATCAACACTTGATGCTCCTTCTTGATTTCTACCTCTGCAGCTTTAAGCATCGCGCAGAGCTCGGGAATTGTCTTCTCCATCCCTTGCATATTATAGTTCATCATGAAGCCTTTATAGCTTGGTGGCAGTGATTGAAGAACTCTGTCAATGACACTATCATCAGGAAGATTAACTACCAGCTGAGTCAAGTGGTTATGGTACCCAGACATTCTGAGTATGTGTTCACTGACAGAACTATTCTCCTCCATCTTGCAGCTATAAAACTTGTTGGGGACTTCATATCTCTCAACTCGGGCATTTGCTTGAAATATTAACTTCAACTCTTCGAACATCTCATATGCTCCATGACGTTCAAAACGTCTTTGAAGTCCCGATTCTAAGCCGTAAAGCATGGCAAACTGAACTATCGAGTAGTCATCAGCTTTAGTCTGCCAGACGTTCATAACGTCCGGAGTTGCTCCTACAGCGGACCTTGCACCGAGCGGTGCTTCCAGGACGTAATTCTTCTGTGCAGCAATGAGGATAATCCTCAAGTTACGGACCCAGTCCGTGTAGTTGCTACCATCATCTTTCAACTTAGCTTTCTCTAGTAACGCATTAAAATTCAAGTAAACGGTAGCACGGGCCATTGATCTACAACAACATAGATATGCAAAAACCATCAGGACTAAGTTCATGATAAATTTAAGTTCAATTAATCATATTACTTAAGAACTCCCACTTAGATAGACATCCCTCTAGTCATCTAAATGATCACGTGATCCATATCAACTAAACCATGTCCGATCATCATGTGAGATGGAGTAGTTTTCAATGGTGAACATCTCTATGTTGATCATATCTACTATATGACTCACATTCGACCTTTCGGTCTCAGTGTTCCGAGGCCATATCTGCATATGCTAGGCTCGTCAAGTTTAACCCGAGTATTCTGCACATGCAAAACTGGCTTGCACCCGTTGTATGTGAATGTAGAGCTTATCACACCTGATCATCACGTGGTGTCTCGGCACGACGAACTGTCACAACGGTGCATACTCAGGGAGAACACTTGTGGCTTGAAATTTAGTGAGGGATCATCTTATAATGCTACCGCCGTACTAAGCAAAATAAGATGCATAAAAGATAAACATCACATGCAATCAAAGTATTTGACATGATATGGCCATCATCATATTGTGCCTTTGATCTCCATCTCCAAAGCACCGTCATGATCTCCATCGTCACCGGCTTGACACCTTGATCTCCATCGTAGCGTCGTTATCGTCTCACCAAGTATTGCTTCTACGACTATCGCAATCGCTTAGTGATAAAGTAAAGGAATTACATGGTGATTGCATTTCGTACAATAAAGCGACAACCATAAGGCTCCTGCCAGTTGCCGATAACTTTTACAAAACATGATCATCTCATACAACAACTTATATCTCATCACGTCTTGAACATATCACATCACAACATGCCCTGCAAAAACAAGTAGGACGTCCTCTACTTTGTTGTTGCAAGTTTTACGTGGCTGGTACGGGCTTCTAGCAAGAACCGTTCTTACCTACGCATCAAAACCACAATGATTTTTCGTCAAGTGTGTTGTTTTAACCTTCAACAAGGACCAGCGATAGTCAAATTCGATTCAACTAAAGTTGGAGAAACAGACACCCGCCAGCCACCTTTATGCAAAACAAGTTGCATGTCTGTCGGTGGAACCGGTCTCATGAACGTGGTCATGTAAGGTTGGTCCGGCCCGCTTCATCCAACAATACCGCCGAATCAAAATAAGACATTGGTGGTAAGCAGTATATTATCGCCCACAACTCTTTGTGTTCTACTCGTGCATATCATCTATGTATAGACCTGGCTCGGATGCCACTGTTGGGGAACGTAGCATGCAATTCAAAAAAAATCCTACGATCACGCAAGATTTATCTAGGAGATGCATAGCAACGAGAGGGGGAGAGTGTGTCCACGTACCCTCGTAGACCGAAACCGGAAGCGTTAGGTTAACGCGGTTGATGTAGTCGAACGTCTCCACGATCCAACCGATCTAGTACCGAACGTACGGCACCTCCGAGTTCAGCACTCAGCTCGATGACATCCCTCGAACTCTTGATCCAACAGAGGGTCGAGGGAGAGTTCTGTCAGCACGACAGCGTGGTGACGGTGATGGCGATGTGATCCGTGCAGGGCTTCTCCTAAGCACTACGACGCTATGACCGGAGGAGTAAACTGTGGAGGGGGCACCGCACAAGGCTAAGAAACAACTATTATGCTTTGGGGTGCCCTCTGCCCCCGTATATAAAGGAGGGGGGGAGGAGGCCGGTCACCAAGGGGGCACACCATGGGGGGGAAGTCCTACTAGGACTCCACTCCTAGTAGGATCCCCCCCTTTTCCTTTTTTATCGGAGGGGAAAAGGAATGAGAGGGAGCGGGAGAGGGAAAGGGGGTCGCGCCCCCTCCTGCTTGTCCTATTCAGACTCCCTTGGAGGGGGGCGCGCGCCACCCTTGCGGGCTCCCCTCTCTCTCCCCTAAGGCCCATGTAGGCCCAATACTTCCCCCGGGGGGTTCCGGTAACCCCTCTGTACTCCGGTAAAATACCTGAACCACTCGAAACCATTCTGATGTCCTAATACTACCTTCCAATATATGAATCTTTACCTCTCGACCATCTCGAGACTCCTCTTCATGTCCGTGATCTCATCCGGGACTCCGAACAAACTTCGGTCACCAAAACACATAACTCATAATACAAATCGTCATCGAACGTTAAGCGTGCGGACCCTACGGGTTCGAGAACCATGTAGACATGACCGAGACACATCTCCGGTCAATAACCAATAGCGGAACATGGATGCTCATATTGGTCCCTACATATTCTACGAAGATCTTTATCGGTCAAACCACAATGACAACATACGTTATTCCCTTTGTCATCGGTATGTTACTTGCCCGAGATTC
Source organism: Aegilops tauschii subsp. strangulata (assembly GCF_002575655.3). Lineage (NCBI taxonomy): Eukaryota > Viridiplantae > Streptophyta > Magnoliopsida > Poales > Poaceae > Aegilops > Aegilops tauschii. The sequence continues at coordinate 287,791,967 of NC_053037.3, forward strand.
GATCGTCAGTATCATCATGCCTAGTTCAATCTCGTTACCAGAAAGTCTCTTTACTCGTTCCATAATGCATCATCCCGTAACTAACTCATTAGTCACATTGCTTGCAAGGCTTATAGTGATGTGCATTACCGAGAGGGCCCAGAGATACCTCTCCGATACTCGGAGTGACAAATCCTAATCTTGATCTATGCCAACCCAACAAACACCTTCGGAAACACCTGTAGAGCATCTTTATAATCACCCAGTTACGTTGCGACGTTTGATAGCACACAAAGTGTTCCTCCGGTATTCGAGAGTTGCATAATCTCATAGTCAGAGGAATATGTATAAGTCATGAAGAAAGCAAAGCAATAAAACTTAACGATCATTATGCTAAGCTAGCGGATGGGTCTTGTCCATCACATCATTCTCTAATGATGTTATCCCATTTATCAAATGACAACACATGTCTATGGTTAGGAAACTTAACCATCTTTGATTAACAAGCTAGTCAAGTAGAGGCATACTAGGGACACTCTGTTTTGTCTATGTATTCACACATGTACTAAATTTCCGGTTAATACAATTCTAGCATGAATAATAAACATTTGTCATGATATCAGGAAATATAAATAACAACTTTATTATTGCCTCTAGGGCATGCCTAGCTCTTTTGCCCTAAATATCATCACCATGGGCTATTGGAACATTTGGATTCAGAGAAATTCCAAAATCTGCAAGCACGGTATTCCTGGAGTCACTATGTACTTACTTAAGGATGATTTGCTTCTCCTATCTCGCACAATTAAAAGCAAGTATGTCACGGAGTTCAGAACTTGGAAAGAGCTACATCTCAGTTAGTTCCATCATACTAGATGGATACCTGATACGTCCATTTTGCATCATGTTTCCTTGCTGTTATTTATAATGTTTTTATCCATAATAAAGCTTTTTGGAGTAATTCTAATGCCTTTTCTCTCATAATTTACAAGGAACACACCAACAGGGAGAATTCCGGCAGCTGGAAATCTGGACCTGGAAAAGCTACGTCAGGCCACCTATTCTGCACAACTCCAAATGAGCTGAAACTTTATAGAGATTTTTTATGGATTATTTGAGAAATATTGGAGCCTCCGTGCCCTGGTGGGTTGTGGCCTCCTCGGCCCACCTCTGATGCCCATCTTCTGGTATATAAGTCATTTTGACCTAGAAAAAATAAGGAGGAGACTTTCGAGACGGAGCGCCGCCATCTCGAGGCGGAACTTGGGCAGGAGCACTTTTGCCCTCCGGCGGAGCGATTCCACCGGGGGAACTTCCCTCCCGGAGGGGGAAATCATCGTCATCATCATCACCAACAACTCTCCCATCTTTGGGAGGGCAATCTCCATCAACATCTTCAACAACACCATCTCATCTCAAACCCTAGTTCATCTCTTGTGTTCAATCTTGTTACCGGAACTATAGATTGGTGCTTGTGGGTGACTAGTAGTGTTGATTACACCTTGTAGTCGATCACTATATGGTTTATTTGGTGGAAGATTATATTGTTCAGATCCATTATGCCATTTAATACTCCTCTGATCATGAACATGTTTATCATTTGTGAGTAGTTACTTTTGTTCTTGAGGTCACGGGAGAAATCATGTTGCAAGTAATCATGTGAACTTGATATGTGTTCGATATTTTGATAGTATGTATGTTGTTATTCCCTTAGTGGTGTCATGTGAACGTCGACTACATGACACTTCACAATGTTTGGGCCTAAGGGAATGCATTGTGGAGTAGCAATTAGATGGTGGGTTGCGAGAGTGACAGAAGCTTAAACCCAGTTTATGCGCTATTTCGTAAGGGACCGATTGGATCCAAAAGTTTAATGCTATGGTTAGAATTTATTGTTAATACTTTTCTCGTGGTTGCGGATGCTTGCGGGAAGGTTAATCATAAGTAGGAGGTTTGTTCAAGTAAGAATAGCACCTAAGCACCGGTCCACCCACATATCAAATTATCAAAGTAGCGAACACAAATCAAACCAACATGATGAAAGTGACTAGATGAAATCCCGTGTACCCTCAAGAACACTTTGCTTATCATAAGATACCGTTTTGGCCTGTCCTTTGCCTCAAAAGTATTGGGCTACCTTGCTGCACTTTTGTTACTATTATTGTTACTTGCTCGTTACAAATTATCCTGCTATCAAACTACTCCGCTACTTACAATTTCAACACTTGCAGACATTACCTTACTGAAAACTACTTGTCATTTCCTTATGCTCCTCGTTGGGTTCGACACTCTTACTTATCGAAAAGAGCTACAATTGATCCCCTATACTTCTGGGTCATCAAGGCTATTTTCTGGTGCCGTTGCCGGGGAGTGAAGCACCTTTGGTAAGTGGAATTTGGTAAGGAAACATTTATATAGTGTGCTGAAATTTATTGTCACTTGTTAAAATGGAAAACAATCCTTTGAGGGGTTTGTTCGGGGTATCTTCACCCCGCCCAGAACCACAGTTAGCAACCCCTCAACCTACTGCACCTACTAAAAATATTGAATATGAAATTCCTCCGGGTATGATAGAACAACTGCTAGCTAATCCTTATGCAGGAGATGGAACCGAACATCCTGATATGCACTTGATATATGTGGAACAAATTTGTGGATTGTTTAAGCTTGCAGGTTTACCCAGGGATGAAGTGATGAAAAAGGTTTTCCCTTTATATTTGAAGGGAAAAGCATTGGCATGGTATAGGTTATGTGATGATATTGGATCATGGAATTGGAATCGTATGAAATTGGAGTTCCACCAAAAAAATATCCTATGCATCTAGTTCATCATGATCGGAATTATATATAATTTTTGGCCTTGTGAAGGAGAAAGTATCGCTCTAGCTTGGGGGAGGCTTAAGTCAATGTTATATTCATGCCCCAATCATGAGCTCTCAAGAGAAATTATTATCCAGAATTTTTATGCTCAGCTTTCTCGTAATGATCAAACCATGCTTGATACTTCTTGTGCCGGTTCATTTATGAAGAAGACTATTAAATTCCGGTGGGATCTTTTGGAAAGAATTAAATGCAACTCTGAAGATTGGGAACTCGGTGAAGGTAAAGAGTCAGGTATTAAACTTAAGTATGATTGTGTTAAATCTTTTATGGATACTGATGCTTTTCAAAAGTTTAGCACTAAATATGGACTTAACTTTGAGATAGTAGCCTCCTTTTGTGAATCATTTGCTACTCATGTTGAACTCCCTAAGGAGAAGTGGTTTAAATATCACCCACCTATTAAAGAAGAAATTAAAGAACCAGTACCGGTTAAAAAAGAAACAATACTTTATAATGTTGACCCAGTTGTTCCTTCTGCTTATATTGAGAAACCACCTTTCCCTGTTAGGATTAAGGAACATGCTAAAGTTTAAACTGTGGTTAACAAAAGCTATATTAGAACACCTAAACCTGATGAACAAATTAAAGTAGAACCTAGTATTGCTATGGTTAAAGATCTCTTGGAAGAAGATTTGGATGGGCATGTTATTTACTTCTGTGAAGAAGCTGCTAGAATTGCTAAACCTGATAAAAGAGATAAACATAGACCTGTTGTTGGCATGCCTGTTATTTTAGTTAAAATAGGAGATCACTGTTATCATGGTTTATGTGACATGGGTGCTAGTGTGAGCGCTATTCCTTACACTTTATATGAAGAAATTATGAAAGACATAGCACCTGCTGAGATAGAAGAAATAGATGTTACTATTAAACTTGCTAATAGAGACACCATATCACCAGTTGGGATTATTAGAGATGTTGAAGTCTTGTGTGGGTAAATTAAATACCCTACTGATTTATTGTCCTTGGTTCCCCACAAGATGACTTTTGTCCCATTATCTTTGGTAGACCTTTCTTGAATACAGTTAATGCTAAGATAGATTGTAAGAAACAAACTGTTGTTGTTAGCTTTGGTGATGAGTCTCATGAGTTTATTTTTTCCAAGTTTAGTAGAAATCATCATGAAAAAGAATTGCCTAGTAAGGATGAATTAATTGGTCTTGCTTCTATTGTTGTTCCACCTACTGATCCCTTAGAACAATATTTGCTAGACCATGAAAATGATTTACATATGCATGAAAGAAATGAAATAGATAAGGTTTTCTTTGAACAACGTCCTCTGCTTAAACACTGGTACGTGTCGGTCCTAAACAAATGGTTTAAACCCCATTTCCGCGACGGCAATTGGAACCGTCGCCAAGTGAGTGTGGGTGATAGGGGGGTCCTTCCCACACAACCCAGAAACCGTCGGGTATAGGGCCCCTACAGTACTCCTACTCGTTTCTACTCGCATTGCCATCGCAGTCGGTATTCCGTGGTGCTACGTTTATGATGTGCGGCCCATGACAAACGGTTCACTATTATAGAATGTGTATGATGTGTGGCCCATCACAAACGGTTCACCGTTAAGAAGATTAGCTAATCGTCGTACGAGTGTCGGACAGGATTACGAAACGTCGGACCGTCATAACATCGTCGTACACGACAACTATCGCACACGCTATTCTGTGGTGCAACGTTTACGATGCATACTTCATCAGAAACAGTTCATGGTTGCGAATCGTGTACGATAAGGCAACTAACACAAACATTTAGTTTGCCCGCACTGTCGTGGAAGTGTCACAGCAGATGTCCTCATGGAAGGACTTAGTTGTGGAGCCATTGCGACGAGGTTACCCTAAAGGGGTTACACAGGACAAAGGACATGATGAGTTTATACTGGTTCAGGCCCTTGCGGTGAAGGTAAAAGCCTAATCCAGTTTGAGGTGGAATTGCTAGGGTTTCGATGACCAGGGAGCAAATACGCTTGGCCTGGCTCTCGATCTGATGTTTCTTGCCCTAAGCCGCTGCCGGGTCGTCCCCTTATATACACGGGTTGACGCCCTGCAGCCTATAGAGTCCCGGCCGGCTCATACAACGTGTTCGGCTCGGTAACTCATCTTACATGCCTTACAATACAAGTTTTCATATACATGGCGGTTTGTACTTGTGGGCCTTAAGCCGTCTTGGGGTTTGGGCCCTCTAACAAGCCTGTCTATGAACCGCCACTTCAATATACTCTCTTGGGCTTCATTGAGGTAAACCGCCATAGGGATGACCCGGCCCCCCAGGTTGATTTGAACTTGTTCATGTCAATCTTCAACCCTTGGAAAAATCCCTCTTCATCTTACTGTGAAATATTGTAACCCACCATGACGTCATCTTCGGGGATCGTGGTAATCCGCCGTGACGTCACCTGCCATTAATGCTTCACAGAACCCAAATCTTAATAAATCTCTTTCTTTACCGTCCCTCCAAAAATCAAGGCGCCCGCGCCATCACTTATCCATTTTCTGCCTCCTTGATTCTCGCGCCTGCCATTTGTCCTTCCAGCCCTATAAATAAGACCTCGGACTCTCCTCTCATTCTCCCCCTTTCCTTCTCACCTTCTTCTTCCTCCTCGCGACGCACCAACCAGCTCGAGCTCCGCCGCCATCGACCTTCGTCTCCGACCTCAACTTCGGCCGCTGCATCACCCTGAACGGACCAGAAAACCGCGGCGCCTCTCCGCTGTCCCATCAGCATCAGTAAGCCCTCCTTTCTTTCACCATAGATCTGTCATTAGGGTTTCGGTGTTCGTCACCGCGCTTCTTTATTCTTGTTTAGATCCATGGATTAGATCCAAAAACCACATAAATCTTGCGCGGTAGTAGTTTTAGCACCTGTTTTTGATACTAGAATATATCCTCATCGCGACAAATCTCCTCTGGGGCACCTCCGCTTTTCTACTGCCGCCTCTGTAGGTTTCGAATTTATTCCTTTTTTCTAAACAGTTGCAGATCAAAATTTATAGCCTTAATCTATGAAACATGTTTGTCCAACACTTAGTAGAATTTTGCTCTTTGTCAGATTTTGAATACATGTACCTTTCATGGTGGCTTACACACCCGGCTTATAATTACGCATATATCATTAGTCCTCACTTAAGCCGCCATTCTGAATGTATACTGTCATCGCTTAACCTGTGATTTCACCAATTGACTTGAACCGGCAAATTTTTTCTTTCCTTTAGGCTTTCTTTCTTTCACAATGCCGCCAAAAACAGTCTACACATGCAACTGGGTCCCCTCCATCGTCACCGAGGGCACTTTAAAAGACTTTTTCAAAGCCGGGTATCTACCCGCCAAGAGTGTGATGCATTACCGTGCTCCTGACCCGGGCGAAGAAAGACCTCAGACGAAAGACGGCGAAGTCATCGTTTTTACTGACCACATGAACCGGGGCTTCTCACCGCCCGGCTCTAAATTCTTCCGAGACATTCTGCACTTTTTCCAGCTCCATCCTCAAGACATTGGACCCAATTCCGTGTTAAATATCTGCAACTTTCAAGTCTTATGTGAAGTATACCTTCAAGAGGAGCCCAGTGTTGATCTATTTAGAGAGTATTTTTACTTAAACCGCCAGACCGAGTTCACAAATGGTCCTAGCTTGGAGCTCGGCGGAATATCAATTCAACACAGAAGAGATGCCATCTTTCCTTATGCCTGCCTGCCGAGTCACCCAAAAGACTGGAACCAGACGTGGTTTTATTGCAAAGATGCTTCTCTGGCTGACGAGAATCCACTGCCAGGTTATCGTGTTGAGCGCCTGGACCCAAAACATAATCTTCCTGAAAAACTTACCGCTGCTGAACGAAAGAAAATTGCACCTACCATAGTGAAAGTCAAAGCTCTGCTAGGAAATGGGCTAACTGGCATTGATTTAGTCAGGTGTTGGGTTTCTTGGCGGATCATTCCTTTAAGTTGCCGCATCGGCTTAATGTGCACTTACACTGGCGGTGAAAAAGATTCACTGCGTCACAGCTCTGCACCGTTAACTGATGAAGCAGTAAATGAAATGGTTAAGTCTCTTCTGAATGAAGACCCGGAAGATTGTGTTAAAGTGGGTCTGGCCCCTTTCTACAAGCTTAACCCGCCACCAGATGTAAGTCTCTGAACTTACTTATCTTCACCTCACTATTCAAATACCTTATAAACTCAACCCTTAATAACCTTTGCAGGCTAAGTCTGAATTTTGGAAAGCGGGTATGATCACGAGGCTGCTAAGAAGGCCAGGGCTGCCAAAAAAGCCGCTAAGAAAACCGCCAAGAAGACCACCAAGGAGAAGAAGAAACCAAGCGCCTCTTACCTGCTCAAACTGGATGATACCTTTGAGTCGGAGGTAGCCCTTGACTCTCTTGGCTCATTTTTCAATCATCTTATTGACACTAACTATTATCAGGCTGACACGGGAGCCAGCCAAGCAGCTGAAGAAGAGGTAACTATTGTTTCCTCCAGCTCAGACCCTTTGCCAAGACAGAAACTTCGACAAGTAACCCAGAAAGTAAAGTTTTCACACCCCTTGGCTTATTTAGATCCTCACTTTCTTTTGAAGCAACAGCAACATGAGAATCGATGTTAGACCCGGACGGGCGGTGTTGAAGAGTTGTCCTCCGGCTTACCCAACACCCCCGTTCCTCGGAAACGGTGAAATGAGGTTCTTTTTAAATTACTCTTTGGACCCGTTAGCAGTCTTATTTGTCTATCACTTAACTCTGTTGATGAACATTAACCAGGAACTTGCCCGTTCTTCCTCTGGCGACTCGTCGCAAACCGAATTGCCGGCTTTCAAGACTGCCCCTGGGTAATGATAATCACTTCTTACACTGCACCTCTATATATTCTGATAACTATACTGATTTGTCATAATCCGTGCAGGGTACAAGCAAAGCCTAACAAAAAGGCAAAGGTGACCAAGCCAACTGAGGCACCTGAAGTTGCTGAGCCGGAGCAGCAAGTCCCTGTGCCCGAAGCCTCAGACAAACAACCGGAAGAAACTGTCACTGACACTCCTCCTGAGATTCTGGATCTCCGTGTTGATGACACTACTATTAATCCTTCAAATCCTGCCCCATCGAGCTCACCTAAGTCGTCAGAGACTCATAATGATGACGTGTTGATTATTGGCACCGGCTTTGTTGAACCGGGAAATCCAATAGCTTTAGCTAAACATACTGCCAAGCAAGAGGTTATTGAGAGGCGGAAATGAAGTTTGACATCTCCCATTATGCGCAACTGAGCAACAATGAGATCCTTTCTGGTTACCTCAGCCAAGTCCACTCCAGCCACGACCTTGAAGTTGATACGGTGAAACAGATGCACCAAAAATATGAGGTATGACTTCCAGCTTTAAGTAATTTATATACATATCCTGCCAGCCCCCAAGTCTATTGGCTATGACAAGATTGAATAGGCTGTGGACTTTAGAAGAATCCATAAACTTCTATCCTAGAATCCCTCCTTGTCCGGTTTAAATGTAAACCGGATGTTTACACAATTTTAGTTTTGCATCTGTAGTCCCCAAGGGCCGGTTTAATCAGCATGAATGAGCCGGTCCTATTTGTCCTTGTATAAGAAAAGAGAGCTTAACTGCATAGCCCCCATGAGTCGGTTGGGACTGTTTACAGCACTTCCGGCTCATGATGAAGAAGAAAAACAAGCGATATGCATTAGCCCCCAAGTGCCAAGTAGTCTTGCTTGCAAAGTGCTTGGGACTTTAGTTATAATAGCCATTTCAGTGAAAAATTTATTTGACAGACATTATCCCCCAAGTGTCAAGTGTTGTTGCTTGCAAAAGACTTGGGACTTATATTCTCGTAACCTTGATATAAATCTTGATAACTCTGTACTTCGTATAGGCTGCTACTGCTGAACTGGAGTCTCAATTAAATGATGCCAAGACCCGGCTGGCGACTCAGGAAACTAAGACCCGGAAAACTGAGTCAAAATTCCAGTTTAGCGTGGCTGAGTAGGAAAAGTTGAAGACCAGTTTCGAGGTGGAGAAAAAGACTTGGGCTGAAGAAAAAGACGGCTTTAACGCAGCGGGCTGAGAAAGCAGAGGCAGCTCTTCAAGAGGTAACCACTGAGCTCACCGGCTTAAAAAACCGTGTATCTCAGATGGTTTCTGCTATCTTTGGTAAGTCGTCGCGCTTAACCGTCCAACATTCATCCTTTCTTTATAGTATAAGCCGCCTCTAACCAATTTGTGATTAATTCAGGTCCCAGGAGCAGCAATCTTGACCAAGACATAATTGTAAAGCTGAAAGCTGTCTATACTCTTGTTGAACAGTTGTACACTGGAACTCAACGTGCCCTGGCCAAAATTTCTCCAACTAAACAAGCTCCTAGCCTTTTGATAGATGTCTTAAAAAATCTCTCTGTGCTGCCTGCCAAGATCGATGAGATGAAACGATCATCTGCAAGAGCCGGTGATGTGACAGCTTTGAGTCGGGCTAAAGCATGGGTACCGGAATTAGAGCCGGCTGATGTGGCCATGTGATACCCAAGCTTAAAAGAGGATGCTACTCCTTTTGACCAAAATGACTTTGCAGCCTGTGTGAAGGAAATTCGTCCAATGGCCACCCAGATTGCCAATGATTCAGATATTTCAAAGTACCATCCGGCTTATGACAAGCAAAATCAGAAGATGCCTACACCGGCTTACAGAGTGATGGATTTGATCCCTCCAATCCGTAAGCATTCTTTTGCCCCTGAAGTTGACCCGTACGATCTTATAGATGAAGAAGTTGAATTTCAAGCTTTATCTGGCATCGATTGGTCATCACCAAATTTTCAGCTGGCAGAAGAGGACGAAGAACCGGCAAGGGATGACGCAGAAGCCTCTAGTCATCAAGGTAAGAAAGATTGAACCTCCAGGCGGCTTAGATACTTGATCTTTTTTGAAAACACTTGATCTTGTCACCACGCCGTCGTGCTGAAAAAACTCTCCCTCAACACTCGGCTGGATCGAAGTTCGAGGGACGTCATCGAGCTGAACGTGTGCTGAACTCGGAGGTGCCGTACGTTCGGTACTTGATCGGTCGGATCGTGAAGACGTACGACTACATCAACCGCGTTGTGTTAACGCTTCCGCTTTCGGTCTACGAGGGTACGTGGACAACACTCTCCCCTCTCGTTGCTATGCATCACCATGATCTTGCGTGTGCGTAGGAAATTTTTGAAATTACTACGTTCCCCAACAGGATGATCCTCACAACTCCATACAATAGGCTGCTCGGACCACCGCAAATAACGTGGCACCGCCGGCTCAACCACATTCGCTGCCCTCTTATGAAGCTTCTGGTCCCGCTTACATAAACTAGTGGTGAAGACATGATACTGCCCACTATTCAACTGCTTTGGGTTGCTCTGATAACCAGACTGCTGCTACTGTTGGTTCCCCTGATTATTCTGCTGATTATAACCACCCTATTGCCATGGCCCTGAAACCCGGAGTTTGAACCACCGCCGCCATGACCCAGACCATGAGAACCGGACCCTGATCCGCCGTTCGGGCCATGGTGGCGTTGGATGGACTCCCGAAAGCTTCTCATTATGCTGCAATCTTTCCACGAATGAGTAGCCGGCTTCTGATCCGTTCCGTGTTTCGGACACGGCTGATTCAACATTGCCTCAAGGTCAAAGCATGTCCTTGGAGCCGATTGTCCCTTATGACGCTGCTTATAAGTGTGCGCACTAGTGTTAGCCACGAAATCATCAGCCTTGCGCTTACCGTTGCCTCCCTGATTGGTAGGGTTGTATTGTCGTCCCTTCATGCCGCTACTCTTCTTTCCCTTTCCCAATCTTTCATCCTCGGAGTCGGTGTCCTTGGTACCATCAGAGTCGGCATACTTAACAAGAGTCGCCATTAGAGTACCCATGTCGTTGCAATGACGCTTGAGCCGTCCAAGCTTCTGCTTGAGCGAAGTAAAACGGCAATTTTTCTCCAACATTAGAATTGTTGAACTGACATTCATGTTATCTGAAGAGTGCATGATAGTCGAGACCCGGCGTACCCAACTGGTGGTTGACTCGCCCGAAGCTTGAACACAAGAAGCCAAATCCACAATTGACATGGGCTGCTTGCATGTATCTCTGAAATTCTGGATGAACTGGGCCTTCAGCTCTGCCCATGACCCGATGGAGTTAGCCGGCAGCCCCTTCAACCAGGTACGAGCCGTCCCCTCCAGCATCATGGTGAAGTATTTGGTGTATGCAGCCTCACTAACATCCAGCATCTCCATAGCCATCTCATAACTCTCAACCCAAGCCTCAGGGTACCTTACGAGGGCCTTTGAAATCCTTGGGCAAGCGCTCATTCCGTAGAGTCACCGTTAGACACGGCACACCGAAAGTTCTAGAAATTACACCCGCCTCGACTGAAGCCGTCGGATAAACCGGCGCGTGCTGGTGAGCCGCCAGCTCAGCCTCCCGACCTGCTCTGTCCTGGTTCACCAAATCCTGTGCACTGGCACCGTTGCGCGCCGGGTCATGGCCATGAGGTTGGTGACGACGTCGCTCAGTACTCGAAACTGCTGGCGAGTCAATATGCCGACTGTAGCTCCGGCTCGCACGAGGGGTTGAATGAATCCGGTCACGGCTATAGGAGTAAGTATGCTGCTGCACCAAAGCCATTTGAAGAAGTTCCCTGGCCCTTCTGGTTTCAATCGCCGTCGGGGTCTCGCCCTCGACCGGTAAAGCCGCCAATCGTGTAGCTGCAGCAATCATGTTATCCAGAGGGGTGGAGTAATGACCCGGCGGCGTCACTACGCGCTGAGGTGGGGTATTATCCATGTGTGGAGAACCGGCCACGCGCGGCTGACCCGGTACTCCGCCCCCTGGCGCCTCAATCGTCTGGTTTATCACCGGCGGATTACTAGCCCCCGCTCCGGGTGTGTTGAAGAGGTCCTTGACTCATAAACTGAGGGCAGACAACTCCGATGCTTCCTCCTCAAGACTCTGTTTGAAGCGTTCTGATCCACCAAAAGTCGGTATGAATCTGCTTGAATCCGTTGTGCTTGGGCATTCAAAACGGCCCGCTCTGCAGCCATCCTGGAGTTTTCCGCTGCCAAGTCCGCCTTAGCTTGCGCGATCCCATCACGCAATTTAGCTACTTCCGCCTTATGTTGTTCCTGGTTGTCTGGGGTCACATCAACCTCCATCAGAGTCGCCAGAGCGTCTAGTAGATCCGCCAGAACTTGAGCCGGCGGGCGTGTCGAACCGCCCGCACCCGCTGCTGTCACCGCCGCCGCACTGGAAGTCATGGCCGCGGCGGCTGTCGAACCAAGAACCGGCTGGGTGCCAGCCATGAAGATTGCCACCCTGTTAGGCGGCTCATGGGGGTCCGGAATACTGTCACCATCGGAATAGCCCCCAAGCTGTTCGTCTTGCAGCTGATACATTGAGTCGGTTTCGCCTGTGGATGACTCACTATCAGAGTATATGGCCGTCTCACCGCCAGACTCAGAGCCTTCCAATTCATCCCCATGGATAAATCCAACAAAGGCATGTTTCACGACGGGTTGAACCCGGGCGGGTCGCGCACGCTGAGCCATCTCAATGATGTCGGTGCAGATGTCCGGCTCAGGGCCCGGTTCGCCGATCTTGCCGATGAAAACGTGGATTCCGCCGAAGGGGACCGGGTACCCGTACTCAATTCAGTCGGCCTCGGGGCCCCAGCCTGCGTCGTCGATGTAGAGCTTGCCGCGATGACTCTTGGTCATCCGGCCCACGGCGTATCCCTTGATCCCTTCAAAGATGCCCTTTAAGAACTCGAAACCACCGTGCGCTGGCCCTATGGTGGGCGCCAACTGTCGTGGAAGTGTCACGACAGATGTCCTCATGGAAGGACTTAATTGTGGAGCCATTGCGATGAGGTTAGCTTAAAGGGGTTAAACAGGACAAAGGACACGAGGAGTTTATACTGGTTCAGCCCCTTGAGGTGAAGGTAAAAGCCTAATCCAGTTTGAGGTGGAATTGCTAGGGTTTCGATGACCAGGGAGCAAATACGCTTTGCCTGGCTCTTGATCTGATGTTTCTTGCCCTAAGCCGATGTCGGGTCGTCCCCTTATATACACGGGTTGACGCCCTGCAGCCTATAGAGTCCCGGCCGGCTCATACAACGTGTCCGGCTCGGTAACTCATCTTACATGCCTTACAATACAAGTTTCCATATACATGGCGGTTTGTACTTGTGGGCCTTAAGCCGTCTTCGGGTTTGGGCCCTCTAACAAGCATGTCTATGAACCGCCAATTTAATATACTCTCTTGGGCTTCATTGAGGTAAACCGCCATAGGGATGACCCGGCCCCTCCTGGGCGGGTCATATCTAATAGCCATATCCCCAACACGCACCGTTTGTGATATTGTCTGACATCGCACACGCTTTGCAAACGGCAACTGTGTGCCTGCTTGCACACGTTTTGCTCTCTGTGAACCGTCTTGAATTATGGTGCATATCACAAACGTATGTGTTTTACCAACTGTGTGTGTCGTAACAACCTGGAGAGCGTAATTTCACCGTAATTTAATTGCTGCTTTTCCAAATTGTACCAAATTTGGATTTGAATTTGAATGTATGCCACAGCTTTATTCCTATCCATCAGGTTCAAACAACCAATGCATTATTCGATTCATAGGTACATATGTTCAAGAATTACATAAGAACCCAATAAAGAATGATGAACCATAGTTGTATACTTGTACTATTAAAGACGGTAAAGAAAGAGGCGAAATATATTCTGGTTGCTGAACAAGGTGAAGCGGAATGCCCATATTGTGCCTCCTCCATGTAGAAGGCACGCACGACTCTAGTCCAACCCCTTGTGATGGCCGACCGCCCATCCTTAACGGTCTTCATGGAAACATCTAGATAATCATCGTGTTCTGGTAGAAATACTTTAACCTTTGCATGCCCACCAATCATGTAGTTTGAGAGCTAATCTTGAGTAAACTGCTTTGGCAACCACTGCAAAGGAATAAGATTTCAGACATTGTCATCTAACACAACTCATTATGGGCAGTAAAAAGAAGGCTGCAGAGTTCTTACTTACCATCCGGCAGTTCGCTGTTGTCTTGGATAAAGTGTAAACAAATAGTTTAATTGCCATCTTTGGACCCATTTTACTAACAATCTTTATCAGCTTCCTCACTTGATGCTGGTTCATCGATATCTCATTGCCCCATACGCAGAAAGGGTCGAAACGCGGATCTTTACCAATGACATATGTACCTAAAACCACCAAGTTAATATTAGAAGCTAAACATCAATTGCACAATGATGTAGTACAACACTCTTTTATAATATGTCTATATACATCCGTATGTGGTAGTCCATTTGAAATCTCTAAAAAGACAAATATTTAGGAACGGAGGGAGTATCTTATAACATCCAATATACTCACATATTAGATGAATTAACATCTTATATTATGGGCTGGAAGGAGTTTAGTTCATTCTTAAAAATTATCTGCTGCTGTATCCACGGGTTACAGTTAGTTTGAGCTAGTTCGGGCTCAAATAGCCCTAAAGTGTATCTAAACATGAGGGCTAGTTTGAGCTAGTTGCATCTATAACCCACCCAAAAAAACTAGTATCCAACCCAAGATGTGCTAATTGGAGCTAGTTCTCCTAGTGCATTTATTGTCAATCTAACCCTGCCATCCAAACAACTCTTTGGATGGAGTTAGTTCAGGGTTAGTAATGAGCAAGAAACTAACTCTAACCTCTAGCTAAGTTGAGTATCCAAACAGGGTTGTGTTGTTCTTGTTGCTGCTACTGTTGCTCTTCTACGTATATCTAGACATCATTAGAACATTAATGTAACACTCTTCCTTGTTGCTATGTATCCTAGGATTGCATATTTAGACATTAAGTACAGTGCATGTTGCTATGTAGCCTCAGATATATTACATATGGCCCTAGTTAACCTAAGGAAATATGGGTTACAGATATATTCAGATAAAAGTCCAATTCACCGATTAGTCCCTTATCAGCCGCCGGCCTATATGGTACCAGCTACGGATATTCTGAAAAGTGAGCAGATATAAGCCATGGGATGAAACTAACGTCGATGGAAAATAGCAGTCGTTCCCAAAATTGTCCTGTATAGGTACATCAAGAAGCATGTTAAGCACAACAGGCTAAACATCAACCAAAATTACACATGGCAGACAAAATAATCTCCAAAAGATAGCTTCAATGTGCAGGTTTAAGCACGCTAGTAAAGCAAAACAAGTGGAAAGGTGTGCTAACTGCAACAGGCCTAACATTTAACAACAAGCAAACATGGTCATTCAAACTAGTATTGTGCCGGTCTAAGTACACTGGTTATGGTTAAATAAAAATGGAAAGGCGTGTTAACTACAAGATGCGGCAACCAAATGTAGTCATTCATAGTGGTATTGTTGAAACTGGTACTGATGAAATTGAACTGCACAGTTAATACTTGCACATATAGAACATCACGTTGTGAATAACTGGAATAAACAAGGCATACTACGAACAACCAAAGATAGCATTTGAAACTGAACATATGCTAACTACAAACAACCGAACAATCAAAAAACTTTAAAAGAGGCATATGCTAGATATAACAGGCTTAACAGCAAGCAAATATATGCATTCCTATCGGTATGTTTAAAACTGGATTGATGAAATGTACTACACAGTAAATAATTGCACATATAGAGCATCACATTGTGAACAACTGAAATAAACCAATCATGGGTTTCCTCACTTTTCACAGATGGGCTCATTCCCGTGGGAAGAGCACGGACCCTGGATGCGCTCCATGTTGTCGCAAATGAGCTCCTTCCCCTTGGAAGAGCACGGCTGTAGGGTGCCCTCCCTGATGTCGCATACGGGCGCTTTCCCCTTGGAAGAGAAGATGGGCACTTTCCCCTTGGAACAGCCGGAGAGGGTGCCCTCCTCGTGGTCGCCGTCGATGAGGTCTGACTTGGAAGCTGTGGATCCCAAGCCAGCGTCGCAGAACTTGTCCTTCAGAAATGACAAAAGGGGCTCGATGGCGATGTAGAATGGCAAATTGTTGATAGCGAGCCAGAGGAGATCAGCGGTGGGGCCATGGATGAGATCGACGGCGGTTGAACCCGAGGGGTTGGGGGTGGGCCAATTAACCTCTGACACAGCCCACCTCAGGGCGTCGCTGTCGATGACCTCGATGTCGTAGCCGGCAGACGAGACATGCCCGCCGGTTTTACACAATTTTAGTTTTGCATCCGTAGTCCCCAAGGGCCGGTTTAATCAGCATGAACGAGCCGGTCCTATTTGTCCTTGTATAAGAAAAGAGAGCTTAACTGCATAGCCCCCATGAGTCGGTTGGGACTGTTTATAGCATTTCCGGCTCATGATGAAGAAGAAAAACAAGTGATATGCATTAGCCCCCAAGTGCCAAGTAGTCTTGCTTGCAAAGTGCTTGGGACTTTAGTTATAATAGCCGTTTCAGTGAAAAATTTATTTGACAAACATTAGCCCCCAAGTGTCAAGTGTTGTTGCTTGCAAAAGACTTGGGACTTATATTCTCGTAACCTTGATATAAATCTTGATAACTCTGTACTTCGTATAGGCTGCTACTATTGAACTGGAGTCTCAATTAAATGATGCCAAGACCCGGCTGGTGACTCAGGAAACTGAGACCCGGAAAGCTGAGTCAAAATTCCAGTTTAGCGTGGCTGAGTCGGAAAAGTTGAAGACCAGTTTCGAGGTGGAGAAAAAGACTTGGGCTAAAGAAAAGACGGCTTTAACGCAGCGGGCTGAGAAAGCAGAGGCAGCTCTTCAAGAGGTAACCACTGAGCTCACCGGCTTAAAAAACTGTGTATCTCAGATGGTTTCTGCTATCTTTGGTAAGTCGTCGCACTTAACCGTCCAACATTCATCCTTTCTTTATAGTATAAGCCGCCTCTAACCAATTTGTGATTAATTCAGGTCCCAGGAGCAGCAATCTTGACCAAGACATAATTGTAAAGCTGAAAGCTGTCTATACTCTTGTTGAACAGTTGTACACTGGAACTCAACGTGCCCTGGCCAAAATTTCTCCAACTAAACAAGCTCCTAGCCTTTTGATAGATGTCTTAAAAAATCTCACTATGCTACCTGCCAGGATCGATGAGATGAAACGATCATCTGCAAGAGCCGGTGATGTGACAGCTTTGAGTCGGGCTAAAGCATGGGTACCGGAATTAGAGCCGGCTGATGTGGCCACGGGATACCCAAGCTTAAAAGAGGATGGTACTCCTTTTGACCAAAATGACTTTGCAGCCTGTGTGAAGGAAATTCGTCCAATGGCCACCCAGATTGCCAATGATTCAGATATTTCAAAGTACCATCCGGCTTATGACAAGCAAAATCAGAAGATGCCTACACCGGCTTACAGAGTGATGGATTTGATCCCTCCAATCCGTAAGCATTCTTTTGCCCCTGAAGTTGACCCGTACGATCTTATAGATGAAGAAGTTGAATTTCAAGCTTTATCTGGCATCGATTGGTCATCACCAAATTTTCAGCTGGCAGAAGAGGACGAAGAACCGGCAAGGGATGACGCAGAAGCCTCCAGTCAGCAAGGTAAGAAAGATTGAGCCTCCAGGCGGCTTAGATACTTGATCTTTTTTGAAAACACTTGATCTCATTCGGCTCATGGAGGTGGGTAGTAAAAACTTGAATCTGCCATGCCATCGTGCATGTTTCTGCCTTTTACTTTAATACTGTTGATCCGCCAGTTTTAGAAAACCATTATGGGTATGATAGCCTTCGATTTATGCAGATCTGCATGATATTTATCCTGCACACAAGAAAGTATAATGCCCTGGCAGCTCACCGCCGGGCGGGTCATGATACCCAATTGAAATCGTTGGGGACAAATAGTCCATAACCAGGGCCATTCTGACCGTAATGTTTAACATAAAATATCATACATGTGGTTGTATGCTTAGACTGCCGGTTGAGCAACCTTATGCAGCGAGAGGCGGTAGAGCCGTAATTGTAAACATAAAAGTATGATACTCTGGCGACTTAGAGTCTGCCAGCCTGGCGGGTTATAGAGAGCCGGAAGATGCTTCAAATATGAGCCATCAATGGGGCAGTCGGGCCTGATTTGTAAAAAACCAGAATTCAAAGAAGAAATCTTCGAATGAAAAATCAAAAGAAATTCAAGGCTTTTGTGGGCTGCCAAGCCAAAGTGTCTTCTTCAATGAAACTAGCCGGAGCCACTGGATTGTTCGTGCGTTCCATGAGCCTGACTCACAGTGTGCCCAATCGACATTTGAAACCTAGATAAAGTCTAGTCTTGCTCAAAGACTTATCAAGAGTGCGCGGGGCCAGAGTAACAGCATTCATCACGAGCCGATTTATCCAAGTTTCACGGAAGGCGGCTTATGAAGCCTGGATCTATCCTGACTATCTGTAAACCGTGCTCTCGCATGACAAGCCGCCGTTTGAACCTTAACGAGCTCAGATTTTGGTCAAATACGCCATAAGATTGATCGTTTAAGAGTTCGACGGGTCAATCGGGATTACCCGATGGAGTTGAAGCAGCTAACTACAGGTAGGATGACCCAGAAAGGTTATGTCCTCTTTGGTCGAATACGCCTATGTTTAGACAAACCTGGCCAAGAGGGTAGTAACGCTATGTTCTCTTTAGTCGAATATGCCTATGTTTGAATAGGAAGCCCCCAAATGACATACTGCCAAGTGTGGCGTTGAGCCGATCAAGAGGGTACCGACAGCTATGTTCTCTTTGGTGAATACACCTATGTTTGAACAGGAAGCTCCCAAGTGACCATATAATTTTTGGCATTGCACCGATCAAGAGGGTACCGACAGCTATGCTCGATGAGCAGGAAGCCCCCAAGTGACCATATTAAAATAAGCCGTACTCGTCAGGGACCTATGTTTGAGTTGTGTCGTGCATCCAACCCTCTTTGGCCCCTAAAGTTTGGCATCAAGCTTCTTAAATGAATACGTAAGATGATGATAAAGACTCAGCTTCGAGGAAGTGAAACGGCAGAGGCCCTGAATTATCAGGGATGCCGGCTTTATTATACTGCTTATAATATATACATCATCGAACTATGTACATCATGAGAGCCGGTGGCTCAAGTATAGTAGGGCCGAAGATGAGCAATATTCCACGGCCGATGGGTCTCCTCCTCCGACTTACGTGAATCCTTGTGTTCTCGAACATCGATAAGATAATATGACCTGTTATGCAGATTCTTGCTGACCACAAAAGGTCCTTCCCAGGTGGCGAAAGTTTATGCATGTCTGTTTTATCCTGGATGAGCCGGAGTACTAAGTCGCCTTCCTGAAAGGTTCTTGTTTTGACCCCGCAGTTGTGGTAACGATGTAGGTCTTGCTGATAAATCGCCGAACGAGCCGCCGCGAGATCACGCTCCTCATCCAACAAGTCAAGTGCATCTTGACGTGCCTTTTCATTATCCGCTTCCACGTAAGCCGCCACCCGGGGTGAATCGTGACGGATGTCACTAGGGAGAACCGCCTCTGCTCCATAAACCATGAAAAAGGGGGTATAACCCATAGATCTGTTAGGGGTCGTGTTGATGCTCCAGAACACCGAAGGCAACTCCTCCACCCAACAACTCGGCATTCTTTGCAAAGGGACCATAAGCCGGGGCTTGATACCTCGCAAAATCTCTTGATTTGCTCGCTCTGCCTGACCGTTGGACTGAGGTTGAGCCACAGATGAAACGTCAAGCCGGATATGCTCTCGTTGACAGAATTCTCTCATAGCACCTTTAGAAAGATTAGTGCCATTATCTATTACAATGCTATGTGGAAAGCCAAAACGGAAGATCACCTTCTTCATGAATTGAACTGCCGTTGCTGCATCACACTTACTGACCGGCTCTGCCTCCACCTACTTAGTGAACTTGTCAACCGCCACCAGAAGGTGGGTCTTCTTATCCTTGGACCTTTTAAAAGGCCCAACCATGTCAAGCCACCAAGTCGCAAACGGCCAAGTGATTGGAATCATCCTTAACTCCTGAGCCGGAATGTGAGCTCGTCGTGAAAACTTCTAACAACCGTCACATTTACTGACCAAGTCCTCAGCATCAGCATGAGCCGTCAACCAATAGAAACCGTGACGAAAAACCTTGGCTACAAGAGATTTAGAACCAGCGTGATGACCACAGTCTCCTTCATGAATCTCCCATAGAATCTCACGGCCTTCTTCAGGAGAGACGCAACGCTGAAACGCCCCTGTGACACTGCAATGATGCAACTCCCCATTGACAATTATCATTGACTTAGACCGCCGAGTTATCTGTCTGGCCAAGATTTCATCCTCCGGCAACTCGCCCCGGGTCATGTAAGCCAAACACGTAACTGTCCAATCAGGAATAGCGTGAAGAGCCGCCACCAATTGCGCCTCCGGGTCAGGGACAACAAGATCTTCCTCTATAGGTATTTTGACAGAAGGGTTAAATAAAATGTCCAGGAACGTGTTAGGTGGCACCGTCTTACGCTGAGACACTAGCCGGCTTAAAGTATCAGCCGCCTCGTTCTTCCTGCGATCAATATGCTCAACTTGATAACCCTTGAAATGACCCGCAATAGCATCAACCTCTTGATGATAAGCTGCCATGAGCGGATCTTTAGAATCCCAAGTGCCAGAAACTTGCTGAGCCACCAGATCTGAATCACCAAAGCACCTCACCCGGCTTAAGTTCACCTCCTTAGCCATCCGAAGACCATGGAGCAAAGCCTAATGCTCAGCTGCATTGTTAGTACAGGGGAACATTAGCCGGAGAACATAAGAAAATTTGTCACCTCGTGGGGAACTCAAGACAACTCCAGCCCCCGAACCCTCCAACTGTCTGGATCCATCAAAGTGAATAGTCCAATATGTGTTATCCGGCTTTTCCTCAGGTGCCTGTAATTCTGTCCAATCATTGATGAAATCCACAAGTGCTTGAGATTTGATGGACGTACGTGGTACATACTTTAAACCGTGTGGACCGAGCTCAATGGCCCATTTAGCAACCCGGCCCGTGGCTTCCCTGTTTTGGATGATGTCTCCTAAAGGAGCAGAACTAACTACAGTGATGGGATGACCCTGAAAGTATTGCTTAAGCTTCCGGCTTGCCATGAAAACCCCATACACAAGCTTCTGCCAGTGTGGATACCTTTGTTTGGACTCGATAAGCACCTCACTGATGTAGTAAACCGGCCGTTGAACCGAGTACTCCTTGCCTGCCTCTTTCCTTTCCACCATGATGGCTACACTGACGGCCCGGCTATTAGCAGCCACATATAACAATAGAGGGTCTTTATCAATAGGGGCAGCAAGCACGGGTGGCTCAGCCAATTGTTTCTTCAGATCCTCAAACGCCTGGTTAGCAGCATCGCTCCAAACAAAGTGATCCGTCTTCTTCATCATCTGATAAAGGGGAATAGCCTTCTCACCTAGCCGGCTTATGAACCGGCTTAAAGCCGCAATACGACCCGCCAGACGTTGAACATCATTAACACACGCCGGCTTAGCCAAAGAAGTGATGGCCTTGATCTTCTCTGGGTTAGCTTCAATCCCTCTATTGGAAACCAGAAATCCCAAGAGCTTGCCTGCTGGTACACCAAAGACACACTTAGCCGGGTTAAGCATCATTTTGTAGACCCGGAGGTTGTCAAACATCTCTTTTAAATCATCAATCAGGGTCCCCTTCTCTCTTGACTTCGCCACAATGTCATCTACATAAGCATGAACGTTGCGCCCAATCTAACTGTGAAGGCAATTCTGTACACACCTCTGATAAGTCGCCTGGGCACTCTTGAGCCCAAAAGGCATAGACACATAGCAGAAGGCTCCAAACGGAGTAATGAAAGTTGTCTTCTCCTGGTCCTTAACTGCCATCCTGATTTGATGATAACCAGAATAAGCATCCAAAAAACTCAAACGCTCACAACCCGCCATACCATCAATGATTTGATCAATACGGGGGAGAGCAAACGGATCAGCCGGACAGGCCTTGTTCAAGTCCGTGTAATCCACACACATCCGCCAAGTGCCATTCTTCTTGACTACCAGCACCGGGTTAGCCAACCACTCAGGATGGAAAACTTCAACGATAAACCCGGCCGCCAAGAGCCAGGCCACTTCCTCACCGATGGCCTTCCGCCTCTCCTCATTAAATCGGCGAAGAAATTGCTTGACCGACTTGAATTTAGGATCAATATTAAGAGTGTGCTCAGCGAGTTCCCTCGGTACACCCGGCATGTTGGAAGGCTTCCATGCAAAGATGTCCCGGTTCTCACGGATGAACTCGATGAGCGCGCTTTCCTATTTCGGATCCAGATTAGCGCTGATGCTGAACTGCTTAGATGAGTCGCCAGGGACGAAGTCAATCAATTTAGTCTCATCTCCTGACTTCAACTTTAAAGATGGATCATGCTCTGTCGTTGGCTTTTTCAAGGACGTCATGTCTGCCGGGTCAACATTGTCCTTGTAAAATTTCAGCTCCTCCGTTGCACAAACCGATTCAGCATAAGCCGCATCACCTTCCTTACACTCCAAGGCCACCTTGTGACTCCCATGCACTATGATGGTGCCCTTATAAATCGGCATCTTAAGCTGCAAGTACACATAGCAAGGCCTCGCCATGAACTTAGCATAAGCCGGCCGCCCAAACAGGGCATGATAAGGGCTCTTGATCTTGACCACTTCGAAGGTTAAAGTTTCAGCCCTGGAATCATGCTCATCTCCAAAGGCAACTTCCAAAGATATCTTACCCACCGGGTAGGCCGACTTACCCGGCACCACACCATGGAAGACAGTGTTTGACGGCTTAAGATTCTTATCTGTCAGTCCCATGCGACGGAAGGTCTCATAATAAAGGATGTTAATGCTGCTACCTCCATCCATGAGCACCTTAGTAAACTTATAGCCCCCAACTTGGGGTGCTACCACCAGAGCCAACTGACCCGGATTATCAACCCGGGGCGGATGATCCTCACAACTCCATACAATAGGCTGCTCGGACCACCGCAAATAACGTGGCACCGCCGGCTCAACCGCATTCACTGCCCTCTTATGAAGCTTCTGGTCCCGCTTACATAAACTAGTGGTGAAGACATGATGTTGCCCACTATTCAACTGCTTCGGGTTGCTCTGATAACCAGACTGTTGCTGCTGTTGGTTCCCCTGATTATTCTGCTGATTATAACCACCCTGATTGCCATGGCCCTGAAACCTGGAGTTTGAACCGTCGCCGCCATGACCCGAACCATGAGAACCGGACCTTGATCCGCCGTTCGGGCCATGGTGGCGTTGGATGGACTCCCGAAAGCTTCTCATTATGCTGCAATCTTTCCACGAATGAGTAGCCGGCTTCTGATCCGTTCCGTGTTTCGGACACGGCTGATTCAACATTGCCTCAAGGTCAAAGCATGTCCTTGGAGCCGACTGTCCCTTATGACACTGCTTATAAGTGCGCGCACTGGTGTTAGCCACGAAATCATCAGCCTTGCGCTTACCGTTGCCTCCCTGATTGGTAGGGTTGTATTGTCGTCCCTTCATGCCGCTACTCTTCTTTCCCTTTCCCAATCTTTCATCCTCAGAGTCGGGGTCCTTGGTACCATCAGAGTCGGCATACTTAACAAGAGTCGCCATTAGAGTACCCATGTCGTTGCAATGACGCTTGAGCCGTCCAAGCTTCTGCTTGAGCGGAGTAAAACGGCAATTTTTCTCCAACATTAGAATCGCTGAACCGACGTTCATGTTATCTAAAGAGTGCATGATAGTCGAGACCCGGCGTACCCAACTGGTGGTTGACTCGCCCGAAGCTTGAACACAAGAAGCCAAATCCACAATTGACATGGGCTGCTTGCATGTATCTCTGAAATTCTGGATGAACCGGGTCTTCAGCTCTGCCCATGACCCGATGGAGTTAGCCGGCAGCCCCTTCAACCAGGTACGAGCCGTCCCCTCCAGCATCATGGTGAAGTATTTGGTGTATGCAGCCTCACTAACATCCAGCATCTCCATAGCCATCTCATAACTCTCAACCCAAGCCTCAGGAGGCTGATCTGTTGTATAATTGGGTACCTTACGAGGGCCTTTGAAATCCTTGGGCAAGTGCTCATTCCGTAGAGTCGCCGTTAGACACGGCACACCGAAAGTTCTAGAAATTACACCCGCCTCAACAGAAGCCGTCGAATAAACCGGTGCGTGCTGATGAGCCGCCAGCTGAGCCGCCAGCTCAGCCTCCCGACCTACTCTCTCCTGGTTCACCAAATCCTGTGCATCGACACCGTTGCGTGCCGGGTCATGGCCATGAGGTTGGTGACGACGTCACTCAGTACTCGAAACTGCTGGCGAGTAGTTACTTTTGTTCTTGAGGTCACGGGAGAAATCATGTTGCAAGTAATCATGTGCAAGTAATCATGTGAACTTGATATGTGTTCGATATTTTGATAGTATGTATGTTGTTATTCCCTTAGTGGTGTCATGTGAACGTCGACTACATGACACTTCACCATGTTTGGGCCTAAGGGAATGCATTGTGGAGTAGCAATTAGATGGTGGGTTGCGAGAGTGACAAAAGCTTAAACCCCAGTTTATGCGCTATTTTGTAAGGGACCGATTGGATCCAAAAGTTCAATGCTATGGTTAGAATTTATTCTTAATACTTTTCTCATAGTTGCAGATGCTTGTGGGAGGGTTAATCATAAGTAGGAGGTTTGTTCAAGTAAGAACAGCACCTAAGCACCGGTCCACCCACATATCAAATTATCAAAGTAG
The DNA here is from genome assembly GCF_002575655.3 of Aegilops tauschii subsp. strangulata. NCBI lineage: Eukaryota > Viridiplantae > Streptophyta > Magnoliopsida > Poales > Poaceae > Aegilops > Aegilops tauschii. Next base: position 287,816,615 of record NC_053037.3, read on the forward strand.
CGAACACAAATCAAACCAACATGATGAAAGTGACTAGATGAAATTCCCGTGTACCCTCAAGAACGCTTTGCTTATCATAAGAGATCGTTTTGGCCTGTCCTTTGCCTCAAAAGGATTGGGCTACCTTGCTGCACTTTTGTTACTATTATCGTTACTTGCTCGTTACAAATTATCCTGCTATCAAACTACTCCGCTACTTACAATTTCAGCACTTGTAGACATTACCTTACTGAAAACTACTTGTCATTTCCTTCTGCTCCTCGTTGGGTTAGACACTCTTACTTATCAAAAAGAGCTACAATTGATCCCCTATACTTGTGGGTCATCAATACCCCGAGAACTGGAATTGGCTGAGCTCTAGGCTGTTGTATTTATTTCAATGTTTATACTTTGTATATACTACTTGTTTATGTATATGAAAATACCGTAGAGTGATTGTTCTACCGTTCAGGGTTCAAATGAGGGGAATATTTAGGCCAAAATCCTATCTCACGACTCTATCCCAAGAAGGTCCAAACTACTCCCTGTCCCCTCCACTACCGCCCTTAGTGACCTGGGAGCCAAACTGATGTGGAGCACCGTACGGTCACCCCCACGGACCCACCTTCATCTCCCTAAGTGCCAAGTGGAATGATGACACGAGCATGTGCAAGAGCTATCGAGACCAAGCTGACATCTCTCCTTAATGACATTCCGTATGACCCACGTGAGACATGGCTACTACCTTAATTTGGAATGCTATGTTCGCTTAGGTGCCAAGAAGACCCTCTCGGAGATGCACAGAATGATGGACAAGTTCCCAAGTACATGGATGAAGGAGCACGACAAGAGGAACCGTTGAACGTCTACAGGGGCCGAACATCCGGCCCATGGCCTGAACATCCGGCTCCTGAAGACAGCCGCAACAGCAACAGTCCAGTAGCCCAGAAGCTATAGGGCGCGGACATCCGACCCCCGTCCAGAAATTCGGCTTGAGACCTATAGAAGCTTAACTGAAACCAGCCCGGACATCATGCATGACCCCGGACATCCAACTCGTCTCAAAGCCCCAAACATCTGCCCCCCAGCCCGGACGTCCGGCATCTGCGCATGCCTGACCGAGCTAGAGGCCCATGTACCCCCTCTTCTCCCATCCTACCTCATGGACTACTATATAAGGAGACCTACCTCCTCCTAGATAGGGTTAGCGAAGGTTAGCGCTCATTTAAGATAGAGCTTTGATCATCCACTTACCACTCCCATGGAGTTCAAGACCTCCATGTGAGAAGATCCCCAAAGTGGATTCCAGACCCCCTTCATGGGAAAATCCTCCTAGGATTCAAGACCTCTCTCCTTCAAGGATTGGGATGAACTAGCTACCCTTTTGTATCCTCTTGTGTTGACTTTGGATCCTTGTATCTCCTTATGTGTATGTGGATTTAGCATATGTGTGATTGGATCTTGTCTATTTGAGTGTTCTTCTTGTGTTCTTCTTTGATTTGATCTCTTTCCCCCCTCCAAGTGTGAAAAGATTGACCATTAGGGTTCCACCCTACATCACAAACCCTAGCCATAGGGTGATGCTCCCCTTATATACCCTCCCCCCGCCACTGCCGATGGGCGTTGTTGGGCAAAGCCCGCGCGACGCTGGTGGCAGTGGGGTTAGTTCTCTTCGTCCGCTCACGTCGTGCGATGCAGGAGCCATGGGATTATGCAGGCGCTCACTGCTTGGTGCACGCGGCACCACGTGTGCGCATGGTGGCATGGTGGCGGGGGCACGGGGTTGGTGCTGCATTGGGCCAGCACGGGGGTGCATGGCCGACAAGGCATGTGCTGGGCGTCGCGGAGGTGCGGGTGATGAGTGCTACTTGTGATATGCGTTGGGATTTCCCCAAAGAGGAAGGGTGATGTAGTCTAGTAGCAGATACTATTTCCGTCAGTTAAGAAACAAGATTTATCAAACCAGTAGGAGACTCACGCAAACAAACATCAATAGTACCTGCACACACACACACACAAAACAAATACTTGCACCCAACACAGGCAAGAGGGTTGTCAGTCCCCTTGTACTCATTATTTGCAAGGATTAATTCTGATAATAAAGATAGATAAATTGCAAAACAAAATAAAAAATTGGAGCAAGGAATTTAGGGTTTTAGTAAATACAAAGTGAATGGACCCTGGGGCCATAGCTTTCACTAGAGCCATCTCTTTCATTAGCGTAGTAACGGTGGCTGAGTGATACGTCTCCAACGTATCTATAATTTTTTATTGTTCCATGCTATTATATTTATCTGTTTTGGATGTTTTATATGCATTAATATGCTATTTTATTTATTTTTGGGACTGACCTATTAACCTAGAGCCCAGTGCCAGTTCATGTGTTTTCCTTGTTTTTGAGTTTCGCGGAAAAGGAATACCAAACGGAGTCCAAACGGAATGAAACCTTTGCGATGATTTTTCTTGGACCAGAAGACAACCAGGAGACTTGGAGATGAAGTCGGAGGATCCACGAGGCGGCCACAAGGATGGAGGGAGCGCCCAGGGGGTAGGGCGCGCCCTCCACCCTTGTGGGCCCCCCGTGAGCTTCCTGACCTAATTCTTTTGGCTATATATTCCCAAATATCCCCAAACCACCAAAGGTATCCACAAAAACACTTTTCCACCGCCGCAACCTTCTGTACCCGTGAGATCCCATCTAGGGACCTTTTCGGCACCATGCCGGAGGGGGATTCGATCACGGAGGGCTTCTACATCAACTCTATTGCCCTTTCGATGAAGCGTGAGTAGTTTACCACAAACCTACGGGTCCATAGCTAGTAGCTAGATGGCTTCTTCTCTCTCTTTGATTCTCAATACCATGTTCTCCTTGATGTTCTTGGAGATCTATTCGATGTAATACTTTTTGCGGTGTGTTTGCCGAGATCCGATGAATTGTGGATTTATGATCAGCTTATCTATGAATATTATTTGAATCTTCTCTGAATTCTTTTACGCATGATTTGATATCTTTGTAATTCTCTTCAAAGTATCGGTTTGGTTTGGCCAACTAGATTGGTTTTTTTGCAATGGGAGAAGTGCTTAGCTTTGGGTTCAATCTTGCAATGTCCTTTCCCAGTGACAGTAGGGGCAGCAAGGCACGTATTGTATTGTTGCCGTCGAGGATAAAAAGATGGGGTTTTCATCATATTGCTTGAGTTAATTCCTCTACATCATATCATCTTACTTAATGTGTTACTCCGTTCTTTATGAACTTAATACTCTAGATGTATGATGGATAGCGGTCGATGTGCGGAGTAATAGTAGTAGATGCAGAATCATTCCGGTCTACTTGACATGGACGTGATGCCTATATTCATGATCATTGCCTTAGATATCGTCATAACTTTGCGCTTTTCTATCAATTGCTCAGCAGTAATTTGTTCACCCACCGTATTATTTGCTATCTCGAGAGAAGCCTCTAGTGAAACCTATGGCCCCCGGGTCTATTTTCCATCATATAAGTTTCCGATCTACTATTTTGCAATCTTTTACTTTCTGATCTATAAACCAAAAATACCAAAAATATTTACTTTATCGTTTATCTATATCTATCAGATCTCACTTTTGCAAGTAACCGTGAAGGGATTGACAACCCCTTTGTCGCGTTGGGTGCAAGTTGTTTGATTGTTTGTGCAGGTATTTGGTGATTTGTGCATTGTCTCCTACTGGATTGATACCTTGGTTCTCAAACTGAGGGAAATACTTATCTCTACTTTGTTGCATCACCCTTTCCTCTTCAAGGGAAAAACCAACGCAAGCTCAAGAAGTAGCAGGAAAAATTTCTATTGCCGTTGCCGGGGAGTTCTACGCCAAGTCAAGACATACCAAGTACCCATCATAAACTCTCATCTCTTACATTACATTATTCGCCATTTGCCTCTCGTTTTCCTCCCCCCCCCCACTTCTAAAACGATTTTCGAAAAGATTTGCCTTTTCTTCGCCCCTCTTCCGTTCGTCTTCTTCGTTTGCTTTTTGTGTGCTCGTGTGTTGGATTGCTTGTTTTGTCATGATAGCTCAAGAGAATACCAAATTGTGTGACTTTTCCAACACCAATAACAATGATTTTATTAGCAGTTTGGTTGCTCCCGCCATTAGTGCGGAATCTTATGAAATTAATGCCGCTTTGCCTAATCTTGTTATGAAAGATCAATTTTCTGGCCTTCCTAGTGAAGATGCCGCATCCCATCTTAACATTTTTGTTGAGTTATGTGATATGCAAAAGAAAAAAGATGTGGATAATTATATTTCTAAATTGAAGCTATTTCCGTTCTCACTTCGAGATCGTGCTAAAACTTGGTTTTCATCTTTGCCTAAAAATAGTATTGATTCGTGGAATAAGTGTAAAGATGTTTTTATTTCCAAGTATTTTCCTCCCGCTAAGATCACCTCCCGTATGAACGATATTATGAATTTTAAGCAACTTGATCATGAACATGTTTCACAATCTTGGGAGAGGATGAAATTGATGATACGAAATTGCCCTACTCATGTTTGAATATGTGGATGATTATACAAATTTTTTATTCTGGATTAAATTTTGCTTCTAGAAATCTTTTAGATTCGGCCGCGGAAGTACTTTTATGGCAATTACTTTAGGAGAAGCTACTAAACTCCTAGATAATATTATGGTTAATTATTCTCAATGGCACGCCGAAAGATCTTCCACTAGTAAAAAAAGTGCATGCGATTGAAGAGATTAATGCATTGTGTGGAAAGATGGATGAACTTATGAAATTATTTGCTAGCAAGAATACTTATGTTGATCCTAATGATATGCCTTTGTCTACTTTGGTTGAGAATAATAATGAATCTATGGATGTGAATTTTGTTGGTAGGAACAATTTTGGTAATAACGCGTATAGAGGTAATTTTAATCCTAGGCCGTTTCCTAGTAATACCTCTAATAATTATGGTAATTCCTACAACAATTCTTATGGAAATTATAATAAGATGCCCTCTGATTTTGAGAATAGTGTTAAAGAATTTATGAGTTTGCAAAAGAATTTCAATGCTTTGATTGAAGAAAAATTGCTTAAGATTAATGATTTGGCTAGGAACGTGGATAGAATTTCTCTTGATGTTGATTCTTTGAAACTTAGACCTGTTCCACCCAAGCATGATATTAATGAGTCTCTCAAAGCTATGATAATTTCCATTGATGAGTGCAAAGAAAGAACCGCTAAGATGCGTGCTAAACGAGATTGGTTTGTAAAAATGTGTTCTTCTAGCTTCCATGAGAATAATGATGAAGATCTTAAAGTGATTGATGTGACTCCTATTGAATATATTTTTTCCAATATAAATCTTGATAAATATGGGACTCGAGATGAGTCAACTTTAGTTAAAAGGCGTCTTAATGATTCGGATTTTTTAGATCTTGATGCAAAAATTGATAAAAGTGGGATTGGAGAGGTCAAAACTTTAAGTAGCAATGACCCACTCTATTGGATTTCAAGGAATTTAATTATGATAATTGTTCTTTAATAGATTGTATTTCCTTGTTGCAATCTGCTACCTCTTGAGCATGCGTTGGTTTTCCCTTGAAGACGAAAGGGTGATGCAACAAAGTAGTGTAAGTATTTCCCCTCAGTTTTTGAGAACCAAGGTATAAATCCAGTAGGAGACTACTCGCAAGTCACCTAGTACCTGCACAAACAATCAAGAACCTTGCAACCAACGCGATAAAGGGGTTGTCAATCCCTTCACGACCACTTGCAAAAGTGAGATCTGATAAAGATAATAAGATAAATATTTTTGGTATTTTTGTTGTATAGATTGGAAAATAAAGATTGCAAAATAAATAGTAAACCAGAATTATAGATCGGAAACTCATATGATGTAAAGTAGACCCGTGGGCCATAGGTTTCACTAGTGGCTTCTCTCATGATAGCATATATTACGGTGGGTGAACAAATTACTGCCGAGAAATTGATAGAAAAGTGCATAGTTATGAGAATATCTAGGCATGATCATGAATATAGGCATCACGTCCGTGTCAAGTAGACCAAAACGATTATGCATCTACTACTATTACTCCACACATCGACTGCTATCCAGCATGCATCTAGAGTATTAAGTTCATAAGAATAGAGTAACGCATTAGGCAAGATGACATGATGTAGAGGGATAAACTCAAGCAATATGATATAAACCCCATCTTTTTATCCTCGATGGCAACAATACAATACGTGCATTGCTGCCCCTCTTGTCACTGGGAAAGGACACCGCAAGATTGAACCCAAAGCTAAGCACTTCTCCCATTGCAAGAAAGATCAATCTAGTAGGCCAAACTAAACCGATAATTCGAAGAGACTTGCAAAGATATCAAATCATGCATATAAGAATTCAGAGAAGAACCAAATATTGTTCATAGATAATCTTGATCATAAACCCACAATTCATCGGATCTCGGCAAACACATCGCAAAACGTATTACATCGAATAGATCTCCAAGAACATCAAGGAGAACTTTGTATTGAGAACCAAAGAGAGAGAAGAAGCCATCTAGCTAATAACTATGGACCCGAAGGTCTGTGGTAAACTACTCACAGATCATTGGAGAGGCTATGGTGTTAATGTAGAAGCCCTCCGTGATCGAAAACCCTCCGGCAGATCGCCGGAAAAGGCCCTAAGATGGGATCTCACGGGTACAGAAGGTTGCAGGAGTGGAAAAGTGGTTTCGTGGCTCTCCTGGATGTTTTTAGGGTACAAGGGTATATATAGGCGAAAGAAGTGCGTCGGTGGAGCTACGAGGGGCCCACGAGGGTGGGGGGCGCGCCTACCCCCCCTAGGCGCGCCCTCCTGCCTCGTGGCCGCCTTGTTGCGTCTCTGACTTCCACTCCAAGTCTCCTGGATTGCGTTTGTTCCAAGAAAGATCCTCGCGAAGGTTTCGTTCCGTTTGATATTCCTTTTCTGCGAAACACTGAAATAGGCAAAAAAAACAGCAACTGGCACTGGGCCTCCGGTTAATAGGTTAGTCTCAAAAATAATATAAAAGAGCATATTAAAGCCCATTAAACATCCAAAACAGATAATATAATAGCATGGAACAATCAAAAATTATAGATATGTTGGAGAGGTATCAGCATCCCCAAGCTTAATTCCTGCTCGTCCTCGAGTAGGTGAATGATAAAAACAGAATTTTTTATTTGGAATGCTACCTAACATAATTTTCAATGTAATTTTCTTTATTGTGGTATGAATGTTCAGATCTGAAAGATTCAAGACAAAAGTTTAATATTTACATAAAAATAATAATACTTCAAGCATACTAACCAATCAATTATGTCTTCTCAAAATAACATAGCCAAAGAAAGCACATCACTACAAAATCATATAGTTTGGCCATGCTCCATCTTCGTCACACAAAATGCTCTAATCATGCACAACCCCGATGACAAGCCAAGCAATTGTTCATACTTTGGTATTCTCAAACTTCTTCAACTTTCACGCAATACATGAGCGCGAGCCATGGACATAGCACTATAGGTGGAATAGAATGGTGGTTGTGGAGAAAAAAAAGAGGAAGATGGTCTCACATCAACTAGGCGTATTAATGGGCTATGGAGATGCCCATCAATAGATATCAATGTGAGTGAGTAGGGATTGCCATGCAACGGATGCACTAGAGCTATAAATGTATGAAAGCTCAACAAAAGAAACTAAGTGGGTGTGCATCCAACTTGCTTGCTCACGAAGACCTAGGGCATTTGAGGAAGCCCATTGTTGGAATATACAAGCCAAGTTCTATAATGAAAATTCCCACTAGTATATGAAAGTGACAAAATAAGAAACTCTCTATCATGAAGATCATGGTGCTACTTTGAAGCACAAGTGTGGAAAAAAGGATAGTAACACTGCCCCTTCTCTCTTTTTCTCCCATCTTTTTTTGGGCCTTCTCTTTTTTTTGGCCTTTCTCTTTTTTTTGGGCCTTCTCCTTTTTTTATTTGGCCTTTCTCTTTTTTTCCTCACACGGGACAATGCTCTAATAATGATGATCATCACACTTCTACTTATTTACAACTCAAGGATTACAACTCGATACTAGAACAAAATATGACTCTATATGAGTGCCTCCGGCGGTGTACCGGGATGGGCAATGAATCAAGAGTGACATGTATGAAAAAATATGAATGGTGGCCTTGCCACAAATACAATGTCAACTACATGATCATGCAAGGCAATATGACAATGATGAAGCGTGTCATAATAAACGGAACGGTGGAAAGTTGCATGGCAATATATCTCGGAATGGCTATGGAAATGCCATAATAGGTAGGTATGGTGGCTGTTTTGAGGAAGGTATATGGTGGGTTTATGGTACCCGCGAAAGTTGCGCGGTACTAGAGAGGCTAGCAATGGTGGAAGGATAAGAGTGTGTATAATCCATGGACTCAACATTAGTCATAAAGAACTCACATACTTATTGCAAAAATCTACAAGTCATCAAAACCAAGCACTACGCACATGCTCCTAGGGGTATAGATTGGTAGGAAAAGACCATCGCTCGTCCCCGACCGCCACTCATAAGGAGGACAATCAAAGAAACACCTCATGCTTCAAATTTGTTACACAACGGTTACCATACGTGCATGCTACGGGACTTGCAAACCTCAACACAAGTATTTCTCAAATTCACAATTACTCAAATAGCATGACTCTAATATCACCATCTTCATATCTCAAAACAATCATCAAGTATCAAACTTCTCATAGTATTCAATGCACTCTATATGGAAGTTTTTATTATACCCATCTTGGATGCCTATCATATTAGGACTAATTTTATAACCAAAGCAAATTACCATGCTGTTCTAAAAGACTCTCAAAATAATATAAGTGAAGCATGAGAGATCAATAATTTCTATAAAATAAAACCACCACCGTGCTCTAAGAAGATATAAGTGAAGCACTAGAGCAAAATTATCTAGCTCAAAAGATATAAGTGAAGCACATAGAGTATTCTAATAAATTCCGATTCATGTGTATCTCTTCCAGAAGGTGTGTACAGCAAGGATGATTGTGGTAAATTAAAAATCAAAGACTCAAATCATACAAGACTCTCCAAGCAAAACACATATCATGTGGTGAATAAAAATATAGCCTCAAGTAAAGTTACCGATAGACGAAGACGAAAGAGGGGATGCCTTCCGGGGCATCCCCAAGCTTAGGCTTTGGGTTGTCCTTGAATTTTACCTTGGGTTGCCTTGGGCATCCCCAAGCTTAGGCTCTTGCCACTCCTTATTCCAAAATCCATCAAATCCTTACCCAAAAACTTGAAAACTTCACAACACAAAACTTAACAGAAAATCTCATGAGCTCCGTTAGTATAAGAAAATAAACCACCACTTTAAGGTACTGTAATGAACTCATTCTTTATTTGTATTGGTGTTAAACCTACTGTATTCCAACTTCTCTATGGTTCATACCCCCCGATACTAGCCATAGATTCATCAAAATAAGCAAACAACACACGAAAAACAGAATCTGTCAAAACAGAACAGTCTGTATCAATCTGTATCAAACGAATACTTCTGGAACTCCAAAAATTCTGAAATAAATTGGTGGACGTGAGTAATTTATCTATTAATAATCTGCAAAAATAATCAACCTAAAAGCACTCTCCAGTAAAAATGGCAGCTAATCTCGTGAGCGCTAAAGTTTCTGTTTTTTTACGGCAAGATTGCAAAGACTTCACCCAAGTCTTCCCAAAGGTTCTACTTGGAACAAACACTACTTAAAACATAAAAACACATCTAAACAGAGGATAGATGAATTATTTATTACTAAACAGGAACAAAAAGCAAGGAACAAAAATAAAATTGGGTTGCCTCCCAACTAGCGTTATCGTTTAACGCCCCTAGCTAGGCATAAAGACAAGAATAGATCTAGGTATTGTCATCTTTGGTGTGCAATTCTTCAATTGAACACTTATAACCCTTAGGAGATTCTTTATTTTTGTTGATTATCAAACTCTTAGGCAAGAAATCAAGAAATTCATTTGTAGCAAAAGGTTCCTTAATGATAGCAAAAAAGTTGGGGTGAACGCTTATTGATTTGAGATCTTCATTCTCCTTACTAGAAGATTCACCCTTATTTTTAGGAACATACATAAACTTGGCAACTTTGGTAGGAGGAAGGTTTGAGGTGTTTCTATCGGCCGAAAAGGTAGACCCTAAGTTGGTAATAATATCCTCAAGTTTATCAATTCTAGTGGAATCTTGATCTATCTTTTCATTAACTATGGGTTCCTTTTCTCTAAAAAAATCAGAGTAACTCCTACCTTAGATCCATATTGGGTAATTTGGTTGTGGATATTTTTATCCAAATTCTCTACAGTGGCAATTTTATTTTCAATAATATCAAGCCTTTGCATCACATGTTCTAAAGTTAAAATAGTTCCATTAACCAAAAGAGGTGGTGGGCCTAGCAAATCTATCATAGCATTATAAGAACCAAAAGTATGGCTACCCAAGAAATTCCCTCCGGTAACGATATCAAGAATATATCTATTCCAAGGAGTGATGCCTACGTAAAAATTTCAAAGTAGAACAGAAGTAGATTGCTTCCTAGTGGATCTATTCTGAGCATTGCAAATTCTACACCAAGCATCTTTTAGATTTTCTCCCTCCCTTTGTTTAAAATTAAGAACTTCATTATCGGGAGTACTAACAATGATAGAAGGACTGGCCATGACGGTGAAACAAACGATCTAACACACGGACACACAAGAATCAAGCGAAAAGAGATGAACGAACAAGGGCGAATAAAACGGCAAAGGTGAAGTGGGGGAGAGGAAAACGAGAAGCAAATGGCAAATAATGTAATGTGAGGGATAAGAGTTTATGATGGGTACTTGGTATGTCTTGACTTGAGCGTAGATCTCCCCGGCAACGGTGCCAGAAATCCTTATTGCTACCTCTTGAGCATGTGTAGGTTTTCCCTTGAAGAGGAAAGGGTGATGCAGCAAAGTAGCGTAAGTATTTCCCTCAATTTTTTAGAACCAAGGTATCAATCCAGTAGGAGACTACTCGCAAGTCACCTAGTACCTACACAAGCAATCAAGAACCTTGCAACCAACGCGATAAAGGGGTTGTTAATCCCTTCACGGCCACTTGCAAAAGTGAGATCTGATAAAGATAATAAGATAAATATTTTTGGTATTTTTGTTGTATAGATTGGAAAATAAAGATTGCAAAATAAATAGTAAACTAGAATTATAGATCGGAAACTTATATGATGTAAAGTAGACCCGGGGCCATAGGTTTCACTAGTGGCTTCTCTCATGATAGCATATATTACGGTGGGTGAACAAATTACTGCCGAGCAATTGAAGAAAAGCGTTTAGTTATGAGAATATCTAGGCATGATCATGAATATAGGCATCACGTCCGTGTCAAGTAGACCGAAATGATTCTGCATCTACTACTATTACTCCACACATCGACCTCTATCCAGCATGCATCTAGAGAATTAAGTTCATAAGAACAGAGTAACGCATTAGGCAAGATGACATGATGTAGAGGGATAAACTCAAGCAATATGATATAAACATCATCTTTTTATCCTCGATGGCAACAATACAATACGTGCCTTGCTGCCACTACTGTCACTGGGAAAGGACACAGCAAGATTGAACCCAAAGCTAAGCACTTCTCCCATTGCAAGAAAGATCAATCTAGTAGGCCAAACTAAACCGATAATTCGAAGAGACTTGCAAAGATATCAATCATGCATATAAGAATTCAGAGAAGAACCAAATATTTTTCATAGATAATCTTGATCATAAACCCACAATTCATCGGATCTCGGCAAACACACCGCAAAAAGTATTAAATCGAATAGATCTCCAAGAACATCGAGGAGAACTTTGTATTGAGAACCAAAGAGAGAGAAGAAGCCATCTAGCTAATAACTATGGACCCGAAGGTCTGTGGTAAACTACTCACAGATCATTGGAGAGGCTATGGTGTTGATGTAGAAGCCCTCTGTGATCGAACCCCCCTTCGGCAGATCGCCGGAAAAGGCCCTAAGATGGGATCTCACGGGTACAGGAGGTTGCGACAGTGGAAAAGTGGTTTCGTGGCTCTCCTGGATGTTTTTAGGGTACAAGGGTGTATATAGGCGAAAGAAGTGCGTCGGTGGAGCTACGAGGGGCCCACGAGGGTGGGGGCGCGCCTACCCCCCTGGGCGCGCCCTCCTGCCTCGTGGCCGCCTTGTTGCGTCTCTGACTTCCACTCCAAGTCTCCTGGATTGCGTTTGTTCCAAGAAAGATCCTCGCGAAGGTTTCGTTCCGTTTGGATTCCGTCTGATATTCCTTTTCTGCGAAACACTGAAATAGGCAAAAAGCAGCAACTGGCACTGGGCCTCCGGTTAATAGGTTAGTCCCAAAAATAATGTAAAAGAGCATATTAAAGCCGATTAAACATCCAAAACAGATAATATAATAGCATGGAACAATCAAAAATTATAGATACGTTGGAGACGTATCACAATCCATGTTGAATTCTCCTCATGCTTATAATCAAAATAAAACTTCTACTAAACATATCGTTGATGCTATGATGCAATCTTTTGAAGAAAAGCTTGAATTGAAAGTTTCTATCCCTAAAAAACTTTATGAGAGTGGGAACCTACTATTAAGATTAAGATTAAAGATTATGAGTGCCATGCTTTGTGTGATTTGGGTGCTAGCGTTTCCACGATTCCAAAAACTTAAGTGATGTGCTAGGTTTCCGTGAATTTGATGATTGTTCTTTAAATTTACATCTTGCGGATTCCACTATTAAGGAACCTATGGGAAGGATTAATGATGTTCTTATTGTTGCAAATAGGAATTATGTGCTCGTAGATTTCATTGTTCTTGGTATAGATTGCAATCCTACATGTCCTATTATTCTTGGTAGACCTTTCCTTAGAACGGTTGGTGCAATTATTGATATGAAAGAAGGAAACATTAGATTTCAATTTCCGTTAAGGAAGAGCATGGAACACTTCCCAAGAAAGAAAATAAAATTGCCATATGAATCTATTATGAGAGCTACTTATGGATTGCATACCAAAGATGACAATACCTAGATCTATTGTGTTTTATGCCTAGCTAAGGGCGTTAAATAACAGCGCTTGTTGGGAGGCAACCCAATTTTATTTTTGCTTTTGCTTTTTAGGTTCTGTTTTGCAATAAATAATTCATCTAGCCTCTAGTTAGATGTGGTTTTTGTGTTTTAGTTAGTGTTTGTGCCAAGTAAGACCTTTGGGATGGCTTACGGTGATAGTTGATTTGATCTTGCTGAAAAACAGAAACCTATGGCCTCCAGGACTATTTTCCATCATATAAGTTTCCGATCTACAATATAAGTTTTCGATCTACTATTTTGCAATCTTTTACTTTCCAATCTATAAACCAAAAATACCAAAAATATTTACTTTATCGTTTATCTATCTCTATCAGATCTCACTTTTGCAAGTAACCGTGAAGGGATTGACAACCCCTTTATCACGTTGGGTGCAAATTGTTTGATTGTTTGTGCAGGTATTCGGTGATTTGTGTGTTGTCTCCTACTAGATTGATACCTTAGTTCTCAAACTGAGGGAAATACTTATCTCTACTTTGCTGCATCACCCTTTCCTCTTCTAGGAAAAAACCAACGCAAGCTCAAGAAGTAGCGGTGAACAAATTACCATTGGACAATTGATATAAAAGTGCATAGTTACGATGTTATTCATGGCATCACTACTGCAGGATGCTGCTAACGCGACACTACGATCAGAGACCCTTTGACGAAACTGTGTGCCATGCGTTAATCGCAAACGGTGATGTAAAAAAACCGTCAAAAAGATGCAAAACGTTTGCGATGGCGTAGCCATCAAACACGGTTCCGATTTTAGTTGCGTGTGCGATGCAGGGCAAATGGTTCAGTTCAATTAACTGTTTGTGATGAGGAAGAAGAACATAAATGGGCGGCCAGATGAAGGCGTGTGTGATATACGACATACATTTCACTCGGATTAACAGTTTGTGATGAGGCGGAACAACAGAAACGGGAAGCTAGATAAAAGTGTGTGCGATTGAGGGCATATGCTTCAGAAGGATTAACTGTTTGCGATTAGGCAACACAAGAGAAACGGTTAGCCAGATCAAAGTGTCTGCGGTTGACGACATACACTTCACACGTATGAACTGTTTGCGATTAGCCACAACAAACAGAAATAGTTAGACAGATCAACGTGTGTGCGCTACACGGGCACACATTCTAATTAAAAGAAGCATGCGCGATGGTAATAACGAGCGCGCATGATTGTTGGAACAAGACATGTGCTGACATTGTCTATTGCGGTGCACCCTATGGTGCAAACGTCACGCACGCGACCGAGAAAGCATGCCCACGTTACGTCGTCCGGGAATAGTGCCGCACTTAGAAATTATAGAACCGTCAATAAATTTTGAGCCTGCGTCCCGTCACATTTTAAATTACTACCACGCTATATTTAATTGCAAACCTGTTCACACCGATCAAAACCTAAACGGTTTCCCACTTAGGAGCGTATTAGTACTTGGTTATAAATACTACTACTCCAAGATTACTGCACATTCCCCCTCAACTCCTCGTCCAAAAAAACAAACAAGTCATTCATCATCGTTCCCTTGCGTCTGCCATGGCCAGTGTGAGTTCTGGGTCGAGAGATTGCCACCAGGGAAAGGCGAGCATGGAAGCGGAAGCACGAGACATGTCCCGCCTCACCGCGAAAGCAACTGACATGTCCCACCGCGTGGCCGTAGCAGCACAGAGGTCCCGCCGCACCGCCGAAGCAGCACGGAGGTCCCGCCGCGCCGTCGATGCAGCCGACTGGTCCGGCCGCGTCGCGGACGCAGCAGAGATGTCCCGCCGTGCCGCGAATGCAGCAGAGATGTCCTCCCGTGCCGTGGCGGCCTGGGAAAATGTCTCGCGGGCAGGCGAGGACTCTTACAGGTGCATGAATGCGATCGTCCATAGCCAGATGAATCAAATCTCTGGTAGGGCGAGGTTGCAGGACGACATGAAAGCCTCGTTTGAACAGGCTACCGGCATCATCCGGCAACTAAGTGAGGGCCATGCGAAGCTCTGGGATGAGCGCGACCTGCTGAGGGCGAAGATCGTCGGAAGTGCGGAGCAGCAGGAGGAGACCATTGCCTTGTTGAAGAGGACCGGCGTCATCGTCAAGAAACTTATGGACGAGAATGACATGCTCCGCATCGAGCGCCAGCGGCTGGTGTTGGAATCCGTGGATGCTCTCAAGCAGCGTCTTGAGGACACGAAAGAGCTCATCTCCGCTCGCCGCGGAGACTAGTTCCCGCGGCCTGTAGCAACGCATCAAGAAAGTAGAGATCAACGAGCCAGATTGTTGTCTTCCTTCTTCTTTTGCCCTTGTGTATTTCGGGCGTTGCCGCATGTGGCTTTTTTAATTATCTTCCTAAATATGTAAGACAATTATTATCCACTGTCATCATTCTTATATTCATCAGTCTTGCTATAAGTCGGAGTCGATGCTATATAGGTCCGTCGGATCTTACATCAAGATCTGTGCAAAACTTTCTTTTCAGATTTCTTTTTTCTCTCTTAAATCTCAGTTGAGTGAGACATAGCCACGCCATGAAACAGGGGCTCGGGCGCCATTAATGGAGACGTTGGGAGGGAGGTGGGCGGCGGATAGAGGTCAAAGGGATCTCCTCCGATGAGCACACGCAGGGGTCTGATCGCACGCCTCCCGTACTCAAATAGCTACCCTGCACGACACCTCCTAGCCAATAAAAAAAGGGGACGCGTGGTGGCACGTAATTGGTAAGCAGAACGCCCACGGTTTCAATAATACTTGTGTTTCCGATTTCTAATGTGACAACACTTGTTCCAAAATGACTTTGTTGATTGTTAATGTGTGCGCCTTCGCAAATCGGACAAAAAAATTACCACAGCATGTTGGTGTCATGTCATGACACCATGATACGTCTCCAACGTATCTATAATTTTTTATTGTTCCATGCTATATTATATTCTGTTTTGGATGTCAACGGGCTTTATTATACACTTCTATATTATTTTTGGGACTAACCTATTAACCGGAGGCCCAGCCCAAATTGCTATTTTTTTTGCCTATTTCAGTGTTTCGCAGAAAAAGAATATCAAACGGAGTCCAAACGGAATGAAACCTTCGGGAACGTGATTTTCGGAACAAACGTGATCCAGAGGACTTGGAGTCCACGTCAAGAAAGCAACCAGGAGAGCACGAGGCAGGGGGGCGTGCCTACCCCCCTGGGCGCGCCCTCCACCCTCGTGGGGCCCATGTTACTCCACCGATGTACTTCTTCCTCCTATATATACCTATGTACCCCCAAACTATCAGAAACGGAGCCAAAAACCTAATTCCACCGCCGCAACCTTCTGTACCCGTGAGATCCCATCTTGGGGCCTTTTTCGGCGCTCCGCCGGAGGGGGCATTGATCACGGAGGGCTTCTACATCAACACCATAGCCTCTCCGATGATGTGTGAGTAGTTTACCTCAAACCTTCGGGTCCATAGTTATTAGCTAGATGGCTTCTTCTCTCTCTTTGGATCTCAATACAAAGTTCTCCACGATTCTCGTGGAGATCTATTCGATGTAATTTTCTTTTGCGGTGTGTTTGTTGAGACCGATGAATTGTGGGTTTATGATCAAGTTTATCTATGAACAATATTTGAATCTCCTCTGAATTCTTTTATGTATGATTGGTTATCTTTGCAAGTCTCTTCGAATTATCAGATTGGTTTGGCCTACTAGATTGATCTTTCTTGCAATGGGAGAAGTGCTTAGCTTTGGGTTCAATCTTGCGGTGTCCTTTCCCAGTGACAGCAGGGGCAGCAAGGCACATATTGTGTAGCGACCAGACCTCAAACAGTCTGTGCTGCTATGCACCAGTGTCATCCCTGGATCAGTAATGCTGACACGCACAGTACAAATGGAGGATTTATAACAGAGTAGCAATCACACACTTATTACAACGAGTATCTCAAGAGAGAAATAAGTATGACAAATATGGCTTAAGGCCATCTAAAAACAATAACAGCGGAAGACTTGGAAGATAAGTGAGTCCATCAACTCCAATGGCATCACTGAGTATAAGACCATGACCTAAGGCACCTTACTCATCGTCTGAAAAGTCTGCAACATGAAACGTTGCAGCCCGAAAACGGGTCAGCACATGGAATATGCTGGCAATGTAACACATAGAGAGTAATGAATATAATAATGCTATACTACATGCATATATGGCTGCTAGAAGGCTCTATGGTTACAGTTTTGCGAAAAGCCAATTTTCCCTACTGCAAAGGAATAAATTTTATTTAACTATCATGGTGGTTGTTAAACATTGAGATGGTTGACAGCATCTCAATCCCAATTAAGTATCATCATTAACCCAACAAAATTAATTAAAGTAACATGATGAGATTCACATAATAATCCAAATACTAGATACTCAAGATATCCATAACCGGGGACACGGCTAATCATGATTAGTTTGTACACTCTGCAGAGGTTTGCGCACTTTTCCCCACAAGACTCGATCGCCTCCGCTTGATTCTCGCACTACATGATGTTTGAGAAACGGATGACTGAGACACAGTCTTTCAGAAACAATAACTCTTTACTCCGGGTGGACAGTTACACCTACTTTCCCCTACATCTGCTAGCCCACCTCTTCAAGAGATCATGTAACCTGCTCAACTATGCTAGAGCCCATAATAGCTTGTGGCTGCACACGGAAGTTTCTAGCATGAATAATCTCATGATCCCTTTGAACCTGGGTGGCGGTCCAAAAGAAAAACGGGCAATCCTGGAATGCCCAGGTACCTCAATCCACCCAGATGTGAGTTTTAGTTGCCACCTTAAGGTTGACCATTAATTAACAATCTCACATCTGTCATGGTAACACTCAAACCCAATCCACGTCTACTAGCATAGCATAGCAATATGAGCAAATGTAGAAGTAACTCCCAAGGTTTGATAACAAAACAGGTAATAGGTACTACCTCAACTACTTCCCAATACCCACAATTTAATTAGATCCTAATCATGCAATTGTTTGAGGATTGGTCTAATGCAATAAAACTGGGTAGTAAAAGAGGTATGATCAAAGTGTTACTTGCCTTGCTGATGATCCGTGAAACCTAGAGATTCGAAGTAGCAAGCGGCGCACTACGGGTACTCTATCGCAAACAAACAAGCAAACAATAAGCACTCATCTAATGCACAGGTAAAACTCAAATAAAGATCTAACCATAAAGTTCAACTTAAGAACTCCGGTTTGCAAAAAGAATCGAATCAAA
This sequence comes from Aegilops tauschii subsp. strangulata, assembly GCF_002575655.3. Classification (NCBI taxonomy): domain Eukaryota; kingdom Viridiplantae; phylum Streptophyta; class Magnoliopsida; order Poales; family Poaceae; genus Aegilops; species Aegilops tauschii. Next base: position 287,834,975 of record NC_053037.3, read on the forward strand.
CGAAGCAACGAAAGTCAAACGGCGAAAGAAACAAGCTTTGTTTACTAATCTGGATCTAAGTCAAATTTTACAGTAGCAAAAACTTGTTTGAATAGGTTAAACGGAAAGAGAATTTCGAGACGAAACTCTAGGCGCTTGAATCGCCTGATTCCGATAAATGAGCTAAAAGATAAACTAAAACGAAAAACACATCAGAAATCGCGATCTGGGAAATCGCGGAAAATCCGACGAAAAAGAAAACTGACGAACAGTCAAACGAACGGACGTTCGTTAACTGCGGCTAACCGGTGAACACATTCGTTAAAAGGAACGGATCGGTGAACGTTCACTAACTAACTAAACCGAAAAAAATAAACCAATCTAATAAAAAATCTAGGGTTTCAAAAAAAACCGAACGGTTAAAAAAAACGGCACGGCGGCGGCGGCTGCGGCTACCTCGTCGGGGCAACTCCGGCGGGGCTCGAGACGGGCTCCGGCGGGGCTCGGGGAGGCGACGGGCGGCGGCGTCGAGGCTTCCCGAGGCGGCGGCGATAGGCGGCTCCGGCGCGGCTCCTCCGGGCGGCGTCGGGTGCGGGGCGGGGTCGGGATGAGGTGAGGAGAGGGCGGCGGGGCTGGGGTACTTAAGGAGGGGGGTGGCGTGGGGAAGGGGCAAGGCAGCGGTGGCGTCGTCCCCGACCGGGACTCGGGCGGCGGCGGGAGCTAGGTCTCCGGGAGGGAGACGGCTCGGGCGGTGGGCTGGGCCGTCGGCTGGGCTTCGGCCCAGTCGGCGCGCTCGGGATTTTTTATTTTTATTTTTAAATAATTTCGCCGAACCTAAGAAAAATCATAGAAAAATAAATAAAAATCCAAAAATGCCAAAACAAATTTTCACCGTCTAATTAAAATAATTAGAACGAGATGAACATTTTCTTGGCCCAAAAATGCAGTTTTGAAAACGTGCAATTTTTCTAATGCAATTAAAATTGCAAATAAAATCAAATATTTGATTTTAATATTTTTCCTCCAATATTTCAATTATTTTGGAGAAGTCATATTTTCTCCTCTCATTTATTTTAATACAAAATATTTTTCGGAGAGAAAAATAATTAAAACCAAAATCCTCGTTTCATTATTTGATAAAAATCAAATATAAAAACCGCGAAAAATCCCCAACTCTCTCCGAGGGTCCTTGAGTTGCTTAGGATTTTCGAGGATTTTGCCAAAATGCAATAAAATATGCTATGCATTGATGATCTAATGTATAAGATTCCAAATTGAAAATTTGGGATGTTACATATTGTATTGTTGCCATCGAGGATAACAAGATGGGGTTTATATCATATTGCATGAGTTTATCCCTCTACATCATGTCATCTTGCTTAAAGCGTTACTCTGTTCTTATGAACTTAATACTCTAGATGCATGCTGGATAGCGGTCGATGTGTGGAGTAATAGTAGTAGATGCAGGCAGGAGTCGGTCTACTTGTCACGGACGTGATGCCTATATACATGATCATACCTAGATATTCTCATAACTATGCTCAATTCTATCAATTGCTCAACAGTAATTTGTTCACCCACCGTAATACTTATGCTCTTGAGAGAAGCCACTAGTGAAACCTATGGCCCCCGGGTCTATTTTCCATCATATTAATCTTCCAACACTTAGTTATTTCTTTTGCCTTTTATTTTACTTTGCATCTTTATTTACTCTTTATCATAAAAATACCAAAAATATTATCTTATCATATCTATCAGATCTCACTCTCGTAAGTGACCGTTGAGGGATTGACAACCCCTTTATCGCGTTGGTTGCGAGGTTCTTATTTGTTTGTGTAGGTGCGAGGGACTCGTGCGTGATCTCCTACTGGATTGATACCTTGGTTCTCAAAAATTGAGGGAAATACTTACGCTACTTTACTGCATCACCCTTTCCTCTTCAAGGGAAAACCAACGCAGTGCTCAAGAGGTAGCACACCATGCCAAGTTTCATGATTTTCAGGCGAGTTTTGGATTTACAGGAATTTTAAAACCAAGTTTCTCGATGTTTCCGGCCGAGCCAAGACGCCCAGATGTTTGGATTCCATTCCCACTTCTTCCATGGGACCTAGAAGTTCGCCCGAGTACACATAAATGATTTTCCAACTAACTTTTGCGCACTCGAGCATGCGCTTGTACTTTAAATTTGAATTATGAGCATTAAATGCCTGGAAAATCAATTAATGTATAAAAAGGCAAAAAGGACTCGGAATAATTCTAAAATTTAGCACGAAACTCCTATTTGGTCTAAGCTGCCTGTGTAAAAAAATCAAGGCGGGAGAAGGCAGTGTATGTCGTTTCGCACACGGAGGTGACACGTTCCCTCTCGGAACCATGAGCCATCTTGAGAGAAGCTCCGGTTTGTAAGAAGCTTATACCAAAGCTTGTCCCAATTCGGCCAAAAAAATTACCACAACATGTTGGTGCCATGTCATGACACCATGCCAAGTTTCGTGATTTCAAGGCGTGTTTTGGATTTACAGGAATTAAAAAACCAAGTTTCTCAATATTTCCAGCCGAGGCACGCCGCCCAGATGTTTGAATTCCATTCCCATTTCTTGCATGGGACCTGCAAATTCACCCAAGGACAGACATGTGACTTTTCAACCAACTTTGGTGCACTGGAGCATGTGCTTGTAGTTCAAATTTGAATTATGCACATTAAATGCCTAAAAATTCAATTAATGTATAAAAAAGGTCAAACGAACCCGGAATAATTCCAAATTTTAACACGACACTCATATAGTTCTATGTTGCCTATGTAAAAAATCAAGGGGGGGCAGCGTATATCATTTCACACACCAGGGTGACATGTCCCCCCTCAGGAACCACGAGTCTTCTCGAGAGAAGCTCCGGTTTGCAAGAAGCTTATACCAAACTTGTCCAAATGCGGCCAATTTTTTACCACATCATGTTGGTGCCATGAAATGACACCATGCCAAGTTTCATGATTTCCAGGCGAGTTTTGAATTTCCAGGAATTTAAAAACCAAGTTTCTCAATGTTCCCGGCCGAGCCACGACGCCCAGATGTTTGAATTTCATTCTCATTTCTTGCACGGGACCTAGAAATTCACCCAAGGACATGCATGTGATTGTTCAACCAACCTTGGCGCACGGAGCATGTGCTTGTAGTTAAAATTTGAATCATGCACATTAAATGACCAGGCATTCAATTAATGTATAAAAAAGTTCAAACGAATCCGGAATAATTCCAAAATTTAACACGGCACTCATATAGTTCTATGTTGCCTCTGTAAAAATCAAGGGGGGAGGCAGCATATATCATTTTGCACACAAAGGTGACACGTCTCCCCTCGGAAACCACGAGTCTTCTCAAGAGAAGCTCTCGTTTGCAAGAAGTTTATACCAAAACTTGTCCAAATGGGGCCATTTTTTTACCACAACATGTTGGTGCCATGAAATGACACCATGCCAAGTTTCATGATTTTCAGGTGAGTTTTGAATTTCCAGGAATTTAAAAACCAAGTTTCTCAATGTTCCCGGCCGAGCCACGACGCCCAGATGTTTGAATTTCATTCTCATTTCTTGCATGAGACCTATAAATTCACCCAAAGACACACATGTGATTTTTCAACAAACTTCGGTGCACTGGAGCATGTGCTTGTAGTTCAAATTTGAATTATGCACATTAAATGCCTGGAAACTCAACTAATGCATAAAAATGCCAAACGAATCCAAAATAATTCCAAATTTAAACACAACACTCATGTAGTTGCATGTTCACTGTACATAAATGTTCTAGCAATTCAAACATCATTCTTTCCCTCCGTAACACCATTTTGTCTTTCAGAACATAATGAAAAAACCAGGTATACCACAAACAGTTTACTAGAAAGAATCGTGTGGGATGCGATATAAAATATCTTGGCGCACTGTCTTGTCTGGATTACGCAGGAACCTTCGTCGTCTACAGTCCACCGTTTGCGCTTGAACCGCCTCCTCGCCGCCGACCCTTCTTCTTGCTTCGCGGCCTCGTCGATATGGTCAGGTAATCCACATCCCACCCACACCATCCTCCTCCTTCCCCGTCCCACATGCCCCGGCCGACGGCGCGACACCTTCTGCCGAAATCACTGTCCCTGTCCTCCAATTAAGCGCCGCCTACAGCCATTCTGCATGCAGTATAACATGGAGCCCAGTAGCATCTGGCAGCGGAGAAGCAAATTGCGGTCGCACGCGCGCATGAGGTCGCTATGGCTGCCATGCGTGCCGACCGCCAGATCTTGGAGGAGCACCTCGTCTTCGAGGTCATCGTCGACACCGCCACACGGTTTGATACGTCTCCAACGTATCTATAATTTTTATTATTCCATGCTGTTATATTATCAATCTTGGATGTTTTATAATCATTTTATAGTCATTTTATATCAGTTTTTGGTACTAACCTATTGACATAGTGCCAAGCGCCAGTTGATGTTTTTTGCATGTTTTTTACATCGCAGGAAATCAATACCAAACGGAGTCCAAACACAGCGAAACTTTTTGTGGATTTTTTTGGACCAGAAGACAACCAATGGGCCGAAGAAGCACCTGGGGGCTGCTCCAAGGGGAGCACAACCCACCAGGGCGCGCCTGGAGGCCCAAGCGCGCCCTAGTGGGTTGTGCCCACCTTGGGTGCCCCCCGGACCGCCTCTTTACTCTATAAATACCTCAATATTCCAGAAACCCTAGGGGAGTCGACGAAAATCAATTCCAGCCGCGCAGAGTCCAGAACCACTAGATCCAATCTAGACACCATCACGGAGGGGTTCACCACTTCCATTGGTGCCTCTCCGATGATACGTGAGTAGTTCTTTGTAGACCTTCGGGTCCGTAGTTGTAGCTAGATGGCTTCCTCTCGCTCGTTTGATTCTCAATACAATGGTCTCTTGGAGATCCATATGATGTAACTCTTTTTGCGGTGTGTTTGTTTGGATCGGATAAACTTTGAGTTTATGATCAGATCTATCTTTTTAACCATGAAAGTTATTTGAGTTTCTTTGATCTCTTATATGCATGATTTCTTATAGCCTCGTATTTCTTCTCCGATATTTGGGTTTTGTTTGACCAACTTGATCTATTTATCTTGCAATGGGAAGAGGTGCTTTGTAGTGGGTTCGATCTTATGGTGCTTGATCCCAGTGATAGAAGGGGAACCGACACGTATGTATCGTTGCTACTAAGGATAAAACGATGGGTTCTATTTCTACATAAATAGATCTTGTCTACATCATGTCATCGTTCTTATTGCATTACTCCGTTTCTCCATAAACTTAATACACTAGATGCATGCTGGATAGCGGTCGATGTGTGGAGTAATAGTAGTAGATGCAGGCAGGAGTCGGTCTATTAATCTTGGACGTGATGCCTATATAATGATCATTGCCTGGATATCGTCATGATTATTTGAAGTTCTATCAATTGCCCAACAGTAATTTGTTTACCCACCGTTTGTTATTTTCTCGAGAGAAGCCACTAGTGAAACCTACGGCCCCCGGGTCTCTTTCTCATATTATTTGCCTTTGCGATCTATTTTATTTGCCTTTTATTGTCAGATCTATTAAACCAAAAATATAAAAATACATTGCTGCAATTTATTCTTATTTATTTTATTTGGCGTTCGATCTATCAATCTATTACAATTTATTCGCGTCTGTTTGCCAATTTCTGGCGCCGTTACCCAAAAGGGATTGACAACCCCTTTAATACGTCGGGTTGCGAGTATTTGTTACTTGTGTGCAGGTACCGTTTACGTATTGTTGCTTGGTTCTCCTACTGGTTCGATAACCTTGGTTTCATCACTGAGGGAAATACCTACCGTCGCTGTGTTGCATCATCCCTTCCTCTTTGGGGAAATACCGACGTAGCTTCAAGCCGCATCATGGTTGTCTACTTTAAAATACAGTTCGTGTTGTTTTCTCGAGGCCACCGCCAGTGCCTTCTAGTGATTTGTCCTCTATAATGTCAATATGTAATCTGATGTTCAGTTAACAGTTTGGTCCTCTGAAATGTAAAGTTCAGTTAACAGTTTGGTTCTCTGAAATGTACTGTTCAGTTAACAGTTTGGTCGAACAATTGCTACATTTCGTAGTACTGTTCTCAAGCATTCTTTGGTTTGTTAATTGTCTTATCTTCTAGTACATGTTTCTATTCTGCAATGTCGTGCTCAGTTAACTGTTTTGGTTCATTTGGTCTGATGTCCATTTAACTATTTGGTTCAATTCTGCAATTTGATTTTCATTTGTTGTGGGTACAATTTTGTATTGTTATGCATGTGAGAAATAAATCGAATTTGACTGTACTCAATACATATTCTACTGATAGTATGTCAACTCTCAGTTAACCTGATCAAGGTCTTCCTTATGTGTGTTGCAGGGAAACAATGCGAGACACTGCGATTTACCATCGAGGTTTGCTCATGCATGGCCCTTTCGCTAATAGCATATTATTGTGCAGTTGCAGGAATCATTCTAATATTTAGGTTTCTTACAATTTGGTCTTGCACATGTAAGTCCTACTGTCAGAGGCTTAGACCCACTGTTCGACCCATTTTGCATATGGGGAAATGAGATGTCCATGAATGTCAGTCAAGTCAAGAAACTCAGAAAGATTGTTAGGATGAAGAAACTTGCGACGAGTAACAGCAAGATCTTTGTTTGCACAATGAAGAAGACATCAGTCAACTATAGGATGGTACTAACTCTTTTACCTTGTTTTTACCCCTTGCGCCATTTCGAAATTTGTAACAGCGATTTATGCATATCTTCGTTTTCAGTACTTTTCAAAGCAGTTCACCGATGATTACCTCTCAAACCACCTGCATGGTCAAGAGGCGAGGAAGGTATTCATTCAACACCCACGGCACAATATTGAAGTCTTCCTGAAGAGGACAAAGGTTGGGCGGGAAATTATCCATAGCCACTGGCCTAAAGTTGCAAGGACATTCAACATCACTGAAGGCTCAATATTTGCCTTCCGCTTCTGCAGTTTCCCAGATGGGATTCATCTTTCTATTTACCGTGTATGATGCTACTTTCCAAAGGTTTTCGATGTTGCATGTGAAACTTGGTGCTGTTGTGTAATGGTGTAACTGAGTGCTGAAGCTATCTGACGTAATTCGATTATGAAATCCTGGTTGATGTTATACGAATATGAAATATCTGGTGTGTTTTATAAGAAATATCAATTTGATTACTACGTGGATTATCAATAATAGGTTAATTACCCTGCTTATTGGGGTTTTCTATTGCATAAGGTTACTCAGACAGCACCGTGGGTGATGAACTCAAACAACCCACACGGTTTCTAGAAAGTAGGCGTGCTTGATCAACTAACAATCACACACGGCTTCCGGTAGAGAACTATTTGCGTTAGGCCACCTTGCACAAACATTCCACACAAAAAACTATGTGTGGTATACATACGAACGGAAATGTTTTTCTGGGATTCACCGTGTGGGATGTACATACGAACGGAAACAATTGGGTTTCGATGCCTCGCCAGATCGCACGCGAGCTCATTTTTTCCCCAGCCTGTGTGCCAGGAGGGCCTATCCACGGTTTCTGGGTCGTGTGGAAAGGACTCCCCTATCGCCCACACTCACTTGGCGATGGTTCCAAACACCGTCGCGGAAAGGGGTTAAAAATTGTTTGTATAGCACGTCGCTGCACCAGTGCATGATCAATATATAGGCATTACGTCCTAGACAAGTAGACCGACATCCATCTGCATCTACTGCTATTACTCCACCCCTCGACCGCTATCTAGCATGCATCTCAAGGTATTAATTTCATAACAAACAGAGTAACGCTTGGAGCATGACGACATAATATAGACAAAGTATAATCAATCATTATGATTGAAACCCATCGTTTTACCCTTAGTAGCAACAATACAAATACGTGCCTCACTACTCCTCCTGTCAATTGAGGACACCGCAAGATTGAACCTACCACCAAGCACCTCTCCTGCTGAAGATAAATCAATCTACTTGGCCAAAGAAGACAGATAGATCGAAGAGAAATACAAGGCTATAAAATCACACATAATAAATCTCAGAATGAACTCAATTACTTTCAATGAATAATCTGATCATAAACCCACAATACATTGGATCGCAACAAACACACGTGAATGGATTACATCGAATCGATCTCTGAAGAGAACATTGTATTGAAGATCAGAGAGAGAGAGAGAGAGAGAGAGAGAGCTTGCTACTGCTATGGACCCGTAGGTCCTGTGGGAACTACTCACGTATCCTCATGGAGGCATCAAGGTTGATGAAGATGGCATCCGCAATCGATCCCCCCTCCAACAGAGTACCGACAGAGGCCTCTAGATGGGATCGCGAAAGAACAAAGGCTTGCAGCGGTGATAAAATTGTTTCGGGTCTCGCTCTGGGGGTTTCTGGATTTTAGGGAATTTATAGCGCTGGAATTAGGTCTGGCGGTCTCGGGGGGGGGGGGCATGTGAGCTTGTGTCTCTCATGGATTTTCTGTCCTCCCCCCAAAGCTTCTAGGGTCTCTCCCGGTCCAGAAAAAATCACTGTAAAGTTTCATCGTGTTTGGATTTCGTTTGGTATGATTTTTCTGCGAAACAAAGAAATAGGCAAAAAAACAAGAATTGATACTAGGCTCTGAGTTAATAGGTTAGTTCCAAAAATAATATAAAATTGCATATAAAGAATACGAGATTGATATTATAATAGTATGAAACAATCAAAAATTATAAATACGTTCGGAAAGGAGAAAAAAAGTGCTCCTGGTTCGGTTTTTTCGTCTCTTTTTTCCTAAAAAAAAGTTCGTCAAAACCTATCAACATGGGATCTAGTTTTGAAGATCTCGACGCGAGGAATCTAATGGTGAAAACAACTCGAGATTTGGACGGGCGATTTAAGAGATAAAACGTTTTGAATAAACGGATCTACGAAAAAAAGAAAAACTCTCATGTTACGACAAATAGTGCACATGCAATGTGCCACTTGTCGCAACCTAAGAAGGTGGGAGTGACCTTTGAAAAGAATGCTCGTTAATTAGTGATTTCGCTGAAGGCTACGCTGCTGGGCAAGTCACTTCTAACACCGGTTAGCATAGGGAGGGAGGTAGGGAGATTCTCAAAGAATATCCTACTTAGTGCTCACAGCGAAAGATATTCCGTTAGATGTAAAACCTGGACTGGGCCTTGCCCAACTTGGTAGCTTGGGGGTACACATCGCATATTTGGTTCTACCAATTTTTATTTTTATTTTCTTTTGTTCTTTTTGTTTTTATGTTTCTTTTATCTTCCAATAGTTTCTTCTCTTTTTAGTATTCTTATTTTTGAAAATTCTTCTTTTACATTCTAATAAAATAGTATTTTTGATTCGCTAACACTTTTAAAGCCCATGCATTTTAATATCCATGAGCAATACCTGAATTAAAAAGAACAAAATTAAATCCGTTGATATTTTTAAAATTCATATATTTTTTAAAAATACAAAGTTTTTTATATTCATAATTTTTTTTCAAATTCACAAAGATATTTTAATTCATGATTATATTTTTAAACTTGTGTACATTTCTTAAATCCTGGAATTTTTTTATTTTTTATGGGAAAAAGGGTGAATATTGAAAGAAAATCCATGATTTGTTTGTATTGTGCACATTTTTTGGATTGACGGATTTGTTCAGACCATGTCCTAGATTTTTCGAACATACAAGCGAGCCTGTGATAATTCATGAATTGATTCAAATTTGAAAGAAAAAAGCTATTGGAGCCAGAATCTGCTGGTTTTTTTGAACTTCACGGTGAGTGAGGCGTCGCTACAGAGACATGGCCCACCTAGCACTATGTGATAATATGTCGCTTAAGGATTACTACCTTTTTATGATTTATTAGATCCATGTGCATTCCTAGATTGATAATTTGAATACAGTCATATATTATAAAAAATATACCATTACAAACTTCAAAAATAATATTTTCTAATAATGATATACCTTTTGTAATACCTAATTCATATTAGATTTGTATAAAATTGATGACCTAAAGGTATGCGCATGACCTAAATCGGAGAGGAGGGAGCTCGATATGCACACAAGAAAGGAGAGCCACAGTTTGTTTGTTTTTTAGGCAAAGAGAGCCACAGTTGTGGTTAGCCCTCTTTTCTGGGTTAGCTTGGGCCCATCTACTAGGGGCTCTAATCCTGACCACCAGGCCCATTTGTCGTGAGACCATCTCTCACCATAGGTCAAGCTGCTTTGGAAGGCGGAAGTGGAAGCTAGGGTTTAAGAAGGTCCAGGACGAAGTGGATCACGGCGATGGCGTCGGCGAAAATCCTAGCGCGGGCTGGCTCCTCCCTCCTCGGCCGCCTCCTCGCCTCCCCGCCTCCGTCTCTTCTGCGGACCGGACCTCCTCTTCCGTCGCTGCTCCATAGGATCCAGCCGCACGTCCCGCCGCCGCCGGCGTCGGTGGACGCACACGAGGCGGAGGTGGTCGCGAGACTAAATTCGCTCCCCGGGGAGATCTCCTTCCCCTGCGGCCTCCCCTCTCTCCGGTTCCTCATTGACGATGGTATGACCTCTCGCATGCTCTACCCCACTTTCCCCTTAAGCTTTCTAGAATATTTCGCTGCATCAGACATTTGGATCGTTGGCCTTTAGCTGTACCGTTGTTGGATAAATGGTGAATGAGAGATGTATAAAGTGGGGAAATGTTGCATACAACTCGCTGTCTACAGATTGCGGAACTCCTCATAAGTCTCTTGCGAGCTAGAAAGTTAATTTTGACACTAGCACTTGTCTGGGGCTGTGGGGGTGGTTGAAAGAACTGATAGGATTGCTTCGGAAATCCTACTTCACATTGATTGTCTGATTTACTTGGTTGATTTGGTGCACGAGCAGCTTAGTGTTCTGCAGTCCCATTATGTCATTAGTGCCTCTATTCATTTTTTTTAATACCAAGTGCCTCGACTCGTGGTATGAGGTGTTGGTGGTTATTTGATATGTTTATTATACACTTAGCAGACATCTCCGGCGCATGATAATTTGAGTAAATTGCTGATAAGTTGAGGAATTGTGTCCTGTTTGATCTGGCTCGCTAAGCTTAGCAGACATCTCCGGTGCATGATAATTGGAGTAAATTGCTGATTAGTTTAGGAATTGTGTCCTGTTTGATCTGGCTCACTGATACAAATAAAGGTTTGGTGCCTAAAATAACCAGTACTTAGCCGTCACCCACCTAGTAGCTATCATACGACCTACCCAGCTTAACAAGCGAGTAGAGTGACTCATAGCTTTATCTATTCCTTTTATATGGTTAAATATACGGTTTACTGGAACCATTTTCAGTACACTGCCAATGTTTTGTAGGTTTGGTTCACATTTTCTCAAGCTACAAATGACAGAGTTTAATCAATTCATTTCTTGCAAAGTTGCTTGCTTTCGATGTAGTGATGTTTCTTATATTTGTTCAGTTATGTACCTCACTCACAAAAAGTTTGCAATCACTGTTTTGTAGAGAATCATGCGAGCATAGGAATGCATTATACATTGTTTTAAATTTCCAACTTGTCTTTTTATGCTTGGATATCAACCAGGGTAACAGAACATAAATTTTATGGATCACTGTTTTGTAGATTTCATCTGTTTATGGAGCACGTGGAACCATGAACACTGTTCAGCAAACCATATTATAATAAAGACTTCATGAATTTTGAAAATTCCTCAACACGTGGACATGTGATTTAGGAAGGCTTGGATTCCCTGGAATCTAAAATGCTCAGAGATACTTGAGAAATACTCCTGTTTTTTGCTATTACGAATAGTTTGACTGAATGGAGCACATAGTGTGCTGATCTTTTGTTATTTTTGCCGATCATATCGTTTCATTGTTTTTTGGTAAGTGCCGCAGAATTGATTATTAATTACCTTCTAAATGTATGACTGAAATGGTTATTTTTTGCAAATTGGATTATCTTCCTTAGTTGATACTTGGCTATCTGTAGGAATTGATCCTGTTGCTAATGAACCCCTTGAGTTACTTCCCAAAAGGACTTACCAACCCAGCACCATCAAGCGGAAACGAACCCATGGATTTCGTGCACGGTCTGTCTCCCTTCCCTCCCTCGCTCCCTCCTTCATGTGACTAACTAAAATATGCCAATTTTTTATGACGAGCAATTAGTTTAGCTGGTGTTTTTTATGGACCAGACTTTCTGTGTTCTCAGTGTGCTGATATCCGGTTTTCCCATTCCTTTTCTCATTTTGCAGTAAATCAACCACGGGTGGGCGTAAGGTGATTGCTCGGAGAATTGCTAAAGGAAGGCACAAAATTTCATGGTAATGAAAACCCATGGCACCGATGGGAGTTTCACCTCAGCTTTGAATGATGCTAATGTGAACATCTAGGAGCTTACAATAGATGTATTCTCCTTCCAAGGCGGGGTTAGAGCAAAGCCAAGAGACACCTGCCTGAATTTCTTCACCAAACAAAACGTTTGTTCCACTGAATAAACATGACAAGGAGATGGTTATCGATGATTTTACTGCTATTTGAGCTATGTACTTGTATGCTAGTTCGACTGCGTTATGCATTTGCTTGTGTTGTCAAACTGTCAGAGTAGCATCCTTGGGGTCATTTCCGTCCATCAAACTATGATGTTGGGTTCGCGTGTGAGATACCGTGGTAACTTGTATGGTTGCTCTTCGCGTTTTCCCCCCTTTAAGAAAAAAGTTTTGCGTGCATACTACAGCTGCTAAACTTAATTTTCTGCTTTGTGCAGTGGCAGCCAGGTCGCGTCTGGTTCTGCCCCGTTGGTTTTAGTCTAGTCATAGTGCGGGTAACTTGGTACTACCTCCGTTGCAAATCCATTTTGGTATTTTGTTTCGTTAAGACACACATTTGACCAATAGTTGCTCCATAAATTATATGACATGAAATTTGTGTCACTAGATTCGTATTTAAAAGTACTTCGTTATGATAATCATTTTGTATCACATTCAAATATGAAAAGAGTAATTGTTGGTCAAGTCTTGTCTCAATTAAAGGGAATAATCAAATATTAAAAGAGTAATTGTTGTTCAAAGCCTTGTCTTGATGAAACGGTAGTAACTTAGGGTTCGGGTAAGCAAATTTACTTATGTGGCAATGAGTTAAGGGACGTGCTAGGTGTTGGCCGGTGGATCTTTTTGAAAGATCCATCGCCTCGACAACAGTTAGATTTGGTGACATCTAGCGGCCATCGTCTTGTCCTCACATTTGCAACAAAGTAGTGTTGTAGAACCCTTTGCAATAGAGCTCATGTTACAGAAATATTTGCAATAAAGGTTGTGCTAGAGTATTTTTTTTCATCTTCACCTTTTTGCAACAAAGACGATGTTGCAGAAGGACTTTTGCAACATGGGTGATGCCGCGGGATTTTTTTTTGCAACGAAATATATCACGGAAGTTGCACTGCCGTCGTTGTTGCCATAGATGTTTTGCAACAAGAGTTTACAAACCTTCTTCACAACCGAAGCTTTGTTAAAAAAACCATTATGTGTGGATAAGTATAGACTGGGATTTGCATGGGTCACAACCACGTGTCTTTCCTAGGAAGTGCGGACAAAATCTTTACGATTGGCCGGATGAAGGGAATCATTTCCCATGAGTTAATGAGGAGAAACGATTAAAAGCTTTGTTACAAAACCATTATTTATGGATAAGTATAGACTGTGGCTTGCATGGGTCACAGCCACGTGTCTTCTATGGGAAGCACGGACAAAATCTTTACGATTGTCTGGGTGAAGGAATCATTTCCCATGAGTTAATGAGGAGAAACGATTTTTAATGCCAAATTGATCCAGTGTGGCTACATTGTCAAAATATACCTCATCCCGTTCGACCTTCCCTTCTTCCCGGCCTCGCCTACCATTCACCATCACTGACCACCTGTTTAGCATCTGACGCTATAACAAAACTTTGAAAACCTGGGTCTTCGGCCAACGCCAATGCTTCACGGCAAGCAATTAGGGCTGCAAACGAGTCTAGTTTGAATGAGTTGGAGTTGGCTCAACTCAACTCATATTAAAATTCGAGCGAGCTAAAACTGAGTGAAGCTCAAGATCGAGCTTTAGAACATGACTCATACTCAGCTTGTAACGTTCTCGAGTCGATCCAGAGGAGTTTCGAGCTAAATGAGATGGTAAAAATTATAAATTTATGATGATTATTCCAAATAGATAAGGACACAACATGACACAATTTTGTACGCCATCTCATCGTGCTTTTTTTTGTGTGTGTGTTTTTTTTAACATCAGTACAGACACAATCGCTCATATACACGCGCATACACTTACCCCTATGAACGCACACACGCACACCCTACCCCTATGAGCACCTCCGAAAGACTGAGCCGACATATCATCTTGAAATTTACGACGTCACCGTCGTGCTTGGGAGAGCCCATCTTGCTCTCTTGGGCGAACTAGCAATAGATGGTGGTTTTCGTGGACGGAAAACAAGAAAAGAAAGGTGCATATGCTGAGAACTTTTGCAAAAAAACAACAACAGAATTTTAACACACTGTCAACCACGTATCGTAATTAGGCCTAAATCTTCAAGCTTCCATGTTTGTTGGTAAATATAACGAAGAAAATCATGGACAACATATATGATAACAAATTATCTTATTTCTATTTAATATATGACATGATCATTTAACATAATGATATTATGTTGAGTTATCAAGGTAAAATCGAACTCGTTTCTTAGTTGAGCTATGCAAAGTGTTTAAACTCAACTCGTTTCTTTTCGAGTCGATCTCTAATAGAGTCAAAAAATGAGTCTGCCTCGAGCGGCTCACAAGTCTCGAGCTTTTCTTACAGCCCTACAAGCAATTGACTAAGATGGTGGCGTCGTGCAATCCGAATATGACCAGAGAAGAGCTTCCCAGATTATTCCCGTGATGGTCGCGGCAAAGAGCAGCTGCGGTTTCTCTGGATCTTGATACACCATGTCACCAGCATCAAACTGTATTTTAGCCTGTTCACCCTAATTTATGGGCCAATTTGGCATCGTTAAAGGCCGAAGTACCTATAGCTAACGGTATTACACTCTGGCCCAAACTCTCTTATTTGCCGCCTCTGCTTTCGACGACAATGGGGTTTCCTCTCCTCATCGGACAGTTCCGTCGGCGCCGCCGAGCTCGCACGGCGAGGCTGACCACTGCTCGATATCCTAACTCCAACCCAGCCAACTCCCACCCGTAGACCCTAATTCTAAGGCAGCCTAATCCCTCGCCATGGAGGATTCCCTCGTGCCGCCTGTGCCTCCTGCCCCAACCACCCTTTTCCTCACTCGCCGGCGATCACATCTCGACAGCGCCTCCTACCGCACGCTCTCCCGGCTCTTCTCCCACTGCCTCCACCATCGCCCCTCGCAGCTCGCTGCCCCGGCGCCCCTGGAAGTCGAGCCCGCCGCTGCGAACCCTATATGCGACGAGTCGCCACAGGGGTGCTCGGTACCGCCTGAAGACGCCGAGTCTGAACGGGGAAAGGACTTAGGAGAAGAGGAGACTGCGGTAAGGACTTCTGTCATCGAGAACCCCTCACCCGCGGCAGTCGATGCAGCCACCGGTAACCCTATTGCAGACCCGGCTGTGGCACCACAGAGATACATGGAGCATCAAGTGGCCGGGGTTCAGCGGGTGGAGGGCGTAACAGATATGGTTGTTGGGGGAAACGTCTGCCGTGAGACAGTTGCGTTACTGGAGGAGTTGGGGGCAGAGGATGTTTTGAGGTCGATGAAGGATTGTTTGGAGGGGGAGGTTGACGAATTGGCAGAGCCAGGTGTAGTGGTGGTCAATGATGATGAACATCTGCTGCTTGATACGATGATGACCAACTTCTCAGGGTTGATTGCTGATGCCAGTGGCGGCACAACGTCAATGCTGAACTACGGGGTTTCTGGAGGTGAACCACACAATGATGGCAACATAGCTGAGGGGGTGAAAGAATTGGGAGCTGGAACTGAAGAAGACAGACCTATGGGTGATTCAGATCAGCACTCAGTTGATGGTGGCGTGGTTGAGGAAGGAGAGATTGAGGGTGACATGCAGGCTCTGGATGTAGATGAATCTGATGATTCGGAGCTCAAAGATGCAGATGATGAGGAATTGGGAGAGGATTTTGCTAACAGAGTGTTGGGGGAGAATGAATCATCTGGCCAGGACATACGGTGTCTGAATTTGCTTTCAACGCCTAAAATTAAAGGAACCAGCGATCTTGTACTGAACAAGGAAGGTTATATCAAGGATGATGCACTAAAGCATGTTACCAGGGCGCAGGCTGTCAGTTATGATGAAATTGTGGAATGGAATGAGACACCACTGCCTGATACTGAGGTACTAAATATACCATTTTTTATTAACCAGTATTGGTTATTAGATGTTTCTTCACATGTTGCTTCTTCTTGTTTAATTTTGTGTTTGGATGAAAGTATAGCTTGTGAGATGCAAGTTATCATGTGATACCGCATAACACATTATTAATTTCTTGCTTAAATTCCATCACATGCACTTTTAGAAGAGTACAAAACTCACCAATATCCAATAAGTTATTCTCTTCTTGACAACAGAAGTACTGACATTACGGTAAAAAAAGAAGCACTGACATTAAATATGCCTCATGACAAACTTTGCAGGCTCCCAAACCAGGGAAGAGAAAACGGCATTTGACAGAGGAAAGAAAGGCTAAGAAGACGGTGTGTTCTGGTTTCACTACCATTTGAGTTCAACACATACTTTATTCAACTGTGCATTCTAATTGTATTTTTCCTTCTGGAGTATTAATCTTCCTTCGTGATGTTTTTGACATATAGAAAAACAAACGGGTTAAGAGAGCACAGCAGCGGATAGCGGATGGTGTGAAAAGACTGAAACTTGCACCAGTTATAAAGCCGAAACCAGTGAAGTTATGCCACTTCTACATGCATGGGAAGTGCCAGCAGGTAAGCTTTTCTCTGGCCACCAACTTATTGTTCACTTGGAATAGATCGTCATGTATTGCTGATTCTCAATTACATTTCTATCTTTTTAGGCCAATAATTTATGTGTTTTTCTGTGAACCACATATAGAGGTTTTTGCCTCGAAAGGTGATGGAGTAATGATCACAAAAGTCCTGGTTTCTAGGAACATTTCTTGTTTTGTTTGTATAGCATTGCGAGGAGCCGTATCATAGCGAATGATGTAATGTATGTTGAATTGCTTCTTGCAAAGCCATCCATTAGACATTTTATTTTGATAAATCAACAAAGTTTCTGTACAAACACTGGATAATGAATTTGTTGTCAATAGTTATTTTACAAACCTAATTCTCTTCTTTTCTCTTTGCAGGGCAATGCTTGCAAGTTCTCACATGATACTACACCTTTGACAAAATCTAAGGTATGTGCTTCATAGAAGTTTTTATGTCTGCCTGCACTATTCATTATGCATAACTGTGATATTAGTGCATGTCCATGTATGTATGGCTGCATTCAGTTGTTCCACGTGCGCATTTTGTGCATACCTATATAAACCATCTTTCAAGAACTATCGATGGTGCTTGAAATAGATGGTTTGGACAGGCATGCACGAAATGGTGGGTGTTAACTGTTGAGTTGTTCACATGATATGAATAGATTATGTGTACAAGGCTGAAGTATAAAACTGTACACCAATATATCTTAATCCAAGTGGCAGCTAACTTCATTTCTTTACATTTTCTTACATTCCTTTCTGTTTGTTTTGATGTATGACATGTTTTGGTGTCCGCTTATTTCTTTTCTTAATTTTACAGCCCTGCACACATTTTGCGCGCGGTTCTTGTTTGAAAGGAGATGATTGTCCCTATGATCATGAGTTGTCAAAGTACCCTTGCCACAACTTTGTGGAAAATGGAATGTGCTTCAGAGGTGATAAATGCAAATTTTCTCATGTGGTACGTGATTTTCAAAATCATTTCCTATTGTTTATTTATAAGTGAAATAGCCTGGTAAAATTTTAGTTCCACCCTGTGAATTGAAAAAACTGCGTTGTTTATCAGGTGCCAACTGCAGATGGTCCTTCCAAACCAGATGCAAAGAAATCTGATGCGTCATTGGTGTCTGAAAAACCCGGCAGAGAGCAAACAAGTAGTCAGAAAGCATCAACGGTCCATGATGGCGAACGTGTAACTTCTGCTCCTACCAAACATTACTCCATCCTTAAAAATCTTGCCGGCATCTCAGTAAATGCTCTAAAAGCATCAACCGGTACACCAAAGGGTGTACAGTTTCGTCCTTCCAGTAAAGACAGATCAAATTCTAGCATGCTGCATCAGGATGCTCTACCCATCGAGAAGCATATGTATACAAATGGCAGTAAACATCAGAATTTTGGTGGACCGCAGGCTGAAGAAGGGGACAAAAATGGCATTCCAAATAAACAGAGATCAGCTCCACTGTTCGATGAGAAGAACTCATCAAAAGAAGCTAGTTCACATCCAAGTTCAGACCCAGAGAGAACTAGTTTGCCTACTGGCTCTACTACAGTGCTTGGATCACTCAGCACTCAGCACGAAGTTTCAGAGGCTTCAAGAATTTTGCAGGAATTCCTATTTGGCGCTGGCAGTTAGAGGAAAGTATGAATACACTACTCTGCCTTTGATACCTGTAGACTACACATAGTACTAGTTCTTTTTACCTCTGCAGTATGAGTTCATGCCATGAGTGTGCGGCTTGTTTTGGTACTTTTGGCTCTGTTTCCATTTTGTAATTGCATATTGCAACTGCTATTTTTGGTAGATCAACATAAGTATAATATTGCAGTGATGCGTATAGTTTTTGGTTACCAAGAAAGTTCACAAACTTATTTTGCAGAATTAGGCTAAGTGCCACCGTGGGTACATGAAGATTCGTTATTATCCAGTCAACTCACTTCCAACTGCATATGGTACTTCCATTTAGTAAATCATTTGTAGCATTAGATCTAAGCTTACTGGTATGATAAATGCCTTCCTGAATCGGTGCTTTGATGAGTCATCTCTCACATATGATTCATTTTAACCACGCTTTGGAAGTTGCTCTGAGTTTAATGAGTGTGCGGATTTTTAAATGTTACCTTGTCGTAGTTGAGGTGTTAGTAATTTTTAGTTCATTTTGTTGAATCTTGATACTTGATACCACTAATTTAGTGATGAATTTTACATCTGTGGTAATAGTATTAGAGCATCTACAACCACGGATAGCTAATCCGAGCCCCTATACGCCCGCGGACAGTGACCAGACGAGCATCAAAACTTGGCATTTGCAACCACGGTCCCTGTTTTCAAAACACCAAATCCATGCAAACACATGCACGTCGATCATTTTGGACAAACATAGCTTAGTGCACACAAATACAAATAGTTCATAATTAATAGTACATAATCCAAACATAGTTCAAACATAAATATTGTTCATAGTGCATAACTAATAAAATAAAAGACAAGTTTACTGATTTCCAGTGTGGTCCACATTTGCTCGACAAGATCACCCAGAAGTTGCATATACACTTGTTGATCTCGCAGCTGTGGATGCTCATCATCATCATCATCATCATCATTTCGGCATCCTCATCCTCCGAATCAGATGACGCGATGAACTCGTTGAATATGAATTCATCTAGATCATTGTTTCCATCGCCATCATTCCACGATGATTCCATTGGTGACCTAGAAGTAATGACCGAAAGAATAAAAAACCGGCTCGGACATTCATCGAACACGTAGAGCGCGGGGTGAAAGTATGGTGGAGTTTGACGTACCGGGGCGGCGTTCGGTGGCGGCCTGGTCGGCGGCGGTGTGCGTTGGGGCGTCCGATGGCGAAGCCCTGAGTTGGGAATGGCGGCGAAGCACCGATAGCGGCGGAAGTCCGGTGCGGCTGTGCGGAGGAGGGAGAACAGAGAAGAGGAGAGGGCTTCTCGGGCAAGGAGAGGGGAGGCGGATATGAGTGAATTGAGCGGGCCCTAGTGGTCAGCCCGACGTGGTGGGCGCGTCCGGGCGTCCCCATATCCTCCCCATATTTGGGCCGGATATGGGGAGTGCCGGTCAGTTCGGGCGTTTGGGTTGGCTATGGGGAGGCTGGTTGGGTGGCGTTTTTCCGTCCGGGGACAGCCAGTCCAGGCGTTTGGGGCGGGTATTCGGAGTCCGGTTGTAGATGCTCTTATATTATGTTTTTTGACTTGGCATTGCTTACTGCCGCCCAAGTATAATTTTGACCATGAGTTGTATCATAATTATTTGAAACCGTTGGGCAAGTGATTGGTCCAGCGGCTGGTTGCTGGTGCAACCGATCGCTGAAATAGTCTAAAAGAACAGTTCAATGATGTTATGTTTAAATATTTATCTACTAATTAATTCAGTTTTCATTTGTATGACATAGTAGACCGCTGATATAAGTTGTAGTTCTTTCTCTGGAAGCACTGAAGCGTTCTGCCACCTGTTTTCTTGGGTCCTTGGAGAGCATTTGTAGTGGAGGTTTGATTTCTGGCTCAGCACTAAGTTAAATGCAATTTTTATTCTTTTTTGTTGCTAAAATGGTATTTTACACTAACTGGACAGGGGCGGTCTTTGGTACCGGTTTTCACTAATTCTACAGGCGGCCTAATTTCATGAAGAGTTTTTGCGACAATATATGTTCATGGTATAAAAATTGTGAGATTGTTCAAGTATTTTCCTTTTATGACCAATTTACTTCTTCACTTGTGATTTGTGAGACAAATTCAAAGATTAAAAACCAATGTTTGGGTGCATTCTTCCCACGGCAACATGTTCTCTCAGACCAGTTCACAAGTATTAGCTTTCCTTGTCAAACAAAGCATTAGCTTTCATCCAAGATTTTTTGTGTGGAAAAATATTTATCTGCAGAGCCTTGTGGAGATCTTGAACCAGATCTCGTTAATTTTTTCCCTTGACTATTGATTGAGTGCTAAATTATCTGCTGTGTTGGCATGTGATCTAATGCTGTTTTGGTTCACAAGGCAAAGCAGTGGAGATTTGAGGTGTCATTATTCAGTTCCTAACAAAGGCTGCTTTCTAAGGCACCTCGGGTCGATTCAGTACACACACATTTCTTTCTGTTGGGCTGTCTGTAGAAAGATGCCATACCGTGCACTAAATGATTTCGAGCTGCTCTTCTATCAGTATCTCAAGTATCCAATGTGCTTATCAGATGTGGAGAAAAGAAAAAAAATCCATCTTTTTCTGCCTTCAGGCCCTCCGGACTAGAGTCCAGGCAAAGAGAGCATTACTGGTGTCTGGTGTTGGCCTGGTGCATTGGATGTTTGAACTTGCATGCGCATGCATGCAGTACCCGGGATTATCACTTGGTTGAGAATTGCTTGCGGAACTAGTCTGGAGACTCTGGGACACAGGGGCAGGCAGAATCAAAGGTGTCCCAGGTATGAGCTGGACTGCGTATGATTGTTTTTGCTTCATTTCAAGCTTCCCTCCGACCTGCCCCGTGCCTACTCGCTGTCAAACTCACAGCTGTTGTCGCATCAATTCAGAATTACATTCACATGATCACTGAGGAGGCTCACATGGCGTTTTATCACCTCCAGATTTGTCGCAGACATCTGAGTTTACGCTCCATGGTGACTCTTAACTGCCTATCTCATTACTCAGTCAGAGTTTTTCTTCTAATGATGATGATGCCCTTTAAACCGTGTTATTTCGTCATGCTGCTCATGTCAGTTTTGAGTGGCTTGTGCCCGAGGTGCAATTTGTTATCTTGGTACTGGAATAGCTCTATCGCACTCGTGAAATTAACTGATTCAAAGGTTTTGAGTGGCTTGTACACCTGAACCTGTATGTGTTGCTTGTCATGGGGACTGGATAAAGTGTGAACCTGGTGAAAGCCCCCCCTCCCTGAGGATGTGATGGACTGATAGGTAGCCACTTTGTTGCTTTCCTCCTATGATAAATACTCTCCCTTAGTTGGAAAACAAATGCATATTTACCAGTACTTCAGGGCCTTTCTATATACACCATTCATGGAGGATTTGTTACCATCTACACCTAAGGCTCTGTTTGGATTATCGTTTTCCTTTTGAATACCCCTATAAAAAATACAGATCTCGAGCCGTCGTATTGTTTCTGGCCAGGAATTGCTCAGTGGCCGTTGAGATACACCTGTAAGTTAAACACCTCCGTATAAAATTACATTGATCCCAAGCGTGGCCTAACTGTGGTGTAAGGGGATATGGCGAAATATGGTTGACCAGAAAAATATAGTATGTATGTAACCTTTTGTACCCAGCATTTTGTGTGCATATCAGCTGGAAGAGCAAAAGACAAGCAACTACTCCATCCTTTTCAAAATTTAGGTGTGTTTTGATATGTTAAGGAAAGCCTTTGATCAACAGTTCTTATATTAACTCCTATGTGTTCTTTTGTGATGCAAATCACAATCATATTTGAGTATTGTTGAATACAAATCTAATGATATAAAAATATGTTACGTAAACCACATATATTAATAAAGTAAGTATTGGTTGTTAATAAATCAAAACATGTCTTATATTTTGAAACAGAAGGAGTTTGCATGATTTTCTAAAATAAATAGATAATTAAAATAACTCATACTGCTCACTCATCGTGTAATTCTCCTCCGGCGTCATGTACAGCTCCTCGTTCTCGACTAATCGCTGTCAAGCTATGTTCCCCAGTTTGCAACCATCTCTACATGGGGAATGACAATCCCCAGCAAACTTCGTTTGTTTTGTTGCCACCATTTTCTGGCCATATGTAGTCAGCCATGCCATACTCTATTGCAAAGTCCATATAAATAAGTTCGCCTGACAAAATCTATTTCGCTATTCAGAGTAATCATGTCGCCAATCAGTATACAGTTTTGTTGAATTATACTACTCTCTCTTTCCCATAATATAAGATGTTTTTTCTAATTGTGTAGTGGTGAACTCTTTATCTGATTATTAAGGCTACAGCTTGTTGCTGACTTTTATCAACGATTGTACAACGCACCGACAAATGATTTGTCATTTGACAGGATTGATACCTCCTTTTTTCTTTTACCTTGTTACATTTGACATGGACTCTTAACATCTTGTTGTCCTGATCCCATCTTCATTGCTGATGATGGCAATATCGTTTCATTGAGCTGCTTTTGTTTCATAGGACCAAATTGTTCAGCAGACTGCCATATGCTAGTTTTTTTTTCCAATGATGCCAAATCTGACATTGAGTCGTCGGAGTCGCTGTTTGACACAGCTTTGCTGCTTGTCTTTCTCATCTTAGCACGGTCACATACATAAATCCTGCACAGGGAGTACTCAGGCTGGCTGACAAAAACAACACCTCTTGAGTGATCTGATTCATCAAACTGGCAGCCTCCCTCAGCAAACAGGGAACCCCTGCATCCGTTCAGTTCATGTCCAGAGACCAAGGCCTCCGAATTCAGCCGGCACACCCTCTGTTGAATTGCTAATAGGACCATTCCTGCATGTACTGCAATTCACTGTTCTTGAATTATCTCAGTAATGGACTGAGTCAATGCCAACAGGAAGAATGATGAGGTGGAATCCACGGACACGGTTGGAAAATCTTAAGACTTTGTTCGTGGCTGTTCTGCCCGGCCGTCCATCCTTGTCTGATGGTAAATAGGAGGTCTATGTACTTGAACTCGAGGTATTTATTTACATGTTTAAATCATGGAGTGCTCAACTGTACTCCCTCCGTCCTTTAAAAAGTGTACTTCCAACATTGTTGGAGGGTCAAACTATCTCAAAGTTTGAACGAGTTTGTGAAAAAAATACCAATGTTTATGAAATCAAATAAGTATATTATAAAAATATATTTTATCATGAATCTAATGCTACTAATTTGATGGCATAAATGTTGGTGTATTATTGTATAAATACGGTCAAACACATAAAAGTTTGACTTTCCAACAAAGTTGGAAGTACACTCTTTAAAGGACGGAGGGAGTACCTTTTAATTAACATGTCCAAATCAAAGCCTTGACCCATTCGTGTCTGGATTGCGCTCAGGTTATTATGATTTTTTCAGGAAATTATGTACAGCTGATTACTTTGATTGGTCGCCATTTCAGAGATAATAAGCAGGAGGGTTAGGCAATTATGGGTTTCAATACCTCCGGAGAGTGGCCATTGTCAGTGTCATCTCCCTCATATTCTACTCTACATACAATATTTCATGAACCGCAATTTTCTTATGACAGTTTTGCCTATAATGTAGTAGCTGTTGTCCCATTACATTCCTCAGTTAGAAATGGAGACTATCACCCGAGACCCTTCTTGAACATGACAACGACACTCCATGAATCCTGGCTACTGCCATGTTCTCATGCTCACCGCATATCATCACGCAGTTCAGCCAAGAACTACAGTTTGTTCTCTTCTCTTTCGATGACGATAAAAATACACATGGTTTCATTGGTCACGCGAGCGTGCAATTGCCCTGTGGATCCGGAGATCCTGCTTTCATGGCTCCTGTTACTGAATCATGAGTTTTCTTCTCCAAACTAGTGCGGTAATTCTTCCTGCTACCAGATTCAACTGAGACTGCAATTTGCAGGAGGGGCCTGTCCTTTTCTTGATGCAGACATGCTTATATTCGGGCTCATAATTCGCGCCTTGACCGCTTTTTCAAAATCATACATGACCATAATTCTAGCAGATTGATATTGACATGGGTAGGCAGGCAGGCAAGGGGGGTTTTCTTTTTACTATTGTCTGGAGATCTTTGATTGTGTTCATGACTAATTGCACAATGTTTCGGATTGCTCATCTTGCAGGAAAAATCTAGTCTCGCTGTTTTGGTTGACTTGATTCAGCAAAAGCTAGCCCAACTACACTGTGCCAATTATCTTCTAATCATTGCTTCACTGGTTTTCATGGGTCTTCTCCTTTTAGGCATCTGCTGGGAAAGTTGGATCCCGTCTTTGGATGCTAAAAAGAATTGCAGCTTTGCTACTATCTGAATGATGATGTGCTGTAAAAGACGGACCAAAGAACCAGAGGTCATGTGTGGATGAGTGCTGTGTAGTACAGTACAAAAGATCAAAACAACCAAACACGTGATACATGTAACACTAAGGTTCAAAGCAAATCATATTTCTTAATTTAATTTAAGGGCAGTATGCGCCGGTCGACCGGCCTGAGCGCTGGACCGGTGACCGCGTGAGCCATCGGATTGCTTTCTCGTCAACCGGGCGAGCCCATAAGTTAGCCAGGTGCGCGTAGCAGTTTAGGCACGTTGCATGCCTCCGCTAGCTGATCACAAGGAAGGAAATGTTTAGCAGGCAGGGGTGAGATGGCACATGGCATGTCTCTGTTGACCCTTGTCTGCATGCCATCAGCGGAATAAAATACATCCACGGCATCAGACAGCGACCTACCCTACTCTACTGTACCCAAGTATACTCTCCTGACTCCTATGATAAGATTAATATGCTGTTTCCTTTCGAGAATTGATTACCACAACTCTCTTAATTTCTTGTACTATTCGTATTGTCCATGACGCGCGGAGAAAGTACAACCATCTTGTCCCCTCCATCTTACTAGTTTGATGTTATCGAAAAAAGTTTCAAATGGTACTAGTATTTGTGCTGTATAATTCACATTTTATCCATCAAACTGTTTGTCAATGTTATACCATGGGGATTGAGGGCAGGAATATTATGCCATCTTAGCAAAAATCGTGAACTGAGTATAGCTCAGATAGTCTGGGTGCTTGTGGCGGAACTAGCTCATCAGAATTTAAGTTCTAAACTTATATGATATTCACATTTTTATGAATTGTTTTTTAAATGTACAGGTGTACATTTATAGGGGTAATCATAGCAAATCGTGTGGCAAATGACAACACCAAACGAAGCCAATAGCCATATACTACCCTCGATTAACTTGCCTCGACGCGGACACGTACGGGCCCACAGGCCATCCTGCACGACGGGTAGATGCAGCCGGCGACACGATGGATCCAAAAAGCTGCGACCTGTTCTCATCACCTCATAATCTAATCCAGTTTGCCTGAGTGGTTAAACACTATATTTAATGATCGCGTAATTAGTTAACATTTTTCGCTCTGGCTCCGACCCAATCTTTGTTTTGTTTTACATAGGGGTCAGGAGCAACGTAGGCCTGCTGCTGCTTGTATACCTGGCTTACGTACACGTACTGCTGTCCAGTGGTGATAGTGGTAGTATTTCTATATGCGTTTTTGTCTTGGCCATCATTTTTTCTTTCGTCTTTATTTCTTTTCAGTGGTTAGGAGGAATCAGACATCAAAGTATCCGATGTGATGTGACAAGTTCGATTGTCATGTACTTTTATTTTGTTTTGACAAATGTTCTGTCGTGTTCACCGTTTATTTACTTGGCACATATACCTGTAATACAGATGTTTACGACTGCTCCCTCTGGTCCGGATTAATACAGTTGGCTTTGATTTTTAGTCATCAATTTCACTATCAAAATATGTGTCATATACCATCAAAAGCCTATCATTGGATTTACATTTAAGTAGAGTATCTAAGCATATAATTTTGATGTGGCATACAACAATTCGTGAGCCAAATTGACCATCTAAGAAATCACGTGCATACACTCACCCCTATGAACAGACACGCACACCCTACCTATATGAGCAACTTCGAAAGACTGAGCCGGCATATCATCTTGAAATTTACGAAGTCGCCGTAACCACCTCGTCATCGACGGAATGTCTCCTCACACTGAATGCGCATCGTCGGAAATCCTGAAATAAATGCGAGCACCAGGACTTGAATCCTGGTGGGCTGGGATACCACAGTCCCTCTAACCATCCAACAACAGGTTGGTTCGCTCCTTAAATATATACTTGTATGTACCCCTCATGAAAATCGAGGCATGTACTATAAATTGAATTTTGCAGATGAAGGTGTATTTTACATTTCAATCATATATATTTGCCAGATTAGTATTTTAGCATTTTTTCACTAACATTGTCACACACATAAACAAATACATATTTGGTTAAACAATTTAATAAAATGAGAAAACACATCATGTGAAATCGAAATTTCTTCAAAAGTCAAGAGGTTTTATTTTTCTTATGAACATCAGTGACCCTCTTATACGGGCAAAGGCGAAAAAGATGCAATACCATGGTTCGTGGAAGTTTATTTTTTATTAAACTGGCGTTATTCTCCACCATGAAAACAAAATGGTGCTATCCCGTTGCAGCCTACCTAATACACGTAATCTTTTTTGGATTTATGATTTTAGATGTTCGAAGAAAGAAGCAGACCACATGATAAGGATGGGTAAGGTACTAACAAAAGCAGCTCAATAACTAAGTCTAAGCAAATATTAGTCTGGCCAAGAGAGTTAATAAATGAAAGGAAAAGGATATCCCCAATATCTGTGCACTGTAGACCCATGTAGCCTATTTGCTCTTTTCAAAATTCCCACCTACACATAAATGCACGCACCATGCATCGCTCGAAGAGATGGGAAGTGTTTCCCGGAAATATAACATTCTTTCTATGCGCATGTTTCTTCAAACAACTATCACAACAAACAACCTAGCGTGCATATCTATTGTACTGGCGATTTTTTCGGGTAAAAAAACCCTTCACGCCCCACAGTCCACTCTTTTCCCGCATCTAGACCCCGACACACCGCCGTCACACCAACCTCGGAACACCCGGACCGAATATCACCACCATAATGGATCTCTCCAACCCCATGAACGCATTCATGTCCAGCATCTTCGAAATGTAGTTGTCGCCAGGCAAAATCTGGAGAGCACCAAACACAAGAGCAACGCATGAACGCCAAGGCCCTAGAGGCCGATGCGGATGCGTGAGTGAAAGCTCCTCCTACCTGCTATGCTGCCATATTGAATTCGCCCACACATGAGGACTCCCCAGTCGCCCCAGCCTCGCAATACAGGTCAACGTCGCAGTTCGCCGCCTCATCCTAGTCCGATTCTGATCCATTCACCGTCGACCTCAACTCCGACTACAACTTCACCGAGTCATCATAGCTCATCCAGTTGCGGACACGCCGAAAGATGTCATCTCGGCGAACGACTGCAACCTATTCGACAAAATGACCCACCTCGAAGATCGACGGCGAAAGAGATGTTGATGTGATGATCAACAAAGCGCAATTGTCCAGAGGGGTGGAAGATTAATACTCGTCGAAGCCCGATGCAAAAACAATGAAAGCAAAGAGAGGAGTCGCATACAGATGAAGGATGGCGAGTTGTTGTGCTTGGCATGGTTGGGCCCAAGTGTTGATTCATTTCAAGGCGACAAGCAAAGGGGGCGACCTTTTGGAGGAAGGTGTACGAGTTCTCACGAAATGAAGAACTACACACCGTTTGATGTGACAAGAATTGTGGCGTGAGAACTCCCTCACTCATGGGTGGTATGCCATTCACAAATTGATTAACAAATATTGTGGTGCATATGCCCAAATTAAGAACTGTGCACCAAGTGGAATGGGTCTGGTCAATTACATAACTTTTGCCTCCTACGAAGTTCATTATACGGTTTATTTTCTCTATGCCGCAAATTGCTCATCATGTGATTCATTTGTAATTCATTTGCTAGCCCACGTTGGCGACGACATTATACAAGCAAACCAAAAATAAGATATTTACCATGCATCATTGTTGGAACAAGTTGAATGACCAAAGCAAAGGAGTTATTTGGCCAGTTCACTCCAGACTGCTAATGCTAAGTGACTCAAGTACCCTAGTGGATTAAGATGGTCCATCAAGTGGAGGATGTCTGGCACCGATAACCCGTGTGCCAAGGGAGAGGGGGAAGAAGTGGAAGACCAAACAGACGAAGTGCAATGGGGCAGCTAGCCAAATGTCAGAGAAGTAGGAGGTCATCTTGGACAAGAAAGAGATGGCAAATGCGACTAGGAGGTATAATCTAGTTGCGGGAATTGTTGCACTACACAAATTCTCCTTCCCTTACTTCCATTGTGTGGATTTATTGGTGAGTTGATCATTACACATAACCTCATAGTGATCTTGGGATGATCGTGTGCGTATTTTTTTTGTTGCGTAGCATGTTCCCCTACACGATCAATGCCGCAATCACATACCCGTAACTTGTCGTGGACATCGGCAACGAAATACAAACTCTTGAAGCAAAAAGCCTGCCACTTAGCAAATGAGGTGGCACGGATCTGGGCCTCCGCCTTCTTGGAGACGAAGCGAAGGGCACCAAGGGAAAGCTACCATCCTAACATGAGGCTACAGATCTTGACACAGAAGGCCCTCCCAATCTATTCGATGGCTCCATGAGCGTGAGTCCCTACCCGGTGCGCCAACTGTCGGATTTTTAGTCCAGCAGTGCCGTCGAGCAACATCACATTTGTTAGCAAGGGTGCGTGTGCGGCACATCGGGATGGTGAGGCATGCAACATGCGATTTACCCATGTTTGATCCCTCGGGGATGAGGTAAAACCCTACTCCTGCCTCTGATGTTTATATTAATGGGTTGGTCGCCGGAGAGATCTTATGCTTGGGTTACAAGTCTCCTGTCTGGTACTGGAGAGGAAGGAGAATATGATAAAGGAAAACTCTAGCTCTAGATATGTCCAGAATGCCATTCTCAACCCGAGAAGGCCAGTTAGCCTTCCTTATATACCCTCCTTAGGCTAGGGTTACATGGATCGGGTTGGACCGTCGTTGGGCTTGCTCCATGGGGTTGCGTCGGGTTTCTAGCAATGTAGCCCTTCGTCATCTTCCAAGTCATCCGCCTCGTTGTTGAGTCCATTTAGGGACCTAGTAAAGGAGCAGAATGGATTGCCACCTTTTTCCCTAAAGGTGACCCTGAATTATCGAAACCACGAGAGGAAGTGCATCTTTAAGACAAGGGTTTCTACCAAGTTTTGTAAGAGAATTAAATTCTAGTTTTTGGACCGGGTCGAAATCAAGTTACATAGTTGAACACTTATAAATAAAACTAGGCATGGGTATGAGGACTTATTCTTACAACCATATATTTGCGAACGGGGTCATCATGATATTTCTTTATGCTCTGGAAGTCATCATCAAGATATGCTTGCAACATTATCGAAGTGGGGGATGTGTCCAAATCATGTCTTGACCGGCACGCGTCCTGCATCAAGAGTTAGTTGCCCAACCAATGGCTCTATTCGTCGGGCGGGGTTGCCTCGGTAATTAAGGCAAAACAGAAAGAAAAAACATTAGGCGTTTACCTGTTGTATCCCCAGAGATAGGATTCACGCTATCGTACTAAATCTTTCTGTCACTGGTGTTCAGAATAGCGTTTCATGGTCTCTATGCCCTTAGCATCGTTGTGGCTCGCTCTCTATGATCTTGGGTACCTGTAGGGACAAAGATCGCGAACAAGACAAGAGACAACTACGTAGCAATTTTATTTCACACATACAAGATATTATCATACTTTCATCGACCACTCCAATAAATACATAGGGTTGTAGGGCTATGCCTCAACCCATGGCCATGACCTTACTGAATTACTCACACATAGTGATCAGATCGCAAGAAGGAATCATTGAAGAACACATCATGAAGATCGATTGATATATGTCTTACAATAGTTGCCAGATGCGATATAGGATTACAAGGTGTGGCTAACTAGGATGAATGTTGTGATGATGGTGATGGAGATGGAAAATGGCGGTGGCTAGGGTTGTTGTGGATGAAGAAGATGGAGGTCTCGGCGATGTTCTGTTGCCCTTCTGGTGCTGGCCCATTTATAAAAGTTGTTGGGGTGGATCAGAGGATGCCGCTGGCATGCCATAAGAGCACTCATACGAGTGTGTGCACTCGCATGAGACACTGTCTTGTGCTCTGGTGGCTTTCTGTGCCTCCCACTTTGTCTCTCCTTATCTCCTCTTTACACATTTCCATATACTAGATGACCCATTGCGCCAATTGGCGCAGAAACCAACTTCATCCTGCAACTTAAGCAAAGTACATGAAACATAAAGTGGAAGTCAAGTGAACTATTTGAAGAGATCAACAAACCAATTGCAACTCGGCAGCTAAATGAACTATTTGAAATATAAAATGAAAACCAAGTGAACTCTTTGAAGAGACCAACTGTAGCTCAAAACATAAGCGAATTGTTTGAATGATTTTTAAACAACTGTATGAAAATAATTAAGTTCATACTTTGTTTCTATTTGCCTTGACAATAAGCGTTACCCATAGTATTCGATAATAAAACTATTTGAAGGGTTTTGTCCTCAACAGTTTGCAAATAATTATGTTCATCCTAACAATCACAGATAGAAACATAATGTGAACGTTGGGCTTTTTTTGCTTGTATTCTATTGCACCAATTGGCGTAGTGACCAACTGCAACCTGCAAAATTAAGTGAACTATTTGAAACATAAAATGGAGATTAAGTGAACTATTTGAAGGATGTTTCTCTTGAATAGTCTGAAAGTGGTTATGTTTCTATTGTTTTGTTTCTGCCCGTACAATTACAAACCACAATTAATGATTATCTTAGAAAGTTTTTTTCTTTGACCTTGTGATCGTAGAACAATTGTTCTACGGTATATTATCATTAATAAAGTAAACATTTACAAGTACAGAGGAATAAATATAAAATCAGCCAATACCAGCTCTAGGGATCATTAAACTAAATCACAAGTTCTGTTCTATCTAGACTCTAAATTTCTCTGCCTTTTTCTACTTAGCTCTGATGTGACAGGCCCACAATCCTTCTTTGAGTTAGTACTTCCAGTTTCCAATATGTACTACAGTAGTTTTGAAAATCTTGTCATTTCTGACACACCATATTCCCCAGCATCCCATGAGTACAATGTCTAGTGCAAGCTCTTTTGGTAGGTTTGACCTAGTGATTTCAAGAGGAACTTAACATACATTAGCCAACAACCGGTATTCTAGGAGAGCTTAGCCAAGGATCTGCAAGACAAAATGTTTCGATGAATAGGAAAGCCCTTCGGTGCCTTCCTAATGCATGAGCATAACATTGACAAAAAATTTCAAATGTGGTAGGATTGCCAGCACAACCGACCACCTATTGAAATATGGTTTCAAAGACTAGGAAAGTACTCCACATATATAAATTGCAATAGGACATTCAAAGAAAAGAACACAATGCCATTTCAAGATTCTAACACAAATGTCAAAAATATTACAAGGTTCAAATTAAAATATTGCAAGACCCAAATTCAAAGATTACAAGATTCAAACTAATAATATAAAAAACTCTTCCAGTTCAATAATTTTGCAAAGGGATCAGCCACTGACAAGTCATGCATGGGCTGGACATCAAGACTTCTAATTAAGTTGGTTCTGTCGTTCCAAAATGCAATTTAGCTTCTGGAGAACTGATAGCCCACAAGTATAGGGGATCACAACAGTTTTCGAGGGTAGAGTATTCAACCCAAATTTATAGATTCGACACGAGGGGAGCCAAAGAATATTTGAAGGTATTAGCAGCTGAGTTGTCAATTCAACCACACCTGCAGATTAATTATCTGCAGCAAAGTGATCAGTAGCAAAGTAGTATGATAGTTTTGATAATAGTGATAGTAGCAATGGTAACGGTAATAATGATAGCAGTAGTTTTGTAGCAAGTGCAATAGTAACAATAGCAGTAGTAACTTAGCAAGAACAATATAAGATAAATTCGTAGGCATGGGATCGGTAATTTGTTGGATGATATTCATCATGTGACAGTCATAACCTAGGGCGATACGGCACTAGCTCCAGTTCATAAATATAATGTAGGCATGTATTCCGTAAATAGTCATACGTGCTTATGGAAAGAACTTGCATGACATCTTTTGTCCTACCCTCCCGTGGCAGTGGGGTCCATATTGGAAACTAAGGGATATTAAGGCCTCCTTTTAATAGAGAACCGGAACAAAGCATTAACACACGGTGAATACATGAACTCCTCAAACTATGGTCATCACCGGGAGTGGTCCCGACTATTGTCACTCCGGGGTTGCCGGATCATAACACATAGTAGGTGACTATAACTTGCAAGATCGGATCTAGAACATGGATATAATGGTGACAACATAAATGGTTCAGACCTGAATTCATGGCACCCGGGCCCAAAGTGACAAGCATTAAGCATGGCAAAGTCATAGCAACATCAATCTCAGAACATAGTGGATACTAGGGATCAAACCCTAACAAAACTAACTCGATTGCATGATGAACCTCATCCAACTCCTCACCGACCAGCGAGCCTACGAAGGAATTACTCACTCCCGGTGGGGAGCACCATGGAATTAGTGATGGAGAAGGGTTGGTGATGATGAAGAACGAAGACCCCCCCTCTCCGGAGCCCCAAACGTACTCCAGATCTGGCCTCCCAATGAAGAACAGGAGGTGACGGCGGCTCCGTCTCGTGGTTCGCGATAATTCTTTCTCCCTCATCTTTTCTGGAAAAATAGGATTTTATAGCGTCGGTTTCAGGGTCTGTGGGGCCATCAGGTGGGGACAACCCACCTGGGCGCGCCTGGGAGGGCAGGCGCGCCCTGGTGGGTTGTGCCCACCCAGGTGCCCTCCTCCGGTGGCTCTTGGCTCCAGAAATTCTCTTTTATTGTATAAAAAATCCTCGCAAAGTTTCGTTCCATTCCGACAACTTTTATTTCTGCACAAAAACAATACCATGGTAGTTCTGTTGAAAACAGCGTCAGTCCGGGGTTAGTTTCATTCAAATCATGCAAATTAGAGTCCAAAACAAGAGGAAAAGCGTTAGGAAAAGTAGATACGTTGGAGACGTATCAAGAACCTTTGTTATTCAGTGATACGTCTCCAATGTATCTATAATTTATGAAGTATTCATGCCATGTTTACAACAATTCTATGTGGTTTTCGTATGATTTGAATGGAACTAATCCAGACTGACGCTATTTTCAGCAGAACTACCGTGGTGTTGTTTTTTGTGCAGAAAAAAAGTTCTCCAAATGTACCGAAACTTTTTGACGATTTTTTTGGAATAAAAGAGGCACTAGAAGCTTCGTGGGAGGAACAAAAGGTGAAGGAGGTGGCCGCTAGGCACCAGGGCGCGCCACCCCCCCTCTGGCGCGCTGATACGTCTCCGTCGTATCTACTTTTCCTAACGCTTTTACTCTTGTTTTGGACTCTAATTTGCATGATTTGAGTGAAACTAACCCAGACTGACGTTGTTTTCAGCAGAACTACCATGGTGTTGTTGCAGAAATAAAATTTCTCGGAATGGAACAAAACTTTTTGGAGAATTTTTATACAATAAAAGAAAAATACTGGAGCCAAGAACCACCGGAGGGGGGGGGGTCCCTGGGGGAGCACAACCCACCAAGGCGCGTCCCCACCTAGCATGCCCAGGTGGGTTGTGCCCACCTGGTGGCCCCGCAGACCCTATCTCCGACGCTATAAAATCACATTTTGGGAGAAAAAAATCAGGGAGAAAGAATTATCGCATTTCACGAGACGGAGCCGCCGCCACCTCGTGTTATTCATCGGGAGGCTAGATCTAGAGTCCGTTTTGGGCTCCGGAGAGGGGGATCTTTGATCTTTGTCATCACCAACCCTTCTCCATCACCAATTCCACGATGCTCCCCACTGGGAGTGAGTAATTACTTCGTAGGCTCGCTGGTCGGTGAGGAGTTGGATGAGATTCATCATGTAATTGAGTTAGTTTTGTTAGGGCTTGATCCCTAGTATCCATTATGTTCTGAGATTGATGTTGCTATGAGTTTGCCGTGCTTAATGCTTGTCACTTTGGGACCGGGTGCCATGATTTCATATCTGAACCATTTATGTTCTAGATCCGATCTTGCAAGTTATAGTCACCTATTACGTGTTATGATCCGTAAACCCCGGAATGACAGTATTCGGGATACTTTCCGGTGATGACCGTAGTTTGAGGAGTTCATGTATTCATATGTGCTAGTGCTTTGTTCCGGTTCTCTATTAAAAGGAGGCCTTAATATCCCTTACTTTCCTTATGGACCCCGTGAAAGTGCAACAAATCCCCCGGTGGTTTTGGTAATTCATAACAACATATAGCTCACTGAACTATATCCATTCAAGTTGAATATTTCAGAAAGTTCAATGATTGGCATGGCATGGACTAGAGATGTGGACCCCTCAAACTGCTGAGGACAAATATTGGCAAAAGCTCAAGACTCTTCATTTCTATTTTAGTGATCCAAGATCACACTGAGTCCATAGAAACAACCAATACTATTAAAAGGGGATGAGGTGTTGCTTAATGGTCTACTTGCTCAAAATGCTTAGTGATATGCTCTAAAGCCCTCAACCACTTTCTCAATTCCAAATATGTCCAAAACCTAAAGTCAAACTCGGCCCCACCGATTTGATCTATCCGGCGCCACCGAGTTCCTTTGACATAGCCACTGCCAGAAACCCTAATCAGTTC
Source organism: Aegilops tauschii subsp. strangulata (assembly GCF_002575655.3). Lineage (NCBI taxonomy): Eukaryota > Viridiplantae > Streptophyta > Magnoliopsida > Poales > Poaceae > Aegilops > Aegilops tauschii. The sequence continues at coordinate 287,870,407 of NC_053037.3, forward strand.
GGTCTCACCGATAGGGATCTCGGTCTCACCGAGATGGGATTGCAAACTCTTTGTTTCCCTTCATAACATTTCAACCCCACTGAAATGAGCGATCGGTCCCACCGAGTTCGCAATGCAAACTCTCTGTTCCCTTTCGTAACATTTCGGTCGTACCGAAAGGAGCGATCGGTCGCACCGAGTTTGCCTGACCAACTCTCTATTTGCTCATTGCTGAAATCGGTCTCACCGAGTTCATGCAATCGGTCACACCGAGATGAGGTTTTGCCCTAACCCTAGCACATCGGTCCCATCGAGTTGATCATGTCGGTCCCACCGAGAATCCTAATGTTCACATTTTGAACTGAATCGGTCTCACCGAGTTCACCTATTTGGTCTGACCGAGTTGGGTCAAATGTGTGTAACGGTTAGATTTTGTGTGGAGGCTATAAATACCCTTCCACCCCCTTCTCTATTCAAGAGAGAGCCATCAGAATGTGCCTACACTTCCACTACTTATTTTCTGAGAGAGAACCACCTACTCATGTGTTGAGACCAATACATTCCAATCCAACCACAAGAATCTTGATCTCTAGCCTTCCCCAAGTTGCTTTCCACTCAAATCATCTTTCCACCATGGCCAAATCTGTGAGAGAGAGTTGATTGTCGGGGAGACTATCATTTGAAGCAGAAGAGCAAGGAGTTCATCATCAACACACCATCTATTACCTTTTGGAGAGTGGTGTCTCCTAGATTGGTTAGGTGTCACTTGGGAGCCTCCAACAAGATTGTGGAGTTGAACCAAGGAGTTTGTAAGGGCAAGGAGATCGCCTACTTCGTGAAGATCTACCGAAGTGAGGCAAGTCCTTCGTGGGCGATGGCCATGGTGGGATAGACAAGGTTGCTTCTTCATGGACCCTTAGTGGGTGGAGCCCTCCGTGGACTCGCGCAACCGTTACCCTTCGTGGGTTGAAGTCTTCATCAACGTGGACGTACGATAGCACCACCTATCAGAACCATGCCAAAAATCTTCGTGTCTACATTGCGTTTGCCTTCTCCAAACCCTTCCCTTTACCTTCATATGCAATGTTTTACTTTCCGCTGCTACACTCTTAGAATTGCATGTGTAGGTTGATTGCTTGACTTGTGCTAATTTGCTAAAATCTGCCAAGACTTAAAATTGGAAAAGGCTAGATTTTTATTTGGTCAAGTAGTCTAATCACCTCCTGTTGGGGAACGTAGTAATTTCAAAAAAATTCTATGCACACGCAAGATCATGGTGATGCATAGCAACGAGAGGGGAGAGTGTTGTCCACGTACCCTCGTAGACCGATAGCGGAAGCGTTTAACACAACGCGGTTGATGTACTCGTACGTCTTCACGATCCGACCGATCAAGTACCGAACGCACGGCACCTCCGAGTTCAGCACACGTTCAGCTCGATGACGTCCCTCGAACTCTGATCCAGCCGAGTGTTGAGGGAGAGTTTTGTCAGCACGACGACGTGGTGACAATGTTGATGTTCTACCGACGCAGGGCTTCGCCTAAGCACCGCTACGATATTATCGAGGTATAATATGGTGGAGGGGGGCACCGCACACGGCTAAGAGATCAATGATCAATTATGTGTCTATGGGGTGCCCCCTGCCCCCGTATATAAAGGAGCAAGGGGGAGGCCGCCGTCCAAGGACGAGGGCGCGCCAAGGGGGGAGTCCTACTCCCATCGGGAGTAGGACTCCTCCTTTCCTTGTTGGAATAGGAGAAGGGAAGGGAGAAGGAGAAAGAAGGAAGGGGGCGCCCCCCCTCCCTAGTCCAATTCGGACTAGTCCATGGGGAGGGGTGCGGCCACCCTTTGGGGCCTTTCTCTCCTTTCCCGTACGGCCCATTAAGGCCCAATACGAATTCCCGTAACTCTCCGGTACTCCGAAAAATACCCGAATCACTCGGAACCTTTCCGATGTCCGAATATAGTCGTCCAATATATCGATCTTTACGTCTCGACCATTTTGAGACTCCTCGTCAAGTCCCTGATCTCATCCGGGACTCCGAACTCCTTCGGTACATCAAAACATATAAACTCATATATAACTGTCATCGTAACGTAAGCATGCGGACCCTACGGGTTCGAGAACTATGTAGACATGACCGAGACACCTCTCCGGTCAATAACCAATAGCGGAACCTGGATGCTCATATTGGCTCCCACATATTCTACGAAGATCTTTATCGGTCAGATCGCATAACAACATACGTTGTTCCCTTTGTCATCGGTATGTTACTTGCCCGAGATTCGATCGTCGGTATCTCGATACCTAGTTCAATCTCGTTACCGGCAAGTCTCTTTACTCGTTCCGTAATACATCATCCCGCAACTAACTCATTAGTTACAATGGTTGCAAGGCTTATAGTGATGTGCATTACTGAGTGGGCCCAGAGATACCTCTCTGACAATCGGAGTGACAAATCCTAATCTCGAAATACGCCAACCCAACAAGTACCTTTGGAGACACCTGTAGAGCACCTTTATAATCACCCAGTTACGTTGTGACGTTTGGTAGCACACAAAGTGTTCCTCCGGTAAACGGGAGTTGCATAATCTCATAGTCATAGGAAGATGTATAAGTCATGAAGAAAGCAATAGCAACATACTAAACGATCGAGTGCTAAGCTAACGGAATGGGTCAAGTCAATCACATCATTCTCCTAATGATGTGATCCCGTTAATCAAATGACAACTCATGTCTATGGCTAGGAAACATAACCATCTTTGATCAACGAGCTAGTCAAGTAGAGGCATACTAGTGACACTCTGTTTGTCTATGTATTCACACATGTATCAAGTTTCCAGTTAATACAATTCTAGCATGAATAATAAACATTTATCATGATATAAGGAAATAAATAATAACTTTATTATTGCCTCTAGGGCATATTTCCTTCACCTCCCTCTAGACCTACTTTCGATCCTACAAGTGGTATTAGAGCTTTGGTCTCCATTTGCCTTGATTTCCATAGCGTTGGTGATCATAGCCTTGGTTTCACAACCTAGGAGAGTATGGCATCTAGAGTGGGAAATTACCACCATAGAGGTCCTTACTTTGATGGTACTAATTTTGCTAGTTGGAATCATAAGATGAAAATGCATATTCTTGGACCTAACCGCGCCGTTTGGGCTATTGTGTGTATTGGTTTGCAAGGTGAATTCTTCGAAGATGGAAGAGAACCGAATTGTGAAGCAACCACGGAAGATTGAAGATGTTGCAATACAATGCTCAAGCTTGCGATATCCTCTTCAACGGATTGTGCCCCGAAGAATTCAAAGAAATCAGTCACCTTTAGAATGCAAAGGAAATTTGGGATACTTTGGTTGATATGCACGAAGGTACCGAGTCCGTCAAGGAATCCAAATTGGATGTGCACTGGTACGCATCGGTGCTATACAAACGGTTTTTAACCCCTTTCCGCGACGACATTTGGAACCGTCGCCAAGTGAGTGTGGGCGATAGGGGGTCCTTCCCACACGACCCATAAATCGTCGGGGATAGGCCCTCCTGGGACACAGGCTGGGGCAAAATGAGCTCATGTGCGATCGGGCGAGGCACCGAAACCCAATCATTTCCGTTCGTATGTACATCCCACACTGTGAATCCCAGAAAAACATTTCCGTTCGTATGTATATCACACACAGTCAATCCAAGGAATAGGTTTCCGTTCTTATGTACATCCCACACAGTCAATCAAGGGAAAACGTTTCCGTTCGTATGTATATCACACACAGTCAATCCAAGGAATACGTTTCCATTCTTATGTACATCCCACACAGTCAATCCAGGGAAAACGTTTCCGTTCGTATGTACATCCCACACAGTTTTATGTGTAGGCTCATGTGTGAAAGGTGTAACTATCACACACGCTCTGCCTTGGTTAACTGTTTGCTTTTATCAACTACATCACACACGATTTGATGAAGAAAACCGTGTGGCATTGGGCTATCCATCACAAGCGCTTTTACTGCTAGAACCGTTTGCAAAGTTCCATCACACATTTAGCAGGTTTATTAGTTTACAATTAATAATTCCAGTATTACGCAAATTCACATTTCATATCGAACAACTGTTTGCCAATTTCATACCAGGAACATAAATATATTTTAACATCACAATACGATAGCTACATGAAAACAACACATTACAACATATAGCTAGTTCAATTTCATAAGAACAATATTAGAACAATATATTCATTTCCCTAATCGAGGTCATCAAGGCTCGTCTTATCCACCTCTGCTTTCAGATCAGTAAGAACCTGTTTTGCACTGGCCAACTGGGAAAGTGCCTCCTCCTTTGCCAACACCATCTTAGCAAAGTCTGATTTAAAAAATCTAAGCTCATTCTCCACCTTCCTCTTTTTATCCCGCATCTTCAAATATTCTTCAGCGTTGACAACGCTTTCTCTGTTCTCTTCCATACATGCTCCAGTGCTTCGCTAGGCACATCTTCAAAGACTGTGTCCACTCTTGATCAACCCACTCCAAGTAAGAACACTTCCGTTCATCCTATGATATTTAAAACTAGATCAGAAACAATTGTAGGGGAAATGGGTTTATAGCAACATAGAAAATCACTAATGCTTATTTTGAAAAACTGAAGAAACGTGTTAATTATGACATATCTTCTCAAAAAGATCAATGTGCAAATGAATTAATTGCTACTGAGACAAGAACCAAATTCTGGAACATCAGAAGCTATAATTAACTACAACAACGCTATAAGTTCTTACTCATGTACAATAAATAACAAATTGAACATTTTATGAGGAAGGTAAATATAACTGCAACAACATAGCGACAGTGTTTGGATGACAACAAATTGATACTAACAGTTGTGTACATGCACAAATTTAGTAACATAGAACTAATAACACTAAGGCCGTCCACTATGTATGCCAAAACTGGTGTAAAGACAACTTTTGCTACATCTCGCACTGGTGCCCTGCACTGGCGAGCCGGTGCAGCGGAAAAAAATCAGGGACCTGGACTCCGGAGCACCTAGTTGCTCTGATGCATAGTTCCTTCGTGCCATAAAGATTTAGTATTTTACTGCTTGGCTGCTCGGATGTGTGGACCAAAGTTGGCTGCACAAACTACTAAAGCGGTGACAAATAATTTTCTAATGGCACCGCTGATGAGATGGCAACAATTTTAGATACTAGGTACAAACTGTGACACTGTCTTAGGATGCGTTTGGTTGAAGGTGTGGTATGAATGGGTTGGGACTGTGACAGTGTCTGAATCACATCTAACAAATGATTTGTAACAACGAAAGAGGGTCTAACCTTCTCTGCACATGCCAGAAACTTCCTCCCACTGTCCACAAATTCGAATGCAACTAGCTTCACACATGGAGATTGATGGTGACAACGAGCAGATAGATCTTCAGCCACCCCGCTCCATTCGTTGCCACTGATGGTCCTAGGGAGCTACAAGAGGAAGAAATGACTCAAATCGACTGCAGGGTAAAAATTCTTCATTCCAAGTCATAGCCTGAGAGAGAAAAGAGAGGCATACCTGGGTGGTGAAGGAGTTGTCGCCGGAGGAGGAACCGCTGGAGAGGTCTTTGAAGAAGACAATGGCGACCCCGGCGGTAGGATGCGAGACAACGAGAGCGAGGAAGCGGTTTAGTTTAGGAAGGAAGGAAGGAGGAAACAGGGGAAATGTGACTTGTGGTCGGGGAGAAAAGAGGGTGGGGAGGGGGGAGGGGGCGGGGGTAGATATTTTGGCGGTAGGCCAAAATTTTGGAAATGTGGAGGGAAACTTTGCGCGCGGTGCCGCCGGACCATTCACTTTGAACGATTGTGTGCATCACAAACGATTCTTCTGCTTTACGCGCATGGGATGAGTTTGATAATTCAAATTTTGGTGGAATTTTCCCGGGGTACGTCATTGCATAATTTAACATCGCTTGCTAATTTTGGTACACAAAAGAGCGTACTACAGACAGACCACACTTACTGAATCGAGCAATTTTAGTAATTAAGTAGAGCCAATTGACCTAAACATTGCTCTAACAAAAGACCAGCATTAAAAACAAAGCCTAAGTACGCATAATTTTAACAAACCCGCCGCCGCGCCGGCCTATACATCGCCGATGTGAGATGAGACGTCGATGACTTATCCTGGCGACATGCCGCCGTTGGTGGACTCCGCATCCCCCCTGCTGAAGTCGACCGCATCCTCGTCCTCGTCCTCGGTGCTGCCCTCAAGGTTGTAGTACTCGTAGTAGTGGCTGCGCCAGAGCTCGTGTTGGTACTCCACCGCTGATTCCTCGGCGGACAGACTCTTCTCTACCTCGACATCGGCCATGCGCAACTCCTCCTCCAGGCGCTCCTCGATCTCCGCTGCCTCCTGCATCTCCAACTCCCGCTCGGCGACCTCATGAGGAAGCAGGTGCTCCATGGCCACCGCCGCCTTTTCGGACGTGGGTTGCATGCTGGAGTCCGAGGTGGCTTGGAATATCTTGGCATGTGCATCCTCGATCTTGGCGTGGATGGCCTCGACCCGGGCCAGGGCGACATTGGCACGGACGGCAGCTCGAGCGCTCTCGGCGTTTGCAGCCGCCGTCGCAGCAGCAGCTGCACCCATGTCGACTGCTGTAGCTGCCCTGTCGGCTGCCGCAGATGCCCTCTCGGCGGAAGCAGACGCGCTCAATGCGGATGCGGCGGCACTCTCGGCGTAGGCGGCGGTGCTGGGGGGGCATCGTACGGGCCTTCACAAAGCGTTTCCACGGTGTCATCTTTGCAAGAAGGGGTGCGGGAATGGGGATCGGGATTCGTGGATTCGGGGGTTGCTGGCACTGGAGCAGACGAGCCGGCGAAGCTTAAGGAGGAAGACTTAAATAGACCTAGAAAACAACTGTGTGTGATGTTGTAGATATTTTTTATTAGCTGTGGAAGACGAATTTGGAGTAAAGTGGCAACGGATGGTGTTTTAAATGTACGAGAACATTTGTAGTACTAATACAACTGTTATGTCAAATTTTGGAAAATTTCAGGGGTCATTTGACCATTTAAGACTTTTAAGTAATTTTCTAGCCATTTAATGACCGTAATTGAAATTTGAACTACATGTACATGCAACAGCTAACCATAACGGTTTGAAAATTCATATTTTGTGTACTTGTGTGTGATTTAATTCCATGTGCAGTAAATTGGAAGGAATTTTCAAACATATTGGCCTAACGGCTATACACAATTAAGCATGGAGTTCCATGGCATTTAAATTCCAAAAAAATTAAAAAAATATCAGAAACACATGAAACCTTGGTTGATGTAATGTCATGCCACCAAGATGATATGGTAAAAAAATTGGCATGTGTGACGAAAGATTGGACACACACCCCTCACAAATCGGAGCAACTCACAAGAAGGCTCGTGGTTCCAAGAGAGAACAATGCATGTTCGATGACGAACGGGAGATCGCTTCCTCTTACAGCCTTCAAATTTTTTCAACGTGTAACGTGCACTAATACAACCATCATGTGAAACTTTGGAAAATTTCAGGGGTCATTTGACCTTTTGAAGACATTTAAGTGATTTTCTAGCCATTTAATGACCGTAATTCAAATTTGACCTACATCTACATGCAACGGCTAACCATAACGGTTTGAAAAATCATATTTGTGTACTTGTGTGCGAGTTAATTCCATGTGCAGTAAATTAGAAGGAATTTTCAAACATATTGGTCTCACGACATGGACACATGCATATGTATGCATGGAGTGCCATGGCATTTTAATTCCAAAAAATTAAAAAATGATCAGAAGAACATTAAACCTTGCTTGATGTAATGTCATGCCACCAAGATGATGTGGTAAAAAAATTGGCATGTTTGACGAAAGTTTGGACACACAGCCCTTACAAACCAGAGCAACTCACTAGAAGGCTCGTGGTTCCGAGAGGGAACAATGCATGTTCGATGACGAACAGGAGATAGCTTCCTCTCACGGCCTTCAAAATTTTTCTACGTGTAACGTGCACTAATACAACTGTCATGTGAAAATTTGGAAAATTTGAGGGGTCATTTGACCTTTTGAAGACATTTAAGTGATTTTCTAGCCATTTCATGACCATAATTCAAATTTGAACTACATCTACATGCAACGGCTAACCATAACGGTTTGAAAAATCATATTTGTGTACTTGTGTGCGAGCTAATTCCATGTGCAGTAAATTAGAAGGAATTTTCAAACATATTGGTCTCACGACATGGGCACATGCATGGAGTGCCATGGCATTTTAATTCCAAAAAATTAAAAATGATCAGAAAAACATGAAACATTGCTTGATGTAATTTCATGCCACCAAGATAATGTGGTAAAAAAATTGGCCTGTTTGATGAAAGTTTGGACACACCCCCATCACAAACCGGAGCAACTCACTAGAAGGTTCGTGGTTCCGAGAGGGAACAATGCATGTTTGATGACGAACGGGAGATAGCTTCCTCTTATGGCCTTCAATTTTTTTCTACATTTAACGTGCACTAATACAACTGTCATGTGAAAATTTGGAAAATTTCAGGGGTCATTTGACCTTTTAAAGACATTTAAGTGAGACGTCTACGCGGTAGAGCCAGTCGCCCCAAAATTCAATCCGTGGTCGTCGTTCCCGATCACCTTCGATCGCCAAGATCATCCAACCAGCATCCGCCATGGCAGTTTAGCCGCACTGGTCCTCGACCCAATCATCGACGGATTTCACCTCACATGAGTCCTAATGGACGGTGGTAGCAGCCTCAACTTGCTCTATCAGGACATAGTGCGGAAGATGGGCATTAACCCCTCACGAATCAAACCAACAAAGACTACCTTTAAAGGAGTCATACCAGGCATAGAGGCCCGTTGTACGGGCTCAATAACGCTGGAGGTAGTATTCGGTTCCCCGGATAACTTCCGAAGCGAAGAACTAATCTTCGATATCGTCCCATTTCACAGCGGCTATCATGCCCTGCTCGTCCGAACCGTATTCGCTAGATTCAACGCGATACCACATTATGCTTATCTCAAGCTCAAGATGCCCAGTCCACGTGGCGTCATTACAGTAAATGGAAACACAGGACGCTCCCTCCATACAGAGGAGCACACAGCCGCCCTAGCAGCAGAAATACATAACGACCTTCTCAAGCAGCATCATTATCGGGCTGCCGAGCCCCTGGACACCATCAAGAGGGTCCGGACAACACTGCAGCAGGACAGCTCGGCTCGTCACGAGCCGAATTAGCAATTCGGCCTCCGTCCCAACCCCGATGAGGCAACGACATTACTGCCGCGCGTACATAAACTACGCATTCAAAACCCCATGGGTATGGACGGAGGCATAACTCGTTCGTGATCCGCAGTACGGCTTGACCGACCCTGGGATTCGCCCGCTTTTACTTTTTTATGGGTTTTCTTCTCTTTTCGAGGTCTATACGAACAACCCTCTTTCAGAACACACCAAGGAGGCAAGGAGCTTTGGCGCACAGGGGAACCCCCAGGTGATCTCTAATAAACGATTACCATACTTGTTTTACATACCCACACGCAGCTCGCCCTTGGTTACGGCATGTTAAATAGCCTTACTCGCTCATCGCATTACTTGTACAAAGCACGCCTCGAGGTACTAGTTACATCACAATGGTGAATAAATGGTGGCGTCAGCTCATTACTTCATTTTTTCCCATTTCCTCACCTTAGTATCTATTACTTATTGCACACGTACACCATGGTACGTACCGCTATGCCAGGGGCTTCATTACACCCCGCATCATGGCAATAAAAGCCCGAACACTTTTACAGTACTGTTCGGCACCCCGAACTTATAGCATTATATGCATCAGCTCCGAATCATGTCTTTGGTCAATAGTTGGGTTGCCCGGCTCCTGTGTTTACTACCTTACGTTCTGCTATATCGGCTAGGGTAGTAAAGGGTGAACTACTGCGATTGTGTCCCGGTTATTCCGGACCAGCACCTTAGTAGAGAAAGCCGAAAACTGACTGTCATGATGCGGTGAGAGCCGGTCAGCTGTTCGCGAGGTTCCAAATCGTTGGAGATTTTTCCGCTTCTTGCGAAGAATCGGTTCTTCCGATTAGGCGTGTATAACGCCCCTAATTCGGCCTTCCGAACACCAGGGGCTTCGCCAAGTTTATTAATTGTCAAACTCCTATGGCTAAGTGAGGGCGGTAAAGGCCGCATAGTCTGATTGCCTTGTTCGTTGCGCTAAACACCTCCTTTAAGGACCAAAATGTGGAGTAAAGAGTGTTTAGATTTATCCCGAACACCCCCGTACTATCTACGTGGGGTAGAAGCCGACGACTGGTCAACCCTCGGGTTTAATAAACGACCGCACAGGAGGTAAAATTTAAAATCATAAACATTATACTACATAACATCATTCTTCCATATTACAGAGCAAGGTAATATACATGTTCTCATGGGAATATAACATCCTTCGAACATTGCTCCGCCACAAGGCATGACCCCTCCAGAACACCGTCAAAATAGTGCTCGGGTCGACGATGCTCCTTGCCCTCCGGCGGTCCCTCGGTCATCAGCTTCTTGGCATCTAGCTTCGCCCAATGCGTCTTGACGCGGGCAAAGGCCATACACACACCTTCAATGCAGACCGACCGCTTCACGGCTTCGAGGCGCGGACAGGCACTCACAAGCCGCTGCACAAGCCCGAAGTAGCTGCTTGGTATAGGATCGGCAGGCCACAGCCGGACTATCAGGTCCTTCATGTCTAGCTCTGCCAACCTGTGCAGCTCGACCAACTGCTTTAGCTGGTCGCTGAAGGGCACCGGATGTTCGGATCCCAGATGTTGGGACCAGAATAGCTTCTCCATAGACATCCCTTCTTCGTCTCTGTAATGCTCGGCAGCATCTGATACACTGTGCGGCAGATCCGTAAACGCCCCTGGAAAATCCAAATTCAGGATAAGTACAAGGAACGTTTCTTCTATATACTTGCTATGCACGGTGGAAGACTTACTCGCTGTAATCTTCTTGGCCGCCTGAATTTCCTGGAGGGCGCTCTGGGCTTCGGCTCGTGCATCCTGCGCGCTTTGGCAGACCTTCGCCAATTCGGACTCTTGCACCTTACAATCGCGCTCCAGGGACTCAAATCTCTCTATCGCGCCCTGGAGCTGTTGCTGCGCCTCGACAACCCGGGCCTCGTGCTTCTCACGCGAGGCGCGTTCCTTGGCCACTTTGTCATCGGCCTCGGCTAGCGCCTTCTTAAGGGTTGCCACCTCGGTCGTGGCCCCTAATAAAGTTTATGACACTTTAGTCTAGTCGGACTATTCATTTTTTCGAAATATACCCACAGGTTACTGCATACCTTGGCTATCCTCCAGCTGCTTCTTCACGAGGCCGAGCTCCTCCTTGGCCCGCGCCAGTTTCTGCTTCAGTCCGGAGAACTCCGCCGCATGAGCAGTGGCAGCCTGCAGCGATACCTGCTTATTCACATGGACAACTCATGTTAGACTCATGCGATATTTATTCTTGATCATCTGTTCGGCTTTTCTTCCCGAACACCAAACATAGCATCAGGGGCTACTGCCTATACTGTGATAGTTTTCCTACAACCACATTATTTACCTCAAAGCCCGTTAGAAGGCTAGTGCAGGCTTTGGTCAGTCCGCTTTTGGCGAACTGAACCTTTTCTATTACCGTGTCCATAAGGACACGATGTTCATCTACGATAGAGGCGCCTCATAGCGCCTCCAGCAGATTATCCGGTGCCTCTGGCTGGACAGAGGTCACCGGTGGAACAGGCACGTTCCCTCCTTGTGGAGAGTGCAGTTCGCTGGACCCTGGAGCCGTGTGGATCTTCGGAATGGTATCCGGGTGAGGCTCGAAGGGAACTCGAGCCCCGTCACCAGTCCTCGCGGGAACTTTTTCCCCCATGTGTTCGGCGACTGAAGAATCGTCCTGGGGCGCCACCCCGATGATCTCCGGAAGCTCCTCCCAGTTGGGGAAGGTATTTTGTGACACCACCTCATCATCACCCTTGGGAGAGACGGAATGAGCAGGTGGCGGAGACATGCTAGCCATCTCCTTTGAGTCTAGCGATTCCTCTGTCGAGGATCGCGGGGAGCCATCGCATGCCGAACTGTAATAACATGGTTTAAGGTATATCAATATCACAGACCAGAAAGGATAGATGTTTTCGGATTCTGGTAATTACGAGGTGGCCTAAGGCATGGTCTGACGAGGTCGCTCCGGACTGCTATCAACATCCCACACGGAGTTATCCGCGAGGGAGCCTCTAACCCTCTTGGGCGTTTTCACCCCCGGACTTGTTGGGGCCGCTCTCTTCCTCCTCCCCACTTCGGGTGGGGAGTCATTTTCTTCTTCCTCTTCATCGTCGTCGTCAGCGGACTAGGAGGAAGTCTCGCTCCTGGACGTCACATCCGGAGTGCTTTTGCAGCGAGGGCCCTTCTTGGCCCGTTGGGCCGCCTTCTTAGTCGTCTTCTCTGGTACCTCATAAGGCGCAGGGAACAACATTTTCTCCAGTAATGGAAATTCTTGGTCCTCGAGCAGCGGAGCCGGATAGTTGATCTCCTCTGCCACCTTGATCCAGGCCTGAAAACAGGGGAAGGAAGCTTAAATTTTCTCTCAAGACATGCTAAGTAGGGGGTAGTGCCTGAAAACATTAAAGGAACTGACCGGGTTGGGCTGGCGTTTTAAGCTAAGGCCGCGATCTTCGGTCGTAGGTGGTGGCGTCTCGCCGGCCTTGAAGAGCACTCTCCAGATTTCTTCGTGCGTCGTGCCGAAGAGCTCTAGTAGCGTCTGGTGCTTGGCCGGATCGAACTCCCACAGATAACAAGTCTGGCGTTGGCACGGAAGGACTCGACGAACAAGCATGACCTGGTTCATGTTGACGAGCTTGATTTTCCTGTCTGTCATGTTCTGGATGCACGTCTGGAGCCCAGTTAGCTCGTCCGAAGGACCCCAGGTTAGGCCCCTCTCTTGCTAGGAGGTGAGCCGCATCGGGATTCCGGATCGGAATTCGGGGGCCGCCGCCCAGTCAGCATTGCGCGGCTCGGTGATGTAGAACCACCCCGATTGCCACCCCTTCACCGTCTCCGCAAATGAGCCTTCGGGCCAGGTGACGTTGGGCATCTTGCCCACCATAGCGACTCCGCACTCTGCTTGTTGACCGCTCACTACTTTCGGCCTCACATTGAAGGTCTTCAGCCACAGGCCGAAGTGAGGCGGGATGCGGAGAAAAGCCTCGCAAACGACGGTAAATGCAGAAATGTTGAGGATAAAGTTGGGGGCTAGGTCATGAAAATCTAGCCCATAGTAAAACATCAACCCACGGACGAATGGATGAAGAGGGAACCCCAGCCCGCGGACGAAATGTGTAAGAAACACAACCCTCTCGTGAGGCTCGGGAGTAGGGACGATCTGTCCCTTGGCCGGGAGTCGATGAGCGATCTCCTTGGCCAGATATCCGGCCTCCCGGAGCTCCTTGATGTCCTTCTTCTTAACGGAAGATGCCATCCACTTACCTCCAGCTCCGGATCCGGACATCTTTGGAGTGCTTTCTCGAACAAGGGAAAAGCTAAAGCTTGGGCGCTGGAGCTCAGGGACAGAAGGGCTGAGGAGGAACCGAGGTGTGGGTAAAGAAAGGGGATCCTTACCCCCTTATAAAGGCCATGAATGTCAAGCGCCTTCCCACTCGCCTTAAACTCACCTATTCCCAAGGGTCGTGCAAACGACACGGTTGGGTTACCCATGCCCACATTGATGAGAATCCCATAATAAGGGGACACGATCTCTACTTCGACAAGACGTGCCAATAGCAACCGCGTCTTGAAACGTGGGATGGCAGAAGAAAAACGGTTCGGAATTATGACCGGACGGACGTAATGTTACGTTGCAGAAAGCTGTCAGCAGATGGAACTCGTGTAAAATATATATATTCTCTATGCAGTTGTATGGTGTGTGTAACGGGTCCGGACACAATCATCACATCCGAAGACTATCTTGGAGTTCGGAAGAAGGGAAACCCGCCTTGCAATGCCGAAGACAATCTGCGCGCCGGACTCCTCGTCATTGAAGCCAGGTTCAGGGGCTACTGAGGGAGTCCTGGACTAAGGGGTCCTCGGGCGTCCGACCCGTTATCCATGGGCCGGACTGATGGGCTCTGAAGATATGAAGGCCGAAGACTATATCCGTGTCCGGATTGGACTCTCCTTGGCGTGGAAGGCAAGCTAGGCGGCCGACTATGAAGATTCCCTCTTATGTAACCGACCCCATGTAACCCTAGATCTCTCCGGTGTCTATATAAACCGGAGAGCGTAGTCCGGATAGAGACTCATGACCATATTCATATAGGCTAGACTTCTAGGGTTTAGCCATTACGATCTCGTGGTAGATCAACTCTTGTAACACTCATATTCATCAAGATCAATCAAGCAGGAAGTAGGGTATTACCTCCATAGAGAGGGCCCGAACCTAGGTAAACATCGTGTCCCCCGTCTCCTGTTACCATCGATCCTAGACGCACAGTTCGGGACCCCCTACCCGAGATCCGCCGGTTTTGACACCGACACCGATTGCCTGTCAAAGCGTGCTGCATTCAAGCTACCTGTGGAACCATGTACTTTTTTGCTTCGGTTAACTCAACCATCCGTCGAACCATCAACGGAGCAGAACAAACAGAGGAAATCAGGCCCCGGCAAGTACTTTCCCGCTGAGCCCCCGGGGGCCGACGGCAAGGGTGTTGCCGTGGATTCTGAGCCTGCCGAGGAGCGACTGACTCCGGCAGGCCGTCAAGCCCTGGCCGTAGAGACGATCGCTCCCATGGCAGAAGAAATGCCTTTGGTCCTTGCCATCGAGCCCCAGGCTCCGGCATGGGCACAGCATACCGTCCAATTCCTCCAAACAGGGGAGCTTCCTGGGGAGCAGGAAGAAGCGGCGAAAGTAGCTCGTCGGTCTGCTATGTATCAGTTCATCGATGACGTCCTATACAGGAAGAGACCGAACGGTGTGAAATTGAAGTGCATTCCCCGGGAGGAAGGACTGGAGCTGTTGGCAGAGATACACGGAGGCATATGTGGCTCCCACATAGGGTCGAGGGCCCTTGCCGGCAAGGCGTTCCGGTAGGGTTTCTTCTGGCCCACTGCCCTCCAGGATGCAACGGCACTAGTAACCAAGTGTGAAGCGTGTCAGTTCCATTCGAAGAAGCTTCATCAACCAGCTCAAGCCCTTCGAACAATTCCTCTTTCCTGGCCATTCTCGGTCTGGGGGCTCGACATCCTGGGCCCTTTCCCCCACGCTGTCGGGGGCTTTGAGTACTTGTACATTGCGATCGACAAGTTCACAAAGTGGCCGGAGCTAGAAGCAGTGAGGAAGGTGACATCACAGCCAGCCGTCAAGTTCTTCAAGGGGCTAGTTTGCCATTTTGGTGTACCAAACAGAGTCATCACCGACAACGGCACGTAGTTCACAAGCCACACCTTCATGCAATACATCCAAGACCTCGGCAGCAAGGTCTGTTTTGCTTCCGTGGCACACCCACGGAGCAACGGCCAGGCGGAGAGGGCAAATGCTGAAGTGTTGCGAGGCCTAAGGACAAAGACTTTTGACAGGCTGCACAAGAGCGGAAGGCGCTCGATTGATGAGTTGCCGGCGGTTCTTTGGTCGATCAGGACGACGCCAAATCGAGCCACCGACCAAACACCCTTTGCCCTGGTATACGGGGCAGAAGCAGTTCTCCCCACGGAACTCATATATGGGTCACCTCGAGTGCTCGCTTATGACAAGCTTGAGCAAGAGCAATTGCGGCAAGATGACACAACGCTCCTTGAGGAAGATCGTCTTCGGGCGGCTGTGAGAGCAGCACGCTACCAGCAAGCCTTGCGCCGCTAAAATAGCCACACGGTTCATGCCCGAAGCTTTGAGGAAGGCAACCTTGTTCTTCGGCGCGTTCAATCGGCCAAGAATTCCAACAAGTTGACGCCGAAGTGGGAAGGCCCTTATCGGGTAATACGAGTCACCAGGCCCGGCGCAGTTCTCCTGGAGACCGAAGATGCTATTCCAGTGAGCAACTCCTGGAACATTCAACATCTTCGCAAGTTTTACCCATAAGGCGCGGTTGTCGGCCCCCCGGCAAGCCACCTTTTGTACAAGCTTTGCCGGCAAGGCATGTAACCCTCTGTACAAAGCTAGGCGCAGACCCTGAGCATAAATAAATGAAGCGTTGGCGCCCTAAGTTATAGCATGCATGCTAGGTTAAGTCTCTCCCTCGGTTAGGGTTGATAGTGCTTAGCGGCGACTAACCCCTAGCCTAGAGGTCGAGTGTGTGTCTTTCTGTCCTCTTTGGTTCGCAGGGCACGTGGACACTTCTGCTGAGCCACTTGGAAGAAAGAGAACGAACCGGCGCTCCTGCCCCGGCAAGCCAAGACTGCCGGGGGCTGAAGACACAAGGATCCAACCACGGCAAGCCAAGGTTGCCGGGGGCTGCGGATTCAGATAAGTCTTTCATCGCCTGTTATGCATTTCCGTATGGAACTGGGACATGTGAAACCTCGTTTATATTCTTAAACCACCGTGCTCCCCTTTTCCTCTACCCGAGAGCTATCCCCTGGGTCAGAACTTGGTCGTAGCCGCGATGGCAAGAAAATGAACGAGGGACCTAACTCTACTTCGCCCTGCCTCCACGAAGAGCGTGAGAATGGTCGACTAAAGTGGGGGGACGGCAAGGCATGTTGCTGGGCAACAATGTTTATATTAAAAATAACAAGGATTCATTCCTTGGCATGGGCCTCGCTCACGCACAAAGAACCCGGCAAGCACCCTTTTTCATTAAAAACGTCTCATACAGGTACAGTTCATATGGAATAAAAACATGAGAAAGGGGATTACAAGTTTTAAATCTAACAAGTGCCCGCAGGCTTACAAACTAAAAAAAGATAAGATGCCCGTAATCCCTTTCTTGTCTCTCTCCTCAGAAGATGGAACAAGGTAGCAGGAGGGCGAAAGGAGCGCCTAGGCAAGGTGCGAGAAGCAGAAGGCACCAAGAGAGCATCCCGGTGCCAGGAGAGGAGCTGGAAGATGAGGCAGCGGCTCGACAATACACGACGAAGGCGTCGGTGCCCGCGTACTCTGACTTGACGGCCACCGCCCGCCTTCTTCGCCTTCTCCGGCCCTCCTATGCCAGCCGCCCAAGGAGGCGATGGGGAACGCGCCGATGGAGAGCTTGACGAGGAAGGCCCTCGGCAGGGCGCGTGTCCGAGGGAGGGGCGACGCGGTCAGTCGGAGTCGGGGTCGGCGTCCCGCCGCTCGACGCCCTCGTCGTCGCTGTCGCTATCCTCCTCGTCACTCCCGCTCGAGGAGGAATCTTCATCGTCGGAGGAGCTCTCCACGCAACACTTCAGGCGAGTTCCAAGATCTCCAAAGACCTTGACAGAGAGCAGGTCATTCTCCATTAACTTGAAGTAGAGGACGAGCCCTGCCGTCAGGCTGTGGATGCGAGCAAACGTCTTCCACCCGCGACGAAGGTACATGACGTGAGGAGCGGGGAAGTCGATGTCGACCCGCGTGCCGCCATTCTCGTAGCCCCTCGTGTGCAACTTGAGGGTCTGGGGCAGATTGAGCTCCATCTCCCAAGCAAATGGGGTAGGGAGACGAAGACGACGACGCGGTGGCCGGCGCAGCCGGACGAAGAATTCACGGGGCTGGTCCCCGACGTGGCCCTCCATCGGGGGAGGCATCACCGCCGGAGGCGGGGCCGGTGTGCCGCCCCGTCCACCTCTTCCCCGAGCGCCACGGTGACCTCGGCCTCGCCCCCTCCCACTTCCTCTCGTGGCTGGCTCCGCCACCGCGAGCTCTTGGGAAGGAGGGGCGCGCTGTCGAGCAGCAACCCTCGCCGCCACCGTTGAAGGGCCGGTGCCTCCTCTCGCCATGGCAGACGGAAGAAAGGAGCCGAAGTGAATGGGGACGGATGATGAAAGGATGTGGGATGCCTCCCCCCTCCGCCTTCTTATAAAGGGGTGGGGTCGGGGCTCGGCCGCCCCGCTTGGCCAATCCGGCCATCGGGGGCGGAGGGAATCGAGACCGACCCGCTGCCCCAATCAGCGACGGCCCGGTTTCCCGCCTCCACCGCCTGCCACCTACATGGGGGACACGTGGCGAGCAAGCAAAATTGAGGGGACGGGTGAGGCGACCGTTCCCCACCTCGTGATCATGGGGCACGGACGCCTTGAAGGCCACGACCCGAGTCCGCCCGAGTAAATGAGCCGCGCCTCTGCGCCTCCCTCTTTTTTAGGGAAGGCGCGAGCCGCCTCTTTACCATGATGTGACGCATGTGTGCGGGAACCGCCCCACGCATGACCCCCACTTCATGCACGACCCTCCATGTCGCGCGTTCAACGCGGGTCGTGGGGAAGCGCAGCGGACGAAAAGTTACTGCGGTAAAATCCGCCCCACCTGCCCGCGCACCGTTCTGGGCCTAGCCCAACAACGCGTCGCGCTTATGTGTGGCCTAGGCCCGGGGGCTCCTGTCGGTGTACAAAAGTAGGGGCTCTCCTTTTGACCCCTTTACTTGTGCACGGGCAGTCAGAGCCGCACCCGCGGCCACACTTAACAAAGCAGAGGAGGGAAGCCGGAGGGAAACCGAAGCACAAGGAGAACAAAGCAACGACGAGACCAGAAGCATAAAAGAGCAAAGGGGCGAGGTGGACTCCCCCGGCAAGACCCTTGCCGGGGCGGCCTCCGCGGCCTCGGCAAGAGCCTTGCCGGGGCAGCTTGCCCAACACCAGCAGAGCGAGACACCCTTGAGCCCAAGGGTTCCAAACGCCGCCAACAACTACATTGGACCCAGGGCTCGGGAGGCACCTCTGTGGTGGCATGTAGATCTTTGTCAAGATCATGAATACATGAGATCAGATGAGGACTAGAAGACGACGACCCTCGGCGGGATTCTAGCCGAGGAAATCCACAAGACCCCTGGCAAGCGCCTTGCCGGGGACGACCGCAGCGCCACGGCAAGACCCTTGCCGAGGGCATCAGCAGGGCCACAGCCAGGACCACACCAGCCAAGACTCCACCGCCATCCCCAAGCAGCTGCTAGCTCAACCAGCTGGGCAGGCACCTGCGTGGCGACGGGCGGCCTCTACACCGACTCAGTAAGCACCTGCGTGGTGGCATGCAGATCTTCGTGGAGGCCCTGTCACCATGACACCTCAGCAGCCTGCCTGCCTACATGGCGCTGCACACATCGCTGGCCTGGGCGCGTGTCGAAACGAGGCAGAGCAGCGACGGACGGGACGGGCCTCGTTCCCATCCCCGATAAAGCTAATGGACACCTAAGTAGCGCATTTAATGCGCTTTGTCCCGTAATGCCGGGCGATAAGCTCGCGCACTGTAGACCTTTCCACCTCCTGTGTGCCACTGTGGCAACCCCTTTTTCCTATAAAAGGAGGCCCGAGGCGACCAGGAGAAGGATTCGGCTCTTTGGAACTAAACAACCACCGTAGCTTGTTCGAGAGCTCAAGAACACTCTGAAATACACACCAAAGTAGGACTAGGGTATTACGCATCCTCGCGGCCCGAACCTGGGTAAACGATCTTTGCGCTAGCTCCTAAACCTGCTCTTCTCACAACCCCGCGCCCGCCAACCGTAGAAGGGATTCCAGTGATCCCATAGGTATCGTTTCCCCGACAGATGGGGTCTAGCATGGCAGACGGGTTACACAGAAAACTCATGTGCGATAGGGCACAAATCACACACAGTTCATATGTTGGCCCTTGTGCCTTACATACTGTTTCCCAATCTGTTCGTTACGACAGACCGTATGGTTTCACTGCGTCATTAGAAACGCTTAATCACCGATACCACACATGCGAAAGAATTTAGTGTGTGCTGCATCGCACACGATTACATTCTGGAAGGCCTCTGGATCACTTTTCCATATCCCCGACGGTTTCTGGGTCGTGTGGGAAGGACCCCCTATCGCACACACTCACTTGGCGACGGTTCCGAAGGCCGTCGTGGAAAGGGGTAAAAAACCGTTTGTTTAGGACCGACGCGCACCAGTGTTTGCTGTCAGCTAGCTGGCGGCAAAGAACGTCTTTGCCATCAGCTTAAAGAAAACTAACGACAAAAATGAGCTGATGGCAAAGGTCATGTTTTCCATCGGCCAGCTCTTTGCCGTCCGCTAGCAAACGACAAAGAGTGAGGGTGGCCCACTAGCGAGAACCACCTAACGGACACTTTCCTTGCCGTCCGCTAGTAGACGGCAAAGAAGTGGCCAAACTAATGTCTGTTTGCTAGGCTCTTTGCCGTCTGCTAGGAGACGGCAAATAACCGTGCCCTAACTAAAATGCCAACAACGCTCGCCCGCGCCCCATCTCTGTGTCCCCCCCTCTCTCTCTCTCTCTCCGCCCGCGCCCGAGCCGCCGACGCCACGCGCCACCCCGCCCCCGTGCCGCCGTCACCCCGCCGCGCCGGCGACCCCCTCCTCTGCCCCGCGCCATCCCTGTCGCCGCGCCGCGTAGCCCCGCCCCGCCCCCGTGCCCGAGTTGCCGCTGTCCCACGCCACTGCCGTCGTCGTGGCACCCCCTCCTCCACACCGGCGGCCCCCGGTGCCCCTCTCCTCCACCATCGCGGCCGCCCCGCCGCTCCGGCACCCCCTCCTCCAGCCGGCCGCCCTGACGCCCCTCTCCTCCACCACCGCGTCCGCCTCGCCAGTCTGGCGCCCCTCCTCCACCTGGCCGCCCCGGCGCCCCAGGACAAGTTCTTCGAGAACGTGATCAACCCATATTTGCGGGAGGTGATGCAGCACCCTCAGGCTATCCAGATGCATGAGGGGGTGCTCCACATCTGCGATGTGCAAGGTCCCAAAGGGACGGGAACCGTGGAGGCCAGGCTTGAAGCTATGGAGCAGGAGGTCTTCCGGTGCAAGGGGATGGTGGAGCGTGGACTCAATGCCAATCACCTCATAATCACGGACTACACCCGTGATCTCAAGGTGGATGGCAAGTCCATGAAGGACATCATCTTCACCTTCAACGAGCACATCAACTTCCTCCAAAGCCAGATCTACGATCTCCAAAACCAAGTCTTTGAATATGAGGTGAGGTTTAAAGGTATGAGTTTGGCTGCGAGTTGCAGGACCCGTGAGACACACTCCTCCTCTTATGATAGTGAGCCTCTGCCATGGAAACCCGAGGATAAGATTGCCTCCACTTCATCACCACCACCTCCTTCTTCATCACCAAAGGAAACTTGAGTATCGGGTATGGGCACTCCCCTTGGCTTGTGCCAAGCTTGGGGGAGGTGCCCCGATATCGTATCACCTCCACTATCTTTTGCCTTTACTTATCTTAGTTTGATCCATAGTTATCTTTTGCTTTAGATGAATAAAAGTTTAGTTCGATCCTTTCTTTTCGAGAGTTTGCTTAGTGATCTATCCTTGTAATCGTGTGCGAGATATATAATAAAGTTTAGTTTGAGTTTTCTTTTCTTTACTTCCATGTTCAATAAAAAGAAAGGAAATAAATGAAAAAGATCATATGCTAATCTTATGGTAAGTAATGACATCACATAAGTAAGAGTATAAGTAGGAAATTTTATTGGAGATTTACAAACATAGCATTGGTCAATGATGCAATTCATGAAAGAATTAATAAGGGAAGAGAAGATTTACATGCAAATACACTATCTTGGACATCTTTTGTGATTGTGAGCCCCCATTAAAATATTGTATGCCAAAATTGTTGATGTTGGACAAGGAAGACAACATAATGATTTATGTTTGTTCATATTCACATACAAGTTATATTGTCATAGATCCTTTAACATGTGGTGCTTGCCCCTTATCTTTGCTAGCCAAAAATTCCGCACTAAGTAGAGATACTACGTGTGCATCAAAAAACCCTCAAACCCAAATCTTGTTTTGAGAGTCCACCATACCTATCTATGGTTTGAGTAAGATCCTTCAAGTAAGTTGTCATTGGTGCAATAAGGCAATAAAAATTGCTTCTAAAAGTGTTAGATCATTTAGTGTAAGAGAATACTGAGCGTTGTATGAACTTGTGATGGCAAAGAATAAAAGCGACAGACTGCATAATAAAGGTTACTATCATAAGGGGCAATATAACGTGACGTTCTTTTGCACTAAGGGATTGAGCATAAAAACAAAAAAGCGCATGGCAACCTCTGCTTCCCTCTGCGAAAGGCCTATCTTTTACTTTTATGTATTTACTTTTATGCAAGAGTCAAATTTTTTCTCTCTATTCCTTTTTATTTTCTCTTTTGGCAAGCATCATGTGGTGAGGAAAGATCTAGGCACATATATCAAGTTGGATATGGGTGACATGAGTTATTATTGTTGACATCACCCTTGAGGTGAATACGTTGGGAGGCGAAACTATAAGCCCCTATATTTCTATGTGTCCGGTTGAAACATTTTGCTCATGTTTATGCGGTGAGTGTTAGCAATCATAGAAGACTATATGATGGTTGAGTATGTGGACTTGCCAAAAAGGCTCCGATCACGTGACCCTTCCTGAAAAGATGATGAATTGTAGCTGCAAAGTTGACTGAGAACATCGTTTGTTGGTTTTCAATAGAGTTTATGCTTTATACTTTGATGTTGTGATGAATTGTTACTTATTCATGAGAAGTCTATGATGAAAGTTTTATGATAAAAGTTCTGTGATAAAGTATTATGTTATAGTTTGTTGCTGTTATAATAATATACATGATGCTTCTATGTCTGTATTTTGTTTTTATCGACACCTCTCTCTCTAAGCATGTGGACATGTTTTTCGATTTCAGTTTTTCGCTTGAGGACAAGCGAGGTCTAAGCTTGGGGGAGTTGATACGTCCATTTTGCATCATGTTTTCCTACTGTTATTTATGTTGTTTTATGCATAATAATGCCTTTTGGAGTAATTCTAATGCCTTTTCTCTCATAATATGCAAGGTACACACAAAGAGGGAGAATACCGGCTACTGGAATTCTGGACCTGAAAAAGCTATGTTAGGCTACCTATTCTGCACAACTCCAAATGAGCTGGAACTTCACGGATATTTTCTATGGAATATATAAGAAATATTGGAGCCAATAAGTACCAGCAGAGGGGGCCCACCAGGTGGGCACAACCCACCTGGGCGTGCTAGGGAGCCCAGGCGTGCTAGGGAGCCCAGGCATGCCCTAGTGGGTTGTGCCCTCCTCGGCCCACCTCCGGTGCCCCTCTTATGGTATATCAGTCATTCTGACCTTGAAAAAAATAAGGAGAGGACTTTCGGGATGAAGCGCCGCCATCTCGAGGCGGAGCTTGGGCAGGAGCACTTTTGCCCTCCGGCGGAGCGATTCCGCCAGGGGAACTTCCCTCCCGGAGGGGGAAATCATCGTCATCATCATCACCAAAACTCTTCCATCTTGGGAAGGGCAATCTCCATCAAAATCTTCAACAACACCATCTCCTCTCAAACCCTAGTTCATCTCCTGTGTTCAATCTTTGTACCGAAACTATATATTGGTGCTTGTGGGTGACTAGTAGTGTTGATTACATCTTGGAGTTGATTACTATATGGTTTATTCGGTGGAAGATTATATGTTCAGATCCATTCTGCTAGTTAATACCCCTCTAATCTTGAGCATGATTACCATTGTGAGCAGTTACGTTTGTTCTTGAGGTCACAGGAGAAATCTTGTTGCAAGTAATCATGTGAACTTGATATGTGTTCGATATTTTGATGGTATGTATGTTGTGATTCCCTTAGTGATGTCATGTGAACGTCGATTACATGACACTTCACCATATTTGGGCCTAAGGGAATGCATTGTGCAGTAGTTATTAGATGATGGGTTGCGAGAGTGACAGAATTTTAAACCCTAGGTTATGCGCTATTACGTAAGGGACGGATTTGGATCCAAAAATTTAATGCTATGGTTAGAATTTATTCTTAATACTTTTCTCGTAGTTGCGGATGCTTGCGAGGGGGTTAATCATAAGTAGGAGGTTTGTTCAAGTAAGAACAGCACTTAAGCACCGGTCCACCTACATATCAAATCATCAAAGTTGTGAACACAAATCAAACCAACATGATGAAAGTGACTATATGAAATTCCTGTGTACCCTCAAGAACGCTTTGCTTATCATAAGAGACCGTTTTGGCCTGTCCTTTGCCTCAAAAGTATTGGGCTACCTTGCTGCACTTTTGTTACCGTTACTGTTACTTGCTCGTTACAAATTATCTTGTTACCAAACTACTCGTTACTTGTAATTTCAGTGCTTGCAGATAATACCTTGCTGAAAACCACTTGTCATTTCCTTCTGCTCCTCGTTGGGTTCGACACTCTTACTTATCGAAAGGACTATGATTGATCCCATATACTTGCGGGTCATCATTGAACAAGCTGAGAAATTATTGAATAACATATTGAAAAATTATGATGATTGGACTCTTCCCGAACCACCGCCTAAACCCACTCCGAAGAAGAGGGGTATCTTATATCTCAGTCCTGAAGATATGTAAGAGGCAAAGAAATGTATGAAAGAAAAAGGCATTAAAGCTGAAGATGTCAAAAATTTACATCCTATTGAAGAAATACATGGACTTGATACACCACACCCAAGGTGGTAGAGGTAAACTCTTTAATGAAATTTGATGAAAAGGACAATCCTTATAATATTCATCCTAGTCGGTGCCTTTATGAGTTTGATAACTACATTAGAAAACAAGACCACTTCAATGAAAATGTTATGAAACAATTGAAATATAACTCTGATATGATTGCTCGCTTGAGTGACTTGTTATTTAGAATCTCTAATGATGTTAGAGGTGTAGGAAAACATGCCTCTATGTTTCATACTCAGTTAGATCAAGTTGCTAAATCTCAAAGAGAATTGCTTGATGAAATGAACAACAATATCAATGATCATGTTGCTAGAGTAATGACTAGAGGAGGTAGAATGACTCAGGAACCACTTTATCCTGAGGGACACCCTAAAAGAATTGAACAAGACTCTCAAAGAATTAACACTGATGCATCTAATCTTTCAAAAAATAAAAAAGAAGAAGAAAAATGATAGGACTTTGCATACCTCTAGTGAACCTGAAGTAGAAAATCCTCCTGAAGATAATAATGATGTTTCTATCTCTGATGCTGAAACTCAATCTGGTAATGAAAATTCATCTAGTGATAATGAAAAAGATAATGACGACGTTCATGAAGACACTCAACCAAACAATGATAAAGAACCAGATAATGATGTTGAGATAGAACCTGCTGTTGATCTTGATAACCCACAACCTAAACTTAAAAGATATGATAAAAGAGACTTTGTGGTAAGAAAACATGGTAAAGAAAGAGAACCATGGGTTCAAAAACCCATGCCCTTTCCACCTAAATCAACTAAGAAGAAAGATGATGAAGAATTTGAACGCTTTGCTGAAATGCTTAGGCCGATCTTTTTGCGCACTCGCTTGACTGATATTTTAAAGATGGCATCTTATGCAAAATACATGAAAGACATCATCTCTAACAAAAGAAAGATACCAGAAGCTGAAATCTCCACAATGCTTGCTAATTACTCTTTGAAGGATGGAGTACCTAAAAAACTTGGAGATCCGGGAATACCAACTATACCTTGCTCTATCAAAAGAAATTATGTTAAAACTGATTTGTGTGATCTAGGAGCTGGTGTTAGTGTTATGCCTTTCTCTTTATATAAAAGACTTGACTTGAATAAACTCACACCTACTGAAATATCTTTGCAAATGGGTGATAAATCAACTGCCATACCTATCGGTATTTGTGAGGATGTGCCTGTTGTTGTTGCAAATGTTTCTATCTTAACTGACTTTGTTATACTTGAGATGCCCGAGGACAGCAACATGTCAATTATCCTTGGTAGACCCTTTTTGAACACAGCAAGGGCTGTTATTGATTGCAATAAAAGCAAGGTTACTTTTCATATCAATGTTATGAGCATACGATGCACTTTCCAAAGAAACAATTCCAAGTGAATGGTATTAATGTTATTGAAAAATCTCCTACAATCACTATTGGAAGTTTTCAACTACCTCTACCTACTGTCAAAAAGAAATATGACATACTTATTGTTGGGTACATGCATATCCCCGTTGAGGTAACTTGGTATTTTACGAAAGTTCTTCGGTTTCATGCTAATCGAAGGTGGTTGTTAATAAGACTTGATCAACCTTATTAATGGATCATCTTTGAGAGGTATGAAGTTGATGAATTTAGTAAGCACTACCTTATGTCCTTACCTTTTGTTTTCTGTTTTCCTTAGTTAAATAAAATAAAATGCCATGTTTATCCTGCTTTCTGGATTTTTCATGCAATAAAAATGACCCAAAAATAAAAGTGCTCAGAATGCCCGGAAAATTTAATATGATTTTTTCTAAATAGTTCTAAGTATTTAGTGCAAATAACATTAGAGGGGGGGTGCACGAGGTGGGCACAACTCACCTGGGCGCGCCAGCAGACTGATATGTCTCCAACGTATCTATTATTTTTGATTGTTCCATGCTGTTATATTATCATTCTTGGATGTTTTACAATCAATTTATAATCATCTTATATCATTTTTGGTACTAACCTATTGACATAGTGCCCAGTGCGAGTTGTTGTTTTCTGCATGTTTTTTACATCGCAGGAAATCAATACCAAACAGAGTCCAAACGCCGCGAAACTTTTTGTGGATTTTTTTGGACTAGAAGACATCCAGTGGGCCGGAGAAGCACCTGGGGGGTGCCCCAAGGGGGCAAAACCCACCAGGGCACGCCTGGAGGCCCAGGCGCGCCCAGGCGGGTTGTGCCCACCTCGGTGGCCTCACGCACCGCCTCTTTGCTCTATAAATACCCCAATATTCCAGAAACCCTAGGGGAGTCGACGAAAATCAATTCCGGCCACCGCAAGTTCCAGAACCACCAGATCCAATCTAGACACCATCACGGAGGGGTTCGTCATGCCCATTGGTGCCTCTCCGATGATGCGTGAGTAGTTCTTTGTAGACCTACGGGTCCGTAGTTAGTAGCTAGATGGCTTCCTCTCTCTCTTTTGATTCTCAATACAATGGTCTCTTGGAGATCCATATGATGTAACTCTTTTTGCGGTGTGTTTGTTGGGATCCGATGAACTTTGAGTTTATGATCAGATCTATCTTTTTATCCATGAAAGTTATTTGAGTCTTCTTTGATCTCTTATATGCATGATTGCTTATAGCCTCGTATTTCTTCTCCGATATTTGGGTTTTGTTTGGCCAACTTGATCTATTTATCTTGCAATGGGAAGAGGTGCTTTGTAATGGCTTCGATCTTACGGTGCTTGATCCCAGTGACAGAAAGGGAACCGATGCGCATGTATCGTTGCTATTAAGGATAACAAGATGGGGTCTATTTCTACATAAATACATCTTGTCTACATCTTGTCATCATTCTTATTGCATTACTCCATTTTACCATGAACTTAATACACTAGATGCATGCTGGATAGCGTTCGATGTGTGGAGCAATAGTAGTAGATGCAGGCAGGAGTCGGTCTACTAATCTTGGACTTCATGCCTATATAATGATCATTTCCTAGAGATCGTCATGATTATTTGAAGTTCTATCAATTGCCCAACTGTAATTCGCTTACCCACCGTTTGCTATTTTTCTCGAGAGAAGCCACTAGTGAAATCTACGGCCCCCGGGTCTCTTCTTTATTATATTTGCCTTTGCGATCTATTTCTATTTGCTTTTATTTTCAGATCTATTAAACCACAAATACAAAAATACCTCTCTGCACTTTATTTTATTTGCGATCTATTTATCCAATCTATTACAACTTTATCCCGTCCTTTTGTCAATTTCTGGTGCCGTTACCCGAAAGGGACTGACAACCCCTTTAACATGTCGTGTTGTGAGTATTTATTATTTGTGTGCAAGTGATGTTTATGTAGTGTTGCTTGGTTCTCCTACAGGTTCGATAACCTTGGTCTCATCACTGAGGGAAATAGCTACCATTGCTGTGCTGTATCATCCCTTCCTGTTTGGGGAAATACCGACGTAGTTCTAGCAGACATCACAGACCCAGGCGCGCCTTGGTGGGTTGTGGTCCCCACGTCCCCCCCTCACTTTTCTCTTTAGCACATGTCATCTCCTACCTCTAGAAAAAAATCACCATTGCTCTCTCTCTCTCTCTCTCTCTCTCTCATGTTCTTGCTCTCAAACCCGCGGATTTCGATCTTTTTGCTCAAAGCTCCGTTTCCAAAACTGTTTTGGGGGATTGCTACTTGGTATGTGACTCCTCCATTGGTCCAATTAGTTTTTGCTTTAGTGGTTTATATTTTGAATAATTAACTACTCTTGGGGCTGCTGTAGATGAGCTTGCATGTTGAATTCTTAGAGTTCTAAGTAGTTTGAATGCTTGATATGGCCTCTATACATCCCTATGAGTAGTTGCTATCAATCTTGTGAAGTTTTGTTGACAAAAAATTTGTGGACTAATTTTTTTTAGAATTTTGTTCATAGGAATAAGATGGGTTTCTTTAGGAAGTTTGCCTCCAAGAAAAATGCCAAGGGAGTCATTAGGGAATCATCGGACAGTGACCTCCATACTCGGAGAAGGGCGGAGGTGTGGCCGTGCGAATGGCCGCATAACCCCTTCATGGATGGATCTGGGATCCGTCGAGAGTTTGCACAATTTGCTGCTAATGCTAGACTTACCGACTTCATCGCAGCTGAATGTGAACAATACCATCTCCTTACAAATTCCTTTGTGCAAAATTTTCATTTTCTAAGTAGGAATAACCCCCCTGAGGTGCAGTTTAATCTATATGTTGAAACTCCTCAGATACCACTCATTGACTTTTGTGACATTTGCTTAATCCCTTCTGATGGGGAAATAAGAGAGCCTAGACCCGTAGATTTTGAGGACTTTTATCGTACTATGTCAGTGGGAGATGAGAGAGGGGTATCGAGTGTCACTGCCACTAGCTTGCAGTTTCCTTCTGTGCGTTATTTGCTCTATTTATCGTGAAGTGTTTACTTGCTAGAGAGAAGCCCGGTGCACTTAGTGCCCCCGATTTCGCTGTCTTACACCGTGCACTATACAACAATAACACCTTTAGCCTAGGGGCTATTATTGCACGCCGTTTGCACCTTAACAGGACCAAGGGAAAAATCCATGGTGGTATTTACGCTACTAGCTTAGCGAGTCATTTTAATGTTCAGATACGCCAACATGATCATCGTTTGCCTAAGGTTTACCTAGATCGCTAGGCGATGTCAGCTCATCAATTTAGTGATGGCGAGGACACTATTAGCAATGTTCCTTACAACCTGGTTTTCAATGTGAACACCCATGATATTATTCCGTTGCCTGCACCTGCTATGTTTGATTCTATTGCCAGGGGCGGATACAGGATCATGCCAGCCGACATCATTGCCTACCGGAATGCTCAGGCGATGGCAGAGGAGGAGCCTCAGGAGCGGGATGCTCAGGCGCCTGCTCCACAACACTTTGAGATGGGGCCGGATGGCTACTACAGATGGTGATTACCAAGCTAGGCCAAAAGCCTAAGCTTGGGGAGTACGTATTTCCACCGACACTACATTCATGTTCACACATTTCATTCCATTTGTCGGTGTTCACACTTTTTCATTGTATTATCCATGCTAGATTTATTTTCTTGCTTTCTTCTTGTGTGTTTGAAAAACTTTGAGAAAATCCAAAAAAAATATTTCTTGCTTCTTTTCAGTTTTTATTTTTAGTTTAGTTAGTTGTAGTATTAAAAGAAAACCCAAAAAGATTTCCTTGTTCTTCTTTTTGCTTGTTGGGAGATTTTCCATGTAAATAGCTCGTTTTTGTTTTCCTTTCTTCAATTTCGCTTTCTTCAAGAAAAACTAAAAACTCCAAAAATATTTCAGTGTGTTTCTCTGAAATTCTTTTCTTCTTATTGAGTCATACCAAGGAGAAGATCACGATGAAAATGTTGAGTGGCTCTCATATGCATTATTGTTGATCTAACAAAGAGCCCATATTACCTTGTCTTCTCCTCTTGAATAAAATGTTTGCAGATTCCAGCTTAGTCCACGACTCTCTTGCACTATTATTATTTTATATCATTTGGTCGTGCAAGTGAAAGGCACTAATGACGATATTTGATGAACTGGCTGTGGCAGAGAGAAACGGGTATGAATTCAACTTGTTCTATTTTTGTACATATGTTTAACCCAGTATCCATGATTCAGCCTATTATGATCAAACATGTTTGCAATGACAATTAGAGATTATAGTTTCTCATGCCATGCTTAAGTAGCTAGGAGTGGATAATGATTTATCTTTGATGTCAACATTGAGTTAAAATGATTGTTATGTGGTAAGATGATATGGTATCCTCCTCTGAATGTTTCAAGCGGCTTGACTTGGCACATGTTTATGCATGTACTTGAATTCAACATAGCCTCTATAATATTTATGTTCATGGTGTCCATATCCTACTCATGCTAGTATCCAATGTTCATTATTCATAATGCATGTTCATGACCGTTTTCGCTCTCTAGCTGGCCGCTTCTCAACCTTTTTGCTAGCCTTCGCCTGTACAAAGCGGGAATACTGCTTGTGCATCAAAATCCTCAAACCCAAGTTATTCCAGATGAGTCCACCATATCTACCTATATGCGGTATTACCCTGCTGTTCTAAGTAAATTTGCATGTGCCACCTTTAAAAACTTCAAACAAACATCTGTTTTTGTGTGCCTGGATTGTTCATAGAGTGACAGGGAGTAGTTAGTATCTTCCATGCTAAGCGGGTTATTCTCATGATGAGTGTTTATTCACTTGTCCTTGCACGAGAGGGGCGGTAATAGGGATTCCCAGTCCCGAATTCAAAAGTCGCAAATAATTGAACAAAACTCCCCCAGGACTGATGTTGGTATGGACGGTACCCGTGGATTCGGCTAGCCGTGGAGTGTGTTTTTGGTGGAGGGGGAGTAAACCTTTACTTTTATCACTTGGGAACCACCACTAATGTGTTTAGCATGTAAGACTTTCAGTCGTGACGTAAACATAAAGGGTGTATTTCTCAAAATTTCATTTATCACTATTTTAAAAAGTTGAGCTCTGGCACCTCTGCAAATCCCTGCTTCCCTCTGCGAAGGGACTATCGAGATACCATTGTTGTCATATTATATCATGATTGTTTTGACAAAGTGTTGGCATTTGAGATATCTGATTATTGTTTGCTAGTTGATTATGTCATTGATATGAGTTAATATAATTTTTAAGAGTTATTGTTGACATGGTTAGTCATGATCTTTGCTGAAAACCTGGGTGCTACTTAAGCTTATTTATGTAAACAAGAGCAAAAGAGTTCGTAATTTTTTTCTTTTTCACTTTCAGTTTATCAACTGAATTGCTTGAGGACAGCAAATGTTTAAGCTTGTGGGAGTTGATACGTCTCCATCGTATCTACTTTTCCTAACACTTTTCCTCTTGTTTTGGACTCTAATTTGCATGATTTGAATGAAACTAACCCGGACTGACGTTGTTTTCAGCAGAACTACCATGGTGTTGTTTTTGTGCAGAAATAAAAGTTCTCGGATTTGAACAAAACTTTTTGGAGAATTATTTCAGAATAAAAGAAAAATACTGGAGCCGAGAACCACCAGAGGGGGCCCCTGGGCGAGCACAACCCCCCGGGGCGCGCCCCCTCCAGGCGTGCCCAGGTGGGTTGTGCCCACCTGGTGGCCCCACAGACCCTGATCCCGACTCCATAAATACCTATTTTTCCAGAAAAAATCAGGGAGGACGAAATTTCTCGTTTCATGAGACGGAGCCGCCGCCACCTCATGTTCTTCATCGGGAGGCAAGATTTGGAGTCCGTTTGGGGCTCCGGAGAGGTGGATCTTCGATCTTCGTCATCACCAACCCTCCTTCATCGCCAATTCCATTATGCTCCCCACTGGGAGTGATTAATTCCTTCGTAGGCTCACTGGTCGGTGAGGAGTTGGATGAGATTCATCATGTAATCGAGTTAGTTTTGTTAGGGCTTGATCCCTAGTATCCATTATGTTCTGAGATTCATGTTGTTATGACTTTGCCATGCTTAATGCTTGTCACTTTGGGCCCAAGTGCCATGATTGCAGATCTGGACCGTTTATGTTATCACCATTATATCTATGTTTTAGATCCGATCTTGCAAGTTATATTCACCTATTACATGTTATGATCCGTAAACCCCAGAGTGACAATAGTCGGGATACTTTCCGGTGATGACCGTTTATACGTCTCCAATGTATCTATAATTTTTTATTGTTCCATGCTATTATATTATGTGTTTTGGATGTTTTATATGCATTAATATGCTATTTTATATTATTTTTGGGACTAACCTATTAACCTAGAGCCCAGTGCCAGTTCCTGTTTTTTCCTTGTTTTTGATTTTCGCAGAAAAGCAATACCAAACGGAGTCCAAACGGAATAAAACCTTCGCGATGATTTTTCTTGGACCAGAAGACAACCAGGAGACTTTGAGATGAAGTCGGAGGAGCCACGAGGTGGCCACAAGGTCGGAGGGCGCGCTCAGGGGGGTAGGGCGCGCCCCCACCCTTGTGGGGCCCTCGTGCACCTCCTAACCTAATTCTTTCGCCTATATATTCCCAAATATCCCCGAACCAACAGAGGCATCCACAAAAACACTTTTCCACCGCCGCAACCTTCTGTACCCGTGAGATCCCATCTAGGGACCTTTTCCGGCACCCTGCTGGAGGGGGATTCGATCACGGAGGGCTTCTACATAAACTCTATTGCCCTTCCAATGAAGCGTGAGTAGTTTACCACAGACCTACGGGTCCATAGCTAGTAGCTAGATGGCTTCTTCTCTCTCTTTGATTCTCAATACCATGTTCTCCTCGATGCTCTTGGAGATCTATTCGATGTAATACTTTTTTGCAGTATGTTTGTCGAGATCCGATGAATTATGGATTTATGATCAACTTATCTATGAATATTATTTGAATCTTCTCTGAATTCTTTTATGGATGATTTGATATCTTTGTAATTCTCTTCGAAATATCGGTTTGGTTTGGCCAACTAGGTTGGTTTTTCTTGCAATGGGAGAAGTGCTTAGCTTTGGGTTCAATCTTGCGGTGTCCTTTCCCAGTGACAGTAGGGGCAGCAAGGCACGTATTGTATTGTTGCCATCGAGGATAAAAAGATGGGGTTTTCATCATATTGCTTGAGTTAATTCCTCTACATCATGTCATCTTACTAAATGCATTACTCCGTTCTTTATGAACTTAATACTCTAGATGCATGTTGGATAGTTGTCGATGTGTGGAGTAATAGTAGTAAATGCAGAATCATTTCAGTCTACTTGACACGGACGTGATGCCTATATTCATGATCATTGCCTTAGATATCATCATAACTTTGCGCTTTTCCATCAATTGCTCGCCAGTAATTTGTTCACCCACCGTATTATTTTCTATCTTGAGAGAAACCTCTAGTGAAACCTAAGGCCCCCGGGTTTATTTTCCATCATATAAGTTTCTATTTTCCATCATATAAGTTTCTGATATACTATTTTGCAATCTTTTACATTCCGATCTATAAACCAAAAATACCAAAAATATTTACTTTATCATTTATCTATCTCTATCAGATCTCACTTTTGCAAGTAACCGTGAAGGGATTCACAACCCCTTTATCACGTTGGGTGCACGTTGTTCGATTGTTTGTGCAGGTATTCGGTGATTTGTGCGTTGTCTCCTACTGGATTGATACCTTGGTTCTCAAACTGAGGGAAATACATATCTCTACTTTGTTGCATCACCCTTTCCTCTTAAAGGGAAAAACAAACGCAAGCTCAAGAAGTAGCAACCGTAGTTCCATGAGCTGGCAACGGGAGGGTAGGACAAAAGATGCCATGCAAGTTCTTTCCATAAGCACGTATGCCTATTTATGGAATACATGCCTACATTATATCTATGAGCTGGCACTAGTTTTGTATCACCCTAGGTTATGACTGTTATATGATGAATATCATCCAACGAATCCACCGATCCAATGCCTACGAATTTCCTACATATTGATCTTGCTAAGTTACTACTACTACTGTTACTCTTACATTTGCTACAATACAAATCATTGGTATCACTGTTACCGTTACTATTGCTGCTGCTACTATCATCAAAACTATTATATTATCGTGGTACTAATCACTTTGCTGCAGATAATTAATCTCCAGGTGTGGTTGAATTGACAACTAATGTCTACTACACAACTTGTTCTTGTAGACTCGTGCTGGGCCTCCAAGCGTAGAGTTTTGTTCGACAGTAGCAATTTTCCCTCAAGTGGATGACCTAAGGTTTATCAATCCGTGGGAGGAGCTGAAGATGGTCTCTCTCAAACAACCCTGCAACCAAATAACAAAATGTCTCTTGTTCCCTCAACACACCAAATACGATGGTAAATTGTATAGGTGCACTAGTTCGGCGAAGAGATGGTGATACAAGTGTAGTAATGATAGTGGATACAATAAAAAAATAGCAAGGTAGCAAGTAACAAAAGTGAGCACAAATGGTATTGCAATGCTTGAAAATGAGGCCTACGGTCCGTACTTCCGCTAGTGCCATCTCTCAACAATGCTAATATAATTGGATCATATAACCATCCCTCACGTGCGATGAATAATCACTCCAAAGTTGTTATCTAGTGGAGAACATAAGAAGAAATTGTTTGTAGGGTACGAAACCACCTCAAAGCTATTCTTTCCGATCAATCTATCCTAGAGTTCGTACTAAAATAACACCAAGCTATTCTTTCCGATCGATCTAACCAAGAGTTCATACTAAAATAACACCATATGATACACATCAACCAACTCTAATGTCACCTAGATACTCCAATGTCACCACGAGTATCCGTGAGTTGATTATACGATATGCATCAAACAATTTCAGATTCATAATACTCAATCCAACACGAAGAACCTCACAGAGTTCCCCAAGATTTCTACCGGAGAGATAAAGACGAGAACGTGCATCAACCCCTATGCATAGATTACCCTAATGTCACCTCGGGAATCCGCGAGTTGAGTGCGAAAACATATATCAAGTGATCAATATAATACCCCATTGTCAACACGGGTATTCATATGCAAGAAATATATCAAGTGCTCTCAAATCCATAAAAGTATTCAATCTGATAAAACAAAATCTCAAAGGGAAAACTCATTTCACAACAACATAAAGAGGGGAAAACACCATATGATCCGACTATATTAACAATGCCCGCGATACATCAAGATCGTGACATCTCAAGAACACGAGAGAGAGATATTAAACACATAGCTACTGGTACAAACCCTCAGCCCCGAGGGTGGACTACTCCCTCCTCATCATGGAGACCATAGGGATGATGAAGATGGCCTCCGGTGATGATTTCCCCCTCCGGCGGAATGCCGTAACGGAGTCTAGATTGTTTTTTCATGGCTACAGAGGCTTGCGGCGGTGGAACTTCTGATCTATCGACTCCCCTAGGGTTTTTGGAATATTTCGGAATTTATAGGGCGAAGAGGCGGTGCGGGAGGCCACCGAGGTGGGCACAACCCACCTGGGCGTGCCTGGGCCTCCAGGCGCGCCCTGGTGGGTTGTGCCCCCCTTGGGGCTCCCCTCTAGCAGTTGTTTTGCCCGCTGGATGTCTTCTGGTCCAAGAAATACCTCCAAAAAAGTTTCTCCATGTTTGGACTCCGTTTGGTATTGATTTTCTGCGAAGTAAAAAACAAGCAAAAAACAGCAACTCGTGCTGGGCACTATGTCAATAGGTTAGTCCCAAAAAATGATATAAAGTTTCTATAAAATGATTGGAAAACATCCAAGAATGATAATGTAACAGCATGAATATTTCATAAATTATAGATATGTTGAAGACGTATCAGCATCCCCAAGCTTAATTCCTACTCGTCCTTGAGTAGGTAAATGATAAAAGAAATAATTTATGAAGTGTGAATGCTAGCAAAGTGCATAAGTTTGATCAATGATAATTTCAAACACTTTTCCTAGCATTATAATAGCAACTCTTTCTCATAAAACTCATCATGTTAAAGTAGTAACCAATTCACATGTTAAGGTTCAAACAATGAATTCTCAAGAAACTCAACAACCTGTATTCTTAGTCACCAAACAATTGCAATTCAACTTATTCAATAGAGTCTAAGTAAGAGCTCCACATACTCAATCGTCATATAGTATTCCATGATTGCTAGTACTCAAAGCATATTCTTAGAACAAATGGCATCCACTGAACATAGATAAATATAGGGGCTTAATGTTTCGCCTCCCAACTCATTTATCATAGAGATAATTGTCAATAATAATAAATCATGATCAAATATATTTGACTGGTCATATGTGCCTAGATCTTTCCCCACCACATGATGCTTGCCAACTAGAGAATAATTGAGGTTGAAATGAGAATGCATTCTATTGACTCTTGCATAAAAGTAAATACTGAAAAGTAAAAGATAGGCCCTTCGCAGAGGGAAGCATAGGTTGTCATGCACTTTATATTTGGATGCCCAAGCTCTTAATGCAGAGGAACGTCACATTATGTTGCCCCTTATGATAGCAACCTTTATTATGCAGTTTGTCGCTTTTATTACTTTGCCATCACAAGTTCGTACATCGCTCAATTTTCCCTTACAATAAAAGATCAAACATATTTAGGAGCAATTTTTACTGCTTTATGCACCGATGACAACTTACTTGAAGGATCTTATTCAATCCATAGGTAGGTATGGTGGACACTCATGGCAAGAAACTGGGTTTAATGGTTTTTGGATGTACAAGTAGTATCTCTACTTAGTACGAAAATTTTGGCTAGCAAAAGATCCTAGGCAAACACCACATGTTGGAGGATCCATGACAATATAATTTCTATGCAAATATACACAACCATAACTCATTACGGTTTCTTCCTTGTCCAACTTCAACTAATTTGCTCAAGTTTGAAAATAATTAATGGGTATTCACAATCATAGAAGATGTCCAAGATAATATATTTGTATGTGAAAGTTCTCTTCCTTATACTAATCATTCATGAATTGCTTGTATGATTAATATTGTGATTGTCAAGCTTCAAAAGATTTCACTTTCTAAACCCAATGTGAAGCTACTAATAGGCATGATATGAACATATAATTTTAACTTCATGATATTCAATTCATTCAACAATTTACTCATAGTATATAAGTGAAGCACAAGAGTAAATGACAAACTACCCCAAAAAGATATAAGTGAAGATCAAGCGAGTAGTTAAGTAAATGGGTGGCCATTTGAGGTCTCTCTCTTATTTAAAACTTTCAGATCTAAGTATTTTATTAAAACAGCAAGCAAAACAAAACAAAATGACATTCCAAGAAAAGCACATCTCATGCGAAGAAGCAAAAACTTAGTCTCAACCGATACTAACTGATAGTTGTTGATGAAGAAAGGTGGGATGCCCACTGGGGCATCCCCAAGCTTAGATGCTTGAGACTTCTTGAAATATTATCTTGGAATGCCTTGGGCATCCAAAGCTTGAGCTTTTCTGTCTGCTTAATTCCTTTTATATCCCGGTTTCCCTAAATCTTAAAAACTTCATCCACACAAAACTCAACAAGAACTCGTAAGATAAGTTCGTATAAATCAATGCAAAACCCTTATCATTCTCTACTGTAGAAAATCACTAAAATTATTATTTAACATTACATACTGAACGCCTCTGCATATTTAATAGTCCTATCCTCGAATAGAATCATTAAACAAGCAAACATATGCAAACATAACAGCAATCTGCCAAAACAGGACAGTCTGTAAAGGATGCAAGAATATTCAAACTTCTCTGACTCCAAAAATTCTGAAAAATTACCATACTATAGAAAATTTATCATAGCTTATTGTGCAAAAAAAATCAACATTTTATAACATTCTGACTTTTCTCAATAATTCACGCAATGACAGCAAACTTTCTGTTTTTAAACAGCAACATGTAGGCTTGTAAAATAAGCATGGTAAAGGCTATACTTGACTTTTTTTATTTAAATAAAAGATGAAAAACATTATCTAAATAACATCAAGCAAATCCTAACAAAAGAAAATGATGCTCCAAGCAAAACACATATCATGTGATGAATAAAAATATAGCTCCAAGTGAGGTTACCGATAATGTTGAAGACGAAAGAGAGGATGCCTTCCGGGGCATCCCCAAGCTTAGTTGCTTGGATCTTCCTCGAATATTACCTTGGGGTGCCTTGGGCAATCCCAAGCTTAGGTTCTTGCGACTCCTTATTCTTCTCATATTGACATCTCACCCAAAACTTGAAAACTTCAATCACACAAAACTTAACGGAACTTCGTGAGATAGGTTAGTGATGACCCACAAGTATATGGGATCAATCGTAGTCCTTTCGATAAGTAAGAGTGTCAAACCCAACAAGTGGTTTTCAGTAAGGTATTCTCTGCAAGCACTAAAATTATAAGTAACGAGTAGTTTGGTAACATGATAATTTGTAATGAGCAAGTAACGGTAACTGTAACAAAAGTGTAGCAAGGTAGCCCAATCCTTTTGAGGCAAAGGACAGGTCAAAACGGTCTCTTATGATAAGCAAAGAGTTCTTGAGGGTACACGGGAATTTCATCTAGTCACTTTCATCATGTGGTTTGATTTGTGTTCGCTACTTTGATAATTTGACATGTGGGTGGACCGGTGCTTAGGTGATGTTCATACTTGAACAAACATCCTACTTATGATTAACCCCCTTGCAAGCATCTGCAACTACGAGAAAAGTATTAAGAATAAATTCTAACCATAGCATTAAACTTTTGCATCCAAATCAGCCCCTTACGGAATAGCGCATAAACTAGGGTTTAAGCTTCTGTCACTCTCGCAAACCATCATCTAATAACTACTCCACAATGCATTCCCTTAGGCCCAAATATGGTGAAGTGTCATGTAGTCGACGTTCACATGACACCACTATGGGAATCACAACATACATACCATCAAAATATCGAACACATATCAAGTTCACATGATTACTTGCAACAAGATTTCTCCTGTGACCTCAAGAACAAAAGTAACTACTCACCAATGATAATCATGCTCAAGATTAGAGGGGTATTAACTAGCAGAATGGATCTGAACATATAATCTTCCACCGAATAAACCATATAGTAATCAACTACAAGATGTAATCAACACTACTAGTCACCCACAAGCACCAATACATAGTTTCAGTACAAAGATTGAACACAAGAGATGAACTAGGGTTTGAGAGGAGATGGTGTTGTTGAAGATGTTGATGGAGATCGCCATCCCCAAGATGGGAGAGTTGTTGGTGATGATGATGACGATGATTTCCCCCTTCGGGACGGAAGTTTCCCCGGCGGAATCGCTCTGCCGGAGGGCAATAGTGAAGGAAATATGCCCTAGAGGCAATAATAAAGTTGTTATTTATATTTCCTTATATCATGATAAATGATTATTATTCATGCTAGAATTGTATTAACCGGAAACTTAGTACATGTGTGAATACATAGACAAACATAGTGTCCCTAGTATGCCTCTACTAGACTAGCTCGTTAATCAAAGATGGTTAAGTTTCCTAGCCATAGACATGTGTTGTCATTTGATGAACGGGATCTCATCATTAGAGAATGATGTGATGGACAAGACCCATCCGTTAGCTTAGCACTATGATCGTTTAGTTTATTGCTATTGCTTTCTTCATGACTTATACATGTTCCTATGACTATGAAATTGTGCAACTCCCGAATACCGGAGGAACACTTAGTGTGCTATCAAAAATTACAATATAACTGGGTGATTATAAAGGTGCTCTACAAGTATCTCCGATGGTGTTTGTTGAGTTGGCATAGATCGAGATTAGGATTTGTCACTCCGATTGTCGGAGAGGTATCTCTGGGCCCTCTTGGTAATGCACATCACTATAAGCCTTGCAAGCAATGTGAATAATGAGTTAGTTGCGGGATGATGCATTACGGAACGAGTAAACAGACTTGCCGGTAACGAGATTGAACTAGGTATGGTGATACCGACGATCGAATCTCGGGCAAGTAACATACAGATGACAAAGGGAATAACATATGTTGTTATGCGGTTTGACCGATAAAGATCATCGTACAATATGTAGGATCCAATATGAGCATCCAGGTTTCGCTATTGGTTATTGACCGGAGATGTGTCTCGGTCATGTCTACATAGTTCTCGAACCCGTACGGTCCGCACGCTTAACGTTCGATGACGATTCATATTACGAGTTTATGTGATTTGATGTACCGAAGGTTGTTCGGAGTCCCGGATGAGATCACGGACATGATGAGGAGTCTCGAAATGGTCAAGATATAAAGATTGATATATTGGAAGGTTATATTCGGACACCGGAATGGTTCCGAAGTGTATCGGGTATTTTCCGGAGTACCGGGGGGTTACCGGAACCCCCCGGGGGTGGCCTCATTGGCCTAGTGGTGGAAGAGAGGAGGAAGGCCAAGGAGTGGCACGCGCCCCCTAGCCCAAACCGAATTGGAATAGGGTTGGGGGGGCCCCTTTCCTTTCTATCCTCCTCCTCTTTCCCCCTTCTCCTTGTAGGAATAGGAAGGGGGGTCGAATCCTACTTGGAGTAGGACTCCCCCCTTGGGCGCGCCACCCCTGGCCGGCCTCCTCCTGCCTCCCTCCTTTATATACGTGGGGAGGGGGGCACCCTAGAACACACAAGTTGATCTTTTAGCCGTGTGCGGTGCCCCCCTCCAAACTTACACACCTCGGTCATATCGTCGTAGTGCTTAGGCGAAGCCCTGCGCTGGTAACTTCATCATCACCCTCACCACGCTGTCATGCTGATGAAACTCTCCCTCGGCCTCAACTGGATCAAGAGTTCAAGGGACATTACCGAGCTGAACGTGTGCAGATCACGGAGGTGCCGTGAATTCGGTACTTGGATCGGTTGGATCGCGAAGACGTTCGACTACATCAATCGCGTACTAAACGCTTCCGCTTTCGGTCTACCAGGGTATGTGGACACACTCTCCCCGCTCATTGCTATGCATCTCCTAGATAGATCTTGCATGATCGTAGGTAAAAAATTTGAAATACTGCGTTCCCCAACAGTGGTATCAGAGCCAGGTCTATGTGTAGATGTTATATGCACGAGTAGAACAAAGAGTTGTGGGCGATAATAGTAATACTGCTTACCAGCATGTCATACTTTGATTCGGCGGTATTGTTGGATGAAGCGGCCTAGACCGACATTACATGATCGCGTTCATGAGACTAGTTCTACCGCCGTGCTTCGCACACAGGTGGCTAGTGGGTGTCTGTTTCTCCAGCTTTAGTTGAATCGAGTTTGACTATGCCCGGTCCTTGTTGAAGGTTAAAATAGCACACTTGATGAAAAATCATTGTGGTTTTGATGCGTAGGTAAGAACGGTTCTTACTAGAAGCCCGTAGCAGCCACGTAAAACTTTCAACAACAAAGTAGAGGACGTCTAACTTGTTTTTGCAGGGCTTGCTGTGATGTGATATGGTCAAGACGTGATGATATATAAATTGTTGTATGAAATGATCATGTTTTGTAACAGTTATCGGCAACTGGCAGGAGCCATATGGTTGTCACTTTATTGTATGAAATGCAATCGCCATGTAATTGCTTTACTTTATCACTAAGCGGTAGCGATAGTCGTAGAAGCAATAGTTGGCGAGACGATAACGATGCTTCGATGGAGATCAAGGTGTCAAGCCAATGACGATGGTGATCATGAAGGTGCTTTGAAGATGGAGATCAAAGGCACAAGATGATGATGGCCATATCATATCACTTATTTTGATTGCATGTGATGTTTATCTTTTATGCATCTTATTTTGCTTAGTACGACGGTAGCATTATGAGATGATCTCTCACTAAATTTCAAGGTACAAGTGTTCTCCTGAGTATGCACCGTTGCGATAGTTCGTCGTGCCTAGACACCATGTGATGATCGGGTGTGATAAGCTCTACGTTCACATACAACGGGTGCAAGCCAGTTTTGCACACACAGAATACTCGGGTTAAACTTGACGAGCCTAGCATATGCAGATATGGCCTCGGAACACTGAGACCAAAAGGTCGAGCGTGAATCATATAGTAGATATGATCAACA
This sequence comes from Aegilops tauschii subsp. strangulata, assembly GCF_002575655.3. Taxonomy (NCBI): domain Eukaryota; kingdom Viridiplantae; phylum Streptophyta; class Magnoliopsida; order Poales; family Poaceae; genus Aegilops; species Aegilops tauschii. The sequence goes on from NC_053037.3 coordinate 287,912,591, forward strand.
TAGTGATGTTCACCATTGAAAACTACTCCATCTCACGTGATGATCGGACATGGTTTAGTTGATATGGATCACGTGAACTTAGATGATTAGAGGGATGTCTATCTAAGTGGGAGTTCTTAAGTAATATGATTAATTGAGCTTTAATTTATCATGAACTTAGTACCTGATAGTATTTTGCATGTCTATGTTGTTGTAGATAAATAGCCCGTGCAACTGTTCCATTGAATTTTAATGTGTTCCTAGAGAAAGCTAAGTTGGAATATGATGGTAGCAACTACAGGGACTGGGTCCGTAACTTGAGGATTATCCTCATAGCTACACAGAAGAATTACGTCCTAGAAGGACCGCTAGGTGCAAGACCTGCTGCAGGAGCAACACCAGACGTTATGAACGCTTGGCAGAGCAAAGCTGATGATTACTCAATAGTTCAGTGTGCCATGCTTTACGGCTTAGAACCGGTACTTCAACGTTGTTTTGAACGTCATGGAGCATATGAGATGTTCCAGGAGTTGAAGTTAATATTTCAAGCAAATGCCCGGATTGAGAGATATGAAGTCTCCAATAAGTTCTATAGCTGCAAATGGAGGAGAATAGTTCTGTCAGTGAACATATACTCAAAATGTCTGGGTACCACAATCACTTCACTCAACTGGTAGTTAATCTTCCGGCTGATAGTGTCATTGACAGAGTTCTTTAATCACTGCCACCAAGCTACAAAAGCTTCGTGATGAACTATAATATGCAAGGGATGGATAAGACAATTCCCGAGCTCTTCGCGATGCTAAAGGATGTAGAGGTAGAAATCAAGAAAGAGCATCAAGTGTTGATAGTTAACAAGACCACTAGTTTCAAGAAGGGCAAAGGGAAGAAGGGGAACTTCAAGAAGAACGGCAAGCAAGTTGCTGCTCAAGTGAAGAAGCCCAAGTCTGGACCTAAGCCTGAGAATGAGTGCTTATATTGCAAAGGGACTGGTCACTGGAAGCAGAACTGCCCCAAGTATTTGGCGGATAAGAAGGATGGCAAAGTGAAAGGTATATTTGATATACATGTTATTGATGTGTACCTTACTAATGCTCGTAGTAGCGCCTGGGTATTTGATACTGGTTCTGTTGCTCATATTTGCAACTCAAAACAGGGGCTACAGATTAAGTGCAGATTGACTAAGGACGAGGTGACAATGCGCGTGGGAAATGGTTCCAAAGTCGATGTGATCGCCTTCGGCACGCTACCTCTACATCTACCTTCGGGATTAGTTTTAGACCTGAATAATTATTATTTGGTGCCAGCGTTAAGCATGAACATTATATCTGGATCTTGTTTGATGCGGGACGGATATTCATTTAAATCAGAGAATAATGGTTGTTCTATTTATATGAGTAATATCTTTTATGGTCATGCACCCTTGATGAGTGGTCTATTTTTATTGAATCTCGGTAGTAGTGATACACATATTCATAGTATTGAAGCCAAAAGATATAAGTTTAATAATGATAGTGCAACTTATTTGTGGCACTACCATTTAGGTCATATTGGTGTAAAGTGCATGAAGAAACTCCATGCTGATGGGCTTTTGGAATCACTTGATTATGAATCACTTGATGCTTGTGAACCATGCTCATGGGCAAGATGACTAAGACTCCGTTCTCCGGAACAATGGAGCGAGCAACAGACTTGTTGGAAATAATACATACTGATGTATGCGGTCCGGTGAGTGTTGAGGCTCGTGGCGGGTATCGTTATTTTCTAACCTTCACAGATGATTTGAGTAGATATGGGTGTATCTACTTGATGAAACATAAGTCTGAAACATTTGAAAAGTTCAAAGAATTTCAGAGTGAAGTAGAAAATCATCGTAACAAGAAAATAAAGTTTCTACGATCTGATAGTGGAGGTGAATATTTGAGTTACGATTTTGTTCTTCATTTGAAACAATGCGGAATAGTTTTGCAACTCACGCCACCCGGAACACCACAGCATAATGGTGTGTCCGAATGTCGTAACCGCACTTTATTAGATATGGTGCGATCTATGATGTCTCTTACTGATTTACCGCTATCGTTTTGGGGTTATGCTTTAGAGACGGCTGCATTCACATTAAATAGGGCACCATCTAAATCCGTTGAGACGACACCATATGAACTGTGGTTTGGCAAGAAACCGAAGTTGTCGTTTCTTAAAGTTTGGGGCTGCGATGCTTATGTGAAAAAGCTTCAACCTGATAAGCTCGAACCCAAATCGGAGAAATGTGTCTTCATAGGATACCCAAAGGAGACTGTTGGGTACACCTTCTATCACAGATCGAAAGGCAAAATATTCGTTTCTAAGAATGGATCCTTTCTAGAGAAGGAGTTTCTTTCGAAAGAAGTGAGTGGGAGGAAAGTAGAACTTGATGAGGTAATTGTACATGCTCCCTTATTGGAAAGTAGTTCATCACAAAAATCAGTTCCAGTGATTCCTACACCAATTAGTGAGGAAGCTAATGATGATGATCATGAAGCTTCTGATCAAGTTACTACCAAACCTCGTAGGTCAACCAGAGTAAGATCTGCACCAGAGTGGTACGGTAATCCTGTTCTAGACGTCATGTTACTTGACCATGACGAACCTACGAACTATGAGGAAGCGATGATGAGCCCAGATTCCACGATATGGCTTGAGGCCATGAAATCTGAGATAGGATCCATGTATGAGAACAAAGTGTGGACTTTGGTTGACTTGCCCGATGATCGGAAAGCCATAGAAAATAAATGGATCTTCAAGAAGAAGACCAACGCTGACAGTAATGTTACTGTCTACAAAGCTCGACTTGTTGCAAAAGGTTTTCAACAAGTTCAAGGAGTTGACTACGATGAGACTTTCTCACCCGTAGTGATGCTTAAGTCTATCCGAATCATGTTAGCAATTGCCGCATTTTATGATTATGAAATTTGGCAAATGGACGTCAAAACTGCATTCCTGAATGGATTTTTAGAAGAAGAGTTGTATATGATGCAACCGGAAGGTTTTGTCGATCCAAAGGGTGCTACCAAAGTGTGCAAGCTCCAGCGATCCATTTATGGACTGGTGCAAGCCTCTCGGGGTTGGAATAAATGTTTTGATAGTGTGATCAAGGCATATGGTTTTATACAGATTTTTGGAGAAGCCTGTATTTACAAGAAAGTGAGTGGGAGCTCTGTAGCATTTCTAATATTATATGTGGATGGCATATTGTTGATTGGAAATGATATAGAATTTCGGGATAACATAAAAGGATACTTGAATAAGAGTTTTTCTATGAAAGAACTCGGTGAAGCTGCTTACATATTGGGCATCAAGATCTATAAAGATAGATCAAGACGCTTAATTGGACTTTCACAAAGCACATACCTTGATAAGATTTTGAAGAAGTTCAAAATGGATCAGTCAAAGAAAGGGTTCTTGCCTGTGTTACAAGGTGTGAAGTTGAGTGAGACTCAATGCCCGACGACTACAGAAGATAGAGAGAAAATGAAAGTCATTCCCTATGCCTCAGCCATAGGTTCTATCATATATGCAATGTTGTGTACCAGACCATATGTGTGCCTTGTTATAAGTATAGTAGGGAGGTACCAAAGTAATCCAGGAGTGGATCACTGGACAGCGGTCAAGAACATCCTAAAATACCTGAAAATGACTAAGGATATGTTTCTCGTTTATGGAGGTGACAAAGAGCTCATCGTAAATGGTTACATCGATGCAAGCTTTGACACTGATCCGGATGACTCAAAGTCACAAACCGGATACGTATTTATATTGAATGGTGGAGCTATCAGTAGGTGCAGTTCCAAACAGAGCGTCATGGCGGGATCTACGTGTGAAGCGGAGTACATAGCTGCTTCAGAAGCAGCAAATGAAGGAGTCTGGATGAAGGAGTTCATATCCGATCTAGGTGTCATACCTAGTGCATCAGGTCCAATGAAAATCTTTTGTGACAATACTAGTGCAATTGCCTTAGCAAAGGAATCCAGATTTCACAAGAGAACCAAGCACATCAAGAGACGCTTCAATTCCATCCGCGATCAAGTCAAGGAGGGAGACATAGAGATTTGCAAGATACATACGGATTTGAATGTTGCAGTCCCATTGACTAAGCCTCTCTCACGAGCAAAACATGATCAGCACCAAGACTCCATGGGTGTTAGAATCACTATGTAATCTAGATTATTGACTCTACTGCAGTGGTAGACTAAAGGAAATATGCCATAGAGGCAATAATAAAGTTGTTATTTATATTCCCTTATATCATGATAAATGTTTATTATTCATGCTAGAATTGTATTAACCGAAAACTTAGTATATGTGTGAATACACAGACAAACGGAGTGTCCCTAGTATGCCTCTACTAGACTAGCTCGTTAATCAAAGATGGTTAAGTTTCCTAGCCATAGACATGTGTTGTCATTTGATGAACGGGATCACATCATTAGAGAATGATGTGATGGACAAGACCCATCCGTTAGCTTAGCACTATGATCTTTTAGTTTATTGCTATTGCTTTCTTCATGACTTATACATGTTCCTATGACTATGAGATTATGCAACTCCCGAATACCGGAGGAACACTTAGTGTGCTATCAAATGTCACAACGTGACTGGGTGATTATAAAGATGCTCTATAGGTGTCTCCGATGGTGTTTGTTGAGTTGGCATCGATCGAGATTAGGATTTGTCACTCCGATTATTGGAGAGGTATCTCTGGGCCCTCTCGGTAATGCACATCACTATAAGCCTTGCAAGCAATGTGACTAATGAGTTAGTTGCGGGATGGTGCATTACGGAACGAGTAAAGAGACTTGCCGGTAACGAGATTGAACTAGGTATGGTGATACTGATACCTTTCCAACGTATCTATAATTTATGAAGTATTCATGCCATTATATTATCCATCTAGGATGTTTTATGGGCTTTACTATGCACTTTTATATTATTTTTAGGACTAACCTATTGACCCAGAGCCTAGTGCCAGTTCCTGTTTTTTCCCTTGTTTCAGTGTTTCGAAGAAAAGCAATATCAAATGGAGTCAAAATGGAATGAAACCTTCTTGAGAAGTTATTTTTGGAAGGAAAGCAACCCGGGAGACTTGGAGTGCACGTCAGGAAAGCAACGAGGGAGGCACGAGGCAGGGGGGCGCGCCCACCCCCCTGGGTGCGCCCTCCACCCTCGTGGGCCCCTTGTGGCTCCCCTGATGTACTTCTTTCACCTATATATATCCATATACCCTAAAACGATCGGGGAACAGAATAGATCGGGAGTTCCGCCGCCGCAAGCCTCTGTAGCCACCAAAAACCAATCGGGACCCTGTTCCGGCACCCTGCCGGAGGGGGGAACCCTCACCGGTGGCCATCTTCATCATCCCGGCGCTCTCCATGACGAGGAGGGAGTAGTTCACCCTCGGGGCTGAGGGTATGTACCAGTAGCTATGTGTTTGATCTCTCTCTCGTGTTCTTGAGTTGGCACGATCTTGATGTATCGCGGGCTTTGCTATTATAGTTGGATCTTATGTTGCTTCTCCCCCTCCACTCTCTTGTAATGGATTGAGTTTTCCCTTTGAAGTAATCTTATCGGATTGAGTCTTTAATGATTTGAGAACACTTGATGTATGTCTTGCCGTGCGTATCTGTGGTGACAATGGGATATCACGTGATTCACTTGATGTATGTTTTGGTGATCAACTTGCGGGTTCCGCCCATGAACCTATGCATAGGGGTTGGCACACGTTTTCGTCTTGACTCTCCGGTAGAAACTTTGGGGCACTCTTTGAGGTTCTATGTGTTGGTTGAATAGATGAATCTGAGATTGTGTGATGCATATCGTATAATCATACCCACGGATACTTGAGGTGACATTAGGGTTTTGGTTGATTTGTGTCTTAAGGTGTTATTCTAGTACGAACTCTAGGGCTGTTTGTGACACTTATTGGAATAGCCCCGCGGATTGATTGGAAAGAATAACTTTGAGGTGGTTTCGTACCCTACCACAATCTCTTCGTTTGTTCTCCACTATTAGTGACTTTGGAGTGACTCTTTGTTGCATGTTGAGGGATAGTTATATGATCCAAGTATGTTATTATTGTTGAGAGAACTTGCACTAGTGAAAGTATGAACCCTAGGCCTTGTTTCCTAGCATTGCAATACCGTTTACGCTCACTTTTATCTTTAGTTACCTTGCTGTTTTTATATTTTCAGATTACAAAAACCTTTATCTACCATCCATATTGCACTTGTATCACCATCTCTTCGCCGAACTAGTGCACCTATACAACTTACCATTGTATTGGGTGTGTTGGGGACACAAGAGACTCTTTGTTATTTGGTTGTAGGGTTGCTTGAGAGAGACCATCTTCATCCTACGCCTCCCACGGATTGATAAACCTTAGGTCATCCACTTGAGGGAAATTTGCTACTGTCCTACAAACCTCTGCACTTGGAGGCCCAACAACATCTATAAGGAGAAGGTTGAGTAGTAGACATCAATACCGATGATCGAATCTCGGGCAAGTAATATACCGATGACAAAGGGAACAACGTATGTTGTTATGCGGTTTGACCGATAAAGATCTTCGTAGAATATGTAGGAGCCAATATGAGCATCCAGGTTCCGCTATTGGTTATTGACCGGAGATGTGTCTCGGTCATGTCTACATAGTTCTCGAACCCGTAGGGTCTGCACGCTTAACGTTCGATGACGATTCGTATTATGAGTTTATGTGATTTGATGTACCCAAGGTTGTTCGGAGTCCCGGATGAGATCACGGACATGACGAGGAGTCTCGAAATGCTCGAGACATAAAGATTGATATATTGGAAGGTTATATTCGGACACCGGAATGGTTCCGAAGTGTATCGGGTATTTTTCGGAGTACCGGGGGGTTACCGGAACCCCCCGTGGGGTTAATGGGCCTCATGGGCCTAGTGGTGGAAGAGAGGAGGCAGGCCAAGGAGTAGCGCGGGCCCCCTAGCCGAAACTGAATTGGACTAGGGTTGTGGGGGGGGCGCCCCCCTTTCCTTTCTCGCCTCCTCCACTTTCCCCCTTCTCCTTGTAGGAATAGGAAAGGGGGCGGCGAATTGTACTTGGAGTAGGACTCCCCCCCCCCTTGGGCGCGCCACCCCTGGCCGGCCTCCTCCTCCCTCCCTCCTTTATATACGTGGGGATGGGGAACCCTAGAACACACAAGTTGATCTTTTAGCCGTGTGCGGTGCCCCCATCCACAGTTACATACCTCGGTCATATCATCGTAGTGCTTAGGCGAAGCCTTGCGCCAGTAACTTCATCATCACCGTCACCACGCCGTCGTGCTGACGAAACTCTCCCTCAGCCTCAACTAGATCAAGAGTTCGAGGGACGTCACCGAGCTGAACGTGTGCAGATCGCGGAGGTGCTGTGCGTTCGGTACTTGGATCGGTTGGAGCGAATACGTTCGACTACATCAACCGCGTTACTAAACGCTTCCGCTTTCGGTCTACGAGGGCACGTGGACACACTCTCCCCGCTCGTTGCTATTCATCTCCTAGATAGATCTTGCGTGATCGTAGGTAAAAATTTTGAAATACTGCGTTCCCCAACAAAAAGTGCTCCTGCCCAAGTTCCACCTCGAGACGGCGGCGCTTCGTCCCGAAAGTCCTCTGCATATTTTTTCTAGGTCAAAATGACTTATATACTAGAAGGGGCACCGGAGGTGGGCCGAGGAGGGCACAGCCCACCAGGGCGCGCCTAGGCTCCCTGGCGCGCCCAGGTGGGTTGTGCCCACCTGGTGGGCCCCCTCTGGTACTTATTAGCTCCAATATTTCTTAGATATTCCATCAAAAATCTCCATGAAGTTTCAGCTCATTTGGAGTTGTGCAGAATAGGTAGCCTGGCCTAGCTTTTTCAGGTCCAGAATTCCAGCTGCCGGTATTCTCCCTCTTTGTGTGTACCTTGCATATTATGAGAGAAAAGGCATTAGAATTACTCCAAAAGGCATTATTATGCATAAAAACTATATAAATAACAGTAGGAAAACATGATGCAAAATGGACGTATTAGTTAGTATGATAAAGACAAATTATTCACTTTGGTACTGTCAAAGACAAGATTCATAATTGTTATCACACAATGCCTACTGTACCTTATCATTTCCATAATTTATATTGAGCAATATAATCCATAGAAACTAGGAAACAAGCAAACTATGCATTGAAAACAGAATCTGTCAAAAACAGAACAGTCTGTAGTAATCTGTACTCTAACCATACATTTGCTACTCCAAAAATCCTGAAAATTTACGAAAACTTAGGTAATTTGTATATCAATCATCTGTAAAAATTTCAAGAATTTATCACATTCGAGCAGAGCAGATCAATTCTGTTACTGGCGCAAAAGTTTATGTTTTTGCACAGAATCAAGTCAAGTATCATCCACACTAACCCAAAGGCTTTACTTGGCACTTTATTGAAAACAAAAGCTATAAAACATGATTACTACAGTAGCCTAATCATGTGAACACACAAAAACAGCAGGGATAAAAGTTGGGTTGTCTCCCAATTTTTAGCTAGGCATGATGATTTCAATGATGCTCACATAAAACTAAAGAATTGAAACATAACGGGAGCATCATGAAGCATATGACTAGCACATTTAAGTCTAACCCACTTCCTATGCATAGGGATTTTGTGAGCAAACAATTTATGGGAGCAAGAACCAACTAGCATAGGAAGGAAAAACAAGCAAAATTTCAAGATTTTCAACACATAGAGAGAAAACTTGATACCATTGCAATATGTAAAAGCATATGTTCCTCTCTCATAATAATTTTCAGTAGCATCATGAATGAATTCAACAATATAGCTATTACATAAAGCATTCTTTTCATGATACATAAGCATAGAAATTTTGTTACTCTCCACATAAGCAAATTTATTCTCATGAATAGTAGTGGGAGAAAACTCAACAAAATAACTATCATGGGATTGAAAATTAAAATCATGATGACAAGTTTCATGGTTATCATAATTCTTTAAAGCATACATGTCATCACCATAATCATCATAGATAGGAACTTTGTTCTCATAATCAATTGAAACCTTTTCCAAAATAGTGGACTCATCACTAAATAAAATCATGACCTCTCCAAATCCACTTTCATAATTATAACAATAAGATTCAACACCCTCCAAAATAGTGGGATCATTAGTACCTAGAGTTGACACTCTTCTAAACCCACTTTCATCAATAATCATCATAAATAGGAGGCATGCTTTTATCATAATAAATTTTCTCATCAAAACTTGGGGGAGTAAAAATATCATCTTCATCAAATATAGCATCCCCAAGCTTGTAGCTTTGCATATCATTAGCATCGTGGATATTCAAAGAATTCATACTAATAAAATTGCAATCATGCTCATCATTCAAATATTTTATGCCAATTTTTTTACTGAATTCTTCTTCTATCAATTGAGAGCAATTTTTCTTTCCATCATTTTCACGAAAGACATTATAAAGATGAATAATATGATGCAACCTCAATTCCATTTTTTGTAGTTTTCTTTTAACTAAAAGATTTAGTTGCAAGATATAAAGATAAACCTTTAAGCACTCACCTCCCCGGCAACGGCGCCAGAAAAGAGCTTGATGTCTACTACACAACTTGTTCTTGTAGACTCGTGTTGAGCCTCCAAGCGCAAACTTTTGTAGGACAGTAGCAATTTTCCCTCAAGTGGATGACCTAAGGTTTATCAATCCGCGGGAGGTGTAGGATGAAGATGGTCTGTCTCAAACAACCCTGCAACCAAATAAAAAGAAGTTTCTTGTGTCCTCAATACACCAAATACAATGGTAAATTGTATAGGTGCACTAGTTCGGGAAAGCGATGGTGATACAAGTGTAGTAATGATTGTAGATATTGATTTTTGTAATAGGAACAATAAAAACAGCAAGGTAGCAAGTAACAAAAGTGAGCACAACGGTATTGCAATGCTTGAAAATGAGGCCTAGGATCCGTAATTTCGCTAGTGCAATCTCTCAACAATGCTAATATAATTGGACCATATAACCATCCCTCGCGTGCGACAAAGAATCACTCCAAAATTCTTATCTAGAGGAGAACATAAGAAGAAGTTGTTTGTAGGGTACGAAACCACCTCAAAGTTATTCTTTCCAATCAATCTATCCTAGAGTTCGTACTAAAATAACACCAAGCTATTCTTTCCGATCGATCTAACCAAGAGTTAGTACTAAAATAACACCATATGATACACATCAACCAACTCTAATGTTACCTAGATACTCCAATGTCACCACGAGTATCCTTGAGTTGATTATACGATATGCATCATACAATTTCAGATTTATAATACTCAATCCAACACAAAGAACCTCAAAGAGTGCCCCAAGATTTCTACCGCATAAACAAAGATGAGAACATGCATCAACCCCTATGCATAGATTACCCCAATGTCACCTCGAGAATCCACGAGTTGACTACCAAAACATATATCAAGTGAATCAATATAATACCCCATTGTCACCAGTATTCATATGCAAGACATATATGAAGTGCTCTCAAATCCATAAAAGTATTCAATCTGATAAAATGAAATCTCAAAGGGAAAACTCAATTCATAACAAGATAGAGAGGGGAAAACACCATATGATCCGACTATATTAACAAAGCCCGTGATACATCAACATCGTGACATCTCAAGAACACGAGAGAGAGAGAGAGAGATTAAACACATAGCTACTGGTACAAACTCCCAGACCCGAGGGTGACTACTCCCTCCTCATCATGGATACCATAGGGATGATGAAGATGGCCTCCGATGATGATTTCCCCCTCCGGCGGAGTGCCAGAACGGGGTCTAGATTGGTTTTTCATGGCTACAGAGGCTTGAGGCGACGGAACTTCTGATCTATCGACTCCCCTATGGTTTTTGGATTTATAGGGCGAAGAGGCGGTGCGGGAGGCCACCGAGGTGGGCACAACCCACCTAGGCGCGTCTGGGCCTCCAGGCGCGCCTTGGTGGGTTGTGCCCCCTCGGGGCTCCCCTCTGCTACTTCTTTGGCCCAATAGATGTCTTCTGGTCGAAAAAAATCACCAAAAAGATTTGATGTGTTTGGATTCCATTTGGTATTGATTTTTTGCAAAGTAAAAAACAAGCAAAAACAGCAACTGGCACTGGACACTATGTCACTATGTTTGTCCCAAAAACTGATATAAAGTTGCTATAAAATGATTGTAAAACATCCAAGAATGATAATATAACAGCATGAATACTTCATAAATTATAGATACGTTGGAGACGTATCAACAACTCAGCTGCTAATACTTGCAAATATTCTTTGGCTCCCCTTGTGTCGAATCTATAAATTTGGGTTGAATACTCTACCCTCGAAAACTGTTGTGATCCCCTATACTTGTGGGTTATCACCACCATGATGAGGAGGGAGTAGTCCACCCTCGAGGCTAGGGATATGTACAAGTAGCTAAGTGTTTGATCTCTCTCTCTCGTGTTCTTAATTTGGCACGATCTTGATGTACTGCGAGCTTTGTTAATATAGTTGGATCATATGTTGTTTTCCCATGTCTATCTTGTTGTGATGAATTGAGTTTCTGAGGTTTTACTTTCATCGGTTTGAATACTTTTTTGGATTTGAGAACACTTGATGTATGTCTTGCATATGAATACCCGTGGTGACAATGGGTATTATATTGATCCACTTGATGTATGTTTTGGCACTCAACTCGTGGATTCCTGAGGTGACATTGGGGTAATCTATGCATAGGGGTTGATGCACGTTTTCTTCCTACTTTCTCCGGTAGAAATCTTGGGGCACTCTTTGAAATTCTTTGTGTTAGATTGAATATTATGAATCTGAAGTTGTTTGATGCATATCGTATAATCAACTCACGGATACTTGTGACATTGGAGTATCTAGCTGACATTAGAGTTGGTTGATGTGTATTGTATGGTGTTATTTTAGTACGAACTTTAGGGTTGTTTATGACACTTATAGGAATAGCTCAATAAATCGATCTGAAAAGATAACTTTAAGGTGGTTTCGTACCCTACAAACAATTTCATCTTATGTTCTCCGCTAGATAAGAACTTTGGAGTGATTATTCGTCTCACGTTGAGGGATTGTTATATGATTCAACTATGTTAGCATTGTTGATAGATTGCACTAGTGAAAGTATGAACCCTAGGCCTTATTTTCAAGCATTTCAATACCGTTTGTACTCACTTGTGTGACTTGCTACCTTGCTGTTTTTATTGTTCCAATTACAAAAATCAATATCTACTATCATTACTACACTAGTATCACCATCTCTTTGCCGAACTAGGGCACCTATAAAATTTACCATTGTATTTGGTGTATTGGAGACACAAGAGACTCTTTGTTATTTGGTTGTAGGGTTGTTTGAGAGAGACCATCTTCATCCTACGCCTCCCACGGATTGATAAACCTTAGGTCTTCCACTTGAGAAAATTTTGCTACAGTCCTACAAAACTCTGCACTTGGAGACCCAGCATGAGTCTATAAGAAGTTGTGAGAACACATCATTTGGCCATAGACTCTTGCGTTGATCATGAAGCCATTTCTCTCTATGTTTTTTTTACGTCAAACCTCATTATGTACGTACCATAAGATTATTTTTGTAGGAGGAGGGTACTGTTCGAGGGTGGCTGAGATGAATCAGTGTCTTTGGCGGTGGCAACTGGATGTAAATACAATGAACTCTTGCTTTTCGTTTGTGTGGAGCCTGGCTTTCCTACCCTCTTCGTTTTACACTGTAGGCTGGGCTAGCTTCTTGAATTTAGCTTCATGGAGCTCAGACATTCCGGTCAACTCCAAGTGAGAAGTTTGTGGAGTTGAGAGTTGGAGCCCTTAGAGGAAATACTTCTATATTCAATTTCATGCAAAGATGTGATAGATTACATTTTGAAGATGAAATGTCGTAGAGGTCGTGAAAAATAGAGCTTACTATTTTTATAATCGGAGCTTATTTTGTTATGATACATTGGTAACTATGATTTATTATATATGTGAGTTTACTAAAAAATAACATTGTAGACATGTTAGTTAATACGGGTCACAATTGTTTTTAGCCATATACTCCCTCCAGTCCTTTTTCACTCTGCATATAAGAATTGTATGAAGTCAAACTTCATAAATTTTAACCGTATTTATATGAAAAAATATCAACATCTACCATGCTAAAGTTATAAAATATGAAAATTTAAGTCATGACGCATCTACGGATATTGATTTCACATTATGAATGTTGATATTTTTTTTATGAAGTTGGTCAAACATTACGAGGCTTGACTTCAGACAAATCTTATATACGAACTAAAAAGGACAGGAGGGAGGGAGTATTAATGCTACTTTGTTTCTGAGAGGATACATTTGTGCTAGTTGTGCGGGTTGACACCGTCTACTTTTTTTCTGGCTTCCCCTCTGATTGTAGCCATGAAGCTTTGGTGGTGTCAAGGAGTTCATACTGGAAAGTATTTTTAAGGCAGGCATGTCTTTGGATCCTCCTAGAAATTGATACTACTACTAGTACCGCTGGTGTACTAGCACTACAAAACATTCCATTATTGCATGGGGGCACCAGAACATGGATGACCTAAGGTTTACAATCTGTGGGAGGTGTAGGATGAAGATGGTCTCTCTCAAACAACCCTGCAACCAAATAAAAAAAGTCTCTTCTGTCCCCAATACACCAAATACAATGGTAAATTTTATAGGTGCACTAGTTCGGCGAAGAGATGGTGATACAAGTGTAGTAATGATTGTAGATATTGATTTTTGTAATAGGAACAATAAAGAACAGCAAGGTAGCAAGTTACAAAAGTGAGCACAAACGGTATTGCAATGCTTGAAAATGAGGCCTAGGGTTCGTACTTTCGCTAGTGCAATCTCTCAACCATGCTAATATAATTGGACCATATAACCATCCCTCACGTGCGATGAAGAATCACTCCAAAGTTCTTATCTAGTGGAGAACATAAGAAGAAATTGTTTGTAGGGTACGAAACCACCTCAAAGCTATTCTTTCCGATCAATCTATCCTATAGTTCGTACTAAAATAACACCAAGCTATTCTTTCCTATCGATCTAACTAAGAGTTCGTACTAAAATAACACCATATGATACACATTAACCAACTCTAATGTTACCTAGATACTCCAATGTCATCACGAGTATCCATGAGTTGATTATACGGCATGCATCAAACAATTTCAGATTCATGATACTCAATCCAACACAAAGAACCTCAAGGAGTGCCCCAAGATTTCTACCAGACAAACAAAGACGAGAACATGCATCAACCCCTATGCATAGATTACCCCAATGTTACCTCGGGAATCCGCGAGTTGACTGCCAAAACATATATCAGGTGAATCAATATAATACCTCATTGTCACCACGGGTATTCATATGCAAGACATATATCAAGTGCTCTCAAATCCATAAAAGTATTCAATCTAGTAAAATGAAATCTCAAAGGGAAAACTCAATTCACAACAAGATAGAGAGGGGAAAACACCATAGGACCCGACTATATTAACAAAGCCCGCGATACATCAAGATCATGACATCTCAAGAACACGAGAGAGAGAGAGATTAAACACATAGCTACTGGTACAAACTCTCAGCCACGAGGGTGGACTACTCCCTCGTCATCATGGATACCATAGGGATGATGAAGATGGCCTCCGATGATGATTTCCCCCTCCGGCGGAGTGCCGAAACGGGGTCTAGATTGGTTTTTCGTGGCTACAGAGGCTTGCGGCGGCGGAACTTCTGATCTATCGACTCCCCTAGGGTTTTTGGAATATTTGAGAATTTATAGGGCGAAGAGGCAGTGCGGGAAGCCACCGAGGTGGGCACAACCCACCTGGGCGCGCCTGGGCCTCCAGGCGCACCCTGGTGGGTTGTGCCCCCCTCGAGGCTCCCCTCTGGCACTTCTTTGGCCCACTGGATGTCTTCTGGTCCAAAAAAATCTTCAAAAAGTTTCGCGGCATTTGGACTCCGTTTGGTGTTGATTTTCTGCGAAGTAAAAAAAAAAGCAAAAAAACAACTGGCACTGGGCACTATGTCAATACATTAGTCCCAAAAACTAACATAAAGTTGCTATAAAATGATTGTAAAACATCCAAGAATGATAATATAATAGCATGAATACTTCTTAAATTATAGATACGTTGGAGGCGTATCAACAACTCAGCTGCTAATACTTGCAAATATTCTTTAGCTCCCTTTGTGTCGAATCTATAAATTTGGGTTGAATACTCTACCCTCGAAAACTATTGCGATCCCCTATACTTGTGGGTTATCACCACCATGACGAGGAGGGTGTACTCCACCCTCGAGGCTAGGGGTATGTACAAGTAGCTAAGTGTTTGATCTCTCTCTCTCTCTCGTGTTCTTGATTTGGTATGATCTTGATGTACCGCGAGCTTTGTTAATATAGTTGGATCACAAGTTGTTTTCCCATGTCTATCTTGTTGTGATGAATTGAGTTTCTGAGGTTTCACTTTTATCGGATTGAATACTTTGTTGGATTTGAGAACACTTGATGTATGTCTTGCATGTGAATACCCGTGGTGACAATGGGTATTATATTGATCCACTTGATGTATGTTTTGGCACTCAACTCGCGGATTCCCGAGGTGACATTGGGGTAATCTATGCATAGAGGTTGATGCACGTTTTTGTCCTACTTTCTCCGGTAGAAATCTTGGGGCACTCTTTGAAATTCTTTGTGTTATATTGAATATTATGAATCCGAAGTTATTTGATGCATATCGTATAATCAACTGACGGATACTTGTGACATTGGAGTATCTAGGTGACATTACAGTTGGTTGATGTGTATCATATAGTGTTATTTTAGTACGAACTCTAGGGTTGTTTATGACACTTATAGGAATAACTCAATAGATCGATCCGAAAAGATAACTTTAAGGTGGTTTCGTACCCTACAAATAATTTCATCTTATGTTCTCCGCTAGATAAGAACTTTGAAGTGATTCTTCGTCGCATGTTGAGGGATTGTTATATGATTCAACTATGTTAGCATTGTTGAGAGATCGCAGTAGTGAAAGTATGAACCCTAGGCCTTATTTACAAGCATTGCAATACCGTTTGTACTCACTTTTGTGACTTGCTACCTTGCTGTTTTTTATTGTTCCTATTACAAAAATCAATATCTACTATCATTAGTACACTAGTATCACCATCTCTTCGCCGAACTAGTGCACCTATACAATTTACCATTGTATTTGGTGTGTTGGGGACACAAGAGACTCTTTGTTATTTGGTTGTAGGGTTGTTTGAGAGATACCATCTTCATCCTACGCCTCCCACGGATTAATAAATCTTAGGTCATCCACTTGAGAAAAATTTGCTACAGTCCTACAAAACTCTGCACTTGGAGGCCTAACATGAGTCTATAAGAACAAGTTGTGAGTAGACATCATCCCGCCATAGACTCTTGCGCTGACCATGAAGCCACTTTTCTCCGTGATTTTTTTACGCCAAACCTCATTACGTACGTACAATAATATTATTTTTCTAGGAGGAGGGTACTGTTCTAGGGTGGCTGAGATGAATCAGTCTTTGGCGGTGGCAACGGGATGTAAATACAATGAACTCTTGCTTTTCGTTTGTGTGGAGCCTGACTTTCCTACCTTCTTCGTTTTACACTGCAGGCTGGGCTAGCTTCTTGAATTTAGCTTCACAAGTGAGAAGTTTGTGTAGTTGAGAGTTGGAGCCCTTAGAGCAAATACTTCTATATTCAACTCCATGCAAAGATGTGATAGATTACATTTTGAAGATGAAATGTCATAGAGGTCGAGAAAAATAGAGCTAACTATATTTTTATAATCAGAGCTTATTCTGTTATGATACATTGGTAACTATGATTTCTTATATATGTGAGTCTACTAAAAAAGAACATTGTAGACATGTTAGTTAATATGGGTTACATTTTTTTTAGCCATATACTCCCTTCAGTCCTTTTACCCTGCGTATAAAAATTGTATAAAGTCAAACTTCATAAAGTTTAACCGTATTTATATGAAAAAATATCAACATCTATCATGCTAAAGTTATACAATATGAAAATTTAAGTCATTGACGCATCTACTGATATTGATTTCATATTATGAATGTTGATTTTTTTATAAAGTTGGTCAAATTTTACGAGGCTTGACTCCAGACAAATCTTATATACAAACTAAAAAGGACAGGAGGGAGGGAGTATTAATGCTACTTTGTCCCTGAGAGGATACATTTGTGCTCGTTGTTCGGGTTGACACCGTCTACTTTTTTTTCTGGCTTCCCCTCTGCTTGTAGCCATGAAGATTTGGTGGTGTCAAGGAGTTCATACTGGAAAGTATTTTTAAGGAAGGCATGTCTTTGGATCCTCCCGGAAATTGATACTACTACTAGTACCGCTGGTGTACTAGCACTACAAAACGTTCCATTATTGCATGGGGGCACCAGAACACGGAGATTTTCTATCTACCTGCAGTAAAAAGAGAACACCTGGCCACCTACTTCTTACCACATGGTAACACAATTTACATGCTGAGTGTGTCACGTGAAGGCATGAAGCCCTATAGCTATAGATAGCATGCAGGCTCCAGTCACTAGCCAACTTTGGAAAATACGTTTCTATCTTTTTTAGGTACCAAATTTCCGCTGCACCTATGGCGGTGTAGGCAGGTAGGCACACACCCTCCTATGTGTTTCCCCTTGCTAGTACAAGTACCATTACTGTTGCTGCTGCACTGCACAAGCCAAGCAAGACACCGTAGCTAAGCACGCCGTGCATCAAACCGGTCCTAAACGTCAGGCCGTCATCCAACGCGGTCCTGTAACGATCTGTTCGATGATCCGGGCATAATTTTTTTGTAAATCAGAGAAAAAACAGGGGCTTTGCGGCCATCCGGATTGCTGCCTTGCTCGCTTCTGACCATCCTGGCCCACCAAAAATCATTCTCGTTCGCTCGTGTGCGTTCCCGCCTGGTTCCAGCTGCTCGCATTCATACCGTTGAAGAACAGCCGCTCTGTATTAACGCCGGCCCAGAGCGGACGCGGCCTCTCATGGTGCCGGCATTGAAGTGGCGCGCCGGCTCAGAGAGACGTTTACTATGCAGGACGTGACGAATATCTACCATGCCCGTTCAATACTCGTTCGTCTGTATGCTGCCATTAAGTAGGCTCGCCGACCGAGAAACCAATTCCGATGCTGCGCATTGATGCACCCGTACGCTTGGCCTCACCGAAATCCGCTATTTAAAGGCGGCCACACCCGGCTAAACTCCATACCACAACACATCCGCTCCACATCCTCCTCCCTTGCACCACATCCACCATGACCGCAAGCGGGAACGCTCTGTGGGAGATCCTATCGACGGAGATGAACGCGAGATCGTTGCCCTTGCGGCCACCTGGCAGAGCCATCATGCCAGGCAGATCGAGGCCGGCATGCCGGCCAGCTCCCCCAGCTCTCCAATGACGACCCCACAATGGAGACGTGTTCTGATGATGACACCCGCCAGAGCCGGTGCATACCGGCTTGAACATGGAGCAAGCGCAGACGCACTACGGCGCCGCCATGGCGGATGAGGAGCAGCCTGCACCGGCTCCTATGTCGGCATTCCGGCAGACACAAGAGGGGCATAGGTACAACCTGCTCCTCCTCGAGCAGTACCGGTTGGCAGAGGGTCAAATCTGTAGCGAGCGTGCAAGCAAGAAGGGCCGTGGCTGCCATAGCCACCGCGAACCCGAACTTTGTTGCAGAGCAGCTGGCGCTCTACTAGGCGCGCGTGCTCAACACACCGCCGTCCAACTTTTGGGGGCGCATGTGGCAGGTGTACGGTGACGGACCGTCCACGTCCATCATCGACCTCACATCCACAGACACCGGCGACGGACAAGTCGCAAACTCCGAGGATGAGTAGGGCATGGGAGGCGGCAGGGCATTGTCTCCCAAGTGGGCGGTCTGTCACCATGTTATACTCTTCCTCGCCGGAGACTGCACCTTCACCTCACGGGTCTTAAACCCCGTCGCCGTTCATGGAGATGGCAGATGAAGGACGTGGTCGCCGATGCGGAATACAAAGGAAGTGGACAATGGGCGCCGCCGTAGGATAGCTTTATGGCCCGGTGGTTTTTTGTACTAAATGTTCGAAATGTAATGAAAAATGTTCGAAATGTAATGAATTTTGTCTGGTTTATATGAAATTTGCTATGTTTGCATGAATTTCGTCCATTTAGTTCAAACAATGGTTGAAATGTATGCGGGCAGTGTTGGATGATCACCTCCCGCATCCGTGTCCGCGGAGTGGCACTCCCCTGTCCGTGGATGGATGCAGAAGCATATTTGCACGTCAGCCTTGGAAATGCCCATAACACAGTTCGAACATTTTTGTATCATCCAACGTTGTGCATTCTTGATTTCATGAGCGTAAGCATTACACGCCCTACAATTTAGATGTGATTCATGATCACAGTGCAAAGTCGTTAGTTCATCCGTGGTACACCATTTCAAACATCGTCATGAATATTTCTGTCTGATGCGCAAGTGAAAAGAATGGGGCCAACAGGGGCGTCAATCACGGAGATTGTAAGTTTTGCTCCTTATTATTGCACGTGTTTTTAATACTTTCATTTACTCAATGTTGCTACTTGATGATCATGTCATTAGGGCAAGCCCTTCACTTTAACGCATTGTTAGATGAAACTCAATTGAGAGTTCTCTGGGTGAACAACATGCATCATTGAACTTGAGATGAAGGTCGCTTTCAAGGAGTATCGTTGAATTTGAGATTGATGCATTTCAAAAACTTATTGAACATACTATGTTTTTATTAAAATTTAAATTTATGGTTGAATTGCTATCGGTCAATTATTCAAAGTGGCCTAAATTTGTTTTATTTTTTTAAGAGACAAATATTTGATGCAGCAGGTTACATGGCTGGTTTGGCTACCACGGTCCATGGACACGTTTGGTTTGGGGTGTCCGTTTTGATGCACCGCATTTTAAAGCATCTACAGTCATGGTCACCTAAATTGGGCACCTATACGCCTGTGGACGCATCAGGCGCGTCCGTGGGCACTAACCGGTTACACACACAAAATTGTCTGATGTATCCATGTACCTCAAACATCATACCTCAAATCCATACAAGCCATGCAGAATAAGAACGTACGTACTATGTAGATATCCTATCTACTCATCGTCAGAGATGTCCATGATCTCCGTGCCCGGCTTCAGGTAGATGGGCAATTGCGGCAACTCTGGCTCGTCGTCGGACGAACTAGAGGCGAAGAGCTCATTGATCTCCACTCTCTGTTGCCGGATGAAGCGCCGGTTGGCTTCCACATAGACTTCATCCTGGATGTACTCGAGGATGGCGGTCTGCTCCACCACTTCCTTCGCTTGGGTGACCTCGAACTCCGTAATGTTGTCCTTCATGGCGAAGCCCGTAGTCAGCTCCGCCTCTTCCTTTGGCTACGTCGCGTCCTCCTCCTTCGAATTTCCCTCTCCATGGCCTCGGGGTCCTACTCCACCTCTCACTGCCGCTCCTCCTGCTCTGGCTTCGGTGAATCCGAAGGAAGACCGACAGCGACACAAGCAACGCGGCTTGCCCAGATCTCCTCCTCGAGAAGCAACCGGCGTTCCGGCATAAACATGGCGTAGGTGGTGATCCGTTGTCGGGCCCTGGCTAGCAGCTACGGCAAGTGGATGGAAGCTCGCAGCGCGGGTGGGAGGGAGAGGGAAGGGATGAGGACGGGCCAGGGTTGCGTTGCCGCCGTCTGGCTTAAATAGCCAGACTTGCTCCCTCAAGCGCCATGTCGCGGCAGCGCCACGCGACGCGGAGTGGAGGAGGCACCGTCAAACTAACGGTCGCTCCGTGTCCCTGCGTGGGCCCTAGCAATCAGTCCATTGTGGTGGACGCGTCCGTCCCATATCCGTCCTAGATACGGGCCGGGTATGTGAGTGCAAGTCAATCGGGGCGTTTGAGCCGTAGATGGAGTGTTCGATTGGGTGCGGTTTTTGCGTCCGAGCAATAACCCAGACGTCCCGCCCGAACGTTTGGAGCGGGTAAGGGTTTTCTTGTTGTAGATGCTCTTAGATGCCCAAGCGTGTATAATTATTGATTAATCTGTCTGCTCTGGTTGGTATGCACGTGCGCTAGCACAGAATCCAAAAAGAGTCTGTCGTTCTGTGACGATACTTCGCTGCATCTCACGGGATCAGAAACCGGAGTTTTTCCTCAAGAAAAAGAACCGGGTTTTTTCCCTAAAAGAAGAAACCATGGTTTTTCCCTCAGGAAAAAAAGAAACCATGGTTTACTTCGTGACCTAATTAGAAATTACTGCATCATTCTAACTTAATGATGATCCCACTATGTATCTTCAAATTTCAAGCACATGTTAATACAGTTGTGCATTTTATATTAAAAATAACATTTTCATGACAAATTTAGTGTTATTATCATCGCTTTTATCAATGTATAAATAGTACGAGTACATCAGAAGTTTATTTTTACCGTAGGTCATAGAAGTAAGCAAGCAAGCAAGCGGCAGCTCTCATGACCCATGTACATACTGGCCCGTGACATCAAGAGGATAGGATTTCTATTTCTGAATTATGAGCACCCATGATATGCATGCATGGGTCCAAGGTGACTCATCAAGAGAAAATAAAGAAGAAAAGGTAGATAAATCACATGGCATGGAGCTATGCATGTACTATCATGCATGCATGCATGCATTGTGGTTGGTATACAACTATACATATATACATGTACCTATACATCACAGTATTATTTTTCTCATGACCAATATGCATGCCCTGTAATTGCCAAAAAAACAATGGTTAAACTTGGGAATCTATGTAATATATCCATCTAATCTAATTGTTGTGAGAGGATTGATGGTCTATGGTGTACCAACCGAGTGGGTGTATAGTACAGTAGTGATTACATAAAGAAAAGCAGGAATTCAGAGAGAGAGAGAGAGAGAGAGAGAGAGAGAGAGAGAGAGAGAGAGAGAGGGAGGATGAGAGAGGAAGTATCTACTCTACATTTGTAAGACAAAGGAAAAGACAGAAAGCTCAACATCGGTGCAGCATTGCTACCAGCGTGGTGTGTGGGGGGTGTCGCTATGGTTCACAATGTTATATACAGTCCGTGATTTTAAAATACTAGTTTCCACTTCTACTACTGTACTTAATTATCATCATCTTAAATAAAGTATATAATTACAAGAAGGACAGAAGGGTTGCCTTCTGTTTTTATTTTTGTTTTTACTTTTGCTCTTGCATTTGCCCCATAGGCCATAGCTAGAGAGAGCATGAAGGGAAGAAGGCTCAACTGCTGATTTAGTCAGGATTTTGCTTCTTTTTGGCCCCTAAAGCAAGGAAGCAGATAAAGGAGGGAGAGGAGGGGTTTGGTTTGGTCATTTGCTCAGCCTTCTTCTCCCCCTCCCCCTCCCCCTATGGCTGCCAGCACTGTGGCCTCACCCTTTTTCTCTCTCATGGGGGCCGTCTTCTTCCAGCTTGCATAGCTCCTGATCTCCGTTCCCCCACCTCTCTCTCTCTCTCTCTCTCTCTCCTCCCTGCACTGCCAGCCAGTTCTTGAATCCTTGCTGTAGTGTTCTACACTTGTACTGCTGCAGGGAAAGAAAGTAGAGAGAGAAAGAAGAAGAAGAAAGGAGAGAAGAGGGAAGGGAGAGAATCTGAATTTGCTTTCCAGTCATTGACCAACCCAACCCCAGTTTCCCCTTGTTTGTCCCCTTCCCCTCCATCCTTGATACCTGTGTTATTCCCTGAGCTGCTGCCGCCGCCTGAGGGGAGGGAGTGGCTCTCTGAACTCTCTCCTCTTGTCACTCTTGCCTTGCCCCCATCCTGTTCTTCCTCCTCCTCCGTTCTTCAGTTAATGCCCCCTCTGTAGCAGCATCAAATTTATTGCCACTCCCTCCTTGGGCCTTGGCTAAGTTGTGTTTAGAGGGAGAGAGAGATAACCTAAGGCCTGAATCAAACCCCTGGCACTACAAGTTTGCCGCTTTATGTATCATCACCACCTTCAGCAGCAGCAGCAGCAGCGTGGAGAATCGGAAGCGGCGGCATCGGTAGATCAGGACAGCAGCATGTCCAACCTCACCACCTCCGCCTCCGCTTCCGCCAACCCTCCTCCTCCTCCAACCCCGGCCTCCAACAAGCGCAAGCGAAGCCTACCTGGCAACCCCGGTAGGTCCTTCTCCTCGGTTTAATTTCTTGTTTGCTTTCTCTCAAGTCTCAAGTCAAGCGAGGACGAGTTGGTGGACTGGACTGATGCGCATGTCTGTATGTGGAGGATCGTTGCATCATGTTACTAATCTTTGTCCGCGCGTGTTTTTCATGGAAATGGAACCCAAGACCCAGAGTCGGAGGTGGTTGCGCTGTCTCCGGCGACGCTGATGGCGACGAACCGGTTCCTGTGCGAGATCTGCGGCAAGGGGTTCCAGCGCGACCAGAACCTGCAGCTGCACCGGCGGGGGCACAACCTGCCATGGAAGCTGAAGCAGCGCGGGAGCAAGGAGGTGGTGCGGAAGAAGGTGTATATCTGCCCGGAGGCGTCGTGCGTGCACCACGACCCGTCGCGCGCGCTGGGCGACCTCACCGGGATCAAGAAGCACTTCTTCCGCAAGCACGGCGAGAAGAAGTGGAAGTGCGACAAGTGCTCCAAGAAGTACGCCGTGCAGTCCGACTGGAAGGCGCACTCCAAGATCTGCGGCACCCGCGAGTACAAGTGCGACTGCGGGACCGTCTTCTCCAGGTTCTTATCCGTTCCTTCCAATCTCGATCCACCTCTTCTGCTTATACCATGCCATGCATCATCAAAGCTTTCTTCCCTGCAGTCTTGTTGATTTCTCGTTACTATATATTCTTGTGTCTTGGCAACATAGCGAGTGCACTGCCTAGAAATTACTACAGTAGAATTCAAGTAGAGGATCGTGAACATTAGGGTAGGGCTCAATTAATCTGAGAGAAGGAAGGAAGTCATTGTGATTTGTGTTGGCGAGTCAGGCCGGATGAGGCAACGCAGAAGAAGCATGGATGGATGCAAAGATGGACCACTTTTACGGCCCGGCCGGGGGTCCTCTTTCTTTTTGTTTCGGCCATGGATGAGAGGAGCGGCTGTGCAGCTCGTGTGGAAGGAGATGAGAGAGATGCTGTGATGATGAGGATCGAGCTTTGGGAGACGAGAATTCAGACATGTGAATCTCTTTGCAGAGCTGAGCTGCCTTTCCATCTCACTCCTCCTGCCTAGCCTAATTGCCTATGCATGCTTACACTATTCCCTCCGTGCTGTCACTTCCATGCGTCCTCTCCTCCCTGATTCTCTTTCTCTCTCTCGGAGCTCACACCGCACGGCACGGCAGCGTCACATACCATATGACAAATGAACAAAGAATCAGGGGAAAGTTTTAGCTTTACCTTTTCTCTTGCCCTTCCTTCTCATGCTGCATTTCTTTCTTCTGATGATGGTTTTCTTTGTTGCACTGCATTGCATGCAGGCGGGACAGCTTCATCACGCACCGGGCCTTCTGCGACGCGCTCACGGAGGAGAGCAACAAGGCCATCAGCGGGGGCGGCCTGCCACTGCCACCCATCGCGCACGCCCAGCACCACGCCATGCTCTATTCGCCGCACGATCTGATGCAGCAGCAGCAGCACCAGGAGCTCGCCGCGTTCCAGGACCACCATCACCATCACCAGGTCATGCAGCAGCATTGCAACTTCGACGTGAAGCCGGAGATGCAGCCGTGGCCAACCATGCCCTACGACGACGTCCACCACCCGCTGCTGCAGCCGCTCTGCAGCGCCACCGCGCAGAGCTCCGCCACGTCCGTGCCGACGCCTACGCAGCAGCAGCAGCTTCCCGCGGCAGCCGCGCACTTGTCGGCCACAGCGCTGCTACAAAAGGCGGCGCAGATGGGCGCCACCATCGGCGGGGCCGGCGCTGGCGGGGCGGGAGTGCACTACACCCAGATGGCCGGCTCGGCGACCAGCGCGACCGGCAGCGCCACGTTCGGGCTCGGCCTCTCGTGCCTCAGCAACCAGCAGATGATGAGCCTCGCCAGGACCGCCTCCCAAGGCCGGAGCGGCGAGGAAGGCGGCGCCTCGGGAGGGGCCAACGACGGCATGACCAGGGACTTCCTGGGGCTGCGCGCCTTCTCGCACCGCGACATCCTCGGCCTCGCCGGCTTTGACTCGTCGTGCATGGGCACCGCCGTGAACACGGGCAGCAACAACACCAACATGGCGCCCTGCTACGAGCCACAGCAACAAGGACAGCCGCAGCCGCAGCAGCAGCAGAGCAGCAACGAGCCGTGGCATGGCATGGGTAGCCATGCATAGCTAGCCATGATGATAGTTGCATGGTCGCATCTGATCACCGCAGAGCACTGCTTGCTGCTACCCTCTACATCAGCAGGGGATGCGTTTTGAACTGGGTAATCTCTCTCCTCTCTCTCCGTCTCGCACTCTCGTGATCTTGCAAGTTAAGAAAGCTTTGGAGTTTTTTGTGGGTAGAAGCCAACTGTAAGGTAAAGCTGGGATCAACGAAAAGCTACGTGAAAATAATACATGCATCCGTCGTCTCTTTTCTCTCTCTCTGGCACTCAACTGGTCAGCTGCATTGCCTACATACGTATCTACTGTCTCCGTTTGCTGGGCAATATATCAGTGTCAAAAAAGTCTTATATTTTGAGACAGAGAGAAGACAAGAAGTACACACTCCCTCCGTTCCATATGTAGTACGTATAATTTTTTTGAAAAATCAAACCTCACAAATTTTGATTAAGTTTGTGAAGAATGTTTACATCTAACACACCAAACATATATTATTAAATTCATCATAAGATGTAATTTCATATTTTATATTTTTGATATGGTAGATATAAATAGTTTTCTCAATAAACTTAATTAGTCAAAGTATAAAAAATCTATATACACTACATTATGGAATGAAGATAGTACATATCTCATGGCCACACACTACAAGTTTTATATTCTTTGACTTGGGCAAAACAAAGTTTCTCTATCTTACTAAGGTACACGTTGATTGGTATATGTATATGGAAAATCCAGATATACACCCCCGTTTATACTTTTTCGATAAACGGTGGATTTTATTGGCTTAAAATGGAGCATCAAGAGGATACAAACACAAAGAGCATACACCCGGTCTCTGCATAGTTAAGATGCACACAATGAGGGAAAAAAAACCAAGCGATTAGATCCGTGATGGGCAAACAACAACAATGACAATATCCCCACCAGCATATCATGACACCACACAAGCCACGAGGTTCTTCAACATTTACTAAACAAGCAACATTTAATATGTAACAAAGGGAGTACTTTGCTTCTTCGAAAAAAAAAGAGAGAGGCAAAATATGTTTGACAATACTATTTTCAAGGGGGGAAGAAAGGTGTATTTGGGTGAACTGAACTGATTGTGCTGATTGGTGGTCACTTGGGAGCTCTTGCTACAAGAGCTAAAATGCGGCCTACGATGGTATCTGTAGTTTATTGATGAATGCATATGAGTGTCTGTGTACTGTGTCGTGCAATCAGTCGATGTACTGTACCCGGCTAGCTGTGCTGGCTACTGTTCGTCCGTGACAAGGTTTTGTCTGCAATTGGTCGTGGGCCGGCGCATTATTCCATGCTTGAAATAAAAGGAGAAACTTTATTTAGTTTCAGATTTTTAAGATAGAAAAACACCCCTAATTATTAAGACTATGCCTGCACATATCTTTGGCTGTTGGTACTATTCTTACGTATCTATACATTTTTTCGATAAAGGGTGCTCTTTATTTACGAATTTTGTCATGAAATAAGAAGTATTTTGCTATAATAAGTCACCTTTTCGCCCTCTAGAAAAAACCCAAAAGGTCTTGTCAGTTTTTCGATAAAGGGCGACTTTATTATCTCAAAATGTAGCATTAAGCGGATACAAAGCATTATGAGTAACATGCGGCCTCTGCATAACTAAGATGCACACAGCCAAATTCAAAAGTCTGACAAAAATTCATGAAATAAAAATCGACAAATCGGCAACAGTAGAGTCCTTTAGACCGATACTATGCCTATGTCGAAGAAGGTGGTGGATCGATCCGTAGGTTATGCTGCCACCCATGTTGGGAAAAAACCTCTATAGCCACCTGCTCCAATCGCGTACACACCATCATGAACATCGGTTGGTACTCCGGCCGTTGTAGCATAGACCACATACGTAGCGAGTGCGTACACCAGAAAATAACGTGTAGAGGAGAAGCATTTTTGTCATTAAAAACCAAATCATTTCTACATAGCCAAAGCGATCAAATTAAGGCATACGCTCCCACCCTTATTATCGTTTTGAACCTATTTGTAATACCGTCCAACCAATGACCAAAAATATTGGCAACACTTATGGGCGGATACAAATTTGACGCTATTTGAATGACTGACCACGTAGAACGTGCAAACTTGCATTGGAAAAAAAGGTGTTTGATTGTCTCGTCATGAGTACAAAAAGAACACTTCTTACTCCCTCGCCAGTTTCGCCGTGCGAGGTTGTCTTTGGTTAACACAACTCCCCTACGGAGATACCACTTGAAGATTTTCACTTTTAGTGGAATTTTGGACTTCCAAATTTTCTTATTATTACTCGTTGGTACCTCGGAATGCGTGAGTGCACAGTACATAGAGTCTACTATGAAAGACCCTGATGTAATAAGATTCCAGCGAAACACATCCCAACCTTGTGTCAGGTTAATTGAATCCAGCCGGGATAAAAGATTATGTCATGACACGAGCCGGGGACCAATCAAATCCCACCTGAACGAAATATTCGGCGGGGAAGAACCGAGCACGTGCGCAATAGTATTATTCTTATCGCGAGCGATGTTACATAAGGCTGGATATTGTTCTCTGAGACTGGCATTGCCTAGCCAGATGTCTTCCCAGAAACGAATCTCCGACCCGTCCTTTATCGCGAAAGACCCAAAACGAAAGAGATGTTTCTTTGCCGCCATTAAGCCAGCCCAAAAGTATGAGTCACCAGGTTTCCAATATGCCTGGGATACCGCCTTTTGGCCTAGATACTTGTTGCGCAACATGGTTTGCCAAACACCATCCTCGGTAAGAAGTTTAAATAACCATTTACTGAGAAGGGCCTCATTCTTGACCTGCAGGTCATGAATTCCAAGGCCACCTTGGTCTTTAGGCCTACAAACCACGCTCCATTTGGCCAGCCTGTATTTTTTCTTTTCACCGTCTCCTTGCCAAAAGAATCTGGATCTAAAGTAGTCCGGTCTTTGCAGGACCCCTTTTGGGAGTTGGAAGAAAGAAAGCATATAGAGAACCATATTTGTGAGGACGGAGTTAATCAAAACCAGCCGATCACCAACTGAGAGTAGTTTTCCTTTCCAACTGCTCAACGGTTTCTCTAGACGCTCCTCCACATGCTTCCACTCTGCAATGGTGAGACGCTGATGATGAACCGGTATTCCCAGATATTTAATCGGGAATTGGCCAAGTGCGCAGCCAAACAGGTCAGCATAATCGGCCGCCGCCTCAACGGCTTCTCCAAAGCAGAACAATTCGCTTTTATGAAAGTTAATTTTGAGGCCCGACATTTGCTCAAACGCTGAAAGCAATAGCTTCAGATTTTGAGCTTTGTCTAGGTCATGTTCCATAAAAAGAATCGTGTCATCGGCATATTGCAAAATAGAGAGGCCACCATCCACATGGTGTGGCACTACTCCCGCAATCTGTCCATCCTGCTTGGCGCGCTCAATCAGAATAGCCAGCATGTCCGCAACAATGTTAAATAACATTGCGGACATGGGGTTACCCTGTCGTAGTCCTTTTTTTGTCTGAAAGTAATGACCTACATCATCATTGACATTGATGGCCACACTACCTCCAGTTATAAAATTTTGGATCCACTTGCACCATTTATCAAAGAAACCTTTCATCCTTAGGGCCTGTTGGAGAAAAGACCACTTGACCTTGTCATAGGCTTTTTCAAAGTCAATTTTGAATACCACTCCACTCATGTTTTTTCGGTGCATCTCGTGGACGGTCTCATGAAGGATAACTACACCATCTAGTATATTCCTTCCTTGCATGAAGGCCGTTTGAGATGGCCGGACAACATGGTCAGCTATCGAGTTTAACCTATTCGTAGCTATTTTGGTGAAAATCTTGAAGCTGACATTAAGGAGGCATATGGGTCTGAACTGTTGGATCCGTACGGCCTCCTTAATTTTCGGCAACAAAACAATCTCGCCAAAATTTAGCCTAAATAGGTCAAGTTGATTGGCATGAAGACACTTAAACAACTTCAGAAGGTCAGCCTTGATGATATCCCAGAAATTCTGATAAAATTCTGCGGGAAAACCATCAGGGCCTGGAGCTTTGTTGTGTTCCATTTGGAACACTGCCGCTCTCACCTCCTCTTCCGAGAAAGGTGACGTGAGGATATTGTTCTCTTCCATCGTGACTTGTGAAATATCATC
The DNA here is from genome assembly GCF_002575655.3 of Aegilops tauschii subsp. strangulata. NCBI lineage: Eukaryota > Viridiplantae > Streptophyta > Magnoliopsida > Poales > Poaceae > Aegilops > Aegilops tauschii. The sequence goes on from NC_053037.3 coordinate 287,942,174, forward strand.
TATTCGGGCCTCGTCAAGGGTGACATTCCCTTCATCTAGCGCCCCGAAAAGAGATTTGTAGTAGCTGGTGATATACTTTTTGAGCTCCTCCCGACCTTCGATCTGCCCCTCATCCTGTGGGAGACTATGAATACATTTCTTCCTATGTCGACCATTGGCGACCAATTGGAAGTATTTTGTATTACTATCTCCCATTAGGATGAAGTCAGCTTTGGACCTCTGGTAGTATTTGATCTCCTCTTCGCGCAATAGACGGGCAACCTTCTCATTAGATTGATTTTTCAATTCAATCTCTTGTTGAGATAAGGTACGTGTCTCTGCAATTTTGTCGAGGTCATCAATGATGGTACAGAGGCGCTGCTTTTCTTTTTTGTACAATCCAATGGTGTGTTTAGCCCATCCAGAGAGGTGTTGCCTCATGGCCCTTATTTTATAATTCCATCTCTAAATCAGTGTACGACCAACGGCGGGCCTCTCCCAAACACTCTTTTATTATGTCTACAAAACCATCCCGATGCAACCATGCCAATTCAAATTTGAAAGGGCGACGGGTAGAATGACTCGTAGAATTGGAATCAAGAATGATTGGTGCGTGATCCAATAATGCCTCGATTCGCTCTAGGGCTCGCACGGTTACCATAGGAAATTTAAGCTCCCATTCGGTATCCATGAGTACCCTATCGAGCTTCTCATACGTCGGCACAGAACGGTTACTAGCCCAAGTGAACTACCGCCCCGATATACGAGCCTCCCGAAGATCCAAACTGTGAATCATAGCATTGAAAAGGAAAGGCCAATGAGTGTCGAAGCGGTCATTATTTTTTTCCTCCTGGTACCTAAGGATATTAAAATCCCCTCCAATAAGCATTGGGTACGGGTTATCCTTAGCCGGGTTCACTAGTTCACGGAGGAAAGCTGATTTATGCTCATCTTGGGCAGCCCCATAGACTGCGACCAGGCTCCATGTAAAATTATCAGCCCTATTTCGTAGGTGAAATTTGATATGAAAATCACCGGTCGAAAAAGCCAACAAGTCCATGGTTGTGGTTTGTATCCCAAGAAGGATTCCTCCAGACCTTCCATGAGCTGGTAGACTATGCCATGTGTAGTGCAAACCACCTGATAGGTGATCGAGGACGTGTGGACAAAAGTCACATTTACCAGCCTCGGAAATTGCCACAAAATCCAATTCGTGTTCTCGCACACAATCACCGATGTGTTTATGTTTATCCAAGTGTGAGAGACCTCTGCTGTTCCAAAACATGCCTCTCATGAGAAAACTCGAATTGGTGTGGAACTTTTCGCCTTCTTCGGCGGTTTTTGTTTCTTTTTAGAGGAGTGTGATTTAGATTTCCGCGAAGACACAGTGAAATCACAAAACATTGACTCAGGTCTTGCATCATCTAAACCCACCTCGGTAACCTCACCAACCAAGTGGGAGATTAGCGGACCATCATATTTGGCATCCGCTTCATCATCGTCCTCGGTTTCGGGGTTTGGTAGGGCGTTATTACACTTCGGAGAAACCTTTAAACGGTCAATCTCCATGTGTTTAAGTGCCCCAACCGACAGATTAATTTCATTATTGTTCTTTCCCATAGACACAACAACATTCTTTAAGCTACTAGTAATACGAGTATCTGAAAAAGAAAGAAAAGATTGAGCGGACGAGGTACCTGGCGTGGGTTCCAAATTCCTCAAGGCCTGGCGACGCATTGCCTTCGCAAGGGAGTGCTCATCAGTCGCAGAGGAACCATCAACAGCAAGGGAGTGACGGTTACTACGTCGAAGGGGCGTGGTCATGCCACCCGACATAGTACCCATCGGCGTCGATAGTAGCGGTTGGTGTAGACTTTAACGAAGTCGGAGGTGTCTGAACAGTCCCAGTGGTCTGTGAGGATGGACGAGGAGCTGAGCCCAGAGGAACCATAGTGATAGCCGCACCAGCCGGTGCCGCGGCTGGTGGCGTCGTCAAGGACTCTGTCGTGCAAATCGAAGCAGGATGAACCGAGGGCGCAGCTAGTGGCGCAACAGGACCCACGACCGGCTCTCTCCGTGCCAAAGCCATGGCAGAAGCATGCGTTGCTGCTACATGCAGCGTCGAGGCAGCAACATCTGGGTGCTTGAGCTCCAGGCTTGTATGTGCGGCCAGGCCACTCTCAGCGTTTGGTGCATGGCGCATGCAGCCAAGAACCATAGGCCGGCCCTCCACAGCCGTTGCCTGTATGGCACATGCAGCCGTGGGCTGCTCCTGGTCCACATCAATCATGTGGGCAACATCAGCTATGGGCAATCCCGTTGCTGCTATATTCACGTCCGGTCGGCCGGCCGAACAGCCCGGATCCGCTGCCTGTACTGATCTCTGCACGGACTTTATGGGAGCCGCCGAACTTGTTTGAGCATCCGACGGTGTATTGTCACCAATAGCTTCAACAGTTTTAGACCTTTTGCTATCATCTCTGTCAGGCATATCCTCATCCCGGTTAGCACCGTCCTCATGTCCATCATCATGGTTTTCTCAAATTTGTGGGATAAAGTCAACATCCGGGACGTAGTCATCCTCCTCCAGAATAGTCATCCTCCTCCAGAACAAACCGAAGCGAATAGCCATTAAGTTTAACATAAACATCCGAGGAGACCGAAGCATCAATAGACCCATCTTTTTTGGAGAAAATATTCAAAGAATGAACGGCCACTTGAATTCGCACAATTCCATACCGGCGCAAAGCAACCAAATCAACATCTTGTGTGGCTCCTATAACTGATCCAACCGCCCACAAACCAAGGAAATGGCGGAGAGGTGGTGGAACGCCGGTGACGTGAACCCATATAGGCTGCAAAGGAGGAACGGACGTGCCCTCCTCAGCTATCCATTCACTAAAAGACACCTTCACGCCGTGAGATTTGACATTGTACTTAAAAGCTGCCACACGTTTCAAAATCTCGAGGGACGGGAAACAAACTAGGTAAGCATTCACTACAAGAAATATGTCAACTAGTGACCTTCTCTGAGTGACCCCGGCTGAATTGGTCGTAAATCCACGGCCATTTCGCTTGGAAGGGCTCAAACCCTGAAATTGCCTTACACCAAATGGTCATAAAGCAGACAAGAGTGGTCAACGGCCTTCTTTCTACCTGATTATGACCAATATAAATGGTCATGAGGTTGTGAACGTGGATGCATTGGTACTTAAGGTGTCGCTCAAGGTGGGCTTGGGCCTCGGTCTTGTGAACGTGGATGCATTGGTACTTAAGGTGTCGCTCAAGGTGGGCTTGGGCCTCGGAGGAACGAGGTCACCTTCTTTTTTTAAAAAAAAATCTGTGTGCCATATAGGCCTCGGCCCATCCAGGAAGAAATGTGGGATGCCCTCATATTACTTAAAAAGAACATATATTCGGCCCAACGAAAATGGGAAAATAACAAGTTTTTCATTAGAATAGGAAAATAATGAACTCCTTCGTGAATCTTGCTATATGGTTTATCAATTACAAAACTAAACAAGTAATTCAAAAAATGTTAATGTTAATACGTATTTCAAAAAATGTAATCACGTGTTTAAAAAACTAAATGTGTGCATTTGAAAAGTTTCATGCATATAAAAAATGATAATCATAAATAATATTAGATATGTATAAAAAAAGTTTCATGTGTATGCAAAAACAATGATCAGTATGTATATATGAAAAATTTACAATATATATATGGAAAAGTAGATAACAAAACAAGATTTTCTAAAAATCTTAATCATGTATTTAAAATTTTCTAACCAATATCAACAATGTTTTATATGTATACAAAAATGTACAATGTGTTAAAACAAATATAGACATAAAACCTATGTATGAAAAGATATTTTTTTATTGGGAATACATGAAAATATGTTAATCATGTATTTGAAAAAAGTTAAACTTATATAAACAATATGTACAATGTGTCTTACAAAATGTAGACATGTGTTCAAAATATTAGACATCAAAATATTTATTAAAAATATTAATGATGTAACTAAAAACCGTTTAATATCTATAACAAATGTTTCTAGTGTACACAAATTTGTTCATAAAATGTGGTCTAATATTCTTGAAAAATGAAGAATTTTTTTTACAACAAATATTTGTTAGGTTCTTCACAAAAAAACTCATTTTGGGAACTCGGAAAATGGAAAATGAATATGCGAAAATTTGTATTTTGAACGAGAGGTGGATCAAAAACTTTTTACCCGCAACCATTTGGTCCATTATGCATTAAATATGGCCTAGTATTTTAGAAAATTGATTTGGTCCAATTTTGTAACAATTATTTGATAGGTTCTTCACAAAAAAACTCATTTTGGACGCTCGAAAAAGGGAAAATGTTTTTTTCGTCCAAAGAAAATGAAAACTTACTTAGGCAACATTGTTTGCCATTCGAATATGCACCCTTGTGCACAATATGAGATCATATAAACAAACTATTCCATGAATGTGGCCATAAGATTGATCATTTGCCTTGAAAGCCATTGATCTCCACACATGATAGCTCATTTCTGAGAACATTTTTTAAAATAATTGCCGTATTACAGGTTTATTATTTTTCCTGGAAATTTGGCCACATATAATGACACAATGCGAAGGTTTTCCAATTTTTTGACTTTTTTTTTATTTTTTATGCCCGTTTCAGAATGCGGTCAAAACGGCGGGCTTGACCGTTCCTAGCTAGTGGTTCAATCTTGGAAAACTTTTGATCTTTCTCTGATTAAATAGATACTTATGTACCTAGAAATGATTTTTAGAAAAAATAAAGAGCAAACTATGAGGCACCTGTTGTTCAAATTTGACCTGCTTCCTTCTGAATCGGCGAGAATTTGTCTTTTTCACCAGAGGTGGATCAAAACTTTTGACACCCAACCATTTTGTCAACTGTGCATTAAATATGGCCTAGTATTTTAGAAAATTTATTTGGTCCAATTTTGCAACAAATATATGGTAGGTCCTTCACAAAAAAAACTCATTTTGGGCACTCGGAAAATGGAAAATAAATTTTTCGTCCAAAGAAAATGAAAACTCCCTTAGGCAACATTGTTTGCCATTCCAAGATGCACCCTTGTGCATAATATGATATCATTTTAACAAAATATGCCATGAATGTGGTTATAAGATTGATTAATGGACTTGAAAGCCATGAATCTTCACACATGATAGCTCTTTTTTGAGAACACTTTTTTAAAATAATTGCCTTATTACAAGTTCATTATTTTTACTGGTAACTTGGTCACATGTAATGACACAATGCGAAGGTTTTCCAATTTTTTAATTTTTTTTGAATTTTTTATGCCCGTTTCAAAATGCGGTCAAAACGGCGGGCATGCCTGTTCCTAGCTAGTGGTTGAATATTGGAAAACTTTTGATGTTTCTCTAATTAAATAGATGCTTATGTATCTAGAAATGATTTTTGAAAAAAATAAAGAGTAAACTATGAGGTAGCTGCAGTTCAAATTTGACCCGCTTCCAACTGAATCGGCAGAAATTTGTCTTTTTCACCAGAGGTGGGTAGAAACTTTTGACACCCAAGTATTTGTTCAATTGTGCATTAAATATGTCCTAATATATTATAAAATTGATTTCATCCAATTTTGCAACAAATATATGGTAGATCCTTCACAAAAAAACTCATTTTGGGCATTCAAAAAATGGAAAATGAATTTTTCGTCCAAAGAAAATGAAAACTCCCTTAGGCAACATTGTTTGCCACTCCAATATGCACCCTTGTGGGTGCACAATAGGAGATCATCTGAACAAACTCTTCCATGAATGTGGCTATAAGATTGATCATTTGACTTGAAAGCCATGCATCTTCACACATGATAGCTCTTTTTGAGAACACTTTTTTAAAATAATTATCGTTGAATATTTGTTCAAATGTGGGTAGAAACTTTTGACACCCAAGTATTTGTTCAATTGTGCATTAAATATGTCCTAATATATTATAAAATTGATTTCATCCAATTTTGCAACAAATATATGGTAGATCCTTCACAAAAAAACTCATTTTGGGCATTCAAAAAATGGAAAATGAATTTTTCGTCCAAAGAAAATGAAAACTCCCTTAGGCAACATTGTTTGCCACTCCAATATGCACCCTTGTGGGTGCACAATAGGAGATCATCTGAACAAACTCTTCCATGAATGTGGCTATAAGATTGATCATTTGACTTGAAAGCCATGCATCTTCACACATGATAGCTCTTTTTGAGAACACTTTTTTAAAATAATTATCGTATTACAAGTTTATTATTTTTACTGGTAACTTGGTCACATGTAATGACACAATGCGAAGGTTTTCCAATATTTTAATTGTTTTTTAAATTTTTTATGCCCGTTTCAAAATGCGGTCAAAACGGCGGGCATGCCCGTTCCTAGCTAGTGGTTGAATATTGGAAAACTTTTGATGTTTCTCTGATTAAATAAATACTTATGTATCTAGAAATGATTTTTGAAAAAAAATAAAGAGTAAACTACGAGGTAGCTGCAGTTCAAATTTGACCCGCTTCGAGCTGAATCGGCGGAAATTTGTCTTTTTCACGAGAGGTGGGTAAAAACTTTTGACACCAAACTATTTGGTCAATTGTGCATTAAATATGTCCTAATATATTATAAAATTGATTTGATCCAATTTTGCAACAAATATATGGTAGATCCTTCACAAAAAACTCATTTTGGGCATTCAAAAAATGGAAAATGAATTTTTCGTCCAAAGAAAATGAAAACTCCCTTAGGCAACATTGTTTGCCATTCCAATATGCACCCTTGTGCACAATATGAGATCATCTGAACAAACTATTCCATGAATGTGGCTATAAGATTGATCATTTGACTTGAAAGCCATGAATCTTCACACATGATAGCTCTTTTTTGAGAACACTTTTTTAAAATAACTGCCGTATTACAAGTTTATTATTTTTACTGGTAAGTTGGTCACATGTAATGACACAATGCGAAGGTTTTCCAATTTTTTTAATTTTTTTGAATTTTTTATGCCCGTTTCAAAATGCGGTCAAAACGGCGGGCATGCCCGTTCCTAGCTACTGGTTGAATATTGGAAAACTTTTGATGTTTCTCTGATTAAATAAATACTTATGTATCTAGAAATGATTTTTGAAAAAAATAAAGAGTAAACTACGAGGTAGCTGCAGTTCAAATTTGACCCGCTTCGAGCTGAATCGGTGGAAATTTGTCTTTTTCAGCAAAGGTGGGTAGAAACTTTTGACACCCAACTATTTAGTAAATTGTGCATTAAATATGTCCTAATATATTATAAAATTGATTTGATCCAATTTTGCAACAAATATATGGTAGATCCTTCACAAAAAAACTCATTTTGGGCATTCAAAAAATGGAAAATGATTTTTTTGTCCAAAGAAAATGAAAACTCCCTTAGGCAACATTGTTTGCCATTCCAATATGCACCCTTGTGCACAATATGAGATCATCTGAACAAACTATTCCAGGAATGTGGCTATAAGATTGATCATTTGACTTGAAAGCCATGAATCTTCACACATGATAGCTCTTTTTTGAGAACACTTTTTTAAAATAATTGCCGTATTACAAGTTTATTATTTTTACTGGTAACTTGGTCACATGTAATGACACAATGCGAAGGTTTTCCAATTTTCTAATTTTTTTTGAATTTTTTATGCCCGTTTCAAAATGCGGTCAAAACGGCGGGCATGCCCGTTCCTAGCTAGTAGTTGAATATTGGAAAACTTTTGATGTTTCTCTGATTAAATAGATACTTATGTATCTAGAAATGATTTTTGAAAAAATAAAGACTAAACTACGAGGTAGCTGCAGTTCAAATTTGACCCGCTTCCAGCTGAATCGGCGGAAATTTGTCTTTTTCAGCAAAGGTGGGTAGAAACTTTTGACACCCAACTATTTGGTCAATTGTGCATTAAATATGTCCTAATATATTATAAAATTGATTTGATCCAATTTTGCAACAAATATATGGTAGATCCTTCACAAAAAAACTCATTTTGGGCATTCAAAAAATGGAGAAATGATTTTTTTTTCCTGTTTCAGTGATGAAAATGGAAAATGGTCTAATATTTTTAAAAATTGAGGTGGTTCAATTTTGCAACAAAGATTTGGTTGGTTATTCACAAGAAAATCAAAATAGAAAATGCTTTTTTCATGCAAAAAATACTTATTTCAATCAATTAAGACCAATTTAGATGGTCATAAGATTGTCAAAGCGTTTACCGCGTTTTGATTGGTCCATAGGCATCTCACGCGTATCACGCATCCAACACCGTCGGATACTTCCCGATCCGACAGCAGCCCTCACCCCCTCACGGCCTCACCCTCTCACCCCATGTAGGCCAATCACCCACGCCATCTCCCTCCCTCATATCTCAATCCGCCGCCGCCCCAACCCTAGCCCAACCCAATCCGCCGCCGTCCTCTTCTCCAGTCGCACCGGCGACCTCCAACCTCATCGCCGGCAGCCCCTCCCCTCTCCTCCTAGATCCACTCGGGCTACTCATGTCGTGGCCATCCTCTCTCTCCTCTCTCTCCACCGCACACCACTCCTCTCTCTCCCCCATGCAGCGAACCCTAGCGCTCCCCGATCCAGATCCCTCCCCTCCCCTCGCCGCCATCCACCGCCGCTCGCCGCCGGCCTCGACCCCCTCCCTCCCCTGCCCTCCGAACACTGTCGCCTGCCAGATCCACTGCATCCCCCACCCCGGCCTCTCTCTCCCGTACTGCACGCCGCCGCCACACACGGCATCGCGCAACAAGGGGCTCGCATCGCTCCGACCAGATCCGATTGGCGCCTCCCTGGCCTCGGATCAGGCCTGCACGACCCGGGTGCCACCACCGCCACCACCGGGAGGCGTGGATTCATGCGTGCTCCGGTTGCGGGATCTGACCATCCTCGGCGTCATGTCCTCAAGGTCTCCTCTCTGCACCTCAGTCCCTATTTGGTTTGCTCTCTCCCCTGCCCTGATGCGGCCGGTTCTCCATACACAGGTGCACGAGAGACCTCGTCTCCACTCCAAGGCCATTCGTGCTAGCGTAGATTGGCGTGCTCGCACGCGTTGGATGGACGGAGGGGACACTGACCTCCTCCGCCGGGTCTCCCAAGAGGCCGCGCATCCTGCCGCGACCACCTCTACTGCGCGACGGTGGTGGCCGACCTCCAATGCGACCGCTGCATCGCCAGTAACCTCTTCGGTGAGCACTTTACCTCTGCCTCCCTCCTCTGCCTAGATCCCATGACTGAGCCACACTCTGTAGCATGTAGATTACTGCTTGTATGGCCATGAGGAATGAAATAATTTTGCAGCTAATAATTCTAGTTTCTTCTTGGAGGAGTTGCTGCACCACTAGTTGTTTCTATTGTGTGTTGGACAGTAGATGTGGATAGCCTGCATGCTGTTTCTTAGGACATTAAGCTACGTAAGGATAAACTGACATAAGTATGCTAGTCTAAAGGGTCGATAACTCACATTTGTTTCTGAATTTAGTTAGTTTATCTGTCTGTGGTCCTCAATGTATTAAATGACAGCCAAAGGTATCCATCTATAGAGGCTTATCTACTAATTGTTGGACCTTGGAGGCTTATAGTGCGATGAAAGCCAAATGCATCTAACTAGCCAGTCGACAGGCTAAAACAACTAGCTATAAAATGACATCAAGTTCTGGTTTACATGCTATTCTCGTCGTTCATGCCGACAGACCTTTTGCTGTAGTGTTTAGAGTAGATTGAGTTTGCTAGCCCTCCTTTTTGTTTCTGTTCTTATTTTGGACAGATGCTTGGGGTGCATACTTTCTAGAATCTGCATTTGGATTTGTAGTTCGCGTTGTCGAAGAAAATTGTCGATTGTTTGATTGATGTTCTGACTTTTATGTGGACCAGTCGTCCATTCTCTAAATCATTCTTTTAATCCTGCTACCATTTTTGTATCCATGTACTGTTTATCTTGTTTAAGCATTAATGTATACTTTTCTTTCAGCAATGGCAACCCAAGCAGGAACCTCGGCTACTCCTCGTTTAAGTCCCCAAGTGGTAGGATTCTCTGTTCACGGGAGTCACCATCTAGGCATGCTTGCTGCTTCACCAGAATGCTGCATTGTTCTTTAGCTATCGATTGTCTGTGTAGATTGACTGTATCGAGTTGAGGGCTTGAGGCAGGCTGTAGGTGATTAGAAAAACCACCTGTTAAGTAAGATTGGCTGTAGTGTATGCTCTGAACATAAGCTTGTGCTGCTGCCAGTGTAGTGTATGCTGTGAACACAAGATCCTTTACTTGCTCTGGTTTGGTTAAGACTGATGATGCCGTGGATAAGAAAACAATTTAAAAGGTCTGTTGAAACAAGGTGGAAGCATGTTCTTCTTGCAACGTACCCTAAACCCCTAAACCCTTTTTATTTGAACTTCTTAGTTATGTTCTGGAGTCTGGAATTTTTGAATCAATATCTATCTGATTAATTCATGCCTTGTTTTGTTTTTTAGTTTGTTTCAAAACATATATGTGGTGTATCTGATTAGTTATGTTGTAAAAGAATGCTTGTCTCTGACACTGTTATTCTTATGTTGATATATGAGCCCAGTTTTGTGTGTTTTGAATCAATATCTATCTGATTAATTACTGATCATGGTGAGCTAGATCCAAACAAACAAGACACTTACATTAACTTGGCACTTTGAGTCCTTGTAATTCTGATAGTGTGGAACTATATTTTGTACACATAGTCAACTAGTTTTCGTTTTATATTTGCTTGCTTATGTGGAACTATATTTTCTCATTTTTCTAATTATGACATGGATGATATGAAATATCAGAATTGTTTCTGTTACATGGTGTGCTGCAGGAAAGCCCGTGTGTAGGTTTATTGTCTCGTAATTGGGCAATTATTTTCTTGCAGGGGGCCACCCGTTCGAGCTCGCTTTGACCCTCTTTTGCTCTGTAGTGGTCCTGGTACATGAAAAGAAGGTCCTTTTAAATGTTTTGCTTCCTTGGTTGCATTCTGCTGTACACTCAAAAATATTTTCAATTTAGTGACAAGCAAACAATAAAATAGTCAAAAGGCTTTTATTTAATGTGCTTTTCGAAAATGAAAATGTGTTGTGATGTTCTCCTCTTTCTGTTGACATGTATGTTGAATAATATCAAGCCATAATTATAGTCCCTCCAAGACATGCTCAAATGTAGTCGCACGTACAGATTTGTGTGTCTGAGGTACAGTTTTAAGATGAGATACGTATATATGGAACTCATGTAAGGGAATTAGAAATAGAGAAATATATATGTATGGGTACCTCGGCTATTGGAAATACCAACTATACAATCATCTTGTTAATTACTACACATCATATAGATTTTGTAGTGTATTAATCTCATTGGGTAGAGTGGCCTACTTGCACACTTTTATTGACTCGTTGGTTGCTGATTACTTTCGAGCGAGTAGCACATGTCTCAAGCAACTGTAGTATTCCTTTCCCTGAATTGCTCCCTTGTTTTGCTGTGGCCGTATGCTCCATGGTCAATGATGCGTGCTGTATACATATTAAAACCAAAATTGGAGTAGTTTCAGTCGTGCATATTAGAACTGAATTATGCTCTGTTTTGCTGTAGTTGTATGCTCTTATTGCTGAATTGTTTAGTGGGTTGTACAAACTAAACTCGTCCAGTGAGCTTGCTATGATGTATTGTATATTGCTGTACTTAAGACGTCTTGTAGAATTTGGGCCTGAGCAATCTGGAATTTGGTTGTTGTTTGAGATTAATCTTTCCGAGCCATTAGAGTGGGTTCAAGGATGGATCTGCCCATTCATTGTGCAGAGGATCTTCTAATTTACCACTTGTCTACTAGTACATTAGTTATCATGAACCTACATGCTCCCTTCTCTGCAAAGTAAAAACTAAAGAGGTTCCTTAACTTCATAGCCAAGTTATGACAGCAGTTTGATATTCCTTTTGCTACCACATGTCCTTTAGTCTTTAACTCTCTGATGCTGCTTTCCTTCATCATGCAGGCACGCCCCGATGCTCCCCTCGCTTTGGGCACCCAATGCCAGGCAGGCTGTGGATGCCCCGGACCTCAAGGCCGGCCGTGCTACTCCAGCTGCTCTTGCCCCGGCCATGCTCAACTTCGCTCCTGGTCAGTTGCCGCAGGTGAGACACTTGCCTCCATGCTTGGGTGATTCTACCTGCTCACTTAGTATCATACTTGAATCTATGCACGAATTTCACAAGTTTGGATGCATCATAGAACTTGTGGTGAACCTGTTACAGTGATGTTCATTGACGACCTGCACTTGTACCAATGTATCATGCTGCTATTTGGCAAGTCAGTTTCACATTGCATGTGGATCTTAAACTTATACAGTAAGCTTAGTTATTTGCATATGTAAAATATGTTGACAAAGTGTTATGTTGGATTACCGCCTCATGTTGATGGCATTGTCTCTAAACATTTAATAATGTTTCTTTTTGCTGTGACGGAAGACCAGAAGAGGCATTGAGATGTGCACCACAGTTTTAGTTGATGTTGCACCATGTTTTGGTGCTTGTGTATCTGTTTTTGCTTGTAAGCACACTTGTATGTGCATGTGTATCGTGCTTGTGTATCTGTTTTTGCTTGTTTAAGTTGATGTTGGACGTGCGGACTTGTATGTGCTGTTGTGTGTATTTGGCTAAATGATTCTAAATTTAATCATTTAATCAAGAGAATTATTGAGTGTTTGCTGTTCAAATGTGTAAACTGGAAATCTGTGAATAAAAAGACCAAATGTTCTATTGGACCAAATAATATATGGGCTCTAAAAAGGCTACGGCCCAAATAATAGTGGATTGGAACATTGTTTATTTCTGGAAAACCTGAACAAAAAGGCTTAATGAGATGGTCCGCAAAAGGGCCATGGCCCAGAAAATCAAAAGGCCAAATTGTTGGGCTTGGCCCATGAAGTCGACCAAAAATTCACAGGAAAAAAAATTAGAAAGGCTGAATTGTTGGGCTTGGCTCATATAGACACTGAATTGGACCGGGCTGAATCTTATCCACGTCAGCTTGCCACGCTGGATCCTACGTGGCCTGGGGATGCTGCCAGTGACCAAAAATTTGGTCGTGGAACCAACGACCTTTTCCTTCTCACAGAGAAGATCGTTAATTTTAGTTTACGACTGCCAGCTTTTGACCTTCTGTTTTTGGTCACAAAAAGGTCGCAAATGAAAAACAACGACCTTCCGACCAATAATGGTGGTCACAAGTTGACATATTTCTTGTAGTGATTGTCTCCATGCGGCACGGCTTCCCACTTCCATGATGACTGAACCGAGGCTATCTTTGCGACCTCTATCTCCACCTCAGCAGCGCACAAAGAACCACCGGAGATCGTTACAAGTGCAGTCGGCAAAGTTGGTGGTGCTAGATGTTCCTTGAAAAGTGAGTCAGGTAGCTGCACAAACATAGCGTTTACAAGACCGCATCCGCCGAGCGACGCGATGGGCCTTGGCTGCTTAAGTACAGGACAATGGTGCATAGGGTGCTTGTAATTGTTGCAAATATGACAATAGTGTGTTACCGTGCAATCCTTGGAGAGATGATCATTTGAACGACACTTGAAACACCAAAGGCCGATTCTCTTTCCTTTTTGGCCCTGTCCAGCGAAGTCCGTCAAGGCAGCAGCTAGCGGTGCAATGTTGGTAGCCTCAGGAGTCGGCGTTGCAGGGGCGGCGTCGATAACCGGTGGCAGCGGAAACAGCGACGGAGGTCGTGCAACCAGAGGGACGGCACCGGAAGCACCGGCAGTAGCGGCAACGCGACGTCCCCCCTTGCGCTTGTATTTGTTGCGGCGGGCAGGAGCTGCGGGCGCTGGTTGATTGGTAGCCCCGCCCCCAAAGACGGCAGGCGCCGGCTTCAGTGCTGCAGCCCGTGGGACGGATGGTGCGATGTGCGCCGGTGGTACACCAAAGCGCAGTGGACCGGCGGCAGCCCCAAAACCGGCTGAGATCATCGGGTTCGTCGTTGCTGTCCCGCCCGGCGTGGATCCCTTGGCAGCATCGTTGTTTCGGCCAGCCATTATCGGTGGCGAGGGTTGTTGCAGGACGGCGGCGTAGGAACGAAGCAGACGGCTGGGGCTTCGAGTACCAGTTATTAGTGCATAAATTTGTCATCATCGCCCGACCTAACCATCATGGATGGCGTAGAAAAGGTCTTGCCAGTTATTAGTGCATAAATTTGTTATCATTTTGCAAGCTGTGTAACTATTCAATTTCTAGTAAAATTTATGGTGTACACACTAGCACAGGTTGGTGAAGCATAACCGTAGCGTGTGGACACAAAATGAGTACAGACCCAGCATCTGCACGACAAGGATGCACACAACCAATAAAAAAAAGAACCATATATGAGTTAAAGTCGGGCGAACGACCCACCGCAGCAAAACACGCTATACATCAACTACTAGCACTGTTGTTGACAACACTCGGATGACGAGAAGGTTACCCAACAACAACACCTTCAACAAGGAGACAATGCATGAATGTCATCGTTGCCGGATTCAACCACATCGACCAGGATTATGAGCTTCACCCACAAGGCAGACAATGTAAGCTCCAGACAGTGCCTTCAAGGGAGCATAAACCGTCGTTGCCAGATACAACCAGTGAAGGCCAGGCCTAGAGTTTTCACCGCGAAACTTGAGGGCTGGTACTCGAAGAACACCACCATAAATGAAGCCCCATGTGTTGCTTCCACAGAAGAAGTCCTGTTGCAGTGTCCCGATCAGCGTCGGAATCATAGATGAGTGAACACCACATGTCGCTGAAGGGAAACGCAACAAAAAAAATTGACCTACGCACCAGCCTAGGACCGCTATCACGCGGACAGACGCGAGCGCGAAGGGGCTTCTAGTCCAGGAGCTCGGGCTGCTCCTTGGCAGCTCGGACACAAGGCGCTGCGGGGACAGGCGGCTGTGGGTTGCGCGTGAGGATGGTTGGGGGCTCTCTGGCTGTCTGATCTGAGATCGGGTGGCTCAGATCGACAACTGGAGCTGATTGGTTGGCGTGGAAACTAAGGCAGGAGGTGGCGGTGGGAGGATTTCTATGGAGTTTGTCTCTAATTTTTAGGGTTTTGCCCTGAAATAAAGTAAGGTTGCGTGCCTTTTATATAAGTAGGGGTTTGGGCTAGTTATAGATGGGCTTTTGGACAAGGGTAAGACGGGGAACTGAAGCCCGGTTAGCAATTATATTTAAAAATAATTTATTATTTAATGGCTACTACACACCAATGGCTATCGAGGGTGCACAACATGCGGCCAATAACATCGCCAGTATTTGATCCACCTAAGTTGGTCAATGGGTTTATTCTGCCATCGATGGAGTGGGATCGGGCGAGGATCTCTCAAGTTTTCCTGCCTACAGATGCTCAAGCAATTTTGTCCATCCCGCTTTGCACAAGACAGCTCGTTGATTTCTGGTCATGGGTACATGAGCAAAACAGTGCTTTTCCGTACGCTCGGCATACCGCATGCTGTTATCAACTAAACTCCGTCGAGAAGCATGATTGGAAGGTCGTGTTGACAACTCAAATTCCGAGGGAGAAATAAAACCATGGACGAAAATGTGGAAGATTGATATTCCATCAAAAATAAAAATAAAATCTATGGAGGCTAGCGCAACAGTCCTTGCCAACTTCAGACTTGCTCAAACACCGGAAGATGGCAGTACAATTAGAGTGTGGAATTTGTGGCTCTGAAGATTCACGGTGGCATTCTTTGATGGAGTGTAACATGGCACGCTGCATTTGGGCATTAGAGGATGATGATCTGGTCGAAGCTATGATGCAGTGTAAAGAAATAGATGCAAAACGCTTCATTTTCTCACTGATGGAGTCTATACTGCATGAGGATTTCATGAAGATACTTGTAACACTATGGGAGATTTGGCATGCTCGAAGAAAGGCTATGCACAAGCATGTATTTAGGGGCCGTTAGCTGCTAATCAGTTTGTCAAGAATTATCAAAGGTAGCTTTAGATTTGCAAACCCTTTAAGCAACATGAGCTATTCAAATACCTCCGAGACAACACCACAGATGGACCCCGCCGCCTGTAGGAACTGCAAAAGTTCGTGTTGATGGTTCTGTGTCACGCGAATGGAAGGGACTTACAGCGCAGTTTGCAGGGATTCCACCGGGAAATATCTAGGCTCTTCGGCAATAAAATGTCAAGGTGTGACTGACCCAACATCATTGGAGGCTTTGGCTTGTCGAGAAGTGCTCTCACCTGCTCTTGACTTATCACTTGCAGACATACAAATAGCTTCAAACTGTCAAGATGTGATCAAAGATATCAATGGAAATATGGATGAGCTACATTCCACCATTATTAAGGAGATCAATCTTACATTTTAGCAGTTCTCTCGCCGTTCCTTCATCTTCAAAGGAAGAGAAACTAATCTTGAGCCACATAGCCTCACTAAACATACTCTATGATAGGGGCAAAGGTGTCCCGTATTTCGATGAGATGGTAACTATCATTCTTGGTGGAGTAGACTTTGATGACCCGACTACGAATGTGCAAAGACGTCAAGCCTAGCAATCGCTAAACCAAATCCGACAGGTTATTGACCATGCTGGAGCACGATCAAACTGACCACGAGGGTCTATTTCCTTCACGCAAATGAAGAACAAGGAAGAAACTAAGATTGCAATCTGGATATTGCAAATTTAAGAGGAAAGCTTTATGGATCAAAGTGGGGTTATGAAATGTCTTGGCCTGGTCGTTGGACACAAATGAAGTACGCGTGTTGCACTATGACGAACTTTAATCTAAACAAAACCCAAGTCTAAAACGATGCCCTAAGGTCCGTATTTATAGGGAGACGGAGGGAAATTTCGTCCCCCCTAGGCAAGGTGGGACTAAATTCTGTCTTAAGCATTTTCCCTATTAATAGGGACTCTAAAAAACATGTTTGTAGTCAAGGATGCGGCGCACGCTTACGATGCCTTGGAGCTCGAGTGCCAGGGGCGAATGGCCCATCTCAACTTTGCTTGCCGCGCGAGTGAGATAGTGCCTCCTAACATGAGGATTGTCTCCAAGGCCGAGGAGCAGGAGCATCTAAAGGCCGAGGCGCTCATCAGGGCCCCTGAACGTCAAAGCAGCGATCCCTTGGTGGAACGGTATCTTTGGGAGGAGTCCGCATCTGTACTCCATTAAGGAGGCATTGCTGATGACCGCACGCAACCATAAGGATGCCGAGGATGACCCTATAGACTGGGGCGATCTCACCGAGGAGTCCAACGAGGATGACGATGACGACTTCGGCTCTGACGTTGACTTAGATTAGGAGTTGATCTCTCCACCGTGCCTATTCATAGAATTTCGTGCTTATGATGTTTGAACCTTTAATGTACTACTTATGAAACTTGCTATGGCGTACTATGAAATTTGAACCTTTAATGTAGTCTTATGAAACTTGCTATGGCGTACTATATATATGTCCATGACTTAGTGATAAACCTGCTTATATATAGTCATACTACCTAGTTCGTGTAGTGTTGGTCGGCTGTGATCATACCTCATATTGATGACATTTTTAACTTTTGAAGGAGGGGATCATGGTGCTTAAGGACTACAATGTCTGCAAAAATCCCTGTAGGGATAGTTTATCCCATGCAGTAGAATTCGGCTCTTCTTGAGGGATGAATTTGAAAAATCTGTGGTAACAATGTTCATCATTGAATTCTAACAATTTGCTCACTTCTTGTACTGTGCATACCATTAATTATTAACTGCATTATTCTTAATTGTTACATAGTGTATCCCATGCAACGTAAGGGTCCAATTCAATAATTTAATCGTTGACAGTTTCAACTTTTCGGATGGTCAAGGGCGATAGTACAAAATTGACGTTTGTAAACAAAAGGATAAAATCATCATAGGAGGCGATGGATGGAACAACTACATGTCAAATAATCTCACTTGGGGAGAGTACACATGCTTTTACTTGAAGAAAGTGGTCAACGTGTTAAGGATTAAGTATTTCTCTGACCAAGATGATGAGCTTGACGAAGATGATGCTGAGGATTCGCAGGATGATGAGGATGATGAGAGCGAGGATGATGATGATGCTAGCGAGGATGATGATAGCTATGAGAATGAGGATGAGGAGGAGGATGAGGAAGATGATGAGGGTACTGAAGATGATGACGATGATGATCCATACAATTATGCAATGTTCTCTTATAGAATGAAAAAGTTTAATGAGATGAGAAGGCCAATCTCATCGCGATCCTACCATCAAGTGTGGACTACTTGGGGAGGCCATTTGTGCACCATTTTACCATGACCAACATCATGAAGCACACCATGGTATGTTTTGTATCTTTTCTCTTTTTTGTTCATAACACTATACGGCAAGATGTCTAACATTGCGTGCTCTATTTTGCTTTTAATCACGGGGATCATAGAAATTACATATGAAGATGATTTTCGCCGAGGACATCCCTGCTGCCGGCATGGCTGGAGTACGCCTTGGAGCAGAAGGTCCTGTCACCAATGTTCGATACAAGACTGCCACGGACGGCCGCATATCGTTCTATGAGGTCGGCTGGCGGGAATTCCTAAAGGGAAAGAGACGACGACTAACGATTGACACAACATTGGTCAGCACGATAAGGAACAACATGAACAACAACCTTCAGATGATGGTTGTTGTAGATCTTATTTAGAAATAAGGTCGAGTCAAATATCTCCAAGCCGATGAACTCTTAATTACTTAGTTAACATACCTGTGATACTTTGATGTTGGTTTGTTAACTGGAACAAATCTGAAGTGTTAGTAGTTGTTATGAAGAGTACTAATTACCTGGAGAATAACTTGAATGCCTAAGCTTACAATGTGTGCTTTGTTTGCTTCTAGTATTGAATTTCTTATGTTGGATTTATGCAAAACGCAGCCATGGCAGGACAATTAGGGACGTGGCTGCAAAAAAAAATTCGCATGAATAAGCTTGCAGTAGCGGGCTCTCCAGTACGCCCGCAATTGCAACATGAATAAATAGTGGCGGGCGAGAATGCACCGCTTTCCACTAAAGAGACACAATCAGTGGTGGGAAAGTACTCATTGCCCACCACTAATGCGATCTACCAGTGGAAGGCGCCCGCCCGCCACTGATGGGGTACTAGCAGTGGCAGGAGGTCGGTGGCAGGCACCCCTGGCAGCCTAGCCCGCCGCTGCTAGGCATAGGCATTACTGTAGTGGTGCAAACTCCCACGAAAAGTTGATTGTATGGAGGGCATGTGTCAATTTGGCTAGCCATGGCTTGTGTTTGTATGGTTAAGGGGGAGTAAACTTTACCTTTCCGCTTGGGAACCGCCGATAATGTGTTTAGCATGGAAGATATTGAAAATCCTCGATCATGACGTTGACAGGAAAAGCACACCTCTCAAAATGTATTCATCTCTGATTTAAGCTTCGAGTTCTGGCACCTATGCAAATCTTCGGTTCTCTATTAAAAGAAGACCTTAATATCTCTTAGTTTCCTTATGGACCCCGCTGCCAGGGGAGGGTAGGACAAAAGATATCATGTAAGTTCTTATTATAAGCACATATGACTATATACGGAATACATGCCTACATTATATTGATGAATTGGAGCTATTGTGTATCGCACTAGGTTGTGATTGTTATATGATGAATATCATCCAATAGAAATATCCATCGTTGATTCAATGCCTACGCATTTCGCATATTGATCTTTGCTAAGTTACTACTGTTGCTGCTGCTGTTACAATCAATACAAAACTTCTGCTGTTACCGTTACTGTTACTACCGCTATCAAACCTATCATACTACTGTGCTACTAAACATTTTGCTGCAGATATTTAGTTCTCTAGGTGTGGTTGAATTGAAAACTCAACTGCTAATACTTGCAAATATTATTTGGCTCCCCTTGTGTGGAATCAATAAATTTCGGTGAAATATTACCCTCGAAGACTGTCGCGATCCACTATAATTGTGGGTTATCATAAGATCATTGAGAGGTGCATCAATGGTTCCGAAATCTCTCACAAAACGCTTATAGAAACTAGCGAGGCCAAGAAAACTCCTCACTTGTGTGACCGTTTTGGGCTGCCACCAACTCTCAATAGCTTTAATCTTGGATTTATCAACTTCAATTCCCTGTGGAGTAACAACATATTCAAGAAAAGATACTCGATCGGTGCAAAAGGTGCACTTCCCAAGGTTACCAAACAAACGTGCATCACGTAGAGCAATAAAAATAGCACGTAAATTTTCCAAATGTTCCTCCAAAGATCTACTATAAGTTAGTATATCATCAAAAGAGACTACCACAAATCGTCCTACGAAAGCATGTAAAACTTCGTTCATTAATCTCATGAAAGTACTAGGTGCATTAGTTAACGCAAAAGGCATGACTAACAACTCATATAAGCCAAAGTTAGTTTTAAATGCAGTTTTCCATTCATCTCCCAATTTCATACGAATTGGATGGTATCCACTACACAAATCAACTTTGGATAATATGATAGAGCCACTTAATTCATCAAGCATGTCATCTAGCCTAGAAATAGGATGACGATAACAAAGTGTAATATTATTAATGGATCTACAATCAACACGCATACGCAATGTACCACCCTTTTTGGCACTAGTATAATTGGAACAACACAGGGACTAAGAGATTCGCGTATATAACCTTTATCAAGCAGCTCCTATACATGATGCATAATCTCCTACGTCTCCTATGGATTGGTATGATATGGTGCATGATAACCCACAAGTATAGGGGATCGTTTGTAGCCTTTTTCGATAAATAAGAGTGTTGAACCCAACGAGGAGTTAAAGGTAGAACAAATATTCACTCAAGTTCTATTGACCACCGATACAACTCTACGCACACTTGACATTTGCTTTACCGAAAACAAGTATGAAACTATTTTGTAGGTGTGATGCTAGAACTACTTTGCATGAATAAAACTAGAAGTACTTTGCTAGATAATAAAAGTTAGGTTTTTAGAAAAAGGGTTTGCGTCAACAAGAAAGTTATTTGTCCCTAGGCAATCGATAACAAGTACCGGTAATCATTCTTGCAATTTTATATGAGGGAGAGGCATGAGCTAATATACTCTCTACTGGGATCATATGCACTTATGATTGGACCCCTAGCAATCATACGCAACTACTAAAGATCATTAAGGTTGTGAAACCCAACCATAGCATTAAGTATCAAGTTCTCTTTATTCCCATACGTCATACCCCACTTACTCGGGTTTAAGCTTTTGTCACTCTCGCAACCCACTAAGCGAACCATGAACATATTGCAACACCCTACATCGGGGACCCCTCACGTTTGCGCGAGAACGGATGGCACCATAGGACAGCACCATAAATAAAATATACAATCATACCAACCAAGATCATGATTAACCCATAGGACAAAATAGATCTACTCAAACATCATAGGACAACCATAGATCATTGGGAAATAATATATGGAGTTGAGCACCATGTTTAAGTAGAGATTACAGCGGAGAGAAGAGGTGTTACACTGCTGCATAGAGGGGGAGAAAGTTGGTGTTGACGGTAGCAAGATTGTTGATGTAGATCGCCGTCCCAATCGTTGCCCCGGCGGCACTCCGGCGCCACCGGAAGCGAGGGGGAGAGAGCCCTCCTTCTTCTTCTTCCTTGGCGTCCCCCCTAGATGGGAGGAGGGATCCCCCTCTGGTCCATGGTCTCCATGGCGGCGCGGGGGGGGGGGGGGGGAGCCCCTCCGAGATTGTATCTCCCTCTCTGTTCTCTTCTGTTTCGCGCTCCCCAGATCTGGCCGAAAATCGTTTCTTATATTCCCGGAGATCAGTAACTCTGATTGCGCTGATATTTTAACATGATTTTTTTCCGGATATAAGCTTCCTTGCGCCCGAAGTAGAGCTCCAACCGACGTACGAGGTGACCACAACCCACCACCACCCGCCTGGCTCCGGGACCATGCCCTGGTGTCTTGTGGTGCGTGTGGGCCTCTGTTTGCGGTGATTCCAACTCCCAAAAATCACATATATTCCAAATAATTCTCCATAAAATTTTACTGCATTTGGACTTCGTTTGATATGGATTTTCTGCGATACAAAAAACATGCAAAAAACAGGAACTCACACTAGGCACTGGATCAATAGGTTAGTCCAATAAATCATATAAAAAGTTGCCAAAAATATGTGAAAGTTGTATAATATTGGCATGAAACAATCAAAAATTATAGATACGTCGGAGACGTATCAGCATCCCCAAGCTTAATTCCTGCTCGTCCTCGAGTAGGTAAATGATAAAAAAGATAATTTTTGATGTCGAATGCCACCTAGCATAAACTTGATCATATGTCTAATCATGGCATGAATATTAAGACATAAGTGATTCAAAGCAATAGTCTTCATGCCAAGATCCCAACAAACAATCATATCTTCCAAAATATCAATGCTAAAGAAAGCTATCCCTACAAAATCATATAGTCTTATCATGCTCTGTCTTCTTAACACAAAGTATTTATCATGCACAACCCCGATAACAAGCCGAGCAATTGGTTCATACTTTTTAACGCGCTTCAGCTTTTTCAACCCTCATGCAATACATGAGGGCAAGCCATGGATATAGCACTACGGGTGGAATAGAGTATGATGATAGGGGTAAATATAGAGAAGACAAAAAAGTAAGAAAGTCTCACATCGATGCGGCTAAACAACGGGCTATGGAGATGCCCATCAATCGATATCAACATGAGGAGTAGGGATTGCCATGCAACGAATGCACTAAGAGCTATAAGTGTATGCAAGCTCAATATGAAAACTAAGTGGGTGTGCATCTAATCCTATAATGAAAAATTCCCACTAGTATATGAAAGTGACAACATAGGAGACTCTCCATATGAAAAACATGGTGCTACTTTGAAGCACAAGTGTGAGAAAGGATAATAGCAATGCTCCTCCTCTCTTTGTTTATTTTTTATTTTTTATTTTTTCTTCATTTTTTATTTTTTCTTTTTCTCTCATTAGTCTCATCCCGACTTGTGGAGGAATCATGTGACGCCCGGATAATTAAGCTACAGTAATCCCACGCTAATGATGCCACGTCACCACGGTTACTGTTGTTAACCTCGCGATGATTCGAAACGTTTCAAAATTCAAATTCAAATTTATGTCAACAATAAAAGTTTTCAAAGGTTAAAACAAAAATGTTTGGGAGGTGCCATATTTTGCATATGTAAATAAGGTGTAATAAACACATTTTTATAAAATGCCTAGATATTTTATAGTCGATGGAAACAACAAAACAATTAGATAAAAAGAAAAGCAGAACCTAACTAAAAAAAAAGACAAAACGGAATAAAAGAAAATCCCCCTGGCCCAACTAGGCCAAGCGGCCCAGCCAGGCCGCCCCACCCCCACTGGGCTAACTGGCCCAGCCAGTCGGCCCATACCCCTGGCTTATAAGGCCTACCCCCAGCCCCAAACCCTAACACCGACACCCCACTCACCCCCGAAAAATATCTCCCCCCTCTCCCCCGATTGGATCGGGATCGAGAGGAGAAGGTCGCCGCTCGTCGCCTGAACGCCGATGCCGCCCGTCGCTGGACCGCCCCGCCGGATCGCCGCCATCCTCCCCGTCCTCCTCCTTGACCCCCATTGCCCCGCGCCCCACTCCTCCTCTGTGAGCTCCCCCTCCCTCCTCTCTCTGCGTGGCCGCGCCCTCTGCCCCGCGCTTGGCTCCGCCGCCCGACGTCGTTCACGGACAGCCGCACCCGGCCAACCCCGTGGCGCCCGCGCCCTCACGGCCCTGCCGCTTGCCGCCGCGCACTCGCACGCCCCGCGCCTGCCGTGGCCTCCTTCCCCTCGCCGTGCTCCGCTCCTGGCCTCGGGCCGCCGTCGTTCGCCACCGCGTGCGCGCCCGTGCCGCCCCGCTCCACTGCCCCTGCTGCTGCTGCCGTCGCCGTCGCGTGCAAGCCATGGCCTCGTCCGTTGCCCCCTGCTCGCCAATCCCGCTGCGGTACCTTACCGCGTCGTCCCACTGCGCCTCGCTGCTCCGGCCACCGCACTGCTGCTGCCGCCGCGCCCGCTTCCCCCTCCGCTACTGCCCCGCCAGCCACTACCTCCCCTCGCGCCGTCGCTTGCCCCGCGGCTGGCGCCCGCCACCGCAGTCGATCCTCCGCCGCCTCCCTTGGCCTGGCCGCCGGCGCCGGCGTGCGCCGCGCGCGCCCAGCGCCCTCGGGCACGCGCCCGCTCGGATTGCGCCCGCACCCCCTGCACACGGCGCCCGTCGCCTGCTGCGCCCGCTCGGGCGCACGCCCGCACCCGAACGCCCGATCCGCCAGCCCCTTGGGGCCTATGACATGTGGGGCCCAGCCCCAGAACAAAAAGGAAAAAAAGTAGAATAAAAATAAATAATAATAATATAATATAATTAATTTACTTAATTAATCATGTTAGTTCATCTAATTAAGCCTAATTAATTAACCTAATCACTTAAATTAAATTAATTAATCCTGTTTAGTTAACTAAGTCAATGACCAGTGGGACCCACACGTCAGTTTGACCCAGTCAACGTCCTGTTGACTGCTGACATCATGCTGACATCATGATGATGTCAGCCTGCACTATTCTGGATAATGTTGGATTAAATTAATTAAATAAATTCTAAAAATGTTTTAATCTTTAAAAATTAATATAAAATAAACCGTAGCTCGGGAAATACTTTCTACATGAAAGTTGCTCAGAATGACGAAACGAATCCGGATACACAACCCGTTCGACCGTCACACATCCATAGCATAGCAAACACGCAACTTTCCCCTCCGGTTCATTTGTCCGAAAATGTGAAACACCGAGAATACTTTCCCGGATGTTTCCCCCTTCGCCAGTATTACCTATCATTGCGTTAGACCACCCCCAGCACCGCGTATTGCCTTGTTATATTTTTGTGATGCTTTTTTTGCTCCGTATTTACTGTTTCTTCCCCCTCTTCTTCTCCGGTAGACCCCGAGACCGGCACTGATGCCACTGTGTACGACTACGTCATCGACGACCCCTCCTTCTCGGCTGAGCTTCCAGGCAAGCCCCCCCCTTGATCACCAGATATCGCCTATTCTTCTCTATACTGCTTGCATTAGAGTAGTGTAGCATGTTACTGCTTTCCGTTAAACCTATCCTGAGGCATAGCCTGTCCTTGCTACTACTGTTGTTACCTTTACCTGCATTCCTACATGCTTAGTATAGGATGCTAGTATTCCATCTGTGGCCCTACATTCTTGTCCGTCTGCCTTGCTATACTATCGGGCCATGATCACTCGGGAGGTGATCACGGGTATATACTTATATACTTTACATGATACCTGTGGTGACTAAAGTCGGGTCGGCTCGTAGGAGTACCCGCGAGTGGATCTTGTGGCGGAGCGACAGGGCAGGTTGAGGCCACCTAGGAGAGAGGTGGCTTGGCCCTGGTCGGCGTCCGCGGTTACTTCAAAATAACACGCTTAACGAGTTCTTGGTATTTGATCTGAGTCTGGCTATTTGGTCTATACGCACTAACCAACTACGCGGGAACAGTTATGGGCACTCGACATCGTGGTATCAGCCGAAGCCTTCGTGACGTCAGCGACTGGGCGGCGCGCGCCGGATTGGACTGGAACGCCTGCTAGGCTAGGTCTGCTTTCGGCCGCGTTCGCAACATGCAGGTGTGCAATGGGCGATGGGCCCAGACCCCTGCGCCATAGGATTTGGACCGGCGTCCTGACCTCTCTGTTGTGCCTAGGTGGGGCTGCGACGTGTTGATCTTCCGAGGCCGGGCATGACCCAGGAAAGTGTGTCCGGCCAAATGGGATCGAGCGTGTTGGGTTATGTGGTGCACGCCTGCAGGGAAGTTTATCTATTCGAATAGCCGTGTCCCTCGGTAAAAGGACAACCCGGAGTTGTACCTTGACCTTATGACAACTAGAACCGGATACTTAATAAAACACACCCTTCCAAGTGCCAGATATAACCCGGTGATCGCTCTCTAACAGGGCGATGAGGAGGGGATCACCGGGTAGGTTTATGCTATGCGATGCTACTTGGTGAACTTACCATCTACTCTCTTCTACATGCTGCAAGATGGAGGTGGCCTGAAGCGTAGTCTTCGACAGGATTAGCTATCCCCCCTCTTATTCTGGCATTCTGCAGTTCAGTCCACCGATATGGCCCTTTACACATATACCCATGCATATGTAGTGTAGCTCCTTGCTTGCGAGTACTTTGGATGAGTACTCACGGTTGCTTTTCTCCCTCTTTTCCCCCTTTCCATTCTACCTGGTTGTCGCAACCAGATGCTGGAGCCCAGGAGCTTGACGCCACCGTCGACGAGGACTCCTACTACACTGGAGGTGCCTACTACTACGTGCAGGCCGCTGACGACGACCAGGAGTAGTTTAGGAGGATCTCAGGCAGGAGGCCTGCGCCTCTTTCGATCTGTATCCCAGTTTGTGCTAGCCTTCTTAAGGCAAACTTGTTTAACTTATGTCTGTACTCAGATATTGTTGCTTCCGCTGACTGATCTATGATCAAGCACTTGTATTCGAGCCCTCGAGGCCCCTGGCTTGTATTATGATGCTTGTATGACTTATTTATGTTTTAGAGTCGTGTTGTGATATCTTCCCGTGAGTCCCTGATCTTGATCGTACACGTTTGCGTGCATGATTAGTGTACGATTTAATCGGGGGCGTCACAAGTTGGTATCAGAGCCGACTGCCTGTAGGAATCCCCCTTCCATACTCCTTGGCCGAAGTCGAGTCTAGACATTGCAAAACTTTTACTAACATGGCTTTGTGTCTTACGGGCCCACGTCGCCATTGGGTGGTATTAGGATCTTTTATTCCTCGACCATACTCTGGGATTCTAATATCTCTTCTATTCGGGTTAAATGATTTTCTAAAATGTAACTTTAGGTTCTCGAAAACACTTTCTCCCGGAGAGCCCCTTCAGTCCAGATGATCGCTGGCTGCACCAGAAGATTCCGAAGATACTCTACGATGTGCTCTCTAGACTATGTGCCATCGCTTTTGCAATTCACTTCCATCGATAAATCCCTATGGATAACTACTTACACCTATCGTTCATATTGACATCCCCAGTTGCTCTTGTTATTACAAGATGTCCTGAAATACTCTTCGATATTCCGAGAATTCTTTATGCTTACTGTCCTGTAGTTCCTTGCCGCATGAATACCCCCACGGATAATTACTCGCGCTTGCCGAGTATCCGTTCGTCCAAAGTTGTTCATGTGTTTCACAAAAATACATTCAAATACTACCCGATCTTCCGAAAATCCTGAGCAGCCTATTGCTCTTGAAATTCTTGCTTGTTTGCATTATGGTTAATCCCATAAGTCACGTAATCTTAATGGCATCCCTTGTCATTATCATTTTGAGTCTGTTGATTCAATATGTTGCGAATGCTCACAATCCTCAATCAGATCCTAGAATTCATCCTTCCAGCTCAGACGTCATTTTAAACATGAGTTGGATCTCGACCAATCAAATTGCCATCGATTGTACCCCTAAGTCTACTCAACTTATCCATCCTTAATCAGAGCGTTTGCTTCTGATCCCTTGATTTGGAAATCGCAATTCCTTTGCATTTGAGATTTGAATTAGTTAGTTATTCCCATAATCTGATGCCTTTGCATTCTTTCTTCCTCTGATTGAGTACCGATACTCACGTCAGCTCCGTTATGGACCGCCAAACCCATTGCTGGGTTGTTATCCGATGGTATCATACACATTCAAATCTTGTGAAATGTTTCCCTGATGCATAATTCTTTGACAACCATGCTCTACTTTCGAGCTTGTGTTAATTACTCTTAAAAATTTGTGGTATATGTTTCTAAGATGCCCCGATGGGTTGAACCTATGCCTTCCTTAATCTCTGTGAACCCGAAAGTTTTCACGGGTCATACTCCTCTGGTAATTCACCAGGTAGGTTTTCACACTGAAATCATTTTTATTAGAGCAGTGAATGAATGGTATCGCATTGGAGAAGTGGTAGTCGACCTTGAACTTTGTGTTCATGCCCATGGAAACGATGTAGATCGTATCATTAAAGCTTCTCTTCAAATAAATATTTCCTTGGTATAGGTTTATCTTATATCTGGGATCTGGCATTTTGTAATCGTTGTTCCGGCCATGTTCTCATTTTAAATACCATTTCTCGGACAAGTTGAAGTACTTGTCTTCTGCAGATCATTGCACCTGTCCAACCCTTTGATCTACTGTCGAGCATTACACTATGGTATCTCAAGAATACCATGGAACTACATAACTTCTTATGAGTTCTTCATCAACTATTATTCTCGCCAATTCCAATTTCCCTCGGGTTCTGAGTTATTAGTCACTCGAGAACACCGTTAAGTGAATTGATTCCGCACTCCGATTCAATAAATCTAAGTAATTTTCGTTGCTTATAATTTAATAACCCTTCAAGCCATTCCTAGCCTGATCGGCTATATCATTATCGTGCAACTTTTTAACTGTGCTATCTGGTCCTTCTTTCCGAAGCACAATTTTCGACGATGAGCTAAGCTTACGTCGACTTTCCTCGTCATACCATTTCGCCTTGAACAGCAAGATTGGTTTCGAATTTGTGTCGTACCCGTGGTTCCAATAACCTTTCGCTTCATCATTCCTTTGACTTGATGTCATCGTCGATGAGCGATTATATCTTCATGAAACCTCTCGAAAAACGTGTCATGATCATCATCAACATTCTGAGCTCTTCCAGGATATCAATTGAATTCATGATGAGAAATACCATCCTTGCCCTCGATGATTTGTGTTGTCATCGACCACTTTATTGCCTTCCCTCCAACACAAACTTGTTCGTGTTGTTTGTTATACCTTGAGTTCCTTGCTATCCAGCATTTCTTCTTCTTTACCTTGGAGTATTACCATCTTTTATATCAAGATAGTCGTGAGAATTTCACCACCTCTTAAGAATTCTTGATACAGGTGATACTTCTTGCCATATTCGTTCATTCCTTGGTCCCCGTGTTGTTTCTAACCGGAAAACCAACAATTAAACTATGATGTGCGACTTCAAAACTTTTAGCAACCCTATTGCTTTGAAGTTAATGGTCGATAGTTTCATTCTAAGTCTATTGCTTATTGAATCATCACTCAAACATTGATCGTGCTACCTAGTCCATATTTCCGGGCGCACCCTTCTATCATTGTTAAATTGTGTATGTTTTCCTGGAGCATACGTCATTATATCATTGATCTGACTAATGATATCTCCTTGTTCACATAATTGTGGAAATCCATCTTTTTGGAAATCTCAATGAATTGTCGCTGAGTCAATCAACCACCTCCTCACCTCCTTGATTTAATGCTGAACTCTTGTTTCAGAACTCGCTTCCATAGTTCATTTCCCGAGAATCTTCGATGTCATCTCATCAATTTGTGTCGCGCCTTTTCTCCTCGGGCATCCTGAGTTTGAGGTATCCTAACACCAATCTAATCTGAATCTTGGTCAGAAATGATGGTTGGAACATAATTCCAAGAGTTATAACATTGGTCTTTATATAACCCGGTAAGATGATGTCATGCCTAGCACACCTGGCCGGATGACCTATAGATATAGTATCCTCTTTACCAAGGTTAGCCATTCTTCCATGAGGAAATTGTAAGACTTATTCTATAAGTTGTTCCCGACGAATCCTTGGAGTATCCAAGTCTGACCTTTAGTTGATGACCATGTCAATGCTATCTCGAAGCATGTCTGTGGTACTCCGATCTTCAATAAGAACATTGAAGCACAATGCTAAATTTTCTTTATCAAATTATCCAACACCGTTGCATGGGTAATGTCATGTAATTTCTCCCCCCTTTTCCTAAAGGGTTTTCTACATGATATCCTGTCGTGGATATCATGCTCTGTTTATCCTTGGAAAGGATATACCCCTGAATAATGTGTTTAAACACATTTTCCTTTCCATTGTTCTATTTAATCTGATGATCACCTTTTACTTTCCATTGTTTTGTTTAACCTTTCTGGTGATCTATATGATCTAAGTAGTAATATTTTGCTGCTTATGTAAACACCTCGGTGTACAACTTTGTCAGTAAGACCCTGTTACTATTGTTGATGACATTTCGGTAGCCACCGATGGACGAGAACTTTGCCTATTGGTCCGCCTCGTTCAACGAGTAGGAAAATGGTTCTCTTCGTCCCTCGCCTTGGTACCGACGTTGTTGCCGACATAATCGACAGGCTACCCTCTGACCTGCCTTTCTATCATGACCATGCAAGATGTCACCGCTCCTCCTACTTTTAACCCACATGGTGGGCCCATAACCCACAGTTCCACAGGATCGAAACCTGACTCTCTTGTACATCACTGTTCCCAAGGTTATTCCTCACGCTTGGCTTCGTATGAAATTCACGGGCCACCGTCGTAGTGATCTATTCTGGTAACAGACGCAATACTCAATCTCGTTGCTCTGGACCGCTTTCGCACGGTCTTTCAAACATCGAACGATTGCCTATCCGTTTTAAACTTCTCATGGTACCTTCTTACTTTGCTCTCGATATCTTCTTAAGTTTCAACTCGGGAGATACTTATGCTTCTTCCCCTAAGTTAACCGTCCGATCTTCAATTTTATTAGGATCCGTCCTTAGAGAGTTTTTCCCCTCATCCTTTCGTAAGTACGGTGAAGATCCTGAAGGAAGGACGACAACTTCATCGTGATGCATTGATGCATAGGAATGAAGACATCAACGCTATGGATCGACCTCTTCGAGAAGAGCAGCCAAGATCGAGAAGATCCGTTAGGATTTTGTAACCAGACCTTTCCCCCTTACACTACCTCTTAAATCTCGGGACGAGATTTCTTGTAGTGGAGGAGATTTGTGACTCCCGGATAATTAAGCTACAGTAATCCCACGCTAATGATGCCACGTCACCACGGTTACTGTTGTTAACCTCGCGATGATTCGAAACCGTTTCAAAATTCAAATTCAAATTTATGTCAACAATAAAAGTTTTCAAAGGTTAAAACAAAAATGTTCGGGAGGTGCCATATTTTGCATATGTAAATAAGGTGTAATAAACACATTTTTATAAAATGCCTAGATATTTTATAGTTGAATGAAACAACAAAATAATTAGATAAAAATAAAAGCAGAACCTAACTAAAATAAAAAAAAGACAAAATGGAATAAAAGAAAATCCCCCTGGCCCAACTAGGCCAAGCGGCCCAGCCAGGCCGCCCCACCCCCACTGGGCTAACTGGCCCAGCCAGCCGGCCCATACCACTGGCCTATAAGGCCTTCCCCCAGCCCCAAACCCTAACATCGACACCCCACTCACCCCCGAAAAATATCTCCCCCCCTCTCCCCCGATTGGATCGGGATCGAGAGGAGAAGGTCACCGCTCGTCGCCCGAACGCCGACGCCGCCCGTCGCCGGACCGCCCCGCCGGATCGCCGCCATCCTCCCCGTCCTCCTCCTCGACCCCCATTGCCCCGTGCCCTACTCCTCCTCTGTGAGCTCCTCCTCCCTCCTCTCTCTGCGTGGTCGTGCCCTCTCCCCCGCGCTCGGCTCCGCCGCCCGACGTAGTTCACTGACAGCCGCACCCGGCCAACCCCGTGGCGCCCGCGCCCTCACCGCCCTGCCGCTTGCCGCCAAGCACTCGCGCGCCCCGCGCCTGCCGTGGCCTCCTTCCCCTCGCCGCCCCTAGCCTCAGGCCGCCGTCGTTCGCCACCGCGTGCGCGCCCGTGCCGCCCCGCTCCACTGCCGTTGCTGCTGCTCCCGTCGCCGTCGCGTGCAAGCCATGGCCTTGTCCGTTGCCCCCTGCTCGCCAATCCCGCTGCGGTCCCTTACCGCGTCGTCCCACTGCGCCTCGGTGCTCCGGCCACCGCACTGCTGCTGCCGCCGCGCCCGCTTCCCCCTCCGCTGCTGCCCCGCCAGCCACTACCTCCCCTCGCGTCGTCGCTTGCCCCGCGGCCGGCGCCCGCCACCGCAGTCGTCCCTCCGCCGCCTCCCTTGGCCTGGCCGCCGGCGCCGGTGTGCGCCGCGCGCGCCCAGCGCCCTCGGGCATGCGCCCACTCGGATTGCGCCTTCACCCCCTGCACACGGCGCCCGTCGCCCGCTCGGGCGCACGCCCGCACCCGAACGCCCGATCCGCCAGCCCCTTGGGGCCTATGACATGTGGGGCCCAGCCCCAGAACGAAAAGGAAAAAAAAGAAGAATACAAATAAATAATAATAATATAATTAATTAATTAAGATAATTAATTTACTTAATTAATCCTGTTAGTTAATCTAATTAAGCTTAATTAATTAACCTAATCACTTAAATTAAATTAACTAATCATGTTTAGTTAACTAAGTCAATGACCAGTGGGACCCACACGTCAGTTTGACCCAGTCAACGTCCTGTTGACTGCTGATGTCATGCTGACATCATGATGATGTCAGCCTGCACTATTCTGGATAATGTTGGATTAAATTAATTAAATTAATTCTAAAAAATGTTTTAGTCTTTAAAAATTAATATAAAATAAACCGTAGCTCGGTTGGAAATACTTTCTACATGAAAGTTGCTCAGAACGACGAAACGAATCTTGATACGCAACCCGTTCGACCGCCACACATCCATAGCATAGCAAACACGCAACTTTCCCCCTCCGGTTCATTTGTCCGAAAACGCGAAACACCGAGAATACTTTCCCGGATGTTTCCCCCTTCGCCGGTATTACCTATCGCTGGGTTAGACCACCCCCAGCACCGCGTATTGCCTTGTTATATTTTTGTGATGCTTTGTTTGCTCCGTATTTACTGTTTCCGCCCCCTCTTCTTCTCCGGTAGACCCCGAGACCGGCACTGATGCCACTGTGTACGACTACGTCACCGACGACCCCTCCTTCTCGGCTGAGCTTCCAGGCAAGCCCCCCCCTTGATCACCAGATATCGCCTATTCTTCTCTATACTGCTTGCATTAGAGTAGTGTAGCAAGTTACTGCTTTCCGTTAAACCTATCCTGATGCATAGCCTGTCCTTGCTACTACTGTTGTTACCTTTACCTGCATTCCTACATGCTTAGTATAGGATGCTAGTATTCCATCTGTGGCCCTACATTCTTGTCCGTCTGCCTTGCTATACTATCGGGCCATGATCACTCGGGAGGTGATCACGGGTATATACTTATATACTTTACATGATACCTGTGGTGACTAAAGTCGGGTCGGCTCATAGGAGTACCCGCGAGTGGATCTTGTGGCGGAGCGACAGGGCAGGTTGAGGCCACCTAGGAGAGAGGTGGGCCTGGCCCTGGTCGGCGTCCGCGGTTACTTCAAAATAACACGCTTAACGTGTTCTTGGTATTTGATCTGAGTCTGGCCATTTGGTCTATACGCACTAACCAACTACGCGGGAACAGTTATGGGCACTCGACGTCGTGGTATCAGCCGAAGCCTTCGTGATGTCAGCGACTGAGCGGCGCGCGCCGGATTGGAATGGAACGCCTGCTAGGCTAGGTCCGCTTTCGGCCGCGTTCGCAACGTGCAGGTGTGCAATGGGCGATGGGCCCAGACCCCTGCGCCATAGGATTTAGACCGGCGTGCGGACCTCTCTGTTGTGCCTAGGTGGGGCTGCGACATGTTGATCTTCCGAGGTCGGGCATGACCCAGGAAAGTGTGTCCGGCCAAATGGGATCGAACATGTTGGGTTATGTGGTGCACCCCTGCAGGGAAGTTTATCTATTCGAATAGCCGTGTCCCTCGGTAAAAGGATGACCCGGAGTTGTACCTTGACCTTATGACAACTAGAACCGGATACTTAATAAAACACACCCTTCCAAGTGTCAGATATAACCCGGTGATCGCTCTCTAACAGGGCGACGAGGAGGGGATCACCGGGTAGGTTTATGCTATGCGATGCTACTTGGTGAACTTACCGTCTACTCTCTTCTACATGCTGCAAGATGGAGGTGGCCTGAAGCGTAGTCTTCGACAGGATTAGCTATCCCCCTCTTATTCTAGCATTCTGCAGTTCAGTCCACCGATATGGCCCTTTACACATATACCCATGCATATGTAGTGTAGCTCCTTGCTTGCGAGTACTTTGGATGAGTACTCACGGTTGCTTTTCTCCCTCTTTTCCCCCTTTCCATTCTACCTGGTTGTCGCAACTAGATGCTGGAGCCCAGGAGCTTGATGCCACCGTCGATGATGACTCCTACTATACTGGAGGTGCCTACTACTACGTGCAGGCCGCTGACGACGACCAGGAGTAGTTTAGGAGGATCCCAGGCAGGAGGCCTGCGCCTCTTTCGTTCTGTATCCCAGTTTGTGCTAGCCTTCTTAAGGCAAACTTGTTTAACTTATGTCTGTACTCAGATATTGTTGCTTCCGCTGACTCGTCTATGATCGAGCACTTGTATTCGAGCCCTCGAGGCCCCTGGCTTGTATTATGATGCTTGTATGACTTATTTATGTTTTAGAGTTGTGTTGTGATATCTTCCCGTGAGTCCCTGATCTTGATCGTACACGTTTGCGTGCATGATTAGTGTATGATTGAATTGGGGGTGTCACAAATCATAGTCTCCATCACCCTTTCCTCACTGGGGCACTGTTCTAAAAATGAATAATGATGATCATTACCCTTCTATTTACTTATAACTCAAAAGAAATAAAAATATGACTCTATATGAATGCCTCTGGCAATGTACCAGGATGTGCAATGATCTAGCGTAACATGTATGAAAAATGATGAACGATGGCTGAGCCACAACTACTATGTCAGCTATATGATCATGCAAAGCAATATGACAATGAATGCTCAAGTCATCAAACGGAAGCGGTGGAAGTTGCATGGCAATATATCTCAGAATGGCCATGGAAAAGCCATAATAGGTAGGTATGGTGGCTGTTTTGAGGAAGATATAATAAGGCTTATGTGTGATAGAGCGTATCATATCATGGGGTTTGGATGCACCTGCGAAGTTTGCACGGATTCTCGAGGTGAGAAAGGGCAATGCACGGTACTATAGAGGCTAGCAAATTACGAAAAAGGTAAGAGTGCGTATAATCCATGGACTCACATTAGTCATAAAGAACTCATATACTTATTACAAAACTTTATTAGCCCTCGAAGCAAAGTACTACTACGCATGCCCCTAGGGGGATAGATTGGTAGGAAAAGAACATCGCTCGTCCCCGACCGCCACTCATAAGGAAGACAATCAATAATAAACCATGCTCCAACATCATAGCATAACGAGAGACTATAGGTGCATGCTTCGGGAATCACAAACCTTAACACCAATATTCCTACTAAACACAACCATTTACTAGTACCTCCCACATATTCCATCTCTATATCGCAAAACTATTGCAAGGAATCAAACATATCATATTCAGTGATCCATAAGTTTTATGTAGGATTTTTTGACTAACCATGCAATTGACCAATTCATGTTGACTCTCTAAATAGATATAAGTGAAGCATGAGAGTTTAATTCTTTCTAAAAAAGACCATGCTCTAATAAATATAAGTGGAGCAAAAGAGCATTCTTCAAATAACGGTTTTCTATGTGAAGAGAAACAGGCAATCCAAACTTCAAATGATATAAGTGAAGCACATGAAGCATTCTATAAAGCCATACTCAAAAGATATAAGTGAAGTGCAATGAGCATTCTATAAATCAACCATGGACTATCTCAGACCAGCATGGTGCATAAAAGAAAAAGAAAAAAACTAAATGCAAAAGACGCTCCAAGATTTGCACATATCACATGTACGAAACGAATCCGAAAACATACTGGTACTTGTTGAAGAAAGATGGGATGCCTTCTGGGGCATCCCCAAGCTTAGGCGCTTGAGTCTCCTTGGATATTTACTTGGGGTGCCTTGGGCATCCCCAAGCTTGAGATCTTGCCTCTCCCCCTTCTCCTCACATCGAGTCCTCCTCGATCTTCGAACACTTCATCCACACAAAACTTAACCAAACTTTTAGTGGCGGGGTTAGTGAATATGGCAATGAAATCCCATCATGTACTGCTGTAACATTATTTTATAATTATAAACAAACATTACCCACTGTATGCTATCACAATTCTATAGCCCCAAGTCAAGGAGGCTTCAACAAGAATTCAAACATACACCAATAATGAAGCTATAACAGCAATCTGTGAAAAGAGGACAGTCTGTAAAGATTCGAACATCCACCATACTTCTGTAACTCTAAAAATTCTGAAAAATAGGAAAAATAAACATTTTGTATAGAAAGACAGTACAAAAGGTTTCAGAACCGTTTGACGTTTCAGTAAAAAATGTAAAATCGTGCACTACAGCCAAAGTTTCTGTTTTGCACCGCAAACCAGCAAGGAATTTAAACATCCTAAAGGCAAATCTTGGCACATTATTTTTATAATACAATGGAGTTGTACAAGGGTATAATTATTTTTGTTGAAAAGTTTCTGTAATTAAGATTCACAAAGTTTCCGTGAGCATGAACAAAGTTCAAGGAGCTCCCCCACTTCAACAATGCTTGTCTCTCTCACTTTCACTTTCCTTTTTGAAAAGTTTTGTGTTCCCCTCTATATTTTTTGTTTTTAAACTTTATAAAAGCACTCAACAGAAATAGACGACTCTCTAAAACTTCCATGTTGTCTCCTTGGCAGCGCTTTCTTTAAAGCCATTAAGCTAGGCATAAAGTGCTCAAGTAATGGATCCACCCGGATCCCAAGGTATATCAAAGCCAATTTTAATTAACAATGATTTGGCATTTAGCAATTAGCACAAAACAACATATATCATGCAATGACGAAGTCTAACTCTCTTCCTATGCATCTGCATGTCATACAAGAACAATTCATGCGCATCAAGTAAAGGCCAATACATATCATAAGTAGTTTCTTGCAATTTTATCGTGTTGGAAATATAGAGAGGTGGAGATGTAGTTCCTCTCTCATAATAATTGCAAGTAGGAGCAGATATAGTGCAAACTTATATTCATCAAAATCATCATGTGTATTAGCAAAACGCAACCCATCAATTTAATCCTTAATAAGTGCAAACTTCTCCGATATAGTGTAGTTTGGAGAATTCAAAAAGATAATAGGACTATTATGTGTGGGTGCAATAGCAACAATTTCATTCTTAACATAGGAACTATAGCAAGTTGATCTCCATAAGCATAATTCATATTGGCATCATGGCCACAAACATAGCAAGCATCATCAAAAAGGGATATTTCAAACGAATCAACGGGATCATAGCAATTATCATGGCATTCATCCTTCGGTAAGAATGAAGGGAAATTAAATAATGTATGAGTTGAAGAGTTACTCTCATTAGAAGGTGGGCACAGGTAGCTAATCCATTCTTCCTCCATTTGTTCTTAGCTCTCCTCATCATCTTTTTCATCCAATGAGCTCACAGTTTCATCAATTCCTTCTTCCATAGACTCCTGCAAAATAGTAGTCTCTTCTTGGACAGCGGAGACTTTCTCAATAAATTCATCAATATCTGAATTATATTTATAATTATCATAGCAATATTTAAGGATGAAAAAAAATTCAGGTCTACAAACATCATCATCAAAAGCTTCATATTTTTCAAATGAAGATTCAATTTCATAAGCACCCTTAAAAGAAAAAAATTCTTCTACTCGTTCCACATCATAGTAATCATATATACCATTAGCATAAGAAGCTAAGGTTTCATTATCATTAAATTTGCATGAAAAGGGAAGGTGTGGAGCATTTATCCTAGAGCAACAAGTAAAATCATATCTCAAGCATAAATCCCGAGCATACCAATGCAACATATAAATTTGATCCCATAAAAGTTTCCCTTTTTGTGTCAAGCGATAATCCCTGAAGTATTCACGTTGATCCAACATTACTTCCATTATATAGTTGAATGGGTTTTCTCAGAATTATCAAAGTAGTGCATAATATCTTTCACATAACAAGCATCGTGGGTTTTAGGAGGTTCCCCATCTCCATGGGTAGCAGGCACAACTAATTTTTTGGGTGTTTGGTGTTCCATATCCATAACTAAAGATAGAGGACAACTTAGAACAGGAAATAAAAACTACTTGGTGATAAAGCAAACAAGCACACACGAGAATATTCACCCCACGCTATTGCTCCCTGGCAACAGCGCCAGAAAAAGGTCTTGATAACCCACAAGTATAGGGGATCGTTTGTAGCCTTTTTTGATAAATAAGAGTGTCAAACTCAACGAGGAGCTAAAGGTAGAACAAAGGTAGAACATGTACTCAAACATCATAGGATAACCATAGATCATTGGGAAATAATATATGGAGTTGAGCACCATGTTTAGGTAGAGATTACAACGGAGAGAAGAGGTGTTACACCGCTGCATAGAGGGGGAGAAAGTTGGTGTTGACGGTAGCAAGATTGTTTATGTAGATCGATGTCCCGATCGTTGCCCCGGCGGCACTCCGGCGCCGCCGGAAGCGAGGGGGAGAGAGCCCCCCTCCTTCTTCTTCCTCCTTGGCGTCCCCCTAGATGGGAGGAGGGATCCCCCTCTGGTCCATGGTCTCCATGGCGGCGGAGGGGCGGGAGCCCCTCCGAGATTGGATCTCCCTCTTTGTTCTCTTCTGTTTTGCGCTCCCCAGATCAGGCCGGAAACCGTTTCTTATATTCCCGGAGATCCGTAACTCCGATTGTGTAGAGACTTTAACACGATTTTTTTCGGATACAAGCTTCCTTGCGCCCGAAGTAGAGCTCCAACCGCTATACGAGGCAAGCACAAACTACCACCACACGCCTGGCTCCATGACCGTACCCTGGTGTCTTGTGGTGCGTGTGGGCCTCCGTTTGCGATAATTCCAACTCCCAAAAATCACATATATTCCAAGATAATTCTTCGTAAAATTTTATTGCATTTGGACTTCGTTTGATATGGATTTTCTGCGATACAAAAAACATGCAAAAAATAGGAACTGGCACTGGGCACTGGATCAATAGGTTGGTCCAATAAATCATATAAAAAGTTGCCAAAAATATGTGAAAGTTGTATAATATTGGCATGAAACAATCAAAAAATTATAGATACGACAGAGACGTATCAGTGCCCGATTGGGTAGTGATGCATCGGGAATAGTCAATCTCATGCTCAATCCCTCGAATAGGTGGTAATCCCGGTGGCAGGTCTTGCGGAAAGATGTCAGCAAACTCCTGCAAAATATTAGTGACAGCGGGTGTCGGTGTCAAAACCGGCGGATCTCGGGTAGGGGGTCCCGAACTGTGCGTCTAAGGTCGATGGTAACAGGCGACAGGGGACACAATGTTTACCCAGGTTCGGGCCCTCTCTATGGAGGTAATACTCTACTTCCTACTTGATTGATCTTGATGAATATGAGTATTACAAGAGTTGATCTACCAAGAGATCATAAGGGCTAAACCCTAAAAGTCTAGCATGTATGACTATGGTAATGAGTCTCTCTCTCCGGACTA
Source organism: Aegilops tauschii subsp. strangulata (assembly GCF_002575655.3). Lineage (NCBI taxonomy): Eukaryota > Viridiplantae > Streptophyta > Magnoliopsida > Poales > Poaceae > Aegilops > Aegilops tauschii. Next base: position 287,981,693 of record NC_053037.3, read on the forward strand.
AGTCCTCCGGTTTATATAGGCACCGGGAGGATCTAGGGTTACACAGGGTCGGTTACAAGGAAGGGAATCTACATATTTGGCCGCCAAGCTTGGCTTCCACGCCAAGGAGAGTCCCATCCGGACACGGGTGCAGTCTTCGGTCTTCGTATCTTCGCAGCCCATTAGTCCGACCCATGGGTAACAGGCCGGACACCCGAGGACCCCTTAGTCCAGGAATCCCTCAGTAGCCCATGAACCTGGCTTCAATGACAAGGTATCTGGCGCGCAGGTCAGTCTTCGGCATTGCAAGGCGGGTTCCTCCTTCCGAACTCCAAGATAGTCTTCGGACGTGTTGAATGTGTCCGGACCTGTAACACACACACCACACACAACCGCAGAGAGAATAATATTCCACGAGTCCAATCCGCCGACAACTTTTGTAACATGACATCACGTCCGCCCGGTCATAATTTCGAACCGGTTTTCGTCTGCCGCTCCACATTTCGAGACGCGGTTGCCATTGGCACGTCTTGTCAAAGCAGATATCGTGTCCCCTTATTGCGGGATTCTCATCAATACGGGCGTGGGTAACCCAACCGTGCCATTTACACAGCCCTTGGGAATAGGCGAGTTTTGAGGCGAGTGGGGAGGCGTTCAATATTCACTGCCTTTATAAGGAGATAAGAATCCCCTTTCTTTACCCACGCCTCCTCTTCCTCTCCGTCCTCCCATTCTCGAGATCCAGCGCCCAAGTTCCCATCTTTTCCATCTCTAGGAAGCACTCAATCATGTCCGGATCCGGAGGCCAAGGCAAGTGGATGGTCTCCTCCGTGAAGGAGAAGGACATCACCCAGCTCCGGGCGGCGGGGTATCTAGCGAAAGGAATCGCCCACCATCTGCCCTCCAAAGGGCAAGTCATCCCCACCCCGAAGCCTACTAAGAGGGTGGTTTTCCTCCCTCACTTCGTCCGCGGACTGGGGTTCCCACTTCACCCTTTCGTCCGCGGATTGATGTATTATTACGGGCTAGATTTCCATGATCTAGCCCCGAACTCCTTCCTCAACATCTCGGCATTCATTGTCGTGTGCGAGGCCTTCCTCCGCATCCATCCCCACTTCGGCCTATGGCTCAAGGTCTTCAATGTGAAGCCAAAGGTGGTGGACGGCCAGCACGCGGAGTGCGGAGGCGCCATGGTGAGCAAGATGCCCAACGTCACCTGGCCCATAGGCACTTTTGTGGAGACTGTCAAGGAGTGGCAGAAGCAGTGGTTCTACATCACAGAGCCGTGCGGCACCACTTGGGTAGCGGCTCCCGAATTCAGGGCCGGAGCCCCAATGCGGCTCACCTCCTGGAAGGAGAACCCCAACTAGTCAGCGTCAGACGAGCTGATAGCGCTGCAAACGCGGATTCAGAGCATGGTGGACAAAAACATCAAGCTTGTTGACGTGATCCAGGTGATGCTGGTTCGCCGGATTCTCCCCTGCCAATGCCGAAGCTTCCCTTTATGGGAATACGATCCGGCGAAGCACCATACCATAAAAGGGCTCTTCAGAACTACTCATGAAGGTGCCTGGAACTTTCTCTTCAAGGGCAACGAGAAGCCGCTGGTCATAGATTCGGACCATGGGCACGATCACACCCATCCTGCCAGTGAGTTCCCCTTTTCTTAAGGTGTACCTTCTACTTGTTTGTTCAAGGAGGATGCCTAACCTTTGATGTATTTTCTTAGGAGTGGATGGAGAGAGCAGAGCGGATCCATAGCTCGGCTCCGCTGCTCGAAGAGCCAGTCATCCCGCTTCTGGCGAAGATGCCGGTCCCGGCGCCCTATAGGCTGCCGGAAAAGAAGGCCAAGGGGGCCAAAGGTGGCCCCCGTTGCAAGGGTGCTTCGGACGCGATGTCCGAAGATGAAGTGACCCTTTCCTCTGCCGCCGAGGACGATGACGAGGAGGAGGAGGAGGAGAACGACCCTCCCCCTGATGAGAGAAAGAAGAAGAGGGCGGCCTCCACGAACCTGGAGGCGGAGACATCCAGGAAGGGGAAGGGCTCCCTCGCGGATAACTCCACGTGGGACGTCGAAAGTAGTCCGTAGCGGCGCCCCCGCTCTAAGCCTCGGGCTGCGCTGTAAGTGCTAGGACTCGTACATACCCATATATCCGGCCTCTCCTCTTTATTGTATTGATATGATTAATTTATGCAATTTTAGTCCGGCCCACAACAGCTCCCAACGATCCTCATCAGGAGGTTCGTTGGATTCAAAGGCGATGGCTAGTGAGTCACCGCCGACCGCTCACTCTCCCAAGGCCAAGGGCGACGTGGAGGTGCTGTCCCGAAGGACCTTCCCAGGCCGGGGAAAGGCTCAGGAGGCGCCAGAAGGCGAAGCCTCCGTCACCAGACACCAAGGGGAGCCAATCCCCGTGGAGACTGGTGATGAGGGCCGTGCTCAGTTCGGCCCTTAGTCGGACTCCATTCCGGAGACCGATACGGCTCTGGAGTCCGGCGCGCAACCTCCTTCGAAAGAAGGAGGTGTGCCTGTTCCGCCGGTGACTCCTGTCCAACCAGGGGCACCGGATAATCTGCTGGAAGCGCTGCGAGGCGCTTCCATTGTGGATGAGCACCGTTTTCTTATGAGCACGATGATTGAAAGGGTTCAGTCCGCCAAGAGCGGACTAACCAAAGCCTGCAGCAGCCTGCTGACAGGCTTTGAGGTAAGCGACATAAATAGCAAAAATCCCAATATGGACAGTAGCCCCTGAGACACTGTCCGGTGTCCGGAAAGAAAAGCCGGACAGAGGATCAATCATTTATTGCAGGAAACTAACTAAATTTGTCTGAAATGAATATGCGCGTCGCTGCTGGCCGCGGCCTCGCATACTACCGAAGTCTCTGGACTGAAGCAGAGACTGGAGCAGGCCGAGGAGGAGCTCGGCCAGGTGAGGAGGCAGCTCCAAGAAAAACAAGGTATGTGATAACCCGTTACATATTTGAAAAAGTAATATGATATGTATTTGACCGAAGTGTCATGATATGTGTAGAAGCGACGACCGAGGTCGAGGCCCTGAAGAAGGCCCTGGCCGAAGCTGAGGGGAAGGCTGTCAAGGAGCAAGCCGCCCATAAGAAGCTCAAGGCCCGGGTCAACGAGGTCCAGCAAGAGTTCCAGGACGCGGTGAGGAAGTGCGAGACCTTGGAGCGCGATGCGTCGGCTCGAGAGACCAAACTCGCCAAGGCTCGCCAGAGCGTGGAGACGGCGCAGAATGAGGCCCAGGGCGCCCTCCAAGAGGTCCAGGAGGCCAGGAAGATCACGGCGGGTAAGGCATTCAGTATGCAAAGCAAATATGTGAAGAGGAAGTATCTTTTACTAACCCGGATTCGGAGTTCTCCAGGGACTTTTGCTGATCTGCCACGAAGTGTGTCCGACGCCGCGGAGTTCTTCCGGGCCAAAGAAGGGAGCTCCATGGAGAAGCTGTTCTGGTTGCAATATCTTGCGCTAGAACATCCAGTGCCCTTCGTCGATAAGCTAAAACAGCTAGTCGAGCTGCACAGGGTGGCCGAACTGGCCATGAAGGATTTAATAATCCGGCTGTGGCCAGCCGAAGCTATACCCAACATTTACTTCGGCCACGTGAAGTGGCTGGTGGATGCCTGTCCTCGGCTGGACGTTGTCAAGCGGTCCGTCTGCATCGAGGGCGCGCGTATGGCCTTTGCTCGTGTCAAGATATGGTGGGCGAAGATGGACACCATCAAGATTGAGACCGAGGGGCGACCCGAGGGCAAGGAGCACCGCACACCCGAGCGGTACTTTGGAGATGTCCTGGAGGGGTCTCGTATTGTAGCGACTCAGTGTTCGCAAGACATTATTTTTTGAATAAATGCATTCAAGTTGCCTCTACCTTGTATGATAGAACAAACTGAGTTTGTAATATAATGTTTGTTATGTTAAAAGATTTTACCTCCTGTGCGGCCCTGTTGTATGAAATCTGAGGGTTGGCCAGTCGTCGGCTTCTGCCCCCACATAGGTAGTACGGGGGTGTTTGGGATGGAATCTAAACATTCTTTATCCAATTATATGGTCCTTGAAGGAGTTGTTTAGCGCAACGAACCAGACAATCAGACTATGCGGCTTGAATGCCCTCACTTAGCCATAGGAGTTTGACAATAAAAAATGTTGGTGCAACCCCTAGTATCCGAACTAGAGTGCTATAAGCGCCTGATCGGGAAGTACCGATCCTTCACGTAATGCGGACGAAATCTCCAACGATTTGCAACCTCCGAAGAGCTGACTGGCTCTCGCCGCATCATGACAGTCAGTTTTCGGCTTTCTCTACCGAGGTGCTCCTTTGGATAAACCAAGGCACAATCGCAATAGTTCTCCATTTACTACCTTAGCCGATATAGCGGAACGTAAGGTAGCAAGAACAGGAGCCGGGCAACCCAACTATTGACCAAAGACATGATTCGGAGCCAATGCATATAGTGCTAAATTCGGGGTGCCGAACTATACTATAAAAAAGTGTTCGGACTTTTGTTGCCATAGTGCGGGGTGCTATGAAGCCCCTGGCAAATATGAAATGTACCAAAGTGTATGGGTGATATCTGATAAGGTTACCCATAGGAGGGAAAGAAAAAGTAAGGAAAACAGAGAGGGTGCAAAGATAATAAGATAGGGCCCTAAAGCTCGGGCCACGAACCGTTTCCATTGTATTTTGATTAATACGTCAAGGCGCATTTGATACAAGTAGTGCGAGGAGCAACAGGCTATTTAACATGCCAAAACCAAGGGAGAGCTGCATGTGGGTCCTGAAAAACAGGTAGAGTGATGGTTTAACGAAGCCACCTAGAGAAGTCCCCCATATGCGTGTATTTCTTGCCGTCTTGGTGTGTTTGTCTTTCGAGAGGACCTATGATCAGGCCATCGGATGGGGCCTGCGTGATTGGGACCTGAAAGGGAAAAGTAAAAGTGAAAGTATGTGTGTATCTGGTGCCAGTTGAGCCGCACTGTGGATCACAAGCTAGCTATGCCTTCGTCGATGCCCATGGAATTTTGAGTGCGTAGTTATGTACGCGCGGCACGAATGCCACCGCTTGATCAGGACTGAGACGGAGGCCGGATTGCTAGTCGAGCTCCTGACGAGTCGAGCTGTCCTGCTGCAGGGTAGTTCAGACCCTCTTAACGGTGTTCGTGGGCTCGGCAGCCGAATTAGGGTTCTGCTTGAGAAGGCCGCTCTGTACTTTTGCTGCTAAGGCAGCTGTGTGTTCTTCTGTACGGAGGGAGCGTTCCATATTTCCGTTGACCGTGATGACGCCGCGTGGACCGGGCATCTCGAGCTTGAGATAAGCATAGTGTGGCACTGCATTGAATCGCGCGAATGCGGTTCGTCCGAGCAGTGCGTGATAGCCGCTGCGAAAGGGGACGATGTCGAAGATTAACTCCTCGCTTCGGAAATTGTCCGGAGATCCGAAGACAACCTCTAGCATGATTGAGCCCGTGCAACGGGCCTCCACACCTGGTATGACTCCTTTGAAGGTAGTCTTTGTGGGCTTGATCCGTGATGGATTAATCCCCATTTTTCGCACTGTATCTTGATAGAGTAGATTGAGGCTGCTACCTCCGTCCATAAGAACGCGCGTCAGGTGAAATCCATCAATGATTGGGTCGAGGACTAGTGCGGCTGAACTGCCATGACGGATACTAGTCGGATGTTCCCAATGATTAAAGGTGATCGGGAATGACGACCATGGATTAAATTTTGGGGCGACTGGCTCTATCGCGTAGACGTCCCTTAGTGCGCGCTTGCGTTCCCTTTTAGGGATGTGTGTAGCATATATCATGTTTACTGTTTTGAATTGGGGGGGAAACTTCTTCTGTCCCCCTGTGTTTGGTTGCCGGGGCTCCTCGTCGTCGTCCTCGCTTTGTGATCCCTTTTCCCTGTTCTCGGCGTTTAATTTACCGGCCTGTTTAAAAACCCAACAATCTCTGTTGGTATGATTAGCTGGCTTGTCTGGGGTGCCATGTATCTGGCACGGGCGATCGAGTATGCGGTCCAGGCTGGATGGTCCCTGATTGTTTCTCTTGTATGATTTCTTCCGCTGGATGGACTTGGAGCCACTGAATCCGGCGTTGACTGTAGTGTCGTCGGTATTATCACCGTTGCTTCGGCGTTTGTGTCTGTTACGTCGGAGCTTGCCATTGCTGTTCTTAACCTCAGAGGGGCCTGCCTCGCTGGCTATATTTTTGCTATGAGTCAACCAACTATCCTCACCCGCGCAAAAGCGGGTCATGAGTGCCATGAGGGCTGCCATAGATTTTGGCTTTTCTTGGCCGAGGTGGCGGGCGAGCCATTCATCGCGAATGCTATGTTTAAAGGCCGCTAGGGCTTCAGCATCCGGACAGTCGATAATCTGGTTCTTTTTGGTTAGGAACCTGGTCCAGAACTTCCTGGCTGACTCCCCAGGCTATTGAACTATGTGGCTTAAGTCATCGGCGTCTGGTGGCCGGACATATGTACCTTGGAAGTTATCGAGGAAGGCCTCTTCCAAGTCCTCCCAGCTGCCAGTAGAATTTTCAGGCAGGCTGTTTAACCAGTGCTGAGCTGGCCCTTTAAGCTTTAGTGGGAGGTATTTGATAGCGTGGAGGTCATCTCCGCGGGCCATGTGGATGTGGAGGATAAAGTCCTCAATCCATACCGCGGGATCAGTTGTCCCGTCGTATGATTCAATATTCACGGGTTTGAACCCTTCGGGGAATTCGTGATCCATTACTTCATCAGTGAAGCAAAGAGGGTGTGCGGCGCCTCTATACCTGGCCGCATCGCATCGTAGCTCCGATGGAGTCCGTCTGCGGTTATCGGCTCGGGTGTGACTAGGTTTGTCACGTCCGAATAGGTAGCCGTCATCACGTGTCGAGGAACATCCTCGCGATCCATAAATCGATCGGGTATATCCTGCTCTACTATCCAGGGTCTACCAGAGGTCGTATGTATGACCCCGAACTGTTTTGTCTCTATTTTTACGAGGCGGTGGGGCAGGCTGCTGTTCGGCCTGAGTTGCCGCTCTATCCCGACCATGTGGTGGTCGGTCCGCCGCACTGTCCCAACCGCATAGTGGTCGATCGGCCGCATTACGCGAGAGAGGTATGGGCTCCGGTGCCTCTTCATCGAACTAGGGTAGCAACCTTCGCTTCGGGTAACTCTTGGCTGGGCGTCTGAGGCCGTATTCTTCGGCTGCCAGAACATCAGTCCACCTGTCGACGAGCAGATCTTGGCCAGCTTGAAGCTGCTGCTGCTTCTTTTTCAGGCTCCTTGTGGTGGCTATTAGCTGGTGCTTGAAGCGCTCCTGCTCGAGAGGTTCCTCAGGCACAATGTAATCTTCGTTGCCGAGGCTTTCCTCATCCTCGGAGAGCGGATGGTAACTACCGTCCTCCGAGTCATTGGGCCTGGCCTGTTCGTCGGGGCTAGCGTGCCCATTTTCTTGCTCCTCCTGCTCGGATGTTACCTCCGCAAGGTCTTCATTGTTTTCGGCATCGTCCGGAGTATTATTTTCTCTGGTGCCAGCATTGCTGTCTTTGGAACGACGTGACTTAGAGCGGCGCCGAGGACGCCGACGTTTTTGCTGTGTCTCAGGAGGTTTATTCTCGACTGGATTTTCTTTGTCATCCTCGTTGGTTGTTTTGGGTGTGTCCACCATGTACACATCGTAAGAAGAAGTGGCCGTCCAGCATCTAGTGAATGGCGGATTTTGATTTTGCTCCTCATCAGCATCGTCGTCCATACCGTCGATGTCTTCAGAGTCGTAATCAAGCGTGTCGGTTAAATCCTCGACTATGGCTATGAAGTGGGTGGCGGGTGGGAAGCAAAATTCTTCATCATCAGCCCCTAGTTCGAACCGAACATAGTTAGGCTGTGAGTCCCCCGCCAAGGACATGCTCTTTAAGGAGTTTAGCACATCGCCCAAAAGCGAGTGCTGGAAGATGTCTGCGGTGCTGAATTCGAAGATCGATAAACGATCAAGTTCGGCGTCCGCGGGTTCACATGGTTCGGAACTTATGACCGGAGACGAGCCCGGAGTTCCGGTGGCACATATACTGTGTGAGGTTAAGTCCATGTACGACTCTAACGCCGGGAATCTGTGGCCTCCGTGGTGGGGTTGAACCTCCAATCCTTGGATGGTGCAGTATGCTCCGGATCTACGGCTAGAGTAGTTACAGGAGCTATCTACTGAACGCGGTCCGATGACAGATTTAGGTCATGTTCATCGAGGTGATCAGGAGCGGTCGCCGCGGTCTCGAATATGGCGAAGATCAAATCTCCGTGGACGTCTGCGACGTAGTTCAAGCTCCCAATTCTGACCTGATGGCCAGGGGCGTAGCTATCGATCTTCTCCAGATGGCCAAACGAGTTGGCCCGTAGTGCGAGGCCGCCGAATATGAAGATCTGTCAGGGGAGAAAGGTTTCTCCTTGGACAGAGTCATTGTTGATGATTGAAGGGGCCATCGAAACCTTTTTGGGGACGGCACAGTGGAACTCTCAATGAAAGCACCAATGTCGGTGTCAAAACCGGCGGATCTCGGGTAGGGGATCCCGAACTGTGCGTCTAAGGTCGATGGTAAGAGGAGACAGGGGATACAATGTTTACTCAGGTTCGGGCCCTCTCTATGGAGGTAATACCCTACTTCCTGCTTGATTGATCTTGATGAATATGAGTATTACAAGAGTTGATCTACCACGAGATCGTAATGGCTAAACCCTAAAAGTCTAGCCTGTATGACTATGGTAATGAGTCTCGCTCTCCGGACTAAGTCCTCCGGTTTATATAGGCACCGGGAGGATCTAGGGTTACACATGGTCGGTTACAAGGAAGGGAATCTACATATTTGGTCGCCAAGCTTGCCTTCCACGCTAAGGAGAGTCCCATCCGGACACGGGTGCAGTCTTCGGTCTTCGTATCTTCACAGCCCATCAGTCCGGCCCATGGCTAACAGGTCGGATGCCTGAGGACCCCTTAGTCCAGGACTCCCTCAGCAGGAGGCAAAGAGGGAGGGACATCCTCAAATGAAAATAATACCTCTTTGCACACAAAAACATAGCAAACAGATGCTGAAATCTAGATCATCAATATCAATTCTGATGGAAAGTAAGCATCCACTTTTGAATTGAATTTCAGAGGCAACATGAGATGATGGTTTGTTATTAGGCTTTATTTGTTGCTCAAATTCTTTTGCCACTGTCGTGGATAGACACGATCACCTATGGGGCCATCGGCCCCTTTGTGGTTCAACAAGGGGGAAGGGCAACTTGCAGAAAGAGCAGAAACCGTAGAGCAGCACGACAACGGTGACACGGGTGGTTTTTCCCAGGTTTGGGCCGCCGCGTGGCATAAAACCCTACTCCTGCTTTGGTGGATTATATGGAGGAGCGTACCGAACATGCAGCGCTCAAGCCCGGCAAGGTTGCCTCGGGGAGAGCAGCTACGCGCGTATGAGTGTACAAGGGTCCGAATCCTTTCTAAGGTTGCCTCGGCCCTCCTTTTATAGGCCAAGGGGTTACCACAATGGCAAAACAATCATTATCCAGCGATTAGATAGCCACAGTGCTATCATACCTAACTCTGTACACAGGACAAGGCGCATTAAATGCACCTCTTAGTGTCACATCGTGGATGCAGCCCGGCAAGCCTTGCCGCGCCATTCAACCACCTTCTTTTTTGCCTGCATGACACGCCCGTGGACTGTCATTTAGAGGTGATCTTCCTCTGAAATGGCTGCCATGTGCCAAATGACAACCACTTAATCACTCGGGGGCTCGACACCGCATCGACAAGTGACTTGCATTGATGTGAGGTGGAGTGGTGGAGCCTTGGCAGGGAAGAAGGCCGCCAGCGTCCCGGCAACCCTTGCCGGGGAGGTCTTGTGACTTGTCCTTGGAGCCTCCTCGACCTGACTAGGCTCGCCTGCCTGGCAAGGGAGTTTTTCCCTTAGTGATATCTTGTTCCTTCGGCATGTCTTGGATACTGTAACCTTGCCCTTAAGCCCGTGTACAGTCCGCGCAACATACACCAGGGTTTGTTGTACCGACAGGAGCCCTCGGGCCTGGCCCGAACACGCTGCCGAGCGTCGTTGGGGTAGGCCCTATTTAGTACACAAGCGAAGAGTTCGTGGTAGCTCATCCCTTGAGATTTTCTTTGCTTCTTCATTAACCTATGCTTGAGTCAGTTTTCGGTTTTTCCGCTCATCGTGCAAGGCGTCGTGGGGGAGTTTTAAGCCACGATCCGTGGCTACCCATGTCCCATGCTCACAGGGCGATAACTGCCATCCCACTAGCTTCTCCGCTTCTGGCGTTTCCGTCACATATGCTGCATGCAATGAGCTGGGTTGGTGGCAGACACGAAGGGCGTGGAAATGTGTGCCATGGCAGAAAGCCAGGTGCCACAGATTGGTGCAGGGCGTCGGCCTTGATTCCACGAGCCATTGGTTGCACGGAGGAGTTGGATTGGCAGAGCGGGGCGGTTGCCCCCTGAGTGAGGGGCCAGCCCACGGCCTCATTTTCCTATATAGGGGAATGTGGCGAGGTGCTGGCTCACACCCATCTCTTTCTCCTTCCTTCTGGTTCTTTTTCTCCATCATGGTGAGGGGGAGAGGGCATAGTGGCACTCTAGTAGTGGCGACGAGGACTTCTACACGAAAGAGCCTCCCTCCTTCTGCTGGGGACGTGGAGGCAGAGCCCGCCATGAGAGGGGGCGGGAGAGGACGTAGACATGCCCGTCGGGGCGCTCGGGGTCGAGGAGGACGGGGTGTAAGTGCATCTAGTGCCCCTTAGTGATTTTGGTGTATTGAAGACTTATAGGTTAAGGGACTAATGTGTTTATGAGTGTACACAGGTCTATAAGTCTATGAGGAGTTTGATATTTACAGAGAAAGTCGACCCCTAAAAATGAAGTTCTTCGACTGAAGACTTTGGATTTCTGAAGACTTTCTGAAGACTTTGAAAGTGAAGAAATTGGTGTGACCTTGAAGACTTGGTAGTCATTCGAGGAACATGAAGCGTGAAGACTTTTGTTTTCGTAGTTTCATTTTCTCTTTCTTGAGTCATAGGAAACACCGTACTGTTAAAGGGGGGCGAGGAAATACTAAGGAAAAATTTCCATGTGATGCTCAACTCAAAATCCTACACCTACCAATCCCTTCGAGTGAAGCCATTGGAAATCTCATACAGTTCAGTCATATTCTTCAGTGACAGAGACGAAGTTCTTCTAGTCTCTGAGGAATTTGTTCTGACTGAGGAGTTAGGAATTCGCCAGTGCGGATTGCCTACATAGTGAGGATCATGATAGCCCTGAGGAATTTGATACTCAAATTTACGACCGTTGCTGTGCCTTGTGCCAGCTGTCCCAAAATATCTTATCCACCTAACGGTCATATCATTGAAGGGCATTTATGTCTTATCATGTCGGGCTGCTCCCTAGGATATAAATAGCCGCCCCCTACAACCACTAGCTGGTTGGCTGCTCCGAGAGAAACTGACACTTGTCATTTGAGAGCATCCCATCCTACAAGGACTTTGAGCGAAAATCATCGAGTGAGGAAAACCCAAACTCAAACACCTGCAAACCCAAAGTGATTGAGCATCACTGAAGAGACTGATCCTGCGTGGATCCGACGCTTGTTACCTTTGAAGACTGTGCTTCTTCCAGACGGTTAGGCGTCAAGGTCTAGAGCATCCAAGAGGAATTGTGGATCGCCGAGTGACCAAGTCTGTGAAGGTTTGGAAGTCACCTGAGGACTTACCACGAGTGATTAGGCGAGGTCTGTGAGACCTTAGCTCAAGGAGAAAATACGGTGAGGACTGTGTGTCTGGGACTGTGTGTCCTCAGGTTTAAATACCTAGCCGCTCCAACCAGATGTACAACTGAGACAGCAGTTGGAACTGGTCTACCAAATCATTGTCTTCACCGAGCTTACTGGTTCTATTTCCTCAACTCTTTCGTTTCCTCATAGCTGTGTTGTGCACTTATTCATATCTGTGTTTCAAGACTTTGACTGAAGAATTTCTCAATTTCCTCAGTTCAATTTCTTCAGTCTGTTTGTCTTCATCCTGTGTTATCCTATGATTACGCTTTCTGTACTCTGTGCTTGTCTTCATTTCATCATGATGACCATGCTTGTGTTCTGTTATGTTTACTTTTGAGTACTTATTCCGCTGCTAGTAGTTCTTCGCTAAGGAATTTCCTCACCCGCAAATTTCTCAGTGAATAATTCATAAAAATCGCCTATTCACCCCCCTCTAGTCGATATAACGCACTTTCAATTGGTATCAGAGCAAGGTACTCCCTTGTTCTGTGTGATTTTTTGGTTTAACCGCCTAGAGTTTTAGTTATGTCGACCACAAGAATGAAGAATGTGTCATGCCCCATCTTTGACGGTCACGAGTATCCCAAGTGGAAGGCCATGATGAAGAAGCGCCTCATGGTGATGAACAGCGAGCCGTGGACCGTCACTGAGATTGGTCTGACCGATCTGTGCAAGATGGCGGAAGCTGATGACATTCGCAAGTACACTCTTCTCAACCTCACGGCATAGGACGTCATCTGCCCCAGTCTGTCTCAAAAACAGTTCAGGAATATCATGCATCTAGATCATGCGAAGCTTATCTGGGACCGTCTCTCTGAGGTCTATGAAGGTCATCGAACCCGTCATGATCCTTGGTTTGAGGACTTCAAGGAATCTCTGAAAGTGATGACATTCGAACCAGAATCATCATCTTTTGCACCATGCCTTATGGCAAAAGATGCAAAGGTAACCGAATGCTATCTATCTGAATCCAGTGATGCTGAATCTGGTGATGAATTTGGACCCAACTGTCAAACTTGCTTCCCTTGCCACTAAACAACAAAGAGCTTTGGAAAAAGTTCAATACATGCTAAACAAGAGTGATGATATGTTGGGTGAAGAAATGGACCAGTCAAAAGCTTTGGCTGAGAATCTTCAGAGACTTCAGTCTAGGTTTGACAACCTTCAAGGTCATCATAACACTCTCTTATCTGATCATGAGAAGATTTCTTTTCTTCAGAGAAAGCAAGATCTTTAGAAGCTAAGAGTGAGTTATGAAGATCTTCAGAAGGAGCGCGATTCATTACGTGAATCTGCTAATTCAGCACCTGAATGCTCAAATGCTTCTAATGTTACAAATTCTTCAACTGTCTCTGCTATCACTAATTCCTCATCTGAGGCAATTGCTAGTATCACTGATGATGCAGGGCTGGAGGAATTGTACATGATAGGCATGTACAAAAGCCTCAAAGGGCATCAGACTCTTTGTGATGTGCTTAAAAAGCAGATCCTCAACAGGAATCCTTGGAAAGAGGGTATTACCTTTGAGAGGAAACTCGATGCTGATGGTACATATTGGAAGCCTGAGCAGTACCCCAAAACCTCATGGGTTACCTCCAGTTGATCCATCCAATTTATCTGGCTTTACATGTGAATCTCCTCATTCTTCTGATGAGTCATTTGACTCCAACTATAAACTGTTCAAAAATCAGAATGGTGAAGTATTTGCTAGATATGTTGGTACTAACTGCAGGAACGGTTCCCCTATGAAGAAAATCTGGGTTCCCAAAAGATGCCTTGAAAGTCTTCAGGTGAATGTCCTCATGACACCACCTGTGAAGAATAGGAACCCCAGATCAAATTCTTCATATGGACCAAATTCTTCATATGGATCCAAGTCCTCATACGGACCAAATTCCTCACATGGATCAAATTCCTCAAAAGGATCAAAGTCCTCATATGAATATCATCGTGCTAACAACTCTGTTTCGCAGGGAAGAGCTAAGGGCTATGAATATGAGCATTATTCTTCTAACCATTATGTTCATAGGTCCTCGAAGAATTTCTCTGCTTATTCATATGCTTATCCTAACTCCTCTTATGTGAAATGAAATGGGCTGGCTTCTATGCCACCTTTCTCGTATGGAGCTCGCAGAGTGATGAACTCTTTCCCCTTCAGATGTGGGTGGTGAAGAAAAAGAACTAATCTCTTCTGCAGGGTCAGGTCTCCAGACGTGCTCAAACGTCTGAAGAATTTGCTGGAGACCTGAAAAGTGCCTGATAGGACGCAGGCTAATCATGAAGAAATGAACTTTCATTTCTCATGTCCTCATATTGTTTTATCTGTTGCATTGCTTGATGAAATTGATCTGATGAATTGATGTCATATTCTTCACTGATGAAGTATATGAGTTCGTAAGCTGCACTAATTCATCTGCAGGATGATCAACCCAGAGCCACTGAGTGGGTCCTCGATAGTGGATGTACGAATCACATGACTGGTGACAAGAATCTATTGATGGATGCTCCCTTATCTCCATCGCATCTGAAGCATATCATCTTCACTGACAAAGGAAAAAGTCAGGTATTGGGTCTAGGTAAGGTTGCGATCTCAAAGGATCGACACATGGACAAAGTCATGCTTGTCGAGTCCTTAGGATACAACCTCGTGTCTGTCTCAATGCTTTGCGATCTTGATATGGTTGTTGTCTTTGGCAAGTATCATTGTGTTGTGATCATGGAAGCAGACAATTCCAAAGTCTTCGAAGGCATTAGGAGAGGAGACTTGTATATTGCTGATTTCTCTACAGGACCACAACCAGCCGTGTGCGTACTTGCAAAAGCTTCAGAAGGCTGGCTATGGCATCGACGACTTGGTCATGCAGGCATGAGGAATTTGCACACGCTTGCAAAGAAGAAGCATGTCATTGGCATTGAGAATGTCAAATTCCTCAAGGATCACTTATGCGGAGCCTGTGAAGCTGGAAAGATGACCAAGGCCAAGCATCCAGCAAAGACTATCATGACCACTTCTCGACCATTTGAATTGCTTCACATGGATCTCTTCGGTCCTAACCATTATTCCGCAGTTTCAAATGATGCATCTCAATATGGCTTTGTTGTTGTTGATGGTTACTCTCGTTACACATGGGTAGACATTGTTACTTACAAACATGAATTGCAGGAAGTCTTCAAACGTTTTTCCTCGAGGGCTTCAACCAACTTTGGTGTGAAGATCAAGCACATCAGAAGTGACAATGGAACTGAGTTCAAGAATTCTGGTCCTGATGACTACCTTGATGAACTTGGTATTACGCATGAGTTATCTGCTCCTTATACTCCTCAGCAGAATGGCGTCATGGAGCGCAAGAACAGGACTCTTGCTGAGATGGCTCGCACTATGCTTGATGAATACAAAACGCCTCGTCGTTTCTGGATTGATGCAATTGATACTGCGTGCCACATCATCAACAGAGTATATCTTCACAAATTCTTCAAGAAGACTGCCTATGAACTCCTCACTGACAAGAAACCCAATGTGAGTTATTTCAAAGTCTTCGGTGCTAAATGCTGGATTAGAGATCCACATCACAACTCCAAATTTACACCGAAAGCACATGAAGGTTTTATGCTTGGTTACGGAAAGGACTCACACACCTACAGAGTCTTCAACAATGTTCTTCACAACGTTGTTGAAACTGTAGATGTGCGGTTCGATGAAACTAATGGCTCGCAAAGAGAGCACCTACCTTCTGTGATAGATGAACCAGCACCTGAGGAATCTATCAAGTTCAAGGCTACTGAGGATGTCCTTCCTACCGAAGAATCTGCTGAAGAATTCATTCCAAAACGTGAAGAACGTCGAACTAATGCATCTGAAGAAAATGCTGATCAAATTCCTCGACGACAACCAACTCATCCTCGCGTTGCAAAAGAAGTGCAAATTGAGAAGATCATCGATGACATTGAAGCACCAGGTCCTCTCACACGCTCAAAAGCTTCACATTTATCTAACTTTTGTGGGCATTTTGCTTTTGTCTCTATCACAGAGCCCGCTAAGGTAGATTAAGCATTTCTGGAGCCTGAGTGGATTCCGGCCATGCAAGAAGAATTACATCAGTTTGAGGTCAACAACGTCTGGGAACTGGTCAAACGTCCAGATCCTCGCAAGCACAATATCATTCGCACAAAGTGGATCTATCGCAACAAGCAAGATGAAAATGGCCTTGTGGTGAGGAATAAGGCATGGCTTGTAGCTCAAGGCTACACACAGGTTGAAGGAATTGATTTCGATGAAATTTTGCACCTATTGCTAGACTTGAGGCTATATGCATATTACTTGCTTATGCTAACCATCATGATATCACTCTATATCAAATGGATGTGAAAAGTGCATTCCTCAATGGTAAGCTTGAGGAAGAAGTATATGTTGCTCAACCCCCAGGTTTTGAAGATCCAAAGAATCCTGACAAAGTCTTCAGACTCAATAAGGCCCTCTATGGCCTCAAGCAGGCGCCTCAGGCGTGGTATGATACTTTGAAGGAATTCCTCATGAAGAAAGGCTTCAAACCCGGTTCACTTGATCCTACTCTTTTCACTAAGTCTTATGATGGTGAATTATTTGTGTGCCGAATATATGTTGATGATATTATCTTTGGCGGTACTGACCAACGTTACACTGACGAATTTGGTTATATGATGAGAGAGGAATATGAAATGTCTATGATGGGAGAATTGAAATTCTTCTTAGGTCTTCAAATTCGTCAACAGCGTAGTGCCATATTCATATCTCAGGAGAAATACCTCAAGGATGTACTGAGGAAATTCGGCATGCAAGATTGCAAAGGCGTCAAAATTCCTATGCCCACAAATGGCCATCTATGCACTGATGAAAATGGTATTGACTTCGATCAAAAGGTATACCGCTCCATGATTGGCTCTTTATTGTATTTATGTGCATCTAGGCCAGATATTATGCTTAGTGTTTGCATGTGTGCCCGATTTCAAGCTACACCGAAGGAATCACACCATAAGGCTGTGAAACATATTCTTCGATATCTAGCTCACACACCAACACTTGGATTATGGTACCCCAAGGGCTCGGCTTTTGTTCTCATTGGATATTCTGACTCTGACTATGCTGGTGATCGTGTGGACCACAAGTCATCATCTGGTACATGTCATTTCCTCGGACGATCTTTGGTCTGTTGGTCCTCGAAGAAACAGAACTGCGTATCACTGTCTACTGCTGAAGCTGAGTACATTGCTGCTGGTTCTTGCTATGCTCAATTGTTGTGGATGAAGCAAACCCTCAAGGACTATGGCGTCAACGTGAAGAATGTGCCTCTCTTCTGTGACAATGAGAGTGCCATCAAGATTGCTCACAACCCAGTTCAGCACTCGAAGACAAAGCAAATTCAGATTCGTCATCATTTTCTTCGTGATCATGTGTTGAAGGGCGACATTTCTATTGAGATTGTGAAGACTGAAGAACAGCTAGCCGATATCTTCACAAAGCCTTTGGATGAGAAGAGATTTAGCAAGTTGCGGTGTGAGCTAAATATCTTAGAATCTTCGAATGTTCTTTGAAAAGGACACTCATCCTAACACTTACGCAAAATTGATGACTTAGATGTGCAACACATGAAGTAAAGTTTTCTTCAATCAATGAAGAATAACACTCTAAGTGTGAAGAAATTAATGAAGAATTTGATTCTCAGAACCCTACGACAATTGTACGCGGTGTCTGAAATCATCATTCTTATATGGTGGGTCACGCCACCACCAAAGTTGAAAACCTCCAATTTGATTTTTTCCTCGGTTTTGAAATTCCTCAGTTGTTTATGTTCTTCTCCTTTGCATTGTCTTCACTGTTTCCGTCGTTTTTCATCATTGGCTATATATATGTCCTCTACAGCATTCACTTATTGTTATTTCTTCAAGTTGTTTTTTTGCTAAGTGAATGTGATCGGACCCTTCCCCCTCTATGTTAAACTCAACCCAATCTATTCACAAATTCTTCATGTGCGTTCTATTTGAAACTCGTTCAAAATCTTCACTATGCCCTTGTCAGCTGAAGAATTTGCGAACGAAACTTTTAACTTATCTTATCCAAAATTTTCGGCTTTGCCGCTCAAACTGTTCCGCATCCCACGAAATACTTATCTATTCACCCACGATCTCACACGATCTCCACTTCTCAGTACGTGGGTGACACATGTCAAGCAAATGAGAAGGGTCAGGGACACGTTCATCCAAATTCTTCGGGCGAACAGTTTTTCACCGTGGTTATAAATACCCCTCCCCTTCCTCACTTCTCCTTTACTCCGCTCGAACTCACTCCAGCTCGAGCTTCTCAAACCCTAGGGCCGCCGCTACTTCATCGTCGCCGGTGAGGAAGAGCTTCACTGCCTCGACCTCGTTGCCCCCGTACTCGCGCCGGCCGCGGACTTCTTCCCTCCGCCGCCGCCGTAGCTGTCTTCCTCAGCCAAGTTAGGGCGTGGAAGATCTGAACTGACGAACTTCACATCTACACCTCTCAGTTTTTCGCGTTCTTTGTCCAGGGTAATTAAAAGTTACTTTTACTGCCCTCTTTGATTCAAATGTTTTCTACAAAATCTTCAAAGGTGTTTATTCTTCAAATTCTTCACACACTAAACACCTCGCATGTCATCTGTTCTTGATTCATTTCTCTAAGCTATATTTTTCTTCAAGATTCCTCAATTGTGTGGATTTCTGATCTGTACAACTCTGGAACCTAAGACAAAGAACGCTTAGTGAAATTCTTCAAGATTCATTTGCCAAATTCTTCAAACTTGTTCATTTTACAAAACCTTTTGAGAACGCATATGACCTCTCCAAATTCCTCGCAACTATACTCTATTCACAGGTACTCCTGTCCGCTGCTGAATCACTAGGTTCTCATCAACTTAACTCATTTGCAGCGTTCCTCGAAGAAAAGTTGCATACCTCTTCAGAGAATTCCATTGTTCAAATTCCTCATCTGAAGAAAATGGCTGATGGAAAGAAGCCACAAAAGGGAGGAAAGAGGCCTGAGGTTAATACTGCTTTTGAAATCCCTGATGACATATAGAAGGATTACTACACTCCTAATGAGGCCAAGTTTGGCAAGGAGGACAAAAATCAGCGCAAGGTGCGCATCCAGAGGATAGAAAGGAGATGGGCAAGAGAGTGGAGGGAGTACAGGTATGTTACTCCCAAATACATGAAGAAATTCGCTCTTAATCCTCCCTGCCCAAGACCTCCATTGGCACCTGGCCAAGAAGCGGATCCCACCAGCCTCAAACGCGGTGAGGATTATCCTGATGAATGGGCCAAGCGCCAGGCCAAGTTGGCCAGACAAGCAAGAGAAGCAGTGAGGAAATTCAACGAGGACTCTGCTGCTGCTGCTGCTGCCTCTGGTGAGGCCTCTGCTGTCAAGCCAAAGAAGGCCATGGAAAAGAAGCCTGCTTATAAGCCAAGTGCTTCATCTTCAATGCCCTCACGGCCAAGTTCCTCAGCAATGTCCTCACGACTAGATTCCTCAAAGCCCTCACGGCCAACTCCTCAAACTGCTCCTACTCCTCCAAAGTCCTCAGCTCCTCCGCCAAAGTCTTCGGCTGCTCCGACCAAATCCTCAGCACCTGTGCATCTCGCCACGTGCCAAAGGACAGCAGGCATATCTATTGCCTCAGGAGCCTCTGCAAGTTCCTCAGCTGCACCAAGTTCCTCAACTGGACCCTCTCTGCTGAAGAAAAAGGCCGCTGCTGGACGAGGTCCTCAACCAAGTCCTCACAAGAAGCAGGTCGCCTTCCAAGTGCCGTCTGATGAAGACGAGGCTGATGATGACGAACTTGCAGAAATCATCAGAGATAGGCAGGTCGAGGCCGCTAGAGCCAAAGGCACGACTGTGCCTCTTCTTTTGGATCCCAAGTTGATCCTCGACTACATCGATCTCTGGCACAAGGACCCCAACGCTCCTATGCCCGATTTCAAGCTGACTCCTGGCCAAAGTCATATGCTGACTGCCTTCATCCAAGAAGAAAAATGGAAATATGAGAAGGCCAGGCAGGTCAAGAAAGCGTAGTACAGGAAAGAGCGCTTCCTGAAGAAAAACGTTGTCTCTATGACAACTGAAGAACTTGTCACTATTCAATCTGAGATCAAGAAACTCGGTGATGAATTTGACGCATACCGTGCTGACTGGCTTGGAGCCAAAGTCAGATTTGTGAAATTGACTGATAAGTTCATGTCCAATGTTGTAGCCCCAACGCAACAAGAAAATCCTCAGGCTGAAGCATCTGCTCAGCCTACTGAAGAAAATGCCAGCACCGCTGATGACAATCAGGCTGCTGAAGAAAATGTGAGTTCCAGGGCTGATGACTGCATTCCAGTCGCTGAAGATATTAGAAGGGCAACCTCTAGTGTTGTGGATGAAGAACAAGCCAGGCCATCTGAAGGTTCAGTTGATGTGCCTGAAGAAACTGAAATTGCCAGGGCATCCACTAGTGTGCTCCTGAAGAAAATGAAGAAGTCAGGGCAACTGCATCAGTTGTGCTAGAAGAAAATGCACCAAATTCCTCTACTCCTCCTGCGCCTACCCCAACTCCGATCCTTCCATCTGCATCAGATGTGAAAAAGACCAAGGCTGCACAGCGTGCAACGGTGAGGAAAAGGAAAGCATCAGATTCTTCAGCTCCGAAGAAGATGAAGAAATTGACCAGCTCATTTGAAAATCCAATTGATGCTGTTCCTGTTTCCAGCATGCCATCAAAGGAACTTTTACCTTTTGATGAAGAATATGTGATCCCCAGCGGATCTGATGAAGACATTCCCTCTGCTGCTTCCTCAGAGCAGATGGATGAAGAAATTGAAGTGGATGCAATCCCTTCAACTCCAATTGTCTCCTCGCCCATGTCTCAGTTCACTGCTGAAGAGGCCGGCGTTGAAGAATTGGATGAACAAAATTCAGATGTGGACATTGGAAGCACTACTCCAGTGATGAATGATGACTTTTGGGAGAGTCAGCATCCCAACTCTCCTCTGTTCACACCACTCCAGCAAATCCCTCAGTCCCCTGTTGCTACTGAAGTACAAATGGGATCTGAAGAACCTCGTGAGACTCCATCTGTACATGAAGACATTCCAGCCACTAGTGCTGATGAAAATGTAAATGAAGAATTGAAGACCCAGGCTGTCACTGAAGAAGAAGCTGAAATTCCTCAGCCTGTGGAACCTGAGATTGCGATTCCTGAGGTGGTAATGCAATTGACTGACACTCCTCAGCCCAAGCCAAAGGATCCATTCTCAAAGAAGCTAAAATTCAAGGCTGGTGACTTCTTCGGCGAGCACGTGTTCTTCACTGACTATAATCCCTATGATTCTGCTCGTCTTAGAAGGAAGCGCTTCTAGACCGCCAGCCAGGCCAACTTCTATTCTTCACTGCTATTCAACAAGGACAAAGTCTTTGACCACGAGCATATTCCTCATGTGGACATGGACTCACTGCCATGCTTCACACCTGTCCTCAGTGTGCTTCATGACACATGCCTCCTCAACTTTTGCACAGACATAGTTGATTGGAATGAAGAACTCATTCTTCAATTCTACGCAACACTTCACATCAGAGGAGATGCTGATGATATAAACTCCTGGGTTTTGGACTGGATGACCGAAAACACTCACTATAAGGCACCGGCCTTTGAATTACTTCACGCCCTGCCCATCAGTCCTCCACCTGAAGGAGCTCGCTGCCTGTACCAAGAGCCTGAACTGACTTCCCATTATATGCAAGTCGTTATGAAGCCTCTGAAGCCCGGTCAAGCCCCGAGGACCAAATTCCTCGTGAGGGAATTGCAGTATGTACCAAGAACAGTCTATCGCATTCTGACGAAGACTATGAGTCCAATCAAAGGCCACGACTCGAATGATGAGGAAATTATTGGCATCATGAAGAATCTGGTATTCAACATCATTCATGGCATTCCTGTCAATTATCACGATTTCTTCATGAGGACTCTGGCAAATGTTGCACTTTCTCCGTTTGAGCTGAAGCCTTATGCTCCTTGGATAATGAGATTCCTTATAACAAGGTCTTCACTCAACTTCAAGGCTGATTTTCAGAATCACCTCAGCTACTTGCCCCCAATTGAAGTCCTCAAGTGGACATTTTCCTCAGCTGATGAAAAGGGCAAGGCACCAGCTGTTATTGATGAAGGCATTCATCCATTGGATGGTCAGTTTCGCAAAGCTGCATCTTATTCCACCAATGATGACTCTGCCACTCATGATTCTACTGCTAATGCATCCAAGCCAAATCCTCAAGCCACTGCTCCTCGAGTGATGACTGACCGTGAGCTGCTTCTTAGTCTTCACCAGAAGGTGGATCGAAACCATAAATGGGTCAAGCGTCAGTTTGGTTCGATTCTTCACAACATGACTGCTACCCATAATGCAGTGAAGAAAAACCATTACTACCTCCATGAAGTCTTCGGTCGCACCTGGGCTATTCTGTCACATGTATATGGTGAAGAAGATCTGGAGAAAATGGGTCTCAAGGAAGATTTTGACTGGTCTGCTCCTCCACCGAAGAAATACAAGAAGGTCAAGGTTCCTTCCTTGGTGGCCAGCTCATATTCTTCATTGCGCGACACCGACGAGCATGAAGACTTGGACGCCACTGCAACAGGCCCTACTATGACAAACGACCCCAACAATGCTGGCGCTCCTCCATCAACTTGATATTCTTCAGGGGCGTTAGTCCTCATTTTCGATCCTTTTGGTCATTCGATGACAAAGGGGGAGAAACTTGAGTTAGTCTTCAAGCGGGTCTATCTTATACGGGCGTTTTTTTCTAAGTTACAACTCTCATTCTTCTGATGACTTTGCTGGATCGAGCTGTAAACTTAAACTCTATGGTGGCCTGATACTTTTGCTGTGATTTTCTGCATGCTTATTCCTCGCTAATGTTAATGCACGCATGCTGAATTACATCAGTCACCATATTTCATCATGCATTTCAAATTCTTCATATATTATGTCAAATGCGTGTATGAATTACAAGATATAGGGGGAGATCTCCATGATTCTACTCTTCAAGTGTGCATTGCTTCAAAAGCAAATTCCTCACTATGCACATCTTCAGGGGGAGTTCTTCTATATCTTGATATCAAATTCCTCAATATCAGTATTTACACTTCATATGTTTATCCCCATTGAAAACTTAACCTATATTGTCATCAATCACCAAAAAGGGGGAGATTGTAAGTGCATCTAGTGCCCCTTAGTGATTTTGGTGTATTGAAGACTTATAGGTTAAGGGACTAATGTGTTTATGAGTGTACACAGGTTTATAAGTCTATGAGGAGTTTGATATTTACAGAGAAAGTCGGCCCCTAAAAATGAAGTTCTTCGACTGAAGACTTTGGATTTCTGAAGACTTTCTGAAGACTTTGAAAGTGAAGAAATTGGTGTGACCTTGAAGACTTGGTAGTCATTCGAGGAACATGAAGCGTGAAGACTTTTGTTTTCGTAGTTTCGTTTTCTCTTTCTTGAGTCATAGGAAACACCGTACTGTTAAAGGGGGTCGAGGAAATACTAAGGAAAATTTTCCATGTGATGCTCAACTCAAAATCCTACACCTACCAATCCCTTCGAGTGAAGCCATTGGAAATCTCATACAGTTCACTCATATTCTTCAGTGACAGAGACGAAGTTCTTCTAGTCTCTGTGGAATTTGTTCTGACTGAGGAGTTAGGAATTCGCCAGTGCGGATTGCCTACACAGTGAGGATCATGATAGCCCTGAGGAATTTGATACTCAAATTTCCGACCGTTGATGTGCCTTGTGCCAGCTGTCCCAAAATATCTTATCCACCAAACGGTCATATCATTGAAGGGCATTTATGTCTTATCATGTCGGGCTACTCCCTAGGATATAAATAGCCGCCCCCTACAACCACTAGCTGGTTGGCTGCTCCGAGAGAAACTGACACTTGTCATTTGAGAGCATCCCATCCTCCAAGGACTTTGAGCGAAAATCATCGAGTGAGGAAAACCCAAACCCAAACACCTACAAACCCAAAGTGATTGAGCATCACTGAAGAGATTGATCCTGCGTGGATCTGACGCTTGTTACCTTTGAAGACTGTGCTTCTTCCAGACGGTTAGGCGTCAAGGTCTAGAGCATCCAAGAGGAATTGTGGATCGCCGAGTGACCAAGTCTGGGAAGGTTTGGAAGTCACCTGAAGACTTACCACGAGTGATTGGGCGAGGTCTGTGAGACCTTAGCTCAAGGAGAAAATACGGTGAGGACTGTGTGTCCTTAGGTTTAAATACCTAGCCACTCCAACCAGATGTACAACTGAGACAGCAGTTGGAACTGGTCTACCAAATCATTGTCTTCACTGAGCTTACTGGTTCTATTTCCTCAACTCTTTCGTTTCCTCATAGCTGTGTTGTGCACTTATTCATATCTGTGTTTGAAGACTTTGACTGAAGAATTTCTCAATTTCCTCAGTTCAATTTCTTCAGTCTGTTTGTCTTCATCCTGTGTTATCCTGTGATTACGCTTTCTGTACTCTGTGCTTGTCTTCATTTCATCATGATGACCATGCTTGTGTTCTGTTATGTTTACTTTTGAGTACTTATTCCGCTGCTATTAGTTCTTCGCTAAGGAATTTCCTCACCCGCAAATTCCTCAGTGAATAATTCATAAAAATCACCTATTCACCCCCCTCTAGTCAATATAACGCACTTTCACGGGGCGGAGCTCTGATCACCCCACCCGGCCGCTCAGGTCCCAAACGAGGGCCATGTCGGGAATCAGCCGCTGGGGTTTGTCGTCAAGTTGCGCGGGCCCCCGCATAGCCGTCTTCGGCTTCCTACCCCATTTGCAAGGGTGATGGAGGTCAAGCAGCCGCCATGGTTGAGGCCGCACATGAGGGGCTATTGCAACGGCAGCATCCGGGTGGACGTAGACTTCCTTGCTCCTCATGCCATGCTCCTCCGGCATGGCCGAAAGACCTTCACTCGTGCTCACAGCTTGGCGGCGGGGCACATCCTTCACTTCAAGTTAATGGACGCCACCCTCCTCTCCGTCAAGGTCTTTGGGCATTCGGGTGTACGCCTAGGGTGCTGTGCAGAGAGCTCAGCCGACGATGAAAGCTACTCCTCTTGCGATAGCGACGAGCTGGACAGCGACGGTGATGGCGATGGCACCGATGGGGAGGACGATGGCTCTGACTCTGTCTGAACACCAGCCGCACCGTCACCGTCAGGTGGTGGTGATGTCTACTACACAACCTCCTTCTTGTAGACGTTGTTGGGCCTCCAAGTGCAGATGTTTGTATGACAGTAGCAAATTTCCCTCAAGTGGATCACCTAAGGTTTATCAATCCGTGGGAGGCATAGGATAAAGATGGTCTCTCTCAAACAACCCTGCAACCAAATAACAAAGAGTCTCTTGTGTCCCCAACACACCCAATACAATGGTAAATTGTATAGGTGCACTAGTTCGGCGAAGAGATGGTGATACAAGTGCAATATGGATGGTAGATATAGGTTTTTGTAAACTGAAAATATAAAAACAGCAAGGTAACTAATGATAAAAGTGAGCACAAACGGTATTGCAATGCGTTGAAACAAGGCCTAGGGTTCATACTTTCACTAGTGCAAGTTCTCTCAACAATAATAACAGAATTGGATCATATAACTATCCCTCGACATGCAACAAAGAGTCACATCAAAGTCACTAATAGCGGAGAACAAACGAAGAGATTATTGTAGGGTACGAAACCACCTCAAAGTTATTCTTTCTGATAGATCTATTCAAGAGTCCGTAGTAAAATAACACGAAGCTATTCTTTCCGTTCGACATATCCTAGAGTTCGTACTAGAATGACACCTTAAGACACAAATCAACCAAAACCCTAATGTCACCTAGATACTCCAATGTCACCTCAAGTATCCGTGGGTATGATTATATGATATGTATCACACAATCCCAGATTCATCTATTCAACCAACACAAAGAACTTCAAAGAGTGCCCCAAAGTTTCTACCGGAGATTCAAGACGAAAACGTGTGCCAACCCCTATGCATAAGTACACAAGGTCACTGAACCCGCAAGTTGATCACCAAAACATACATCAAGTAGATCACGTGAATATCCCATTGTCACCACAGATAAGCACATGCAAGACATACATCAAGTGTTCTCAAATCCTTAAAGACTCAATCCGATAAGATAACTTCAAAGGGAAAACTCATTCCATTACAGGAGAGTAGAGGGGGAGAAACATCATAAGATCCAACTATAAAAGCAAAGCTCGCGATACATCAAGATCGTGCCAAATCAAGAACACGAGAGAGAGAGAGATCAAACACATAGCTACTGGTACAGACCCTCAGCCCCGAGGGTGAACTACTCCCTCCTCATCATGGAGAGCGACGGGATGACGAAGATGGCCACCAGTGAGGGATCCCCCCTCCGGCAGGGTGCCGGAACAGGATCCCGATTGGTTTTTGGTGGCTACAAAGGCTTGCGGCGGCGGAACTCCCGATCTAGGTTATGTTCTGGAGGTTTCAGTATATATAAGAGGTTTTGGCGTCGAGAACAAGTCAGGGGGGGTCTCCGGGCTGTCCACGAGGTAGGGAGGCGCGCCCAGGGGGTGGGCGCGCCCCCCACCCTCGTGGGCAGCCCGGGACTCTTCTGGCCCAACTCTTTTACTCCATGGCCTTCTTCTGGTCCAAAAATAAGTTCCGTCAAGTTTCAGGTCAATTGAACTCCATTTGGTTTTCCTTTTCTGCGATACTAAAAAACAAGGAAAAAAAGAAACTGGCACTGGGCTCTGGGTTAATAGGTTAGTCCAAAAAATCATATAAAATAGCATATAAAACATCCTAGATGGATAATATAATAGCATGGAACAATCAAAAATTATAGATATGTTGGAGACGTATCAAGCATCCCCAAGCTTAATTCATGCTCGTCCTCGAGTAGGTAAATGATAAAAACAGATTTTTTGATGTGGAATTCTACCTAACATAATTATCAATGTAATCTTCTTTATTGTGGCAAGAATATTCAGATCCATATGATTCAAGACAAAAGTTTAATATTGACATAAAAATAATAATACTTTAAGCATACTAACTAAGCAATTATGTCTTCTCAAAATAACATGGCCAAAGAAAGCTCATCCCTACAAAATCATATAGTTTGGCTATGCTCCATCTTCGTCACACAAAATGCTGTCATCATGCACAACCCCGATGACAAGCCAAGAAATTGTTTCATACATTAGTATTCTCAAAAAATTTCAACTTCCACGCAATACATGAGCGTGAGCCATGGACATAGCACTATGGGTGGAATAGAATATAATGATGGGGGTTGTGTGGAGAAGACAAAAAGGAGAAAGTCTCACATTGACGCGGCTAATCAACGAGCTATGGAGATGCCCATCAATTGATGTCAATGCGAGGAGTAGGGAGTGCCATGCAACGGATGCACTAGAGCTATAAATGTATGAAAGCTCAACAAAAGAAACTAAGTGGGTGTGCATCCAACTTGCTTGCTCACGAAGACCTAGGGCATTTGAGGAAGCCCATTGTTGGAATATACAAGCCAAGTTCTATATTGAAAAATTCCCACTAGTATATGAAAGTGACAAAACAAGAGACTCTCTATCATAAAGATTATGGTGCTACTTTGAAGCACAGGTGTTGAAAAACGATAGTAGCATTGTCCCTTTTATTTTTTTATTTTTTATTTGGCCTTTCCTTTTTTTATTTGGCCTTTTTTTCATTTTTCATTTGGCCTTCCTTTTTTTATTTGGCATTTTTTTGGGACAATGCTCTATTAATGATGATCATCACACTTCTATTTATTTACATCTCAAATATTACAAATCGATACTAGAACAAAGTATGACTCTATATGAATGCCTCCGGCGGTGTACCGGGATGGGCAATGAATCAAGAGTGACATGTATTTAAAATTATGCATGGTGGCTTTGCCACAAATACAATGTCAACTACATGATCATGCAAGGCAATATGGCAATGAAGATGCATGTCATAATAAACGGAACGGTGGAAAGTTGCATGACAATCTATCTCGGAATGGCTATGGAAATGCCATAATAGGTTGGTATGGTGGCTGTTTTGAGGAAGATATAAGGAGGTTTTTGTGTTATAGAGCGTATCGTATCAAGGGGTTTGGATGCACCGGCGAAGTTTGCACCAACTCTCAAGGTGAGAAAGGGCAATGCACGGTACCGAAGAGGCTAGCAATGATGGAAAGGTGAGAGTGCGTGTAATCCATGGACTCAACATTAGTCATAAAGAACTCACATACTTATTGCAAAAATCTACAAGTCATCAAAAACCAAGCACTACGCGCATGCTCCTAGGGGGGTAGATTGGTAGGAAAAGACCATCGCTCGTCCCCGACCGCCACTCATAAGGAGGACAATCAAAGAAACACCTCATGCTTCAAATTTGTCACACAACGTTTACCATACGTGCATGCTACGGGACTTGTAAACTTCAACACATTTATTTCTCAAATTCACAAATACTCAACTAGCACGACTCTAATATCACCATCTTTATATCTCAAAACAATTATCAAGTATCAAACTTCTCATAGTATTCAATGCACTCTATATGAAAGTTTTTATTATACCCATCTTGGATGCCCATCATATTAGGACTAATTTCATAACCAAAGCAAATTACCATGTTGTTTAGGACTCTCAAAATAATATAAGTGAAGCATGAGAGTTCATCTATTTCTTCAAAATAAAACCACCGCCGTGCTCTAAAAGGGTATAAGTGAAGCACTAGAGCAAATGACAAACTACTCTGAAAGATATAAGTGAAGATCAATGAGTAGTCGAATAATTATGCAACTATGTGAAGACTCTCTAACATTTAAGAATTTCATATCTTGGTATTTTATTCAAATGGAAAGCAAAACAAAAGAAAATAAAATGATGCTCCAAGCAAAACACATATCATGTGGTGAATAAAAATATAGCTCCAAGTAAAGCTACCGATGAACGAAGACGAAAGAGGGGATGCCATCCGGGGCATCCCCAAGCTTAGGCTTTTGGTTTTCCTTGAATATTACCTTGGGGTGCCTTGGGCATCCCCAATCTTAGGCTCTTGCCACTCCTTATTCCATAGTCCATCGAATCTTTACCCAAAACTTGAAAACTTCACAACACAAAACTTAACAGAAAACTTGTAAGCTCCGTTAGTATAAGAAAATAAAACCACCACTTAGGTACTGTTGTGAACTCATTATAAATTCATATTGGTGCAACATCTACTGTATTCCAACTTCTCTATATTTCATACCCTCCGATACTACTCATAGATACATCAAAATAAGCAAACAACACAATGAAAACAGAATCTGTCAAAAACAGAACAGTCTGTAGTAATATGTATCAAACGTATACTTCTGGAACTCCAACAATTCTGAAATAAATTGGTGGACCTGAGGAATTTGTCTATTAATCATCTGAAAAAAGAATCAACCTAAAAGCACTCTCCAGTAAAAAAATGGCAGCTAATCTCGTGAGCGCTAAAGTATCTGTTTTTTTACAGCAAGATCATAAAGACTTCACCCAAGTCTTCCCAAAGGTTCTACTTGGCACAAACACCAACTAAAACATAAAACCACATCTAACCAGAGGCTAGATGAATTATTTATTACTAAAATGAACAAAAAGCAAAGAACAAAAATAAGATTGGGTTGCCTCCCAACAAGCGCTAACGTTTAATGCCCCTAGCTAGGCATGATGATTTCAATGATGCTCGCATAAAAGATAAGAACTGAAACATAAAGAGAGCATCACGAAGAATATGACTAGCACATTTAAGTATAACCCACTTCCTACACATAGGGATTTTGTGAGCATACAACTTATGGGAACGATAATCAACTAGCATAGGAAGGCAAAACAAGCATAACTTCAAAACTTTAAGCACATGTAGAGGAAACTTGATATTATTGCAATTCCTACAAGCATATGTTCCCCCCTTATAATAATTTTCAGTAGCATCATGAATGAATTCAACAATGTAACCATCACATACAGCATTCTTTTCATGATATACAAGCATAGAAAATTTACTACTCTCCACATAAGCAAAATTCTTCTCATTCGGAATAGTGGGAGTATCATAAGAAACTTGAATACTATAAATTGTTTCCACATTAAAAGAGTAACGTTCAGAAAAAGGGTAATCATAATCATGAAAAGTTTTATAAATATAATCATCACTAATTTTTATAGCATAAGTTTCATCATAATAATCATCATAAGTAGCAACTTTGTTCTCATCATAATCAATTGAAACCTCTTCCGAAATAGTGGATTCATCACTAAATAAAGTCATGACCACTCCAAATCCACTTTCATAAATATTATAAGATTCAACACCCTCCAAAATAGTGGGATCATTACTTCCTAAAGTTGACACTCTTCCAAACCCACTTTCATCAATATAATCATCATAAATAGGAGGCATGCTATCATTATGATAAATTTGCATATCATAGCTTGGGAGGTTAAACATATCATCTTGATAAAACATAGCATCCCCAAGTTTGGGACAAACATTAATTGCAACAAATAAATTCTCAAACATGTCATTCTCATCAAACATAGCATCCCCAAGCTTGGGCCTTTTCATATCATAAGCATAATCACTCTCATCATTAATAGTATGGATAGGACCAATAATAGTATAGCAATTATCATCATCACAATGAGTAATAGAAGCAACATCACTTGGGAGGGATACCTTTCCACCTTTTGCTTCTCCGTCTTTTCTTTTTCTTCTACACATCATGTGTGGGTTTAACCCTCTTTTTTGAGCTCCTTATTAATGAGATTGGTTGAATAGAAAGCTCCTCCTCGTTACCTGATTCGTCATAAGAAATAATAGGAGGATATTGGGAAGCCTCTTCCCTTTCATTAGTATTCTCTTCATCTTCTATTTGTTTTCTTATCTTTATGTAATTGGCAATATAAGTATTTTCAATGCAATTCACCGCACAATACATAAAAATTTCTTCTAGATCAAAATCAAGAAATCTATCAAGATTAAATTTTGGAATACCCTCAGTTATATGTTTCATTTCTTCATACCCCAAAAGAAGACTAA
The DNA here is from genome assembly GCF_002575655.3 of Aegilops tauschii subsp. strangulata. Taxonomy (NCBI): domain Eukaryota; kingdom Viridiplantae; phylum Streptophyta; class Magnoliopsida; order Poales; family Poaceae; genus Aegilops; species Aegilops tauschii. The sequence goes on from NC_053037.3 coordinate 288,012,674, forward strand.
GCTCTTTATGATGCTCAAGGGTAATCAAGTTATCACAATTTTTGGACACGATTTGGTCATGAAACAAATAGCATTGGAGCTTTAAATGACCATGTTCATTGCAAAGTTCACAAGGATGGCGATAAATATTGAATCATTCAGCACAATCATCTAGCCTTTCTTGCAACCATTTAGTTTCCAAATACTTATGCCTCTTGCAAAATCTATCTTCCCTATTTGGTGTGTACGTGCAAGCTCTACGTATTCCACAAAAGTTGACATGCTTATAAGAGACATTTTCATCATGACTAGTGCAATCATCATTAGTACTATGGATATTCATAGAGTTCATACTAACAACATTGCAGTCATGCTCATCATTCAAAGATTTAGTGCCAAACATTCTAATGCATTCTTCCTCTAGCAATTGAGCCCAATTATCGGAATCCTTATTTTCATGAAAGATTTTAAAAAGATGAAGCATATGAGGCACCCCCATTTTTTTTTGTAGTTTTCTTTTATAAACTAAACTAGTGATAAAACAAGAAACAAAAAGATTCGATTGCAAGATCTAAAGATATACCTTCAAGAACTAACCTCCCCGGCAACGGCGCCAGAAAAGAGCTTGATGTCTACTACACAACCTTCTTATTGTAGACATTGTTGGGCCTCCAAGTGCAGAGGTTTGTAGGACAGTAGAAAATTCCCTCAAGTGGATGACCTAAGGTTTATCAATCCGTGGGAGGCGTAGGATGAAGATGGTCTCTCTCAAACAACCCTGCAACCAAATAACAAAGATTCTCTTGTGTCCCCAACACACCCAATACAATGGTAAATTGTATAGGTGCACTAGTTCGGCGAAGATATGGTGATACAAGTGCAATATGGATGGTAGATATAGGTTTTTGTAAACTGAAAATATAAAAAACAGCAAGGTAACTAATGATAAAAATGAGCACAAACGGTATTGCAATGCGTTGAAACAAGGCCTAGGGTTCATACTTTCACTAGTGCAAGTTCTCTCAACAATAATAACATAATTGGATCATATAACTATCCCTCAACATGCAACAAAGAGTCACTCCAAAGTCACTAATAGCGGAGAACAAACGAAGAGATTATTGTAGGGTACGAAACCACCTCAAAGTCATTCTTTCTGATCGATCTATTCAAGAGTCCGTAGTAAAATAACACGAAGCTATTCTTTCCGTTTGATCTATCCTAGAGTTCGTACTAGAATAACACCTTAAGACACAAATCAACCAAAACCCTAATGTCACCTAGATATTCCAATGTTACCTCAAGTATCCGTGGGTATGATTATATGATATGCATCACATAATCTCAGATTCATCTATTCAACCAACACAAAGAACTTCAATGAGTGCCCCAAAGTTTCTACCGGAGAGTCAATACGAAAACGTGTGCCAACCCCTATGCATAAGTTCACAAGGTCACTGAACCCGCAAGTTGATCACCAAAACATACATCAAGTAGATCACGTGAATATCCCATTGTCACCATAGATAAGCACATGCAAGACATACATCAAGTGTTCTCAAATCCTTAAAGACTCAATCCGATAAGATAACTTCAAAGGGAAAAGTCAATCCATTACAAGAGAGTAGAGGGGGAGAAACATCATAAAATCCAACTATAAAAGCAAAGCTCGCGATACATCAAGATCATGCCACATCAAGAACACGAGAGAGAGAGATCAAACACATAGCTACTGGTACATACCCTCAGCCCCGAGGGTGAACTACTCCCTCCTCATCATGGAGAGCGCCGGGATGATGAAGATGGCCACCGGTGAGGGATCCCCCCTCCGGCAGGGTGCCAGAACAGGGCCCCGATTGGTTTTTGGTGGCTTCAGAGGCTTGCGGCGGCGGAACTCCTGATCTAGGTTATGTTTTGGAGGTTTCAGTATATATAAGAGGTTTTGGCGTTGAGAACAAGTTAGGGGGGTCTCCGGGCTGTCCATGAGGTAGGGAGGCACGCCCAGGGGGTGGGTGTGCCCCCCACCCTCGTGGGCAGCCCGAGACTCTTCTGGCCCAACTCTTTTACTACATGGCCTTCTTCTGGTCCAAAAATAAGTTCCGTGAAGTTTCAGGTCAATTGGACTCCATTTGGTTTTCCTTTTCTGCGATACTCAAAAACAAGGAAAAAACAAAAACTGGCACTGGGCTCTGGGTTAATAGGTTAGTCCCAAAAATCATATAAAATAGCATATAAAACATCCCAGATGGATAATATAATAGCATGGAACAATCAAAAATTATAGATACATTGGAGACGTATCAGGTGGCACCACCATCTGCACTTGCATATCCTCCCCAGCAAAGCGATTTGCCGGGAAGTTGGATGTGGAGGTGTAGATGGTGCCTTCGGCTCCTCCAGCAGCCTTCCAGCTGGGCCCCGACAGGCTTCCTCATGGGCTCTGGCTTTGTTCGCCCTGCCGCGTCCTGCTGGCCCTAGTGGCGGTGACCAGGGGATCTCCCCACCGCTCTCCCCATCCATCACCTTCGTCCGCGCCCTCCTGATCTTGCCAGGATCCGTCCCGTGGGGCCTGACAGGGTCAGGCTGGGCTTCTGCCCGGGTGGTCCTTTTGCCCTCTTCACCTCCCCTGTAGTTCCTAGGAGAGGAGGGACAAGAAAGGGATTACGGGGCACTTATTTTTTTCAGTCTAAACCCTGTAGGCGCTTGCCAAACTTTAATCTTGAATATGTAATCTTCTTTATCCATGTTTGTGCTCTGTAAGATCTGTACTTGTTTATCCGCATATTAATGAGAAAAGACCAGCCTTGTCGGGTACTTGTGCATGTATTACGTCCATGCAGAGGTGGAATGCCTCTATACATTTAAGTTAACAAGTTTTCTCCGGCAAGCTATCCTGCCGGCGCCTTCTGTTCGTTGCCGCGGGACTAGGCCTGCCGGGCTAAAAAATTGTGGTAAGGGACCAGCCCCTCGTCGAATCTTCTCCGTCAAAGGCCTCTACAACCACCTTGTCGGCGTTCTGGGAGCGGGGGTCCCCAGACTTGCCTGCCTGGGGCCCACGGCGTGGCTCCTCTAGCGGCCTGGTACGATCCATCTTCACCAGCAAACACTCAAGACCCTCGCGAGGGGCCAAGCCTCACGAGGCGTATGACACAAGACCTCCTCAGGGGCAGCCTCACTAGGCTGGCTCGCGAGGAGCGGAGAGATCAAGGCGAGGGGCACCTCGTGAGGTTCTCGTGACGTGAGCCGTGACGACCAAGGCCAAGCGGGCGCCAGCAGGCGCAGAGTACTGGTTTCCTCTTTGGTGCTAAAGGAGCAGGCACAGGCGAAGAGTCCCGAGGCGTCAGGCAAAGGTTTCCATATCGGTGCAATGAGACCTAGACCAGCAAGACGGCAGGACGGAGGTCATCGCGGAGCCCACAACGGCGTCACCACCAGAGCCTTTAGTAGGCGAAGACCACCTTTTGTCATGATAGCTTCTACTAGTTGTCCCCTTCAAATTGGCCATTGCGGGATCCCTTCCCGCCTAACATTTGGTGAGAGGACCCGGGCCTCTATAAATAGGATTAGCCACCACCTTAGCAAGGGGACGAATCATTCAGATCATCCTCAACCACACAAGCTCACTGAGCTCAAGAACACCTCTCCTCAGGAGGTTGTTCTTCCCTTGTACTTGTTCATCCTCAGCCTACAAGGAAAATCCACCACACTACACTGGAGTAGGGTATTACACTACATCGGTGGCCCAAACCAGTATAACTCTTGTGTCCCTTGTTCTTCAAGTTCGACAAGCTGAGCTTTGAGATCGTGGTGAGTGAGCGAGCTAGGGGGAGGGAGAGATCTTCGTGCGCACCCCAGAGTTCGAACCTTAAGGGCTTTGCCGGAACCTGCAATCCGACATTTGGCGCGCCAGGTAGGGGTGCGCCGAAGCTTTCGTTTTTGTCGATCCACGCTCCACCGCTCCACCACCTCCACGCTTTGTCCCCATGGCCGACGTTGCTCCTTCGGCTATGACGACGGACGCCCACGACGGCGCCAGGGGGCTCAAAGATTTTGCCCCCGCCTTGCGGCGGGTACAGTGGCCGTCCAGGTTCATGCCGGAGATGCCGCCACATTACGACGACGCGGCAGACCCGTCGGCCTTCCTACTGTCATACGAAGAGGCCGTCTTGGAGGCTGGGGGCGACGACAAGGTCATGGCCAACTGGTTTCCCATGGCCCTCACTGGCGCACCGCGCGCCTGGTTGCTCACCCTCCCGGGATCCTCAGTGGCATCTTGGGAGTAGCTGCGCGGCCTCTTCGTCACGCGCTTCGCGACACCTGCGCCCATCGCTGTCGTAGCCCTCCTCAGCGGCTCACAAGAACCTCCCTCGGACCGTCACACCAAGTAGTTCTTCGGCCAGATCGGCGCCGCCTCCATGCATCAAGGAGGTCCCCCAGGCTGGGCGGCGCCCAAGGCCGACCTCACCTTCGACTCGGGGGATCACCCCATCACCACCACCAGCTCGGGGGTGCTCCCAATGCTTTGAACGCCCACCATCTGCAACGTAGCCGTCACCAAGACCCTCATCGATGGCGGGGCTGGCCTTAATGTGCTCTCCGTGGAAGTTTTCGGCTTGCTTCATGTGCCGCACGAATGGCTTCGTCCCACCAAGCCCTTCTCCGGGGTCGGCGGCGGCTCCGCCAGCCTCTTAGGGCAGATCCGCCTTCCTGTGACCTACAGCACTCGTGACAACTACCGCACCGAGCTGATCGACTTCGACATCGCCCGCATTGGCCTCCCATACAACTCGATCCCCGGGTACCCGGCACTGGCTCAGTTTATGGTGGCAACTCATCCGGCCTACAACCTCATGAAGATGTCAGGGAGCAAGGGCATCCTCACAGTAGATGGAGAGACCAAGGAGGCTCTGGCGGCGCTCAAGCTTGCCCTCAAAGCCGCTGCGGCAGCACGCCCGGCCGATGAGGCCACCCCCGGAGCTAAGGAGGCCGCACCGGCAAAGAAGTAGCAGCTTTTCACTCAAGATCGGGCCGAAACTAAGCAAGTGCCGGTCGAGGAAGGTGGACCCTCAGGAGCCACCTTCACCATAGGCGCCAACCTCGACCAGGATCAACAGGAGGCATTGGTGAGGTTCCTGCGCGCGAACAAGGAGGTATTCGCCTGGGAACCCAAGCAGCTGGTAGGGGTCCCGAGGGGGGTGATCGAGCATCACCTAAGGGTGTGCCCCAATGTGCGCCCGTGAAGCAGAAGGCGTGACGGCAATCCATGGAGAAGCAGTCCTTCATCGTCCAGGAGACGCGCAAGCTGGAAGCATGCTACCTCTTGAGCATGCGTTGGTTTTCCCTTGAAGAGGAAAGGGTGATGCAACAAAGTAGCATAAGTATTTCCCTCAGTTTTTTAGAACCAAGGTATCAATCCAGTAGGAGGCCACACGCAAGTCCCTCGTACCTACACAAACAAATAAGAACCTTGCAACCAACGTGATAAAGCGGTTGTCAATCCCTTCACGCCACTTGCAAAAGTGAGATCTAATAGAGATGATAAGATAATATTTTTGGTTTTTTTATGACAAAGACTAAAAGTAAACATAGCAAAATAAATGGCGACAGAAATAGCTAGTTGACGGGAGATTAATCTGATGGAGAATAGACCCGGGGGCCATAGGTTTCACTAGTGGCTTCTCTCAAGATAGCATAAGTATTACGGTGGGTGAACAAATTACTATCGAGCAATTGATAGAAAAGTGCCTAATTATAAGAATATCTAGGCATGAAAATGTATATAGGCATCACGTCCGTGACAAGTTGACCGACTCCTGCCTGCATCTACTACTATTACTCCACACATGGACCGCTATTCAGCATGCATCTAGAGTGTTAAGTTCATAAGAACAGAGTAACGCATTAGATAAGATGACATGATGTAGAGGGATAAACTCAAGCAATATGATATAAACCCCATCTTTTTATCCTGGATGGCAACAATACAATACGTGTCGTTTCCCCTACTGTCACTGGGATCGAGCACCGCATGATTGAACCCAAAGCTAAGAACTTCTCCCATTGCAAGAAGGATCAATCTAGTAGGCCAAACCAAACTGATAATTCGAAGAGACTTGCAAAGATAACCAATCATACATAAAAGAATTCAGAGAGGATTCAAATATTGTTCATAGATAATCTTGATCATAAACCCACAATTCATCGGATCTCGACAAACACACCGCAAAAAGAGTTACATCGAATAGATCTCCAAGAAGATCGAGGAGAACTTTGTATTGAGATCCAAAGAGAGAGAAGAAGCCATCTAGCTAATAACTATGGACCTGAAGGTCAGTGGTAAACTACTCACACATCATCGGAGAGGCTATGGAGTTGATGTAAAAGCCCTCCGAGACCGATTCCCCCTCCGGCGGAGCGCCGGAAAAGGCCCCAAGATGGGATCTCACGGGTACAGAAGGTTGCGGCGATGGAATTAGGTTTTCGTGGTGCTCCTCGATGGTTTCGGGGTACGTAGGTATATATAGGAGGAAAAGTAGGTCGGTGGAGCCACGAGGGGCCCACGAGGGTGGAGGGTGCGCCCAGGGGGGTAGGCGCGCCCCCTGCCTCATGGCCTCCTCGGTTGTTTCTTGACGTCCACTCCAAGTCCTCTGGATCACGTTTGTTCCAAAAATAACTCTCCCGAAGGTTTAATTCCGTTTGGACTTCGTTTGATATTCCTTTTCTGTGAAACACTGAAATAGGCAAAAAAACAGCAATTTGCACTGGGCCTTGGGTTAATAGGTTAGTCCCAAAAATAATATAAAAGTGTATAATAAGGCCCATTAAACATCCAAAATGAAATATATAATAGCATGGAGTAATCAAAAATTATATACATTGGAGACGTATCAAAGCGGCAGGTGTCATTCGCGAGGTCCGGTACCCGGAGTGGCTGGCGAACCCCGTTGTCGTGCCAAAGAAAGGCGGGAAGGAGCGCATGTGTGTTGACTTCACCAACCTCAACAAGGCCTGCCCCAAGACCTGTTCCCGCTTCTGCGCATCGACCAGATTGTCGACTCCACCGCCGAGTGCGACCTGCTGTGCTTCCTGGACGCGTTCTCGGGCTACCACCAGATCAAGATGGCGGTGGAGGATGTGGAGAAGACGACTTTCCTGACCCCATGCGGGGTGTACTGCTACACTAGCATGCCGCTCGGGTTGTGCAACGCAGGTGCAACCTTCCAACGGCTGATGCACATCGCCCTAGGTCAGCAGCTCGGGAGAAACGCTGAAGCTTACGTCAACGACATCGTGGTATAATCTCGGCAGGCGAGAACTTTGATTCAGGACCTGGAGGAGACCTTTGCAAGCCTGCGCCAGGTGGACCTGCGGCTCAATCCAGAGAAGTGCGTGTTCGGTGTCCCCTCCGGCAAGCTGTTGGGCTTCCTCGTGTCCCACAGGGGGATCGAGGCTAACCCAGAGAAGGTCAAGGCGATAGAAGACAAGAGCCCACCGCAAACTCTCAAGGAAATGCAGAAGCTTGCGGGCTGCGTGACCTCGCTAGGGCGCTTCATCTCCAAGCTGGGGGAGCGCGCATTGCCGTTCTTCAAGCTGATGAAGAAGAAGGGCCCGTTCGAGTGGACCCCCGAGGCCGACTTGGCGTTTCAAGACCTCAAGAGATACCTGACTAGCCCCCCGGTGATGGTGCCGCCTTGTCCCCTCGAGCCCTTGGTGCTTTACCTTGCCGCCACTCCCTACTCCGCCAGCGCGGCGCTAGTGGCGGTACGGGAGGAGCGCCAGGCCAGATGGTTGGGTCATGTATTTCGACGGCGCCTTCGCACGCCAGGGCGCGGGGGCTGGAGCCGTGCTCATCTCGCCCGCCCAAGACAAGCTTTACTACACCGTGGAGCTCTGCTTCCAGCGGGGTGAGAAGGTCTCCAACAACATCGCGGAGTACGAGGGGTTGATAGCCGGTCTCAAGGTCGCCATGGCCTTGGGGGTAAAACATCTCACCATCAAGGGTGATTCACAGCTCCTCGTCAACTTCTCCAACAAGGTGTACGAGCGGAAGGACGAGCACATGCAGGCGTACCTTGCGGAGGTGCGAAAGATGGAGAAGCAGTTCTTGGGCCTGGAGCTGCAGCACGTGCCTTGTGGCACGAACAAGGAAGCCGACGACATCACCAGAAGGGCATCCAAGCATCTGCCCCAGGAGCCCGGCGTCTTCGAAGAGCGGCATTTCAAGCCATCAGCAGCACCCCCATCTATGGGGCTGGCGTCGCCTCAGGAGGAACTCCCTCAACCACCGGCCTCGGGAGCCCCTGCCTGTGGCCCGACCACAGGAGCGCGCCTGCTCCTGGCGCCCGAGACTCGGGAGGGGTGCTGGACCGAGGAGCTCAAGGAATACCTGACGCAAGGGACGCTGCCGGAGAAAGAGGAAGACGCGGAGCGCGTGGCCCGACAGGCTACGGCATATTGCATCCAGGACGGTGAGCCATATAGGAAGCAGCCAAATGATGTTTCCTTGCGATGCGTCTCCAGGGAGCAGGGGAATGAGTTGCTGGCTGACACACACGGCGGACACTGCGGGCACCACTCGTCGTCACGTACCCTAGTCGGCAAGGCGTTCCGCAGCGGGTTCTACTGGCCTATGGCACTCAACGACGCGACCGAGCTAGTGAGGTCCTGCGAGGCCTGCCAATTCCACGCCAAGCAGATCCAGCAACCAGATCAGGGCCTCCAGACCATCCCGCTCTCGTGTCCATTTGCGGTCTGGGGGCTGGATATCCTAGGCCCGTTCCCTCAAGCGCCTGGGGGCTACCGCTACCTCTACGTCGCCATCAACAAGTTCACCAAATGGGCAGAGGTAGAGGCTGTCCGCACCATCCTGGCCGGGTCCGCAGTTAAGTTCATCAAGGGCATCGTGAGCCGGTTCGGGGTCCCTAACCGCATCATCACCGACAACGACTCGCAGTTCACTAGCAATCTCTTCAAGACATATTGTGCTAACCTTGGAACGAAGATCTGCTACGCTTCGGTGGCACATCCCAGGAGCAATGGCCAAGCCGAACGCGCCAACGCGGAGGTCCTGAGAGGCCTCAACACCATGACCTTCAAGAAGAAGCTCGAGGCCTGCGGCAGGGGCTGGCACGACGAGCTCCAGTCCGTGCTGTGGTCCATCTGCACCACCACCACAAAGCCAATAGGTGAGACCCCTTTTTTCCTCGTCTACGGAGCAGAAGTGGTTCTCCCTCACGAGGTCAAGCATCGCTCCACGTGGGTCCTGGCGTTTGATGAGACGCAGCAGGACGCCATGCGGGGGCTGGACCTTGTGCTGGGGGAGGAATGCCGCCGTGAAGCCACACTCCGGGCGGCAAGATACCAGCAGGCGCTGTGACGGTATCACTGCCGCAGCATCCGCTCCAGGACGCTCGAGGTGGGCGACCTCGTCCTAAGGCGGGTGCTCTCCAGGGAAGGGTTGCATAAGCTCTCTCGCCCATGTGGGAGGGCCCGTTTAGGGTTGCCCACGTCTCCAGGCCTAGCGCCGTGCGCCTGGAGACACAGGACGGGGTCCATATCCAGAACGCCTGGAACATCCAGCACCTCCGGAAGTTCTACCCATGAAGCAAGGCCCAGTGCCTGTGAAGGTCTCCGCTCGTGACACTCTCACGTAATAATGAGTGGGGCTATACACGCCCCGGAGTCTCCGGAGTGCCGCCCTCGGGCCTCGGGGGCTCCCTCCCACGTCCTAGTGGCAGCACTTAGCTCCGCGTTGGTGAGAAGACTAGACTAGGTGTCGGACAGGGCTGTTCATTTGCTTTCCGTAGTTGGCTTGTCCCTCTTTAATAGAAATTCGCATTCTGGTGTTTCTCATTCGCTCGGTTCGATTCCCTTTTCCCTCTGTTTTTCCTCCGTTCTTTGTTTTGGCCCCGCACTCTCCCTCGCATGCCTCGCGAGGGGGCTGGACAGGGTGCGTGCGTAAGTGTTTCCCCAGGTCTTCGCGAGGCACCCTCGTCCGAGCTCGCAAACTGGCACACCCCCCTCTCTTAAGTCTGTGCCCCATGGTACCGCGACGTGGAGCACTGGGTCATGACCGGTTACGCCTGGGGCCCTCAGCAAGGAAGAATAAGGGTTTCTTAACAATTTTTTGCAGTACCCCGACGCCCCCAAGTCTGCAGCAAGGAGGTCTCACCAGGTGCTGGGGATGCGCACCTCACGAGGCGGAAGCTACTTCAGACACACCGAGCTAAGTTATCTTTACATGCCTATGTAAAACCCTGATGCCGCGGCACAACTCAGAAATGATAAACATAGCAAAGGCAGGAAAAGTGTTACGGTTCATCATACGCCCCCGCGGGGCCCCATACTTGTTTCTTGCGACGCGGGAAGAAAAGAAAGAAAAACAGGCAAAAACGGCCCCTACACCTGCGGCTACTCCTGAGAATCAGTCCCCAACGCTCCCTCCAACTCAGCCATAGTCCTCCTCGCGCTTCACCAGGGTGCGATGACCCACCACCGTCCTCAACGCGAGTGCGGTGACGGGTCGGCTGGTCATAGCCGCCGCTGCTGGAGCCTTCGCCGGAGGAGGAGCCGCTGCCGCTGGACGAGCCGCGGCCATCACCAAGGGCGAGCTCGCCCTCGTCCTCGTCGCAGCCGTCGCCAAGGCCGAGCACTTCGCCGCCATCGCTGTCCTCTGGGCAGCACCTGGCGCGGCGGCCGTCTTCCCCGAACACCCTCACGAAGAGGGTCGCGACACCGTCGTACTTAAAGTGGAGGGTGCACTGCCTGCCCAGGGCGCGCGCGGGCAAACGTCTGCCAGCCGCGGGCCAGGGCTATGTTGCCCGCAATGGAAACCTCCACTGCGACCCACGGGGCCTTGCTGCAGCAGCCGTCCGCTTGCAGCTCTCCGGCAAAGAAGCGTGGAAGCTGGAGCCAGGTGTTGGTCCGGTTCTCCGACCACACAACGAACTCCGGCAGCACCTCCGCCGAGTGGAAGCGCGGCCGGGGAGGCCTAGCAACCACGGTGTGCCTCCCTTCATCGACAGGGCCGCCGCGCCTCAAGCGGCTCCCACCAGGAGGAGAAGCACCGCTTCCGATGCCCGGAGCGGCACCGGACCCAGAAGAGACTCGCCGTCGCCCGCGGGGAACTGCAGCAGGGGTAGCGGCGTGCTTACGAGGGCGACCGCGCCCCCTCTTGGGCGGAGGAGAGTCGGGCCCCTCTTGGTGAGCCTTTCCTTTCTCCGCGGCAGAGAACCTCTTCATCAGCGCCATGGGTGTCGCTGCTAGCAGTGAAGCAAGGAAGAAGAAACAAGCGGACCGGGAAGAGATGGGCGACGGGGGCTCCGCCCCCTCCCCATTTATAGCAGGAGAAGGCCAACCGGCGACCCCCACGATCGCAGGTAATGATGGTTTTCTCTGCATGCACCAGGGACTCGTCAAGTCGGGCAGTTGCCAAGGCAGCGTGGGGAAGCGGAGATGCCCACATCCCGTCAGTTGCCATGCGTCAATCAAGGCCACAGGTGGTTTGGGCCCGTGGCGCTCCGCACTTGCCCCTTGGCTTTGCCTCGAAGCCAAGTCCGAGCGCGCCTTGTGCCCGGGGGCTAATTTCGGCGTTCTGGGAACGGGGGTCCCCAGACTTGCCTGCTTGCGGCCCATGGCGTGGCTCCTCTAGCGGCCTGGTACGGCCTATCTTCACCAGCAAACACTCAAGACCCTCGCGAGGGGCCAAGCCGCGCGAGGTGGACGACATAAGACCTCTTCAGGGGCAGCCTCACTAGGCTGGCTCACGAGGAGCAGAGAGATCAAGGCGAGGGCCACCTCGTGAGGTACCCGTGACGTGAGCCGTGACTACCAAGGCCAGGCGGGTGCAAAGTACTGGTTTCCTCTTTGGTGCTAAAGGAGCAGATACAGGTGAAGAGTCCCGAGGTGTCAGGCAAAGGTTTCCATATCGGTGCAATGAGACCAAGACCAGCAGGACGGCAGGACAGAGGTCATCGCGGAGCCCACGACGGCGTCACCACCAGAGCCTTTAGCAGGCGAAGACCACCTTTTGTCAGGATAGCTTATACTAGCTGTCCCCCTTCAAATTGGTCGTTGTGGGATCCCTTCCCGCCTAACATTTGGGGAGAGGACCCGGGCCTCTATAAATAGGACTAGCCACCACCTTAGCAAGGGGATGGATCATTCAGATCATCCTCAACCACACAAGCTCACTGAGCTCAAGAACACCTCTCCTCAGGAGTCTGTTCTTCCCTTGTACTTGTTCATCCTCAGCCTACAAGGCAATCCACCACACCACACTGGAGTAGGGTATTACACCACATCAGTGGCCCGAACCAGTATAACTCTTGTGTCCCTTGTTCTTCGAGTTCGACGAGCTGAGCTTTGAGATCGTGGTGAGTGAGCGAGCTGGGGGGGAGGGAGAGATCTTCATGCGCACCCCAGAGTTCAAACCTTAAGGATTTTGCCGGAACCCGCAATCCGACACACCTTGCCCGAAGCAACGTTAGGGTCAATGGATGGAAGCACCCATGCTTCGAAGGCGACGAGGTTTCTATATGCACAAGTTTCTCCTTACATATCATATATGGATAAGAAGGAACTTATCTGTCTGGCTTGTCGCGGACCGATATGTAGGCTTGTTTCCGCTTCTTCTCTCGGGACTGAGTCCGCGGCAAGAGCCCTGCAGTTTAGTGCGGAGGTAAACAAAGCTACATATGATTTTATCTACATGATCATGCCATGCTCATGATATGCTATGCATGTATGCAATTTTTTGGGGGCCCCCGGCGCTTTGTTTATTCATCTGTTGCTCAGGGTTTGCACCTGGCTTTGTAGAAAGGGTCACATGCAGCATCGACAAAGCTTGTACAAAAGGGTGGCTGCCGAACAGGGCTCGACAGTCACACCTTACGGGTAGAACTTACGGAGAAGCTCAATGTTCCATGAGTTCTACAACTGAATGCCATCTCCGGTCTCCAGATGGACTGCGCCTGGTGTGGTGACTTGTGCTACCCGGTAAGGGCCTTCGCACTTTGGCGTCAACTTGTTTTCACCCTAGGCGGACTGAACACGCCTAAGGGCAAGGTCGCCTTCCTCAAGGCTCCGGGCATGAACCCTTCGGCTGTGATAGCGGCGCAGGGCTTGCTGGTAGCGTGCAACACGCGTAGCAGCCCAGAGACGGTTCTCCTCAATGAGCATGGCATCGTCAAGCCGGTGCTGCTCTTGCTCTACTTCATCGTAGGCAAATAATCGAGGAGACCCGTGTATGAGTTCCGTGGGGATCACTTCTTCTGCCCATAGACTAGGGAGAAGGGAGTCTGGCCGGTGGCTTGATTTGGTGTCGTATGTAGGGACCAAAGAACCACCAGTAGCTCATCAATCCAGCACCTGCCGCACTTCTGCAGCCTAACAAATGTTCTTGTCTTGAGTCCTCGCAGCACTTCAGCGTTCGCCCTCTTAGCTTGTCTGTTGCTTCTGGGGTGGGCAACAGAGGCAAATGAGACCTTGCTTCTAAGGGCTTGAACGTATTGCATGAAGGCGCGCCTTGTGAATTGGGTGCCGTTATCAGTGATGACTCTGGCGGGTACTCTGAACCGGCACACCAATCCTTTTAAGAACTTGATAGCTAACTTTGCACTAGTACATCGACGTGCTATACAAATGGTTTTTAACCCTTTCCGCGACGGTGTTTGGAACCGTCGCCAAGTGAGTGTGGGCGATAGGGGGTCCTTCCCACACGACCCAGAAACCGTCGGGGATGGGGCCTCCTGGCACATAGGCCGGGGCAAAATGAGCTCGTGTGCGATCTGGCGGGGCATCGAAATCCAATTGTTTTCGTTCGTATGTACATCCCACACGGTGAATCCCAGAAAATCATTTCCGTTCGTATGTATATCACACACAGTTTTTTGTGTGGAAACATTTCTGCAAGGTGGCCTAACGCAAACAGTTCTCTCCCGGAAGCCTGTGTGATTGTTAGTTGATCGAACACGCCTACTTTCTACAAACCATGCGGGTTGTTTGAGTTCATTGCCCACAGTGCTGTCTGAGTAACCGTCTGCACTAGAAAACCCCACGTTTACATTAACACCTAAATGATTACATAAAATAAAACCTTCATTTCAGGGTAATTAGCCTATTATTGATAATCCATGTACTCATCAAATTGATATTCTTATAAAACACACCAGATATTTCATATCCGTATAACAGCAACCAGGATTTCATAATCGAATTACATCAGATAGCTTGGGCACTCAGTTATGCCATTACACAACAGCACCAAGTTTCACATGCAACATCAAAAACCTTTGGAAAGTAGCATCATCCATGGTAAATAGATAGATGAATCTCATCTGGGAAACTGCAGAAGCGGAATGCAAATATTGAGCCTTCAGTGATGTTGAATGTCCTTGCAACTTTAGGCCAGTGGCTATGGATAATTGCCCGCCAACCTTCGTCCTCTTCGGCAAGACTTCAATATTGTAACATGGGTGTTGAATGAATACCTTCCTCGCCTCTTGACCATGCAGGTGGTTTGAGAGGTAATCATCGGTGAACTGCTTTGAAAAGTACTGAAAACAAAGATATGCATAAATCGCTGTTATAAATCTTGAAATGGCGCAAGGGGTAAAAACAAGGTAAAAGAGTTAGTACCATCCTATAGTTGACTGATGTCTTCTTCATTGCGCAAACAAAGATCTTGCTATTATTCGTCACAAGTTTCTTCATCCTAACAATCTTTCTGAGTTTCTTGACTTGACTGATATTCATGGGCATCTCATTTTCCCATATGCAAAATGGGTCGAACAGTGGGTCTAAGCCTCTGACAGCAGGACCTACATGTGCAAGAGCAAATTGTAAGAAACCTAAATATTAGAATGATTCCTGCAACTGCACAATAGTGTGCTATTAGCCAAAGGACCATGCTTGAACAAACCTCGATGGTAAACTGCAGTGTCTCCCATTGTTTCCCTGCAACACACATAAGGAAGATCTTGATCAGGTTAACTGAGAGTTTCCATACTATCAGTAGAATATGTATTGAGTACAGCCAAATTCGATTTATTTCACATGCATAACAATACAAAATTGTACCCACAACAAATGAAAATCAAATTGCAGAACTGAACCAAACAGTTAAATGGACAGCAGACCAAATGAACCAAAATACTGAACTGAGCACGACATTGCAAAATAGAAAAATGTACTAGAAGATAAGACGGTTAACAAAACAAAGAATGCTTGAGAACAGTACTACAAAATGTAGAAATTGTTGGACCAAAGTGTTAACTGAACATTACATTGTTGGCACGCAAGTGTGGTTCAAGCGGGGGCAGTGGACTGTAGACGATGAAGCTTCCTGCGTAAGGTAGACAAGACGGTGCGCCAAGATATTTTATATCGCATCCCACACGATTCTTTCTAGTAAACTGTTTGTGGTATACCTGATTTTTTCATTACGTTTTGAAAGAAAAAATGGTGTTACGGAGGGAAAGGATGGTGTTTGAACTGCTAGAACATTTACGTACAGTGAACATGCAATACATGAGTGTCGTGTTTGAATTTAGAATTATTCCGGGTTCGTTTGACATTTTATGCATTAATTGAGTTTCACGGCATTTAATGTGCATAATTCAAATTTGAACTACAAGCACTTGCTCCAGTGCACCAAAGTTTGTTGAAAAATCACATGTGTGTCTTTGGGTGAATTTATAGGTCCTATGCAAGAAATGGGAATGAAATTCAATCATCTGGGCGTCGTGGCTCGGCCGGAAAGACTGGGAAAGTTGGTTTTTAAATTCATGTAAATCCAAAACACGCCTGAAAATCATGAAACTTAGCATGGTCTCATGACATGGCACCAACATGCCGCGGTAATTGTTTTGGCCGAATTGGGACAAGCTTTGGTATAAGCTTCTTGCAAACGAGAGCTTCCCTCAAGAAGGCTTGTGGTTCCAAGAGGGAACGTGTCACGTCCGTGTGCGAAACGACATATGTACACTGCCTTCTCCCGTCTTAATTTTTTTACACAGGCAGATTAGACCAAATAGAAGTATCGGGCTAAAATTTGGAATTATTCCGGGTTCGTTTGGCCTTTTTATACAGTAATTGAATTTCTGGGCATTTAATGTGCATAATTCAAATTTGAACTACAAGCACTCCTATGCACAAAAGTTGGTTGAAAAATCACATGTGTGCCCTTGGGTGAATTTCTAGGTCCCATGCAAGAACTTGGCATGGTGTCATGACATGGCACCAACATTCTGTGGTAATTTTTTTGGACGAATTGCGACAAGATTTGGTGTAAGCTTCTTGCAAACCGGAGCTTCTCTCAAGAAGTCTCGTGGTTCTGAGAGGGAACGTGTCACCTCCGTGTGCGAAACGACATACGTACAATGCCTTCTCCCGCCTTAAATTTTTTTACACGGGCAGATTAGACCAAATAGAAGTTTTGTTCTAAATTTCGGAATTATTCCGAGTTCGTTTGACCTTTTTATACATTAATTGAATTTCTAGGCATTTAATGTGCATCATTTAAATTTGAACTTCAAGCACATCCTCTAGTGCACCAAAGTTGGTTGAAAAATCCCATGTGTGTCCTTGGGTGAATTTCTAGGTCCTAAGCAAGAAATGGGAATAAAATTCAAAAATCTGGGCGTGGTGGCTCGGCCGGAAAGATTGAGAAACTTGGTTTTTTAATTCATGTAAATCCAAAACATGCCTAAAAATTATGAAACCTGGCATGGTGTCATGACATAGCACCAACATGCTGCGGTAATTTTTTTGGCCGAATTGGGACAAGCTTTGGTGTAAGCTTCTTGCAAACCAGAGCTTCCCTCAAGAAGGCTCGTGGTTACGAGAGGGAACGTGTCACCTCCGTGTGCGAAATGACATACGTACACTGCCATCTCCCGCCTTAATTTTTTTACACAGGCAGATTAGACCAAATAGAAGTATCGTGCTGAATTTCGGAATTATTCCGGGTTCCTTTGGCATTTTTATACATTAATTGAACTTCTTGGCATTTAATGTGCATAATTCAAATTTTAAATATAAGCACATGCTCCAGTGCACCAAAGTTGGTTGAAAAATCACATGTGTGTCCTTGGGTGAATTTCTAGGTCCCATGCGAGAAATGGGAATGAAATTCAAACATCTGGGCGTCGTGGCTCGGCCAGAAAGATTGAGAAACTTAATTTTTAATTCATGTAAATCCAAAACACGCCTGAAAATCATGAAACTTGGCATGGTGTCATGACATGGCACCAACATGTTCCGGTAATTTTTTGTCCGAATTTGGACAAGCTTTGGTGTAAGCTTCTTGCAAACCGGAGCTTCTCTCAAGAAGGCTCGTGGTTCCAAGAGGGAACGTGTCACCTCCGTGTGTGAAACGACATACGTACACTGCCTTCTCCCGCCTTAATTGTTTTACATAGGCAGATTAGACCAAATAGAAGTATCGTGCTAAATTTTGCAATTATTCCGGTTTCGTTTGGCCTTTTTTATACATTAATTGAATTTATGGGCATTTAATGTGCATAATTCAAATTTGAACTACAAGCACATGCTCCAGTGCACCAAAGTTGGTTGAAAAATCACCTGTGTGTCCTTGGGTGAATTTCTAGGTCCCAGGCAAGAAATGGGAATGAAATTCAAACATCTGGGCGTCGTGGCTCGGCCGGAAAGATTGAGAAACTTGGTTTTTTAATTCATATAAATCCAAAACATGCCTAAAAATCATGAAACTTGGCATGGTGTCATGACATGGCACCAACATGCTGCGGTATTTTTTTTGGCCGAATTGGGACAAGCTTTGCTGTAAGCTTCTTGCAAACCGGAGCTTCTCTCAAGAAAGCTCATGGTTCCGGGAGGGAACGTGTCACCTTCATGTGCAAAACGACATACGTACACTGCCTTCTCCCGCCTTAATTGTTTTACATAGGCAGATTAGACCAAATAGAAGTATCGTGCTAAATTTTGCAATTATTCCGGTTTCGTTTGGCCTTTTTTATACATTAATTGAATTTATGGGCATTTAATGTGCATAATTCAAATTTGAACTACAAGCACATGCTCCAGTGCACCAAAGTTGGTTGAAAAATCACCTGTGTGTCCTTGGGTGAATTTCTAGGTCCCAGGCAAGAAATGGGAATGAAATTCAAACATCTGGGCGTCGTGGCTCGGCCGGAAAGATTGAGAAACTTGGTTTTTTAATTCATATAAATCCAAAACATGCCTAAAAATCATGAAACTTGGCATGGTGTCATGACATGGCACCAACATGCTGCGGTATTTTTTTTGGCCGAATTGGGACAAGCTTTGCTGTAAGCTTCTTGCAAACCGGAGCTTCTCTCAAGAAAGCTCATGGTTCCGGGAGGGAACGTGTCACCTTCATGTGCAAAACGACATACGTACACTGCCTTCTCCCGCCTTAATTTTTTTACACAGGAAGATTAGACCAAATAGTAGTATCGTGCTAAATTTCGGAATTATTCCGGGTTCGTTTGACCTTTTTTATACATTAATTGAATTTCTGGGCATTTAATGTGCATAATTCAAATTTGAACTACAAGCACATGCTTCAGTGCACTAAAGTTGGTTTAAAAATCACATGTGTGTCCTTGGGTGAATTTCTAGGTACCATGCAAGAAATGGGAATGAAATTCAAACATCTAGGCGTCATGGCTCGACTGGAAAGATTGAGAAACTTGGTTTTTTAATTCCTGTAAATCCAAAACACGCCTGAGAATCATGAAACTTGGCATGGTGTCATGACATGGCACCAACATGTTGTGGTAATTTTTCTGTCCGATTTCCGAAGGCGCACGCATTAACAATCAACAAAGTCATTTTGGAACAAGTGATGTCACATTACAAATAGGAAACACAAGTATTGTTGAAATCGTGGGCGTTCTACTTACCAATTACGTGCCGCCACACGTCCCTTTTTTTTATTGGCTAGGAGGTGTCGTGCGGGGTAGCTATTTGAGTACGGGAGGCGTGCGATCAGACGCCTGCGCGTGCTCATCGGGAGGAGAGCCCTTTGACCTCTACCCACCGTGCACCTCCCTCCCAACATCTCCATTAATGACGCCCGAGCCCCTATTCTACGACGTGGCTATGTCTCACTGGACTGAGATTTAAGAGAAAAAAATGAAAATCTGAAAAGAAAGTTTTGCATGGATCTTGATGTAAGATCCGACGGACCTATATAGCGTCGACTGCGACTTATAGCAAGCATGATGAATATAAGGACGATGATAGTGAATAGTAATTGTCTTACATATTTAGGAACATAATTAAAAAAAGCCACATGCGGCAACGCTCGAAATACACAAGGGCAAAAGAAGAAGGAAGACAACGATCTGGCTCGCTGATCTCTACTTTCTTGATGCGTTGCTGCAGGCTGCGGGAACTAGTCTCCGCGGCGAGCGGCGATGAGCTCTTTCTTGTCCTCAAGATGTCGCTTGAGAGCATCCATGGATTCCTCCACTAGCCTTCTACGCTCGATGTGCAGCATGGCATTTTCGTCCATAAGTTTCTCGACGATGACGCTGGTCGTCTTCAACAAGGCAGTGGTCTCCTCCTGCTGCTCCGCACTTCCGACGATCTTCGCCCTCAGCAGGTCGTGCTCGGCCAGGAGCTTTGCATTGCTCTCATTTAGTTGCTGGATGACGTCGGTAGCCTGTTCAAAAGAGGCTTTCATGTTGTCCTGCAACCTCGCCCAGCAGGAGATCTGATCCATCTGGCTATGGATGATCGCACGCATGCACCTGTAAGAGTCCTCGCCTGCCCGCGAGACATTTTCCCAGGCCGCCGCGGCGCGGGAGGACATCTCCGCTGCATTCGCGGCGCGGCGGGACATCTCTTCTGCTTCCGCGGCACAGCCGGACCTGTCTGTTGCATCAACGGCGCGGCGAGACCTCTGTGCTGCTACGGCCGTGCGGCGGGACATGTCGACTGCTTTCGCGGCGAGGCGACACATCTCTCGTGCTTCCGCTTCCATGCTCGCATCTCCCTGGTGGCAATCTCTCGACCCAGAACTCATGCTGACCATAGCAGACGCAAGGGAACAATGATGAATGACTTGTTTGTTTTTGTGGATGAGGAATTGAGGAGGAATGTGCAGTCATCTTGGAGTAGTAGTATTTATAACCGAGTACTAATACGCTCCTAAGTGTGAAACCGTTTAGGTTTGCAATTAAATATAGCGTGGCAGTAATTTGGAATGTGACGAGACGCGGGCTCAAAATTTATTGACGGGTCTAAGTACGGCACTATTCTCAGAAGGTGTAATGTGGGCACGCCTTCTCGGCCGCGTACGTGGCGTTTGCACCATAGGGTGCACTGCAATAGGCAATGTCAGCACATGTCTTGTTCCAACAATCGTGCGTGCTCGTTATTACCATCGTGCACGCTTCTTTTAATTCGAATGTGTGTGCCTGTCTAGCGCACACACGTTGATTTATCTAACTATTTCTATTTGTTGTGGCTAATCGCAAACAGTTCATCTGTGTGAAGTGTATGCCATCAATTGCAAACACTTTGATCTGGCTGACCCATTTTTGTTCTGTTGCCTAATCGCAAACAGTTAATCCTTCTGAAGCGTATGCCCTCAATCGCACACACCTTTATCTAGCTGCCCATTTCTATTGTTCCTCCTCATCACAAACAGCTCATCTGAGTGAACCGTATGCTGTATATCGCACACGCCTTCATCTGGCTGCCCATTTCTTTTGTTTCGCCTCATCGCAAACAGGTCATTGAATTGAACTGTATGCCCTGCATCGCACATGCAATTAAAATCAGAACCGTGTTTGATGCGTCCTACATCGCAAACGTTTTGCACCTTTTTTTATGGTTCTTTTACACCATCGTCTGCGATTATTACATCGCACACAGTTTCGTCGAAGGGTCTCTGATCGTAGTGTGGCGTTAGCAGCAACCTGCAGTAGTGTCAAATAGACCAAAACGATTCTGCATCTACTACTATTACTCCACACATAGACCGACTCATGCCTGCATCTAGAGTATTAAGTTCATGAAGAACAAAGTAACGCATTAAGTAAGATGACATGATGTAGAGGAATAAACTCAAGCAATATGATGTAAACCCCATCTTTTTATCCTCGATGGCTGATGTCTACTACGCAACTTTATCCTTGTAGACGTTGTTGGGCCTCCAAGTGTAGAGTTTTGTAGGACAGCAACAAATTTCCCTCAAGTGGATGACCTAAGGTTTATCAATCAGTGGGAGGCGTAGGATGAATATGGTCTCTCTTAAAAAACCCTGCAAGCAAATAACAAAGAGTCTCTTGTGTCCCAACACACCCAATACAATGCTAAATTGTATAGGTGCACTAGTTCGGTGAAGAGATGGTGATACAAGTGCAATATGGATGGTAGATATAGGTTTTTGTAATCTGAAAATATAAAAACAGCAAGGTAGCAAGTGGTAAAAGTGAGCGAAAACGGTATTGCAAAGCTTTGAAACAAGGCCTAGGGTTCATACTTTCACTAGTGCAAGATCCCTCAACAATGATAACATAATTAGATCATATAACAATCCCTCAACGTACAACAAAGAGTCACTCCAAATTCACTAATAGCGGAGAACAAACGAAGAGATTATTTTAGGGTACGAAACCACCTCAAAGTTATTCTTTCTGATCGATCTATCGGGCTATTCCTATAAGTGTCACAAACAGCCCTAGAGTTCATACTAAAATAACACCTTAAGACACACATCGACCAAAACCCTGATATCACCTAGATACTCCAATGTCACAACAAGTATCCGCGGGTTTGATTATATGATATGCATCACAAAATCTATGATTCATCTGTTCAAACCAACACAAAGAACTTCAAAGAGTGCCCCAAAGTTTCTACCGAAGAGTCAAGATGAAAACGTGTGCCAACCCCTATGCATAAGTTCACAAGGTCACAGAACACGCAAGTTGATCACCAAAACATACATCAAGTAGATCACGTGAATATCCCATTGTCACCACAGATAAGCACATGCAAGACATAAATCAAGTGTTCTCAAATCCATAAAGACTCAATCCGATAAGATAACTTCGAAGGGAAAACTCAATCCATTACAAGAAGGTAGAGGGGGAGAAACATCATAAGATCCAATTATAATAGCAAAGCTCGCGGTACATCAAGATCGTGCCAAATCAAGAACACGAGAGGGAGAGAGATCAAACACATAGCTACTGGTACATACCCTCAGCCCCGAGGGTGAACTACTCCCACCTCGTCATGGAGAGTTCCGGGATGATGAAGATAGCGACCGGTGATGATTTTCCCCTCCGGCAAGGTGCCGAAACAGGGTCCCAATTGGTTTTTGGTGGCTACAGAGGCTTACGATGGAAGAAGTCCCGATCTAGGTTCTATTCTGGAGGTTTGGGGTTATATAAGAGGTGTCGGCATCGAGAACAAGTCAGGGGAGTCCACGAGGGGCCCACAAGGTCGGAGGGCGCGCCCTAGGGGGGTGGGGGCGCCCTCCACCCTTGTGGAGGCCTCTTGACTCCTCTGGTGCATCTCTGGTACTCCGTGGGCTTCTTTTGGTCCAAAAACAATCATCGTAAAGTTTCAGGTCATTTGGACTCCGTTTGATATTCCTTTTCTGTAAAACTCAAAAACAAGGAAAAACTGAAATTGGCACTAGGCTCTAGGTTAATAGGCTAGTCCCAAAAATCATATAAACTAGCATATAAATGCATATAAAACATCCAAGATAGATAATATAATAGCATGGAACAATAAAAAAATTATAGATACGTTGGAGACGTATCAAGCATCCCCAAGTTTAATCCCTGCTCGTCCTCGAGTAAGTAAATGATAAAAACAGAATTTTTGATGTGGAATGCTACCTAACATATTCATCCATGTGATTTTATTTATTGTGGCAAGAATATTCAGATCCATAAGATTCAAAACAAAAGTTTAATAATGACATAAAAACAATAATACTTCAATCATACTGACAAGGAAATTATGTCTTCTCAAAATAACATGGCCAAAGAAAGCTTATCCCTACAAAATCATATAGTCTGGCTATGCTCCATCTTCATCACACAAAATACTCAAATCATGCACAACCCCGATGACAAGCCAAGCAATTATTTCATACTTTTGATGTTCTCAAACTTTTTCAACTTTCACGCAATACATGAGCGTGAGCCATGGACATAGCACTATAGGTGGAATAGAATATGGTGGTTGTGGAGAAGACAAAAAGAAGGAGATAGTCTCACATCAACTAGGCGTATCAATGGGCTATGGAGATGCCCATCAATAGATATCAATGTGAATGAGTAGGGATTGCCATGCAACGGATGCACTAGAGCTATAAGTTTATGAAAGCTCAAAAAGAAAACTAAGTGGGTGGGCATCCAACTTGCTTGCTCATGAAGACCTAGGGCATTTTGAGGAAGCCCATCGTTGGAATATACATGCCATGTTCTATAATGAAAAATTCCCACTAGTATATGAAAGTGAAAATATAGGAGACTCTCTATCATGAAGATCATGGTGCTACTTTGAAGCACAAGTGTGGTAAAAGGACAGTAGCATTGGCCCTTCTCTCTTTTTATTTCATTTTTTTTGTTTTTTGGGCCTTCTCTTTTTTTGGCCTTTCCTCCTTTTTCCCCACATGGGACAATGCTCTAATAATGAAGGTCATCACACTTTTATTTACTTTACAACTCAAGAATTACAACTCGATACGTAGAACAAAATATGACTCTATATGAATGCCTCCGGCGGTGTACCGGGATGTGCAATGAATCAAGAGTGACATGTATGAAAGAATTATGAACGGTGGCTGTGCCACAAATACGATGTCAACTACATGATCATGCAAAGAAATATGACAATGATGATGCGTGTCATAATAAAACAGGACGGTGGAAAGTTGCATGGCCATATATCTCGGAATGGATATGGAAATGCCATAATAGGTAGGTATGGTGGCTGTTTTGAGGAAGGTATATGGTGGGTGCATGGTACCGGCGAAAGTTGCGTGGCACAAGAGAGGCTAGCAATGGTGGAAGGATGAGAGTGCGTATAATCCATGGACTCAACATTCACTACTACAGGATGCTGCTAACGCGACACTGCGATCAGAGACCCTTCGACGAAACTGTGTGCGATGCAATAATCGCAAACAGTGGTGTAAAAACCCGTCAAAAAAGGTGCAAACATTTGCGATGGAGGATGCATCAAACACGGTTCAGATTTTAGTTGGTGTGCGATGCAGGGCATACGGTTCAGTTCAATTAACAGTTTGCAATGAGGAGGAACAAAAGAAACAGGTAGCCAGATGGAGGTGTGTGCTATATACAGCATACGGTTCACTCGGATGAACTGTTTGTGATTAGGCAACACAAAAGAAACGGTCAGCCAGATCAAGGTGCGTGCGATATACGGCATGCGGTTCACTCGGATGAATTGTTTGTGTTGAGACAAGAGAACAGAAACGGTTCAGTATATCAAGATGTGTGTGATACGCAGCAACCAGACGTGTAATCTGAAATGTGTGCGAAGACCGATAATAACACAGACGATTGCTTCTAATAAGACGTATGTGATATGCTCTGTCTACACAACATCTATTGGCCATTGGGGGACGGGCGGTCATCCGGATACGCCATAAGGATGCGAAGAGGCATCCTATATTAGCAAGGACTAGCTGTTCCACCAGTAGCTCATGTAAGAGAACTCTCAAGTTAAGTGTGCTCAGGCTGAAGCAGCCATCAGATTGGTGACTGGATGGGAAGTTGTGTTGATGTTAAATTAACTAATAGGATGGGTCGTATTTGTCAAATTAAATGACTGATATATACGACCCATCCCATGAGTTAATTTAACCTGGAGGTCCTTGTTTTTTTAACACATATTAAAGAAGGTCTGCCGCATTACATTTTGACAGTGTGCGATATGTGGCATATAGTTGATCCATCCGACCTGTTTGTGATGGAATAAGCTGTGTGTGTTGTCGGAAAACGCTTGCTAGTATTCAACCATTTGCGATTGATGAATTCATCACTGACGGGTTCCCGAGTGTGATCCTTGTTCATCTGATCATCTTCTACTTCTTGTGCTAGCTCGATGTTCCTTCTACGCTAAGTTTCCATTAATTTGATGGTGTTTTATGAACATGCCACCTTTTCCCGCCATTTCCTCACCTGTTTCTCACCACCCAGCGATATTGCGCATAAACCTAGGCGGCGCGCGACGCACGGAGGCGACAAGCGCAGCCTGTAGCACATTGATACGTCTCCAACGTATCTATAATTTATGAAGTATTCATGCTATTATATTATCTGTTTTGGATGTTTATGGGCTTTATTAAACACTTTTATATTATTTTTGGGACTAACCTATTAACCCAGAGACCAGTGCCAGTTTCTGTTTTTTCCCTTGTTTCAGTGTTTCGCAAAAAAGGAATATCAAACGGAGTCCAAACGGAATGAAACCTTCGGGAGCGTGATTTTTGGAACGAACGTGATCCAGGAGACTTGGAGTTGAAGTCAAGGAAGCTTCGAGGTGGCCACGAGGCAGGGAGGCGCGCCTGCCCCTTGGGCGCGCCCCCACCCTCGTGGCTCCCCTTACCGACTTCTTTCGCCTATATATATATCCATGTACCTAAAAACATCGGGGAGCAGAATAGATCGGTAGTTCCGCCGCCGCAAGCCTTTGTAGCCACCGAAAACCAATCAGGACCCTGTTCCGGCACCCTACTGGAGGGGGGATCCCTCACCGGTGGCCATCTTCATCATGCCGACGCTCTCCATGATGAGGAGGGAGTAGTTCACCCTCGGGGCTGAGGGTATGTACCAGTAGCTATGTGTTTGATCTCTCTCTCTCTCTCTCATGTTCTTGATATGGCACGATCTTGATGTACCACGAGCTTTGCTATTATAGTTGGATCTTATGATGTTTCCCCCCCTCTACTCTCTTGTAATGGATTGAGTTTTCCCTTTGAAGTTATCTTATCAAATTGATTCTTTAAGGATTTGAGAACACTTGATGTAGGTCTTGCATGTGCTTATCTGTGGTGACAATGGGATATCACGTGATCTACTTGATGTATGTTTTGGTGATCAACTTGCGGGTTCCGTGACCTCGTGAACTTATGATAGGGGTTGGCACACGTTTCGTCTTGACTCTCCGGTAGAAACTTTGGGGCACTCTTTGAAGTACTTTGTGTTGGTTTGAATAGATGAATCTAAGATTGTGTGATGCATATCGTATAATCATACCCGTGGATACTTGAGGTGACATTGGAGTATCTAGGTGACATTAGGGTTTTGGTTGATTTGTGTCTTAAGGTGTTATTCTAGTATGAACTCTTGAATAGATCGATCCGAAAGAATAACTTTGAGGTGGTTTCGTACCCTACAATAATCTCTGCGTTTGTTCTCCGCTATTAGTGACTTTGGAGTGACTCTTTGTTGCATGTTGAGGGATAGTTATATGATCCAATTATGTTATTATTGTTGAGAGAATTTCACTATTGAAAGTATGAATCCTAGGCCTTGTTTCCTAGCATTGCAATACCGTTTACGCTCACTTTTATCACTTGTTACCTTGCTGTTTTTATATTTTCAGATTACAAAAACCTATATCTACCATCCATATTGCACTTGTATCACCATCTCTTCGCCGAACTAGTGCACCTATACAATTTACCATTGTATTGGGTGTGTTGGGGACACAAGAGACTCTTTGTTATTTGGTTGCAGGGTTGTTTGAGAGAGACCATCTTCATCCTACGCCTCCCACGGATTGATAAACCTTAGGTCATCCACTTGAGGGAAATTTGCTACTGTCCTACAAACCTCTGCACTTGGAGGCCCAACAACGTCTACAAGAAGAAGGTTGCGTAGTAGACATCACACATCCACCTTTTCCAGGCATGCCAACCCACCAAAGCGCTGCCTCTGCCATCAACCTCATCGACGAGGAAAACGAGCAGGCGCAATGGCCCGTCGAGGCCGAGGCGCTCCCCGGCAATGCGATGGACGACGCCGTGATGCGCGTCATCGCCAGGGTTGAGCAGACCTTTGGCACATGGCGCCTGAGCGTCATGGATCAAGATAGGCATGTCAGCGTTGCTAAATCTTGAGCATGCGTTGGTTTTCCCTTGAATAGGAAAGGGTGATGCAGCAAAGTAGCGTAAGTATTTCCCTCAGTTTTTGAGAACCAAGGTATCAATCCAGTAGGAGGACACACGCAAGTCCCTCGTACCTACACAAACAAATAAGAACCTTGCAACCAACGCGATAAAGGGGTTGTCAATCCCTTCACAGCCACTTGCAAAAGTGAGATCTGATAGAGATAATAAGATAATATTTTTGGTATTTTTATAATAAAGACTAAAAGTAAAGAAAGCAAAATAAACGGCGATAGAAATAGCTTGTTGACGGGAGATTAATATGATGGAAAATAGACCCGGGGGCCATAGGTTTTACTAGTGGCTTCTCTCAAGATAGCATAAGTATTACGGTGGGTGAACAAATTACTGTCGAGCAATTGATAGAAAAGTGCATAATTATGAGAATATCTAGGCATGATCATGTATATAGGCATCACGTCCGTGACAAGTAGACCTACTCCTGTCTGCATGTACTACTATTACTCCACACATCGACCGCTATCCAGCATGCATCTAGAGTATTAAGTTCATAAGAACAGAGTAACGCATTAGGCAAGATGACATGATGTAGAGGGATAAACTCAAGCAATATGATATAAACCCCATCTTTTTATCCTCGATGGCAACAATACAATACGTGTCGTTTCCCCTACTGTCACTGGGATCGAGCACTGCATGATTGAACCCAAAGCTAAGCACTTCTCCTATTGCAAGAAAGATCAATCTAGTAGGAAAAACAGAAGCAAAAAGCAAAGAACAAAAATAAAATTGGGTTGCCTCCGAACAAGCGCTATTGTTTAACGCCCTTAGCTAGGCATAAAAACACAAATAGATCTAGGTATTATCGTCTTCGGTATGCAATCCATAAGTAGCTCTCATAATAGATTCATATGGCAATTTAATTTTCTTTCTAGGAAAGTGTTCCATGCCCTTCCTTAAGGGAAATTGAAATCTAATGTTTTCTCCTTTCATATCAATAATTGCACCAATCGTTCTAAGGAAAGGTCTACCAAGAATAATAGGACATGTAGGATTGCTATATATATCAA
The DNA here is from genome assembly GCF_002575655.3 of Aegilops tauschii subsp. strangulata. NCBI lineage: Eukaryota > Viridiplantae > Streptophyta > Magnoliopsida > Poales > Poaceae > Aegilops > Aegilops tauschii. Next base: position 288,040,859 of record NC_053037.3, read on the forward strand.
GAACAATGTAATAGACGGGCACATAATTCCTATTTGCAACAATAAGAACATCATTAATCCGTCCCATAGGTTTCTTAATAGTGGAATTCGCAAGATGCAAATTTAAAGACCAATCATCAAATTCACGAAAACCTAACACATCACATAAAGTTTTTGGAATCGTGGAAATGCTAGCACCAAAATCACACAAAGCCTGGCACTCATAAACTTTAATCTTAATCTTAATATTATGTTCACACTCATCATAAAGTTTTCTAGGGATAGAAACATCCAATTCAAACTTTTCTTCAAAAGATTGCATCATAGCATCAACGATATGTTTAGTAAAAGCTTTGTTTTGATTATAAGCATGAGGAGAATTCAACATGGATTGCAACAAGGAAATATAGTCTATTGAAGAACAATTATCATAATTATATTCCTTGAAATCCAAAAGAGTGGGTTCATTGCTACTTAAAGTTTTGACCTCTCCAATCCCACTTTTATCAATTTTTGCATCAAGATCTAAAAACTCTGAATCGTTGGGACACCTTTTAACTAAAGTTGACTCATCTCTAGTCCCAAATTTATCAAGATTTATATTGGAAAACAAAGATTCAATAGGAGTCACATCAATCACTTTAAGATCTTCATCATTATTTTCACGGAAACTAGAAGAACACGTTTTTTACAAACCAATCTCGTTTAGCACGCATCTTAGCGGTTATTTCGTTGCACTCATCAATGGAGATTCTCATAGCCTTTATAGATTCATTGATATCATGCATGGGTGGAATAGATCTAATTTTCAAAGAATCAACATCAAGAGAAATTCTATCCACATTCCTAGCAATTTTTCTTCAACCAAAGCATTGAAATTCTTTTGCGAAGTCATAAATTATTTAACACTATTTTCAAAGTCAGAGGGCATCTTATTATAATTTCCAAAAGAGTTGTTGTAGGAATTACCATAATTATTAGAGGAATTACTAGGAAACGGCCTAGGATTAAAATTACCTCTATACGCGTTATTACCAAAATTGTTCCTACCAACGAAATTCACATCCATAGATTCATTATTATTTTCAATCAAAGTAGGCAAAGGCATATCATTAGGATCAATAGAAGCACTCTTGCTAGCAAATAATTTCATAAGTTCATCCATCTTTTCACTCAAAACATTAATCTCTTCAATCGCATGCACTTTTTTACTAGTGGAAGATCTTTCGGTATGCCATTGAGAATAGTTAACCATAATATTATCTTGGAGTTTAGTAGCTTCTCCTAAAGTAATTTCCATAAATTAGCACCCGCGGCCGAATCTAAAATATTTCTAGAAGAAAAATTCAATCCGGCATAAAAATTTTGTATAATCATCCACAAATCAAACCATGAGTAGGGCAATTTCGTATCATCAATTTAATCCTATCCTAAGATTGTGCAACATGTCCATGATCAAGTTTCTTAAAATTCATAATATCGTTCCTAAGGGAGATGATCTTAGCGGGAGGAAAATACTCGGAAATAAAAGCATATTTACACTTATTCCATGAATCAATACTATTTTTAGGCAAAGATGAAAAGCAAGTTTTAGCACGATCTCGAAGTGAGAACGGAAATAGCTTCGATTTAACAATATCATTATCCACATCTTTTTTCTTTTGCATATCACACAACTCAATGAAATTATTCCGATGGGATACGACATCTTTACTAGGAAGGTCGGGAAATTGATCTTTCATAACAAGATTCAGCAAAGCGGCATTAATTTCATAAGATTCCGCACTAGTGGCGGGAGCAATCGAAGTACTAATAAAACCATTGTTATTAGTTTTGGAAAAGTCACACAATTTGGTATTCTCTTGAGCCATGATACGTCTCCGATGTATCTATAATTTTTGATTGTTCCATGCTGTTATATTATCAATCTTGGATGTTTTATAGTCATTTTATATCATTTTTTGGTACTAACCTATTAACATAGTGCCAAGTGCGAGTTGCTGTTTTTTACATCGCAGAAAATCAATACCAGACGAAGTCCAAAGGCCACAAAACTCCATGATGAATTTTCATGGGCCAGAAGCAACACAACGGGCCGTGGCTGCGCCTGGGGGTGCCTCGAGGAGGGGCCTACCCACCAGGGCACGCCAAGAGGCCGAGGCGCGCCCTGGTGGGTTGTGCCTACCTTGGGTGCCCCCGGACCGCCTCTTTGCTCTATAAATACCCCAATATTCCCAAAACCCTAGGGGAATCGACGAAATATTCATCCAGCCACCGCAGAGTCCAGAACCACCAGATCCAATCGAGACACCATCTCAGATGGGGTTCACCACCTCCATTGGTGCCTCTCCGATGATGCGTGAGTAGTTATTTGTAGATCTTCGGGTCCGTCGTTAGTAGCTAGATGGCTTTCTCTCTCTCTCTCGCTGAATTCTCAATACAATGGTCTCTTGGAGATCCATACGATGTAACTCTTTTGCGGTGTGTTTGTTGGGATCTGATGAACTTCGAGTTTATGATCAGTTATATCTTTTTATATCGATGAAAGTTATTTGAGTTTCTTTGATCTCTTATATGCATGATTGCTTATAGCCTCGTAGTTCTTCTTCGATAGTTGGGTTTTGTTTGGCCAACTTGATCTATTTATCTTGCAATGGGAAGAGGTGCTTTGTAGTGGGTTCGATCTTACGGTGCTTGATCCCAGTGACAGATAGGGAAACGACACGTATGTATCGTTGCTACTAAGGATAAAACGATGGGGTCTATCTCTACATAGATAGATCTTGTCTACATCATGTCATCAGTCTTATTGCATTACTCCGTTTCTCCATGAACTTAATACACTAGATGCATGCTGGATAGCGGTCGATGTGTGGAGTAATAGTAGTAGATGCAGGCAGGAGTCGGTCTACTAATCTTGGACGTGATGCCTATATAATGATCATTGCCTGGATATCGTCATTATTATTTGAAGTTCTATCAATTGCCCAACAGTAATTTGTTACCCACCGTTTGCTATTTTTCTCGAGAGAAGCCACTAGTGAAACCTACGGCCCCCGGGTCTTCTTTCTCATATATTTGCCTTTGCGATATACTTTTTCCTTGCATTTATTTTCATATCTATTAAACCAAAAATACAAAATACCTTGTTGCATTTTATTTCTATTTATTTTATTTGGCATTCGACCTATCAAATTATTACAACTTATTCTTGTCTGCACGCCGTTTCTGGCGCCATTACCCAAAAGGGATTGGCAACCCCTTTAACACGTCAGGTTGCAAGGTGTTGCTATCTGTGTGCAGGGTTCTCCTACTGGTTCGATAACCTTGGTTTCGTATCTGAGGGAAATACCTACCGCCGCTGTGCTGCCTCTTCCCTTCCTCTTTGGGGATATACCGACGTAGCTTCAAGCGACATCAAGCCATCATGACAAAGCAAGCAATCCAACACACGAGCACACAAAAGGCAAATGAAGAAGAGGAATAGAAGAGGGGCGAAGAAAAGGCAAATCTTTTCGAAAATCGTTTTAGAAGTGGGGGAGAGGAAAACGAGAGGCGAATGGCAAATAATGTAATGCAAAAGATGGGATTTTATGACGGGTACTTGGTATGTCTTGACTTGGCATAGATCTCCCCGGCAACGGCGCCAGAAATTCTTCCTGCTACTTCTTGAGCTTGCGTTGGTTTTTTCCTTGAAGAGGAAAGGGTGATGCAGCAAAGTAGAAATAAGTATTTGCCTTAGTTAGAGAACCAAGGTATCAATCCAGTAGGAGACAACGCACAATTCACCAATACCTACACAAACAATCAAACAACTTGCACCCAACGCGATAAAGGGGTTGTCAATCCCTTCACAGTTACATGCAAAAGTGAGATCCGATAGAGATAGATGAAAATAGAAAAGCGATATAGTAAATATTTTTGGTATTTTTGGTTTATAGATCGGAAAGTATAAGATTGCAAAATAGTAGATCGGAAACTTATGTGATGGAAAATAGACCCGGGGGCCATAGGTTTCACTAGAGGCTTCTCTCAAGATAGCAAATAATACGGTGGGTGAACAAATTACTGTCTAGCAATTGATAGAAAAGCGCAAAGTTATGACGATATCTAAGGCAATGATTATGAAATATAGGCATCATGTCCGTGTCAAGTAGACCGAAACGATTCTGCATCTACTACTACTACTCCACACATCGATCGACTCCTGTCTGCATCTAGAGTATTAAGTTCATGAAGAATAGAGTAACGCATTAAGTAAGATGACATGATGTGGATAAATAAATTCAAGCAATATGATGTAAAACCCATCTTTTTATCCTCGATGGCAACAATACAATACGTGCCTTGCTGCCACTACTGTCACTGGGAAAGGACACCACAAGATTGAACCCAAAGCTAAGCACTTCTCCCATTGCAAGAAAAACAAATCTAGTTGGCCAAACAAACCGATAGTTCGAAGAGAATTACAAAGATACCAAATCATGCATAAAAGAATTCATAGAAGATTCAAATAATATTCATAGATAAGCTGATCATAAATCCACAATTCATAGGATCTCGACAAGCACACCGCAAAAGAAGATTACATCGGATAGATCTCCAAGAACATGGTATTGAGAATCAAAGAGAGAGTAGAAGCCATCTAGCTACTAGCTATGGACCCATAGGTCTGTGGTAAACTACTCACACTTCATTGGAAGGGCAATAGAGTTGATGTAGAAGCCCTCCGTGATCGAATCCCCCTTTGGCAGGATGCCGGAAAAGTCCCCTAGATGTGATCTCATGGGTACAGAAGGTTGCGGTGGTGGAAAAGTGTTTTCGTAGATACTTCTGGTGGTTTGGTAATATTTTTGAATATATAGACCCAAGAATTAGGTCAGGGGAGTCACCAGGGTCCCACAAGGCAGGGGGCGCGCCCTCCCCCCTTGTGGTCGCCTCGTGACTCCTCTGACTTGATCTCCGAGTCTCTGGGGTGTCTTCTGGTCCAAGATAAATCATCGTGAAGGTTTTATTCCATTTGGACTCCGTTTGGTATTCATTTTCTGCGAAACTCAAAAACAAGGAAAAAACAGAAACTGACACTGGGCTCTAGATTAATAGGTTAGTCCCAAAATAATATGAAATAGCATATTAATGCATATAAAACATCCAAAACCAATAATATAATAGCATGGAACAATCAAAAATTATAGATACGTTGGAGACATACCAGTTGGCAGGTATGAGGTCCCAAGCATCAAGCTAGGGCTCTTCTTCAACGAGTTGATTGAAGGGCTGAAGTCACATGAGGAAGGAAGAGCTGCTCGTTTCGCAAGCGAATCCCGGAAGGTTTCCCGTAACGCCCTCTTCATGGTCCTGAGTAACATCGCCTACCGGCATCTAGACCTCAACCTCGCTGATGGCTTCAGGAGGCTGCCGGCAGGCGGGGATGTTTCCGCTGTCGAGGAGAAGGCTGCCCCCTTCGCTGACAAGGTCCTCTCCGTCCCCAGGGCTTCATAAGGCCGTCAAGCATGGCCCTGAATCATTTGCGTCGCCATGCTACCCTGTAACAAAACATTATGCATGTCTTATGTATAGATCCTGTACTACTTTTGCTCGTACTGAACTGGTGTTTAATTAATTTCAAGTCATGTTATCCCCCTCGCATCGTATCTATAGAATTTCATATGGTTGTCTCTTTCGTGCATTTTGGTTGCCCGCCAATAGCATGCTGCCGCAATTGCTGTGAGGAGCGGGTCCTTAGCATTCAGCTGGCGAGGACATGTACTAGCAGGTTTTTCCTTAGGAGTTTTTGACGCAGCCACCCGCTTTGTGAGCGGGCTCGAAACAAAGCAAGGGCGCAGACAAACACAGCAAGGTGCCATTACACGGAAAGGCTTAAACCATATGAAGAAACATTGATTGTCCAAGGGATAAGAAAATGCGAACTCTAGAGAGAAAATTAATGTATACATTGACTTAGCTTTCGTCTATGCTTCTCTCCTTCTCCGGTCGCGGTTGTTCATCATGTCCGCGTGCCTTGGGAGGATGGCGCTTCGCTTGTCACTTTCAGATCCCCAGCAAGGGCCGAAAGGGATCACAGATCTCTCGTGGGCGACAAAATATGTTGCAAGGTAAGACCAATTTCTCTCCCCTTCTCCTTAAACTTTTAACGATCTTACGTCAGCTGGCACGAGAGTCACGCTGACGCAGACGGCCTTGCCGGAGTATGCTTGCCGGGGCGTCAACCAACGGATTCGCACCGACACTCTACTCAGCATTTCCCTTAGTAGGGCAAATGCTGAACCGAGTTTCACGCGGGCTCATCGATGTTGACGATGCTAAAACCCGGTGTGGCTCGATCGTTGGCAAGTGAAAGTGGTGGAGGAGGAAACCATGTACCTTATCACCTCGCCTTTTTTCCTGAACGAGGTCACATGGTGGTCATTCTGTTTGAGCTGTCTAGGGCCGCCGTGCCGCCGTCATCCACTGCTTCCACCGGTGTTGCAGCCGCGGTGGAGATGGGTGACGGGAACCGGGTGGGATGGATGAAGGAGCGATGTCGCTTTCTTCTCAAACTGTTGTGCTGCACTTTTTCTCGGGTGCCATGGAGGGTGAAGCGGTTGATGAAGAAGATGATGATGAAGATTGACGCGCTGATTATGACCTCGGATTCGCACAAGCGCTCCCTGAGGGAGTCCTGGACTAGGGGGTCCTCGGGCGTCCGGCCTGTTATCCATGGGCCAGACTGATGGGCTGTCTAGATACGAAGGTCGAAGACAATACCCATTCCGGATTGGACTCTACTTGGCGTGGAAGGCAAGCTAGGCGACCTATTATGAAGATTCCCTCCTATGTAACCGACCTCATGTAACCCTAGATCTCTCCAGTGTCTATATAAACTGGAGAGCATAGTCCGGATAGGACAGATTCATTACCATATACTCATAGGCTAGACTTCTAGGGTTTAGCCATTACGATCTCGTGGTAGATCAACTCTTGTAACACTCATATTCATCAAGATCAATCAAGCAGGAAGTAGGGTATTACCTGCATAGAGAGGGCCCGAACCTGGGTAAACATTGTGTCCCCCGTCTCCAGTTACCATCGATCCTAGACGCACAGTTCGGGACCCCCTACCCGAGATCCGCCGGTTTTGACACCGACATTGGTACTTTCATTGAGAGTTCCACTGTGCCGTCGACAAAGGACTCGATGGCCCCTTCGATTGTCAGTAATGACGTGGTCCAGGGAGAAACCTTCCTCCCCGGACACATCTTCGTATTCGGCGGCTTCGCACTACGGGCCAACTCGCTTGGCCATCTGGACCAGATCGATAGTTACGCCCTAGCCATCAGGTCAGATTCGAAAGCCTGAACTACGTCGCGGACATCCGTGGAGACTTGATCTTCGACGGATTCGAGACCACGGCAACCGCTCCGCTTCGCCCCGATGAACATGGCTTAAACCTGTCATCGGGCTGTATCCAGGAGATAACTCCTGTAACAACTCTGGCCTTAGACCGAGAGCAGATCAAGTCATCCAAAGACGGGATACTCAACCCCATCACGGGGGCTACCGATTCAGCAGCGTTGGAGCCGCATGCAGATCCCACTTTGTACGATACTTGCATCAGCGGAAACCCAGACTTTTCTCCGGTATCGAGTTCCGAACCCTGCGAGCCCGCGGATACCGAACTCGATCAGCTATCAATCTTAAAGTTCAGTGCCGCGGATATCTTCCAACGCTCGCCCATGGGCGACCTCCTAAACTCACTAAAAAGCCTATCCCTGGCAGACGGCTCATCGCCGAACTATGTTTGGTTCGGCCTTACGGCGGATGATGGAGAATTTTGCTTCCCACCCACAATCCACTTCATAGCCACCGTCGAAGACCCAACCAACACGCCTGACCCCTGCTCCGAAAACATCGACGGTCTGGACGACGATGAGGGGCAAAGCCAGAACTTACTATCCGCTAGACGTGGGGCGATGATGACCCAGAAGTATAGGGGATCTATCGTAGTCCTTTCGATAAGTAAGAGTGTCGAACCCAACGAGGAGCGGTTTTCAGCAAGGTATTCTCTGCAAGCACTGAAATAATAGGTAACAAATAGTTTTGTGATAAGATAATTTGTAACGAGCAACAAGTAACAAAAGTAAATAAAGTGAAGCAAGGTGGCCCAATCCTTTTTGTAGCAAAGGACAAGCCTGGACAAACTCTTATATAGAGAAAAGCGCTCCCGAGGACACATGGGAATTATCGTCAAGCTAGTTTTCATCACGTTCATATGATTCACGTTCGGTACTTTGATAATTTGATATGTGGGTGGACCGGTGCTTGGGTGCTACCCTTACTTGGACAAGCATCCCACTTATGATTAACCTCTATTGCAAGCATCTGCAACTACAACAAAAGTATTAAGGTAAACCTAACCATAGCATGAAACAACATGAAACATATGGATCCAAATCAGCCCCTTACGAAGCAACGCATAAACTAGGGTTTAAGCTTCTGTCACTCTAGCAACCCATCATCTACTTATTACTTCCCAATGCCTTCCTCTAGGCCCAAATAATGGTGAAGTGTTATGTAGTCGACGTTCACATAACACCACTAGAGGATTGACAACATACATCTCATCAAAATATCGAACGAATACCAAATTCACATGACTACTAATAGCAAGACTTCTCCCATGTCCTCAGGAACAAACGCAACTACTCAGAAAGCATATTCATGTTCATAATCAGAGGGGTATTAATGTGCATAAAGGATCTGAACATATGATCTTCCACCAAATAAACCAACTAGCATCAACTACAAGGAGTAATCAACACTACTAGCAACCTACAGGTACCAATCCTGGACTTGTAGACATGAATTGGATACAAGAGATGAACTAGGGTTTTGAGAGGAGATGGTGCTGGTGAAGATGTTGATGGAGATTGCCCTCTCCCGATGAGAGGAGCGTTGGTGATGACGATGGCGATGATTTCCCCCTCCCGGAGGGAAGTGTCCCTGGCAGAACAGCTCTGGCGGAGCCCTAGATTGGTTCCGCCTCGTGGCGGCGGAGTCTCGTCCCGAAAGGTTGCTTATGATTTTTTCCTGGACGAAAGTCTTCATATAGCAGAAGATGGCCACCGGAGGACCAACATGGGGCCCATGAGGCAGGGGGCGCGCCCTGGGGGGTAGGGCGCGCCCCCCACCCTCGTGGACACACTACAAAAAAAGACACTTCCGTGATGATACGTGTTTGTCTCAGTAGGTCACGTTTTCTGTCATGCATGTACATCCATGACAAATTTATGACAGAACCAATAGTCATACCTGTGCTGTCGTAGAAGTGTTCCATGACATTACCAAAATTATCATCACGTAAGTGTCCACTACCATGACGATAAATCGCGCGTCACAGAAGTGCTTTCGTCAAGGGTGACCGACACGTGGCATCCACCGTAACGGAACGCCGTTAAGCTATCGGGTCGGGTTTTGGATCCGATAACCCGTTAACAGCTCCGACCAATGGGGATTTTCCACATGTAAAATCATCATTGGCTGGAGGAAACACGTGTGGGCTCATCGCTGGGATAGTTGTCATCCACTCATTGGACAGAAGGCGCCTATGATACGTCGACACGTGGCACGACCCAACAGAGACGCATTCCTGTGAAAAGGCCTGCCCGTTTGACTTGGTCAAAAGGTGGTGGGCCGGCCCATGGAAAGCCTGTTAATGGCCTGTTCGCATATAGCCCATTTACAGCCCGCTAACCCAAGGCCCGTTACGCCCTATTTGAATTAGGCCCAGTAGCGTCATCTGGGCCATCCAATATGATTCCAGCCCGTTTTCACTTCTGGCCCATGTATGGCCCATGACGTCTTTCGGCCCATATGAGGCCCTATGTAACTCTTGGCCTATTAACGGCCTGTGGTGAAACTGGCCCGTAATGAACAGTGTATCACTTTACACCCATTAACGGCCCGTGGTGAAACTGGCCCGTAAAGAACAGTGTATCACTTTATACCCATTAACGACCCGTTATTCCGTTGGGCCGTTTCCAGCCCATGTTATCTTTCGGCCTTCTCAGAGCCCATTTATTCTTGGGCTATTTTCCAGCATTCGTTTACTTACGGCCCGTTACTGTCATTTTCTGCTTGTGGGCCAAATTCAGCCCATGGTTATAGTCAGCCTGTTTGTGGTCCATTAATACGTTGGGCCGTTTTCATAGCATCAACAAATACGGCCTATTAACGATGGCCCGTTATGGTCGGCCCATGAACGGACGATTCCAACTCTAGCCCGTTTACGGCCAGAATGCGGTCTGTTTGGCCCATGTTTGGCCAATCGATCATACGGCCCGTATAAGGCCCATTGATGATACGGCCCGTAGAAGGTCCATTGTTTCTACGGCCTGTAGAAGGCCCATTGTTTCTACGGCCCGAAGAACGCCCACTGTTTCTACGGCCCGTAGAAAGCCCACTGTTTATACGGCCCGTAGAAGGCCCACTGTTTCTACGGCCCGTAGGAGGCCCAGTGTCACTACAGTAAATATTAGCCCATGGTTATTGTGGCCTAGTTTTAAAAAATAGGTTATTGCAGCCACTAGCAAATCGCAGAAAAAGAACTGCACTGACTACAAGCAAACAAATAAACAAGACACCAAGGAAATAAATAAGCAAGCAACTTACACTAGGCTATCACGGCTATTACACATATTACATCCACTGGGCATCAAAGTTCGCAACCAGTGCAAATATAGGGAACACAACAGCATATAAACGCCGCAGCAAAACAAGTCCAGAACTGAAACCACTTCAGAAGAGCTCAAGAAACAATATCCTGGGTACCCATATTGCTGGCAAGATGCTTAGCAAGCTTATTAACTTTCTCTTGTTTGGCGCTTAAGTCCTCCAGCGCTTGCTGTTGCACCAGAATGTATGCATCTAAATTCTGCAGGGACTTCCTCAGTCCTTCGGCTTCCTGTAGCATAACATCTGATCGATGTCTTTCAACTTGAAGTTGAGACTCAAGAAGCCGAACTGATTCAGGCAACGAGTTCGAAGAGCTGGTGCCAGCAGTGGTAGCCAGTAACTCGAACACTACATCAAGACAGGACTTTGGGGTTGTCTCAGTGTCTTCAATATAGTTTTTATCAGCTTTCTTGGAGACCAACAGGGATGTCTCACTATCTTGAACCTTATCTGCATTACTTCCTTTACCATTGCATAACAGGGTACTCTTCTCCAATATTTTATCCGCGTTCTAAAAGAGAAATAAACAAACACATCTCGGGTTTACAATGTAGTATATGAAACTCATTTTGGTAAACCAGTTCAGTGTAAGGTGGACAAGATAACAGCATGAAACAAACATATATCTATGTAGTATGGTCACCGTATGGTCTATATCATTCTAGTTTATGTTGCCAAATCAAGATAGATACAGTTCGAATCATATCTATTTAAGACAAAGCAGCATAGACAGAATATAAGTGTGGGAAACTACACAGCAATAACAACACTTGTAATGTGCATGGCATGAGAACATAACTGTTTATTCAATTGAAACTGAAATCAACATAGAGCAAGTTACAACAGCAAACAGCCAAACACGTTGAAGAAACAGGTTTAAAACATACCTGTTGCGCCACTGGAGTTTCAATTGCATCCTTCAAATTTGAAATTAGTTGGTATCAGTAAATACAGTGATGCAAGAGCAAAGTAGTATGAACCATAGCTACGGAACCTGACCTGAGAACAATTCTTCTTCTGCTTTAAGCGTTGACTTCGGGTTCGGAGTGGTGGTCCTCGTGATTTGGGCACTGCAGTTGCCTTACTAACTGCTCGTGTTTGGGTGCTCTGTGGTGGAGACGGTGTTGTGTCAACGGGAACTGGGTGTCTATCTGCTGGGGTTGGGGTTAGAAGGGGTGTAGTTGGTTCTCTGTCCAACTGGGTAGGGGTACAATCTGTATGAGTGTGGGTTATGTGTGGTGGGGCTGGTTCTTGGGCAAGTACAACCGTGGTTCTATCTACATCGACAGGTAGCACGATCTTTTCTGAAGACCGTGTTTTTACTCCCATAGATACTGCCATCACTCCCTCCAATTGAAATGGCTGATAAACAAGAAAAGTAATTGAATGTACAGTCATTGTAAGATAGACAGGTGCAATGGATAGTAGGGAAGAAAACAGGGCATGAAATAATTCACACTTATGTTGTCTAAGCAAACAGAATAGCAGGACATAATTTCACATATATGATGGCTAATTAAACAGGATAGCATGACACAATTTCACATGTATGATGGCTAACTAAACAGGATAGAATGACATACTTCAAAATATGATGACTATGTAAATAGGATGACATGATATAACTATACGATGTGTCTATTAAAGTGGCTGGCATGCCATAAATCACAAACATGCCGTCGATGGAAACATGATGGCATGATATAATTCACGGATAGAATGACATAATTTAAAATATGATGAGTATGTAAACAGGATGAGATGATATAACTATATTATGTCTTTAGAAAATGGGTTGGCATGCCATAATTTAGATACATGCTATCTATGTAAACATCATGGCATGACATAATTCAAATATATGATTTATATACTAAGGAAGTGAGCATAGGGCAATCGCATATATGATGTGTCAACTAAGGAGATGGCATTCAATATTGTGTATATGATGTAAAAACTAAGCATTGCAATACAACATATGCATTATATGAGTAATATAACCCGGCCAAGTTTGAGCATACACCTCAGGGGGATAATAGGACTGGTCATCTGCCTCTGAACCCTCCTCTGAAGAGCTATCTGTAACCAGCAAGATATCTGCTTCAGCAGGTAGCATTGTCTGCTCTGAAGCCCTTGTTTTCACTCCAGATTTCTCCATCACCAATTCAAATGGCTGATGCACAGGAAGAGCAGTTGAATATACAAACATTGTCGACAAAAGCAATGAGAAATACAAAAAAAGGACGGCATGATATAATTCACATATATGACGCTTGCCTAAACAGCATGGCATTGCATAATTCACATACATAATGCCTTGCAACAAGATAACATTGCATAATTCACATATATAATGTCTTGCAACAAGATGGCACTGCATAATTCATATATATGGTAATTAGACACTAAACAGGTGGCATTCGAACAAAGAATGTCTAAACTAAGCAAATGACATAGCAATGCAAGATACCATACGCACGATATGAGCAACATAACCCTGCCAAGTTAGGGCATGCACCTCGGGGGGGTGGAATATGACTGGTCATCTGTCTCTGAATCCTCCTCTGAGGAGCTATCGGTAACCAGCAAGACATCCGCTTCGTCAGATAGCATTGTCTGCTCTGAAGACCTTGTTTCCACTCCAGATTTTTCCATGACCGTGCCGAATGGCTGATGCACAGGAAGAGTAATTGAATGTACTAAATTTTTTGACAAATTTAACACGTAATAAAAAAATGATGGCATGATATAATTCACATATAAGATGACTGGCTAACCAAGGTGGCATTGCAAAATTCACAGATATGATGCCTGGCTAGACAAGATGGCATTGCATGATTCACATATACGATAAAGAAACTAAACAGATGGCATTGACACAAAGCATGTCTAAACTAAGCAGATGACATCTTTAATGTATACAGTAAGCAATGCAAGGCACCATATGCATGATATTACCAACATCAGCATGCCAAGTTAGAGCGAAGACCTCATGGGGTAAATAGGAGTGGTCTTCTCCTTCTGAATCTCCCTCAGAACAGTTATCTTCCTCTTGATTATGATCCGAAATGGGTGGAGGGGGGGCTGCCTTTGCGCCCACCATGGAACGACGTCTGCATGAAATTTTATTGCCATGCAAGGCTCGTCTCTTTTGCTCTACATGATCAGTTCCATTGTGTACAATAACTGGCATGCATAGGAATAAAACATAGTGAGATTATGTAAGGAGTGCATGCACAAATCCAGAGTGATGGTAGCAAACTGTGGATAGACCCAAAACCAATGATAGCAGGCAGATAATAGCTTTAGTTAAAAAATACAGATAATGGCTCCTTTAATGTTTGTTTGCACCCAACATGAAACTCATAGTAGACACCGGAGATTAACCAGATAGTAGATAGATAGTACTAATTGCTGCCCCCAATAAGTACCCCACAACCATTTAAAAACTCAAGTTTCAGCATTAGTTTGGACCTGAATCAGAGTCTAATAGGTGAACACGACAATAATGTAGCATGTCATCATATTAAGCGACGCATAACGTAAGCAGACACGGAAGAGTGCGACCTCTCTTGCGGACCCGTGTAGTCCTCAAGGTCATCTGCTCAGTTGATGATGGTAATGCAGTTGCCGTGGCTGCCGGCGGCGGGGAAGAAGATCTGAGGCGGCGAAAGACAGTCTGGAGAGCGGATCCCTGCTGTGGTGAACCCTTCCGTCGTTGGAGCAGCTGAGCTGGGGTGGAACACAGCGCCGCAGGAGCAGGACAAACCACAGAAGGTTTTCTTTGACACATATCTGTAACAGAAGTAATTGAGTAAGGGCTTGTTTGAATTTGAGGATTCTAACAATGCAGGGATAGGAAATAGACAGGAATATGATAGGAATGCACGTGCAAAACAGAGAATTTAAAAACACGGGATTTCTGCCAATCTGGGTGTTTGATTCACAACAATTGGAAGATCAAAGGATGCAAAAAAGCATGGTGAGATTAAGTCAAACCACAAGAAAATGTACGGTTATAATGCTATTATGCTACTATCTCTTAGTCGTGTGCTTGATGAATAGGAATATGAAAAGAAGGAGAAGTGGAAATTAGAATTCCTACGGTTTTTCTTTCAAGGAGACACTAAAGGAACAAATCCTACTGTTTTCCTTTGCTCCATTCCTTTGCACCAAATTCATGAAAAGTAGTACCATAGGAAACTTTCCAATTCCGATGTTTTTCATTCACTTTTCCTTTCAAGCACTGGCGATTCTAGTAGGCAGGCTTGAGCAAGGAAAATCCTACACTAAGAAAATGTTTTTGTGCTACTTCTATTACTTTGGACCAGGCCACTGCCATACAAGCTCAACTCCCAGGCCCATCGACAAATGCACAACTCAAACGCGCAGAGATAAATAATGATGGCGTTCAAGAGAGTCCATCACGGATAGCTAAGTTGCCTGGTACCTCACTGCTTGTCATATAGTAGGATAAAATAATCGTATTTCTCGTTACTATGAGTGCTCAGTGGACAATATATATAACATGTAGAGTAAAAAAGAGATGCAACAAGTGTACAACCTCTTTGGTGAAGCCATGTCGATCTCAGCGTGATTGGGTTGGCCGGTGAGGATGCTCTGGCTGACTTGGCTGTCGGAGGAGGGGAAGAAGATCTTAGGCGTCTAGAGATGGAGCCCGAGGTACTGCTCCGCTGTGATGGAGGGTTTCATCGTTGGAGCAGCTCCGGTGAGTTGTACGACGCCGAGGCTGATGCAGGACAAGAGAGACAACGACCAACGTTAACCTGAGTGGAATTCTAATAGCATCTCCAATACATGACGTAAAATACATAACCACAAAGTGCTAGATGTAAAATACATCAGCCGCTCATCTCTGAACTTAACTGTGAATTTAACTCTCGAAACTGAACTTAACTGTCGAAACTGAACTTAACTGTCGAAACTGAATTTTGCTGTCGAAACTGAATTTTGCTGTCGAAACTGAACGCACTAGCAAGGTGAGGCTACACGTCGGTCGACTGACTTTTTCATCTCTGGTCAGTCGATTTTGCAGCCGTTGGATACAAAATCAAGGGACTGCGGTTCATCTTCAACCTCCACCCCCCTGAGCCGCCAGCCACCACCGGCCAAACAGCAGCCCCCCGCCGCCCGCGGCCGGCGGTGCGCTGCCCCGCCCGCCCCGAAAACACTCCCCACCGCCGGTCCGCCGCCGCCCCGGCCATCCCTCTAGGCCCCCCTGTGCCGAGCTTTTTCTCCGACGATCCCCACGCCAACGCCCCGCCACCGCCGACGACCACCGCCCCCATCCTGAACCCTAAGATAGATAGTGGGGTACCTCTCCGGCGAGCCCCTCTCCTCGCTGCGGCTGGTTCTTCCTTCACCCCGGCGAGCCCCCCCCCACCCCCTGAAAATCAACTGACCCAAAAGTCGATTCAGTCGACTGAAGTGTAGCTAAATTGGAGCAGCATCGCAAGCAAGAGCAAGAGCGAGAGCAGCAGCGCGAGCAAGAGCAATAGCAAGAGCAGACCAGGCAGGGGACCGAGAGCAAGAGCAGAGCAGCAGCGCGAGCGAGAGCTAAAGCAGCAGCAGCTCCTACTGATGTGGACGTCACCGCCGAGGGAGCGACGCCGTGGAGGAAGTGGCCGGCGACGCCGCCGTGGATGGAGCCGTGCCGTGTCGGCTCGGGACCGAGCGCCGGCAGCACCGTGAGATCGAATCAAGAAGAAAATGCGGCGATTAGTGTACAACCTCTTTGGTGGCGCCGATTAGGCCGCGGCTTCATCCGAGGAAACGGTGATGATGATGCTCTTCCGGTGGTGCAGGTGAAGACGGCGGTGTGGGAATGGAGGTGGCACGAAAGACGAGGGGAACGTCGGGGCAGCTCCTTGGAGGTGGAGGATGGGGTGGCTGAACCGGCGGGACGATGAGATCGACGACGGATCCTCATCCGGTACGGTGGATGAGGGACGTCGAGGTGTTGTTGTGGACGACATCGTCGGGGAAGAGGCTCCGTCTGGGTGGCGGACGGAGCAGGGTGTGGGGTTTCGTCGCGGGTTTTCGCGGCCTCGGTGTACGAATGGGTGGGCGGATGGGATGGCAGTGGGGAACCATGGCTTAGAGATGCGCTTGTCCGAAATGTGGGGTAAGTTACGAAAGTACCCCCACTGATTTGAGGCGGTTCTTTTGGTTCAGGGGTACCACCGGCATTTCGCGTGTCGGGATTTCACAGGAGGTGGGAGTTTTCGCTCGCGTTGTAATTTCGGAATAGCAAGGCGCGGGTTGAGATGGAGGGAGTTGTCGGAGCACAACGAGACAAAGATATATCTTAAATATTCCGGGCTAACAAGGCACGGGTTGAAGAGGCGGGAGTTTCGCAGCACGATAGACAGAGACGCTAGCTTGAATTTTCGGCATAACAAGGCGCGGCTTGAAATTTTGGAAGAACAAGCTTAATGTGTACCCAAAAAAAAGACAATTTGCACCTCAACACGCACAACAGACACACAAACACCATTTAGACTAGAGTAAGGTACACGTGCATTACACGCATGAGATTTGGCAACCAAATTATGAATAAATGCCACATTATAGCATGCAAGCTTTGAGTCATGCAAGCTTTGAGTCATATATGCATGATGTAGATGTTCGTTTAATTCTTATAGTTCATTTCATTCAAAATCATCTAGTTTTTATAAGAAAGCTAATCTATTTTAAGATTCATGGAATTGTGCGTCGTAAGACATAAAGTAAAAACAAATAATGGCAAATCATGTAGAAAAACATTTGGGCAATTCTGATACGGAAGATTCTAGAACAAATAAGAAGTGCTTGTGTTTTGATGTTTGTGCATTATGCTTAAGTTCAACCATGGAGTCTTCTAGATTATACATGTGGCGAAATTTGGTGGAATCTAGATGATATCCAACGGCAAGTAGTGCTCAAATTGCCATCTTTGGACCATCGGATTCGCCTCATCCAACGACCATCTTTCAAAGTTAAAGTTACCCGCACACAATATAAGAAAAATAAAATATAATTTATATATATAGGGGTATAGATATAGATATGTGATGCGAAAGCCGCCCATCATCTCTAATTAGATTAGTGTGTCCATGCATGGATGCGACGTGGCCAAATGATGTCTGCCATCGGTATCTCAAATTCAAATCAGTCCGACCTTGTTCAATGTGTATACATTACAACATGCTCGTTTCCAAACCACACCGCGCAGATCTCCGTTATATTCATGCATGCATGGGTTTCAAACATCAGGATCTCTTATTCAAATATTTGAATTGAACTTTACATTGATTATGACCTCA
The DNA here is from genome assembly GCF_002575655.3 of Aegilops tauschii subsp. strangulata. NCBI lineage: Eukaryota > Viridiplantae > Streptophyta > Magnoliopsida > Poales > Poaceae > Aegilops > Aegilops tauschii. The sequence goes on from NC_053037.3 coordinate 288,058,897, forward strand.
CCTATTCTTTTAGACCCACACAGTAGTCTTCTCTTTATAATTGTACCACTAACTTTCTCTCGTGCATGCATGCACACACACTACCAGTCGGCATTATCCATCGCACGCATGCAATCTTTTTCTTTAGGTCGGTCTCCAATGAAGGCACACACCCACACACATCCGCCTCTCCATCATATCGGGCATTCTTTATCTCTCACGTGTGCATGCGCAACGATCGATGTTCCTCTATGTATGTGTGTATATAGCTAGGTCTTTCATAGTTTTCCACACAAACCGATCAATCGATATATCCAGTGAGGTCTCACCCTCTTTCCCACGTCCACATCGATCAATCTATACCTCTCTATATAGGATTAACATATATAGCTAATACACCCACATTAATTATATATCCAACGTCCCCCTCTCATCATCCATGCCTTCCGCTTCATCTCTCAGACGCGTGCACAATGGCGAAGACAGGGGCAGTAAGGGCCCTGCCCCCTCCCCCCTAACATCACTATATATCGAGGCTAATATGAATGTGATCATTAGACAATTGCTGCTAAAAATGGTGTAAGTTCATGAATTGACCCTCCTCGTAAAGGATTAGCAATGCTTGGCCCCCTAGCTCATTTATTTTTCATGGCTCCGCCACTGCGCGCAACAGCGCACGTGTTCGCCCCCTCTCTCTAAATATCGATCTCGCACTTGTGCATTCCTTCATAGTCTCCCTCCACTCGGCCCCTCGCACCATCTTCTAGCCCCCACCGGATTTTGCCACATGTACAATCTAGCAGACTCCATGGTTGAACTTAAGCATAATGCACAAACCTCAAAACAACAATGGTTCTCTTTTGTTCTAGAATCTTCCGTATCATAACTGCCCAAACTTTTTTTCTAGTTGAATTGCCATTGTTTGTTTTTACTTTATGCTTTACAACGCACAATTCCATGAATCATAAAATAGATTAAGGGCTTCTTTGATTCAAAGGATTCTCAAAGGAATTTTGGAGGATTCTAATCATTAGGAATTTTTCCTATCTTGGTTATTTGATTCGTAGGATTGTAAACCATAGGAATTTTTCCATATGATTCATTTGCACTAGATTTCATAGGAAACATCCCATCCACTCAAACCTCTTTGAAAGAATTCTGCGTTTTTTCTATGCACAATCAAACACTCGTACAATCCTGTAGGATTCAAGACGACATTCCACTATAATCCCATGTTTTTCCTATTCCCGCATTCTTAGCTTTTTTATAAAAACTAATTGATTTTGAATGAGATGAACTATAAGAATTAGACGAAGGGCTACATCAGGCATATATGACTCAGAGCTTACATGCTATTGTGTGGTATTTATTCATAATTTGGTTGCAAAATCTGATGCGTGCAATGCACGTGTACCTTACTAGTACTTCGAGTTTGTGCAAAACACGTAAATTAGAATACCAATGGCACGCAACACAGTGTCTCTCTTACAGTTCATGAAGCCACGTGGCACATGTGGAGGCGTTGTCGCGACCTCCTTGCGTGGATTGATCACAGTGACGTGTTGTTGGTTCCAGAAGAATGTACTCGTCCTCCCTGAGCCATACTGGCAGTACATGCACAAAGCGAAGATGTGCACGCACGCCACGTACGCACTCATTCCCTCGCACGCACACGCGGGTACATGGGCGGACGCAATTTTGTACGAAGATCCACCCCATGTGATAATTTGACGCGTGTAAAGTCGTTTACTTCATTGATGGTCAATTAATACAGCGCATGCAAATTGAGTGGACGTGAGGGCGGAAGAAAGACATTATTACTCCACTGCGCGCATGCGAGTAGTTAAATCGTGTGTATCTAGTAGTACTTCCATTGGTCTCCTTCATATTTTGTGCCAATTTTTGACAGTAACATAATATTTACGCATTTGAGCAGTGTAGTACTTGAAATTTATGTTCCGCTAAACTCATCGGGAGCCGTTTCGGGCCTCGAAACCAAAACCATCAATTAATCTTTAACTTGTTCCCATCACATTCGAAAGCCTGCTCACACCTACTAGTACGTACCAAACCTGAACGTGTTCCCACTGTGCGGGTATTTGTACTAGTGCTAGTACTTAGGTTATAAAAAGGGGAACTACCTAACCGAAAGTTACTCTACCTTTCCTCCTCATAAGTGCTTCTTCTTCGTCCGTCGTTGCCATGGCCGGTGAGCAGAGCTCTAGGTCAAGAACTACTCGTAACAAGGGAGCGGCAACCAAGGCTGCGGAAAAAAATGAGAGGGCTCGCCGCCACGCAGAGACCTCGAAAGATCTCTCACGGGCAGGCGATGGCTCCCAGGAGCGCCCTAGCCGCGGAGGTGAACATGCCGAGCCGGCGGAGCTGGAGTCGTTATCCCTCGACGGCATGCCCGATCAGCTCAATAAGCAGAAGGAGTTCATCCAAGGCTTGATGGAGTTGCTGAAGGAGAGCCTCGACGACATGCCTGCTGAGCTCAGTCAGCAGGGGGAGTTGACCGCCGGCTTGGTGATGCTGCTGAAGAAGAGCATTGCCTCGGAGAAGAAGGCGACCGGCAAAATCCTGCGACTTCAGGAGGACAAGGCGAAGCTCTGCCACGAGATCGACCTGTTGAAGGAGAAGAACGCCGGCTGGAAGAAGCTTCATGAGAATAGTAGTTCCTCGATGAAGATGCTGCATTCCCTCGTCATGGAACAGAAGGAGGAGTTGGCGAAGCTCCGCATCGAGCACCCGACTGCTGTCAAGGTACGTAATGCGGCCGTGGAACAGATGATGAAGGCTCGCATCGAGAAATCCCGCATCATGGACAGAATTAAGAAGATGGCGGAGGAGACGCGCAAGGAGATGGAGGTCGTGGAGGCGATGAAGAAGCATTTACGACTCCGCGGCGAATTAGATCATTTGGGGTGATAATCTTCCTTCTTCTTTTGCTCCTGTGTTTCATCTTTTGCTTCGGGTGTTCCGCCACACGTGTCACGTTCTCTGCGAGGCATGAATAGAACAATGGTTTTTTTTGAGGGAATGAATAGAACAATGCTAACAATGAGATGACTAGCAAATTAGATCATTTTTATCGCCATATGGCACTGGGCTGCCGTGTTTCATGCTCCTCCGTCGCAGTACTACTCAAGTGGAAAACTTGAGTATACCACACGGTTCTTTCCTCCTCCTCGATCAGGTCGTCGGCGCATTTATACGAGCAGTCAAATCACAAGGCCCCGCCTTCCAGCAGTAATGAGCCGTCAAATCACAAAGGCCCTCGCCTCTCGTGAAACCGACCAAGCTAGACTGCCCCGCCCTCTAGCCTTTTAAAAAATGTATACTTTTGTACAACAGTAGTATCGATGGATTGCGCCATGGAGCAAAACTTGAAATTAAAAAAAAGGTGGTACATATAGAGAGCGCTCGTCGCCAAATTATGCATATAGTGCTATTAAAAAGGCTAGTCACAATAATGGTGTCCAGCAAAACCCACCCCTCAAATAAAACTAAGGGGGTGCTTGGATACATTTTAGTCCCATGACTAAAAGTAGTGGGACTAAAACATGCTAGCCTCACACATGCTTGGATCCAAATACTAAAAAGGCTAAAATCAAGTTAATGAGCATTTATTATCCTCCAAACCCTCCAATCCAGAACTCGCCTGTGTTAAAGGAGAGGAGTTAAATGAGTAGAGAGTGGACTAATCCACATTTTAGTAGGGGTACCCCTGACTAAAAAAATTAGTCTCAAGACTAGTTTTAGCCCCTCTTTAGTCAGGGGTGCTTGGAACTTTAGCCTCTTAAAGAGACTATTTTTAGTCAGACTAAAATAAGTCCCTTGGATCCAAGCACCCTCTAAGCATCCTGGAATTCTTTGACAAAACTAAGCACCCTGAAATTCTTTGACAACTAAACTGCTGGCTATATGATGTTGGCCATATATATTGTATGTATATAATGTGAAGAAACGAGTGGTAGTACTATACCAACTAAAAGATGAAATGTAAGAAATACTAGTATATATGTACTGAAGAGTTAAAGTAACGAGAAGAAACATAACATAGTTCTGCTGGGGGCTCAGCACAACACACCCCTCAAATTAAATTAAGCACACCTGAAATTAAACTTTGCAACTATTCCGGTAGACACTGCATTAGAACCACCATGAGCAACGACACTGCCACCTTACTCGGAGTCCTCGTCCACGTCCTCGACTTCATCCTTGTCCCTCTTCCTCTTGGCCAATACTTCTTTGCTTGAACCGCACACTTGGTTGTTGCTCTTCATCCAACCCTTGTAGATATTGAAGCAAAGGAAGCCATCCATTGCAGCGTAGTGGATGTGGTCTATATCTAGTACATTCCGCTGCCATGCATGACGATGAAACGTGTATGGAGGTTTCTCCAGTTTACCATACGAAGGATGAACCATGGCTCCTGCCAGGGTCAGCATTGAAGGCTGACGAGAGGACACCAGCCGATTCTTCTGGAGGTCGAACGTGTTGCCTACAACGAGGCCTATCCGACGCAGGACTTCTTTGTCGTTACCAAAGTCTACACTAATGAAAATTACTAGGTTGCTCTCGAGGAAGTCCTTAAAATCCTGGCACTCAACGTCGGCATGGCATATGTGGTAGACCAAGCATAAGTCATGCACGCAAACCTGGATCACGGCGGGCTTCTTCCTCTCTTCGTCCTTTAGATCCTTCTCTCGTCCCAGGACTGTGGTGTACTCAACATCTAGCCCAGCAACCCACTCATCATCTGAGTCTTCGAACATGCGTCTGAAGCGAGAAAGGCATCCTTTCACCGTCGCGGAAGAACGGGTGTAGATGACGTCGAACTCATCGCCGGTGATGGTTCTAACCTTGTACTCACCGCCGATCGTGGAGATTTGGGACGCCATGGATTTGGGAGGAGGGTTAGGATTAGTGGAACTGTCGTAATGTGAATGGACGGGACGACTAGGAGCGAACCGCCGTAGTATTGAAGGACGTGCGGGGACGAGTAGGAGCGAACTGCTAGCGTGCGAACGGTAGGGTAGTGGCTTTCCATTCTCCCATGATACGGGCTTCCGAGAGCCCTTGGATCTGAGATCGAACGGTTGCATGGCGTGATTCTAGACCTATGGGTGAATATCCTATCCTGGAGGGTTATTCTGCAAATTTTCAGCAACTTACCATGCGACCGTTTGATCTCAGATCCAAGGGCTGCCAGCAGCCCGTATCATGGTCGCGCCTACCACGACCGTCGCGTCGCTCGCGCGGTCGAGCCCTTAGAGATTTAACACGGTGTGTTAGGCTATCTGATGTTGTCATGTCATACATAGTCATCACTTAGTCACTCATACTACAACAAGGTTGGCTATAAGGTTGGCTATAAGTGTATTTTTTTACTCCTCTCTATCTCTTTCTTCGTACTCCCTCCGTCCCATAATATAAGAATGTTTTTGACACTAGTGTAGTGCCAAAAACGTTCTTATATTATGGGACACAAGGAGTACTAGTATTTATTGCATTTGCCAAGGAGTGGCCGCTTCCAATGAAATGGTGTTGCTAAGTTTGCTTCATTTAATTAGCTATAGACTCAAAATTGTCTTTTCACCTAGGTACACGCGCTTAGCAACGTTTCTTCCTTGGGTCACCAAACTAGTCTCTCTCTTCTTGATTAACTTGCCACATCAGACTTTATGCCTATGTGGCAAGCTTAAGCACCTGTAGGAGCAAGTAAAAGTAAGTACAACAGTGCGCTTTACATGGCATTTTTGCATATGTGGAGGAAAGAGAGGCAAGGAAAAAGTGGAGAAGTGGGCTCTCATGCAAGAGCCAGCCTCTACTACATGGTGGAGCATTGGGAGAGGCACCTGTATGGAGGTGGTCAGGAATCGGGAGACTCATGCCGGTCGTAGCGCCGCAGTTAAAATGATAATGGCAAGTCAAATCACGGGGCCCCACCTGTCCAGCAGTAACTCGCTGTCAAATCACACAGCCCTACGTTTGCAGCAGCCTACTCCCTCGTCTTCTCGCGTCTCTGTCGAACCGACTAGGCGGAACTGCCTCGCCGCCTAACGCGCAGGAAAAGCCCCGCCCTCGACTTTTAAATAGTATACAGTATACTAATTTTGTATCCATGGATTGCGCCCGCGCCATGGAGCAAAGCGTCTAGAAAACGGCGGTACACATGTACGGACTATACAGCACACCCGTCGCGTTCGCGTCGCACCCCAGACGGTCGGTCGGTCTGGCACGCTGCTCTCTGAATGGAACGCGCGTCATATTGCGTTTGCACACACATGTGGGACGGCAATTGAGAACCGACCATAGGCACACTCCCCGGCCCCGCAAGTCGGGTGACTTAATAGAAGAGGGAGACGAGCGATAGTACTAGAGAAGTGTTGTAGTACGTTGGTGCCTGGACGATCCCTGCAAGATACGGAAGATCAGTTCGTCCATGCGTGTGACCAGACTCCAGCAGACACGCCTGGATTGGCTATCGTCTACATATCGTGCAGGCTGTGTTGTACATGGTTGTAGTTGTGGTGAGAAATCTAAAAAAAGGTTTCTTGTCATCTCGCAAAATTAGGTGCCATGTGCTTCGGATCACTGCGAGGGTTAAACAGCGACAACTGAGTTGGGCTAGTCATTGGGGGCACATGCACGAACAGTGACTACTCGGCTGCCATCTAGGTCAAGCCGGCTATGTTAATTAGGACATCTATCGACGGACCCCTTTTCTACGAGTTTATCTTTAATTTGAGCTTTGTTCCTCGTCTAGTTTGTCCCTCGGGATTCATGTTGTCTCCTTTGGGCAGTGAGGTTATGATTTCTTGTCATGTGGCATTTCTTCGTGTTATATGTTATAATCCGGCGCTTCAGATCAAAATGACGACAACTGCGCCTCCGGGCCACGTGCATTAAGACTTCTCGACAGTCATTGACGAGGTCAAGCCGGCTCCGGTAGACAAAAGAAAACTAGTACTACTCCACTATATAGGCAGGAGCCTCCGCGCTTGCTTGCTAGTGTTGCTCTCTTCACACTGTCTGAGCCTCTCCAGATCTAAACACGACAGCGGTGGCCACACACTCTCTCTCTCTGCTCACCGCTGGTCACAGATCCAGTCGGATCCTCTCCACCAGGGAAGGTGAGAAGGTGCAACGTTCACGCGGTCGTCCTCGGCGACGGCTCTTACCCACTGCTGGGCGCGTCCCGATCAGCCTGCCTTGCCGTTCTCTCCCAAGCACCGCTGGCAAGGGAGGGCCTCTGACCCCTTCTTCCTCGCTGCCGTAGTGTGGGCAGATCCGGCCTCCCGCCGCCCACCTAGCGACATCCCGGCGACCATCAGGTATAACTTCCTTCGAAACCGGCCTTGCTCTACTTCCTGAGCTCCTGATGTCGCTGCATTTGTATCTTTTACTGTTTCTCAGGCCCCCTCGTAGATAGGATCAATCGGCTGTTCGAAAACTACCTAATTTTTTTATGTTTAAGAGGTAAAACTAGTTCATGCACTCGAATCTAGTACTACTTGGTTCAAACAAGGAAGAAAGGGGGTGGGGGTGGGGGAGGATTTGTTACCTGAATCTAGGACTTGGTCGAAAGAGGAAATAATGGGGGCGAAAAGTAGCAGAGACTGGCTATCCAACTGGTCTCTAGGTCTAATAGGGAAATAAAGGGAAACGTAGTACAAACTCAATATAAACCCGATCTATTGGTTGAAAAAGGAAAGAAAGTGGGGACTGGGGGACAAGTCAACAGAGTAAGTCCAGCACTAGATTTGCTAGCCTCACACAGTATAAGGTGGCTATACTGAACAAAAATGGGACCAACCCAGATATCCTGTTCTGATGTTTGTTGCCCCGAGCCACTCTTATGTAATGCCACTGGTAAAATGTAGCAGTCGCACTGTTAAAAGTAAGGACACGTTAAACCAATATTGTTTTCAATGTAATGCCTCCAGTAATATGAATCAATGGCACTTCTTTACATGTCCTGCTAAAATTTCCCATTAAGCTAAGTTGGTTCTTTTCGTTAGAAATGCAACTGTCCTGGTCCGCCTACTCTCCCGTGCCCAAAGTAATGTCGTATTTAACGGTTGTCATAGTTAATCCTAATGCCCACACTAATATCTAGCAATGCCAGTGCTTTAGAAATTGCTACTGTCCTTGTAGGATTGCCATTCAGATAAGGAACATGCTTCTTTTCATTTGATACATATTTCATCACTTGTTAGTCACCCTCCTTTCCACCTTTTTTGTGCAAACAGAGATATACATTTCACGCTCGATCTTAGTTGAACTGCACAAATGATATCCATATTATAGTTGAGCATTGCAGGAGCTTCACAACCAACCTTGATGTTGCTCAATTTTATTGCAACTAATGAAGAAGAAGCTCTGTGGGTTTCGCTTTCTGATGGAAATGGAACCGGGGCTGGAGCCCTTTTCTTAAAAAATTTGAAGAAGAAGCTGCTAGCTCATGGGACATTGCTTCATTTTAGGTGAACTGCACCAAAAGGTCCCATGAATTGAATCATCCATGTTGGTGACTGAAAGAGCCAGCTTCAGCATCCCAGTCTAAGCACCCCCGGCCTCCATCCTTGCGACGCACGGTACACCTCGGTTGCCACCTGCTCGACCCTAGTGCCACTGATAAAATGAAGTAATAATACAGTTAAAATAGAGCGAGTGTCATCTCTATCATTTCATTTCCAATGTAGATAAAGAAAGTGCTTCTCTTTGTTAATGTATGTTTCATCAACTAGTCCCATTGTTAATGGTTAAGCGTTTCTGCAAACTGGGGTGCTTAATTTTAGTTGATATGTACAAAAATAGAGATTTGAATGTCTCAAGGCGCCTCCTTGTACTACCGCTGTACACTGATGTTCATCACTGGCAGAAGGTGTATCTGGGAGACTTGGGACGATGTCCAGTATGAGGCGTACCGTATGAGGCGTCGCAGGGCCCATCTCGCCCTCGCAGCATGGCATACTATGATACTATCGCAATATTTTCTTCTATTTATTTTGTGTGTTTCATCAACTAGTGCCACTATAATGTAATCACGCTTTTTCATTATCTGTGCAAACAGGGTTATTCAGCTGCATTTTGGTGGAACTGCACAAATGTACGTATGGAACTGGCATATATGCAGAGTGCAAGGTGTGCCAAGTAAACATTACCGACACCAACCATGCTGCATGCACGCATTGGCATCCACCACCACCAGTGGGATGTGTGGCGCTCTCTTTGGACGGATCTTTCTCGGCAGCAAATCATCTAACCAAATACTAGTAGCTTATATTGGCAGTTTTCTAGGGAGTACTCTTTTCTGAAAGAAGCACCAATCTATTTTTATTTATTTGTACACTGTGTCACAACTTTGACCCAAAGGTCCAGAGCTATTTTAGGGTGATTGGCGTAGTACTCGGAGACTGATTGTAAGCATGATTTTCATTAGCTGTCACACTGATTGTAAGCATGAGCAGGTGGAAGATTAGGTTAGTGCGAAGCTTACCTTAAACCCTACCGCCGCCGTTGAAACGAGGCGAGCGTCGAGGGAACCATGGAGAACGGCGGGGAAGCGACGTCGCACCATCTTGCCTCCTCTTGCGGTGGGAGAACGAATACTCCTGTGGCTCCGGCTGGCTCTGCACCCTCACGAACGGCACACCATACTCGATCGATTCGTTATCCTCTGGGTGCTCGACCTTCGACTTGTACGCCCACCATCTCCGCCTGACTGTCGCCTCGGGCGAATCTGTCTGCTGCATCGCCCAGAGGAGATACTCGATGAACTCGGAGGACTACGGCGTGACTGCCGCCGAGGAGTAAATGTACATCGCCGCCCTCATCGCCGCCGTCTCGCTCTTTCGCATACATTGCCACATGGCCCGCACCGTCCTTGAAATCTCCCACTCTTTGTCAAACCAACTAAGGATCTCCTTCAACCTGGCTAACTTTGCCTGGTCGCCGCCGGCGATCTGCCTGATTCGCTGCTGCATCCTCTCCAGAGATGTCCTTGTGAGTGGTCCGGTGCTAGCTTTGGAAGATGGGAGGAGAGACGATGGTCTTGCAATAGAGAAGAGGGAGAGGAGAGACGGTGGTTTTGGAATGGAGATGATGGAGAGGAGAGGAGGTGGTTTTGCAATGGAGAAGATCAGAAGAGGGAGAGGCAAGACGGTGGTTTTGGAATGGAGATGATGGAGAGGAGAGGAGGTGGTTTTGCAATGGAGAAGATCAGAAGAGGGAGAGGCGAGACGGTGGTTTTGGAATGGAGATGATGGAGAGGAGAGGAGGTGGTTTTGCAATGGAGAAGAGGGAGAGGAGCGTGCGACAGCGATTTATGATTGGACGAGAGGGCCGGTGCGCTGTGACTGGATCAAAATCAAAATCAATTTACCCTTCAATTAAGAAAGCGGCCCCACATTAACTAGTCTCCCTTTTATTCTGGGTCATAATTGACCATGATTTTCGCACATAAAATATATGTTATACGTTGCAAAAATAATATAATTTGAAAGTACATTCAGATACGAACCAAACGATACAATTTTTGGTGACATGCATTCACATTTTGCTTGTCAAATACAGTACGTGGTCAAACTTTGACCCAAAATACGCAAAACAACAAAAAAATACTTCCAAGACCAGCGCCGCTCTTCCGCTCTTCTCCTCTTAAAACACCGCCGCTCCTCTCCTGTTCCAATCTAAATGCAGCGCCGCTCCTCTCCTCTTCCATTTCAAAACCACCGCCCCTCCTCTCCTGTTCCAGTCCAAAACCAGTGTCGCTCCTGTCGCGTTCTAATCCAAAACCAGCGCTGCTCCTCTTCCATTCAAAAACCACCGCCGGCGAGTGAAGGTGCTGTGGAGAAGTAGATCGATGGAGGAGTTCAACCGATACGTGAGGATCGCAGACGGCGACCCTGTGAAGCTAGCTAGGATGTTGGAGATACAGTCTTGGTTTGACAACAAGGACCAACTAGCGGCGACGGCGACATCCATGGCCAAATATCTGCAACAGAGCGAAAAGGCGGTGATACTCCCGGAGGGAGTCGCGCCGGAGTACATAGAGCTGCTCCTCTGGGCCATGGAGCAAACAGATTCACCGAATCCGATCGTGAGGGAGCGGTGGTGGGAGTATCGATCCCAGATGGAGCATCCACCAGAGATTGAAGGATCAAGCATCTACAGGGTGCCGTTTGTGAGGGTGTCCTGCCAGAGCGAGCCGGTGGAGTCTTCGTCGACCGAACCCAACTGTAAGAGGAGAAAAGCAGTTGGCCCGACGACGCTTCCCCGCCATCGTCTCCCTCGCCGTTCACATCGTCTCACGGGGCGGCTGTGTGCCGCCGAGGAATAGGAGGGGGCTGCCCCCCCCCAGCCCAATAGTCGGGCAGGTTGTGAATTGTCAGGAGGAGCTTAGGGTTGTCAGTATTTGCAGGTTGTGAATTGTGTTTTCTGTTGTGTATTTTGAGAGTACTTTCAGATATGAATGTCTTTTGAATTTCAGATTTGCAGTATTGAGCATATGAAGTATTTTATGAATTCTAGAGATCTATTTTTAGCACTTAAAAAATGTAGTTTCATAGGAGTATAAAAGTGCAGACAATGTGACTCTCAGAGAAGAAACTGCAAGTTTCATTTTCAGATAAGAAACTGCAAGTTCAGTTTCAGATAAGAAACTACAAGTTCAGTTTCAGATAAGAAACTGCAACTTTCAGAGGCAGAGCATTTATATTAATACGGCCTTTTCAAACAGGGTTAACATCATGTTGGAAGTTTTATTCATGGTCGAAAATGGAACTACCAGCCAGTTAACATGATGCTGATCAACATTCATGCATAGCACATCTTCATATGATGCACAGTCAAAATGCCCACACAATGTCGAGTGTGCGAAACACAGAGAAAACGAGGGACAAAGTTTTGGCAAGTGTTGGACGTGGTTTTGGGCTGCCCCTTCTAGGCTTTCGTTTTTAACATGCGCAGCCCACGACCTCGGATGGGAGGTCCATAGGCCTGTTTGTATTTTCTTAGGGCCGTCATGTATCGACCGGCCTATGGACCTCCCATCCGAGATTTTATTTTTGGCAGCCCAATTTATGTATTTTTTTGAAGAAAACGCAGAGGTCTGTTCTATTTTTCTATATAAGAATAGGAACGCCAGGTCCAACTTATGTTTCCCTTCTAACTATATTATATATATTTAAATTATTTTATATGTTATTATATATTATTTTTATTGTCATCATATATTTAACAGATACTTACATATGTAAGAAAACAATATCCCACATCTTATTAACTTATAAAAATAATTTCTGAACAAATAAAATCCTGGATTGTTTTGCACGAAAATCCTAGTGATTGTGTACAAAAGCTTGGTAAGATTTAAGGACGAATGTACTAATATCACTTTGGGTGCCCACCTTGGGTGCCCCGGACCGCCTCTTTGCTCTATAAATACCCCAATATTCCCAAAACCCTAGGGGAATCGACGAAATATTCATCCAGCCACCGCAGAGTCCAGAACCACCAGATCCAATCTAGACACCATCTCGGATGGGGTTCACCACCTCCATTGATGCCTCTCCGATGATGGATGAGTAGTTATTTGTAGATCTTCGGGTCCGTAGTTAGTAGCTAGATGGCTTTCTCTCTCTCTCTCTCGCTGAATTCTCAATACAATGGTCTCTTGGAGATCCATACGATGTAACTCTTTTGCGGTGTGTTTGTTGGGATCTGATGAACTTCGAGTTTATGATCAGTTATATCTTTTTATATACATGAAAGTTATTTGAGTTTCTTTGATCTCTTATATGCATGATTGCTTATAGCCTCATAGTTCTTCTCCGATAGTTGGGTTTTGTTTGGCCAACTTGATCTATTTATCTTGCAATGGGAAGAGGTGCTTTGTAGTGGGTTCGATCTTATGGTGCTTGATCCCAGTGACAGAAAGGGAAACGACACGTATGTATCATTGCTACTAAGGATAAAACGATGTGGTCTATCTCTACATAGATAGATCTTGTCTACATCATGTCATCGTTCTTATTGCATTACTCCGTTTCTCCATGAACTTAATGCACTAGATGCATGCTTGATAGCAGTCGATGTGTGGAGTAATAGTAGTAGATGCAGGCAGGAGTCGGTCTACTAATCTTGGACGTGATGCCTATATAATGATCATTGCCTGGATATCGTCATTATTATTTGAAGTTCTATCAATTGCCCAACAGTAATTTGTTTACCCACCGTTTGCTATTTTTCTCGAGAGAAGCCACTAGTGAAGCCTACGGCCCCCGGGTCTTCTTTCTCATATATTTGCCTTTGCGATCTACTTTTTCCTTGCATTTATTTTCATATCTATTAAACCAAAAATACAAAATACCTTGCTGCATTTTATTTCTATTTATTTTATTTGGCATTCGACCTATCAAATTATTACAACTTATTCTTGTCTGCACGCCGTTTCTGGCGCCGTTACCCGAAAGGGATTGACAACCCCTTTAACACGTCAGGTTGCAAGGTGTTGTTATCTGTGTGCAGGGTTCTCCTACTGGTTCGATAACCTTGGTTTCGTATCTGAGGGAAATACCTACCGCTGCTGTGCTGCCTCACCCCTTCCTCTTTGGGAAAATACCGACGTAGCTTCAAGCGACATCAAGCCATCATGACAAAGCAAGCAATCCAACACACGAGCACACAAAAGGCAAACGAAGAAGACGAACAGAAGAGGGCGAAGAAAAGGCAAATCTTTTCGAAAATCGTTTTAGAAGTGGGGAGAGGAAAACGAGAGGCGAATGGCAAATAATGTAATGCAAAAGATGAGAGTTTATGACGGGTACTTGGTATGTCTTGACTTGGCATAGATCTCCCCGGCAACGGCGCCAGAAATTCTTCCTGCTACTTCTTGAGCTTGCGTTGGCTTTTTCCTTGAAGAGGAAAGGGTGATGCAGCAAAGTAGAAATAAGTATTTCCCTCAGTTAGAGAACCAAGGTATCAATCCAGTAGGAGACAACACACAATTCACCAATACCTACACAAACAATCAAACAACTTGCACCCAACGCGATAAAGGGGTTGTCAATCCCTTCATGGTTACTTGCAAAAGTGTGTCTGATAGAGATAGATGAAAATAGAAAAGCGATATAGTAAATTTTTTTGGTATTTTTGGTTTATAGATCGGAAAGTATAAGATTGCAAAATAGTAGATCGGAAACTTATATGATGGAAAATAGACCCGGGGGCCATAGGTTTCACTAGAGGCTTCTCTCAAGATAGCAAATAATACGATGGGTGAATGAATTACTGTCGAGCAATTGATAAAAAAGCACAAAGTTATGACGATATCTAAGGCAATGATTATGAAATATAGGCATCATGTCCGTGTCAAGTAGACCAAAACGATTCTGCATCTACTACTACTACTCCACACATCGACCGACTCCTGTCTGCATCTAGAGTATTAAGTTCATGAAGAACAGAGTAACGCATTAAGTAAGATGACATGATGTGGATAAATAAACTCAAGCAATATGATGTAAACCCCATCTTTTTATCCTCGATGTCAACAATACAATACGTGCCTTGCTGCCCCTACTGTCACTGGGAAAGGACACCGCAAGATTGAACCCAAAGCTAAGCACTTCTCCCATTGCAAGAAAAACAAATCTAGTTGGCCAAACCAAACCGATAGTTCGAAGAGAATTACAAAGATACCAAATCATGCATAAAAGAATTCATAGAGGATTCAAATAATATTCATAGATAAGCTGATGAAAAACCCACAATTCATAGGATCTCGACAAGCACACCGCAAAAGAAGATTACATCGGATAGATCTCCAAGAACGTGGTATTGAGAATCAAAGAGAGAGTAGAAGCCATCTAGCTACTAGCTATGGACCCGTAGGTCTGTGGTAAACTACTCACACTTCATTGGAAGGGCAATAGAGTTGATGTAGAAGGCCTCCGTGATTGAATCCCCCTTTGGCAGGATGCCGGAAAAGTCCCCTAGATGTGATCTCATGGGTACAGAAGGTTGCGGCGGTGGAAAAGTGTTTTCGTCGATACTTCTGGTGGTTTGGTAATATTTTTGAATATATAGACCCAAGAATTAGGTCAGGGGAGTCACCAGGGTCCCACAAGGCAGGGGGCGCGCCCCCCCCCCTTGTGGTCGCCTCGTGACTCCTCCGACTTGATCTCCAAGTCTCTGGGGTGTCTTCTGGTCCAAGATAAATCATCGTGAAGGTTTTATTCCATTTGGACTCTGTTTGGTATTCGTTTTCTGCGAAACTCAAAAACAAGGAAAAAACAGAAACTGACACTGGGCTCTAGATTAATAGGTTAGTCCCAAAATAATATAAAATAGCATATTAATGCATATAAAACATCCAAAACCAATAATATAATAGCATGGAACAATCAAAAATTATAGATACGTTGGAGACGTACCGGTTGGCAGGTATGAGGTCCCAAGCATCAAGCTAGGGCTCTTCTTTAATGAGTTGATTGAAGGGCTGAAGTCACACGAGGAAGGAAGAGCTGCTCGTTTCGCAAGCGAATCCCGGAAGGTTGCCCGTAACGCCCTCTTCATGGTCCTGAGTAACATCACCTACCGGCATCTAGACCTCAACCTCGCTGATGGCTTCAGGAGGCTGCCGGCAGGCGCGGATGTTTCCGCTGTCGAGGAGAAGGTTGCCTCCTTTGCTGACAAGGTCCTCTCCGTCCCCAGGGCTTCATAAGGCCGTCAAGCATGGCCCTGAATCATTTGCGTCGCCATGCTACCCTGTAACAAAACATTATGCATGTCTTATGTATAGATCATGTACTACTTTTGCTCGTACTGAACTGGTGTTTAATTAATTTCAAGTGCATGTTATCCCCCTCGCATCGTATCTATAGAAGTTTGTATGGTTGTCTCTTTCGTACATTTTGGTTGCCCGCCAATAGCATGCTGCCGCGATTGCTGTGAGGAGCGGGTCCTTGCATTCAGCTGGCGAGGACATGTACTGGCAGGTTTTTCCTTAGGAGTTTTTGACGCAGCCACCCGCTTTGTGAGCAGGCTCGAAACAAAGCAAGGGCGTAGACAAACACAGCAATGTGCCATGACACGGAAAGGCTTAAACCATATGAAGAAACATTGATTGTCCAAGGGATAAGAAAATGCAAACTCTGGAGAGAAAATTAATGTATACATTGACTTAGCTTTCATCTACGCTTCTCTCCTTCTCCGGTCGCGGTTGTTCGTCATGTCCGCGTGCCTTGGGAGGATGGCGCTTCGCTTGTCACTTTCAGATCCCCAGCAAGGGCCGGAAGGGATCACAGATCTCTCGTGGGCGACAAAATATGGTGCAAGGTAAGACCAATTTCTCTCCCCTTCTCCTTACACTTTTAACGATCTTACGTCAGCTCGCACGAGAGTCACGCTGACGCAGACGGCCTTGCCGGAGTATGCTTGCCGGGGCGTCAACCAACGGATTCGCACCGACGCTCTACTCAGCATTTCCCTTAGTGGGGCAAATGCTGGACCGAGTTTCACGCGGGCTCATCGATGTTGACGATGCTAAAACCCGGTGTGGCTCGATCGTTGGCAAGTGAAAGTGGTGGAGGAAGAAACCATGTACCTTATCACCTCGCCTTTTTTCCCGAATGGGGGTCGCATGGTGGTCATTCTGTTTGAGCTGTCTATGGCCGTCGTGCCGCTATCATCCACTGCTTCCACCGGTGTTGCAGCCGTGGTGGAGATGGGTGACGGGAACCGGGTGGGATGGATGAAGGAGCGATGTCGCTTTCTTCTCAAACTGTTGTGCTGCACTTTTTCTCGGGTGCCTTGGAGGGTGAAGTGGTTGATGAAGAAGATGATGATGAAGATTGACGCGCTGATTATGACCTCGGATTCGCACAAGCGCTCCCTGAGGGAGTCCTGGACTAGGGGGTCCTCGGGGATCCGGCCTGTTATCCATGGGCCGGAGTGATGAGCTGTGAAGATACGAAGGCCGAAGATAATACCCGTGTCCGGATTGGACTCTACTTGGCGTGGAAGGCAAGCTCGGTGACCTATTATGAAAATTCCCTCCTATGTAACCGACCTCATGTAACCCTATATCTCTCCAGTGTCTATATAAACTGGAGAGCATAGTCCGGATAGGACAGATTCATTACCATATACTCATAGGCTAGACTTCTAGGGTTTAGCCATTACGATCTCGTGGTAGATCAACTCTTGTAACACTCATATTCATCAAGATCAATCAAGCAGGAAGTAGGGTATTACCTCCATAGAGAGGGCCCGAACCTGGGTAAACATTGTGTCCCCCGTCTCCTGTTACCATCGATCCTAGACGCACAGTTCGGGACCCCCTACCCGAGATCCGCCGGTTTTGACACCGACATTGGTGCTTTCATTGAGAGTTCCACTGTGCCGTCGACAACGGACTCGATGGCCCCTTCAATCGTCAGTAATGACGTGGTCCAGGGAGAAACCTTCCTCCCCGGACACATCTTCGTATTCGGCGGCTTCGCACTGCGGGCCAACTCGCATGGCCATCTGGAGCAGATCGATAGTTACGCCCCTGGCCATCAGGTCAGATTTGGAAGCCTGAACTACGTCGCGGACATCCGTGGAGACTTGATCTTCGATGGATTCGAGACCACAGCAACCGCTCCCCTTCGCCCCGATGAACATGGCTTAAACCTGTCATCGGGCCGTATCCAGGAGATAACTCCTGTAACAACTCTGGCCTTAGACCCGGAGCTGATCAAGTCATCCGAAGACGGGAAACTCAACCCCATCACGGGGGCTACCGATTCAGCGGCGTTGGAGCCGCATGCAGATCCCACTTCGTACGATACTTGCATCAGCGGAACCCCGGACTTGTCTCCGGTATCGAGTTCCGAACCCTGCGAGCCCGCGGATACCGAACTCGATCAGCTATCGATCTTAAAGTTCAGCGCCACGGATATCTTCCAACGCTCGCCCATGGACGACCTCCTAAACTCACTAAAAAGCCTATCCCTGGCAGACGGCTCGTCGCCGAACTATGTTCGATTCGACCTTACAGCGGATGATGGAGAATTTTGCTTCCCACCCGCCACCCACTTCATAGCCACCGTCGAAGACCCAACCAACTTGCCTGACCCCTGCTCCGAAAACATCGACGGTCTGGACGACGATGAGGGGCAAAGCCAGAACTTACTATCCGCTAGACGTGGAGCGATGATGACCCACAAGTATAGGGGATCTATCGTAGTCCTTTCGATAAGTAAGAGTGTCGAACCCAACGAGGGGCAGAAGGAAATGATAAGCAGTTTTCAGCAAGGTATTCTCTACAAGCACTAAAATAATAGGTAACAGATAGTTTTGTGATAAGATAATTTGTAACGAGCAACAAGTAACAAAAGTAAATAAAGTGCAGAAAGGTGGCCCAATCCTTTTTGTAGCAAAGGTCAAGCCTGGACAAACTCTTATATAGAGAAAAGCGCTCCCGAGGACACATGGGAATTATTGTCTAGCTAGTTTTCATCACGTTCATATGCTTCGCGTTCGGTACTTTGATAATTTGATATGTGGGTGGACCGGTGCTTGGGTGCTGCCCTTACTTGGACAAGCATCCCAATTATGATTAACCTCTATTGCAAGCATCCGCAACTACAACAAAAGTATTAAGGTAAACCTAACCATAGCATGAAACATATGGATCCAAATCAGCCCCTTACGAAGCAACGCATAAACTAGGGTTTAAGCTTCTGTCACTCTAGCAACCCATCATCTACTTATTACTTCACAATGCCTTCCTCTAGGCCCAAATAATGGTGAAGTGTTATGTAGTCGACGTTCACATAACACCACTAGAGGATAGAAAACATACATCTCATCAAAATATCGAACGAATACCAAATTCACATGACTACTAATAGCAAGACTTCTCCCATGTCCTCAGGAACAAGCGTAACTACTCACAAAGCATATTCATGTTCATAATCAGAGGGGTATTAATATGCATAAAGGATCTGAACATATGATCTTCCACCAAATAAACCAACTAGCATCAACTACAAGGAGTAATCAACACTACTAGCAACCTACAGGTACCAATCTCGGACTTGGAGACAAGAATTGGATACAAGAGATGAACTAGGGTTTTGAGAGGAGATGGTGCTGGTGAAGATGTTGATGGAGATTGCCCTCTCCCGATGAGAGGAGCGTTGGTGATGACGATGGCGATGATTTCCCCCTCCCGGAGGGAAGTGTTCCCGGCAGAACAGCTCTGGCGGAGCCCTAGATTGCTTCCGCCAAGGTTCCGCCTCGTGGCGGCGGAGTCTCGTCCCGAAAGGTTGCTTATGATTTTTTCCTGGACGAAAGTCTTCATATAGCAGAAGATGGCCACCGGAGGACCAACAGGTAGCCCACGAGGCAGGGGGCGCGCCCTGTGGGGTAGGGCACGCCCCCCACCCTCGTGGACACACTACAAAAAAGACACTTCCGTGATGATACGTGTTTGTCACAGTAGGTCACGTTTTCTGTCATGCATGTACATCCATGACAAATTTATGACAGAACCAATAGTCATACCTGTGCTGTCGTAGAAGTGTTCCATGACATTACCAAAATTATCATCACGTAAGTGTCCACTACCATGACGATAAATCGCGCGTCACATAGGTGCTTTCGTCAAGGGTGACCGACACGTGGCATCCACCGTAACGGAACGCCGTTAAGCTATCGGGTCGGGTTTTGGATCCGATAACCCGTTAAGAGCCCCGACCAATGGGGATTTTCCACGTGTAAAATCATCATTGGCTGGAGGAAACACGTGTGGGCTCATCGCTGGGACAGTTGTCATCCACTCATTGGACAGAAGGCGCCTATGATACGTCGACATGTGGCATGGCCCAACAGAGGGCCATTCCTGTGAAAAGGCCAGCCCGTTTGACTTGGTCAAAAGGTGGCGGGCCGACCCATGGAAAGCCTGTTAACGGCCTGTTCGCATATAGCCCATTTACAGCCCGCTAACCCAAGGCCCGTTATGCCCTATTCGAATTAGGCCCGGTAGCGTCATCTGGGCCATCCAATATGATTCCAGCCCGTTTTCACTTCTGGCCCATGTATGGCCCATGACGTCTTTCGGCCCATATGAGGCCCTATGTAATTCTTGGCCTATTAACAGCCAGTGGTGAAACTGGCCCGTAATGAACAGTGTATCACTTTACACCCATTAACGGCCCGTGGTGAAACTGGCCCGTAAAGAACAGTGTATCACTTTATACCCATTAACGGCCAGTTATTCCGTTGGGCCTTTTCCAGCCCATGTTATCTTTCGGCCTTCTCAGAGCCCATTTATTCTTGGGCTATTTTCCAGCATTCGTTTACTTACGGCCCGTTACTGTCATTTTCTGCTTGTCGGCCAAATTCAGCCCGTGGTTACAGTCGGCCCGTTTGTGGTCCGTTAATACGTTGGGCGGTTTGCATAGCGTCATCAAATACGGCCTATTAATGATGGCCCGTTATGGTCGGCCCATGAACGGACGATTCCAACTCTAGCCCGTTTACGGCCAGAATGCGGTCTGTTTGGCCCATGTTTGGCCAATCGATCATACGGCCCGTATAAGGCCCATTGATGATATGGCCCGTAGAAGGCCCATTGTTTCTACGGCCCGTAGAAGGCCCGTTGTTTCTACGGCCCGAAGAAGGCCCACTGTTTCTACGGCCCGTATAAGGCCCACTGTTTATACGGCCCGTAGAAGGCCCACTGTTTCTACGGCCCGTAGGAGGCCCAGTGTCACTACAGTAAATATTAGCCCATGGTTATTGTGGCCTAGTTTTAAAAAATAGGTTATTGCAGCCACTAGCAAGCCGCAGAAAAAGAACTGCACTGACTACAAGCAAACAAATAAACAAGACAACAAGGAAATAAATAAGCAAGCAACTTACACTAGGATATCACAGCTATTACACATATTACATCCACTGGGCATCAAAGTTCGCCACCACTGCAAATATAGGGAACACAACAGCATATAAACGTCGCAGCAAAACAAGTCCAGAACTGAAACCACTTCAGAAGAGCTCAAGAAACAATATCCTGGGTACCCATAATGCTGGCAAGATGCTTAGCAAGCTTATTAACTTTCTCTTGTTTGGCGCTTAAGTCTTCCAGCGCTTGCTGTTGCACCAGAAAGTATGCATCTGAATTCTGCAGGGACTTCCTCAGTCCTTCGGCTTCCTGTCGCATAACATCTGATCGATGTCTTTCAAATTGAAGTTGAGACTCAAGAAGCCGAACTGATTCAGGCAACAAGTTCGAAGAGCTTGTGCCAGCAGTGGTAGCCAGTAACTCGAACACTACATCAAGACAGGACTTTGGGGTTGTCTCAGTGGCTTTAATATAGTTTTTATCAGCATTCTTGGAGACTGTTGAGGATATAGACCTGGGAGTCACCCGCCAGGAGGGCCGGGTTACACTAAGGGTCATTGCCAGAAGCCCGGAGCTAAGTTTCAAGATAATGGGCCAGAGATGGGCTGAGACCCGGCGATGGCTTATTGCCCATAGTTATCATCATTGTTATAGTAAACTTGTAGTGTAAGGCAAGTATTGTTTAGAGTCCGAGCCGGACACTCTTATGAGCCGGCCGGGACTCTAAGGGCCGCTGGGTGCCAACCTCCCTATAGAAAGGGACGACCCGGCAGCGGTTTAGGGGCGACAACAATCTGATCGAGAGCCGGGCATAGCTGTTTAGCTCCCTGGTTATCGAAACCCTGATTAATACCACCTCAACTGGACGTAGGCTTTTACCTTCACCGTAAGGGGCCGAACCAGTATAAAACCTCGTGTTCCTTGTCCCACTTAACCCCTTCAAGCTTCCCAATTGCGATGGCTCCACGACTAAGTCCTAACCCGAGGACATCTACCGTGACAATTCCACGACAGTTGGCGCCCACCGTGGGGCCGGCGCACGGTGGATTTGAGTTCTTGAAGGGCAGCTTCGAAGGGCTCAAGGGATACGCTGTGGGCCGGATGACCAAAAGTCATCGCGGCAAGCTCTACATCGACGATGCGGACTGGGGCCCCGACGCCGGCTCAGTGGAGTACGGGTACCGGGTCCCCTTCGGTGGAATTCATGTCTTCATCGGCAAGATTGGAGAGCCGGGCCCCGAGCCGGATCTCCGCGCCGGTCTCATCGAAACGGCTCAGCGCGCATGACCCGCCCGGGCCCGGCCTGCCTTAAAGCGCGCTTTTGTGGGATGCATCCACGGAGGGCCCTCTGATCCATCTGGGTCTGGGGATGAGGCGGCCGCCGGCTCTGACGGCGAGTCGGCTGCTGATGAGTCAAACTCGTTGTACCAACTTCAAGATGGCAGGCTCATGAGTTATTCCGATGGCAGCAGTATTCCGGACCTTTTTGAGCCGCCAAGTCAGGTTGGAGTTTTTATGGCTGGTGCGCAGCCTGTTCAGAACCCCGCTTCCGGATCGGAAAACCCGGTGCCTTCCCCGGCTCAGGTGCTGATGGATCTCACGGATAAGATGACGGCCCTGTTAACCGCAACGGTCGACCCGGCGGATCAAGTTCAGCATGATGCGGCGGTGGCACAGCTAAAATTGGATCTGATAAAAGCTAAAGAGGACCTTGCAGCGGAAGGGATCAGACTGGCTGTGGAGCGGGCGGCTCTCGATGCCCGGACTCAGCTGATTCAGGCGCAGTCCTTCCAACTCACGATGGATCAGAACGCGGCCAATGAGGTCATGAGAAGGAGGCATCAAAAGGCTCAATCTCGACTCCTGCCGGTTTACGATCCGCGCAACCTCTTCAACACACCGGGTGCAGGGTCTAGTCACCCGCCGGGGGTCGTAGCACCCGGATCTGGACCCCTTATTCAACCACGAGTGATGGGGCCTCCCCAGGGGGCCCCCGCCCCGCCTCAGTATGTGCCAATACCCCCGGGCCATTATAATAACCCGCTGGAGAACATGGTCGCCGCAGCGGCACGGCTGGCGGCTCTGCCCGTTGATGGCGACTCTCCGACGGCTATTGAGACCCGCCGGGTCAGAGAACTCCTCCAGACAGCGCTGGCGCAGCAAGAGGCGTACTCCTACAGCCGGGATAGGATCCATTCAACCCCTCGTCCAGGGCAGAGCCCGAGTTACAGCCGGCACATGGTCTCGGCGACCGGCTCAAGTAATGTCCGACGCCATGACCCGCCCCCTGGTCATGGCCCGGCTCATAATGGAGCCTTCTGCGTAGCAGACCAAGCACGCCAGGAGGCGGAGCAGGCGCCTCAAGTGATGGCTTACCAGACCCCCCCAGCTTATCCGACGATGTCCGTTGATGCGGGTATCCCTACTAGAACCGGGGGTGTCCCGTGTTTGATGCCAGCTATCCGTAATGAACGTCTACCCAAGGACTTCAAAGGACCTAGGAAGGTGCCTAACTATACAGCAGACTTACAGCCGGCAGCCTGGATCGAGAGTTATGAGATGGCTACGGAATTGCTGGAAGTCAGCGAGGCGGCCATGGCCAAATATTTCACCATGATGTTAGATGGAACTGCCCGCACGTGGTTGAAAGGGTTACCACCGAACTCCATCGGGTCTTGGGCTGAGCTGAAAGCCCGGTTCATTCAAAACTTCAAAGATACCTGCAGGCAATCTATGTCAATCGTGGATCTGACTAACTGTAAGCAGCAGGAGGGTGAATCCACGACCCATTGGGTTCGCCGGGTCAAGGAGATCATACATTCATCGGATAAGATGGATGCCGGCTCTGCAGTCTTAATGTTGGAACAAAACTGTCGCTTTGTGCCCCTAAAGATGAAACTCGGGCGGCTTAAGCATGACTGTACTGATATGGGTACACTGATGGCAGCTCTTGTCAAGTACGCCGATTCCGATGGTACCAAGGATCCCCCTTCAGATGATGAAAGGGCAGGGAAGGGAAAGAAGAACGGCAACGGCAAGGGTCCTCAGTTTAGCCCGGGGAACCAAGGAGGAGGCAAGCGCAAGGCCGATGGCAGCCTAGAGTTTGTAGCCAACACCAACTCTCAAGGTAATAACCAGCGACGCAAGGGGAGGCCCCCTCCCCGAGGCGGCGGGTCAGGACCTTCTCTGGAACAGCTATTGAATGAACCTTGTCCGAGACACGGTTCTAGAGAGAAGCCGGCGACTCATCTGTGGAAGGATTGTGCTATCATGAAGGCCTTTAAAAACTACAATGGTCCGGGTGGCGGCTCAGGCGCCGGCGGCTTTCATGGCCCGGGCGGCGGGTCAAATTCCGGTCCTCAGAACGGTCAAGGGGGCTTTAATCAACAGTCTGGTCAGGGTCATCAACAGCAACAGGGGGGCTATCAGACCAACCCAAAGCAGCTTAGCGGTGGACAGTATCACGTGTTCACCACTAGTTTGTGCAAACGAGACGAGAAGCTTCACAAGAGGGTTGTTAATGCTGTTGAGCCGGCGGTTCCACGCTACTTACGGTGGTCGGAGCAGCCCATAGTGTGGAGTAGGGAGGATCACCCTCCCCGGGTGGATAACCCGGGCCACCTGGCCTTAGTGGTGGCTCCTCAAGTGGGAGGCTATAAGTTCACAAAGGTACTCATGGATGGAGGCAGCAGCATCAACATCCTCTATTATGAGACTTTCCGTCGTATGGGGCTAGTTGATAAGAACCTCAGCCAGTCAAATACTATCTTCCATGGTGTGGTACCCGGTAAATCGGCTTATCCAGTCGGCAAGATCGAACTGGAAGTGGCCTTCGGTGATGAGAACAACTACAGGGTGGAGAAGTTGACCTTTGAGGTGGTCAAGATAAGAAGTCCTTACCACGCCATATTTGGACGGCCGGCTTACGCCAACTTCATGGCACGGCCGTGTTATGTGTACTTACAACTCAAGATGCCGGGTCACAACGGGACCATTACGGTTCACGGCAGCCGGAAAGTGGCTCTGGAGTGTGAGGAAGGTGACGCGGCTTATGCAGAGTCTGTTTGTGCCACAGAAGAGTTGAAATTTTATAAAGACAATGTTGACCCAACAGATATG
This sequence comes from Aegilops tauschii subsp. strangulata, assembly GCF_002575655.3. Lineage (NCBI taxonomy): Eukaryota > Viridiplantae > Streptophyta > Magnoliopsida > Poales > Poaceae > Aegilops > Aegilops tauschii. Next base: position 288,083,903 of record NC_053037.3, read on the forward strand.
ACCTCTCTGAAAAAGCCAACCACGGAGAATGAACCAGCAATGAAGTTTAAATCAGCTGATGAGACTAAACTTGTTGATTTTGTTCCAGGTGACTCGTCTCAGCAGTTCAGCATCAGTGCAAATCTGGACCCGAAATAGGAAGGCGCGCTCATCGAGTTCATCCATGAGAATAGGGACATCTTCGCATGGAAACCTTCTGACATGCCAGGTGTACCTAGAGAACTCGCTGAGCACACTCTCAATGTTGATCCAAAAATTTTAAGCCGGTCAGACAGTTCCTTCGACGGTTTAACGAAGAGAGGCGGAAGGCTATTGGTGAAGAAGTGGCCCGGCTTTTGGCGGCCGGGTTCATTGTTGAGGTTTTTCACCCAGAGTGGTTGGCTAACCCACGGCACCTGGCGGATGTGTGTGGACTACACGGACTTGAACAAGGCGTGTCCGGCTGATCCTTTTGCTCTCCCCCGTATTGATCAGATCATTGATGCTACGGCAGGTTGTGCACGCTTAAGTTTCTTGGATGCCTATTCCGGGTATCATCAGATTAAGATGGCAGTTAAGGACCAGGAGAAGACGGCGTTCATCACTCCCTTTGGAGCCTTCTGCTATGTCTCTATGCCCTTTGGGCTCAAGTGTGCGCAGGCGACTTACCAGCGTTGTGTACAGAATTGTCTCCATAAACAGATCGGGCGCAATGTTCACGCTTACGTGGACGATATTGTGGTTAAGTCCATCAAGGAGGAAACCCTGATAGATGACTTAAGGGAAACCTTCGATAATCTCCGGGTCTACAAGATGATGCTTAACCCGGCCAAATGTGTTTTTGGTGTTCCTGCGGGCAAGCTATTGGGCTTCTTGGTTTCTGACAGAGGAATTGAAGCTAACCCGGAGAAGATCAAAGCTATCACTTCTCTAGCTAAGCCGGCATGTATAAATGATGTTCAGCGTTTGGCAGGTCGCATCGCTGCTTTAAGCCGGTTCATAAGCTGCTTGGGTGAGAAGGCTATGCCCTTATATCAGTTGATGAAGAAAACGGATAACTTTGTCTGGAATGATGCAGCTAATACCGCCTTCGAGGATTTGAAAAAGCAACTGGCAGAGCCCCCCGTCCTTGCTGCTCCGGTTGATAAGGAACCCTTGCTACTGTATGTGGCGGCAAACACACGAGCCGTCAGTGTGGCTATGGTGGTGGAGCGTAAGGAGACGGGTAAGGAGCATCCGGTTCAGCGGCCGGTTTATTATGTCAGTGAGGTGCTTATTGAGTCCAAGCAGCGATACCCGCACTGGCAGAAGCTTGTATATGGTGTGTTCATGGCGAGCCGGAAACTCAAGCATTATTTTCAGGGTCATCCCATCACTGTGGTCAGTTCTGCCCCTCTTGGGGATATTATCCAGAACCGAGAGGCTACAGGGAGAATTGCTAAGTGGGCTATTGAGCTTGGGCCTCATGGCCTCAAATATGTGCCACGCACTGCTGTTAAGTCTCAGGCTTTGGTGGATTTTATTAATGATTGGACAGAGTCGCAAGTGCCTGAGCAGAAGCCGGATAACACCTATTGGACTATTCACTTTGATGGGTCCAGGCAGTTGGAGGGCTCGGGGGCTGGTGTTGTATTGGCTTCCCCTAGGGGTGACAAGTTCCAGTATGTGCTACAATTGATGTTTCCTTGCACTAACAATGCGGCTGAATACGAGACCTTACTCCACGGTCTTCGGGTGGCTAAGGAGATGAGCTTAAGCCGGGTACGGTGCTTTGGGGACTCAGATTTGGTGGTTCAACAAGTATCAGGCACTTGGGATTCTAAGGATCCCCTCATGGCGGCTTATCGCCGCGAGGTTGATGCCATTGCTGGGCACTTTCAGGGATATCAAGTGGAGCACATTGACCGCAGGAAGAATGAGGCGGCTGATGCTTTAAGCCGGCTCGGCTCTCAGCGAAAGCTGGTGCCGCCTAACACTTTCCTGGATGTCCTATATAACCCTTCGGTTAAGTTGCCTACAGAGGAGGACTTGGCTATCCCTGACCCGGAGGCACGACTGGTGGCGGCTCTTCATGTCATACCAGACTGGACAATGTCGTACTTGGTTTATATAACCCGGGGAGAGTTGCCTGAGGATGAAACTTTGGCCAGGCAAATAATCCGGCTTGCCAAGTCAATGATTGTTATCAACGGCGAGTTGCATCATCGCAGTGTTTCAGGGGTATTTCAACGTTGTATTTCCCCTGAGGAAGGTCAAGAGATCTTGCGCGAGATCCATGAAGGGGATTGCGGCCATCATGCCGGCTCAAAATCCCTTGTGGCCAAGGCATTCCGTCATGGTTTTTATTGGTTGACGGCTCACGCTGATGCGAAGGACTTGGTCAGTAAGTGTGATGGTTGTCAGAGGTTCTCCCGACGGGCTCATGTGCCGGCTCAGGAATTGAGGATGATCCCGATCACTTGGCCCTTTGCGGTCTGGGGGCTTGATATGGTCGGGCCTTTTAAACGGTCCAAGGATAAGAAGACCCACCTCTTGGTGGCAGTGGACAAATTCACGAAGTGGGTGGAAGCTGAGCCAGTTAGCAAGTGTGATGCAGCCACGGCGGTTCAATTTATGAAAAAGGTGATCTTCCGCTTCGGCTTTCCGCACAGCATCATAACAGACAATGGCACTAATCTGTCCAAAGGCGCTATGGAGGAGTTTTGTCAACGAGAGCATATCCGGCTTGATGTTTCTTCAGTGGCTCATCCCCAGTCCAATGGTCAAGCTGAGAGAGCTAACCAGGAGATTCTGAAGGGCATCAAACCCCGGCTTTTGGTCCCTTTGCAACGGACGCCGGGTTGTTGGGTTGAGGAGTTGCCCTCCGTCTTATGGAGCATCAACACTACTCCTAACAGGTCTACTGGCTTCACACCTTTCTTCATGGTTTATGGGGCAGAAGCGGTCCTCCCTAGCGACATCCGTCATGATTCACCTCGTGTGGCGGCTTATGTTGAGACGGACAATGAACAGGCGCGCCAAGTTGCTCTGGACTTGTTGGATGAACAGCGTGATGTGGCAGCAGCCCGTTCAGCGATTTACCAACAAGACCTGCGCCGTTATCATAGCCGCTGGGTCAAAACCCGGGTCTTCCAGGAAGGCGACCTTGTGCTCCGGCTCATCCAGGATCAAACAGATGCACCCAAATTATCCCCACCTTGGGAAGGGCCCTTTGTGGTCAGTAAGAACTTGCACAACGGGTCATACTACCTCATTGATGTTCGGGAGCGTAAAGATTCGCGTAAATCTGAGGAGGAGACCCGTCGGCCGTGGAATATCGCTCAGCTTCGGCCTTATTACACTTGAGCTACCGGCTCTTGTGGTGTACATATTTATCTCAGACATATATATATTATGATAAGCAATAAAGCAGGACCTCTGTCCTTTTTTCTCCTCCAAATATACGTGTCATACTAATTTGAAAGGAGGATCCGGCTTATGATCGCATTTGAGTCTAGCCGTAAGCAGTAAGATCACTTGGGGGCTTCCTGTTCAAACATGGGTCGTATTCGAACCAAAGAGAACATAGCTGTCGATACCCATTTGATTGGCAAAGTGCCGAGCTCATTGGGAGGTTGCCTTTGGTCATATTTGAATCATAGTGTAACCCCTCTGAGAACCGATGTGGATCGTATTCGAATCAGCGTCGTTAAACAATTTTCAGAATCACTTGGGGGCTTCCTGTTCAAACATGGGTCGTATTCGAACCCAAGAGAACATAGCTGTCGGTACCCTCTTGATTGGCATCGCCACACCCATTGGGGGCTATATGATCGTATCCGAATCTTGGCTTAAACCCCTTTCGGGCCGGGTCTCTGGTCGTATTCGAACTGGAAGCCCCTAAGTTCCGATTTATCGCAAAGTCTACTCTGATTATGACAACGTGTGCATGGCCGGGTTTCACTTGACCGGCTTAATTTTGGAGTTATCTTGTTAATTGAACATCCTGGATGTCATCAAGACAAGTCCATTAGAGTTAAGATACCAGCCATGCTACCCAGGTCATTTAATCCGGAGGGTGGTAAGCCGTCTTGAGACTTGTGATTTACCTTTCTATGCAGATGCTTGAAGGTACTTTTTTAAAGGTTGAGAAGCACGAAGGATAATTATGACCCGGAGGGGCATCAAAAGAATGACTTCAAAGGATTTCAGCATTCATTACGTGCACGATGGTACGGCAGAGATAAATTGTTGCACTTATTCTATTACAAAAATCTTTCAAAGTTTTAAGGGTGGAGCATTGTTTGGTGAGCCACTAGCCGGTTTATGACGCCTGCTAAGTCGAAGTCCCCGGCTCATCTTCTGCTCCGGCTGATCCCAAGGCTTCAAAGGTCGACGATTTCCAGTTAATGCCGCTGAGAGCTTCGAACGGAGCTTCTTCGTCAATTAACCCGGCCGGGTCAATCTCGGGGGCGTAGGTGTGTTGGCGAGCCGGAGGAATCAGACTAAGAGCTTCATAGCGAGGGGTTGGAATCCTCTGATTCTCCGCGTTGTACCCCGGCTGATACTTGGTTAAGTCGGTGTCGTTCCCGATGATGATGGCCACCGGGCGTACAGCCTTCACGCATGCCGCGAAATCCTTCTGGTCGAAAGTGGAGCCGTCTTCCTTCAGGCTGGGGTAACCCAGGGCGATGTCTGCCGGGTCTAGCTCCGGCAGGAAGGCTTTGGCCCGGCTCAGCGCGGCAATTGCTCCGGATCTTGCGGAGGCTCGACGTAGCTCTTGGATTCGCTGTGGCAAAACTGCGAGCCGGCGCAGGACTTCAGCCAGATGGGTTGGCACCTCATTGGATAGGGCCACCACAGCTAAGGCGCGCTGTGACCCGGTGTAGAGTTGTTCCACCAGGGTGTACACGGCCTTTAGCTTGGTGACCACGCTCTGGTTGAGGTTGGCACTCCTGGGACCTGTTTAATAAAGGTCGGGTAAGCCGGTGACAAGGGTGAATCGTAACATGTGCAGACTTGATGAAAGCCGGTGAGGCGACTTACCGAAGATAGCAGCCACCATTTGGGAAACCTGGTGCTTTAGACCGGAGAGCTCAGCGGTCTTCTCAGTGAGGGCCTTCTCCGTCTGTTCTGCCCGGGTCACCAGTGCGGCTTTCTCCTCAGCCCAGGCCTTCCGCTCAGCGTCGAATTCAGTCTTCAATTTCTCCTGAGCGGCGATGCTGGAGACAAACTTGGCATTCGCCTTCCGGGTCTCCATCTCTTGAGTTTTTAACCGGCTCTTGAGACCCGCAAGGTCCGACTCAAATTTCTTGCCAGTAGCCTGTATATATTTCCGGGTTATTAAACAGTCATTATATAAGTCCCAAGCACTTTCCAAGCAAAGACACTTGGCACTTGGGGGCTAATGCATATTGAACGTATCTATCTACGTACTGCTGGTTCAATTAAGTAAGCAGGACTCTAAGTCTACAACATATGCCAAGTATAAGTTATAGACTTGGGGGCTAGCATGACAAGGATCACTATGCGGAAAGTAAGAAGACATCAGAAGGTTACCTCAGACTTTTGTTGGATCTGATTGACCATGGCGATCTCCGCGTCCCAGCTCTTGTGAACCTGGCTAATGTAGCCAGAAACGAGCTCTCCAATGCTCAAATCGGGGTAGCCCGAGAGATCCAGATTCGCCCGGTGGGGTCGCAGCAGCTCCCCCTTCGCGGAGCATTGGGCCAGTGCGGTCGGCCTCCCCGGCTCAACATACTCCGTCCGGGTAATTACCACGTCCGGGTCGTTAGCCGGTGGGGTTGAGCCGGAGGCCTCCGGATTAGCTGACGCTTCGGTCGTTGTCTTGGTGGTCGGGGCAGGGGCTTCAGGCGCCGTATCCATGGGAATGGTGGCCTCGGAGGCGGCTGGCGGATCTTGAGCCGTCGTCTCCGGCTCAGGCAAGTCCGGCACTCCGGCTGACCTGGTCTTCTTTGCTCGTTTGGTGAGCTTTGCCTGGGCACTGAAAAGACAGAAGTGTTAGGCATACAAAGAGTAAATACAGACAGGTAATGTAAGGTGATTGTTATTACCCGGGTGCAGTTTTGAAGGCCGACAGACTTGACTGCATGGAGTCACCAGAAGAAGGGGAGGTCTCCTGGTAATTGGAGTCAGAAGAATTAAGCGGTTGACGGATAACACCCGCCAACGGATGAAAAGGGTACAAGTGAGAAAAGACCTCGGTGCGACGTTTCCTTGTCGCGTCGGGTAACCCGGCGGAGAGGTCGGTGTCCTTGCGGGCTCGGGTGAGACGCCGGCTTTCGTGAACCTGCTGCTTCAAAAGAAATTGAGGGTCTTGATGAGCTAATGGATGAGAAAAGCTTACTTTCCGGGTTACCCTTCGGACTTTCAGCTGTGGCAAAGGCTCCTAGTCGGAGGGGAGTAATGTTACCTCTTCATTCACCGGGTTACTGGCGCCGGTGTCATCCTGTCAATAAGCAAAATGATGGTAAAGTGGACAGCAGCAAACAATAAATACGGCAAGATTTTAAAGGTTTAAGGGTTACCTCTGACTCGGAGCTATCGCTTAATTGCAGCAGCTCTGAAGCAGTGGGTCTGTTTCCCTTTTTGCGAGGGGCGGCTCTCTTGGCGGCTTTCTTCGCCTTCCTAGCCTTCTTGGCCGCCTCATGGTCATACTTGACCCGCCAGAATTTATCATCAGCCTGAGAAATACAGTAATGAGTTCTTAGTAAGATGACAGGTAAAAAAAATGGAAAGGTTAAAGTCAGCGGCTTACCGCTGGGGCTGGATTGGTCTTGCAGAACGGGGCTAGCCCGGTTTTTCCACAGTCTGCCAGGCTCTCGTTTAATAGAGCCTTGGTCTCTTCTTCGGCAACGTCTTCTGGAAGGTCGTTGCGACTGTGCCTCTGCGGGTCATCCTTTCGCCCGGTGTACTCACACATTAAGCCGGGGCGGCGGCTCAATGGGATCACCCGCCATGAGATCCAGACCCGGACCAGGTCTATTCCGTTCAGACCGTTGCCTAGCAGGGCCTTGATCTTATTGATCTTTGGAAGCAGAGGCTGGCGTTCTGCGGCAGTCAGCTTGTCGGATAGCGGATGAGTCGGCTCCAGGCGCGTTGGGCGAAAGCCGGGCAGCGGGCTCTCATCAGCCGGGGACGTGTCTTGGCAGTAGAACCAAGTCATGTTCCAGTCCTTGGGGTGACTTGGCGGTTCTGCGTAAGGAAATAGACAGTCCCTGCGCCGTTGGATGGAGATGCCGCCTAACTCTAGACTTGGACCGTTTGCGCACTCGGTTTGGCGGTTCAAATAAAACAGCTCTCTGAAGAGCAGCAGACTCGGCTCTTCTCCAAGATATACTTCACAAAAAACTTGGAAGTTGCAGATGTTGGATATGGAATTGGGTCCTATATCCTGAGGCCGAAGGTCAAAGAAGTTGAGCACGTCCCGGAAGAATTTTGAGCCGGGCGGTGCGAAGCCTCGGCTCATATGGTCTGCAAAGATCACTACCTCCCCGTCCCTCGGCTGAGGTCTTTCTTCGGACGGGTCAGGGGCACGGTAGGACATCACTTCCTTCTTGGGAAGATATCCGGACTTAACAAAGTTGTCCAGGGTCTCTTCGGTGACGTTGGATTTCATCCAGTTGCAAGTGATGGGAGCCTTGGGAGGCATGGTGACGGTTGGTGGTCTATGAGGAAGAGAAAAGTGTCCGGGTTAATTATAAGCCGGGGATTATCATTCAAACTACAGTGACGGCTTATAAAGGGGACTAATGATATATATTGATATGGTGGGTTATCTAAGCTGTCGGGGCTTTCAGGTTAAGTTGGTCATCTACGGCTTACTGCAGTTAAGTCGGAGGATTTTACAGAGCATGGTTCTCTTTAAACCGGACATGTAAGCCGCCGAGATTCAATGGTTGCATTTTTACTAAGTGTGGTAAACAGGTTTCACATACTACCGTAACTTTTTTTGGATCAAAATAGTCGGAGCAGAGAAAAATTTCTAGACCTAAAAAACAGAGGCAGGAGAAGTTCTTGAGGTTGAACACAGTTCTTGTGCAGTAAAAAGAGGATTTCTTGCAGATGAAATGAGTTCCGAACGTCTACCGCAGTGGTTTTACGCAAGGATAAAGATCAACCGACTACAGTGGTGACGAGGACTGCCGAGTTTCGGGGCAAAGGTGACGAACACGAAGAACGGGAGGAACCCTACCACAGATCTGTTCTAGCAAGGCAGAGAAGACTCACCGGAGTTGAGGAAGAGCGAAGGTCGCCGCCGTTATCTGGTCCGGGTCAGGGTGATGCAGCGGCCGGGTCGATGAAGATCAGGGGCGCGACGGCGGCGGCGGCGGCAGAAGCTCGGGCAGAGGAACGACAGCGCGAGGAAGAAGAAGGAGAGTGTGAGAAGAGAGTGCCGGGCCGGCCTATTTATAAGGTAAGTCATAAGTGGGCGCGAGATTCAAGGAGACCACGGCGTGGTTATCTCCCCCTCACGGTGCCTCGATTTTCGCAAAGACAGTAAAAGCAGAGATCCGTTGCGGATCTGGCGGAGTAAAAAATGGACTTAATGGAGGATGACGTCACGGCGGATTATCCGGAGTCCGGAGAATGACGTCACTCCGGGTTATGGCCTTCACACGAACGGTAAGCCGGAGATTTTTCTGTCGGCAGAGTTGAAGATTGACACGAGCCGGCTCAAGTCAATCTGGGGCCTAATGTTGAGGATATAGACCTGGGAGTTACCCGCCAGGAGGGCCGGGTTACACTAAGGGTCATTGCCAGAAGCCCGGAGCTAAGTTTCAAGATAATGGGCCAGAGATGGGCTGAGACCCGGCGATGGCTTATTGCCCATAGTTATCATCATTGTTATAGTAGACTTGTAGTGTAAGGCAAGTATTGTTTAGAGTCCGAGCCGGACACTCTTATGAGCCGGCCGGGACTCTAAGGGTCGCTGGGTGCCAACCTCCCTATAGAAAGGGACGACCCGGCAGCGGTTTAGGGGCGACAACAATCTGATCGAGAGCCGGGCATAGCTGTTTAGCTCCCTGGTTATCGAAACCCTGATTAATACCACCTCAACTGGACGTAGGCTTTTACCTTCACCGTAAGGGGCCGAACCAGTATAAACCCTCGTGTTCCTTGTCCCACTTAACCCCTTCAAGCTTCCCAATTGCGATGGCTCCACGACTAAGTCCTAACCCGAGGACATCTGCCGTGACAATTCCACGACAGTTGGCGAACAGGGATGTCTCACTATCTTGAACCTTATCTGCATTACTTCCTTTACCATTGCATAACAGGGTACTCTTCTCCAATATTTTATCCGCATTCTAAAAGAGAAACAAACAAACACATCTCAGGTTTACAATGTAGATGAAACTCATTTTGGTAAACCAGTTCAGTAGTAAGGTGGACAGGATAACAGCATGAAACAAACATATATCTATGTAGTATGGTCACTGTATGGTCTATATCATTCTAGTTTATGTTGCCAAATCATGATAGATACAGTTCGAATTATATCTATTTAAGACAAAGCAGCATAGACAGAATATAAGTGTGGGAAACTACACAGCAATAACAACACTTGTAATGTGCATGGCATGAGAACATAACTGTTTATTCAATTGAAACTGAAATCAACATAGAGCAAGTTACAACAGCAAATAGCCAAACACATTGAAGAAACAGGTTTAAAACATACCTGTTACGCCATTGGAGTTTCAATTGCATCCTTCAAATTTGAAATTAGTTGGTATCAGTAAATACATTGATGCAAGAGCAAAGTGGTATGAACCATGGCTACGGAACCTGACCTGAGAACAATTCTTCTTCTGCTTTAAGCGTTGAATTCGGGTTCGGAGTGGCGGTCCTCGTGATTTGGGCACTGCAGTTGCCTTACTAACTGCTCGTGTTTGGGTGCTCTGTGGTGGAGATGGTGCTGTGTCAACGGGAACTGGGTGTATCTGCTGGGGTTGGGGTTAGAAGGGGTGTAGCTGGTTCTCTGTCCAACTGGGTAGGGGTACAATCCGCATGAGTGTGGGTTATGTGTGGTGGGGCTGGTTCTTGGGCAAGTACAACCGTGGTTCTATCTGCATCGACAGGTAGCACGATCTTTTCTGAAGACCATGTTTTTACTCCCACAGATACTGCCATCACTCCCTCCAATTGAAATGGCTGATAAACAAGAAAAGTAATTGAATGTACAGACATTGTAAGATAGACAGGTGCAATGGATAGTAGGGAAGAAAACAGGGAATGAAATAATTCACATTTATGTTGTCTAAGCAAACAGAATAGCAGGACATAATTTCACATATATGATGGCTAATTAAACAGGATAGCATGACACAATCTCACATGTATGATGGCTAACTAAACTGGATAGAATGACATACTTCAAAATATGATGACTATGTAAACAGGATGACATGATATAACCATACGATGTGTCTATTAAAGTGGTTGGCATGCCATAAATCACAAACATGCCGTCGTTGGAAACATGATGGCATGATATAATTCACGGATAGAATGGCATAATTTAAAATATGATGACTATGTAAACAGGATGAGATAATATAACTATATTATGTCTTTAGAAAATGGGTTGGCATGCCATAATTCAGATACATGTTGTCTATGTAAACATCATGGCATGACATAATTCAAATATATGATTTATATACTAAGGAAGTGAGCAGAGGGCAATCGCATATATGATGTGTCAACTAAGGAGATGGCATTCAATACTGTGTATATGATGTAAAAACTAAGCATTGCAATACAACATATGCATTATATGAGTAATATAACACTGCTAAGTTTGAGCATACACCTCAGGGGGATAATAGGACTGGTCATCCGCCTCTGAATCCTCCTCTGAAGAGCTATCTGTAACCAGCAAGATATCTTCTTCAGCAGGTAGCATTGTCTGCTCTGAAGACCTTGTTTTCACTCCAGATTTCTCCATCACCAATTCAAATGGCTGATGCACAGGAAGAGCAGTTGAATATACAAACATTGTTGACAAAAGCAATGAGAAATACAAAAAAAGGACGACATGATATAATTCACATATATGACGCTTGCCTAAACAACATGGCATTGCATAATTCACATACATAATGCCTTGCAACAAGATAACATTGCATAATTCACATATATAATGTCTTGCAACAAGATGGCATTGCATAATTCATATATATGGTAATTAGACACTAAACAGGTGGCATTCACACAAAGCATGTCTAAACTAAGCAAATGACATAGCAATGCAAGATACCATACGCACGATATGAGCAACATAACCCTGCCAAGTTAGGGCATGCACCTCGGGGGGGTGGAATATGACTGGTCATCTGTCTCTGAATCCTCCTCCGAGGAGCTATCGGTAACCAGCAAGACATGCGCTTCGTCAGATAGCATTGTCTGCTTTGAAGACCTTCTTTCCACTCCAGATTTTTCCATGACCATGCCGAATGGCTGATGCACAGGAAGAGTAATTGAATGTACTAAAATTGTTGACAAATTTAACACGTAATAAAAAAATGATGGCATGACATAATTCACATATAAGATGACTGGCTAACCAGGGTGGCATTGCAAAATTCACATATATGATGCCTGGCTAGACAAGATGGCATTGCATGATTCACATATACGATAAAGAAACTAAACATATGGCATTGACACAAAGCATGTCTAAACTAAGCAGATGACATCTTTAATGTATACAGTAAGCAATGCAAGGCACCATATGCATGATATTACCAACATCAGCATGCCAAGTTAGAGCGAAGACCTCATGGGGTAAATAGGAGTGGTCTTCTCCTTCTGAATCCCCATCAGAACAGTTATCTTCCTCTTGATTACGATCCGAAATGGGTGGAGGGGGGGCTGCCTTTGCGCCCACCATGGAACAACGTCTGCATGAAATTTGATTGCCATGCAAGGCTCGTCTCTTTTGCTCTACATGATCAGTTCCATTGTGTATAATAATTGGCATGCATAGGAATAAAACATAGTGATATTATGTAAGGAGTGCATGCACAAATCTAGAGTGATGGTAGCAAACTGTGGATAGACCCAAAACCAATGATAGCAGGCAGATAATAGCTTTAGTTAAAAAATACAGATAATGGCTCCTTTAATGTTTGTTTGCACCCAACATGAAACTCATAGTAGACACCGGAGATTAACCAGATAGTAGACAGATAGTACTGATTGCTGCCCCAATATGTACCCCACAACCATTTAAAAACTCAAGTTTCATCATTAGTTTGGACCTGACTCGGAGTCTAATAGGTGAACACGACGATAATGTAGCATGTCATCATATTAAGCGACGCATAACGTAAGCAGACACGGAAGAGTGCGACCTCTCTTGCGGACCCGGGTAGTCCTCAAGGTCATCTGCTCAGTTGATGATGGTAATACAGTTGTCGTGGCTGCCGGCGGCGGGGAAGAAGATCTGAGGCGGCAAAAGACAGTCTGGAGAGCGGATCCCTGCTGTGCTGAACCCTTCCGTCGTTGGAGCAGCTAAGCTGGGGTGGAACACAGCGCCGCAGGAGCAGGACAAACCACACAAGGTTTTCTTTGACACATATCTGTAACAGAAGTAATTGAGTAAGGGCTTGTTTGAATTTGAGGATTCTAACAATGCAGGGATAGGGAATAGACAGGAATAGGATAGGAATGCACGTGCAAAACAGAGAATTTAAAAACATAGGATTTCTGCCAATCTGGGTGTTTGATTCACAACAATTGGAAGATCACAGGATGCAAAAAAGCATGGTGAGATTAAGTCAAACCACAAGAAAATGTACGGTTATAATGCTATTATGCTACTATCTCTTAGTCTTGTGCTTGATGAATAGGAATATGAAAAGGAGGAGAAGTGGAAATTAGAATTCCTACGGTTTTTCTTTCAAGGAGACACTAAAGGAACAAATCCTACAGTTTTCCTTTGCTCCATTCCTTTGCACCAAATTCATGAAAAGTAGTACCATAGGAAACTTTCCAATTCCAATGTTTTTCATTCACTTTTCCTTTCCAACACTCACAACACACACACAAACACCATTTAGACTAGAGTAAGGTACACGTGCATTGCACGCATGAGATTTGGCAACCAAATTATGAATAAAGACCACATTATAGCATGCAAGCTTTGATTCATATATGCATGATGTAGATGTTCGTTTAATTCTTATAGTTCATTTCATTCAAAATCATCTAGTTTTTATAAGAAAGCTAATCTATTTTAAGATTCATGGAATTGTGCGTCGTAAGACATAAAGTAAAAACAAATAATGGCAAATCATGTAGAAAAACATTTGGGCAATTCTGATACGGAAGATTCTAGAACAAATAAGAACTGCTTGTGTTTTGATGTTTGTGCATTATGCTTAAGTTCAACCATGGAGTCTTCTAGATTATACATGTGGCAAAATCTGGTGGAATCTAGATGATATCCAACGGCCAGTAGTGCTCAAATTTGCCATCTTTGGACCATCGGATTCGCCTCATCCAACGACCATCTTTCAAAGTTAAAGTTACCCGCACACAATATAAAAAATATAAAATATAATATATATAGGGGTATAGATATAGATATGTGATGCGAAAGCCGCCCATCATCTCTAATTAGAATAGTGTGTCCATGCACGGATGCGACGTGGCCAAATGATGTCTGCCATCGGTATCTCAAATTCAAATCAGTCCGACCTTGTTCAATGTGTATACATTACAACATGCTCGTTTCCAAACCACACCGCGCAGATCTCCGTTATATTCATGCATGCATGGGTTTCAAACATCAGGATCTCTTATTCAAATATTTGAATACAACTTTACATTGATTATGACCTCACCTATTCTTTTATACCCACACAGTAGTCTTCTCTTTATAATTGTACCACTAACTTTCTCTCGTGCATGCATGCACACACACTAGCAGTCGGCATTATCCATCGCACGCATGCAATCTTTTTCTTCAGGTCAGTCTCCCATGAAGGCACACACCCACACACATCCCCCTCTCCATCATATCGGGCATTCTTTATCTCTCACGTGTGCATGCGCAACGATCGATGTTCCTCTATGTATGTGTGTATATAGCTAGGTCTTTCATAGTTTTCCACACAAACTGATCAATCGATATATCCAGTGAGGTCTCACCCTCTTTCCCACGTCCACATCGATCAATCTATACCTCTCTATATAGGATTAACATATATAGCTAATACACCCACATTAATTATATATCCAACTCCCCCCTCTCATCATCCATGCCTTCCGCTTCATCTCTCAAACGCGTGCACAATGGCGAAGACAGGGGCAGTAAGGGCCCTGCCCCCTCCCCCCCTAACATCACTATATATCGAGGCTAATATGAATGTGATCATTAGACAATTGCTGCTAAAAATGGTTTAAGTTCATGAATTGACCCTCCTCGTAAAGGATTAGCAATGCTTGGCCCCCTAGCTCATTTATTTTTCATGGCTCCGCCACTGCGCGCAACAGTGCACATGTTCGCCCCCTCTCTCTAAATATCGATCTCGCACTTGTGCATTCCTTCATAGTCTCCCTCCACTCGGCCCCTCGCACCATCTTCTAGCCCCCCACCGGATTTTGCCACATGTACAATCTAGCAGACTCCATGGTTGAACTTAAGCATAATGGACAAACCTCAAAACAACAATGGTTCTCTTTTGTTCTAGAATCTTCCGTATCATAACTGCCCAAACTTTTTTTCTAGTTGAATTGCCATTATTTGTTTTTACTTTATGCTTTACAACGCACAATTCCATGAATCATAAAATAGATTAAGGGCTTCTTTGATTCAAAGGATTCTCAAAGGAATTTTGGAGGATTCTAATCATTAGGAATTTTTCCTATCTTGGTTGTTTGATTCGTAGGATTGTAAACCATAGGAATTTTTCCATATGATTCATTTGCACTAGATTTCATAGGAAACATCCCATCCACTCAAACCTCTTTGAAAGAATTCTGCGTTTTTTCTATGCACAATCAAGCACTCGTACAATCCTGTAGGATTCAAGACGACATTCCACTATAATCCCATGTTTTTCCTATTCCCGCGTTCTTAGCTTTTTTATAAAAACTAATTGATTTTGAATGAGATGAACTATAAGAATTAAACGAAGGGCTACATCAGGCATATATGACTCAGAGCTTACATGCTATAGTGTGGTATTTATTCATAATTTGGTTGCAAAATCTGATGCGTGCAATGCACGTGTACCTTACTAGTACTTTGAGTATGTGCAAAACACGTAAATTTGAATACCAATGGCACGCTACACAGTGTCTCTCTTATAGTTCATGATGCCACGTGGCACATGTGGAGGCGTTGTCGCGACCTCCTTGCGTGGATTGATCACAGTGATGTGTTGCTGGTTCCAGAAGAATGTACTCGTCCTCCCTGAGCCATACTGGCGGTACATGCACGAAGCGGAGATGTGCACGCACGCCACGCACGCACTCATTCCCTCGCACGCACACACGGGTACACGGGCGAACGCAATTTTGTACCAAGATCCACCCCATGTGATAATTTGACGTGTGTAAAGTCGTTCACTTCATTGATGGTCAATTAATACAGCGCATGCAAATTGAGTGGACATGAGGGCGGAAGAAAGACATTATTACTCCACTGCGCGCATGCGAGTAGTTAAATCGTGCGTTGCTAGTAGTACTTCCATTGGTCCCCTTCATATTTTGTGCCAATTTTTGACAGTAACATAATATTTACACATTTGAGCAGTGTAGTACTTGAAATTTATGTTCCGCTAAACTCATCGGGAGCCGTTTCGGGCCTCGAAACCAAAACCATCAATTAATCTTTACCTTGTTCCCATCACATTCGAAAGCCTGCTCACACCTACTAGTACGTACCAAACCTGAACATGTTCCCACTATGCAGGTATTAGTACTAGTGCTAGTACTTAGGTTATAAAAAGGGGAACTACCTAACCGAAAATTACTCTACCTTTCCTCCTCATAAGTGCTTCTTCTTCGTCCGTCGTCGCCATGGCCGGTGAGCAGAGCTCTAGGTCAAGAACTACTCGTAACAAGGGAGCGGCAACCAAGGCTGCGGAAAAAAAAAGAGGGCTTGCCGCCATGCAGAGACCTCGAAAGATCTCTCACGGGCAGGCGATGGCTCCCAGGAGCGCCCTAGCCGCGGAGGCGAACATGCCGAGCCGGCGGAGCTGGAGTCGTTATCCCTTGACGGCATGCCCAGTCAGCTCAATAAGCAGAAGGAGTTCATCCAAGGCTTGATGGAGTTGCTGAAGGAGAGCCTCGACGACATGCCCGCTGAGCTCAATCAGCAGGGGGAGTTGACCGCCGGCTTGGTGATGCTGCTGAAGAAGAGCATTGCCTCGGAGAAGAAGGCGACCAGCGAAATCCTGCGACTTCAGGAGGACAAGGCGAAGCTCTGCCACGAGATCGACCTGTTGAAGGAGAAGAACGCCGGCTGGAAGAAGCTGCATGAGAATAGTAGTTCCTCGATGAAGATGCTGCAGGCCCTCGTCATGGAACAGAAGGAGGAGTTGGCGAAGCTCCGCATCGAGCACCCGGCTGCTATCAAGGTACGTAATGCGGCCGTGGAACAGATGATGAAGGCTCGCGTCGAGAAATCCCACGTCATGGACAGAATGAAGAAGATGGCGGAGGAGACGTGCAAGGAGATGGAGGTCGTGGAGGCGATGAAGAAGTAGTTACGACTCCGCGGCGAATTAGATCATTTGGGGTGATGATCTTCCTTCTTCTTTTGCTCCCGTGTTTCATCTTTTGCTTTGGGTTTTTCGCCGCACGTGTCACGTTCTCTGCGAGGCATGAATAGAACAATGGTTTTTTTTTGAGGGAATGAATAGAACAATGCTAACAATGAGATGACTAGCAAATTAGATCATTTTTTATCGCCATATGGCACTGGGCTGCCGTGTTTCGTGCTCCTCCGTCGCAGTACTACTCCAGTGGAAAACTTGAGTATACCGCACGGTTCTTTGCTCCTCCTCGATCAGGTCGTCGGCGCATTTATACGAGCAGTCAAATCACAAGGCCTCGCCTTCCAGCAGTAATGAGCCGTCAAATCACAAAGGCCCTCGCCTCTCGTGAAACCGACCAAGCTAGACTGCCCCGCCCTCTAGCCTTTTGAAAAATGTATACTTTTCTACAGCGGTAGTATCGATGGATTGCGCCATGGAGAAAAACTTGAAATTAAAAAAAAGGTGGTACATATAGAGAGCGCTCGTCGCCAAATTATGCATATAGTGCTATTAAAAAGGCTAGTCACAATAATGGTGTCCAGCACAACCCACCCCTCAAATAAAACTAAGGGGGTGCTAGGATACGTTTTAGTCCCATGACTAAAAGTAGTGGGACTAAAACATGCTAGCCTCACCCATGCTTGGATCCAAATACTAAAAAGGCTAAAATCTAGTTAATGAGCATTTATTATCCTCCAAACCGTCCAATCCAGAACTCGCATGTGTTAAAGGAGAGGAGTTAAATGAGTAGAGAGAGGACTAATCCACAATTTAGTAGGGGTACCCCTGACTAAAAATTTTTAGTCTCAAGATTAGTTTTAGCCCTCTTTAGTCAGGGGTGCTTGGAACTTTAGCCTCTTAAAGAGACTATTTTTAGTCAGACTAAAATAAGTCCCTTGGATCCAAGCACCCTCTAAGCATCCTGGAATTCTTTGACAAAACTAAGCACCCTGAAATTCTTTGACAACTAAACTGCTGGCTATATGATGTTGGCCATATATATTGTACGTATATAATGTGAAGAAACGAGTGGTAGTACTATACCAACTAAAATATCAAATGTAAGAAATACTAGTATGTACGTACTGAAGAGTTAAAGTAACGAGAAGAAACATAACATAGTTCTGCTGGGGGCTCAGCACAACACACCCCTCAAATTAAATTAAGCACACCTGAAATTAAACTTTGCAACTATTCTGGTAGACACTGCATTAGAACCACCATGAGCAATGACACTGCCACCTTACTCGGAGTCCTCGTCCACGTCCTCGACTTCGTCCTTGTCCCTCTTCCTCTTGGCCGATACTTCTTTGCTTGAACTGCACACTTGGCTGTTGCTCTTCATCCAACCCTTGTAGATATTGAAGCAAAGGTAGCCATCCATTGCAGCATAGTGGATGTGGTCTATATCTAGTACATTTCGCTGCCATGCATGACGATGAAATGTGTATGGAGGTTTCTCCAGTTTACCGTACGAAGGATGAACCATGGCTCCTGCCAGGGTCAGCATTGAAGGCTGACGAGAGGACACCAGCCGATTCTTCTAGAGGTCGAAGGTGTTGCCTACAACGAGGCCTATCCGACATAGGACTTCTTTGTCGTTACCAAAGTCTATAGTAACGAATTTGACTAGGTTGCTCTCGAGGAAGTCCTTAAAATCCTGGCACTCAATGTCGGCATGGCATATGTGGTAGACCAAGCATAAGTCATGCACGCAAACCTGGATCACGGCGGGCTTCTTCCTCTCTTCGTCCTTTAGATCCTTCTCTCGTCCCAGGACTGTGGTGTACTCAACATCTAGCCCAGCGACCCACTCATCATCTGAGTCTTCGGACATGCGTCTGAAGCGAGAAAGGCATCCTTTCACCGTCGCGGAAGAACGGGTGTAGATGACGTCGAACTCATCGCCGGTGATGGTTCTAACCTTGTACTCACCGCCGATCATGGAGATTTGGGACGCCATGGATTTGGGAGGAGGGGTAGGATTAGTGGAACTGCCGTAATGTGAATGGACGGGACGACTAGGAGCGAACCGCCGTAGTATTGAAGGACGTGCGGGGACGAGTAGGAGCGAACTGCCAGCGTGCGAACGGCAGGGTAGTGTCTTTCCATTCTCCCATGATACGGGCTTCCGAGAGCCCTTGGATCTGAGATCGAACGGTTGCATGGCGTGATTCTAGACCTATGGGTGAATATCCTATCCTGGAGGGTTATTCTGCAAATTTTCAGCAACTTAGCATGCGACCGTTTGATCTCAGATCCAAGGGCTGCTAGCAGCCCGTATCATGGTCGCGCCTACCACGACCGTCGCGTCGCTTGCGCGGTCCCGCCCTTGGAGATTTAACACGGTGCGTTAGGCTATCTGATGTTGGCATGTCATACATAGTCATCACTTAGTCACTCATACTACAACAAGGTTGGCTATAAGGTTCGCTATAAGTGTATTTTTTACTCCTCTCTATCTCTATCTTCGTACTCCCTCCATCCCACAATATAAGAATGTTTTTGACACTAGTGTAGTGCCAAAAACGTTCTTATATTCTGGGACACAGGGAGTACTAGTATTTATTGCATTTGCCAAGGAGTGGCCTCTTCCAATGAAATGGTGTTGCTAAGTTTGCATCATTTAACTAGCTATAGACTCAAAATTGTCTTTTCACCTAGGTACACGCGCTTAGCAATGTTTCTTCCTTGGGTCACCAAACTAGTCTCTCTCTTCTTGATTAACTTGCCACATCAGACTTTATGCCTATGTGGCAAGCTTAAGCACCTGTAGGAGCAAGTAAAAGTAAGTACAATAGTGCGCTTTACATGGCATTTTTGCATATGTGGAGGAAAGAGAGGCAAGGAAAAAGTGGAGAAGTGGGCTCTCATGCAAGAGCCAGCCTCTACTACATGGTGGAGCATTGGGAGAGGCACCTGTATGGAGGTGGTCAGGAATCGGGAGACTCACGCCGGTCGTAGTGCCGCAGTTAAAATGATAATGGCAAGTCAAATCACGGGGCCCCACCTGTCCAGCAGTAACTCGCTGTCAAATCACACGGCCCTACGTTTGCAGCAGCCTACTCCCTCGTCTTCTCGCGTCTCTGTCAAACCGACTAGGCGGAACTGCCCCGCCGCCTACTGCGTAGGAAAAGCCCCACCCTCGACTTTTAAATAGTATACAGTATACTAATTTTGTATCCATGGATTGCGCCCGCGCCATGGAGCAAAGCGTCTAGAAAACGGCGGTACACATGTACGGAGTATACAGCAAACACATCGCGTTCGTGTCGCACCCCAGACGGTCGCTCGGTCTGGCACGCTGCTCTCCAAATGGAACGCGCGTCATATTGCGTTTGCACACACATGTGGGACGGCAATTGAGAACCGACCATAGGCACACTCCCCGGCCCCGCAAGTCGGGTGACTTAATAGAAGAGGGAGACGAGCGGTAGTACTAGAGAAGTGTTGTAGTACGTTGGTGCCTGGACGATCCCTGCAAGACAGGGAAGATCAGTTTGTCCATGCATGTGACCAAACTCCAGCAGACACGCCTGGATTGGCTATCGTCTAATCGTGCAGGCTGTGTTGTACATGGCTGTAGTTGTGGTGAGAAATCTAAAAAAAGGTTTCTTGTCATCTCGCAAAATTAGGTGTCATGTGCTTTGGATCACTGCGAGGGTTAAACAGTGACAATTGAGTTGGGCTAGTCATTGGGGGCACATGCACGAATAGTGACTACTCGGCTGCCATCTAGGTCAAGCCGGCTATGTTAATTAGGACATCTATCGACGGACCCCTTTTCTACGAGTTTATCTTTAATTTGAGCTTTGTTCCTCGTCTAGTTTGTCCCTCGGGATTCATGTTGTCTCCTTTGGGCAGTGAGGTTATGATTTCTTGTCATGTGGCATTTTTTCGTGTTATATGTTATAATCCGGCGCTTCAGATCAAAATGACGACAACTGCGCCTCCGGGCCACGTGCATGAAGACTTCTCGACAGTCATTGACGAGGTCAAGCCGGCTCCAGTAGACAAAAGAAAACTAGTACTACTCCACTATATAGGCAGGAGCCTCCACGCTTGCTTGCTAGTGTTGCTCTCTTCACACTGTCTCGGCCTCTCCAGATCTAAACACGACATCGGTGGCCACACACACACTCTCTCTCTCTCTGCTCACCGCTGGTCACATATCCAGCCGGATCCTCTCCGCCGGGGAAGGTGAGAAGGTGCAACCTTCACGCGGTCGTCCTCGGCGACGGCTCTTACCCACTGCTGGGCACGTCCCGATCAGCCTGCCTTGCCGTTCTCTCCCAAGCACCGCTGGCGAGGGAGGGCCTCTGACCCCTTCTTCCTCACTGCCGTAGTGTGGGTAGATCCGGCCTCCCGCCGCCCACCTAGCGACATCCCGGCGACCATCAGGTATAACTTCCTTCGAAACCGGCCTTGCTCTACTTCCCGAGCTCCTGATGTCGCTGCATTTGTATCTTTTACTATTTCTCGGGCCCCCTCGTAGATAGGATCGATCGGCTGTTCGAAAACCACCTAATTTTTTACGTTTAAGAGGTAAAACTAGTTCATGCACTCGAATCTAGTACTACTTGGTTCAAACAAGGAAGAAAGGGGGTGGGGTGGGGGAGGATTTGTTACCTGAATATAGGACTTGGTCGAAAGAGGAAATAATGGGGGCGAAAAGTAGCAGAGACTGGCTATCCAACTGGTCTCTAGGTCTAATATGGAAATAAAGGGAAACGCAGTACAAACTCAATATAAACCCGATCTATTGGTTGAAAAACGAAAGAAAGTGGGGACTGGGGGACAAGTCAACAGAGTAAGTCCGGCACTAGATTTGCTAGCCTCACACAGTATAAGGTGGCTATACCGAACAAAAATGGGACCAACCCAGATATCCTGTTCTGATGTTTGTTGCCCCGAGCCACTCTTATATAATGCCACTGGTAAAATGTAGCAGTCGCACTGTTAAAAGTAAGGACACGTTAAACCAATGTTGTTTTCAATGTAATGCCTCTAGTAATATGAATCAATGGCACTTCTTTACATGTCCTGCTAAAATTTCCCATAAAGATAAGTTGGTTCTTTTCGTTAGAAATGCAACTGTCCTGGTCCGCCTACTCTCCCGTGCCCAAAGTAATGTCGTATTTAAAGTTGTCATAGTTAATCCTAATGCCAACACTAATATCTAGCAATGCCAGTGCTTTAGAAATTGCTACTGTCCTTGTAGGATTTCCATTCAGACAAGGAACATGCTTCTTTTCATTTGATGCATGTTTCATCACTTGTTAGTCACCCTCCTTTCCACCTTTTTTGTGCAAACAGAGATATACATTTCACGCTCGATCTTAGTTGAACTGCACAAATGATATCCAAATTATAGTTGAGCATTCCAGGAGCTTCACAACCAACCTTGATGTTGCTCAATTTTATTGCAACTAATGAAGAAGAAGCTCGGTGGGTTTCATTTTCTGATGGAAATGGAACCGGGGCTGGAGCCCTTTTCTTAAAAAAATTGAAGAAGAAGCTGCTAGCTCACGGGATATTGCTTCATTTTAGGTGAACTGCACCAAAAGGTCCCATGAATTGAATCATCCATGTTGGTGATTGAAAGAGCCAGCTTCAGCATCCCAGTCTAAGCACCCCCGGCCTCCATCCTTGCGACGCACGGTACACCTCGTTTGCCACCTGCTCGACCCTAGTGTCACTGATAAAATGAAGTAATAATACAGTTAAAATAGAGCGAGTGTCATCTCTATCATTTCATTTCCAATGTAGATAAAGAAAGTGCTTCTCTTTGTTAATGTATGTTTCATCAACTAGTCCCATTGTTAATGTTTAAGCGTTTCTGCAAACTGCGGTGCTTAATTTTAGTTGATATGTACAAAAATAGAGATTTGAATGTCTCAAGGTGCCTCCTTGTACTACCGCTGTACACTGATGTTCATCACTGGCAGAAGGTGTATCTGGGACACTTGGGACGATGTCCAATATGAGGTGTACTGTATGAGGCGTCGCAGAGCCCATCTCGCCCTCGCAGCATGGCATACTATGATACTATCGCAATATTTTCTTCTATTTATTTTGTGTGTTTCATCAACTAGTGCCACTATAATGTAATCACGCTTTTTCATTATCTGTGCAAACAGGGTTATTCAGCTGCATTTTGGTGCAACTGCACAAATGTGCGTATGGAACCGGCATATATGCAGAGTGCAAGGTGTGCCAAGTAAAAATTACCGACACCAACCATGCTGCATGCATGCATTGGCATCCACCACCACCAGTGGGAAGTGTGGCGCTCTCTGTGGACGGATCTTTCTTGGTAGCAAATCATCTAACCAAATACTAGTAGCTTATATTGGCAGTTTTCTAGGGAGTACTCTTTTCTGAAAGAAGCACCAATCTATTTTTCTTTATTTTTATACTGTGTCACAACTTTGACCCAAAGGTCCAGAGCTATTTTAGGGTGATTGGCGTAGTACTCGGAGACTGATTGTAAGCATGATTTTCATTAGTTGTCACACTGATTGTGAGCATGAGCAGGTGGAAGATTAGGTTAGTGCGAAGCTTACCTTAAACCCTACCGCCGCCGTTGAAACGAGGCGAGCGTCGAGGGAACCGTGGAGAACGGCGGGGAAGCGACGTCGCGCCATCCGGCCTCCTCTTGCGGTGGGAGAACGAATACTCTTGTGGCTCCGGCTGGCTCTGCACCCTCACGAACGGCACACCATACTCGATCGATTCGTTATCCTCTGGGTGCTCGACCTTTGACCTGTACGCCCACCAACTCCGCCTGACTGTCGCCTCGGGCGAATCTGTCTGCTCCATCGCCCAGAGGAGATACTCGATGAACTCGGAGGACTGCGGTGTGACTGCCGCCGAGGAGTACATGTACAGCGCCGCCCTCATCGCCGCCGTCTCGCTCTTTCGCATACATTGCCACATGGCCCGCACCGTCCTCGAAATCTCCCACTCATTGTCAAACCAACTAAGGATCTCCTTCAACCTGGCTAACTTTGCCTGGTCGCCGCCGGCGATCTGCTTGATTCGCTGCTGCATCATCTCCATAGATGTCCTTCTGAGTGGTCCGGTGCTAGCTTTGGAAGATGGTAGGAAAGACGGTGGTCTTGCAATAGAGAAGAGGGAGAGGCGAGACAGTGGTTTTGGAATGGACATGATGGAGAGGAGAGGAGGTGGTTTTGCAATGGAGAAGATCAGAAGAGGGAGAGGCGAGAAGGTGGTTTTGGAATGGAGATGATGGAGAGGAGAGGAGGTGGTTTTGCAATGGAGAAGATCAGAAGAGGGAGAGGCGAGACAGTGGTTTTGGAATGGAGATGATGGAGAGGAGAGGACGTGGTTTTGCAATGGAGAAGAGGGAGAGGAGCGTGCGGCAGCGATTTAGGATTGGACGAGAGGGCCGGTGCGCTGTGACTGGATCAAAATCAAAATCAATTTACCCTTCAATTAAGAAGCGACCCCACATTAACTAGTCTCCCTTTTATTCTGGGTCATAATTGACCATGATTTTCGCACATAAAATATATGTTATACGTTGCAAAAATAATATAATTTGAAAGTACATTCAGATACGAACCAAACGATACAATTTTTGGTGACATGCATTCACATTTTGCTTGTCAAATACAGTACGTGGTCAAACTTTGACCCAAAATACGCAAAACAACAAAAAAATACTTCCAAGACCAGCGCCGCTCTTCCGCTCTTCTCCTCTTAAACCACCGCCGCTCCTCTCCTATT
The DNA here is from genome assembly GCF_002575655.3 of Aegilops tauschii subsp. strangulata. Taxonomy (NCBI): domain Eukaryota; kingdom Viridiplantae; phylum Streptophyta; class Magnoliopsida; order Poales; family Poaceae; genus Aegilops; species Aegilops tauschii. The sequence continues at coordinate 288,108,412 of NC_053037.3, forward strand.
CCGCCGCTCCTCTCCTCTTCCATTTCAAAACCACCGCCCCTCCTCTCCTGTTCCAGTCCAAAAGCAGCGTCGCTCCTCTCCCGTTCTAATCCAAAACCAGCGCTGCTCCTCTTCCATTCAAAAACCACCGCCGGCGAGTGAAGGTGCTGTGGAGAAGTAGATCGATGGAGGAGTGCAACCGATACGTGAGGATCGCAGACGGCGACCCTGTGAAGCTAGCTAGGATGTTGGAGATACAGTCTTGGTTTGACAACAAGGATCAACTAGCGGCGACGGCGACATCCATGGCCAAATATCTGCAACAGATCGAAAAGGCGGCAATACTCCCGGAGGGAGTCGCGCTGGAGTACATAGAGCTGCTCCTCTAGGCCATGGAGCAAACAGATTCACCGAATCCGATCGTGAGGGAGCGGTGGTGGGAGTATCGATCCCAGATGGAGCATCCACCAGAGATTGAAGGATCGAGCATCTACAGGGTGCCGTTTGTGAGGGTGTCCTGCCAGAGCGAGCTGGTGGAGTCTTCGTCGACTGAACCCAACTGTAAGAGGAGAAAAGCAGTTGGCCCGACGACGCTTCCCCGCCATCGTCTCCCTCGCCGTTCACATCGTCTCACGGGGCGGCTGTCTGCCGCCGAGGAATAGGAGGGGGCTGCCCCCCCCCCCCCAGCCCAATAGTTGGGCAGGTTGTGAATTGTCTGGAGGAGCTTAGGGTTGTCAGTATTTGCAGGTTGTGAATTGTGTTTTCTGTTGTGTATTTTGAGAGTACTTTCAGATATGAATGTCTTTTGAATTTCAGATTTGCAGTATTGAGCATATGAAATATTTTATGAATTCTAGAGATCTATTTTTAGCACTTAAAAAATGTAGTTTCGTAGGAGTATAAAAGTGCAGACAATGTGATTCTCAGAGAAGAAACTGCAAGTTTCAGTTTCAGATAAGAAACTTTAAGTTCAGTTTCAGATAAGAAACTGCAACTTTCAGAGGCAGAGCATTTATATTAACACGGCCTTTTCAAACAGGGTTAACATCATGTTGGAAGTTTTATTCATGGTCGAAAATGGAACTACCAGCCAGTTAACATCATGCTGATCAACATTCATGCATAGCACATCTTCATATGATGCACAGTCAAAATGCCCACACAATGTCGAGTGTGTGAAACACAGAGAAAACGAGGGACGAAGTTTTGGCAAGTGTTGGACGTGGTTTTGGGCTGCCCCGTCTAGGCTTTCATTTTTAACATGCGCAGCCCACGACCTCGGGTGGGAGGTCCATAGGCCTGTTTGTATTTTCTTAGGGCCGTCATGTATCGACCGGCCTATGGACCTCCCATCCGAGGTTTTATTTTTGGCAGCCCAATTTATGTATTTTTTTGAAGAAAACGCAGAGGTCTGTTCTATTTTTCTATATAAGAATAGGAACGCCAGGTCCAACTTATGTTTCCCTTCTAACTATATTATATATATTTAAATTATTTTATATGTTATTATATATTATTTTTATTGTCATCATATATTTAAGAGATACTTACATATGTAAGAAAACAATATCCCACATCTTATTAACTTATAAAAATAATTTTTTAACAAATAAAATCCTGGATTGTTTTGGGACGAAAATCCTAGTGATTGTGTACAAAAGCTTGGTAAGATTTAAGGACGAATGTAATAATATCACTTTGGGTGCCCACCTTGGGTGCCCCCGGACCGCCTCTTTGCTCTATAAATACCCCAATATTCCCAAAACCCTAGGGGAATCGACGAAATATTCATCCAGCCACCGCAGAGTCCAGAACCACCAGATCTAATCTAGACACCATCTCGGATGGGGTTCACCACCTCCATTGGTGCCTCTCCGATGATGCGTGAGTAGTTATTTGTAGATCTTCGGGTCCGTAGTTAGTAGCTAGATGGATTTCTCTCTCTCTCGCTGAATTCTCAATACAATGGTCTCTTGGAGATCCATACGATGTAACTCTTTTGCGGTGTGTTTGTTGGGATCTGATGAACTTCGCGTTTATGATCAGTTATATCTTTTTATATCCATGAAAGTTATTTGAGTTTCTTTGATCTCTTATATGCATGATTGCTTATAGCCTCGTAGTTCTTCTCTGATAGTTGGGTTTTGTTTGGCCAACTTGATCTATTTATCTTGCAATGGGAAGAGGTGCTTTGTAGTGGGTTCGATCTTACGGTGCTTGATCCCAGTGACAAAAAGGGAAACGACACGTATGTATCGTTGCTACTAAGGATAAAACGATGGGGTCTATCTCTACATAGATAGATCTTGTCTACATCATGTCATCGTTCTTATTGCATTACTCCGTTTCTCCATGAACTTAATACACTAGATGCATGCTGGATAGCGGTCGATGTGTGGAGTAATAGTAGTAGATGCAGGCAGGAGTCGGCCTACTAATCTTGGACGTGATGCCTATATAATGGTCATTGCCTGGATATCGTCATTATTATTTGAAGTTCTATCAATTGCCCAACAGTAATTTGTTTACCCACCGTTTGCTAATTTTCTCGAGAGAAGCCACTAGTGAAACCTACGGCCCCCGGGTCTTCTTTCTCATATATTTGCCTTTGTGATCTACTTTTTCCTTGCATTTATTTTCATATCTATTAAACCAAAAATACAAAATACCTTGCTGCATTTTATTTCTATTTATTTTATTTGGCATTCGACCTATCAAATTATTACAACTTATTCTTGTCTGCACACCGTTTCTGGCGCCGTTACCCGAAAGGGATTGACAACCCCTTTAACACGTCAGGTTGCAAGGTGTTGTTATCTGTGTGCAGGGTTCTCCTACTGGTTCGATAACCTTGGTTTCGTATCTGAGGGAAATACCTACCGCCGTTGTGCTGCCTCATCCCTTCCTCTTTGGGGAAATACCGACGTAGCTTCAAGCGACATCAAGCCATCATGACAAAGCAAGCAATCCAACACACGAGCACACAAAACGCAAACGAAGAAGACGAACAGAAGAGGGGCGAAGAAAAGGCAAATCTTTTCGAAAATCGTTTTAGAAGTGGGGGAGAGGAAAATGAGAGGCGAATGGCAAATAATGTAATGCAAAAGATGAGAGTTTATGACGGGTACTTGGTATGTCTTGACTTGGCATAGATCTCCCCGGCAACAGCGCCAGAAATTCTTCCTGCTACTTCTTGAGCTTGCGTTGGTTTTTTCCTTGAAGAGGAAAGGGTGATGCAGCAAAGTAGAAATAAGTATTTCCCTCAGTTAGAGAACCCAGGTATCAATCCAGTAGGAGACAACGCACAATTCACCAATACCTGCACAAACAATCAAACAACTTGCACCCAACGCGATAAAGGGGTTGTCAATCCTTTCACGGTTACTTGCAAAAGTGAGATCTGATAGAGATAGATGAAAATGAAAAAGCGATACAGTAAATTTTTTTGGTTTATAGATCGGAAAGTATAAGATTGCAAAATAGTAGATCGGAAACTTCTATGATGGAAAATAGACACGGGGGCCATAGGTTTCACTAGAGGCTTCTCTCAAGATAGCAAATAATACGGTGGGTGAACAAATTACTGTCGAGCAATTGATAGAAAAGCGCAAAGTTATGACGATATCTAAGGCAATGATTATGAAATATAGGCATCATGTCCGTGTCAAGTAGACTGAAACGATTCTGCATCTACTACTACTACTCCACACATCGACCGACTCCTGTCTGCATCTAGAGTATTAAGTTCATGAAGAACAGAGTAACGCATTAAGTCAGATGACATGATGTGGATAAATAAACTCAAGAAATATGATGTAAACCCCATCTTTTTATCCTCGATGGAAACAATACAATACGTGCCTTGCTGCCCCTACTGTCACTGGGAAAGGACACCGCAAGATTGAACCCAAAGCTAAGCACTTCTCCCATTGCAAGAAAAACAAATCTAGTTGGCCAAACCAAACCGATAGTTCGAAGAGAATTACAAAGATACCAAATCATGCATAAAAGAATTCATAGAGGATTCAAATAATATTCATAGATAAGCTGATCATAAATCCACAATTCATAGGATCTTGACAAGCACACCGCAAAAGAAGATTACATCGGATAGATCTCTAAGAACATGGTATTGAGAATCAAAGAGAGAGTAGAAGCCATCTAGCTACTAGCTATGGACCCGTAGGTCTGTGGTAAACTACTCACACTTCATTGGAAGGGCAATAGAGTTGATGTAGAAGCCCTCCGTGATCGAATCCCCCTTTGGCAGGATGCCGGAAAAGTCCCCTAGATGTGATCTCATGGGTACAGAAGGTTGCGGCGGTGGAAAAGTGTTTTCGTAGATACTTCTGGTGGTTTGGTAATATATTTGAATATATATACCCAAGAATTAGGTCAGGGGAGTCACTAGGGTCCCACAAGGCAGGGGGCGCGCCCTCCCCCCTTGTGGTCGCCTCGTGACTCCTCCCACTTGATCTCCAAGTCTCTGGGGTGTCTTCTGGTCCAAGATAAATCATCGTGAAGGTTTTATTCCGTTTGGACTCCGTTTGGTATTCTTTTCTGCGAAACTCAAAGACAATGGAAAACAGAAACTGGCACTGGGCTCTAGATTAATAGGTTAGTCCCAAAATAATATAAAATAGCATATTAATGCATGTAAAACATCCAAAACAGATAATATAATAGCATGGAACAATAAAAAATTATAGATACGTTGGAGACGTACCAGTTGGCAGGTATGAGGTCCCAAGCATCAAGCTAGGGCTCTTCTTCAACGAGTTCATTGAAGGGCTGAAGTCACACGAGGAAGGAAGAGCTCCTCGTTTCGCAAGCAAATCCCGGAAGGTTGCCCATAACGCCCTCTTCATGGTCCTGAGTAACATCGCCTACCGGCATCTAGACCTCAACCTCGCTGATTGCTTCAGGAGGCTGCCGGCAGGCGCGGATGTTTCTGCTGCCGAGGAGAAGGCTGCCCCCTTCGCGGACAAGGTACTCTCCGTCCCCAGGGCTTCATAAGGCCGTCAAGCATGGCCCTGAATCATTTGCGTCGCCATGCTACCCTGTAACAAAACATTATGCATGTCTTATGTTTAGATCCCGTACTACTTTTGCTCGTACTGAACTGGTGTTTAATTAATTTCAAGTGCATGTTATCCCCCTCGCATCGTATCTATAGAAGTTCGTATGGCTGTCTCTTTCGTGCATTTTGGTTGCCCGCCAATTGCATGCTGCCGCGATTGTTGTGAGGAGCGGGTCCTCAGCATTTAGCTGGCGAGGACATGTACTGGCAGGTTTTTCCTTAGGAGTTTTTGATGCAGCCACCCACTTTGTGAGCAGGCTCAAAGCAAAGCAAGGGTGTAGACAAACACAGCAAGGTGCCATTACACGGAAAGGCTTAAACCATATGAAGAAACATTGATTGTCCAAGGGATAAGAAAATGCAAACTCTGGAGAGAAAATTAATGTATACATTGACTTAGCTTTCGTCTACACTTCTCTCCTTCTCCGGTTGCAGTTGTTCGTCATGTCCGCGTGCCTTGGGAGGATGGCGCTTCGCTTGTCACTTTCAGATCCCCAGCAAGGGCCGGAAGGGATCACAGATCTCTCGTGGGCGACAAAATATGGTGCAAGGTAAGACCAATTTCTCTCCCCTTCTCCTTACACTTTTAACGATCTTACGTCAGCTGGCACGAGAGTCACGCTCACGCAGACGGCCTTGCCAGAGTATACTTGCTGGGGCGTCAACCAACGGATTCGCACCGACGCTCTACTCAGCATTTCCCTTAGTAGGGCAAATGCTGGACCGAGTTTCACGCGGGCTCATCGATGTTGACGATGCTAAAACCCGGTGTGGCTCGATCGTTGGCAAGTGAAAGTGGTGGAGGAAGAAACCATGTACCTTATCACCTCGCCTTTTTTCGCGAACGGGGGTCGCATGGTGGTCATTCTGTTTGAGCTGTCTAGGGCCGCCGTGCCACCGTCATCCACTGCTTCCACCGGTGTTGCAGCCGCGGTGGAGATGGGTGACGGGAACCGGGTGGGATGGATGAAGGAGCGATGTCGCTTTCTTCTCAAACTGTTGTGCTGCACTTTTTCTCGGGTGCCATGGAGGGTGAAGCGGTTGACGTAGAAGATGATGATGAAGATTGACGCGCTGATTATGACCTCGGATTCGCACAAGCGCTCCCTGAGGGAGTCTTGGACTAGGGGTCCTCGGGCGTCCGGCCTGTTATCCATGGGCCGGACTGATGGGCTGTGAAGATACGAAGGCCGAAGACAATACCCGTGTCCGGATTGGACTCTACTTGGCGTGGAAGGCAAGCTAGGCGACCTATTATGAAAATTCCCTCCTATGTAACCGACCTCATGTAACCCTAGATCTCTCCAGTGTCTATATAAACTGGAGAGCATAGTCCGGATAGGACAGATTCATTACCATATACTCATAGGCTAGACTTCTAGGGTTTAGCCATTACGATCTCGTGGTAGATCAACTCTTGTAACACTCATATTCATCAAGATCAATCAAGCAGGAAGTAGGGTATTACCTCCATAGAGAGGGCCCGAACCTGGGTAAACATTGTGTCCCCCGTCTCCTGTTACCATCGATCCTAGACGCACAGTTCGGGACCCCCTACCCGAGATCCGCCGGTTTTGACACCGACATTGGTGCTTTCATTGAGAGTTCCACTGTGCCGTCGACAAAGGACTCGATGGCCCCTTCGATCGTCAGTAATGATGTGGTCCAGGGAGAAACCTTCCTCCCGGGACACATCTTCGTATTCGACGGCTTCGCACTACGGGCCAACTCGCTTGGCCATCTAGAGCAGATCGATAGTTACGCCCCTGGCCATCAGGTCAGATTCGGAAGCCTGAACTACGTCGCGGACATCCGTAGAGACTTGATCTTCGACGGATTTGAGACCACGGCAACCGCTCCCCTTCGCCCCGATGAACATGGCTTAAACCTGTCATCGGGCCGTACCAGGAGATAACTCCTGTAACAACTCTGGCCTTAGACCCGGAGCAGATCAAGTCATCCGAAGACGGGAAACTCAACCCCATCATAGGGGCTACCGATTCAGCGACGTTGGAGCCGCATGCAGATCCCACTTTGTACAATACTTGCATCAGCGGAACCCCGAACTTGTCTCCGGTATCGAGTTCCGAACCCTGTGAGCCCGCGGATACAGAACTCGATCAGCTATCGATCTTAAAGTTCAGCGCCGCGGATATCTTCCAACGCTCGCCCATGGACGACCTCCTAAACTCTCTAAAAAGCCTATCCCTGGCAGACGGCTCGTCGCCGAACTGTGTTCGGTTCGACCTTACAGTGGATGATGGAGAATTTTGCTTCCCACCCGCCACCCACTTAATAGCCACCGTCGAAGACCCAACCATAACGCCTGACCCCTGCTCCGAAAACATCAACGGTCTGGACGACGATGTGGGGCAAAGCCAGAACTTACTATCCGCTAGACGTGGGGCGATGATGACCCACAAGTATAGGGGTTCTATCGTAGTCCTTTCGATAAGTAAGTGTGTCGAACCCAACGAGGAGCAGAAGGAAATGATAAGCGGTTTTTCAGCAAGCACTGAAATAATAGGTAACAAATGGTTTTGTGATAAGATAATTTGTAACGAGCAACAAGTAACAAAAGTAAATAAAGTGCAGCAAGGTGGCCCAATCCTTTTTGTAGCAAAGGACAAGCCTGGACAAACTCTTTTAGAGAGAAAAGCGCTCCCGAGGACACATGGGAATTATCGTCAAGCTAGTTTTCATCACGTTCATATGATTCGCGTTCGGTACTTTGATAATTTGATATGTGGGTGGACCGGTGCTTGGGTGCTGCCCTTACTTGGAAAAGCATCCCACTTATGATTAACCTCTATTGCAAGCATCCGCAACTACAACAAAAGTATTAAGGTAAACCTAACCATAGCATGAAACAGCATGAAACATATGGATCCAAATCAGCCCCTTACGAAGCAACGCATAAACTAGGGTTTAAGCTTCTGTCACTCTAGCAACCCATCATCTACTTATTACTTCCCAATGCCTTCCTCTAGGCCCAAATAATGGTGAAGTGTTATGTAGTCGGCGTTCACGTAACACCACTAGAGGATAGACAACATACATCTCATCAAAATATCGAACGAATACCAAATTCACATGACTACTAATAGCAAGACTTCTCCCATGTCCTCAGGAACAAACGTAACTACTCACAAAGCATATTCATGATCATAATCAGAGGGGTATTAATATGCATAAAGGATCTGAACATATGATCTTCCACCAAATAAACCAACTAGCATCAACTACAAGGAGTAATCAACACTACTAGCAACCTACAGGTACCAATCCCGCACTTGGAGACAAGAATTGGATACAAGAGATGAACTAGGGTTTTGAGAGAAGATGGTGCTGGTGAAGATGTTGATGGAGATTGCCCTCTCCCGATGAGAGGAGCGTCGGTGATGACGATGGCGATGATTTCCCCCTCCTGGAGGGAAGTGTCCCCGGCAGAACAGCTCTACCGGAGCCCTAGATTGGTTCCGCCAAGGTTCCGCCTCGTGGCGGCGGAGTCTCGTCCCGAAAGGTTGCTTATGATTTTTTCCTGGACGAAAGACTTCATATAGCAGAAGAAGGCCACCGGAGGACCAACAGGGGGCCCACGATGCAGGGGGCGCCCTGGGGGGTAGGGCGCGCCCCCACCCTCGTGGATAGGTGGTGGCCCCCCTGACGTATTTCTTCCGCTCAGTATTTTTTATTATTTCCAAAAATAACTTTCGTGGAGTTTCATGACTTTTGGAGTTGTGCAGAATAGGTCTCCAATATTTGCTCCTTTTCCAGCCCAGAATTCCAGCTGCCGGCATTCTCCTTCCTTATGTAAACCTTGTAAAATGAGAGAGAATAGGCATAAGTATTGTGACATAACGTGTAATAACAGCCCATAATGCAATAAATATCGATATAAAAGCATGATGCAAATGGACGTATCAGGCGACCACTTCCTGGTATGACGTGTGTATGGTAGACACACCCAACGACGATCTTGATGATGACAAGGAGGATCCAATCGAGGATAAACCTCCTAGTACACAGTCCGAACACCGGCACCCCCGGCGCCACTCTCAGTCACGTCACTCAAGAGAAAACAATACTAGCACCGGAGGTTATAATACTCCGGACAATGAAGACCCTGTCGAGATAGGATCCAAATAGGAGGACAAGGAAAGCGGGCAGGATAGCCCTGATGAACAGGCCGCATACGGGGACTCGGAGGATAATAACTATCTTCCACTCTCCGAGGAAGAAGAGAGCCTCAGCAATGAGGAATTCATCGCGCCTGAGGAACCTCTAGAACAGGAGCGCTTTAAATGCCGGCTCATAGCCACCGCAAGGAGCCTAAGGAGGAAGCAACTGCAGCTCCAAGTGAGCCAAGATTTGCTCAACGATAGATGGACCGAGGTCCTGGTCGCCGAAGAATACGGCCTTAGCGGCCCAGACAAAAGCCACCACAACAGTAGGCGGCTCCCTCAACACGATGGCAAGGCTTTGGAGCCCGCACCACCATCAAATAAGCCAATAGGCCGACCACAGTTCGGTCCGGGCAAAGCAGCAGCCCTAGAAGAGCACCATACCAACCCATCCAGCTGTCCAAGCAAGAATAAAGAAGCTCAGGGGAACACTCGCGACATCCAACAAGACCCGGAGGGCAGAACAGGACACAACAAATCCGAGCACGCTCGGTCCGAAAACCGTAAGCGGAGTCCGCCGGAGGTGCTTCACAGTGTGGCCCAACATAGAGGAGCCGCACACCCTCTTTGCTTCACCAACGAGGTAATGGAGCATGAATTCCCAGACGGGTTTAAGCCCATCAACATCGAATCATATGATGGAACAACAGATCCCGCAGTATGGATTGAGGACTTCCTCCTCCATATCCACTTGGCTCGCGGAGATGACCTTCATGCCATTAAATACCTGCCTCTCAAGCTTAAGGGGCCAGCACGGTACTGGCTAAACAGTTTGCCAGAAAATCCTATTGGCAGCTGGGAAGATCTGGAAGATGCCTTTCGTGACAACTTCCAAGGAACACATATCCGGCCACCAGATGCCGATGACTTAAGTCATATTGTCCAACAGCTCGGCGAGTCAGCCAGGGAACTATGGACTAGGTTCTTAGTCAAAAAGAACCATATTGTCGATTGTCCGGACGCGGAAGCCCTTGCGGCCTTCAAGTACAGCGTCCGGGATGAATGGCTAGCACGTCACCTCGGCTAGGAAGGACCTAAATCCATGACAACCCTTACCGCTCTAATGACTCGCTTTTGTGCGGGAGAAGACAACTGGCTCGCTCGTAAAAGCAACAACGCCAGCGACCCGGGCACTTCCGAAATCCGAGACGGCAACGGGAAGCCACGATTGAAAGAACACAACAGTCGTAGCAATAATGAAAGATCACGCGACACATCGGTCAACACCGGATTTCACAATCTGAAAACCGGTCAACGGAAGAAGCCATTTAAGGCAAACCAGGATGGACCATCCACCCTCGACAGGATATTGGACCGAGCTTGTCAAATTCACGGCCACCCTGATAAGCCAGCTAATCACACCAATAGAAACTGTTGGGTCTTTAAGCAGGCAGGCAAGCTTAACGCCGAACACAATGGGAGGAGGCCACCAGGCGATAAAGACGACGGAGCGGCTCGCCGTTCACATAACACCACTAGAGGATAGACAACATACATCTCATCAAAATATCGAACGAATACCAAATTCACATGACTACTAATAGCAAGACTTCTCCCATGTCCTCAGGAACAAGCGTAACTACTCATAAAGCATATTCATGTTCATAATTAGAGGGGTATTAATATGCATAAAGGATCTGAACATATGATCTTCCAGCAAATAAACCAACTAGCATCAACTACAAGGAGTAATCAACACTACTGGCAACCTACAGGTACCAATCCCGGACTTGGGGACAAGAATTGGATACAAGAGATGAACTAGGGTTTTGAGAGGAGATGGTGCTGGTGAAGATGTTGATGGAGATTGCCCTCTCCCGATGAGAGGAGCGTTGGTGATGACGATGGCGATGATTTCCCCCTCCCGGAGGGAAGTGTTCCCGGCAGAACAGCTCTGCCGGAGCCCTAGATTGGTTCCGCCAAGGTTCCGCCTCGTGGCGGCGGAGTCTCGTCCCGAAAGGTTGCTTATGATTTTTTCCTGGACGAAAGTCTTCATATAGCAGAAGATGGCCACCGGAGGACCAACAGGGGGCCCACGAGGCAGGGGACGCGCCCTAGGGGGTAGGGCGCGCCCCCCGCCCTCGTGGACACACTACAAAAAAGACACTTCCGTGATGATACGTGTTTGTCACAGTAGGTCACGTTTTCTGTCATGCATGTACATCCATGACAAATTTATGACAGAATCAAGATAGTCATACCTGTGCTGTCGTAGAAGTGTTCCATGACATTACCAAAATTATCATCACGGAAGTGTCCACTTCCATGACGATAAATCGCGCGTCACAGAAGTGCTTTCGTCAAGGGTGACTGACACGTGGCATCCACTGTAACGGAACGCCGTTAAGCTATCGGGTCGGGTTTTGGATCCGATAACCCGTTAACAGCACCGACCAATGGGGATTTTCCACGTGTAAAATCATCATTGGCTGGAGGAAACACGTGTCGGCTCATCGTTGGGACAGTTGTCATCCACTCATTGGACAGAAGGCGCCTATGATACGTCGACACGTGGCATGGCCCAACAGGGGCCCATTCCTGTGAAAGGCCGGCCCGTTTGACTTGGTCAAAAGGTGGTGGGCCGGCCCATGGAAAGCCTGTTAACGGCCTGTTCGCATGTAGCCCATTTACAGCCCGCTAACCCAAGGCCCGTTATGCCCTATTCGAATTAGGCCCAGTAGTGTCATCCGGGCCATCCAATATAATTCTAGCCCGTTTTCACTTCTGGCCCATGTATGGCCCATGACGTCTTTCGGCCCATATGAGGCCCTATGTAACTCTTGGCCTATTAACGGCCCGTGGTGAAACTGTCCCGTAATGAACAGTGTATCACTTTACACCCATTAATGGCCCGTGGTGAAACTGGCCCGTAAAGAACAGTGTATCACTTTATACCCATTAACGGCCCGTTATTCCGTTGGGCCGTTTCCAGCCCATGTTATATTTCGGCCTTCTCAGAGCCCATTTATTCTTGGGCTATTTTCCAGCATTCGTTTACTTACGGCCCATTACTGTCATTTTCTGCTTGTGGGCCAAATTCAGCCCATGGTTACAGTCGGCCCGTTTCTGGTCCGTTAATACGTTGGGCCGTTTTCATAGCGTCATCAAATACGGCCTATTAACGATGGCCCTTTATGGTCGGCCCATGAACGGACGATTCCAACTCTAGCCCGTTTACGGCCAGAATGCGGTCTGTTTGGCCCATGTTTGGCCAATCGATCATACGGCCTGTATAAGGCCCATTGATGATACGACCCGTAGAAGGCCCATTGTTTCTATGGCCCGTAGAAGGCCCATTGTTTGTACGGCCCGAAGAAGGCCCACTGTTTCTACGGCCCATAGAAGGCCCACTGTTTATACGGCCCGTAGAAGGCCCACTGTTTCTACGGCCCGTAGGAGGCCCAGTGTCACTACAGTAAATATTAGCCCATGGTTATTGTGGCCTAGTTTTAAAAAATAGGTTATTGCAGCCACTAGCAAACCGCAGAAAAAGAACTGCACTAACTACAAGCAAACAAATAAACAAGACAACAAGGAAATAAATAAGCAAGCAACTTACACTAGGCTATCACGGCTATTACACATATTACATCCACTGGGCATCAAAGTTCGCCACCAGTGCAAATATAGGGAACACAGCAGCATATAAACGCCGCAGCAAAACAAGTCCAGAACTGAAACCACTTCAGAAGAGCTCAAGAAACAATATCCTGGGTACCCATAATGCTGGCAAGATGCTTAGCAAGCTTATTAACTTTCTCTTGTTTGGCGCTTAAGTCCTCCAGCGCTTGCTGTTGCACCAGAAGGTATGCATCTGAATTCTGCAGGGACTTCCTCAGTCCTTCGGCTTCCTGTCGCATAACATCTGATCGATGTCTTTCAACTTGAAGTTGAGACTCAAGAAGCCGAACTGATTCAGGCAACGAGTTCGAAGAGCTGGTGCCAGCAGTGGTAGCCAGTAACTCGAACACTACATCAAGACAGGACTTTGGGGTTGTCTCATTGTCTTCAATATAGTTTTTATCAGCTTTCTTGGAGACCAACAGGGATGTCTCACTATCTTGAACCTTATCTGCATTACTTCCTTTACCATTGCATAACAGGGTACTCTTCTCCAATATTTTATCCGCATTCTAAAAGAGAAACAAACAAACACATCTCAGGTTTACAATGTAGTATATGAAACTCATTTTGGTAAACCAGTTCAGTAGTAAGGTGGACATGATAACAACATGAAACAAACATATATCTATGTAGTATGGTCACTGTATGGTCTATATCATTCTAGTTTATGTTGCCAAATCAAGATAGATACAGTTCGAATTATATCTATTTAAGACAAAGCAGCATAGACAGAATATAAGTGTGGGAAACTACACAGCAATAACAACACTTGTAATGTGCATGGCATGAGACATAACTGTTTATTCAATTGAAACTGAAATCAACATAGAGCAAGTTACAACAGCAAACAGCCAAACACGTTGAAGAAACAGGTTTAAAACATACCTGTTGCGCCATTGGAGTTTCAATTGCATCCTTCAAATTTTAAATTAGTTGGTATCAGTAAATACAGTGATGCAAGAGCAAAGTAGTATGAACCATAGCTACGGAACCTGACCTGAGAACAATTCTTCTTCTACTTTAAGCGTTGACTTCGGGTTCAGAGTGGTGGTCCTCGTGATTTGGGCACTGCAGTTGCCTTACTAACTGCTCGTGTTTGGGTGCTCTGTGGTGGAGACGGTGCTGTGTCAACGGGAACTGGGTGTCTATCTGCTGGGGTTGGGGTTAGAAGGGGTGTAGCTGGTTCTCTGTCCAACTGGGTAGGGGTACAATCTGCATGAGTGTGGGTTATGTGTGGTGGGCTGGTTCTTGGGCAAGTACAACCGTGGTTCTATCTGCATCGACAGGTAGCACGATCTTTTCTGAAGACCGTGTTTTTACTCCCACAGATACTGCCATCACTCCCTCCAATTGAAATGGCTGATAAACAAGAAAAGTAATTGAATGTACAGACATTGTAAGATAGACAGGTGCAATGGATAGTAGGGAAGAAAACAGGGCATGAAATAATTCACATTTATGTTGTCTAAGCAAACAGAATAGCAGGACATAATTTCACATATATGATGGCTAATTAAACAGGATAGCATGACACAATCTCACATGTATGATGGCTAACTAAACAGGATAGAATGACATACTTCAAAATATGATGACTATGTAAACAGGATGACATGATATAACCATACGATGTGTCTATTAAAGTCGTTGGCATGCATTAATCACAAACATGCCGTCAATGGAAACATGATGGCATGATATAATTCACGGATAGAATGTCATAATTTAAAATGATGACTATATAAACATGATGAGATGATATAACCATATTATGTCTTTAGAAAATGGGTTGGCATGCCATAATTCAGATACATGCTGTCTATGTAAACATCATGGCATGACATAATTCAAATATATGATTTATATACTAAGGAACTGAGCAGAGGGCAATCGCATATATGATGTGTCAACTAAGGAGATGGCATTCAATATTGTGTATATGATGTAAAAACTAAGCATTGCAATACAACATATGCATTATATGAGTAATATAACCCTGCCAAGTTTGAGCATACACCTCAGGGGGATAATAGGACTGGTCATCTGCCTCTGAATCCTCCTCTGAAGAGCTATCTGTAACCAGCAAGATATCTGCTTTAGCAGGTAGCATTGTCTGCTCTGAAAACCTTGTTTTCACTCCAGATTTCTCCATCACCAATTCAAATGGCTGATGCACAGGAAGAGCAGTTGAATATACAAACATTGTCGACAAAAGCAATGAGAAATACAAAAAAAGGACGGTATGATATAATTCACATATATGACGCTTGCCTAAACAGCATGGCATTGCATAATTCACATACATAATGCCTTGCAACAAGATAACATTGCATAATTCACATATATAATGTCTTGCAACAAGATGGCATTGCATAATTCACATATATGGTAATTAGACACTAAACAGGTGGCATTCACACAAAGCATGTCTAAACTAAGCAAATGACATAGCAATGCAAGATACCATACGCACGATATGAGCAACATAACCCTGCCAAGTTAGGGCATGCACCTCGGGGGGGATATGACTGGTCATATGTCTCTGAATCCTCCTCTGAGGAGCTATCGGTAACCAGCAAGACATGCGCTTCGTCAGATAGCATTGTCTGATCTGAAGACCTTGTTTCCATTCCAGATTTTTCCATGACCGTGCCGAATGGCTGATGCACAGGAAGAGTAATTGAATGTACTAAAATTGTTGACAAATTTAACACGTAATAAAAAAATGATGACATGATATAATTCACATATAAGATGACTGGCTAACCAGGGTGGCATTGCAAAATTCACATATATGATGCCTGGCTAGACAAGATGGCATTGCATGATTCACATATACGATAAAGAAACTAAACAGATTGCATTGACACAAAGTATGTCTAAGCTAAGCAGATGACATCTTTAATGTATACAATAAGCAATGCAAGGCACCATATGCATGATATTACCAACATCAGCATGCCAAGTTAGAGCGAAGACCTCATGGGGTAAATAGGAGTGGTCTTCTCCTTCTGAATCCCCCTCAGAACAGTTATCTTCCTCTTGATTACGATCCGAAATGGGTGGAGGTGGGCTGCCTTTGCGCCCACCATGGAACGACGTCTGCATGAAATTTTATTGCCACGCAAGGCTCGTCTCTTTTGCTCTACATGATCAGTTCCATTGTGTAAAAAAACTGGCATGCATAGGAATAAAACATAGTGAGATTATGTAAGGAGTGCATGCACAAATCCAGAGTGATGGTAGCAAACTATGGATAGACCCAAAACCAATGATAGCACGCAGATAATAGCTTTAGTTAAAAAATACAGATAATGGCTCCTTTAATGTTTGTTTGCACCCAACATGAAACTCATAGTAGACACCGGAGATTAACCAGATAGTAGACAGATAGTACTGATTGCTGCCCCAATATGTACCCCACAACCATTTAAAAACTCAAGTTTCAGCATTAGTTTGGACCTGACTCGGAGTCTAATAGGTGAACACGATGATAATGTAGCATGTCATCATATTAAGCGACGCATAACGTAAGCAGACACGGAAGAGTGCGACCTCTCTTGCGGACCCGTGTAGTCCTCAAGGTCATCTGCTCAGTTGATGATGGTAATGCAGTTGCCGTGGCTGCCGGCGGCGGGGAAGAAGATCTGAGGCAGCGAAAGACAGTCTGGAGAGCGGATCCCTGCTATGGTGAACCCTTCCGTCGTTGGAGCAGCTGAGCTGGGGTGGAACACAACGCCGCAGGAGCAGGACAAACCACACAAGGTTTTCTTTGACACATATCTGTAACAGAAGTAATTGAGTAAGGGCTTGTTTGAATTTGAGGATTCTAGCAATGCAGGGATAGGAAATAGACAGGAATAGGATAGGAATGCACGTGCAAAACAGAGAATTTAAAAACATAGGATTTCTGCCAATATGGGTGTTTGATTCACAACAATTGGAAGATCACAGGATGCAAAAAAGCATGGTGAGATTAAGTCAAACCACAAGAAAATGTACTGTTATAATGCTATTATGCTACTATCTCTTAGTCTTGTGCTTGATGAATAGGAATATGAAAAGGAGGAGAAGTGGAAATTAGAATTCCTACGGTTTTTCTTTCAAGGAGACACTAAAGGAACAAATCCTACGGTTTTCCTTTGCTCCATTCCTTTGCACCAAATTCATGAAAAGTAGTACCATAGGAAACTTTCCAATTCCGATGTTTTTCATTCACTTTTCCTTTCAAGCACTGGCGATTCTAGTAGGCAGGCTTGAGCAAGGAAAATCCTAAACTAAAAAAATGTTTTTGTGCTACTTCTATTACTTTGGACCCAGGCCACTGCCATCCTAGCTCAACTCCCAGGCCCATCGACAAATGCACAGCTCAAAGGCACAGAGATAAATAATGATATCGTTCAAGAGAGTCCATCACGGATAGCTAAGTTGCCTGGTACCTCACTGCTTGTCATATAGTAGGATAAAATAATCGTATTTCCCGTTACTACGAGTGCTCAGTGGACAATATATATAACATGTAGAGTAAAAAAGAGATGCAACAAGTGTACAACCTCTTTGGCGAAGCCATGTCGATCTCAGCGTGATTGGGTTGGCCGGTGAGGATGCTCCGGCTGACTTGGCTGTCGGAGGAGGGGAAGAAGATCTTAGGCGTCTGGAGATGGAGCCCGAGGTACTGCTCCGCTGTGATGGAGGGTTTCGTCGTTGGAGCAGCTCCGGTGAGTTGTACGACGCTGAGGCTGAAGTAGGACAAGAGAGACAACGAACAACGTTAACCTGAGTGGAATTCTAATAGCATCTCCAATACATGACGTAAAATACATAACCACAAAGTGCTAGATGTAAAATACATCAGCCTCTCATCTCTGAACTTAACTGTCGAAACTGAATTTAACTGTCGAAACTGAACTTAACTATCGAAACTGAACTTAACTATCGAAACTGAATTTTGCTGTCGAAACTAAATTTTGCTGTCGAAACTGAACGCACTAGCAAGGTGAGGCTACATGTCGGTCGACTGACTTTTTCATCTCTGGTCAGTCAATTTTGCAGCCGTTGGATACGAAATCAAGGGCCTGCGGTTCATCTTCAACCTCCACCCCCCTGAGCCGCCAGCCACCACCGGCGGTGCGCCGCCCCGCCAGCACCAAAAACACTCCCAACCGCCGGTCCGCCGCTTTTTCTTCGGCGATCCCCACGCCACCACCCCGCCATCCCTCTAGGCCCCCCCGTGCCGAGCTTTTTCTTCGGCGATCCCCACGCCACCGCCCCGCCAACGCCCTACCACCGCCACCGACCACCGCCCCCATCCTGAACCCTAAGATAGATAGTGGGGTACCTCTCCGGCGAGCCCCCCTCCCTGCTGCGGCTGGTTCTTCCTTCACCCCGGCGAGCCCCCCCACCCCCTAAAAATCGACTGACCCAAAAGTCGATTCAGTCGGCTGAAGTGTAGCTAAATTGGAGCAGCATCGCAAGCAAGAGCAAGAGCGAGAGCAGCAGCACGAGCAAGAGCAATAGCAAGAGCAGACCAGGCAGGGGACCGAGAGCAAGAGCAGAGCAGCAGTGCGAGCGAGAGCTAAAGTAGCAGCAGCTCCTACTGATGTGGACGTCGCCGCCGAGGGAGCGACGCCGTGGAGGAACTTGCCGGCGACGCCGCCATGGATGGAGCCGCGCCGTGTCGGCTCGGGACCGAGCGCCGGCAGCACCGTGAGATCGAATCAAGAAGAAAATGCGGCGATTAGTGTACAACCTCTTTGGTGGCGGCGATTAGGCCACAGCTTCATCCGAGGAAACGGTGATGATGATGCTCTTCCGATGGTGCAGGTGAAGACGGCGGTGTGGGAATGGAGGTGGCGAGAAAGACGAGGGGAACGTCGGGGCAGCTCCTTGGAGGTGGAGGATGGGGTGGCCAAACCGGCGGGACGATGAGATCGACGACGGATCCTCATCCAGTATGGTGGATGAGGGACGTCGAGGTGTTGCTGTGGACGACGTCGTCGGGGAAGAGGCTCCGTCTGGGTGGCGGACGGAGCAAGGTGTGGGGTTTCGTCGCGTGTTTTCACGGCCTCGGTGTACGAATGGGTGGGCGGATGGGACGGCAGTGGGGAACCATGGCTTAGAGACGCGCTTGTCCGAAATGTGGGGTAAGTTACGAAAGTACCCCCACCGATTTGAGGCGGTTCTTTCGGTTCAGGGGTACCACGGGCATTTCGCGTGTCGGGATTTCACAGGAGGTGGGAGTTTTCGCGCGCGTTGTAATTTCGGAATAGCAAAGCGCGGGTTGAGATGGAGGGAGTTGTCGGAGCACAACGAGACAAAGATATATCTTAAATATTTCGGGCTAACAAGGCGCGGGATAAAGAGGCAGGAGTTTCGCAGCACGATAGACAGAGACGCTAGCTTGAAGTTTCGACATAACAAGGTGCGGCTTGAAATTTCGGAAGAACAAGCTTAACGTGTACGCAAAAAAGACAATTTGCACCTCAACACGCACAACACACACACAAACACCATTTAGACTAGAGTAAGGTACACGTGCATTGCACGCATGAGATTTGGCAACCAAATTATGAATAAATACCGCATTATAGCATGCAAGATTTGAGTCATATATGTATGATGTAGATGTTCGTTTAATTCTTATAGTTCATTTCATTCAAAATCATCTAGTTTTTATAAGAAAGCTAATCTATTTTAAGATTCATGGAATTGTGCGTCGTAAGACATAAAGTAAAAACAAATAATGGCAAATCATGTAGAAAAACATTTGGGCAATCCTGATACGGAAGATTCTAGAACAAATAAGAAGTGCTTGTGTTTTGATGTTTGTGCATTATGCTTAAGTTCAACCATGGAGTCTTCTAAATTATACATGTGGCGAAATCTGGTGGAATCTAGATGATATCCAACGGCCAGTAGTGCTCAAATTTGCCATCTTTGGACCATCGGATTCGCCTCATCCAACGACCATCTTTCAAAGTTAAAGTTACCCGCACACAATATAAAAAATATAAAATATAATATATATAGGGGTATAGATATAGATATGTGATGCGAAAGCCGCCCATCATCTCTAATTAGAATAGTGTGTCCATGCACGGATGCGACGTGGCCAAATGATGTCTGCCATCGGTATCTCAAATTCAAATCAGTCCGACCTTGTTCAATGTGTATACATTACAACATGCTCGTTTCCAAACCACACCGCGCAGATCTCCGTTATATTCATGCATGCATGGGTTTCAAACATCAGGATCTCTTATTCAAATATTTGAATACAACTTTACATTGATTATGACCTCACCTATTCTTTTATACCCACACAGTAGTCTTCTCTTTATAATTGTACCACTAACTTTCTCTCGTGCATGCATGCACACACACTACCAGTCGGCATTATCCATCGCACGCATGCAATCTTTTTCTTCAGGTCGGTCTCCCATGAAGGAACACACCCACACACATCCTCCTCTCCATCATATCGGGCATTCTTTATCTCCCACGCGTGCATGCGCAACGATCGATGTTCCTCTATGTATGTGTGTATATAGCTAGGTCTTTCATAGTTTTCCACACAAACCGATCAATCGATATATCTAGTGAGGTCTCACCCTCTTTCCCACGTCCACGTCGATCAATCTATACCTATCTATATAGGATTAACATATATAGCTAATACACCCACATTAATTATATATCCAACGCCCCCCTCTCATCATCCATGCCTTCCGCTTCATCTCTCAGACGCGTGCACAATGGCGAAGACAGGGGCAGTAAGGGCCCTGCCCCCTCCCCCCTAACATCACTATATATCGAGGCTAATATGGATGTGATCATTAGACAATTGCTGCTAAAAATGGTTTAAGTTCATGAATTGACCCTCCTCGTAAAGGATTAGCAATGATTGGCCCCCTAGCTCATTTATTTTTCATGGCTCTGCCACTGCGCGCAACAGCGCACGTGTTCGCCCCCTCTCTCTAAATATCGATCTCGCACTTGTGCATTCCTTCATAGTCTCCCTCCACTCGGCCCCTTGCACCATCTTCTAGCCCCCACCGGATTTTGCCACATGTACAATCTAGCAGACTCCATGGTTGAACTTAAGCATAATGCACAAACCTCAAAACAATAGTGGTTCTCTTTTGTTCTAGAATCTTCCGTATCACAACTGCCCAAACTTTTTTTCTAGTTGAATTGCCATTATTTGTTTTTACTTTATGCTTTACAATGCACAATTCCATGAATCATAAAATAGATTAAGGGCTTCTTTGATTCAAAGGATTCTCAAAGGAATTTTGGAGCATTCTAATCATTAGGAATTTTTCCTATCTTGGTTGTTTGATTCGTAGGATTGTAAACCATAGGAATTTTTCCATATGATTCATTTGCACTAGATTTCATAGGAAACATCCCATCCACTCAAACCTCTTTGAAAGAATTCTGCGTTTTTTCTATGCACAATCAAACACTCATACAATCCTGTAGGATTCAAGACGACATTCCACTATAATCCCATGTTTTTCCTATTCCCGCGTTCTTAGCTTTTTTATAAAAACTAATTGATTTTGAATGAGATGAACTATAAGAATTAAACGAAGGGCTACATCAGGCATATATGACTCAGAGCTTACATGCTATAGTGTGGTATTTATTCATAATTTGGTTGCAAAATCTGATGCGTGCAATGCACGTCTACCTTACTAGTACTTCGAGTATGTGCAAAACACGTAAATTAGAATACCAATGGCACGCTACGCAGTGTCTCTCTTACAGTTCATGAAGCCACATGGCACATGTGGAGGCGTTGTCGCGACCTCCTTGCGTGGATTGATCACAGTGACGTGTTGCTGGTTCCAGAAGAATGTACTCGTCCTCCCTGAGCCATACTGGCGGTACATGCACGAAGCGAAGATGTGCACGCACGCCACGCACGCACTCATTCCCTCGCACGCACACGTGGGTATACGAGCGGACGCAATTTTGTACCAAGATCCACCCCATGTGATAACTTGACACGTGTAAAGTCGTTCACTTCATTGATGGTCAATTAATACAGCGCATGCAAATTGAGTGGACGTGAGGGCGGAAGAAAGACATTATTACTCCACTGCGCGCATGCGAGTAGTTAAATCGTGGGTTGCTAGTAGTACTTCCATTGGTCCCCTTCATATTTTGTGCCAATTTTTGACAGTAACATAATATTTACGCATTTGAGCAGTGTAGTACTTGAAATTTATGTTCCGCTAAACTCATCGGGAGCCGTTTCGGGCCTCGAAACCAAAACCATCAATTAATCTTTTACCTTGTTCCCATCACATTTGAAAGCCTACTCACACCTACTAGTACGTACCAAACCTGAACGTGTTCCCACTATGCAGGTATTAGTACTAGTGCTAGTACTTAGGTTATAAAAAGGGGAACTACCTAACAGAAAATTACTCTACCTTTCCTCCTCATAAGTGCTTCTTCTTCGTCCGTCGTTGCTATGGCCGGTGAGCAGAGCTCTAGGTCAAGAACTACTCGTAACAAGGGAGCGGCAACCAAGGCTGCGGAAAAAAAAGAGGGCTCGCCGCCACGCAGAGACCTCGAAAGATCTCTCACGGGCAGGCGATGGCTCCCAGGAGCGCCCTAGCCGCGGAGGCGAACATGCCGAGCCGGCGGAGCTGGAGTCGTTATCCCTCGACGGCATGCCCGATCAGCTCAATAAGCAGAAGGAGTTCATCCAAGGCTTGATGGAGTTGCTGAAGGAGAGCCTCGACGACATGCCCGCTGAGCTCAATCAGCAGGGGGAGTTGACCGCCGGCTTGGTGATGCTGCTGGAGAAGAGCATTGCCTTGGAGAAGAAGGCGACCGGCGAAATTCTGCGACTTCAGGAGGACAAGGCGAAGCTCTGCCACGAGATCGACCTGTTGAAGGAGAAGAACGCCGGCTGGAAGAAGCTGCATGAGAATAGTAGTTCCTCGATGAAGATGCTGCAGGCCCTCGTCATGGAACATAAGGAGGAGTTGGCGAAGCTCCGCATCGAGCACCCGGCTGCTGTCAAGGTACGTAATGCGGCCGTGGAACAAATGATGAAGGCTCGCGTCGAGAAATCCCGCGTCATGGACAGAATGAAGAAGATGGCGGAGGAGACGCACAAGGAGATGGAGGTCGTGGACGCGATGAAGAAGCAGTTACGACTCCGCGGCGAATTAGATCATTTGGGGTGATAATCTTCCTTCTTCTTTTGCTCCTGTGTTTCATCTTTTGCTTCGGGTGTTCCGCCACACGTGTCACGTTCTCTGCGAGGCATGAATAGAACAATGGTTTTTTTTGAGGGAATGAATAGAACAATGGTAACAATGAGATGACTAGCAAATTAGATCATTTTTTATCGCCATGTGGCACTGGGCTGCCGTGTTTCATGCTCCTCCGTCGCAGTACTACTCCAGTGGAAAACTTGAGTATACCACACGGTTCTTTGCTCCTCCTCGATCAGGTCGTCGGCGCATTTATACGAGCAGTCAAATCACAAGGCCCCGCCTTCCAGCAGTAATGAGCCGTCAAATCACAAAGGCCCTCGCCTCTCGTGAAACCGACCAAGCTAGACTGCCCCGCCCTCTAGCCTTTTAAAAAATGTATACTTTTGTACAACAGTAGTATCGATGGATTGCGCCATGGAGCAAAACTTGAAATAAAAAAAAAGGTGGTACATATAGAGAGCGCTCGTCGCCAAATTATGCATATAGTGCTATTAAAAAGGCTAGTCACAATAATGGTGTCCAGCAAAACCCACCCCTCAAATAAAACTAAGGGGGTGCTTGGATACATTTTAGTCCCATGACTAAAAGTAGTGGGACTAAAACATGCTAGCCTCACACATGCTTGGATCCAAATACTAAAAAGACTAAAATCAAGTTAATGAGCATTTATTATCCTCCAAACCCTCCAATCCAGAACTCGCCTGTGTTAAAGGAGAGGAGTTAAATGAGTAGAGAGAGGACTAATCCACATTTTAGTAGGGGTACCCCTGACTAAAAAAATTAGTCTCAAGATTAGTTTTAGCCCCTCTTTAGTCAGGGGTGCTTGGAACTTTAGCCTCTTAAAGAGACTATTTTTAGTCAGACTAAAATAAGTCCCTTGGATCCAAGCACCCTCTAAGCATCCTGGAATTCTTTGACAAAACTAAGCACCCTGAAATTCTTTGACAACTAAACTGCTGGCTATATGATGTTGGCCATATATATTGTACGTATATAATGTGAAGAAACGAGTGGTAGTACTATACCAACTAAAAGATGAAATGTAAGAAATACTAGTATGTACGTACTGAAGAGTTAAAGTAACGAGAAGAAACATAACATAGTTCTGCTGGGGGCTCAGCACAACACACCCCTCAAATTAAATTAAGCACACCTGAAATTAAACTTTGCAACTATTCCGGTAGACACTGCATTAGAACCACCATGAGCAACGACACCGCCACCTTACTCGGAGTCCTCGTCCACGTCCTCGACTTCGTCCTTGTCCCTCTTCCTCTTGGCCGATACTTCTTTGCTTGAACCGCGCACTTGGCTGTTGCTCTTCATCCAACCCTTGTAGATATTGAAGCAAAGGTAGCCATCCATTGCAGCGTAGTGGATGTGGTCTATATCTAGTACATTTCGCTGCCATGCATGACGATGAAGCGTGTATGGAGGTTTCTCTAGTTCACCGTACGAAGAATGAACCATGGCTCCTGCCAAGGTCAGCATTGAAGGCTGACGAGAGGACACCAGCCGATTCTTCTGGAGGTCGAAGGTGTTGCCTACAACGAGGCCTATCCGACGCAGGACTTCTTTGTCGTTACCAAAGTCTACAGTAACGAATTTGACTAGGTTGCTCTCAAGGAAGTCCTTCAAATCTTGGCACTCAACGTCGGCATGGCATATGTGGTAGACCAAGCATAAGTCATGCACGCAAACCTGGATCACGGTGGGCTTCTTCCTCTCTTCGTCCTTTAGATCCTTCTCTCATCCCAGGACTGTGGTGTACTCAACATCTAGCCCAGCGACCCACTCATCATCTGAGTCTTTGAACATGCGTCTGAAGCGAGAAAGGCATCCTTTCACCGTCGTGGAAGAACGGGTGTAGATGACGTCGAACTCATCACCGGTGATGGTTCTAACCTTGTACTCACCGCCGATCGTGGAGATTTGGGACGCCATGGATTTGGGAGGAGGGTTAGGATTAGTGGAACTGCCGTAATGTGAATGGACGGGACGACTAGGATATATCTTCTTTTCATCAAGATAAGCATATTTAAGAGTATCAGGCAATGGTTTAAGCTCAAACACGGGATCACCCTTGGGTGGAGGAGGATCCCCTAGGATTTCAACAGGCAAACTGTGTTTCAGGATGGGTTCCTGTTTAAAGAATACTTCATCTATTTCCCTTCTTTCATTCATAAACATATCATTTTCATGGTCTAGCAAATATTGTTCTAAAGGATCGCTAGGAGGTACGGCAATAGAAGCAAGACCAATTATTTCATCCTTACTAGATAATTCCTCTTCACGGTGTTGTCTACGAAATTTAGAGAAATTAAACTCATGAGACATATCACCTAGACCAATAGTAACAACATCCTTTTCGCAGTCTATCCTAGCATTAACGATGTTCAAGAAGGGTCTACCAAATATAGTGGGACAAAAGCTATCTTGTGGGGAACCAAGAACAAGAAAATCAGCAGGATATTTAGTTTTCCCACACAAGACTTCAACATCTCTAACAATTCCAATTGGTGAAATAGTATCTCTATTGGCAAACTTAATTGAGACATCAATATCTTCTAAATCAGCAGGTGCAATATCATGCTTAATTTCTTTGTATAAGTCAATAGGTATGGCACTAGCACTAGCACCCATATCACATAAGCCATGATAACAATGATCTCCTATTAACAGAAATAACAGACATGCCTACCACAGGTCTATGTTTATCTTTAGCACAGGGTTTAGCAATTCTAGCAGTTTCCTCACAGAAATAAATAACATGCCCATCGATATTATCAAACAAGAGATCTTTAACAATAGCAATATTAGGTTCAACTTTAATTTGCTCAGGAGGTGTATAAGTTCTAATATTGCTTTTATGAACCACAGTTGAAGCTTTAGCATGATCCTTTATCCTAACTGGGAAAGGTGGTTTCTCAACATAAGAAGTAGGAACAATAGGATCATTATAAGTGACAGTCTTTTCTTCAACTTTAGTAGGTGCAGATACTTTTACTTCTATGGGAGGATGATATTTAAACCACTTCTCCTTGGGGAGATCAACATAAGTAGCAAAAGATTCACAGAAAGAGGCTACTATCTCAGAGTCAAGTCCATATTTAGTGCTAAACTTACGGAAAACATCGGTGTCCATAAAAGATTTAACACAATCAAACTTAGGTGTCATACCTGACTCCTTACCTTCGTCGAGATCCCAATCTTCAGAGTTGCGTTTAATTCTATCCAATAAATCCCGTTTGAATTCAACAGTCTTCATCATAAAAGAGCCAGCACAAGAAGTATCGACCATGGTGCGATTATTATCAGAAAGCCGAGCATAAAAACTTTGAATAATTATTTCTCTTGAGAGCTCATGATTGGGGCATGAATATAACATTGATTTAAGCCTCCCCCAAGCTTGAGCGATGCTTTCTCCTTCGCGAGGCCAAAAATTATATATATAATTGCGATCACGATGAACAAGATGCATAGGATAAAATTTCTGATGAAATTCCAATTTCAATCGTTTGTAGTTCCATGATCCCGTATCATCACATAGCCTATACCATGTCGATGCATCTCCCTTCAAAGATAAAGGGAAGACCTTCCTCTTAATAACATCGCCAGGTATACCTGCAAGCTTAAATAATCCACAAACTTCATCCACATATATTAGGTGCTCATCAGGATGCTTTGTTCCATCTCCTGCAAAAGGATTAGCTAGCAGTTTTTCTAACATACCCGAAGGAATCTCAAAGTGAATATTTTCATTTTCATTTTCATTTTCAGTAGGTTGAGGAGAAACTCTTTGCTCTACTGGTCGGGGTGAAGATACCCCGAACAAGCCCCTCAGAAGATTACTTTCCATAGTAACAAGTGACAGTAAATTTCAGCACACTATATAAATTTTTCCTTACCAAATTCCACCTACCAAAGGCGCTTCACTCCCCGGCAACGGTGCCAGAAAAGAGTCTTGATGACCCACAAGTATAGGGGATCTATCGTAGTTCTTTCGATAAGTAAGAGTGTCAAACCCAACGAGGAGCAGAAGGAAATGATAAGCGGTTTTTCAGCAAGGTATTCTCTGCAAGCACTGAAATAATAGGTAACAAATGGTTTTGTGATAAGATAATTTGTAACGAGCAACAAGTAACAAAAGTAAATAAAGTGCAGCAAGGTGGCCCAATCCTTTTTGTAGCAAAGGACAAGCCTGGACAAACTCTTTTAGAGAGAAAAGCGCTCCCGAGGACACATGGGAATTATCGTCAAGCTAGTTTTCATCACGTTCATATGATTCGCGTTCGGTACTTTGATAATTTGATATGTGGGTGGACCGGTGCTTGGGTGCTGCCCTTACTTGGAAAAGCATCCCACTTATGATTAACCTCTATTGCAAGCATCCGCAACTACAACAAAAGTATTAAGGTAAACCTAACCATAGCATGAAACAGCATGAAACATATGGATCCAAATCAGCCCCTTACGAAGCAACGCATAAACTAGGGTTTAAGCTTCTGTCACTCTAGCAACCCATCATCTACTTATTACTTCCCAATGCCTTCCTCTAGGCCCAAATAATGGTGAAGTGTTATGTAGTCGGCGTTCACGTAACACCACTAGAGGATAGACAACATACATCTCATCAAAATATCGAACGAATACCAAATTCACATGACTACTAATAGCAAGACTTCTCCCATGTCCTCAGGAACAAACGTAACTACTCACAAAGCATATTCATGATCATAATCAGAGGGGTATTAATATGCATAAAGGATCTGAACATATGATCTTCCACCAAATAAACCAACTAGCATCAACTACAAGGAGTAATCAACACTACTAGCAACCTACAGGTACCAATCCCGCACTTGGAGACAAGAATTGGATACAAGAGATGAACTAGGGTTTTGAGAGAAGATGGTGCTGGTGAAGATGTTGATGGAGATTGCCCTCTCCCGATGAGAGGAGCGTCGGTGATGACGATGGCGATGATTTCCCCCTCCTGGAGGGAAGTGTCCCCGGCAGAACAGCTCTGCCGGAGCCCTAGATTGGTTCCGCCAAGGTTCCGCCTCGTGGCGGCGGAGTCTCGTCCCGAAAGGTTGCTTATGATTTTTTCCTGGACGAAAGACTTCATATAGCAGAAGAAGGCCACCGGAGGACCAACAGGGGGCCCACGATGCAGGGGGGCGCCCTGGGGGGTAGGGCGCGCCCCCACCCTCGTGGATAGGTGGTGGCCCCCCTGACGTATTTCTTCCGCTTAGTATTTTTTATTATTTCCAAAAATAACTTTCGTGGAGTTTCATGACTTTTGGAGTTGTGCAGAATAGGTCTCCAATATTTGCTCCTTTTCCAGCCCAGAATTCCAGCTGCCGGCATTCTCCTTCCTTATGTAAACCTTGTAAAATGAGAGAGAATAGGCATAAGTATTGTGACATAACGTGTAATAACAGCCCATAATGCAATAAATATCGATATAAAAGCATGATGCAAATGGACGTATCAGGCGACCACTTCCTGGTATGACGTGTGTATGGTAGACACACCCAACGACGATCTTGATGATGACAAGGAGGATCCAATCGAGGATAAACCTCCTAGTACACAGTCCGAACACCGGCACCCCCGGCGCCACTCTCAGTCACGTCACTCAAGAGAAAACAATACTAGCACCGGAGGTTATAATACTCCGGACAATGAAGACCCTGTCGAGATAGGATCCAAATAGGAGGACAAGGAAAGCGGGCAGGATAGCCCTGATGAACAGGCCGCATACGGGGACTCGGAGGATAATAACTATCTTCCACTCTCCGAGGAAGAAGAGAGCCTCAGCAATGAGGAATTCATCGCGCCTGAGGAACCTCTAGAACAGGAGCGCTTTAAATGCCGGCTCATAGCCACCGCAAGGAGCCTAAGGAGGAAGCAACTGCAGCTCCAAGTGAGCCAAGATTTGCTCAACGATAGATGGACCGAGGTCCTGGTCGCCGAAGAATACGGCCTTAGCGGCCCAGACAAAAGCCACCACAACAGTAGGCGGCTCCCTCAACACGATGGCAAGGCTTTGGAGCCCGCACCACCATCAAATAAGCCAATAGGCCGACCACAGTTCGGTCCGGGCAAAGCAGCAGCCCTAGCAGAGCACCATACCAACCCATCCAGCTGTCCAAGCAAGAATAAAGAAGCTCAGGGGAACACTCGCGACATCCAACAAGACCCGGAGGGCAGAACAGGACACAACAAATCCGAGCACGCTCGGTCCGAAAACCGTAAGCGGAGTCCGCCGGAGGTGCTTCACAGTGTGGCCCAACATAGAGGAGCCGCACACCCTCTTTGCTTCACCAACGAGGTAATGGAGCATGAATTCCCAGACGGGTTTAAGCCCATCAACATCGAATCATATGATGGAACAACAGATCCCGCAGTATGGATTGAGGACTTCCTCCTCCATATCCACTTGGCTCGCGGAGATGACCTTCATGCCATTAAATACCTGCCTCTCAAGCTTAAGGGGCCAGCACGGTACTGGCTAAACAGTTTGCCAGAAAATCCTATTGGCAGCTGGGAAGATCTGGAAGATGCCTTTCGTGACAACTTCCAAGGAACACATATCCGGCCACCAGATGCCGATGACTTAAGTCATATTGTCCAACAGCTCGGCGAGTCAGCCAGGGAACTATGGACTAGGTTCTTAGTCAAAAAGAACCATATTGTCGATTGTCCGGACGCGGAAGCCCTTGCGGCCTTCAAGTACAGCGTCCGGGATGAATGGCTAGCACGTCACCTCGGCTAGGAAGGACCTAAATCCATGACAACCCTTACCGCTCTAATGACTCGCTTTTGTGCGGGAGAAGACAACTGGCTCGCTCGTAAAAGCAACAACGCCAGCGACCCGGGCACTTCCGAAATCCGAGACGGCAACGGGAAGCCACGATTGAAAGAACACAACAGTCGTAGCAATAATGAAAGATCACGCGACACATCGGTCAACACCGGATTTCACAATCTGAAAACCGGTCAACGGAAGAAGCCATTTAAGGCAAACCAGGATGGACCATCCACCCTCGACAGGATATTGGACCGAGCTTGTCAAATTCACGGCCACCCTGATAAGCCAGCTAATCACACCAATAGAAACTGTTGGGTCTTTAAGCAGGCAGGCAAGCTTAACGCCGAACACAATGGGAGGAGGCCACCAGGCGATAAAGACGACGGAGCGGCTCGCCAGCCGAACACCACGGGCCAGAAACAGTTTCCCTCCGAAGTTCGACCACTCCTGGAACGGAAGTAGCAGTTCGGCTTCCGCCACCCACCCGCTATACTGGCAAGATTCACACCACGCATACATCACTATGCGCTCAAGATACCATGGGCACTGGTGGAAGCACAATACGGGCAACCCTGCAAACATTCTCGTAACGTTTTTTATCTGTTTTACATATTTTCTTTATTATCTCTTAAAAACAGGTGACCATCAGGACAGCACCTAGTCGGACTCTATCGGAGTTCGGACCCGTGCACTCACCTCAGGGGTTACTTTCGTTAAGAACTCCCCTCCCAGAGGACGGGCGGCGCAGACATGCGACAGGAGGTCCAAAACAGCTTTTTGTAGACCGCACTCGTTATTTTGAGCCTGTACTATGCCCTTTTCCTCCGTTCCCGACCCCGAGCATGTCAAATAGCCGGGTTGTGGTTCTTCTTTTTATATATATATGAATTTATCACTGGCATATTGCTCCACTCCCAGTAAACTTTCTCCGAGCTAATCTTAAATACTCTTCATACAATGAGTACGGCCGCATCGGCTGTGTTACAAGACGCACCTCGGCATAACTTGCCAGGGGCTCGGTACGGGAACAAATGAGTCGCCAGTAAAAGTCCGAACAACTCTATAGCGCACTTCGGCGTCGCAAGTTTGGCCTTATATGCATCGGCTCCAAATCATTGTCTTTGGTCAATAGTTGGGTTGCCCGGCTCCTGTGCTTGCTACCCTACGTTCCGCTCTATCAGCTAGGGTAGTAAAGGGAGAACTACTGCGATTGTGCCCTGGCTTTGACCGGATGAGCGCCTTAGTAGAGAAAGTCGAAAACTGACTGTCATGATGCGGCGAGAGCTGGTCAACCACTTGACGACTTATTATAATCCCTAGCAATTCTCCGTGTTATACGAAGGATCTTTTTCAGATCAAATTATGTAAGGCATAATATTAAGATACGCCGCATACATACCAGGGGCTATGTCGTAGCCCCACCATAAAACTCCTATGGCTAAGTGAAAGTGTTAACGCCCTATAGTCCGATTGCCTGGTTCGCCGCATTATCACCTCCTTCCTGGACCAAGACGTTGGATAAAGAGTGATTTAATGCCTTTTCGAACACCCCCATATTTCCTACGAGGGGGCTGAAGCCGACGACTGGAAAACTTTCAATTTATATTAAAACGACCGCACAGGAGGAATACAAGCTCTCGAGCAAAACATAAAACTAGATGAACTATAAAGTTGTCTGTTACAACCCTTGTACACATCACTCGAATATTATGTTTTTCGAGCACTGACCCTCTATCAAGCGGGCGGCCTCCAGAACGTCTTCAAAATAACGCTCCGGTTCCGAATGGTCCTTACCTTTGGGTGGACTCTTCGTCGCAACGTCGGTGGGCTTCATCTTCCCCCAGAACGTCTTGACACGGGCGAAGGCCATCCGTGCACCTTCAATGCACGCCGACCGCTTCACAGCGTCGATATGCGGCACGCGACAGCAAGCCGCTGCACCAGGCCGAAGTAACTACTCGGAACAGGTTCAGTCGGCCACAACCGGACCATGAAGTCTTTCATGGCCGCGCCGGATATCCTATGCAGCTCGGCCCACTGGGACATCTGTTCATTAAGCAACAGAGGGCGCTTCGACGCGGCAAATTGTGACCAAAAAAGCTTCTCCATTGCATACCCCTCTTGCGCCTGATAAAACTGCGCCGCATCGACTCTTCGACAAATCTAAAAAATTGTCCAGAGCACTCCATACTTGGTTAAGCTGAGCATAGTTCGGATTGCCGAACCTAGCCTGTAGCAAAAAGGGCTTGCCAGCCACAATCTCCCCAGCTTGCCGGATCTCCTCACGGGCTGCTCTGGATTCAGACCACGCTTTCTCTCGCCTCTCGTAAGGCCTTGTCAAGTTCAGCTGTTTTGGCTTCATTTTCCTTCTCAAGAAGTTTATAGCGGCTAGCCGCATTTTCTAACTCGCGCGCCATGGTGGACATCGTCTCCTTGTCTTGACGCCGCGCGGCTTGTTCGACCTTCAATTCAGCCGATGCCTTTTCGGCAGCCGCATTACTAAACCGGGCCTGCTCCTTGGCCTGGGCTAGCTCCGCCCGAAGGACTTCCACGGTGGCAGCACCATCAGCATTCATGCACATTTCATACCAAACTCTTTTCAGAGTCAGGCTTAAATTACAAGCACATTGGTGTAAGAAATACTCGAAATATATACCTTGCGAGTCATCAAGACGCCTGTTGATCAAAGCAATGTCATCCTCCGCAACATCCAGCTTTCACTGCAGTTCGGCCACCTCCGAATTTCGGGCAGTGGCGGGAGGGGAGACAGCCTACATTCCAAATTAAACCTAGGTTAGCACCTGAAAATATCTTTTTGATCCTCTGATCGCCTCCTTTGGAAGGCGATCCGAGTCTCAGGGGCTACTGCATACACAATAGGTGCATTATGTCAATATTATCCAATTGACAACATTACGTCACAAACCTCAAAACCCCTTAGAAGGCTCGTAAAGACCTCGTTCAACCCGTTCTTCGCGGATAAAACCTTTTCGACCACCGTACTCATTAAGGCATGGTGCTCCTCTGAAACGGACGCTCGTCGCAGCATGTCCGTCAGCGTCTCCGGCATTCCTGGGTCTTCGGACACCGCTGCCGGAGCACGACATCCCTTTGAAGGAATTCGCTTACCCGCCTCCAGCATTGTCTCTCGCTGTAAACCGGACAGTTCGGGGCCATCATTCTTGATCCCCGAACCCTGAGTGACAGAGGCACCACCTTCAGGTACCTCCTTCCTCATTCCTGCGCTACCTGCTGGTTGGGCGGAGCCCTCTGGGACGACACCTCGAGATTATCCGCCCTGTTGGGCGAAGAGGCCGGAGAGGGCATGTCACTCTCCATCATCTCTGGAAGAAGGTCTCCCGAGGAGGAGGAGGATTGAGAAACACCCGGTGTTAACCTGTGAGGATGCACGCATGTCGGAGGATTATTTCAGTAATAAGGAAAAGAATGAGGTACGGTTAAAGTGCCCTGCTTCACTTACGGTCTAGCCGGAGGTTCGTCCTCATCATCAAGCTCTACGACGGCATCGCTCGCCCGGCCCAAGCCGCCCGACGATGGCAACTTCCCTTTCTTGGAGGGTTTCCCCTCTTGACCTCCGGAAGCAGCCCTCTTCTTGCCATGAAGTGCTCCCTCCACACCTTTGCCCCTGGGCAAAAGGGTTTCGGTTTCCCCAAACACAGAGCCTA
Organism: Aegilops tauschii subsp. strangulata; assembly: GCF_002575655.3. Classification (NCBI taxonomy): domain Eukaryota; kingdom Viridiplantae; phylum Streptophyta; class Magnoliopsida; order Poales; family Poaceae; genus Aegilops; species Aegilops tauschii. The sequence continues at coordinate 288,142,023 of NC_053037.3, forward strand.
AATCACCCTCATGATGGGCATCGCCTCTGGGCTCCCTGCTCTCACCCCCCTCTGCAGACACTAAGTACGGTGTCGGAGTCAACATCCGCGTCAGTAGGGCGGACGCAGGGTCTTCGGGAAGGGGTGTCGAACACCAGATTAGCATCGCTTTGTTTATCCAGACCTGTATAAGGACGAGTTGCTCAGTGTCTTGTCAATGGATGCTTGGATGAAAGGTGTACGATGATTGAATACTTACCGGAGTGTCCAGATGATTGCAGTCGAGGCCGACATCTTCGGTGGTGTCCGGCCATTGCTCTCGCTCCCCGAAATATAATTTCCACATTCCTTCACGCGTAGCGCCGAAGAAGTGCTGAAGAGTCTGCCGCCCTTCTGGATTGAACTCCCACATACGGAGAGGCCGCCGTTGACACGGCAGGATCCGGCGGACCAGCATTACTTGAACAACGTTCACAAGATCGATGCCCTTCTCGGTAAGGCTTCGGATGCGGCCTTGCAGAGTCTGCACCTCATTAACGGATCCCCTGTTCGATCCCTTGTTGATCCATGAAGCAAGCTGAGTTGGAGGGCCGGGTCGGAACACAGGCGTAGCCACCCACTTGGAGCTCCGCGGCTCGTTGACATAAAACCACCCCCGCTGCCATAATTCGGAAGACTCGGCGAAGGATCCTTCAAACCAAGCCGCGCTGGCGAGCTTGCTTATTACAACGCTGCCACACTCCACCTGCTCCTCCTCCATCACCCGCGGTCTCACATCAAAGGTCTTGAGCCACAAACCAAAGTGCGGAGGAGTCCGGAGGAAGGCCTCACACATGACGATGAATGCCGAGATAAGAAGAAAAGAGTCCGGGGCCAGATCGTGAAAATCTAGCCCATAGTAGAACATGATCCCCCGGACGAAGGGGTTAAGCACGAACCCTAACCCATGGAGGAAGTGAGACACAAATACTACCCTCTCGCTGGACTTGGGGGTGGGAATAATCTGCCCCTCAGTGGGAAGCCGATGAAGGATTTCTGGGGTCAGGTACCTCGCTACCCGGAGCTTCGTAATATCCTCCTCCGTGACGGAAGAGGCCACCCACCAGCCTGAACGGCTGGACCCGGGCATGATTGGAGCTGGTGGTGATTGGAACTCGGGGGTTGGAACTCGAGGAGGCTGGGGTTGAGAGAGAAGCAAGCGCAGAAGAGAAAGATAAGTCTGGGTCCCTATATAAAGGCCCTGAATATTGAACGTCCCCTCCTGGGTCTTGAAACTTACCTATCCTCAAAGAGTTGTGCCCAGGGGACTGTTGGGTTACCCATACCTACATTATTGAAAATCCCGTGAATAAGGGGGCACGATCTCTGCTTTGACAAGACGTGCCAATAAAACCGCTCCCCGAGACGTGGGGCGACGGGCTAGCCAATGATTGGAAATAATAACCGGGCAGGCGTGATACAGTGTCATAAACAGTTGTCAGCAGATTGGACCCGTGAAGTATTATATTTTCTGCAATTACATACACAGGTCCGGATATATTTACTACATCCGAAGACTATCTTGGAGTTCGGAAGAAGGGGAACCCGCCTTGCAATGCCGAAGACAATCTGCGCGCCGGACTCCTCGTCATTGAAGCCAAGTTCAGGGGCTAATGAGGGAGTCCTGGACTAGGGGGTCCTCGGGCATCCGGACTGTTATCCATGGGCCGGACTGATGGGCTATGAAGATACGAAGGCCGAAGACAATACCCGTGCCCGGATTGGACTCTACTTTGCGTGGAAGGCAAGCTAGGCGACCTATTATGAAGATTCCCTCCTATGTAACCGACCTCATGTAACCCTAGATCTCTCCGGTGTCTATATAAACCGGAGAGCATAGTCCGGATAGGACAGATTCATTACCATATACTCATAGGCTAGACTTCTAGGGTTTAGCCATTACGATCTCGTGGTAGATCAACTCTTGTAACACTCATATTCATCAAGATCAATCAAGCAGGAAGTAGGGTATTACCTCCATAGAGAGGGCCCGAACCTAGGTAAACATTGTGTCCCCCGTCTCCTGTTACCATCGATCCTAGACGCACAGTTCGGGACCCCCTACCCGAGATCCGCCGGTTTTGACACCGACACTCCCCCCGGCCCCTACCTGGCGCCACAAAGATGTCGCGGTTGGACACGATCACCTATGGGGCCATCGGCCCCTTGTGGTTTGGCAAGGGGGAAGGGTGCGTTGCACAAAGAGCGGAGACCTTAGAGTAGCACGGCAGCAGTGACACGGGTGGTTTTTACCTAGGTTCGGGCCGCCGCGAGCCGTAAAACCCTACTCCTGCTTTGGTGGAGTGTATGGAGGACCGTAACGAACACGCGACGCTCAAGCCCGGCAAGGTGGCCTCGGAAAGAGCAGCTACGCGCGTATGAGTGTACAAGGGTCTGAATCATTTCTAAGGTTGCCTCGGCCCTCCTTTTATAGGTCAAGGGGCTACCACAATGGCAAAACAGTCATTATCCAGTGATTAGATAGCCACTGTGCTATCATACCTAACTCTGCAGAGAGGACAAGGCGCATTAAATGCACCGCTTAGTGTCACGTCGTGGATGCACCCCGGCAAGCCTTGCCACGCCATTCAACCACCTTCTTGTCTGCCTGTGTGACACGCCCATGGACGGGTGCCATTTAGGCGTGATCTTCCTCTGATATGGCTGCCACGTGCCAAATGACAGCCACTTAATCACTTGGGGGCTCGACACCGCATCGATAAGTGACTTGCGTTGATGTGAGGTGGAGCAGTGGAGCCATGGCGGGGAAGAAGGACACCAGCGTCCCGGCAACCCTTGCCGGGGAGGTCTTGTGACTTGTCCTTGGAGCCTCCTCGACCTGACCAGGCTCGCGTGCCCGGCAAGGGAGATTTTTCCCTTAGTGATATCTTGTTCCTTCGGCTTGTCTTGGATACTGTAACCTTGCCCTTGAGCATGTGTACAGTCCGAGCAACATACACCAGGGTTTCTTGTACCGACAACTACAATATGATTTTCACTCTTGTGTTGCTCCTCGTTTGCATTACTAGCTCTATTAATATCATCTTTCAAAATGTGTTCAGGAAACATAGTAAGTAAAGTAATATGTTTATCCTTATGAACAAGAGTATACTGATTTTTCCTACCATGGTGGACATATTTTTTATCGAATTTTCATGGTCTACCAAGTAATAGGGACCATACTTTCATGGGTAGTACATCACAATCAACATAATCAGCATATGTAGCGATACTAAAATGCATACGAACAGTATGTGTTACCTTAACCTTGCCGCTGTAGTTAAACTATTTGTATGTAGTAAGGATGAGGATGTGGTCTAGTGGCGAGAGACAACTTCTCCACCATCACCATGCTAGCCAAGTTGTTGTAGCTCCCTCCAACAATGACGATGCAAATAGAATGTTCCTTCACAACTCCCTTTGTATGGAACAAATTGTGCCTCTGATTTTGCTCAGACTGTGTTATCTGCACACTCAGACCACGTTGAGCAACTAAAATTTCAACCTGTCAGCGTCTTCAGTAGCCATGTATTGCATGTCTTGTTTAGAGTCATCTCCACCCTGATCTTCATTGGCAATAAGGGCCAAAATCTCCTCATCATAGTCACTAGCTTGGATGGACATTCTCTCGCATAGTGACCACCACCCTTGCAACAACGACATATAATATCATGTGTTTGCCATGTTGATGCCATGCACGAAGAAGAGCTCTATGTGGGACCAAAAGGTGTGCTCTTGCAAGATGGCGATGGTGGTGCGTATTTTCTTATATCACGGTTGGAGTCGGCGGCTGAATCGGGAAGTGGTGTAGCAGGATGTGTGGAATTAGAAGATGCATGCGGTGTCCATGATGAAGATCGACCTGCACAAAATTTAGTTTGTGCCATGTCCTGTCAATCCTGCACTTCAAGTTCAGCTTTGCAAGCAAGATGGAATAAACGAGTGATATTGTTATAGTCAATTCTCCGGAAAAATGGAGCGAGCTAATGACTTATTGGAAATAATACATACCGATGTATGCGGTCCAATGAGTGTTGAAGCACGCGGCGGGTATCGTTATTTTCTAACCTTCACAGATGATTTGAGTAGGTATGGGTATATCTAGTTGATTAAACACAAGTCTGAAACATTTGAAAAGTTCAAAGAATTTCATAGTGAAGTGGAGAATCATCTTAACAAGAAAATAAAGTTTCTATGATCTGATGGTGGAGGTGAATATTTGAATTACGAGTTTGGACTTCATTTAAGACAATGTGGAATTGTTTCACAACTCACGCCACCTAGAACACCACATCGTAATGGTATGTCCGAACGTCGTAACCGTACTTTATTAGATATGGTGCATTCTATGATGTCTCTTACCGATTTGCCGCTATCATTTTGGGGTTATGCATTAGAGACAGCCGCATTCACGTTAAATAGAGCACCATATAAATCCGTTGAGACGACACCGTATGAACTATGGTTTGGCAAGAAACCTAAGATGTCGTTTCTTAAAGTTTGGGGATGCGACGCTTATGTCAAAAGGCTTCAGCCTGATAAGTTCGAACACAAGGCGGAGAAGTGTGTCTTCATAGGATACCCTAAAAAACTATTGGGTATACCTTCTACTACAGATCCGAAGGCAAGATCTTTGTTGCTAAGAATAGGTCATTTCTAGAGAAGGAGTTTCTCTCGAAAGAAGTGAGTGGGAGGAATGTAGAACTTGATGAGGTAATTGTACCTTCTCTCCAATTGGAAAATAGCGCATCAGAGAAAACCATTCCCGTTATGCCTACACCAACTAGAGAAGAAGCTAATGATGATGATCATGAAATTTCAGATCAAGTTACTACTGAACCTTGTAGGTCGACTAGAACACATATCACACTAGAGTGGTATGGTAATCCTGTCCTGGAAGTCATGTTCTTAGACAATGGCGAACATGCGAAGTATGAAGAAGCTATGATGGGCCGAGATTCTGACAAATGGCTTGAGGCTATGAAATCTGAGATAGGATCCATGACGTGAACAAAGTGTGGACTTTGGTGGACTTGCCCGATGATCGGCAAGCCATTGAGAATAAATGGATATTCAAGAGGAAGACGGACGTTGATGGTAATATTATTGTCTACAAAGCTTGACTTGTCGCAAAAGGTTTTCGACAAGTTCAAGGAGTTGACTACGATGAGACTATCTCACATGTAGCGATGCTCAAGTCTGTCAGAATCATGTTAGCAATTGCCGCATTTTATGATTATGAAATCTGGCAAATGGACGTCAAAACTGCATTCCTTAACGGGTTTCTTAAAGGTTTTGTAAATCTTAAAGGTGCTAACAAAGGGTGCAAGCTCCAGCGATCCATCTATGGATTGGTGCAAGCATCTCGGAATTAGAATATATGCTTTGATGAGGTGATCAAAGCATTTGGTTTTATACAGACTTACGGTGAAGCCTGTATTTACAAGAAAGTGAGTGCTAGCTCTGTAGCATTTCTTATATTATATGTGATGACATATTGCTGACTGGAAGTGATATAGAATTTTTGGATAGCATAAAAGGATATTTGAATAAGAATTTTTCAATGAAAGACCTCGGTGAAGCTGCCTACATATTGGGCATCAAGATCTATAGGGATATATCGAGACGCTTAATAGGAATTTCACAAAGCAAATACCTTGACAAAGTTCGGAAGAAGTTCAAAATGGATCAATCAATGAAAGGGTTCTTGCCTATGTTGCAAGGTGTGAAATTGAGTCAGACTCAAAGTCCGACCACGGCAGAAGATAGAGAGAGGATGAAAGTCATTCCCTATGCCTCAGCCATAGGTTCTATAATGTATGCAATGATGTGCACCAGACCTGATGTGTGCCTTGCCATAAGTTTGGCAGTGAGGTACCAACGTAATCCAGGAGTGGATCACCGGATAGCGGTCGACAATATCCTGAAGTACCTGAAAAGGACCAAGGATATGTCGTAAAGGGTTACGTCAATGCTAGCTTCGACACAAATTCGGATGACTCTAAGTCGCAAACCATATACATATTTATATTGAATGGTGGAGCTGTCAGTTGGTGCAGTTCTTAGCAGAGCGTCGTGGCGGGATCTACATGTCAAGCGGAGTACATAGCTTCTTCCGAAGCAGCACATGAAGGAGTCTGGATGAAGGAGTTCATATCCGATGTGGGTGTAATACCCAGTGCATTGAGTCCAATGACAAACTTTTGTGACAACACTGGAGAAATTTCCTTAGCCAAGGAGTCTAGGTTTCACAAGAGAACCAAACACATCAAGGTGATGCTTCAACTCTGAAAAGGTCAAGGATGGAGACATAGAAATTTGTAAAATACATACCGATCTGAATCTGGCAGACCCGTTGACTAAACCTCTTCGGCGGGCAAAACATGATCAGCACCAAGACTCCATGGATGTTAGATTCATTACTATGTAATATACATTATTGACTTTAGTGCAAGTGGGAGACCGTTGGATCATGCAACTCCTAGATACCGGAGGAATACCTTGTGTGCTATCAAACGTCACTTCGTAACTGGGTGATCATAAAGGTGCTCTATAGGTATCTCCAAAGGTGTCCGTTGAGTTGGCGTGGATCGAGATTGGGATTGGTCACTCCGGATGACGGAGAGGTATCTCTGGGCCCTCTCTGTAATATAGCATCGTAAGAAGCTTGCAACCAAAGTGACTAAGGAGTTAGTTACAAGATGATTTATTACAAAATGATTAAAGAGACTTACTGGTAACGAGATTGAACTAGGTATGGAGATACCGACGATCGAATCTCGGGCAAGTAACATACCGACTGACAAAGAGAACTGCGTATGTTGTCATAAAGGTTCGACCGATAAAGATCTTCGTAGAATATGTACGAACCAATATGGGCATCCAGGTCCTGCTATTGGTTATTCCCGGAGAGCGTCTCGGTCATGTCTACATCATTCTCGAACCTGTAGGGTCCGCATGCTTAATGTCCGTTTGACGATATAATACTATATGAGTTATGTATGTTGGTGATCGAATGTTGATCGGAGCCCTGGATAAGATCATAGACATGACGGGTAGCTCTGGAATGGTCCGAAGGTAAAGATTAATATATAGCATGAAGGTATTTTGGTTCCGAAAGAGTTTTGGAGTGCACCGGATAATTATCGGAGTGCCGGAAGGGGTTCCGGGAGGCCACCGGTAGGTTATACCTACATTGGTGGGCCTCATGGGCCAAGGAGGGAGGCACACTAGCCGACAAGGGGGCTGGGCACGCTCCACCTCCCCTGCCAATGCTCCAAGCACTACTGCGGGATGTTGCTAACGTGACACTACAATCAGAGACCCTTCGACGAAACTATGTGCGATGCATTAATCGCAAACGATGATGTAAAAAAACCGTCAAAAAATATGCAAAACTTTTGCGATGGCAGATACATTAAACACGGTTCAGATTTTAGTTGTGTGTGCGATGCGGGGCATGCGGTTTAGTTCAATGAACTATTTGCGATGAGGCAGAAGAACAGAAACGGGCAGCCAGATGAAGGTGTGTGCGATATACGGCATACAGTTCACTCGGATTAACTGTTTGTGATTAGGCAACACAACAGAAACGGTCAGCCAGATCACGGTGTATGCGGTTGACGGCATATACTTCGCACGAATGAACTGATTGCGATTAGGCAACACGACAGAAATGGTCAGCTAGATCAAAGTGTATGCGATTGACAACATACACTTCACACGGGTGAACTGTTTGCGATTAGCCACAACGAACAGAAACAGTTAGACAGATCAACATGTGTGCGCTAGACGGGCACACATTCTAACTAAAAGAAGAGAGAGTGATGGTAATAACGAGCGCGCACGGTTGATGGAACAAGACGTGTGCTGACATCGCCTATTGCGGTGCACCCTATGGTGCAAACGCCATGTACGCGGCCGTGAACGCTTGCCCACGTTACGCCATCCGAGAATAGTGCCGCACTTAGAAATTAGAACCGTCTATAAATTTTGAGCTGGCGTCCCATCACATTCCAAATTACTACCACGCTATATTTAATTGCAAACCTATTCACACTAATCAAATCCTAAACGATTTCCCACTTAGGAGCATATTACTACTTGGTTATAAATACTACCTACTCCAAGATGATTGCACATTCCTCCTCAACTCCTCATCCACAAACAAACAAGTCTTTCATCGTTGTTCCCTTGCATCTGCCATGGCCCGCATGAGTTCTGGGTCGAGAGATTACTACCAAGGATAGGCGAGCATGGAAGCGGAAGTACGAGAGATGTCCCGCCTCGCCGCAAAAGCAGCCGACATGTCCTGTCGCGCCGTCGTAGTAGCACAGAGGTCTTGCCACGCCGCCGAAGCAGCCCAGAGGTCCCGCCGCGCCATCGATGTAGTAGACTGGTCCGGCCGCGCCGCGGAAGCAGCAGAGATGTCCCATCGCGCCGCGAATGCAGCGGAGATGTCCTCCCGCCCTGTGGCGGCCTGGGAAAATGTCTCGCGGGAAGGCGAGGACTCTCACAGGCGCATGCACGCTATGCTCAGTGGCCTGATGGGTCAGATCTCCGGCTCGATGAAGCTGAAGGACGAGATGAATGCCTTGTTTGAAAATGCTACCGGCGTTATCCAGGGATTAGGGGAGGACAAGGCGAAGCTCCGCACCGAGCGCGACCTGCTGAGGGCAAAGATCGCCGGAAGGGCGAACGAGCACGAGGAGACCACTACCTTGTTGAAGAGAATGGGCATCATCCTCAAGAAACTTATGGACAAGAATGCCATGCTCCGCATCGAGCGCAAAAGGCTGGTGGAGGAATCCGTGGATGCTGCCAAGTAGCATGTTGAGGACATGAAAGAGATCATCGCCGCTCGCCGCGAGAACTAGTCTTCGTGGCTGATGACCCACAAGTATAGGGGATCTATAGTAGTCCTTTCGATAAGTAAGAGTGTCGAACCCAACGAGGAGCAGAAGGAAATGACAAGTGGTTTTCAGCAAGGTATTCTCTGCAAGCACTGAAATTATCGGTAACAGATAGTTTTGTGATAAGATAAATCGTAATGGGTAACAAGTAATAAAAGTAAACAAGGAGCAGCAAGGTGGCCCAATCCTTTTTGTAGCGAAGGACAAGCCTGGACGGACTCTTATATAAAGCAAAGCGCTCCCGAGGACACATGGGAATTACTGTCAAGTTAGTTTTCATCATGCTCATATGATTCGCGTTAATTACTTTGATAATTTGATATGTGGGTGGACCGGTGCTTGAGTGCTCCCCTTCCTTGGACAAGCCTCCCACTTACGAGTAACCCCTCTCGCAAGCATCCGCAACTACGAAAGAAGAATTAAGGTAAACCTAACCATAGCATGAAACATATGGATCCAAATCAGCCCCTTACGAAGCAACGCATAAACTAGGGTTTAAGCTTCTGTCACTCTAGCAACCCATCATCTACTTATTACTTCCCAATGCCTTACCCTAGGCCCAAATAATGGTGAAGTGTCATGTAGTCGACGTTCACATAACACCACTAGAGGAGAGACAACATACATCTCATCAAAATATCAAATGAATACCAAATTCACATGATTACTTATAACAAAACTTCTCCCATGTCCTCAGGAACAAACGTAACTAATCACAAAGCATATTCATAGTCAAGATTAGAGGATTATTAATTATCATTAATGATCTGAAATTACAATCTTCCACCGGATAAACCAACTAGCGTCAACTACAAGGAGTAATCAACACTACTAGCAACCCACAGGTACCAATCTGAGGTTTTGGGACCAAGATCGAATACAAGAGATGAGCTATGGTTTGAGAGGAGATGGTGCTGGTGAAGATGTTGATGGAGATTGACCTCCTCTCGATGAGAGGATCGTTGGTGATGACAATGGCGATGATTTCCCCCTCTCGGATGGATGTTTCCTCGGCAAAACAACTCTGCCAGAGCCCTAGATTGGTTCTGCCCAGGTTCCGCCTTGAGACGGCGGCGCTTCGTCCCGAAAGCTTCCTTCTTATTTTTCCAGGTAAAAACACACGATATAGCCAAAGATGGGCACCGGAGGCTAATACGTCTCCAACGTATCTATAATTTTTGATTGTTCCATGGTGTTATATTATCAATCTTGGATGTTTTATAATCATTTTATTGTCATTTTGTATCAGTTTTGGTACTAACCTATTGATAAAGTGCCAAGTGCCAGTTGCTGTCTTTTGCATGTTTTTAACATCCCAGGAAATCAATACCAAACAAAGTCCAAATGCAGCGAAAATTTTTGGAGATTTTTTTTGGACCAGAAGACATCCAGTGGGCCGAAGAAGCACCTTGGGGGTGCTCCAAGGGGAGCACAACCTACCAGGGCGCGCCTGGGGGCCCAGGCACGCCCAGGTCGGTTGTGCCCACCTCGAGTGCCCCTGAACTGCCTATTTGCTCTATAAATACCTTAATATTCCAGAAACCCTAGGGCAGTCGACGAAAATCAATTCCAGCCGCCGCAGTCCAGAACCACCAGATCCAATCTAGACACCATCACGGAAGGGTTCACCACTTCCATTGGCGCCTCCCGGATGATGCGTGAGTAGTTCTTTGTAGACCTTCGGGTCCATAGTTAGTAGCTAGATGGCTTCCTCTCTCTCTCTCTCTCGTTTGATTCTCAATACAATGGTCTCTTGGAGATCCATATGATGTAACTCTTTTTACGCTGTGTTTGTTGGATCGGATGAACTTTGAGTTATGATCAGATCTATCTTTCTATATCCATGAAAGTTATTTGAGTTTCTTTGATCTCTTATATGCATGATTGCTTATAGCCTCGTATTTATTTTCCGATATTTGGGTTTTGTTTGGCCAACTTGATCTATTTATCTTGCAATGGGAAGAGGTGCTCTGTAGTGCGTTCGATCTTACGGTGCTTGATCCCAGTGACAGAAGGGGAACCGACACGTATGTATCGTTTCTACTAAGGATAAAACGATGGGGTCTATTTCTACATAAATAGATCTTGTCTACATCATGTCATCATTCTTATTGCATTACTCTGTTTCCCCATGAATTTAATACACTAGATGCATGCTGGATAGCGGTCGATGTGTGGAGTAATAGTAGTAGATGCAGGCAGGAGTCGGTCTACTAATCTTGGACGTGACGCCTATGTAATGATCATTGTGTGGATATCGTCATGATTATTTGAAGTTCTATCAATTGCCCAACAGTAATTTGTTTACCCACCGTTTGCTATTTTTCTCGAGAGAAGCCACTAGTGAAACCTACGGCCCCCGGGTCTCTTTCTCATATTATTTGCCTTTGCGGTCTATTTTCCTTTGCTTTTATTTTCAGATTTATTAAACCAAAAATACAAAAATACTTTGATGCAATTTATTCTTATTTATTTTATTTGGCGTTCGATCTATCAATCTACTACAATTTATTCACATCCGTTTTACCAATTTCTGGCGCCGTTACCCGAAAGGGATTAACAACCCCTTTAATATGCCGGGTTGCGAGTATTTATTATTTGTGTGTAGGCGCCGTTTACGTGTTATTGCTTGGTTCTCCTACTGGTTCAATAACCTTGGTCTCATCACTAAGGAAAATACCTACCCTCGTTGTGTTGCATCATCCCTTCCTCTTTGGGGAAATACCGACGTAGCTTCAAGCCGCATCAAAAGGAATTTCTGGCGTCATTTCAAGGAGGATCTTCAACATATACCAGGTTCCTAATCACAAAACTCATCTCCTCGCAATTTACACTATTTGCCATTTGCCTCACGTTTTCCTCTCCCCCACTTCACAAAAATTTGCCATTTTTATTCGCCCTCTTTTACGTTTGCCGTTTTTTTGTCGGATCTGTTTTTGTGTGCAATCTTGTTTGCCATTATTATCATCATGGATAGTTCTTCCTCTACTACGTGCACTCCTGAGAACGAGGTTCTAAACTTTAAACAAAGGGGAGGAGAAAATTTAAAAGATGATTGGTATAGAATTTGCAATGCTCATAATAGATCTATCCGTAAGCAATCTACCGTTGTTCTTCTTTGTTGTTTTTATGTGGGCATCACCACTTGGTATAGATTCGTCCTTGACATGGTTACCGGTGGAATTTTTTTGATGTGACCCTCTCTTGATGCTTTTAACGCTATGGGAAATTTAGTGGGCTTGCCACCTCTTATGATTAATGAAACAACTTTGACTTGAGCATGTTATGGAAAGATTAGATGCTATTGCAAAGAAACTGCTTACTGAAGAGCATATTGAAAACTTAGATAAAAAAGATGCACAATTTTGCTACCAAAATTGGGTCAAAAGCGGGAGAAGTTTTTAAGTTGTTAAAAGAAAAGGGAACCGTAATTCATGAAAGAATTGGAGAAAGTCCGGCTCGGATTGATAAACTGGAAGAAATCTTTAGTAATTTGAGCACGGCTTTTGCTTCTGCTAAGGCTATTGAAAAAACTCCCGTAAAGATTGGTAAGACTACTCAAGTTACTAAGAACAAAGGTGCAACTTCTAGTCATAACAGTAAAGAGGATCTTAAGATGATTAGTATCCGCCCGGATTTTGTTGAAGTTATAAGAGACCCCTTTGGTAAAAATGAATTCTTTAATTTTGTTCCTAGGAGTATTGTCATTGAAAATCTTCATGCTAAATCTTTGAAGAATTCTAAGTGTATGATTGAAGAGTTGAACAAAGATGACAAAACTTAGATCCTTGCTTTATGCCTAGCTAAGGGCGTAAAACTATAGCGCTTGTTGGGAGGCAACCCGATGAATAAAATTTATTTTTGCTTTTTGCTTTCTGTTCTTGAGTGTTTGAAAAATTATGCTACTGTTATGATTGTGTTTTTGTGTTTTAATTAGTGTTTGTGCCAAGTAAAGCCTTTAGGATCTTCTTGGGTGATAGTTGTTTGATCTTGCTGAAAAATAGAAACTTTTGCGCTCACGAAAGCAATTATAATTTTTAACCAGAGCGTGATAAAATGCCAATTCTTTTTGTAGAAGATTAATACACAAATTTCTCAGGTCTTCCTAATTTCGCAAGATTTTTGGAGTTTCAGAAGTATTAGAAATTTCCAGATTGCTACAGACTGTTCTGTTTTTGACAGAGTCTGTTTTCTTTGCGTTGTGTGCTTGTTTTGATGATTCTATGGTTTTCTTTGATGAGTTTTTGCCATAGAAAAGTTGGAATACAGTAGATATAATGCAACAACAAAATATGAATTGGTTTTCTACAGTACTTATAGTAGTGATTTGCTTTCTTATACTAACGGATCTCACGAAGGCTTTGTTGGAGTTTTGTGTGATTGAAGTTTTCAAGTTTTGGGTTATCTTACAATGGATGAAGGAATAAGGAGTAAGAAGAGCCTAAGCTTGGGGATGCCCCACCATCGCAAGCTATTATCCAAAAGAGAGCAAGCAACTAAGCTTTGGGATGCCCCGAGTGGCATCCCCTCTTTCTTCTAACAACCATCAGTATTTTACTCGAAGCTATATTTTAATTCGTCACATACTATGTGTTTTGCTTGGAGCATCTTGTATGATATGAGTCTTTGATTGTTTTGTTTTGTGTTTTTAGTCTTGATTCCTTGCTGTACACACCTATTTGAGAGAGCCAAAATTATGTCATGACTTGTTAGAATTTCTCTCTATGATTTACTTAATTTTTTTATGAGCCATGGATTTGCTCTAGTGCTTCACTTATATCTTTTTGAGCATGGTGTGCCTTAGTATTTTTGAAGAAATGCTCTCTTACTTCACTTATATTTGTTTGAGAGTTAGTAAAATTTTCAAGAAATTATCTCTTGCTTCACTTAACTTAATTTGAGAGAAACAATAATTATGCTCATGATCTTCACTTATATTTGTATGAGCTGGTCAAAAGCAACACATGAAAATTAGTTCCAAAGTGACAGATATCCAAGAAGGATATAATAAAAACTTTCATGAAGATCATTGGACAAAATAAACTTGATTCTTAGTAATAGTTTTGAGATATGATGATGTGATATGTGAGTCATCTTGATGAGTAATTATGCTTTAGTAAGAATATTGGTGTTAAGGTTTGTGATTCCCTATGCAAGCACGAAACTCAATAATTATGCAATGAAATTATATCCTACTTGTGGTGCATTATTCGGTGTTAATTATGCTTAATGCCCGCTTATGAGATTATTCGTTTCTTGGTTGGTCGCTTCTCAATCTTTTGCTAGCCTTCATTTTGCACTAAATATGATCACTACTTGTGCATCCAAAATCCTTTAAACCAGTTTTGCCACATGAGTCCGCTATACCAACCTATATGCGATATTCTCTTGCCGTCCTAAGGAAATTTGTGTGTGCCATCTCTAGTATTCAAAATAAATTTCTCTTTTGTGTGCTCGTACCGCTCGCAAGGCGGTGAGGGGTGGCTAATATTTTCCATGCTAGATGTGTTATTCTCACGGTGAGTGTTTATTCACTTGTCATTGCACAAGAGTAAGGCAAAGGTATTAGGGATGCCCAGTCCCGAAATGAAAATAAATTCACTTTATGTTGTCAAATAATAAATTCCTTGGAAAGTGTTGGTATGGAAGGCAACCATGGATACGGCTAGCCATGGAAAGTGAAAGTATGGTTGAATAAGGAATAAACTTTAATTTATGTTTGGGAACCGCCTATGATATATCTAGCATGGAAAGTGTTGGGAACTCTAAGTCGTTTTCGTTGTTGGGAAAAGTATGCCTCTCAAAATGTTTTTATCTCTCAATTTTCGCTTTGAGCTTTGGCACCTCTACAAATCCCTACTTCCCTCCGCGAAGGGCCTTTCTTTTACTTTATGCAATTTTTATTTTTGAATTTGAGTCTCCATCTTCTCTTATAAAAGCACCAACTAGGGGGCACTATGATCGTACTTGAGCAATGGGTGTAATTAATATTCTGGTGGCCCCCCTCTGGTACTTTCTTCGCCCAATATTTTTTATATATTCCAAAAACATGCTCCCTGAAGTTTCAGGACTTTTGGAGTTGTGCAGAATAGGTCTCTAATATTTGCTCCTTTTCCAGTCCAGACTTCCAGCTGCCGGCATTCTCCCTCTTCATGCAAACCTTATAAAATAAGAGAGAATAGGCATAAGTATGGTGATATAATGTGTAATAACAGCCTATAATGCATTAAATATCAATATAAAAGCATGATGCAAAATGGACGTATCAGCAGCCCACAGCGCATCGAGATAGTAGAGATCAGTAAGCCAGATCGTTGTTTGTGTCTTCCTTCTTCTTTTGCCATTGTGTATTTCGGGCGTTGCTCCATGTGGATTTTTTAATTATCTTCCTAAATATGTAAGAAAATTACTATCCACTATCATCGTCCTTATATTCATCAGTCTTGCTATAAGTTTCAGTCGATGCTATATAGGTTCGTCGAATGTTACATCAAGATCCGTGCAAAACTTTCTTTTCAGATTTTCATTTTTCTCTCTTAAATGTCAGTCGAGTGAGACATAGCCACGCCATTAAACAGGGGCTTGCACTACAAAAAAAGACACTTCCGTGATGATACGTGTTTGTCACAGTAGGACACGTTTTCCGTCATGCATGTACATCCATGACGATTTTATGACAGAATCAAGATAGTCATACATGTGCTGTCGTAGAAGTGTTCCATGACATTACCAAAATTATCATCACGGAAGTGTCCACTGCCATGATGATAAATCGCGCGTCATAGAAGTGCTTTCGTCAAGGGTGACCGACACGTGGCATCCACCGTAATGGGTCGCCGTTAAGCTATCGGGTCTGGTTTTGGATCCGATAACCCGTTAACAGCCCAGACCAATGAGGATTTTCCACGTGTAAAATTGGCATTGGCCGAAGGAAACACGTGTTGGCTCACCGATGGGACAGATGTCATCCATTCATTGGACAGGAGGTGCCTATGATACGTCGACACGTGGCAGGGCCCAACAAAGGCCCATATAGGTTAAAAAGATCGGCCCAGTCAAAGGCCCGTAGTACTTACTCAGGTACTAGTGGGCCAGCCCAATAACGGCCTGTTTAATAAGGCCCATCTACGGCCCGAAGCCAGATCTGGCCCGTTAATTGTTTTCTGAATATTTGGGCCCAATTACGACCCAGTGAATTTCGGCCTGTTAGAGGCCCGATGTAGACATGGACCCATTTCAGTCCGGTGTGTCTTTCGGCCTGGGAATGGCCTGTGCTGCCCATGGGCCATATATGGTACGACGCTACATCCGGCCCACTAACGGCCCGTGATAAAGGTGGCAACAGTTCAGCCCAACGTGACTTTGGCCTGTTAAAGGTGTGTCGTATAATTCGGCCCGTTGATGCCTGTACTAAGCTTTCGGCCTCTTAAAGGCCCATGATATCAGTGGGAGGCCCGAGATATGTTTCGTCCTGGTAACAACTCGTCATATAACTGGGCCAAAAAAAGCCCGGTCTACCTTTCAGCCCACTGAAGGCTCGTCGACGATTAGTGAAAATTGAGGCCCAACATGAATTTCGGCCTTCTAAAGGCCCATGGTTTCTTCTGGGCCGTAACAGGCCACCAGAATATTCAGCCTGTTAATGGCCCAACGCTACATGGGCCAAACTATGCGCCAGGTCCACAAAAGGCCCAACTAAAATTTGGGTCGAATATAGGCCGGAGTAAGTTGTGGGCCTGGCGCAAAGTGTGAAGGCCCCAATGGCCATTCGGGCCCAAGAAAGATGCAGGCCGGCCCAATTGTGGCCCGCTAAAAACCAGGCCCGTTAGAGGAGAATGTTTCGACCCGGTCGACTACATGAGATTTTTTTTCAGATAGCGAAAGATGGCAGTAACTAGTATGAATTATGGACAAACCTACTCTATACAATAAAGAAATTACGGCATAGTAACTTAGAATAAACCTACACTATACAATAAAGGATTTATGGTATATTACATCCACTGGGCATCGAAGTTCGCCACCAGTGATCATAAAGCGCAACGAAGAAGCAGATTACAAAAACCGGGCACCATTGCAGCGTAACAAAATAATACTGAACTAAGACCACTTCCAAGACAGTTCAAGAAAGGTTAGCCTTGCGCGGGTACTGCTGAGCAAGGCTGTGAGACCGGCCTAGCATGTCGGTCATAACTTCCAGGTGTAGTTGTTTAGCAATGAGGTTCTCATTGGTGTTCTCCGCAATCTTTCTTAGAGATAGGACTTCAAGTCGAAGTTGAGTTGCAGAATGCCTTTCTGCTAGAACTTGGGACTGAAGAAGTCGAACTGATTCAGACAACGAATTCTGTGAGCTTGTCTGACTGCTAGTCTCAAGTAACTTGAACACTGCATCAAGACAAGACTTTGGGGTTGTCTCGCTATCTTCAAGATGTTTTGCCTTCTTTGCTGCAATATATGTTGGGTTTGTCTCACAGCCTTCAGCAGACTTATGCATGCCACCAGGCATATCACCCTGAAACAAGCAGAGAGATGACAGGTTTTGCACGTGTATAAACAAAGATGATAATTGTGTTGTCAATTCCATCCAATTTCAAATTACAAAATAAAGAGTAAGTTCAAAATATCAATAGCATAATTTTGCATTGTTCATAATGCTGGGAGCTTCACCACACTACTGGATTACCATGTCAACATAACAAGCATAGATGAAGGGCAAAGACAATCATTTTATCTATTTTGGTTAATGTGCATGGCATG
Organism: Aegilops tauschii subsp. strangulata; assembly: GCF_002575655.3. Taxonomy (NCBI): domain Eukaryota; kingdom Viridiplantae; phylum Streptophyta; class Magnoliopsida; order Poales; family Poaceae; genus Aegilops; species Aegilops tauschii. The sequence goes on from NC_053037.3 coordinate 288,159,710, forward strand.
TCGTTCATATCATCACCCACATCAGTAAGATAAAACAGGAGATGACAAGGTGCAAACGTGGGCTGCTTCACCACACACTGGATTATAGATCCACAAAACAAGCATACATATAGGGAGTATTGAGTAATGTGCATGGTATGAATAAGTAATTTGGTTTTACAAGTAAAACTTGGAACTTACGGTTGTTGCGAACATGCATTTTGATATAAACAGCAAAACTAAACAACAGTAAACGATAGGGAGTATGAGAAAATTAAACAGCAGTTGAGGATAAAGGCTTTAGAAGGACTGACTTACATAACAGTTAACATCGGCTTTATAATGCCCTTCTCCATGTCAAGGGAAGGATAACTCAAGAATTTCAGCACAGAATCTTCTTCATAAGCATTGCGTGTACTCTACATTTTGTAGACAGTAATTATAGATATGATAATACTGGAAGGGATAGAGGATCATGAAGATAAGATGCAGATTGATGCTACATAATCAACTACCAATCCCTGGAAGTACAAGCGTTACAGGACAAAATGTACTGACAAGAGCAATGGGCTACACTTCTGCACTGGCATTGTATGTGTATTCAACTTTTTGGTAAGATTAAATATAGATCTGTTATTTTTTCGTAAATGGTGGGCGAGGGAGATAAGATGCAGAATGGTACACAATGAACCAATCCCTTCACTGGCATTGTACTATACAAAACGTTCTTATATTATGGGACGGAGGGAGTAGCTGTTAATGTAAGTACAGTGATAGACGACGTTCAGTCCTTACAAGAGGACTGCAGAGCTAAACCTCTTCAAAAGCATTGGGTTGATTCTAAATTTATGTAAGAGTCCATACGGATCTTATAATGTCCACAAATGGACGATAATGAGGCTAACATGTGCAGTGATGCTACATAATCAAACAGCTATGAAAGTAAGTATAGTTGCGAGATTCTGTGGTCCCTTGAGAATAAATGTTCTTCTGCTAACAGTTTTCGTACAAGTGAGACATTAAGGAAAATGCATAAATGTAGTTCAAGTTGTGATGTGATATCATCGACAGTACCTTACACTGCAGACGAGACCAATGTGTAATAAGATTATTCCAGTCACTTTCTGATAAATGTAGCACCAGAGACTTTACATAAATTTTGTTTAGAGGCTTGCCATCGAAGTGCGCTTGCCTCGGGTAGGAACGATACTTCATCAACGAGTGCTTGAAAAGCGCAACCAACCCTTGCTCGTATTGACAATCCAGTTTGGTCCTCGCCTATTTAAAAGAATGAAATCCTGTGTCTTCTGTCAGCAGAAACATATGCAGTAATTACCATGAATAACATTAGTACATTACTTACGCGTAAGTTCCGGAGGAAGACTGGAAATTGTTCTGTGTTTGCGGTATAATCTTTCCATGAAGGAAAGATGCGCACAAAGTTCCTAACAACAATATAAGCTTCATCTTCTAAACTGGGAAGAAATAGAACAGGGTCCTATTTGCTGCAATTGGGGCTCTCTCTGGTTCGAAAAGGGATTTGGCAACTGGATTTGGTGTACTCTTTGCTGGAATGGGGGTTTTGCATCGTAGAGCGGGTGCTATGTCAACTGGCATCATCATACTGTTTGCTGCAGTTGGGGTCTGCTGAGTTGGGGCATTAGAAATGACCATTGTAGTAGGGCTAGAGTTGGGGTGTTTTGTGGGTCAGGTGATATTGCTACTACACCTAATGGGCTATTTGATTTATCAGGTGTCACTACCTTTTCCAAATACTTTGCTCGTGCTCCTCCGTGATCAGCAATCGCCCTCTTCCTTTTGAACGTCTGATACACAAGAACAACATTTCAATGGATAAATATGGTATGATGATAGATGGAATATGTACTAAAAATAGATAGGCAGGGCGTATTCACATACACGATGAGTAAACTAAGCTAATGGTAGTGAAACAAAGTAGAAACAATGCAAAGCATCAGTTGCAATATATGTGCGACCAATATAACCTTGGAAAGTTAGAGCAAGCACCTTGATGGGTGAATAAGATAGGGCATCTGCCTCTGAATCCTCCACTAGGGAGCTACATTGACTTAGGTCTCCCTCTAGCTCAAAATCACTGTTAGGATCATATTCTGAGCATGAATCTGTAGGTGGAGAGCATTTGGATTGCATTGCATCCAGACTTGATTTCAGTCCCTTAATGCCAAGTTTGACAGCCATGGCATTGTTCTGCTTTATTCTTTTCATGCGCGCAAGCTCATAATCATTATGAAGTTGTTCAGAATCTGAGATTCATGAAAACATAAAAAGTAGTTAGATTATCTATGGAATGCATTACGGATTCAACTCGAAGAGTGTCTCCCTATAAACCCCTGCATATGCAAAGTTCACCCCACACCCCAACTATGCTGACCAGACCACACATAGAAATACAAACCTCTTATGTCTCTATAGCAGGCAGACACACATTTCAAAACTGAAGTAGGAACATTAGAATCATATCAAATTCGTATTTGAACAAATAAACTAAGGAATTATCAGTGGCATAATGTTTAGCTTCAAGGGTGGAGTGCTGGTAGTGCGACACAAAGCAAGTAGGCAGATTGTATTCCATGTAAAAGATCGTAGTCTATGTAAAAGCTGGAAATGACACTTTCTTTCTATACAATGCAGTGCTCGTTGCCAACACATGATGGAAGAGATCACACAGAGAAATACTATTCACTCATGTCTACGGTTCCAGTATTTTGAAATAGGGTGGTCCACCCTAAAAGAATATTGACAACAAATATGACAAGGCAAGCATAGATGTAGTGAATCAATCATTTACTTGTGAGCTTACTATGACAGGTATGCAGAATTGTAACTGCAGTAAGAGACCGTCCAAAATCTGAATCAAGAAGTTTGTCTAGCACTTATTGTTTGCAACTAATCGACATGAATAATTGGATATCATATCAAATGAGTAAGAAAGACAAGTAAAATTGTCAACAAACCTGGCCTGCAGTAGTAATCTGGGTCAATGTCACTATGACCAACAATCCAAAATGACTAGTGTCTGTTCCTAGGGCCGGAATTTTGAAACCCTGTGAACTTTACAGGTACTAAAGATTACTGAAATACATCTTAACCATTAAGTGTAGGTAGCACTCAGCACACAACAAACCCTAATGACAGTCCTGCCTAATGAGTAATGAATCAATTAGAAAATCGGTGATGAGTAGTGGTTGTTGAGTGTTGAGGACGTATCTCAGGATAAATCGGGTTGGCTTAGTGGGTGCTACACGCCTGAGCCCTGAACGGACTGGGAAGGTAGGCACGATGGCGCGCCCGGGCAGCGGTGACGCTATTGGGCGAGCGGCTCCTGACCTCCTGTTAGTCCGACGTCTCCTCCTAGAGTCATGGCGTCCGGGGACGGCAAGTCGCCGGCGAGGCAGGCGGCTGGGGGCGAGTAGATATTGGAAGCGCGCGGCAAAATAGAAGGGGAATCGGGGCCTGGGCCGACCCAAAATCCCAGGATGGGCCGCGGCCCACCATGGGCACCCTGTAGAGATACACACCCGAGCGGCGAACATGCATTTTCGAAACTAAATTAGGAACATTTAGCTGAACAATTAAACGACTCTGTTTTAATAATATCAGATTCGTATTTGAACAACTAAGCTTGATTAGCTTGATGGGTGGAGCAGTGCTATTAAGCCACGAAGCACGTATGCTGATCGTATAGTGATCATAAAAGGGGGAAACCCTAAGCATTTTTTTAGCAAAAGAGGGTTTCCCCTCCGATTTCAATTAGAGAAACCACCACGGAACCAACATGATCAATTAAACCCTAAGCATGATCAATTAAACCCTATTATGACTGTGCCATGGCAGATTTAAAGCTGCAAACCGGGGAAATGCTATTTAGCATCCATTGTTTGCTTCGAACTAAGAAATAAATTCTAAGAGCTGAAAAGAAAGTACATTAACCAAGTTATGATCTATTTTTTGGTTGAGATCAAAAAGTTGTGGATATATGAAGTACCACCTCTCTTGCGGCGCCGTGTAGGCATCGGGGGTGCGATGGCTGTCGGTGGCGTTGAAGCAGATCTGCGACGGTAGACGGGTGCATTGGGGGATAAGTCCCTTTGCGGTGGAAGAGAAGGTCGTGTGAGCGGCCCCGGCAAAGAGGACGATGGCATCGATGAAGCGAGAGGACGCGATGCAAGGCTCTTGGTCCGTCGCCGTGGATGAGAAACGTCCATCTCTAGCAGTGGACGTCGCGGTCTTGGTAGGCACTCCGGCATGGTGGAGGACGGTGGCGATGGATGGGGTGGAGGATGGCGGCGATGGATGGGGTGGAGGACGGCGGCGATGGATGGGGTGGCGGACGGAGGAGGCTGGTGTGGGGATGGTGTTCTAGCGCGGATGGTGTATGAATGGGAAAATGGAGGGAGAGGTACGGGGAACCATGTTTTTGGGACGCTCCTGTCTGAAATATGGGGAAGTTACGAACTTAGCCCCCGTTTAAAATTTGGACGTCTCGTCGGTTGGGGATAGGACGGTAATCTCGCATCTCGCAAATATTTGCCCAGAGTGATTTCGGGTGAGGAAAGGGTTTTTTGGCGCCCATGGTTGGCGCCCACGGTGTATGAACGGGGCTGACAGGTAGGGCGGTTGTGTCATGTCTGAGTGAAGTTACAAACCTGCCCCTATTGAAAATATTTGACTACATCGATTTCGGCCGAGTTGAGTTTGTTTTGCCACCCACCGTGTATGAATGGGGAAATGGAGGGAGAAACATAGGTCTTTCAGATGAGCTTGAATCAAATGTGTTTTGCCGCCCATGTTTGGCACCCACCGTGTCGGAATGGGCTCAGAGGCGGTCGTGTCACGTCTAATTGAAGTTACTAACCTACCCCTATTGAGAACAGTGAAAAATCAGGCCGATGGATTTTCCGTGTAAGGGGTAGACAGTAATTTCCATCTCCCAAACACTTGGCTTCGGGCAGCCAATGTGGGAGTGGACATTTTGCCGCTTCTTTCGAATTTTGGGACAATAAGCATCCACGTTTACCCTGGCAACTAAATTGAATCCATTCTGTATTCCTATACAAATCTTTATAAATCATTCTATGTGTTTTTATATATCTTCAAAAGCACGACAAAGATGTATTCCGCTGTCATATATGAATATGATCTACAAATGCCGATACTCGAATTCAGAAGCTAGAATCCAGTTTAAGGTGAATTCGAATATTTGGAACACTTTATGTCCAACTCAAATGTCACACGCAGCATAATGTGTACTCCCATTTAGATATGTAGACAAGCGATGTATCAAGATTCAAATACCGAGTCAATCAACCAATAATGTACAAAACTAACAGACATATAAACACTTATAGAGTATATGGATCAATAATATCAACTAACATACATAAGCCAAGCCGCTGTACTTTTTTTGCTAGAAGAGCATCCTTTTTTTAGCGAAGCTAGTACAACATCTTGGCCCTTTCCGATGCGTGCCACTTATGGTCCATCTATACTACTATTATTGCTGAATGCACATTCAGCCCGATTGGCATATTTGTAGGTCTGGCACAACAATCAAAATGAAATGTCTCCGAGTCTTATCAATTAATACAGACTTGTGCTCAAATAAAATTACAAACCAAAAAACAAAAAACAATTATTACATGATCTCTAAAACAAATGGTTTGATCGATTACATGAACAAACAACACAAAGGTTATTCAACGATGGAAAGAACATTTCACCTACGATTTACCAAGTGGGAATTTAATTTCCTTTTTTCCTTCAGGACCTTAACAATGCGGTCAGTCTCAGCTTGCTTCGTTTTGAAATCCACCAAATATTTTATGGTTGTCTTGAGTACTGCTTGTGATTGTGCTGTTTACTTCCTCAACATGTCAACTTCATCTCTAAGTGCAGAAGCAGAATCTCTTTCTACCACTAGTTTAGCCTCTAGAGCATGAGCAGTTGGCAATTCATGATGCACGATTGGGCCGGTGCCACTGCTGTGGGATGATACAACGTCCATGGGGACCTCGCTCTTTGATCTTGGGCTAACTTGTTTTGCCATTAAAGTTCCGATTGGATTCCAAAAAGTTGAAGTTAGCAAAACATCTAAACTAGGAGTTATAACAGCAAACTAGTTAAACAACCAAGTAAATAAGGAGTTTAAATTGGATGCTGAAAAGTAGTTATTAACATCATTGTAACTGGTTGTTGCAGCAGCAAAGCAGTTAAACAAACAAGTTTTGCAAAAGTTACCTGTTGTGGCATTGGAGTTTCTCTTGGATCCTAAAAAGTTGAGTAGCCAGTAACGTGATTAGAGCAACCGGTTGCAGCAGCAAAGCAGTTAAACAAACAAGTTTTGCAAAAGGAACCTGTTGTGGCATTGGAGTTTCTCTTGGATCCTGAAAAGTTGAGTAGTCAGTAACTTGATTAGAGCAACAAGTTAAAGCAGCAAACCTGTTATACAAATATATTTTTGAAAATGTACCTGCTGTGCAATTGGACTTCCAATTGGATCCTGAAAACTTGAAGTTGGTAAGATGATTACAGCAACAAGTTACAGCAGCAAACCAGGTAAACAAGGAAGTTTCTGAAAACATACCTGTTGTGCCAACGGAGTTTCAGTTGGATCCTGCAAACTTGAATGTTAGCAATCAATAAATAAAGTTTTGCAAGAGCCATAAGAAACTAACAATAAACTAGTAAAACTAACCAATTCTGGCAATGTATTTAATTACACATGAACTAGTAAAACTAACAAGTTCTTGGCAACGTATTAAAGTAACAAGTCGGTACCGTTTACCAGCAACACAGACATCTGTAAATTTCTTTGATGTAAGCAAAATGATTCCAAAACAGATTTAAGTTAAAAAGACGGTGTCCCTCATATAAACCTGACAGTTGTCTATCTATGAACATGCAAACATTACTAGTGCTACAAGTGATAACATCAAACCATTTAAACAAACAGGGTATCAGAACGTAAATTACACGTGAATTCTGTTGCACCCTAGAAGTACATATGACCAGCTATCTACGTGCTTAAGTAGCTATTTAAGTTCAGGCAAACATGTAATTCTTAACAGTAAGTATGAAACACATAGATAGGCTCAGTCTATAATAGGATTAACAGGCTATGGCATTATGTAATCAGTAGCAAACTAAATTATGCCAAGCAACGAAATTGAACAATTTTGCAATAAGTGGCTAACTAAAATTCCGAGAAGCATGTAACTGAACTTACGCTAGCTCTTTGTACGAAGGATTCCATGGCATCACTTGCTTGGATACGCAGTCCCAATACTTCTTTCTTTCCACGCTACATTGGTAGGTCGAATGGTTAATCTCGTAAGATGGTGCGTCCTTGATATGTTATATGAGGACATGTAGTCAGACTAGTTGTAGCCACACACATCACACTGGCTTTTACTGTATATTTCATGCGATTACATTTGGCATATCGAGATCTAAGCAATCTACAATAGGATGAAAGACTGGCATCCTTCACATTATTGGCGAACTCAGTTCATAGAAACAAGCAATTCAACCATTCTGTGGGTAAATCAAAAGCGCCACTGGAATATTTTTCACTACCCCAATCATACACGCAAAAAGGGGTGACGCCACCATAGGGGCTGGTATGGGCGGCCGCCTCGGGTGGCTGGAAAGTGTGCACCTAGTTTGAGTCGTCTAGGTTGGCCCAGGCTAGTTATGTTCGTCCCAACGCACGAGCAGGCAATGTAAAAAATGAAGAAAAACGTTTCAATTTGGATGGGCCAATAACGTAAGTGCAAGGCAGGCCCTATAGCAGGCTCGCGGCCCAAACGAGCGCCTCCCATATCGATCGACAGCAGGAAAAATCCCAATTTGTTCCCTCCAGCCTCCAGTCTGGTTCTCTCCTAACCTAGCCGTCGCTGGACAGACCAACACAGCACTTCCTCGCGCCCTCGTTGGAGGGCGGTCGTCGGGTTTCAAGCGAATGGAAGGACAAGAAGATGAAGATCCAGCCCTGGGTGTAGCCTGCGTTGGAGGTAGCGGCGGCAGCACGGGCATGGCATTGAGCTTGCGCAAACGGACAGTCGCAGCTTGCAAGAGCAACATGCGCAACGAGCAGGTACATCACATCCCTGATTATATCTAATTCAACTGTTCAATTTCTGGCCAATAGTTAAACCTAACGGTGTTGTGAAACTGCTTGTATGTAGGGAATCTATGAGAAAATGAAACCAATTTCTGCTTATTTTATAACTCACCCAATCAATACTGAACTGACTGAATCTGATGTATCTAATCAAGTTTCCGGTGCAAACATACAAGCTCACGTTGTTCTTGAGCCTGAAGTGTCTAATGAATAGACTGCTGATGAAGGATTTGATGCAAACATTTTACATGCTCCTGGTGATGAACATATAGTGTCTAATGAGGGATCTAATGCAAGCATTTCGCAAGCTCCCATTGAAGGATTTAGTGTCTAATGATGATCTGCTATGTTGAGAGAGACATAGAGATTTGCACGCATTGATGACAAGCAAATTATAGTACATTTTCATGGCTTCAGGAATCGTCGAGGCCATCTACCAGGAAGTCCCCGTATCATGACAACGTAGCATAAATACTTTTCTAATATGTTGTTTGAAACTATTGGCATACTTGTGCATGATAGATATATTGATATGCAGTTTGCGCACTGGTTATAGGTGCAATTACACTTTGATATTTTCAGCCAGAGAACGAATAATTCAAGCAGGTACAGACCATGTTAGTAGTCCTTGTACACCATGTTGCATTTTGTGTTTTTTGGTGCTTGCATCATTTAGTGTTTTATAATCTGAACTACTTTGGATCATTAGTTGGTTTTCAAAGTGCATGTAGCTTCACATTTCTCAAGTTATGTTGATTTCCGGAGTGCAAGTGCCTTCATATTTTTTTAAGTTAAATGTTCGCCCCTGGTAACTTGAATTCGTCGATCCGCCACTGCACACAAATCATACACGCAGGCCAGTATGAATTAAATGGAATGCAGGGACTTACGCTAGCTCGTTGTACAGGCTCAGTGTAGCTCTGCTTGCGCTTGGGATGTTCCATGTACAAGTCCATGTTACGACTTGCTTGGATGTGCAGGCCTTGTGCTCCTTGCATCCCCCTCTGCATTTTTGACACGGCGAATGGTTGATCAAATAAGAGGAATCAACCTTGCTGTTGTACCAGAGGATGGATACTTACAAGGTTGTACGGGTGTGCAGGATGTGTACCAGATCCTGTAGCGCCGTCATGCTTCGCTAAAAAATGGTTTTGCTTGTTTCAGATGATATCTCCATAAGAAACAAGAGTTAAAGTCAGAGTTGCATAGGCGTGTAAGCTAAGAGAGCAGTGAAAGGATATCCAAACATCGTCAGAACAGTGCACAAGGGAGTGATGTGCGGATACCTAGTTCGGGCCGGCGTTTGGGCATGCTCGCCTAGCTAGAGTGCGGGTCACTTCAGAGCCGTTGAGGGTGATGCGCTGGCGTTGGCTGGCCGCGCACGGATGCAGATCTAGAGTGGCAGCAGAGCGCTACGATGCGGTGGACGAGACCGTTGGTGAAGCCCCAACGGCCTCGGGGGCGGAGGTGCGACGATGTGCTCGGTGAAGTAGCCCCGGTGAGGTGGGAGACGGCGTCGGTGAAGCGCACCTGATGCGGTGGAAGTCGGTGTCTGTGAGGCACGTCGGTTGCGGCGACCGACGTTGTCGGTGGACCACCCGGTGCGGTGGACGAGGGCGTAGATGAGGTAGCTCCGATGCGGTGGTGAAGCGCGACCGTCGTCTTCGTCATCGTCATCCGGCACAGAGGTGGGGAAAGAGACGAGACGAGGGGCGATTCGAACTTTGCTTGGGTTGGCAGCGAATTAGGGATTTGAGCAATCTGGGCGCGAAAGGGGACGGTGGAGAAGGGAGATTTTGCAGGGCTGGGAATGGGGCCACCAGATATTTCAATCCGAAACGTGGAAGCGCGAACTTATTTTGACGTTGTTCTTTTGGGGGGGAGGGGGAGGGAGGGAGGGGGTGGGTGGCTGGGTGCTAAGCGTCCGTACGACACATGCGACCACCATGGCACGGCCCTGGTCTGCCTGGTGCGCCTACATTTGAGAATGCAAACGAATCTTCTTTCATTTGCAAACAAATCTGTATGTATTACCATGGACGTGTTTTCCTTGCAAATAATTAGTCATTCGAAACGAGATACTATAAATTAATTAATGAGGAGTTATTTGGAAAAAAATTGAAACGGTATCCACGTTTTCCACGCTAACGTGGATTAGAGTGTGTGTCACATAATTAGTTATTTGAATTAGAGTGTGTGTCACATAGCAGTCTCCAATTCTAACGTGGATTTCGCATTTCACGGTATCCATGCTACTTTTTTAATACAAATTCATATGTATATGATGAACACCATGGTAGTGAGAAAACTTTGGATGGATTCAAACATATGACCTACAAAATAGCACAACAATAGAGTCAACGTCAACTTTTCCAAACCTAATATGGCACGAATTCGAAGTAATTACCCATATGCATGGTCCTCAGTTCAAATCTTACAATGTACACGGAATTGAAACATCGATATTAAGTCTCGTACTATCTACATTCAAAAGTTGTTTTTAGCCCCACCCACCCCCCCCCCCTTGGCACACACGCTACATACTTCCTGTATCGGTCAATCTTCCTCTCCTAACCACCTTAGGAAGCTATCAGTTTCCAACACACGCTCATTCTTTCTCTCCATGTTTCGATCTCTAACTCTCTCAACTACACAACCCCCTTTTTTCCACTCTGTTACCAAACGTATTTACCTCACACACCCGCCGTTGCACCCCATGCCGAGCTCTCCCTCTCTCTCTCTTTCCCTCCCACACCCGCCGTTGCACCCCATGCCGAGCTCTCCCTCTCTCTCTCTCTTTCCCTCCCACCCTCTCTCGCTAGATACATGCATTGCCTATCTAGCCCCCAACCTCTCGTGCGCACGCACGCACGTTGTCTATCTAGGTCACTACCTCGAGACTGTCTCACTCGTTCTTTCGCATAGCGGGCCACACTCGCTCAATCTCGCTCTCTTTATCCGAGTCTCGATTAACCTCGTTTTCTTTCACACACACACAAATGATATATCTCCCTGTTCGGGCCTCGATCGACACACTCTATACTCTCTCACGCAGATTGTCTATCTAGGTCAGTCCATCCAAGCCGCCCCCACTCTTTCGACCTCATGGCGGGCTACGCTCGCTCAATCTCTCTCTCTCTCTCTCTCTCTCTCTCTCTCTCTCTCTCTCGCTCTCGTTCTCTCCCTCTCTCTCTCTCTCTCTTTGTATGTCTCGATTGACCTCGCTCTTTCTCGGACACAAACAATATATCTCCATGTTTGAGCCCAAATCGACATATTCATATTGTATACTCTCTCATGCACATTGTCTATGTAGGTCACACTCTCCAACCCATCTCACTCTTTCGATCGCTCGACGACCCACACTTGCTCAATCTCTCTCCCTTTATATATGTAATCAATTGACCTTGCTTCCTCCAACACACAAAATATATCTACATGTATGTGGCTGGATCATCTCTCAAGCTCTATCTTACAGCCCTCACCCTTCCCAAAAGCTCAATCCAACAATATCTCTCAAGAGCATATATATCTTTTCAATGAATGTCGGACCACACTCACTTTGTCTCTCTATCTATGTGTCTCTCGATTGACCTCGCTTTCTCACGCCATATCTTCCACACATTGAAGCTACCTCTCTATCCCTCGCAAAGCCGGAGCTATTTACATTGCGAGGGGGACTCCAACCTTGGATTAATTTGTGTAGGCATTTATTCCGGTGGGTTTAGATTATATTTTCATAGCATTCGGCCCACAACTACTCCGAACACCGTTGCAACCCCCGCACCTCCCCCGATTGATTTCCCTCTGGCTCGGTCATCGCTCTCTCGCACGTCCTTTCTCGCCTTCAATGTCGCACCATGGTATTATTGCAAAAAACTCTGTTGTTCTCTTTAATTATTACAAGTAAGCTACAAAACTACAAACCGATAGTCCACCTGGAATGGAACAAATTTCGACCCACAAATTAAAGTGCTACAAACTACACACCAAGGGGCCCACCTGTCATGAAACAAATTTGGACCCATATACAAATTAAAAAATAAAGGACGAGGATCGAACATGCGACCAGGGCCTTCAAGACGCACGTCAATAGGCAACATACGTAGAACAACAATATTTGGTGTACCCCCTTTGTTCATATAATGTTTTTATATTACCACATCCTATTTAATGGATAACATGTAATATTATTTTTAGTACATTAGTGGGACCGGCTTGTTAGCACGTAGTACTATTCGCCTTCACTTACTGGTGGGTTCCATGTGTGCTCTTTCTCTCTCCTCCCCTTCTGCGTTTAGACGCATGGGCAAACACAAAGAACTCGCGGGTGATGTTTCTGTTGACCATATGTGGACGCGTTCACAAGTTACGGCACCAGTTTCACGTACTAGTAGTACTAGTCAATGTGTACGTGCAATGCACGTTAATTTGGAAGTATATTAAGTGCATGCGGATATTATTTGCGTGTTATTATGTGGTTAGCACTATGTTTGGCATGAAATTAACTGCATGCTAAACGTGTTGAGCGCTCGACATTGAAGCAGTCTAGGCCGTTGGATGAGATGTAATACATGTGGCTTGATGACGTTTTATATTTAATTTGATACAACTCTAGCAGAACATCCAATCGATCAAACCATAGATTTCATTCAGTCTGACTCCGACTTTACATTCATACGACGATCGATCTAAAATAAACGAAAATGATAAACGTTCGGATTTTAAGCATGGCAATCCGAACGTTTTTCATGGCAAATTTAGATTACGCGGCGGCGGCGGGGGCGTCTTGTGGTGGGAAGTGGCTCCTCTGCCATGCTTTGTGTGTCGTCGGGCCACTGACCGACGGCGACGACGGCGTCTTGCGCTATTGTTGGCGTACTCCTGGACGTTGGCCCTAGCTTCAAGGAAGGACACAATGTTCTGGACTTCGGTCTCCAGGAGCGAGTCAACTGGCAGAGGAGGCGACTGGCATTGGTGCAAGGAAGCGGTCGACGGCGGCCATCCATGCCGCTGAGGGGGGCACTGGCACTCACGCGAGGACAGGCGCTGGCAACGGCATGACAGAGACATTCGTGTGCATGGGCACCGGCATCGGCGCGCACGTCAGTGCACGCGCAGGCGCATGCACTGGCAGGTGCACGTGCGCGTGAAAGTCGGCGGGGACCTCGTGGAACCCCGTGGCATCAAGCTCGGCGACAATGTGCGGCTCCCAGCCCATCAATGCAACGGGGATGGGCGCTGGCGCAGTCGGGGCGACGGGAGCCGGAACGGGAGCGGGGACAGGCGCGGCGTCTTCCCGCAAGGCCGGTTCAAGCTCGTCCCAAAGCGCCTTATGTTCTTGACACTCCGGCTGGGTGTCTTCCTCGGGAAACTGGAAGACTAAGGGCAGACCATCGTGATGCGGCATGGCGTATGGTTAGGTCAGGCTGGTTGGAGGTAGACGACAGGAGAATCGGAGAGGAAGAGACAAGATTGTAGCGATACCGGGTAGTGCGGGGTTGATTTTAAACTGCGGAGCCGGCGACATTAAAAGTGGAAGCAGTTGGGACGAAGGTGGGCGGCGGAGCCTGGTCAAAGGGCTCGCCTCCCGGTGAACCTGAGCAGCGGTCTGCTCGCAAGCCTCCTGTCAGCCGACGCAGCTGTCTGCTTGCACGCCTCCCATCGACTCACACGCTTGCTCGGACGGCACCTGCCGATGAGAAGCGGGACTCGTGGCGGCACGTAAACGCCCACGGTTTCAATAGTGAAAGCATTCACCTTAACGTGACACGTCTTTGTTCCAAAATACCTTAACTCTTCATTTGTGCAACTTCACATAAGAAGCCTGTCTCAAATTGAAGAAAAAATTACGTAGGAATATTTGTGCCATGTCACGTGACCATGCTCAGTTTCATGAATTTCTGGTCACTTTTGGATTTTCTAAAATTTAAAATCCAGGATTCAAAACAATATCATAACCTGCATCAAGCAATAAATTTTCAAGCGATACATCTTTCCTGTTGTATTTCTTAGGAAAGGATTTGGTCAAACATTTTGCTTAGTTAGACTTCAGACAAGTTATATATGCAGAGTAAAAGGATAATCCCTCTGTACCAATGCATTGCTTGATATATTAAGTCAAGTACTAGGCACGAACAAACGGGCTCAATTCTTTGCTCATCTGGTGTAGTACTCCTATTAGTACTAGGCAATGCGGTTGACGGGACCTTGGGTAGCGGCGGCCAAGGGAATTGAACCGTGCTCCGCACGGTAGGTAACGTTGTCTAGTTACTAAAGCATCCCTCCATTGTTCATCGGTAGTCACTATGGACCAGGGACATGAGGGGAATTTCCTAGGGGTGGAATTCTGGCCGTCAGATATTTCGACTCGAAACGCGGAGGCTCGACTGGTTGGGGTTGGCTAATGTGCGTACCACGCACGCCACCAGAAGGACACGAGCCCTTTTTTTTGAGGATCAACACGAGCCCGGTTTTTTTAGGATCAACACGAGCCAAGGTCTGGCTGGTACACCGTTGGGTCCTACCATTCGAGTATACGAAATGAATCTTTTAAATTGCCGAAGGAATCTATGTGTATTACAATGCCCGTATTTTCCTTGCAAATAGTAATCTCAACGTGGTAATTGATTTATGACGAGTTCTTCAATTAGAGTGAGTTTGTGATATAGTGATCTCAACGTGGATTTCACATTTCATGGTATCCCTAGTAAGTTTTTCATTGCAAATTCAAATTTAAAAGATGAAGGGTATGGTGGTGAGAAAACTTTTTATGTATCCAACATATGACCACACACACACGCGAACACAACAACAATCCAATAAGTATAGTGCATCTATTTTCCAAACCATGCATGTATGACACGAATTCAAAAATACTACTTCTGTTCCTAAATATTAGTCTTTTAGAGATTTCAACAAGTGACTACATACGGAGCAAAATGAGTGAATCTACACTCTAAAATATATCTATATACATCCGTATGTGGCAGTCCATTTGAAATCTCTAGAAAGACTAATATTTAGGAACGAAGGGAGTAAAATGTAAGACATGCATGGTCCTCAATTCAATATTCAAAATGAACAGGAAACTGAAACATGAATATTAAGTCTAGTGCTACAGTACATGCTGAAAGAACATGCGGTGCCCCCATGTTTGGTTTTGGTAATTGATGACAATCTCTATGGACTAATGTTTGCCTTGAGTTATATTTGAAGGTTTTGTCCATAGGCTTTTCTTGGAATACATGTGTTGGTTTCAAGAAGAGTTTGTGTTGACCAAGGTGCTATTCAAGGAATTACGTTAAGATTGGTCTTGTGAGAGGTTGATCAAGACTAAGTCAAAGAATGAATCAATTTGATCAACACACAAAGCATAGAAGATGTACCGAGAGGGATCAAGCGATCCCATGGTATGGTAAGCATTGTCAATTACGCTTTGTGTACTAACCCATGGTCTTCGTGAGAGTTCTTTGTGGGGTTAGGTTGCGGTGTGCAAGTTCAAGTGATGCATCACGAAGACATCAAGTGCTTGAATCTTGCCGTCAATTGTGGTGACAATGGATTTGTGAAGATGTGCCGAAGAGTGGCTCACCCATAGTGGAGTATGGGGGAGCAACCTACTAGTCTTCACTGAGCCAACGCAATCAAGAAAGGTGGTCCAACTTGAGGAAGTCAATATCGTCTACATCTGGCTCAAGTGGACTTTGTGCAAGACAAAGGTTTGCCCTTGATAGGTTTTCTATTTTACCGGTCTCATGGTGGTAGTTGGGAGACCGGGTTATAGGATTGATTGCCGTACTATCAAGGGGGGCTCTCGATGAGTAGCTTGATTGTATCATTCGTAGAGAGCTCAAACCATTGCTTCCTTGCATCATCTTTCTTGGTTCTTGTTTGGTTTTCTTTGTGAGTCATAGAGCTTTTGGTCTTCTTGATGACAAGCTCGAGTTCATCGAAAACGGAGTTCACATGCATCTTCTATGATGTTTTCGATGTTGGAGGTTATGCCGGTTCTTCTCTGTTGGAGGTTTCACTCCTCTATTCATTAGGCATACCTCCCCTGCCTCTTCTTACTATAACCAACAAGCTTGAGTTCTTCTCTGTCGCTCTTTTGATGCTACTCGTTGTCTTGTATCCAACAAGCTTGAGTTTGCTCAATTCGGAGCTCATTTGCGGAAGTTTTGGCAGTTCTTGTTTTCCTTGGAGTATACTTGTTCCCGTGGAAGTGGCATAAGGATGGCGCCAGCGGTAGTACCGCTGGGCCGGAATGGCAGTACCGCGTATCGCCACAAGTGGTAGTACCACTGTCCCACAGCGGTAGTACCGCCCATGGCCATAAGCGGTAGTACGGCTCCGGTTCCGCGCTGGTACCGCCTCGACTCGAGACGTGGTTTTCTCGTGTCGGGTTCAGCGGCAGTAGTAGCGGCAGTAGGAGCGGTAGTACCGCTCGTGCGCGGTAGTACTGCGGCTACCACCGCCCCTAGTGCCGCTCAATGGCCCTCCTCCCTGTTCCTTCTCCCTGTGCTCGTGGTAGGCGCTGTGCACGGTCCCAGCGGTAGTACCGCTGGGCCAAGCGGCAGTACCGCTGCGGCCAACGGTAGTACCGCTGGTTCCAGCGGTAGTACCGCTCATATGGCTCTGCCTCGCCCTGTGTCTTGCTCCGCTCTCTATGTTCTACTGCCCGGGCGGTAGTACCGCTCCCCTAAGCGGTAGTACCGCTCGTGCGCGGACTGAGCACTTAACGGTTGGATTCGGGAGCCCCTATAAAAGGGGGTCTTCTTCCCATTCAACCTTATCCTTTGAGCTCGTGTTCTTCCCCCATTGTTGACCTTCTTCGAGCTTGCTAACTCTCAATCCCTCCATGGATTCTTGCTAGTTTTTGAGGGAAAAGAGAGAGGAGATCTAGATCCTCATTTCCACCAATCACTTTCTCCTCTATGTGAGGGGAACCCCTTGGATCTAGATCTTGGAGTTCTTGGTGTTCTCCTTCTTGTTCTTCCTCTCATTTTCCTCCCTAGCATTAGTTGCTTTGGTGGGATTTGGGGGAGAAGGACTTGGGCACTCTGTGTGCCCTTGCCATTGCATTTGGTGCATCGGTTTGAGTTCTCCACGGTGATACGTGGAAGTTACAAGTTGAGAAGCTTATTACTCTTGGGTGCTTGGTACCCTTGAGCTTGTTCCTCTTGGGTGCTTGGGCGCCCTAGATGGTTGGTGGTGTTCGAAGCTCAATCATTGTGGTGCAAAGCTCCGGGCAAGCGTCGGGGTCTCCAATTAGGTTGTGGAGATCGCCCCGAGCAATTTGACGGGTACTGGTGACCACCCCCAAGGGTTGCCAAAGTGTACGGG
This sequence comes from Aegilops tauschii subsp. strangulata, assembly GCF_002575655.3. Taxonomy (NCBI): domain Eukaryota; kingdom Viridiplantae; phylum Streptophyta; class Magnoliopsida; order Poales; family Poaceae; genus Aegilops; species Aegilops tauschii. The sequence continues at coordinate 288,177,198 of NC_053037.3, forward strand.
TTCGGTGACCGCCCCCAAGGGTTGCCATTTGTACGGGTTCGGTGACCGCCCTCAAGGGCCCCTTAGTGGAATCACGACATCTTGCATTGTGCGAGGGCGTGAGGAGATTACGGTGGCCCTAGTGGCTTCTTGGGGAGCATTGTGCCTCCACACCACTCCAAACGGAGATTAGCATCCGCAAGGGTGTGAACTTCGGGATACATCGTCGTCTCCGCGTGCCTCGGTTATCTCTTACCCGAGCCCTTTACTTATGCACTTTACTTTGTGATAGCCATATTGTTTCTTGTCATATATCTTGCTATCACTTAGTTGTTTATCTTGCTTAGCATAAGTTGTTGGTGCACATAGGTGAGCCTAGTTGTTGTAGGTTTTGTGCTTGTGAAATTAACCGCTAGGTTTATTCCACATTTGTTCAAGCCTAAACCGTAATTATTTTAAAGCGCCTATTCACCCCCCCCCCCTCTAGGCGACATCCACGATCCTTCACATGCAAATGTTGTGTTTAGGCGGAGCTATGTAGATTGTTGGGGGTTAACCCCTCGACCTTAGGTAAAATTGTGAAGCTGTGTTTAGGATTGTTTAGATTATATTTGTCCCCACCCTCCCAAACACCGATTGGTTCTGCACCCCCCTCCTCCCTGGGAGAATATCATGTGCCCCCACACCTTAGATGCTATATACAGATACGAGTTCCTTGGAGCTTGTAGATATGAGATATAGGAGCCCACAGGATGTCTTAATATTTTTACAGGAAACCTTGATGAGTTTGAGAATTGCACACAATTTGTACAAAAACTACTCAGATGCCCTTGGATCCCATATCCAACAACCTCGAAGCTTGTATCACCGTAGCATCTAAGATGAAGGAGGACATCATATTCTCCTGTATGTAAGAATATCATGTTCTACCACACCTTAGATGCTTTGGTGATACAAGCTCTTCGGAGCCATTGGATTTGTGACCCAACAACTCCTCGGTGGTTCGAATGGTTTTTTGCAGAAAAGCCCCCAAAGAGTTCGGCCACTTCTTACAAGCACAAAGACTGCTCAGATGCCATTGGATCTCAGATCAAACGACCTCGAAGCTTGTATCACCGTAGCGTCCAAGCTGCGAGAGCAACTGAGGTTTTCTCGCACGGGAGAATATGAGGTGCCCCCACACTGTAGATTCTATGGTCATACGAGTTCACGGAGATCTAACGGCTCACAGTAGGAGGTTCGAATGTTTTTGGAATATACGCCTGAGAGAGTTTGGGAATTGCGCAGAAAGTACAAGTACTACGCACGTGGCATCTGATCACAGATCATATGACCTAGATGCTCGTATCACCGTATCGGCTAATTAAGCTACGGGGAGCACCTAATATGAGCAACGGGAAGCCTTTGGATCCAAGATGCAGCGGCACACACGAGGCTTGAATGTTTTATTTGCAAAAAAACCTTGCAGAGTTTGGAAATTGCGCATAATTATAAAGACTACTCCCAAGCCATTGAATCTCAGTTCCAACGATGTAAAAACTCGTATCACCATTGCATCTAAGCTGCGGGGTGGATGTGATATTCTATGCCGCTGTCATTTTTGTTCGTAAACTTGCAAAATATGTGTAACTCATGCCGTTACTTGTCTAACCGCGCAAAATGTTTGTTCGAAAAAACCATCCTACACTGAAATATCGGAACAACACACGGGGGTCCCACTTGTCATTCATCAAATTTGGACCTAAAACTAACAAATCTGAAAGACGAGATTCGAACTGGCAACCTGGACTACAAAGCATATGTCGATAGCCTGAAACAACAATGGTTGTTGGCTTTGTCCCATAACTTGATTTTATACAGTATTATGTTGAGTAGAGTAGAGGGAGTGCCTCGTCAACACGTGCATGACCATTGACTCACTTACTGGTGGGTCCCAGGTCTGCGATCTCTCTCCTCTCCATCGTGTAACCTTTAGACGCACGGGCACACACGAAGAGCGGCGCTAGCTTGCCGTGGTGTTATTATAACTAAAAAAGCTTGGAAAATATAAGAATCGCCTAGAACAAGAGACGTTGTGGCTGGTCGATACGGAGCTAACGACACCTATCCTCCGTGCCACGTTAGCATGATGAACCTGTGTGGCTAGTCGGGTGTTTTCGACCGACTGGCTGGGTCCCGAGGTCGAACCATAGGTATAGTACGTCTGATATGGTATATTTTTACACGCACATTTTTCCTCCATGCGGAGACGTGGCACACCCTACCGCACGGTTTCGGGGTCCTCCCGGGTGGTGCACGCATATATTGTTCCTTGCCGAGACGTGGGACGCCCTACCACGCGTTTTCTGGGTCCTCCTTGATCATGGCGCCGAAGCAAGTAAATGAGTCGTCAAATCACGAAAGACCACCTTTCCCGCCGAGTACATCAGTGAAGCACGGTGGCTAGCTAGTTGGGCTAGTGCGACCGATTAGCTAGGCCGCTTCCACATTTGTTTTTTCACCCTTTTATCTCCTTGTCGGCAGTAAATTTAAATATCCACCGCGTCGTTGCTCTAGTCTTTGGGTGCGGCAGGCGCGGCAGGATTTTTAATTTTTTGATTGACGGGAGCAGGTGCGGCAGGATTTTTAATTTTTTGATTGACGGGAGCAGGCGCGGCAGTAATTAGTCACGATGACTCCGCCTGTAAAACCCACTGCTCCCTGATGTGAGAAGTCGTCGACTAGTGTTTTCCCATGGTGAAAAGCTAAATATTCCCCGCTCCTCGGATGGCTCCCTCCGCCTTCCCATAGATTGCATTGCCTTTCAGCCGTTTCGCCCCCTTTGCTTCCTCTCCCCATTGCTTCTACCTGGTGCCATGGTGGCGCAGCAGATCACGGAGTCTGAGGTGAGGCGCCTGACACAGGAGCTCGAGGCCAAGGATGCGGAGCTCAGGGCCAAGGATGTGGAGCTCCGTGAGCTAAAGGAGGAGAGAGTGCCATGCTCCTCCGTTATGTGCGGGAGTTCACGGAGCTTCAAAAGTGGCAGGCGTCCACCACAAAGATGCTCGAGGCGTCGGCGGCATTGCTACAGAAAGCGAGAGATACGATAGGCTGTCAGGGGAGCTGGCTAGAGCGCGAGCGGGCCGATCGTGACGAGGTCCAGGATCGCCTCAGCCACTTGGTGGACCAAGTTGCCACGCACGTGTTGCGGCTGCGCGATGCCTACCGTCGTGCTAGCGCGACCATGCCGGCCGTCGGGCTAAACCCGTTCGACCACCATGTCGACTTCAACGAGCTGCGGCTTCCTGACCTATCTCCGAGGAGCTGAGTCATCTCCGCGCAACGGTGGGGGCGGAGCTGGACAAGGAGGGGTTGCGGGCTTCTGTCGTCGTTGCCAGGCGAATCCTCTTAGGGCTCCGTCACCGGAATCCATTCGTGCCATTGGACGCCCTCTTTGACGAGCTGGCTCCCGTCGACCAGGAGCGGGCTCTGCGGGCCGTTGCACCCTGCATCACCAACGTCGTGCGCCTCGAGAAGCAGAGGGACTTCGGTGGTGTTTAAGTGTCCTCTGCATGGGCATGTCCATGTCTCGGTGCAACATGACCGTTGGACCAAACTCAGACGGTGCAGATCAGTCACTGTAGCACAAAGCGTGTGGGTGTGTTTGGTTGCATTCTCATCTCAATATAGTTGTTCCCTCTTCGTGTATTTGTGTTAACCTACTAGTGTGGACTCATGCACCCTTCATGCACTCTGCCACACACCCAAAAGTGGGTCGAGAAGGGAACTTTTGCTCCCATCCCGTGCACCCTTCATACACCCTGCCTAACACTGAGTCGTGCTTCATATGGTTCATGTTTCGTGGAGTACTGTAGCACCATACTCTCCGTGCGTTGTAGACCTAGTTCTGTTAACATTGATCTCACTGTTCATTCTCGACCGGACAGTCGAAAAAGTGGTACAATGTTACATTATTGTTCACATAGTTGACATGCGCACAACATCATTTGTTATCGTCATATCTTACCACACTAGCAACAAGATTATGTAGTACTGACGTATGAACCACTGCACATGCCTAGTAGTAGGAGCACTATGTATGTTCAAGTGACTACCGTGTTTCACACTCCTCCGTCATAAGAGTGGAAACGCTTGCTGTAATCATTTTTTTTCTTCAGAAAAACAGTGGACTCGCTCTACCATGAGGATCCTCCTCGACGGTCGTTGGGAACCTTGCTACTCACTTTCGCTGACGTGAGGGATAGACAGCATGGGGGTCCACCAGCCATGCACTAAATTACTCCGTAGTAGAGTGCCCAACTGCATGGTAGACTACCCCGATTGAAGCGGCGTAGTAATGCCCAATGAGCCGTCAAATCACAAAAACCCCTCCTTTCCAGCAGTAAGTTGGACGGACGAAGTAACCATCATTTCACTCTTCTCTCTCAGCTTCCTCTCTACCCAACCCTCGCTTCTCCCTCATCTTGTTCCTCATTTCTTCAAGAAAACCCCGACCTGCTTCTGCCATTGTTCTTCTCTCCCAAAGAAGGAAAGGTGAGCGCATCAATGGTGTTGATTCTGGCCAAGGCCCAGTCTTGCAACCCCGAGACTGATCCTATAACTCCCTCACTGTTCTTCTTTTGGGTTTGTGATTATGGTTTCTTTTCTTTTATTTCTATTTGACGGTTTCTTGATGGACGTTGGAGCACCAGCCGAAGTGATGTCTATGGCTCTAGCCAAAACCGTCAAGGCTCATGGTACGAAGAAGTGCAAGCACCCCGCCGAGACTACCGCAGACAAGCTCAAAGCCATCACCCTGTCCAAGCCCCCCTCTCCGGGATCCCTCATTAAGCAAGTCCAGGTAATATCTCTTCTTGACGATCTTTTCTCGATCTTGATCATGTTTTTTCATCTAACAAGCAGTACTAGTACTAGTAGTACAACTTTCTGGGTGATCTTGCATGTGATTTTTGTGTGCCAAATGGCGGTTCTAAATTCCTCTTTTGACCAAAATATGCGAGAGGTTGACACTGATTTCTTATAGATTACTTTCAACTACTTTATGAACATCACTGCTACCTTTGAAGAGGGTATATTTGCATCAGTAACTTGTGTTATGGATATTGCAAGTAATCCCTCTGCTCTCATGCCTTTGAAGACATGTTCTGGTGTCTTTGTTCACTCATTTCTGTGTGTATGTAGTCATATATGGAGTAAAATATCGAAAATCATCTTATATTTCTGAACGGAGGTAGTAATAAAATATTTGGTTTCTGTTTGAATTAGAACCAGGTCCGCGGTGGAGATGAAGTTCTCAAAGTCATGCCCTGTGAACTGGAAGACCTGAGGATGAGTTCTACTGCTAAACTATCCAGCTGTTGTGTCCTTGTCGCCACGTGTCCTGAACTAGTGTTTTCCTGTAGCATTGTTGTCAGGCGTGTTCTCGAGGTTGTACTTGACCACAACAATTTCCTAGTTGTGCCTTTGATTACGAAGGGTGTGGTTCTTGTAAAGCTTCCCGACAAATCTGATGCGGCCTGTCTTCATCGTCATGTTTATGAGTGGAAAGACCACTCTGTTAGGTTCTCCAAGGTTGAGGAGATGGTGAAGGTGCTGGTAGACATCTCTCACGAAGTCCATGGCCTAGTCAGTTATGCGGGGTTCATCCCGTAGGTCGGTGGCAAGAAATAGTCTGCAGAGTTTAATTAGTGCAACTTTGCTTGTCTGTAGTAAGTACTATTGTTCAGTACTTGATTTGTGTTTGTGAACCCTGTATTGTTTAGTACTGCCGCTTTTGGTGTGTGGTGAGTCCTGAGAACGGTCTATGTTAATGTATTTCCACTCAATTTAGTTTGTATATTTTGAAGTATCCAGATCATCTTTTTTGTGAGGACGGTTTATTAATTATGGTTACACTCCAATATATGTATGCATTGCAGGGTTTATCGCACCCACCAGGATTTCCAGTCCCATGGATGTTCGGTCCATACAATTTGTCACGACCTTTGGACTATCCTGCTTGTGGGAGTAGGCGGGGGCCCTACATGCCACGCGTAGTTGGACGACCAGTCTTCTGTTTAGTACTTCAACATAGTGATTTCCCTGTAAGGATTCACTCATGTCACATCAAGTAAATCTTATTGATTTACTGTCTAAATCTTATTGATTTAATGTCATGTTTTCTTTCTTTTGCTGCAATTTTACGATGCAAGTTTTGCCATGTGACATTCATCACATAATAAACCGTTTGGTTTGCTCTACGATGGATACTTTTGTAGGTTTCACTTCTTATGGCGTGTCAGTAACGAAGGCACTGTCCATCACTTATATTACTGGAAAGAAATTGATCGGTCTGTTGTCTGAGTACAAGCTGAACCCTATGATGAACTGCAGTTTGGTTTAACAAACTCGCCACAATTAGTCCTTCTCGCATTTAAAAGAAATGAAGAAAAAGACTGGATCATGGTCACGGAGCCTAGTCAAGTTAGAAAGCTGATCATAGCAGACCAGACACGATCGCCGTTGTCTCACACATCGGTACCACCTTCAGCAACAGATCGAGCACCGACAGATGCTCTTGCACTGACTTCGGCAGCAACTCAGTCTGATCCAGCTAAGGATTGGGCACCGACCACGTCAGCGGATTAGGCTGATCTACCGGAGGATCGGGCATCGACACCGGCACCTGCTCTACAAGGAGCACCATCTCCGGCAGCAGCAGCGGCACTACCAGTCACACGGGCACCAGCAACGGCTTCGGCACCTGCACCAACACTTGCACTTGCATCTGCTCCGGCCTGTGCAGCGGCAACAGAACCAGCAGTTGCACCGGCAACAGACTGGGCTATAGTTCGCACTTCATATACCAAAGTCCTTACAAAAACTGACATGTCCACCTTCTTGGTAAGCATTGGCCGCCCAACTGCTTCATTCTTTTTTCTTCCATGTTGTTTGACATGATTCACTGTGTTGATCTAACTGTTTGTGTATGTCTTCTTGTTTGCAAACAGAGAATTCCTACAGCAATGAGGGAGTCGTTCAACAATCCGGGCGACCGTGGCCAAGTTTCTCTTACCATGTGCAGCCTTGGTGTGAATGAACCTGCTCAATATACCGTAAGTACAAAGGATGGTCGCATGATGATTGATGCTAAAGGATGGTCAAGGTTCAAATATAAATCATATCTTGCGGTAGGGGATGATGTCAAAATCGAACTTTCTCGGCAAGGAGAGCTGGTCCAAATCAACTTTGAAATTCTTCAGTAGCAGCACGCAACTGCCGAACTAATCTATCCTTCGAGAGATTTTGATGTAATACTCTGGCATGGTGAAACAAGTGTCCTGTGTGTATAAGTAGTACGATATTATCGTTGAGAGAATTGCAACTTTGATTGCTGGTTAGGAACCGTCATTTGATTTCATTCCAACAGCTACCGTGCTTTATTCAATTTTGTGTATTCGCCTTGCGACAGCATCTAAAACCAGCGCCGACCAACCGCTTGCAATATGAAAAGCGCTGAGGTAGAACACATGGGCCCCCAAACATGCAAGCCCATCGGCCTGTGGCCCAAAGTCCAGAACCGTGAGCCTGTCTGAGTATTTCTCAGCTCAACCCCCATAATGCCCGTGCGTTGCACGTAACATCAAGATGCATTTGTATGAGTATTTTATCTTGTGAGAGAAAAGGATGAACGAGGGAAGGCCTTATTTGCAAATATGGAGAGGTGTGTGGGTACCTTTTTGCAAAATTGCCATAGTTTCCTTCCTATCCCTCAGATATAAATCAGACGGCCTATATTGCAGGATGGCAGGCACACCATCATCACCAACTCATCTATACCGTGTTAAAAAAACTCTGTTTTTTATAATTATATATGTTATATATATATATTCCCCTTGATTTTTCTTATGTATAAAGTTGTGATATAAAAGATCTTTATATTTCTTTACAGAGGGAGTATCTCTCTGTCAAAAAATATATTTATGTGTAACTAGTTACTCCTGTCTTTCTACTTCCTTTCGCTGATATGTGGTGCATCCAGCAACGGGCTCCACGTGCCATATGCATTAGAGTGCACAACTGCACAGTAGACACACCCCGGTCGTAGCGCCGTAGTAATGCCCAATGAGCTGTCAAATCACAAAACCCCCCCACCTTTCCAGCTTTAGCAGTAAGCTGGATGGACGAAGCGGCAATATTTCACTGGGCCTGAATCCCCTTCTCCCTCGTCTGCTTGTTCAGAGAAAACCCCCGCTCGGCGATTGGATAGGGTTTTCTCATGGAGAACCTGGTACGAATTCTTCATCCATCCCTGATAAATCCAAGTCCCTTGGTCGCGGGTACTCTTAGGATGGCAGCCGCCGCCGTTGATGCATTTTTCTTCCTACTAAATCTAGTGTGTTTCATTTGCAGTGCCCAAAGTGCGAGGACCCTACAGGTTTCTATGCCCTCGGCGAGATGCCACACTTGTTCCTTCTCATCCTAACACAGGATTTTAAAATGCGCATAGTATGTTCCTAGAATCCTCTTTTCTATCCGCGAGGGTGGGTTTTTTGGAACATGCTGTCGACTAATTTTGAAATTTGGATTGCTATATTTGGATAAAAGGTACTAGTACCATGGTCAACACTGACGTGAAGGAGGAAATTATTTCTAGATTTGGATATAGGGAATACATTGTGTTCTCATATTATTTTTCCTGCAGTGCATTCCTTGCTCTGCCAGAACACATGTACTCAAGATGCCCGGCCTTACCATAACTGAATACACCAGTTTAATGGTCACAGTGCAGACAAGCCATGGATATAAGTTTCGAGTTGGGTTCATGAACCAAGAAGATCTCTGCTTTTTTATGGCCGAACTTGGATAAACTCTCTCAAGTGTTACGGACTGAAAGTTGGCGCACGAATGTTGATCGAAATAGGAAAACCTGGTCTCATCCTCACTGCGATCTTCCACCCCGACGTCGTTCCAATTGTTCATCCATGTTAGTTTTGTATCTGGTTCTTGCTTCTTGCCTCGATTACTTCTTAATCCACCTATTATGCCTAACTAATCACAATTTAACTTTAGAAGTGGCAACGAATCTCTCACGAAGATGCTACTTCTAACTAATATTTTCTTATAATTGGTGGCACGTGTAGGTTTTTTCAGAGTTAAGCAGGCTACTCGTTTGTTATTCTATAAGAACTCGGCTGTTACTCATGGCACTGAAGTTGACTTGGACGACATCCACAAGTTCCTACACTTTATTGATCGTCTTGAGGTCCTTGTGGGGCGTTTCAATGGTGGAAGGCCATGCGGGATATGTGTGCCACTGCTGCACTCGTTGAACAGGTTCAACTGTGTTGAGAAACTTATGGTAGGAGTTGTTTTCTATTATATATGTTGTTCATAAACTCTTGCTTATGCACAGTTTTACAGCTGTGATCTTCTTGAAATAGGAACTGCCCAGTTCTATTGTTCCTATACAAATGCCTGACCATGGTTGGGTCATACTTGCGCTTGGTCACAACATGATGTTTATGTCGACCTACTGCATTCCCCTTGGAGGTGAAAAGATACTTATTGATGGGTGGTCTCAAATAATGAAGGCCCGTCCATCTTGGAGAATAGGACAGAAGATTATGTTCCTGCTTTTCCATGGCTCTAAAGCGAATATCCTGTTTATTGAGCACATTGCGAGATGAAGCCGCTTTCGAAACATTGTGGATGTGCGGGGTGGCGCCTGGGCCTTGTCCTGGGCTTGGCGGCCTCACCCTTTGGTTAACTGTAGGCAAAGTAGCACTGTTTGAGGTGTGCTTTGTATGGTTGAACCTGTATAAGTACTCATACTGCTTTCAGCTATGGTTGTTAAGTGCCCGTGCTGGTTTCAGTTAAGGTTGTTAAGTACTCCTGCTGCTTTTACAGTCTATCGTGTTTCTTCAGTCATGTCTTCCTCCAGCCGCCAAAACCAAACCAGCGTCGGCGGGGCCGCCTGCTTCCGCCTCCCACGGCTGGTTGTGCCTCAGCGCACACATCGCCGCCCCACCGTCTCCTAAATCATTAATGCCGACCTCCGAGGCCTCGCCGTCGTCCTCCGCGCGCTTTGCTGCGCTCGCCGCGGCGCCGCCCTCTCGCGTTGTCAACATGGTCAACAAACAAGAGGAATCAGGAGAGGACTGTACGTGGAGAGGATGACAGTAGGGGCCCACCATGTCCATGGCCGGACGCAAGGAAGTTCCTCATTTTTTGTTATATATATACTCCATTGTCAGAAAAAGAAAATGCTTCCTGCTAGTGGTTTCCTGACATCTGGGACCCACGACATTGTCAGCGTATATAGTCAATAGACAAGAGAACAACACAAGATCGGCTGACACCTGGGACGTAGCTGCTTGAGCAGTATTTTTTTTGTTATTGTTGAGACGGAGCAGGGTTTCAACTGGGTTGTGGCCCGTCTAGCCCAGGCTTATATTTTATGTTCACCACATGACCAGCCCAGCTATTTTTTTTGTGAAAATGAGCCCAGTTTATTTTTTCTGAAGAATACCCAATCCAGGCCTACTTATTTTTCTACGCCCTGATGGGCTGCAACTCTTTCAAGACGCCTACAAATCTTGAAAGTGATATGAAATGGGCTGTAAATATAAAAACAGATGACAAATTGGCAATTACTTTATAATTTCTGAATTTTTTCACATGTTCAGATTCCAATTTCACTTGGCTTTAACCTAATTTAAATATATATTCAAAGTACTTTAAATCTGGCTCGACATTTCGGTATTAAAAATAGTTTGGAACCCACAGAAATATGCGAAATTTCATTTAAATTTTTAACCCTGGCCCTGGCCAACAAAAAAACGGACTGCAATAAATTGCATAAGAAGTTGCAATGAGCTATATATAAATTATTAAAAAAATAGGGAATGGTCTGACTTGTGGGCCTATTAAGTTGACGCGTATGCAAGATTTTTTTACTTATTATATATGACAACAAACGATTCTAGCAGACGTAACCGTTGGATGTCAATCCAACGGCCGTCGTGTTTCTTCAATCTCTGATCTTCTTGCTCCAGCCGCCAAATTCAGCGTCGGCGGGACCGCCTGCTCCCGCCTCCCGTGGTCGGCTGTGCTGCCGCGCAGGCCTCACCGCCCCCTACTACTCCCACCGCTGGCCAGGCCATCCCTCTACTCACCCACATCCCTCCACTGTTGTGGCTTCGCCGCCTCCGGGTCATTCCCTTCCTGGGTCTCACCGTCGTCCATCACGCTGGTGTTCTCGGCACGGCGTGGTCAACGTTGTCAACAAACGACAACATCGGAAGAGGGACGTACATGGAGAGGCTGACAGTTGGGACCCACATGGTCCATGGCCGCACACAAGCAAGTACCTCCTTATTACACCAAAAAGAATGAATACTCCCGCTGACAGCTCGGATCCACCAGCTATATCTTCGCACGCAAGGAAGTGCCTCCTTATTACGCACAAAAAAATGAATACTCCCCCTGCTAGCTGGGACCCACCATAGTGGGAGGCTGACTTGTGGGCCTATTAAGTTGACGCGGACGGAGGGCTTTGTCAACTTAGTCAACAAACGATTCTATCACCAGTGACCGTTGGATTGTTAACATCCAACGATCGTCCTGCTTCTTCAACCTCTGATTTTCTTGCTCCAGCCGTCCAAACCACTGCGTGATCTTGCCTCCCGTGCCGGTTGTGCTGCCGCGGAGGCCTCACCGCCCCCTACTACTCCCACCGCTGGCCAAGCCCTGCGGCGACGGCAGCCTCACACCACAGCCGAACCAGTGAACCCTCGTACTCCTCTCCGCATGGGCATCCACTGCCGCGTCTTCCCCGGCTCCGGGTTGTTCCCTTCCTAGGCCTCGCCGTCGTCCACCACCTTGGTGCTCTCAGCGCGGCGTGGTCAATGTGGTCAATGAACGACTTCCATCGGAAGAGTACTGTACGTTGAGAGGCTGACAGCTGGGTCCACGGCCGCAGCAAGGAAGTGCCTCCTTATTACACGCAAAATAATTATTCCTCCACCTGACAGCAGGGACCCACCGGACGGGCCACCGTATTTCGTGAAAAAAAATGTTTCCCCCTGACTGCTGGGACCCACCAGCTACATCTTCAGACGCAAGGAAGTGCGTCCATATTACGGGCAAAAAAAATTGATTCGCCCCCCTGACTGCTGGGACCCACCAGCTACATCTTCAGACGCAAGGAAGTGCCTGACAGTCGGGACCCACCCGGTCGAAGCGTACGTAGCGTTGTCATTCTGGTCACGAACGTGTACGTACATACTGGTCGATCGGTCTGTCTGCAGGCTGCAGCGATGAACCGTGGTCGTGTAAGGAAGGGCATGTGTCGTAGTAGAGGCGCGCGCATAGCATGTACACGTACGTACAACGGCCAGGGTGCAAGAAAGTAAATACGGCCACATACATACATACAGGCGGGGTCTCGAACGCCTACTCGCGCATACGTACGGCCAGGGCTCGTGTACATGGCTGGGTCGGAATGGAGAAACTGCTTCGTCGTCGTGTTCATGGGGAGGCAATGGAATGAGTCATGTTCATCGGGAGGCAACGGAACGCGTGCTGTTCATCGGGAGCCAACCGGCTTGGACGGAACAGCCGATGGAAACGAGGCCTGGCGTACCACAGAACGAAAGAAACGGCCTTGTGTTCCACCGGCCACAGTCAAAACGGGATCATGTTCATCAGGAGGGGTCTGGGTACCGCAAAACGGTCGAAACAGGCTCCTGTTGATCGGGAGGGGTGTGGCGTACCGCAAAACGGGGGAAACAGACTTGTGTTGGAGCGCTACGATCAAAACGGGGGTCCTGTTCATCTGGAGGGGTGTGGCGTACCACAAAACGGGACTCCACGGGATACTGTTCATCTCCACCGTCGACCGCCTCCACGGGCTACTGTTCATCCATCGTCGACCTCCTCCCGCCTCCACCTGCGACTGTTCATCCACGGGCTCATGTTCATCCAGCCTCCACCGCTCCTCCACCAGCTACTGTTCAACCAGCCCTCTCCACGGGGTCCTGTTCAACCACCCCTCCACGGGCTACTGTTCATCCAGCCCTCCACCGGCTACTGTTCAACCAGCCCTCCACCAGCTACTGTTCAACCGGCCCTCCATGGGGTCCTGTTCCTCCACCGGCTCGATCGATCGGGGTCCTGGTCATCCACCGGCTCGATCGATCGGGGTCCTGTTCATCCAGCGGCAACAGCCTGTACTACCACGGGGTCCTGTTCATCCAACCCCCCACCAGGAACTGTTCATCCAAACCCTCCCAACAACGCTCATTGTTCATCAAGGAAGGAGGCAGCAGTGTTCAATCGGCTTCAGTTAGCAGCAGTAGCGAAGGAATCACTCGGGTTCAGTTAACAGCAAGGGGTCGATCGGGGTTTAGTAACATAGCTAGTGCAATCGTTCGGGTTCAGTTAGAGCCCAACGCCTCGCTTGGGTTCAGTTAGAGCACAACGCCTCGCACACACGCGCGTACGTACGAGAGAAACGCGCATCGCTTGGCCCCCGACCACCCACCGTAACCGGGAACTCCCCCGATATTTTCCTCGCCCTTGCTTCTACCACGGTTTTCTCCATCATGGACGGCCCAAAGAATGTCATGCAGCTGCGTCTCCGGCCCGCCCAGGACGACAAGCCCATTTTCTGTCATGATTTTTTGTCATAGAAGTAGGAGCCCACCACATCTATGATGATACCGGGTTTTGTCACAATTATCGTCATAGAAGTGTCATAAGCATGACAGAAGAAAAAATCGTTCGGCCCAAAATGACACGGATGTGTCTTTTTTTGTAGTGTTGGGCGCCATTAATCGAGACAGTGTGAGAGAGGTGGGCGGCGGATGGAGGTCAAAGGTCTCTCCTCCCGATAAGCACGCGCAGGGGTCTGATCGCACGCCTCCCATACTCAAATAGCTACCCCGCACGGCACCTCCTAGACAATAAAAAAGGGGGCGTGTGGCGGCATGTAAATGGTAAGTAGAACGCCCACGCTTTCAATAATACTTGTGTTTCTGATTGTAGCATGTCAGGACTTGTTCCAAAATGACTTTCTTGATTGTTAATGTGTGCGCCTTCGCAAATCGGACAAAACATTTACCACAGCATGTTGGTGCCATGTCATGACACCATGCCAAGTTTCCTGATTTTCAGGTGAGTTTTGGATTTACGTGAATTTTAGAACCAAGTTTCTCGATGTTTCCGGCCGAGCCATAATGCCCAGATGTTTGAATCTCATTCCCATTTCTTGCATGAGACCTAGAAACTTACCCAAGTACACATAAATTATTTTTCAACTAACTTTGGCGCACTGGAGAATTTTCTTGTAGTTCAAATTTGAATTATGTGCATTAAATGCATGGAAACTCAATTAATGTATAAAAAGGCCAAACGAACCCGAAAATTTCCAAAATTTAGGACGAAACTCCTATTGGTCTATGCTGCCTCTGTAAAAAAATCAAGGTGGGAGAAGGCAGTGTATGTTGTTTCGCACAGGGAGGTGACATGTTCCCTGTTGGAACTACGAGCCTTCTTGAGAGAAGCTCCAGTTTGCAACAAGCTTATACCAAAGCTTGTGCCAATTCGGCCAAGAAATTTACCACAAGATGTTGGTGCCATGTCATGACACCATGCCAAGTTTCATGATTTTCATGCATGTTTTGGATTTACAGGAATTAAAAAACCAAGTTTCTCGATGTTTCTGGCAGAGCCACGACGCCCAGATGTTTGAATTTCATTGTCGTTTCTTGCATGGGACCTAGAAATTCACCCAAGGACACACATGTGATTTTTCAACCAACTTTGGTGCACTCGAGCATGTGCTTGTAGTTCAAATTTGAATATAGCACATTAAATGTACAGAAATCCAATTAATGTATAAAAAGGGCCAAACGAACCCGGAATAATTTCAAGTTTTAACACGGCGCTCATATAGTTCTATGTTGCCTCTGTAAAAAAATGAAGGGGGAGGCAGCGTATATCATTTCGCACACAAAGGTGACATGTTCCCTCTCAGAACCACAAGCCTTCTTGAGAGAAGCTCTGATTTGCACGAAGCTTTTACCAAAACTTGTCCCAATTCGGCCAATTTTTTTACCACAACATGTTGGTGCCATGAAATGACACCATGCCAAGTTTCATGATTTTCAGGTGAGTTTTGAATTTACAAGAATTTAAAACCAAGTTTCTCAATGTTCCCGTCCGAGCCACGATGCCTACAAATTCACCCAAGGTCACACATGTGATTTTTCAACCAACCTTGGTGCACTGGAGCATGTTCTTATAGTTCAGATTTTCATTATGCACATTAAATGCCCACAAACTCAATTAATGCATAAAAAGGCCAAACGAACCCGGAATAAATCCAAATTTTAACACGACACTCATAGTTCTATATCGGCTCTGTAAAAAATCAAGAGGGGGCAGCGTATGTCATTTCACACAGAAAGGTGACACGTTCCCTCTGGAAACCACGCACCTTCTTGAGAGAAGCTCTAATTTGCAAGAAGCTTATACCAAAACTTGTCCCAATTCGACCAAATTTTTTACCATAGCATGTTGGTGCCATGAAATGACACCATGCCAAGTTTCATGATTTTCAGGCGAGTTTGGGATTTACCGGAATTTAAAAACCAAGTTTCTCAATGTTTCCGGCCGAGTCACGACGCCCAGATGTTTGAATTTCATTCCCATTCCTGCATGGGACCTATAAATTCACCCAAAGACACACATGTGATTTTTCAACAAACTTTGGTGTATTGGACCATGTGCTTGTAGTTCAAATTTGAATTATGCACATTAAATGCCTAGAAACTCAACTAATGCATAAAAATGGCCAAACGAACCCAAAATAATTCCAAATTTTAACACGACACTCATATAGTTGCATGTTCACTGTAGATAAATGTTCTAGCAATTCAAAAACCATCCTTTCCCTCCGTAACACCATTTTGTCTTTCAAAATAGAAAAAATCTGGTATACCACAAACAGTTTAATAGCAAGAATCGTGTGGGATACGATATAAAATATCTTGGTGCACCATCTTGTCTGGCTTACGCAGGAAGCTTAATCATCTACAGTCCACCGCCCGCGCTTGAACCACACTTGCGTGCCAGTTTCTCGCGGCACCGAGCGAAATTTTTCTGCCACCGCAGAAATATCTATCTCCCTGCCCCATGATGACTCAAAAGTATAGGGGATCAACCATAGTCCTTTCGATAAGTAAGAGTGTCGAACACAACGAGGAGCATAAGGAAATGACAAGTGGTTTTCAGCAAGGTATTTTCTGCAAGCACTGAAATAGTCGGTAACAACTAGTTTGATAGCAAGATAATTTGTAACGGACAAGTAACAGTAACGGTAAAGAAAGTGTAGCAAGGTAGCCCAATCATTTTGTGGCAAAGGACAGGCCAAAACAGTCTCTTATATAATATTAAGCAAAGCGTTCTTGAGGGTACACGGGAATTTCATCTGGCTAGTCACTTTCATCATGTTGGTTTGATTCGCATTCGCTACTTTGATAATTTGATATGTGGGTGTGCCGGTGCTCGGGTCCTATTCTTACTTGAACAAACCTCCCACTTATGATTAACCCCCTCACAAGCATTCGCAAGTACGAGTAAAGTATAAAGATAAAACCTAAACATAGCATTAAACATTTGGATCGAAATTGGTCCCTTACGAAGTAGCGCATAAATAGGGTTTAAGCTTCTGTCACTCTAGCAACCCATCATCTAATAACTACTCCACAATGCATTCCCTTAGGCCCAAAGATGGTGAAGTGTCATGTAGTCAACGTTCACATGACACCACTAAGGGAAACACACACATCATCAAAATATCGAACACATATCAAGTTCACATGATTACTTGCAACAAGATTTCTCCCGTGACCCCAAGAACAAAAGTAACTACTCACAAATGATAATCATGCTCAAGATCAGAGGGGTATTAAATAGCATAGTGTATCTGAACATATAATCTTCCACCAAATAAACCATATAGTAATCAACTACAAGATGTAATCAACATTACTAGTCACCCACAGGTACCAATCTGAGGTTCTGGTACAAAGATTGAACACAAGAGATGAACTAGGGATTGAGAGGAGATGTTGTTGTTGAAGATGTTGATGGAGATTGGCCTCCCAAAGATGAGAGGGTTGTTGGTGATGACGATGGCTTTGATTTCCCCCTCCGGGAGGGAAGTTCCCCGCTGAAATCGCTCCGCCGGAGGGCAAAAGTGCTCCTGCCCAAGTTCCGCCTCGAGACGGCCGCGCTCCGTCCCGAAAGTCCCCTCCTTATTTTTTCTAGGTCAAAATGACCTATATACCAAAGATGGGCACCGATAGTGGGCCAGTTTGGCCACAACCCACCAGGGCGTGCCTGGGGGACTGGCGCGCCCTGGTGTCTTGTGGTCACCAGGTAGCGCCCTGATGTTCCAGTGGATCAGTAGGAGTGATACGTCTCCAACGTATCTAGTGGATCAACTGGGGGACTGGCGCGCCCTGATGTTCTAGTGGATCAGTAAGAGTGATACGTCTCCAACGTATCTATAATTTTTTATTGTTCCATGCTGTTATATTATCAATCTTGGATGTTTTATAATCATTTTATATCATTTTTGGTACTAGCCTATTGACATAGTGCCAAGTGTCGGTTGCTGTTTTTTCCATGTTTTTTACATCGCAGAAAATCAGTACCACACGGAGTCCAAATGCCACGAAACTCCACGGAGATTTTTTATGGTCCAGTGATACGTCTCCAACGTATCTATAATTTATGAAGTATCCATGCTATTATATTATCTGTTTTGGATGTTTATGGGCTTTACTAAACACTTTTATATTATTTTTGGGAGAAACCTATTAACCGGAGGCCCAGCCCAAATTGTTGTTTTCTTGCCTATTTCAGTGTTTCAAAGAAAAGGAATACCAAACGGAGTCCAAACGGAATGAAACCTTCGTGAGAGTTATTTTTGGAACGGAAGCAATCCAGGAGACTTGGAGTAGACGTCAGGGAAGCTTCGAGGAAGCCACGAGGCAGGGAGGCGCGCCCCCCACCCTCGTGGGCACCTCGTGGCTCCCCTGACCGACTTCTTTCGCCTATATATGTCCATATACCCTAAAAACATCGGGGAACAGAATAGATCGGGAGTTCCGCCGCCGCAAGCCAATGTAGCCACCAAAAACCAATTGGAACCCTGTTCCGGCACCCTGTCGGAGGGGGGAATCCCTCTCCGGTGGCCATCTTCATCATCCCGACGCTCTCCATGACGAGGAGGGAGTAGTTCACCCTCGGGGCTGAGGGTATGTACCAGTAGCTATGTGTTTGATCTCTCTCTCTCTCTCTCTCGTGTTCTTGAGATGGTACGATCTTGATGTATCGCGAGCTTTGCTATTATAGTTGGATCTTATGATGTTTCTCCCCCTCTACTCTCTTGTAATGGATTGAGTTTTCCCTTTGAAGTTATCTTATCGGATTGAGTATTTAAGGATTTGAGAACACTTGATGTATGTCTTGCATGTGCTTATCTGTGGTGACAATGGGATATCACGTGATTCACTTGATGTATGTTTTGGTGATCAACTTGCGGGTTCCGTGACCTCGTGAACTTATGCATAGGTGTTGGCACATGTTTTCGTCTTGACTCTCTGGTAGAAACTTTGGGGCACTCTTTGAAGTTCTATGTGTTCGTTGAATAGATGAATCTGAGATTGTTTGATGCATATCGTATAATCATACCCACGGATACTTGAGGTGACATTGGAGTATCTAGGTGACATTAGGGTTTTGGTTGATTTGTGTCTTAAGGTGTTATTCTAGTACGAACTCCATGATAGATCGATCTGAAAGAATAACTTTGAGGTGGTTTCGTACCCTACAATAATCTCTTCGTTTGTTCTCCGCTATTAGTGACTTTGGAGTTACTCTTTGTTGCATGTTGAGGGATAGTTATATGATCCAATTATGTTATTATTGTTGAGAGAACTTGCACTAGTGAAAGTATGAACCCTAGGCCTTGTTTCAACGCATTGCAATACCGTTTGTGCTCACTTTTATCATTAGTTACCTTGCTGTTTTTATATTTTCAGATTACAAAAACCTATATCTACCATCCATATTGCACTTGTATCACCATCTCTTCGCCGAACTAGTGCACCTATACAATTTACCATTGTATTGGGTGTGTTGGGGACACAAGAGACTCTTTGTTATTTGGTTGCAGGGTTGTTTGAGAGAGACCATCTTCATCCTACGCCTCCCACGGATTGATAAACCTTAGGTCATCCACTTGAGGGAAATTTGCTATTGTCCTACAAACCTCTACACTTGGAGGCCCAACAACGTCTACAAGAAGAAGGTTGTGTAGTAGACATCAAGCTCTTTTCTGGCGCCATTGCCGGGGAGGTGAGTTCTTGAAGGTATATCTTCAGATCTTACAATCGAATCTTTTAGTTTCTTGTTTTATCACTAGTTTAATTTATAAAAGAAAACTACAAAAAAATGGAGTTGAGTTTGCCTCATACGCTTCATCTTTTTAATATCTTTCGTGAGAATGATGGAAAGGAAAATTGTGCTCAAATGCTAGAAGAAGAAGTCTATAAAAAGTTTGGCACTAAATCTTTGAATGATGAGCATGATTGCAATGTTGTTAGTATGAACTCCTTGAATATCCATAGTACTAATGATGATTGCACCAGTAATGATGAAAATGTCTCTTATAAGCATATCAATTTCTGTGGAGTGCATAGAGCTTGCAAATACACACCAAATTGCAAGAGGCATAAGTATTTGGAAACTAAATAGTTGCAAGAAAGGCTAGATGTTTGTGCTGAGAATTTAAACTTTCTTTGCCGTCCTTGTGAACTTTGCAATGAACGTGATCATTTCAATACCCAATGCAAATTGTCTCATGATCGTATCGTGTCCAAAAATTGTGATGACTTGATTTCCCTTGCACATCATAATGAACTTAGTTTGCTTTTGGGTTATGAAGAAATGAAATGTATAACTAAGGATCTGCCAGAATTTGTCCTTGATAAAGTTCTTGATTTTGATCTAGAAGAAATTTTATGTATTGTGCGGTGAATTGCATTGAAAATCCTTATATTGCCAATTACATAAAGAAAAGAAAACAAATAGAAGATGAAGAGAATACTAATGAAAGGGAATAGACTTCCCAATATCCTCCTATTACTTCTTATGATGAATCAGGTAACGAGGAGGAGCTTTCTATTCAACCAATCTCATTAATAAGGAGCTCAAAAAAGAGGGTTAAACCCGCACATGATGTGAAGAAGAAAAAGAAAAGACGAAGAAACAAAGGTAGAAAGGTATCCCTCCCAAATGATGTTGCTCATATTACTCATTGTGATGATGATAATTGCTATACTATTGGTGCAATCCATACTATTAATGATGAGAGTGATTATGCTTATGATATGAAAAGGCCCAAGCTTGGGGATGCTATGTTTGATGAGAATGACATGTTTGAGAATATATTTGCTGCAATTAATGTTTGTCCCAAGCTTGGGGATGCTATGTTTAATTAAGATGATATTTTTAGCCTGCCAAGTTTTGATGAGCAAATTTGTTATGATGATAGCATGCCTCCTACTTATGATGACTATATTGATGAAAGTGGGTTTGGAAGAGTGTCAACTTTAGGAAGTAATGATCCCACTATCTTGGAGGATGGTGAATCTTATTGCGACAATTATGAAAGTGGATTTGGAGAGGTCATGACTTTATTTAGTAATGATTCCACTATCTTGGAAGAGGTTTCAATCAATTATGATGAGAACAAAGTTGCTACCTATGATGATTATTTTGATGATACTTATGCTATAAAGAGTAGTGATGATTATATTTATAAAACTTGTCATGATTATAATTAGTACTTTTCTGAACATTACTCTTTTAATGTGGAAACAATTTATAGTATTCGAGTTTCTTATGATACTCCCACTATTCTGAATGAGAAGAATTTTGCTTATGTGGAGAGTAATAAAATTTCTATGCTTGTAGATCATGAAAAGAATGCTTTAGGTGCTGGTTATATTGTTGAATTCATTCATGATGCTACTAAAAATTATTATGAGGGAGGAATATATGCTTGTAGGAATTGCAATAATACCAAGTTTTCTCTCTATGTGCTTAAAGTTTTGAATTTATGCTTGTTTTGCCTTCCTATGCTAGTTGATCATTGTTCCCGTAAGTTGTTTGCTCACAAAATCCCTATTCATAGGAAGTGGGTTAGACTTAAATGTGATAGTCATATTCTTCATGATGCTCTCTTGGGTTGTGCGCCCTCGGGTGCCCACTGGACCGCCTCTTTGCTCTATAAATACCCCAATGTTCCAGAAACCCTAGGGGAGTCGACTAAATATTCATCCAGCCACCGCAGAGGCCAGAACCACCAGATCCAATCTAGACACCATCTTGGATGGGGTTCACCACCTCCATTGGTGCCTCTCCGATGATGCGTGAGTAGTTCTTTGTAGACCTTCGGGTCCGTAGTTAGTAGCTAGATGGCTTTCTCTCTCTCGCTGAATTCTCAATACAATGGTCTCTTGGAGATCCATATGTTGTAACTCTTTTGCGGTGTGTTTGTTTGGATCTGATGAACTTTGAGTTTATGATCAGTTATATCTTTTTATGTCCATGAAAGTTATTTGAGTTTCTTTGATCTCTTATATGCATGATTGCTTATAGCCTCGTATTTCTTCTCCGATATTTGGGTTTTGTTTGGCCAACTTGATCTATTTATCTTGCAACGGGAAGAGGTGCTTTGTAGTGGGTTCGATCTTACGGTGCTTGATCCCAGTGACAGAAAGGAAAATGACATGTATGTATCGTTGCTACTAAGGATAAAACGATGGGGTCTATCTCTACATAGATAGATCTTGTCTACATCATGTCATCGTTCTTATTGCATTACTCTGTTTCTCCATGAACTTAATACACTAGATGCATGCTGGATAGCGGTCGATGTGCGGAGTAATAGTATTAGATGCAGGCAGGAGTCGGTCTACTAATCTTGGATGTGATGCCTATATAATGATCATTGGCTGGATATCGTCATAATTATTTGAAGTTCTATCAATTGCCCAACAGTAATTTGTTCACCCACCATTTGCTATTTTTCTCGAGAGAAGCCACTAGTGAAACATGCGGCCCCCGGGTCTTATTTCTCTTATATTTTCCTTTGCGATCTACTTTTTCCTTGCATTTATTTTCAGATCTATTAAACCAAAAATACAAAAAATACCTTGCTGCATTTTATTTCTATTTATTTTATTTGGCGTTCGATCTATCAAATTATTACAACTTATTCCCGTCCTCACGCCGTTTCTGGCGCTGTTACCCGAAAGGGATTGACAACCCCTTTAACACGTCGGGTTACGAGGTGTTGTTATTTGTGTGCAGGGGTTGTTTACGTTGTGTTGCTTGTTTCTCCTACTGGTTCGATTACCTTGCTTTCATATCTGAGGGAAATACCTACCGCCGCTGTGATGCATCATCCCTTCCTCTTTGGGGAAATACCGACGTAGCTTCAAGCGACATCAAAAGGAATTTCTGGCGTCATTGCCGGGGAGGATCTTCAACATATACCAGGTTCCTAATCACGAATCTCATCTCCTTGCAATTTACATTATTTGCCATTTGCCTCTCGTTTTCCTCTCCCCCACTTCACAAAAATTTGCTGTTTTATTCGCCTCACTTTTTCCGTTCGCCGTTTTCTTGCCAGATCTGTTTTTGAGTGCAATCTTGTTGTGTGGTCATCATGACTCAAGAGAACACCAAGTTATGTGATTTCTCAAATACCAACAACAATGATTTTATTGGCACTCCGCTTGCTCCTCCCGCCGCTAGTGCGGAGACTTGTGATATTAACACTAATTTGCTGAATCTTGTTATGAAAGATCAATTTTCTGCTACTCCTAATGAGGATGTCGCGTCCCATATTAATACCTTCGTGGAATTATGCGATATGCAAAAGAAAAAAGATGTGGACAATGATGTGGTTAAGATGAAATTATTTCCGTTTTCCTTGCGTGATTCTGTGAAAATTTGGTTCTCTTCTTTGCCTCCCAATAGTATCGATTCTTGGAATAAGTGCAAAGATGCTTTTATCACTAAGTATTTTCCTCCCGCAAAAATTATTTCCCTTAGAACCCAGATCATGAAATTCAAGCAACTTGAACATGAGCATGTTGCACAATCTTGGGAAAGGATTAAAATGATACTAAGGAATTGGCCAACTCATTGGTTAAATCTTTGGATGATCATACAAATTTTTTATGCGGGATTGAATTTTGTTTCTCGTAATATTTTAGATTCTGCCATGGGTGGTACTTTTACGGAAATTACTTTGAGTGAAGCCACCAAATTTCTTGATAATATCATGGAAAATTATTCACAATGGCATACCGAAAGAGCTCCTACTAGTAAAAAAGTTAATTCGGTTGAAGAAATTTCTTCTTTGAGTGAAAAAGTTGATGCTCTTATGAAATTGGTTGCTAGTAAAAGTGCTCCCATTGAATTCAATGATATGCCTTTGTCTACTTTGATTGAGCAAAATAGTGATGCCATAGATGTGAATTTTATTTCTCGAAGTAATTTCAATAACAATGCTTATAGAGGTAATTTTAATCCTACGCCTTTTCCTAGTAATTCCTCTAATAATTATGGTAATTCCTATGGAAATCAATCTTATAATAATAATAGGAACACCTCTGATCTTGAGAATAATATTAAAGAATTTATCAACACACAAAAAGTTTTCAACACTTCCATAGAAGAAAAGTTGAATAAGATTGATGATTTGTCTAGAAGTGTTGATAGAATTGCTCTTGATGTGGAAAATCTCAAGATGAAAATTTTTGTGCCTAAGTAGATGAATCAATTAAAGCTCTTTATGTTTCTATGGATGAAAGCAAGAAAAGAACCGCTATGCTTAGAGCTAAAAGAGAATTTTTAGTAAAAGCGTTTTCTAGTGATTTCTTTCGCAAAAGTGATGAAGATCTTAAAATGATTGGTGTTTCTTCTATTGATTCTTTGTTTAGTAAAGTTAAGAATGATGAAAAAGGGACTAGAGAAGAGTCAAATTTAGGTAGAAGGCGTCCCAATATTTCGGAGGGTGAAAATATTGTTGAGAAAATTGATGAAAGTGGGTTTGGAGAGGTCAAAACTTTAGCTAGTGATGTACCCACTCTTTTGGATTACAAAGACTTTAATTATGATAGTTGCTCTTTGATTGATTGTATTTCTTTGTTGCAATCCATGATAAATTCACCCCATGCCTATGGACAAAATAAAGCTTTTACTAAACATATTGTTGATGCTATGATGAAAGCTTTTGAAGAAAAGTTGGAATTACAAGTTTCGATTCCTAGAAACTTGCATTATGAATGGGAACCTACTATCAAAGTCAATAAAAATTATGAGTGTTTTGCTTTGTGTGACTTGGGTGCTAGTGTTTCTACAATTCTGAAATCTTTATGTGATGTGCTTGCTCTTACCGATCTTGAAGAATGTACTTTGAATTTGCACTTGGCGGATTCTACTATTAAAAAGCCTATGGGAAGAATTAATGATGTTCTTATTCTTGCAAATAGGAATTATGTGCCTATAGATTTGTCGGTGTACAAAAGTAGGGGTCCTTTTTGCACCCCTTTACTTGTGCGCAGGCAGTCGCAGCCACGCACCCGCAGGCACGCTTGGCGGGACAGATGAGGAAGCCAAGTCACAAGACTACCAGAGCCGTGCTCAAGACCAGAAGCATGAAGAGCAGAGGGGCGAGGTGAAACTCCCCCGACAAGGGCCGCAGCCACGCACCCGCAGCCACGCTTGGCGGGACAGAAGAGGAAGCCAAGTCAGAAGACTACCAGAGCCGTGCTCAAGACCAGAAGCATGAAGAGCAGAGGGGCGAGGTGAAACTCCCCTGGCAAGGCCCTTGCTGGGGCGGCCTTCACAGCCCCGGCAAGAGCCTTGCCGGGGCAACTTATCCAACACCAACGGGGCCGCCACCCTTGAGTCTAAAAGTTCCGACGCCATCAACCACATTGGAACCAAGGCTCGGGAGGCGCCTCCATGGTGGCATGCAGATCTTTGTGAAGAAAAAAGGTATGCGAGGCCTAGGTAGGAACCGGAGAACAAGACAATAGCGAGGCTCCTTGCCAAGGATGCCCACGAGGCCCCGGCAAGGCTCCTGCCGAAGATACCCACGAGGCCCCGGCAAGACTCTTTCCGAGGGCACCCACAAGGCCCCGGCAAGACCCTTGCCGGGAATATCAGCAAGACCGCAGCAAGGCCTTGCCGCCCCGTCGCCGCCCCAGCTCAGCGGTCGACCCACCAACTAAGCAGGTACCCACATAGCAGTACGTGGATCCTAAGCCAACTAGTCAAGCACCTACGTGGTGGCATGCAGATCTTCGTGAAGACCCTGCCACCACACCAGCTCAGCAGCCAGCCAGCCTACATGGCGATGCATGCCTCGTTGGCCTGGACGCGTGGCGAAGCAAGGCGAAGCGGCGACGGACGGGACGGGCCTCATTGCCGCCCCCGATAAAGCAAGATGACACCTAAGTAGCGCATTTAATGCATTTTGTCCTACAGTGCCAGAGATAAACTCGACTACTGTACAACTTTCCACCTCATGTGTGCCACTGTGGCAGCCCCTTTGACTATAAAAGGAGGCCCTCAGCGTACTGAGAGAGGATTCGGACTTTTTGGACCCTGCACGCTTTGTAGCTAGTCCAAGAACACCAGATAAACACAAGCCAGCAGGAGTAGGGTATTACGCATCACTTGCGGCCCGAACCTGGATAAATTTGCCATGTTGATCTCTTAAACCCGCTCTTTCCACAGCCCCGCGCCCGCTAACCATAGAAGGGATTCCCTGTGATCCCATAGGTGTCGTTTCCACCGACATCTTTGGCGCTCCAGGTAGGGGCGCAAGCTGTGAAAACCCAGTTTTGGAGCCAACCTATCGACTCCCTCGTCGCGGTGGCCCGAGAAGAGACAGCGGCATCAATCAGCCGCACTCTGGTGCCGTCCGCGGCAGCAACGATCATCTGTGTGGCCGCAAAAAGCTAAGTCGCGCAAAACCTTGAGTAATTCCCTTTTCTTTCATAAAGTTATTTTCCTTGAAAGATCTCGCTCTTTGTATGGAAAACCTGCACGCGATGGGACCCTCCCGCTATTGGCAACGCCCTTGTTCTATTTCGAGTCCGCTCAATAGTTCGAGTGGCCGCGTTAAGATCGGCAGAGTGGCTTGTCCGCTATTGGCAACGCCCTTGTCCTGTTTCGAGTCCGCTCAACAGTTCAAGCGGCCGCGCTGAGAGCGGTAAGGTGGTTTGCCCGGCAGCAAGCACACCCGGCAGGCCAGTAAGGATCCGTCCTCAAAGCGCCGCAGCTTGGGTTTACGCACCGGCAAGCCTGTCCAACTAAGCGTAGGGCGTACATACCAGGAAAGATCGAACAGGAAAATAGCATGCATCGTTTTAAAAAGTACTGCAGAGTTATATTACATCAATTGTTGCTGCAGTTCTAACTTAAGATAAAATCGTCTTGGTTGTGAACCCGCAGTGACGATGAGAAACGGGGCGCCTAGTCCCGACGCTGACCCTCCACCCTCTGGACTCCGTCGATGCAGCTGATGATGGGCTCGATACGCTCCTCGAGCGCCGCGAGGTCCACATCCTCCGGCAAGCTTTCCAGCGCGGAGGCGAAGTCTACGTTGGGGTTCCAGTATGCCACCTTGGTGAGGACCTTGGTTAGGGCACCCCGGTAGAGCTTCCGGGCCTCGTTGGCCAGAGAGGCCGCTCGGTTGGAACGGAGCTGTTCCAGGGCTCCGAGAACGCCCTCGAAGAACAAAGTCAGCTTGGCATTGGGACTCACGTTCGGCTCCTGGGTGTACCTGACATTCGGCATCCCCATGGCGGCCAGCTTCGTGGTGATCCTGCCGGTGACGTCGACGAGGCAGCTGATCCAACGGTTCATGCCCTTCGTTTACTCCTCATGTTCGGCGGCATCATTCCTCCGCAGCTGCTTCTCGTCCTCCAGGACCTTGTTCAAGGTCTCCTCACGAGCCCCGGCCTCCGAAAGCTTCCTTTCCAAGCCGTCCAGCTTCAATTTCAGATTGTTGATGGAGTCGTTGGCCTCGGAGAGCAGCTTGGCCTTGTCGGAGACTGTGGCCTGGGCATCCGCCAAAGAATGATTGGTCGTGTCCCTCTCCTTCGTCAGCTCCGAGGCCACCTTCTTCAGCTCCTCCCACTCCAGCTCCAGCTTCTTCACATTGTCGGCATGGACCAGGGCCTGAGCATTGAGGGCCTCCTTGTGCCTCTGCTCCAGCTCCTGGGTCCGCTGCACGACGAGCTTCTCGACCTCCTCATCCTTGCCGCGTAGTGTGGCGGCGAGCGCCTCCTCACAGGCAGCAAGGTCCTCCTCCTAGGAGTTCAGCTGAGCCTGGTGCTGGTGCCGAGCGGCCTCGTCCTTGGCAGCATGTTCCTTCGCCGCCTCCTGGGCCTTCTCGACGTCAGCCTGCTTCAGGATGAGCTCCTGTTTGCGCTCGGCCAGCAAACCCTGGGCAACCTTCAGTTCTTCGTGGGCCTCGTGGAACCAGGCCTACGTCTCGGCGATGCGCTCCTCAAGATCCGCCTCCGCCTTGTCCGCCGCCGCCATCCTGGATTTTGCCTTGTCCAGGCGGGTACGGTGGAGCGCCTGGAGCTTCTGGAAGTTGACGCTCATGGCCCAAAGACGCTGCTCCTCTTGGGAACCGCCGGTGCTCGGTTCATCAACAACCTGAAGCCCGGCGGAGGCGAGCGCCTTGTCGTCAAACACCTCCCCCTCGGTTGGCGCCCTGGTGCTCGCCATTCCTAGGAGGTGGACGAACAGGTCGTCGCCCACCTTCAAGTACTTGCCCGAGCCAGAGGCAGCGGAGGAGGAAGGTTGGTCGTCAATCACCCCCTCCCCGGCAGGCCCCTTGCCGGCCTCCTCAGCAGCGGCCTTGCTGGCCTCCCCAGCAGGCCCCTTGGAGGCCTCCTCAGCGGCCTCCTCGGCGGCAATCTTGTCGGCCTCGGCCTCGGTGTCCTTGGCGACCTCCTCAATGACAGTGTCAATATCCTCCCGGTCCACGGAGGAAGGGTCTGGATACCAAGAAGGGGAATGAGACGGGCAAGTCAAGGTTCAAAAAGAAAAAGAAAGAACTGGGACAGAAAGCAAACGACTTACTCGCACCGGGCTGGGAAGAAGTGGCGCCCTCCCCGCCAGCATTCGTTGTCGGGGCAGAACCACCGGCACCCAAGCTCGCCCCCTCCTCCATATGTGTGGGCTTGGTGGTGGATGCCCTTGGCGGGGACGCCCCTTTGGGCGGCGTAGTCGAGGGAGGCGGCGTGTTGGGAGTGGCCCTCGGCGGCTCCTCCTGCTATCGTTCTCCTCCTGCAAACCCGGCAAGGTCAGCATCAAGAATTCACACCCCAATGTTCATCAGTGAAGGAGTGAGTGATGAACTCACGCTGGGGGCTGAAGTGGGGGCTGCATCGTGGGCTGCTGTCTCGACTGCTCTCCACCAACACCGGCGTATGCGAAGTACCCTGATATGTCTCCAACGTATCTATAATTTTTTATTGTTCCATGCTATTATATTATCTATTTTGGATGTTCAATGGGCTTTATTATGCACTTTTATTTTATTTTTGGGACTAACCTATTAACCGAAGGCCCAATGCAAATTGTTGTTTTTTTTGCCTATTTCAGTGTTTCGCAGAAAAGGAATATCAAAAGGAATCCAAACGGAATGAAACCTTCGCGAGGATCGTTTTTGGAACAAACGCAATCCAGGAGACTTGGAGTGGACGTCAAGGAAGCAGCGAGGAGGCCACGAGGCAGGTGGGCGCGCCCCCCACCCACGTGGGCCCCTTGTAGCTCCACCGACCTACTTCTTTCGCCTATATATAATCTTATACCCTGAAACCTTCAGGGAGAGCCACGAAACACCTTTTCCACTGCCGCAACCTTCTGTACCCGTGAGATCCCATCTTGGGGCCTTTTCCGGCGCTCCGCCGGAGGGGGATTTGATCACGGAGGGCTTCTACATCAACACCATAGCCTCTCCGATGATGTGTGAGTAGTTTACCATAGACCTTCGGGTCCATAGTTATTAGCTAGATGGCTTCTTCTCTCTCTTTGGATCTCAATACAAAGTTCTCCTCCATCTTCTTGGAGATCTATTCGATGTAATTCTTTTTGCGGTGTGTTTGTCGAGATCCGATGAATTGTGGGTTTATGATCCAGATTATCTATGAACAATATTTGATTCTTCTCTGAATTCTTATATGCATGATTTAAATATCTTTGCAAGTCTCTTTGAATTATCAGTTTGGTTTGGCCTACTAGATTGATCTTTCTTGCCATGGGAGAAGTGCTTAGCTTTAGGTTCAATCTTGCGGTGTCCTTTCCCAGTGACAGTAGGGGCAGCAAGGCACGTATTGTATTGTTGCCATCGAGGATAAAAAGATGGGGTTTATATCATATTGCTTGAGTTTATCCCTCTACATCATGTCATCTTGCCTAATGCGTTACTCTGTTCTTATGAACTTAATACTCTAGATGCATGTTGGATAGCGGTCGATGTGTGGAGTAATAGTAGTAGATGCAGAATCATTTCGGTCTACTTGACACGGACGTGATACCTATATACATGATCATGCCTAGATATTCTCATAATTATGCGTTTTTCTATCAATTACTCGACAGTAATTTGTTCACCCACCATAATCTATGCTATCTTGAGAGAATCCACTAGTGAAACCTATGGCCCCGGGGTCTATTTTACATCATATTATTTTCCTATCAATTTGCTATTTCTGCCGCCGTTTATTTTGCAATCTTTACTTTCCATTCTATACAACAAAAATACCAAAAATATTATCTTATCATCTCTATCAGATCTCACTTTTGCAAGTGGCCGTGAACGGATTGACAACCCCTTTACCGCGTTGGTTGCAAGGTTCTTGATTGTTTGTGCAGGTACTAGGGACTTGCGTGTAGTCTCCTACTGGATTGATACCTTGGTTCTCAAAAACTGAGGGAAATACTTACACTACTTTGCTGCATCACCCTTTCCTCTTCAAGGGAAAACCAACGCATGCTCAAGAGGTAGCAAGAAGGATTTCTGGCGCCGTTGCCGGGAGGCTTGCGCCAAGTTAAGTCAAGATTTGATCTCCCGTCAACTAGCCATTTCTGGCGCCGTTGCCGAGGAGATCTACGCACAAGTCAAGACATACCAAGTACCCATCACAAACTCTTCTCCCCCGCATTACATTATTTGCCATTTGCCTCTCGTTTTCCTCTCCCCCACTTCACCTTTGCCGTTTTATTCGCCCTCTTTTTCGTTCGTCTCTTTCCGCTTGCTTCTTGTTTGCTTGTGTGTTGGATTGATTGTTTGTCACGATGGCTCAAGACAATACTAAATTGTGTGACTTTTCCAATACCAACAACAATGATTTTATTAGCACTTCGATTGCTCCTATTACCGATGCTAAATCTTGTGAAATTGATGCTGCTTTGCTGAATCTTGTCATGAAAGATCAATTTTCTGGCCTTCCTAGTGAAGATGCCGCTACCCATCTAAACAACTTTGTTGATTTGTGCGATATGCAAAAGAAGAAAGATGTGGATAATGATATTGTTAAATTGAAGCTATTTCCGTTTTCGCTTAGAGATCGTGCTAAAACTTGGTTCTATTCTTTGCCTAAAAATAGTATTGATTCATGGAATAAGTGCAAAGATGCTTTTATCTCTAAGTATTTTCCTCCCGCTAAGATCATCTCTCTTAGAAACGATATTATGAATTTTAAACAACTTGATCATGAGCATGTTGCACAATCTTGGGAGAGGATGAAATTAATGATACGTAATTGCCCTACACATGGTTTGAATTTATGGATGATTATACAAAAAAATTATGCCGGATTGAATTTTGCTTCTAGAAATCTTTTAGATTCGGCCACGGGAGTCACTTATATGGAAATCACTTTAGGAGAAGCTACTAAACTCCTAGATAATATTATGGTTAATTATTCTCAATGGCACACCGAAAGATCTACTAGTAAAAAGGTTCATGTGATAGAAGAGATTAATGTTTTGAGTGGAAAGATGGATGAACTTATGAAAATGTTTGCTAATAAGAGTGTTTCTTCTGATCCTAATGATATGCCTTTGTCTACTTTCATTGAGAATAATAATGAATCTATGGATGTGAATTTTGTTGGTAGGAACAACTTTGGTAACAACGCGTATAGAGGAAACTTTAATTCTAGGCCGTTCCCTAGTAATTCCTCTAATAATTATGGTAATTCCTACAACAACTCTTATGGAAATTTTAATAAGATGCCCACTGATTTTGATACTAGTGTTAAAGAATTTATGATTTAGCAAAAGAATTACAATGCTTTGCTTGAAGAAAAATTGCCTAAGATTGATGAGTTGGCTAGGAACGTGGATAGAATTTCTCTTGATGTTGATTCTTTGAAACTTAGATCTATTCCTCCTAAGCATGATATCAATGAGTCTCTCAAAGCCATGAGAATTTCTATTGATGAGTGCAAAGAAAGAACCGCTAGGATGCGTGCTAAATAAGATTGCTTTGTGAAAGCGTGTTCTTCTAGTTTTCATGATAATAATGATGAAGATCTAAAAGTGATTGATGTGTCTCCTATTAAATCTTTGTTTTCCAATATGAGTCTTGATAAAGATGGGACTGGAGATGAGTCAACTTTAGTTAAAAGGCATCCCAATGATTCGGAGTTTTTAGATCTTGATGCAAAAATTGGTAAAGGTGGGATTGAAGAGGTCAAAACTTTACATAGCAATGAACCCACTGTTTTGGATTTCAAGGAATTTAATTATGATAATTGTTCTTTGGTAGTTGTATTTCCTTGTTGCAATCCGTGTTAAATTCTCCTCATGCTTATGATCAAAATAAAGCTTTTACTAAACACATCGTTGATGCTTTAATGCAATCTTATGAAGAAAAGCTTGAATTAGAAGTTTCTATCCCTAGGAAACTTTATGATGAGTGGGAAACTACTATTAAAATTAAAATTAAAGATCATGAATGCTATGCTTTGTGTGATTTGGGTGCTAGTGTTTCCATGATTCCAAAGACTTTGTGTGATGTGTTAGGTTTCCGTGAATTTGATGATTGTTCTTTAAATTTGCATCTTGCGGATTCCACCATTAAGAAACCTATGGGAGGGATTAATGATGTTCTTATTGTTGCGAATAGGAATTATGTGCCTGTAGATTTCATTGTTCTTGATATAGATTGCAATCCTACATGTCCTATTATTCTTGGTAGACCTTTCCTTAGAACGATTGGTGCAATTATTGATATGAAAGAAGGAAATATTATATTCCAATTTCCATTAAGGAAAGGCAAGGAACACTTTCCTAGGAAGAAAATTAAATTACCTTATGAATCTATTATGAGAGCCACTTATGGATTGCATACCAAAGATGACAATACCTAGATCTATTCTTGTTTTTATGCCTAGCTAGGGGCGTTAAACGATAGCGCTTGTTGGGAGGCAGCCCAATTTTATTTTTGTTTCTTGCTTTTTGTTCCTGTTTAGTAATAAATAATTCATCTAGCCTCTGTTTAGATGTGTTTTTATGTTTTAATTAGTGTTTGTGCCAAGTAGAACCAATAGGATCTTCGTGGGTGATAGTTGTTTGATCTTGCTGAAAAAGACAGAAACTTTGCGCTCACGAAAATAAAATAATTGTTAAAATTCACCAGAACGTGATAAATTGCTAATTCGTTTTGCAGTAGATCAATATACAAATTATCTAGGTTGTCCTACTTTTTCAGAATTTTTGGAGTTCCATAAGTATTCGAACAAATCAGATTTCTACAGACTGTTCTGTTTTTGATGGATTCTGTTCTTCGTGTGTTGTTTGCTTATTTTAATGAATCTATGGCTAGTATCGGGGGGTATGAACCATAGAGAAGTTGGAATACAGTAGGTTTAACACCAATATAAATAAAGAATGATTTCATTATAGTACCTTAAGGGTGTGGTTTGTTTTCTTATACTAACGGGGCTCATGAGATTTTCTGTTGAGTTTTGTGTTGTGAAGTTTTCAAGTTTTTGGGTAAAGATTTGATGGATTTTGAAATAAGGAGTGGCAAGAGCCTAAGATTGGGGATGCCCAAGGCACCCCAAGGTAAAATTCAAGGACAACCAAAAGCCTAAGCTTGGGGATGCCCCGGAAGGCATCCCCTATTTCGTCTTCGTCCATCGGTAACTTTACTTGAGGCTATATTTTTTCACCACATGATATGTGTTTTGCTTGGAGCGTCTTGTATGATTTGATTCTTTGCTTGTTAGTTTACCACAATCATCCTTGTTGTACACACCTTTTGGAGAGACACACATGAATCGGAATTTATTAGAATACTCTATGTGCTTCACTTATATCTTTTGAGCTAGATAATTTTGCTCTAGTGCTTCACTTATATCTTTTAGAGCACGGTGGTGGTTTTATTTTATAGAAATTATTGATCTCTCATGCTTCGCTTATATTATTTTGAGAGTCCTTTAGAACATCATGGTAATTTGCTTTGGCTATAAAATTAGTCCTAATATGATAGGCATCCAAGATGGGTATAATAAAAACTTTCATATAGAGTGCATTGAATACTATGAGAAGTTTGATACTTGATGATTGTTTCGAGATATGAAGATGGTAATATTAGAGTCGTGCTAGTTGAGTAGTCGTGAATTTGAGAAATACTTGTGTTGAATTTTGCAAGTCCTGTAGCATGCACGTATGGTAAATGTTGTGTGACAAATTTGAAACATGAGGTGTTCTTTGATTGTCATCCTTATGAGTGGCGGTCGGGGACGAGCGATGGTCTTTTCCTACCAATCTATCCCCCTAGGAGCATGCGCGTAGTGCTTGGTTTTGATGACTTGTAGATTTTTGCAATAAGTATGTGAGTTCTTTATGACTAATGTTGAGTCCATGGATTATACGCACTCTCACCTTTCCATCATTGCTAGCCTCTTCGGTACCGTGCATTGCCCTTTCTCACCTTGAGAGTTGGCGCAAACTTCGCCGGTGCATCCAACCCCCATGATATGATATGCTCTATCACACATAAACCTCCTTATATCTTCCTCAAAACAGCCACCATACCTACCTATTATGGCATTTCCATAGCCATTCCGAGATGTATTGCCATGCAACTTTCCACCATTCCGTTTATTATGACACGCTTCATCATTGTCATATTGCCTTGCATGATCATGTAGTTGACATCGTATTCGTGGCAAATCCACCATGCATAATTTCATACATGTCACTCTTGATTCATTGCCCATCCCGGTACACCACCGGAGGCATTCATATAGAGTCATATTTTGTTCTAGTATCGAGTTGTAATCTTTGAGTTGTAAATAAATAGAAGTGCGATGATCATCATTAATAGAGCATTGTCCCGAAAAAAAAAAGGGGGGAAAGGCCAAATAGAAAAAGAAAGGCCAAAAAAAGAGAAGAAATAAAAGGGACAATGCTACTATCCTTTTTCCACACTTGTGCTTCAAAGTAGCACCATGATCTTCATGATAGAGAGTCTCTTATATTGTCACTTGCATATACTAGTGGGAATTTTTCATTATAGAACTTGGCTTGTACATTCCAACAATGGGCTTCCTCAAATGCCCTAGGTCTTCGTGAGCAAGCAAGTTGGATGCACACCCACTTAGTTTCTTTTGTTGAGCTTTCATACATTTATAGCTCTAGTGCATCCGTTGCATGGCAATCCCTACTCCTTGCATTGACATCAATTGATGGGCATCTCCCTAGCCCGTTGATTAGCCGCGTCAATGTGAGACTTCATCCTTTTTTGTCTTCTCCACACAACCCCCATCATTATATTATATTCCACCCATAGTGCTATGTCCATGGCTCGCACTCATGTATTGCGTGAAAGTTGAAAAAGTTTGAGATTACTAAAGTATAAAACAATTGCTTGGCTTGTCATTGGGGTTGTGCATGATGAGAGCATTTTGTGTGACGAAAATGAAGCATAGTCAAACTATATGATTTTGTAGGGATAAGCTTTCTTTGGTCATGTTATTTTGATAAGACACAATTGCTTAGTTAGTATGCTTGAAGTATTGTTATTTTTATGTCAATATTAACTTTTGTCTTAAATCTTTCGGATCTGAACATTCATGCCTGTAACATCCCAAATTTTCAATTTGGAATGTTATACATTAGATCATCGTTGCATATCATATTTTATTGCATTTTGGTTTGATCCTAGAAATTCTACGCAACTCAAGGACCCACGGAGAGAGTTGGGGATTTCATTATTTTTATATTCGAGTTTTTCTCGAATTTTGAAAAGAGGATCGTTTGATTTTAATTATTTTCTCTTTGAATATTTATTTTATAAAAATAAAAGAGAGAGGATAAAATGACTTCCTCAAAATAAAGAAATATCGGAGATTTAATATTAAAATCAAATAAGAATTTTATTCGGAGTTTTATCGCTATTTTATTTGAATTAGGAAAAATACGTGTTTCTCAAAATTGCATTAGAGTCCCAAATAAATATTCACCTTGTCCGGTAGTTTTTAGAGGATGGGGAAAATTTATTTCAGGAATTTTGGAGTCCGTTTAGTATTTCTTTTATTCGTTTTTCTGCGCGGAATAATTTAAAAAAAACGAAACCGACTTCGGGCCGTACCCGAGCGGGACTCCGCCCAGGGGGGGCTTTATAAGCCACGCCGGCCGAGCCCCGAAGCCCATCAGCCCGCACCCTGCCAAACCCTAGCCGCCCCGCAGCCCCGCCGCCGACGCCGCCCGCCTGCGCCGCTGCCGCGCCGCCCTTCCGCCCACACCGCCGGAGCCACCGCCCTGCGCCGCCACCCGCCGCCGCACCACCGCCGTCTCGCCCGACCCGCCGGAGGTAGCCGCCGCCGTCCTCGGTTTTCGCGAGAAAACCGATCGGTTTTTTCTCGAAACCCTAGATGTGTTTTTTTTTATTTTAGATCGGTTTTTTTCCTGGTTTAGTTATTTAGCGAACGTCCGTTCGTACATTCGTTTTAACGAACGATTTTCACCGTTTAGTCGCAGACAGCGAACGTTTGTTCGTTAGCCTGTTCGTCAGTTTTCTTTTTCTCGGATTTTCCGCGATTATTTTCGATCGCGATTTCTGATCCGATTTTCGTTTTAGTTTATCTTTTCGCTCGTATATTGGAATCAGGCGATTCAAGCGCCTAGAGTTTCGCCTCGAAGCCCTCTTTCTGTTTAATCAACTTAAACAAGTTTTTGCTACTGTAAAATTTGACTTTAGTCCAGAATAGTAAATGAAGCTTGTTTCTTTCGTCGTTTGAGTTTTGTTGCTTCGTTTGATTTGATTCTTTTTGCCAACCGGAGTTCTTAAGTTGAACTTTCTGGTTAGATCTCTTATTTGAGTTTTACCCGTGCCCTTGCTTGATTGCTTATTGTATGCTTGTTTGTTTGCGATAGAGTACCCGGAGTGCGAAGCGTGCTACTACGAGTCTCTAGGTTTCGCGGATCATCAGCAAGGCAAGTAACACTTTGATCATACCTCTTTACTACCCAGTTTTATTGCATTAGATCAATCCTCAAACAATTGCATGGTTAGGATTTGTTTTAAATTGTGGGTTTTGGGAAGTAGATGAGGTAGTACCTATTCACCTGTTTATTATCAAACCTATGGGAGTTACTTCTACGTTGCTTATACTGCTATGCTATGCTCATAGACGTGGATTGGGTTTGAGTGTATTCATGACAGAGGTGAGCATTTTTAATTAATGGTTAACTTAAGGTGGCAACTTTAAGACATATCTGGGAGGATTGAGGCACCTGGGGAACCCAGTGTTGCCTGTATTTTTGGAAATCCTGGGGTACCATGTGATTCTCCTATGGACTGCCACCCAGGCTCAAAGGGATCATAAGATTATTCATGCTAGAAACTTCCGTGTGCAGCCACATGCCATTATGGGCTCTGCCATAGTTGAGTAAGTTGTGGGAACCCTTTCCATGATGGGCTAGCAGATGTAGGGGATTGTAGGTGTACAGGCCTATCTATCGGTTAAGGAGACCTCTTCGGAAAGACTGTGTCTCGGTCATCCGTTTCTCAAACATCATGTAGTGCGAGAAATCAAACGGAGGAGATCGAGTCTTGTGGGGAAAAGTGCACAAACCTCTGCAGAGTGTACAAACTAATCATGGTTAGCCGTGTCCCCGGTTATGGACGTCTTGAGTATCTAGTTCTTGGATTATCATGTGGATCTCATCACTCTATTACAAGATTAATTTTGATTGGGTTATTAATTACCTTTTAATTGGGATTGAGATGGGGTTTACCACTCTCAATGTTTTCAACCAACTTTGTAGTTAAATAAAATATATTCCTTTGTTGTAGGAAAAAATTGGCTTTTCGCAGAACATATTAACCATACAGCCTCCACCAGCCATATATGCATGTAGTGATAGCATTATTCTGTTCATTACTCTCTTGTGTTACATTGCCAGCATATTCCATGTGCTGACCCGTTTTCGGGCTGCAACGTATCATGTTGCAGACTTTTCAGACGATGAGTAAGGAGCCTTAGGTCGTGGTCTTTCACTCAGTGATGCCGTTGGAGTTGATGGACTCACTTTATCTTCCAAGCCTTCCGATGTTATCGTATTAGTTGGCCTTAAGCCATATTTATTGTAATAAGTTCTCTTTTGAGACATTCGATGTAATAAGTGTGTGATTGCCACTCTGTTATAAATCCTCAAGTACTGTGCGTGTCAGCATTACCGATCCAGGGATGACACTGATGCACAAAGATCAGACTGTTTGAGGTCTGGTCGCTACAGGATGGTATCAGAGCACACGCTGACTGTAGGACACGACCACTAAGCTAAAGCCCTAGATCACTACTCTCTTCTCATTTCTGAATCCTCTCCATTTTCTACTCTTTAGGATGGCGGACGCAAGGAACAAGTTCACGCAACCGGATGAAGACACCCCTTTTGGACGCCACTTGAAGGAAGTTACTAGGTACCTGAACATCAGAATACCAAGCTTCACCGGGACTTACAATGCCACTTTACCAGAAGAGGAGCGCTGGATGATTCAAGTTCAAGTTCCAGGAAGGACATTCACGCCAGTCACTCAGCCCATAGAGTTTTCCTTTGATGCACCAACCTGGAGTCTAGGAAAGAGTATGGCAGCCCACATCACCATGGGACGCATTGGGGAAGTTTACCACAAGGATCTCAAGGATACTATCTACCAGATTTGTGGGCGCCGAGATGAGCAATGGGAGATGATCAGCACCAGGAAGGATAGATCGATTGCAGCTTTCATCCAGGAGTTAAACCAGCACATTCGACGCCAGGAGAACCAGGTGTGCGCAGGCATGACAGATTTGAAGAAGGCGGTGACAAGGATCACGGAACTGGAGGAAGAACTCAAGGCTACACGCGAAGACTATGAGGAGGAAATTGTCGTACTAGTAGAGAAGAATGACGACCTGACAAGGAATCTAGGAGTTTTCATGGGAGACCCCGCGCCAGGAGGAGAAGATGACGGTTCCACTTGCCCGGAGAACTACATCATCATCGACGACACCGACTCGGATCCCGATGATAGCAATGATGACTATGTTGATGAAGCTGGAGCGGATATCATGGAGTCTTCGATCGATCAATTTTTCTAGTCGACCACCATATCAGTAGTAGTATTCCACCATGTATATAGTATAGTCCGAGCACTTTTGTAACGATAGTTCTAGACCGATTGTATGCCCTTGTTTGATTGATTGAGTGATATGATTGTGTTTGTCTCATGTGCATATGGGTAGTGTTTTCCCCCCAGACCTCATTCTACTCTGTTTTCTCATCTTTTCTAAACCCAGCAGATCCCTCCGAGACGCGACAATGGATTTGTTTTCCCACCGGAGCTCACTCAGTTGATCCAGCAGCAGAATGCATTGATGCGGATACTAGTCCAGAATCAGAATCAGGGGAACAACAACAACAACAACAACAACAACGACAACCCACCACCACCACCACCTGTTGATCACTTAGCCCGTTTTCTAAGGCTGAATCCGCTGGTGTTCTCCAGTAGCACCGAGCCGATAGTTGCAGATGATTGGCTCTGCAAGACTGAAAGGGAGTTGACCACTGCAGGATGCACAGATGCGGAGAGAGTGCGTTTTGCCGCACATCAGCTTGATGGACCCGCAGCATCATGGTGGGAGAATTTCACAGCCACTTACCCCATCGACACTGTTACATGGGACCAGTTCCAGCAGGCTTTTCGCACTGCCCATGTATCAAGAGGAGCTATGGCTATGAAGAAGCGTGAGTTTCGCAACTTACGCCAAGGAGGGCGCACCGTTGGCCAGTATGTTGATGATTTTAGTAAGCTAGCACGTTATGCCCTAGATGACGTCGCTACGGATGCACCTAAGCAGGAGAAGTTTCTGGAGGGACTGAATGATGAGCTGAGCATGCAGTTGATGGTGGAAAATTTCAATAACTACCAGGAGTTGGTAGATAGAGCTCTCATGCTTGAAGGGAAGCAGCAGCAGATTGACAGCCGCAAGAGGAAGTATGGACAAGGGAAGTACAATTCTGGAGCCCAGCAGAGACCCCGTTTCACCCCGAACTCGGGAGGACTTGTCCATAACCATGGAGGTCACAATCACACTGGAGGAAGTTCGCACAATCATAGTGGCCCCAAGAACGGGAATGGTAATGGAGGAAACAACGGACAGAACCGTTCCAACCCGGCAACGCCCGCCAAGAAAGATTTAAGCCACGTTACTTGCTACAAGTGCCAGAAGACCGGACATTACGCCAATGAATGTCCTGAAGCTAAGAATGGAAACGGCAATGGAAGCTCTGGGAAGAAGCCCAACCCTTTCAACAGGGGACAAGTGAACCACGTTAACATGGAGGAGGTTGAAGCTCAACCAGATGCAGTAATAGGTAAGTTTTTGGTTAAGTCATTTACTGCCGTTGTTCTTTTTGATACTGGTGCATCGCATTCATACATATCAAGGGGATTTGTGGATAAGTATAAACTGCCCACCAAAGTTCTTAGTACACCTTTGTTAGTAAGCTCGCCAGGAGCAGAGTATATGGCAAGCCAAGGATGTTTTCAGATGCCATTGACCATAGGTAGGCATGTTTTCCCCCCAGATCTGATAATTTTGGAGTCACAAGATTTGGATGTGATTCTGGGTATGGACTAGCTATCGATGTATCGAGGAAACATCAATTGCGCCAGTAAGACGATTCTGCTCACCACCCCAGAAGGAAGAAGGATCAAGTATGTATCCCGGCATGTGCCGAATAGGACTCAAGTAAATTCCTTATCAGGAGTTGTACAGGAGGAAGTACCAATGGTAAAGGATTTCCCGGATGTATTTCCAGAAGAATTGCCGGGCATGCCACCGGATAGAGACATTCAGTTTTTAATTGAGCTTTTGCCAGGCACAGGGCCAATATCTAAGAGACCGTACAGAATGCCGCAAAGGATTTGGACGAAATTAAGAAGCAGATCAAGGAGTTACTGGATAAAGGTTATATTCGCCCAAGTTCGTCACCTTGGGGATCGCCAGTGCTTCTAATGGAGAAGAAGGATGGATCGTTAAGGATGGTTGTTGATTATCGAGGATTGAATGAGGTGACGATCAAGAACAAGTACCCACTGCCAATGATCAATGATTTGTTTGACCAGCTTCAAGGAGCTAAGGTGTTTTCCAAAATCGATCTGCGATCAGGGTACCACCAGCTGAAGATTCGAGAGCAGGATATACCTAAGACAGCTTTTACCACGAGGTACGGGCTATATGAGTATACCGTTATGTCGTTCGGTCTGACTAACGCACCTGCCTATTTTATGAACATGATGAACAAGGTGTTTATGGAGTTTTTGGATAAGTTCGTTGTGGTGTTCATTGATGATATTCTGGTCTACTCGAAGAATGAAGAGGAGCATAAAGAGCATTTGCATTTAGTACTTGGGAAGCTCAGAGAACATCAGCTATACGCCAAGTTCAGCAAGTGTGAGTTTTGGTTGAAGGAAGTTGGATTCCTTGGACATGTTATATCCGAAGAAGGAATAGCGGTAGACCCCACCAAAGTTGTCACTGTGACAAAATGGGAAGCACCCACGTCGGTTGGAGAGATCCGGAGTTTTCTTGGACTCGCAGGATACTACCAGAGGTTCATTGAGAATTTCTCAAAAATTGCAAAGCCTATGACAGAGTTGTTAAAGAAGGACACCAAGTTCAAATGGACTGAGGAATGTGAGGCCAGTTTTCAGGAGTTAAAGAAACGCTTGGTTACATCACCAGTGCTGATTCTGCCAGATCAACGCAAGGATTATGAAGTGTATTGCGACGCTTCACGTCAAGGACTTGGAGCCGTACTTATGCAGGAGGGAAGAGTTGTTTCATATGCCTCAGGACAGCTTAAACCCCATGAGTAAAATTATGCTACGCATGATTTGGAGTTAGCAGCCGTAGTGCATGCGTTGAAGACTTGGAGACATTTTCTCATCGGAAACCATTGTGAGGTATACACGGATCACAAGAGTTTGAAGTATATCTTCACGCAGAAGGAGTTGAATCTCAGGCAGAGGAGATGGTTGGAACTCATTAAGGATTATGACATGAGGTTGCATTATCATCCTGGAAAGGCTAACGTAGTAGCCGATGCGTTGAGCCGCAAAAGTCATGTCAATACACTCATGAACGGAGGATTACCCAAGGAGTTGGCAGATGACCTACGCGAGCTATGTTTGGAAATTGTTCCGAGAGGTTATGTAGCAGCTTTGGAGATTCAATCTACATTGATGGA
Source organism: Aegilops tauschii subsp. strangulata (assembly GCF_002575655.3). NCBI lineage: Eukaryota > Viridiplantae > Streptophyta > Magnoliopsida > Poales > Poaceae > Aegilops > Aegilops tauschii. Next base: position 288,219,102 of record NC_053037.3, read on the forward strand.
TAAGATCGGAGAAGCTCAGAAGACGGACAAGGAGATTGTCGAGATAAAGGAAAGAATGAGCAAAGGAAAAGCTAAAGGATTTCGTGAGGATGAGCACGATACCTTATGGTTTGAGGACCGCGTATATGTGCCAAATGATCCGGAGATCAGGAAGTTGATTCTGCAAGAGGCCCATGATTCGCCATATTCGATTCACCCAGGAAATACCAAGATGTATCTGGATTTGAAGGATAGTTTCTGGTGGACGGGAATGAAGAAGGATATTGCAGAGTATGTAGCAGTTTGTGATGTATGTCAGAGAGTGAAGGCGGAGCATCAGAAGCCAGCAGGATTGCTACAACCATTGCCGATACCCGAATGGAAGTGGAACAAGCTAGGCATGGATTTTATCACAGGATTGCCCAGGACTCATTCAGGCTATGACTCGATACGGGTTGTAGTCGATCGTTTGACGAAAGTAGCTCATTTCATCCCAGTGAAGACCACTTACACCAGTGCTAAGTTGGCAAAGATATACATGACCAGGATCGTATGTCTGCATGGAGTTCCGAGGACCATTGTATCAGATAGAGGAACCCAGTTTACCTCAAAGTTTTGGAATCAGTTGCATGAAACTTTGGGAACCATGCTACAGTTCAGTACAGCTTTTCACCCGCAAACGGATGGACAGACTGAGAGAGTCAATCAAATTCTGGAGGACATGTTGAGAGCTTGTGCACTAGATTATGGATCTAGTTGGGACGATAATTTGCCTTATGCAGAGTTCTCTTACAACAACAGCTATCAAGCCAGTTTGAAGATGGCCCCTTTCGAAGCATTGTACGGAAGGAGGTGCAGAACACCGTTGTTGTGGGACGAAGTTGGAGACCGACAGTTGTTTGGACCAGATTTAATTAAAGAGTCTGAAGAGAAGGTTAAGCTGATTCGCAATAGACTCAAGGTAGCCCGGTCCAGGCAGAAGAGTTATGCGGATTCTAAACGCAAGGAGGCAGTTTACGAAGTTGGATACAGAGTGTATCTTCGTGTATCACCACTTTGAGGAGTGAAGCGTTTTGGAGTTAAGGGAAAGTTAGCACCACGCTTTGTGGGACCATACCAAGTTTTAGAACGTATGGGAGAAGTTGCTTACAAGTTGGAGTTGCATGAAGGATTGTTAGGAGTTCACGACGTGTTCCATGTTTCTCAGTTGAAGAAGTGCCACGCAGAGATGGCTGATATTCCTCTGAGAGATACAGTGCCGCTGGAAGCGATACAGTTGGATAGCGAATTGACCTACGAGGAGAAGCCAGTCAAGATTCTCGAGTTTGCCAGCCGAGTCACACGCAGCAAAGTAATCAAGTTCTGCAAAGTTCAATGGAGTCACCACACCGAAGATGAAGCCACCTGGGAACGAGAGGAAGACCTACGGAAGGATCACTCTCACCTATTTTCAAGCCAACCCGAATCTCGAGGGCGAGATTCATCTTAAGGGGGTAGGTTTGTAACATCCCAAATTTTCAATTTGGAATGTTATACATTAGATCATCATTGCATATCATATTTTATTGCATTTTGGTTTGATCCTAGAAATTCTACGCAACTCAAGGACCCACGGAGAGAGTTCGGGATTTCATTATTTTCATATTCGAGTTTTTCTCGAATTTTGAAAAAGGATCGTTTGATTTTAATTATTTTCTCTTTGAATATTTCTTTTATAAAAATAAAAGAGAGAGGATAAAATGACTTCCTCAAAATAAAGAAATATCAGAGATTCAATATTAAAATCAAATAAGAATTTTATTCGGAGTTTTATCGCTATTTTATTTGAATTAGGAAAAATATGCGTTTTTCAAAATTGCATTAGAGTCCCAAATAAATGTTCACCTTGTCCGGTAGATTTTTAGAGGACGGGGAAAAAATTTAGGATTTTTGGAGTCCGTTTAGTATTTCTTTTATTCGTTTTTCTGCGCGGAATAATTTAAAAAAAACGAAACCGACTTCGGGCCGTACCCGAGCGGGACTCCGCCCGGGGGGGCTTTATAAGCCACGCCGGTCGAGCCCCGAAGCCCATCAGCCCACGCCCCGCCAAACCCTAGCCGCCGCCGCCGCCGACGCCGCCCGCCTGCGCAGCTGCCGCGCCGCCCCTCCGCCCGCGCCGTCGGAGCCGCCGCCCCGCGCAACCACCCGCCGCTGCGCCACCGCACCGGAGCCGCATCGCCGCTGCCGCCGTCTCGCCCGACCTACCGGAGGTAGCCACCGCCGTCCTTGGTTTTCACGAGAAAACCGATCTGTTTTTTTTTTGAAACCCTAGATGCGTTTTTTTATTTTAAATCGGTTTTTTCGGTTTAGTTATTTAGCGAACGTCCGTTCGTACGTTCGTTTTAACGAATGGTTTTCACCGTTTAGTCGCAGACAGTGAACGTTCGTTCGTTAGCCTGTTCGTCAGTTTTTCTTTTTCTCGGATTTTCCGCGATTATTTTCGATCGCGATTTCTGATCCGATTTTTGTTTTAGTTTATATTTTCGCTCGTTTATCGGAATCAGGCGATTCAAGCGCCTAGAGTTTCATCTCAAAGCCCTCTTTCTGTTTAATCGACTAAAACAAGTTTTTGCTACTGTAAAATTTAACTTTAGTCCAGAATAGTAAACGAAGCTTGTTTCTTTCGCCGTTTGAGTTTTGTTGCTTCGTTTGATTTGATTCTTTTTGCCAACCGGAGTTCTTAAGTTGAACTTTATGGTTAGATCTCTTATTTGAGTTTTACCCGTGACCTTGCTTGATTGCTTATTGTATGCTTTTTTGTTTGCGATAGAGTACCCGGAGTGCGAAGCGTGCTACTACGAGTCTCTAGGTTTCGCGGATCATCGGCAAGGCAAGTAACACTTTGATCATACCTCTTTACTACCCATTTTTATTGCATTAGATCAATCCTCAAACAATTGCATGGTTAGGATCTGTTTTAAATTGTGGGTTTTGGGAAGTAGATGAGGTAGTACCTATTCACCTGTTTATTATCAAACCTATGGGAGTTACTTCTACGTTGCTTATACTGCTATGCTATGCTCGTGGACGTGGATTGGGTTTGAGTGTATTCATGACAGATGTGAGCATTTTTAATTAATGGTTAACTTAAGGTGGCAACTTTAAGACACATCTGGGAGGATTGAGGCACCTGGGGAACCCAGTGTTGCCTGTATTTTTGGAAATCCCGGGGTACCATGTGATTCTCCTATGGACTGCCACCCAGGCTCAAAGGGATCATAAGATTATTCATGCTAGAAACTTCCGTGTGCAGCCACATGCCATTATGGGCTCTGCCATAGTTGAGTAAGTTGTGGGAACCCTTTCCATGATGGGCTAGCAGATGTAGGGGATTGTAGGTGTACATGCCTATCTATCGGTTAAGGGGACCTCTTCGGAAAGACTGTGTCTCGGTCATCCGTTTCTCAAACATCATGTAGTGCGAGAAATCAAACGGAGGAGATCGAGTCTTGTGGGGAAAAGTGCACAAACCTCTGCAGAGTGTACAAACTAATCATGGTTAGCCGTGTCCCCGGTTATGGACGTCTTGAGTATCTAGTTCTTGGATTATCATGTGGATCTCATCACTCTATTACAAGATTAATTTCTATTGGGTTATTAATTACCTTTTAATTGGGATTGAGATGGGGTTTACCATTCTCAATGTTTTCAACCAACTTTGTAGTTAAATAAAATATATTCCTTTGTTGTAGGGAAAAATTGGCTTTTCGCAGAACATATTAACCATACAGCCTCCACCAGCCATATATGCATGTAGTGATAGCATTATTCTATTCATTACTCTCTTGTGTTACATTGCCAGCATATTCCATGTGCTGACCCGTTTTCGGGCTGCAACGTATCATGTTGCAGACTTTTCAGACGATGAGTAAGGAGCCTTAGGTCGTGGTCTTTCACTCAGTGATGCCGTTGGAGTTGATGGACTCACTTTATCTTCCTAGCCTTCCGTTGTTATCGTATTAGTTGCAATTAAGCCATATTTATTGTAATAAGTTCTCTTTTGAGACATTCGATGTAATAAGTGTGTGATTGCCACTCTGCTATAAATCCTCAAGTACTGTGTGTGTCAGCATTACCGATCCAGGGATGACACTGATGCACAGAGATCAGATTGTTTGAGGTCTGGTCGCTACAATGCCACAATAAAGTAAATTACATTGAGAATTATGTTAGGTAGCATTCCACATCAAAAATTATGTTTTTATCATTTACCTACTCGAGGACGAGCAGGAATTAAGCTTGGGGATGCTTGATACGTCTCCAACGTATCTGTAATTTTTGATTGTTCCATGCTATTATATTATCTGTTTTAGATGTTCAATGGGCTTTATTATGCACTTTTATATTATTTTTGGGACTAACCTATTAACCGAAGGCCCAGTGCAAATTGTTGTTTTTTTGCCTATTTTAGTGTTTCGCAGAAAAGGAATATCAAACGGAATCCAAACGGAATGAAACCTTCGGGAGGATCGTTTTTGGAACAAACGCAATCCAGGAGACTTGGAGTGGACATCAAGGAAGCAGCGAGGAGGCCACGAGGCAGGAGGGCGCGCCCCAGGGGGTGGGCGCACCCCCCACCCTCATGGGCCCCTCGTAGCTCCACCGACCTACTTCTTTCGCCTATATATACTCTTATACCCTGAAACCTTCGGGGAGAGCCACGAAACACCTTTTCCACCGCCACAACCTTCTGTACCCGTGAGATCCAATCTTGGGGCCTTTTCCGGCGCTCCGCCGGAGGGGGATTTGATCACAGAGGGCTTCTACATCAACACCATAGCCTCTCCGATGATGTGTGGGACCTTCGGGTCCATAGTTATTAGCTAGATGGCTTCTTCTCTCTCTTTGGATCTCAATACAAAGTTCTCCTCGGTCTTCTTGGAGATCTATTCGATGTAATTCTTTTTGCGGTGTGTTTGTCGAGATCCGATGAATTGTGGGTTTATGATCCAGATTATCTATGAACAATATTTGATTCTTCTCTGAATTCTTATATGCATGATTTAAATATCTTTGCAAGTCTCTTCAAATTATCAGTTTGGTTTGGCCTACTAGATTGATCTTTCTTGCAATGGGAGAAGTGCTTAGCTTTGGGTTCAATCCCAGTGACAGCAGGGGCAGCAAGGCACGTATTGTATTGTTGCCATCGAGGATAAAAAGATGGGGTTTATATCATATTGCTTGAGTTTATCCCTCTATATCATGTCATCTTGCCTAATGTGTTACTCTGTTCTTATGAACTTAATACTCTAGATGCATGCTGGATAGCGGTCGATGTGTGGAGTAATAGTAGTAGATGCAGAATCGTTTCGGTCTACTTGACACAGACGTGATGCCAATATACATGATCATGCCTAGATATTCTCATAATTATGCGCTTTTCTATCAATTGCTCGACAGTAATTTGTTCACCCACCGTAATCTATGCTATCTTGAGAGAAGCCACTAGTGAAACCTATGGCCCCCGGGTCTATTTTACATCATATTATTTTCCTATCAATTTGCTATTTATGCCGCCGTTTATTTTGTAATATTTACTTTCCAATATATAAAACAAAAATACCAAAAATATTTATCTTATTATCTTTATAAGATCTCACTTTTGCTAGTGGCCGTGAAGGGATTGACAACCCCTTTATCGCGTTGGTTGCAAGGTTCTTGATTGTTTGTGCAGGTACTAGGGACTTGCGTGTAGTCTCCTACTGGATTGATACCTTGGTTCTCAAAAACTGAGGGAAATACTTACGCTACTTTGTTGCATCACCCTTTCCTCTTCAAGGGAAAACCAACACATGCTGAAGAGGTAGCATACCTGCCGGGGGCTTGTCGCCCGTCGAGGTCTTGGCCCTCTTCGCCACCCTCTGGGCCAGCGTCTCCGTGTCCCTGTCAAGATAACATCAAATCAAAGAAAGACGACACAGGTGTAAGGTCAGGAGATGATAGGGGTGAAATACTTGCTCGTCCTCCACCTCCCCCTCCACTGGCTTCCTCTTCCTTTTCGGGCTAAAAGATCCGAGGTCGAATTCGGCCTCCAGGGTGCTGTCCGAGGGAGAGGGAGAAGGAGATGGGGTCCGGCGCCGCTTGGTCGAGGAGGAGGAAGTCGCCGTCTTCTTCGCCACTGCGGCCTTTACCGTCTTCTTCGCTGCCCCGGCCTTCATCGCCCTCATCTGGCGCACGAGCTACTCCTGAGCCGGTTGCCGCTGCGCGGTCCTGCCGGGCCGGACCGGCTCACCAGAGCTGGCCCGCTGCAGGATGCATTTCTTTCCCGCGGACGGAGGGTCGTCCGCTTCGGCTTCCTCTTCGGGCGACTCATTGCCCGCGTCTTCAATGAGGGGGGCCCCGACGCCGGCGCCGCTGGCCTCCCCGGCAGACTCCGCCCACTAGGCGAGCTCCTTCTCCTCCGCGGCCGCGTCGGCCTCGTCCTCTACGACACCGGCGCTATCGGCCTCCTTGGCAAGCGCCGCCTACGCCGCCCTGGCGGTGATGTATTCCAGCTCCTCCTTGGTGGTGTCACGGATGAGCAGCGGCTCGTCGCGGACATAGCCCTCCGACAAGTTGTCGAAGAACTCCTGCACCTTCTCTGTTGGCGGCTCGACCCAGGCCGGGTCGAGGCCGTGCGTGTTGAATTCCGGCATCATGGCAATGATAGCGGACCGACGAGAGTTGTTGCTCGGCGGGACTACTCCTGCCGGCAACCCAAACAGGGGCCCCTTGACGGCCTTGCCGGCCTTCGCGGCCCTGCCGGTCCTCTCAGCCCAGCCATCGGCATCCACATTGAGCTGGAAGTGCCTCTGGCAAAAATGGGCATGCCCCAGCACCGTGAAGTTATGCTTCAGGCCAGGGCAGAGCCTCATGACATCGGCTGCATTCCTAAAGTCCCAGGCCGGCCTTCCCTTGTTGTGCAGCGGGGCAATTCGGCTACGGATGAAATCGGCCCCAATCATCTCGAGGCTGAGCCCGGCCATGGTGAGGCGATGGATCCTGGTGGTGGCAACCATGAGCTTCTTGTCGTTGGCGTCGAGGTCGCTCCAGTCCCTGCGGCGGGTCGGCGGGCTCTGGCGGACTCGGCAGAACTCCTGGAGATCCTCCTCCTTGATCCAGAGCCACCGGCCCCGCCACTCGTCCCACCTCTCCTTCTGGGCACCCTCCGGGTATGTGCCTTTCTCCTGGGTCCTCGGGATCCAGGTGATGCACCCAGAAATGGCATCCCCTGGCTGGATGCGAGGATAAAAGTAATGGCGGAAGAGCGATGTGCTGGGGAGCACTCCGGCAAAGCCCTCACAGAGATGGGCGAAGAGGGCCATGCACGCCACGGCATTCGGCGTGAAGTCGAGGAGGTGAAAGCCGTAGGTGTGCATGATGTCGTTGAAGAAATCGGAAAAAGGGGGGCAGAGCCTGCAAGAAAAGTAATCGACGAAGAAGGGATACCGATTTGGGCCGGGCTTGGCGAAATCGGCAGGGATGATGTGTGTGGCAAGGTGCCCCGTCGTCTCCCTCCCCCGCAGGGGCTTGAAGTAGTCCCTGAGGTGGACCGCATCGACCGTCGAAGGGAAGTAGGTGTGCTGCATCCGAAGCACCGCCAGCTCGCTCTCCGGCGCCTCCTTCTCCCCGGCGTCCTTGGCCGCACCCTTGCCCTTGCTGGTTTTGGGTGCCATGGTGGATGGAAGAGGGCTAAGAATCAAGAGCAATGGGGGCGCGGCGGCGGCGAGCAGGGGAGAGCTTCGAATCTTTCGCCTGAGGAAAAAGAGGGGAACGGTGGTTCCGAGATTGGAAAAGGCGCAGAGGTTAAATGAGTAGCGCGCCTGCGGTTTTTCCTTTTTATGGGGAAGGCACAGGCCGCCTCTTTACCATGATATGACGCACGCGTGCAGCAACTTCCCCACGCACGACCCCCACGTCATGCATTCAACACGGGTCGTGGGGAAGCGCAACGAGCAAGGGAGTTAATACAGTAAAAACTCTGCCACGCGCGCGCCCAATAATGCCCCGCGCTTATATGTGGCCCAGGCCCGGGGGCTCCTGTCGGTGTACAAAAGTAGGGGTCCTTTTTGTACCCCTTTACTTGTGCGCGGGCAGTCGCAGCCACGCACCCGCAGCTGCGCTTGGCGGGATAGAAAAGGAAGCCAAGTCACAAGACTACCAGAGCCGTGCTCAAGACCAGAAGCGTGAAGAGCAGAGGGGCGAGGTGAAACTCCCCCGGCAAGGCCCTTTCCGGGGCGGCCTTCACAGCCCCGTCAAGAGCCTTGTCGGGGCAACTTACCCAACACCAACGGGGCCGCCACCCTTGAGTCTAAAATTTCCGACGCCATCAACCACATTGGAACCAAAGGCTCGGGAGGCGCCTCCATGGTGGCATGCAGATCTTTGTGAAGACAAAAGGCCTGCGAGGCCTAGGTAGGAACCAGAGAACAAGACAACAGCAAGGCTCCTTGCCGAGGATGCCCACGAGGCCCCGGCAAGGGTCCTGCCGAAGATACCCACGAGGCCCCGGCAAGACTCTTGCCGAGGGCACCCGCAAGGCCCCGGCAAGACCCTTGCCGGGAATATCAGCAAGACCGCGGCAAGGCCTTGCCGCCCCATCACCGACCCACCAACTAAGCAGGTACCCACATGGCAGTACGTGACTCCTAAGCCAACTAGTCAAGCACCTACGTGGTGGCATGCAGATCTTCATGAAGACCCTGCCACCACACCAGCTCAGCAGCCAGCCAGCCTACATGGCGCTGCATGCCTCGTTGGCCTGGACGCGTGGCGAAGCGGCGACGGACGGGACGGGCCTAATTGTCGCCCCCGATAAAGCAAGAGGACACCTAAGTAGCGCATTTAATGTGTTTTGTCCTACAGTGCCAGAGATAAACTCGACTATTGTACAACTTTCCACCTCCTGTGTGCCACTGTCGCAGCCCCTTTGACTATAAAAGGAGGCCCGCGGCATACTGGGAGAGGATTCGGACTTTTTGGACCCTGCACGCTTTGTAGCTAGTCCAAGAACACCAGATAAACACAAGCCAGCAGGAGTAGGGTATTACACATCACTTGCGGCCCGAACCTGGATAAATTTGTCGTGTTGATCTCTTAAAACCCGCTCTTTCCACAGCCCCGCGCCCGCCGACCGTAGAAGGGATTCCCGTGATCCCATAGGTGTCGTTTCCACCGACAAGATTTTATTTTTCTTGATATTGATTGCAATCTGTCTTGTCCAATTATTCTTGGAAGACCGTTTTTACGCACTACCAATGTTGTGATTGATATGAAAGAAGGCAATATTAATTCTAATTTCCTTTGAGGAAGGGTATGGAACACTTTCCTAGAACAAGAATTAGGCTACCTTATCAATAAATCGTGAGGGCATCTTATGGATCTCGAACCAAAGATGACAAAACTTAGATCCTTGCCTTATGCCTAGCTAAGGGCGTAAAACTATAGCGCTTGTTGGGAGGCAACCCAATGAATATTTTTATTTTTGCTTTTGGCTTTCTGTTCTTGAGTGTTAGCACAATTATGCTACTGTTATGATTGTGTTTTTTGTGTTTAGTTAGTGTTTGTGCCAGGTAGAACCAATAGGATCTTCTTGGGTGATAGTTGTTTGATCTTGCTGAAAAAGACAGAAACTTTGTGCTCACGAAAAAAATCTCATTTTTTATCAGAAAGAGATTTTGCCCTGATTCTTTTTGCAGAAGACTAATATACAAATTATCTAGGTCTTCCTAGTTTTTCAGAATTTTTGGAGTTCCAGAAGTATTCGAACAAATCATATTGCTAGAGACTGTTCTGTTTTGACAGATTCTGTTTTCTTTGTGTTGTGTGCTTATTTTGATGGCTCTATGGTTTTCTTTGATGAGTTTTTGCCATAGAAAAGTTGGAATACAGTAGATATAATACAAAAACAAAATAAGAATTGGTTTGATACATCACTTATAGTAGTGATTTATTTTTCTTACACTAACGGATCTCATGAAGGTTTTGTTGAGTTTTGTGTGATTGAAGTTTTCAAGTTTTGGGTTATCTTACGATGGATGAAGGAAGGATAGAAGAGCCTAAGCTTTGGGATGCCCCGGAATCCCAAGATATTATCCAAAAATGAGCAACCAACTAAGCTTGGGGATGCCCCCGAGTGGCATCCCCGCTTTCTTCCAACGATCATCGATATGTTACTCGAAACTATATCGTTATTCGTCACATGATATGTGTTTTGCTTGGAGAGTCATGTACGATATAAGTTTTTGCTTGTTTTTGCTTGTTTTATTTTGTGTTTTAAGTCATCAATCCTTGCTGGACACACCTATTTGGGAGAGCCAAAACTATGTCATGACTTGTTAGAATTGCTCTCTTTGCTTCACTTCAATTTTTATGACCAATAGGACTTGCTGTAGTGCTTCACTTATATCTTTTTAAGCATGGTGTGCTTAGTATTTTTGAAGAAATGCTCTCTTGCTTTACTTAGATTTATTTGAGAGTTAGTAAATTTTGAAGAAATTCTCTCTTGCTTCACTTAAATTATTTTGAGAGAAAGAAGAAAAATTATGCTCTTGATCTTCACTTATATTTGTTTGAGCTTATGAAAAGCAACACATGAAAATTAGTCCGAAAGTGATAGATATCCAAGGATATAATAAAAACTTTCATGAAGATCATTGGACAAAATAAACTTGATTCTTAGTAATAGTTTTGAGATATGATGATGTGATATGTGAGTTATGTTGATGAGTAATTATGCTTTAGTAAGAATATTGGTGTTAAGGTTTGTGATTCCCTATGCAAGTATGGAAGTCAATAGTCATGCAATGAAAATTATATCCTACTTGTGGTGCATTATTCGGTGTTATTTATGCTTAATGCTTGCTTATGAGATTATCTGTTTCTTGGTTGGTCGCTTCCCAATCTTTTGCTAGCCTTCACTTTGCACCAAGTATGATCTCTACTTGTGCATCCAAAATCCTTTAAACCAGTTTTGCCACATGAGTCCACTATATCTACCTATATGCGGTATTCTTTTGCCGTTCTAAGCAAATTTGTATGTGCCATCTCTAATTTTCAAAATAAACTTCTCTTTTGTGTGTTTGTTTCGCTCGCGGAGCGGTGAAGGGTGGCTAATATTTTCCATGCTAGATGTGTTATTCTCACGATGAGTGTTTATTCACTTGTCATTGCACGAGAGTAAGGCAAAAGTCTTAGGGATGCCCAGTCCGAAATGCAAAAATGAATTTACTTTATGTTGTCGAATAATAAATTCCTTGGAAAGTGTTGGTATGGAGGGCAACCGTGGATATGGCTAGCCATGGAAAGTGAAAGTATGGTGGAAAAAGGAATAAACTTTATTTTCTATTAGGGAACCGCCTATGGCATATCTAGCATGGAAAGTGTTCGGAACTCTAAGTCATTTTCGTTGGTGGGATGGATACACCTCCCAAAATGTTTTTATCTCTAATTTTTTTTGCTTTGAGATCTGGCACCTCTACAAATCCCTACTTCCCTCTGCGAAGGCCCTTTCATTTACTTTATGCAATTTTCATTTTGAATTTGAGTCTCCATCTTCTCTCATAAAAAGCACCAACTAGGAGGCAATATGATCGTACTTAAGTATTGGGTGTAGCTAATATTCGAGTGTGTTTCATGAATGAATCAATGTTTGAGCATGATGGGCTAGGGATAACTTATTGTAGCGTTGATATTTTCAAAGACTTGGTTGCTTGTTGATATGCTTGAGTATCTAAATTATTATGTCAAAACTAGACTATTGCTTTGAATCACGTAAAAGTCCAATTGTCCATGCTATAAAGAAAAGAATATGATATAACATGATAGGCAGCATTCCACATCAAAAATTCTGTTTTTATCACTTACCTACTCGAGGACGAGTAGGAGTTAAGCTTGGGGATGCTGAACGTCTCCAACGTATCTATAATTTTTTATTGTTCCATGTTGTTATATTATCAATCTTGGATGTTTTATAATCATTTTATAGTCATTTTATATCATTTTTCGGTACTAACCTATTGACATTGTGCAAAGTGCCAGTTGCTGTTTTTTCCGTGTTTTTTACATCGCAGAAAATCAGTACCAGGCGGAGTCCAAATGCCACGAAACTCCACGGAGATTTTTTATGGGCCAAAAGGAACACAACGGGCCATGGCTGCTCCTGGGGGTGCCCCGAGGGGGGCACAGCCCACCAGGGCGCGCCAGGAGGCCCAGGCGCACCCTGGTGGGTTGTGCCCACCTCGAGTGCCCCCCGGACCGCCTCTTTGTTCTATGAATACCCCAATATTCCAGAAACCCTAGGGGAGTCGACGAAATATTCATCCAGCCGCCGCAGAGTCCAGAACCACCAGATCCAATCTAGACACCATCTCGGATGGGGTTCACCACCTCCATTGGTGCCTCTCCGATGATGCGTGAGTAGTTCTTTGTAGACCTTCGGGTCCGTAGTTAGTAGCTAGATGGCTTTCTCTCTCTCTCTCGCTGAATTCTCAATACAATGGTCTCTTGGAGATCCATATGATGTAACTCTTTTGTGGTGTGTTTGTTGGGATCTGATGAACTTCGAGTTTGTGATCAGTTATATCTTTTTATATCCATGGAAGTTATTTGAGTTTCTTTGATCTCTTATATGCATGATTGCTTATAGCCTCGTATTTCTTCTCCGATATTTGGGTTTTGTTTGGCCAACTTGATCTATTTATCTTGCAATGGGAAGAGGTGCTTTGTAGTGGGTTCGACCTTACGGTGCTTGATCCCAGTGACAGAAAGGGAAATGACACATATGTATCGGTGCTACTAAGGATAAAACGATGGGGTCTATCTCTACATAGATAGATCTTGTCTACATCATGTCATCGTTCTTATTACATTACTCCGTTTCTCCATGAACTTAATACACTAGATGGATGCTGGATAGCGGTCGATGTGTGGAGTAATAGTAGTAGATGCAGGCAGGAGTCGGTCTACTAATCTTGGACGTGATGCCTATATAATGATCATTGCCTAGATATCGTCATAATTATTTGAAGTTCTATTAATTTCCCAACAGTAATTTGTTCACCCGCCGTTTGCTATTTTTCTCGAGAGAAGCCACTAGTGAAACCTGCGGCCCCCGGGCCTTATTTCTCTTATATTTGCCTTTGCGATCTACTTTTTCCTTGCATTTATTTTCAGATCTATTAAACCAAAAATACAAAAATACCTTGCTGCATTTTATTTCTATTTATTTTATTTGGCGTTTGATCTATCAAATTATTACAACTTATTCCCGTCCTCACACCATTTCTGGCGCCGTTGCCCGAAAGGGATTGACAACCCCTTTAACACGTCAGGTTGCGAGGTGTTGTTATTTGTGTGCAGGGGCTGTTTACGTTGTGTTGCTTGGTTCTCCTATTGGTTCGATAACCTTGGTTTCATATCTGAGGGAAATACCTACCGCCGCTGTGCTGCATCATCCCTTCCTCTTTGGGGAAATACCGACGTAGCTTCAAGCGACATCAAGGAGGCACTACAATAGAAGCAAGACCAATTATTTCATCCTTACTAGGCAATTATTTATTATGAGGTTGTCTATGAAACTTAGATAAATTAAATCATGAGACTCATCACCAATGCTAATATTTTCAGTTTGTTTCTCACAGTCTATTATAGCACTAATAGTATTCAAGAAAGGTCTGCCAAAAATAATGGGACAAAATTCATCTTGTGGGGAACCAAGAACTAGAAATCAGTAGGGTATTTTATTTCCCACACAAGACTTCAACATCTCTAACAATCCCAAGTGGTGTGATGGTGTCTCTATTAGCAAGTTTAATAGTAACATCTATGTCTTCTATTTTAGCGGGTGCTATGTCATTCATAATGTCTTGGTATAAGGTAAAAGAAATAGCACTCATGCTAGCACCCACATCACATAAACCATGATAAGATCTCCTATTTTAACTAAGACAACAGGCATGCCAACAACAGGTCTATGCTTGTCTTTTTCATCGGGTTTGACAATTCTAGCAGCGTCATCACATAAATAAATAACATGCCCATCAATATTTTCTACCAGGAGATCTTTAACCATAACAACACTAGGTTCTACTTTGATTTGCTCAGAGGGTTTATGTGCTTTTATACTACTTTTGGGAACCATGGTTGATACCTTAGCATGTTCCTTTATCCTAACAGGGAAAGGTGGTTTTTCAATATAAGCAGTAGGCACAACTGGATCAACATTGTAAATAATAGTTTCATCATTAGCTGTAACTGGTTCTTTAATTTTTCTTAATAGGTGGATGATATTTAAACCACTTCTCCTTAGGGAGATCAACATGACTAGCAAATGATTCACAAAAAAGGCTACTATCTCAGAGTCAAGTCCATATTTAGGGCTAAACTTGTGCAAAGCATCGGTATCATAAAAGATTTAACACAATCAAACCCAAGCTTAATACCTGACTCTTTACCTTCGTCGAGTTCCCAATCTTTAGAGTTGCGTTTAATTCTTTTTAAAAGATCCCACCTGAATTCAATAGTCTTCTTCATGAAAGAACCAGTACAAGAAGTATAGAGCATGGTCAGATCATCACGAGAAAGTCAAGCATAAAAGTTATGAATAATAATTTCTCTTGAGAGCTCATGGTTGGGGCATGAATATAACATTGACTTAAGCCTCCCCCAAGATAGAGCGATACTTTCTCCTTCACGAGGCCAAAAATTATATATATATATATAATTCCGATCACAATGAACTAGATGCATAGGATTTTTTTGGTGAAATTCCAATTTCAATCGATTCCAGTTCCAAGATCCAATATCATCGCATAGCCTATACCATGCCAATTATTTTCCTTTGGAAGATAAAGGAAAAACCTTCTTCTTAGCTTCATCTGTGGGTAAACCTGCAAGCTTAAATAATCCACAAATTTCATCCACATAGATCAAGTGCATATCAGCATGTTCTGTTCCATCTCCTGCATAAGGATTAGCTAGCAGTTGTTCTATCATACCCAAAGGAATTTCATAACTGACATTTTCAGTAGGTGCATTAGGTTGAGGGGCAACTAATTGTGCTTCAGGTCGAGGTGAAGATGCCCCAAACAAACCCCTCAAAGGATGGTTTTCCATAGTAGCAAGTGACAATAAATTTCAGCGCGTAATATAAATTTTCCCTTACCAAGAGCGCTTCACTCCCCGGCAACGGTGCCAGAAAAGAGGCTTGATGACCCACAATTATAGGGGATCAATTGTAGTCCTTTCGATAAGTAAGAGTGTCGAACCCAACGAGGAGCAGAAGGAAATGACAACTGGTTTTCAGCAAGGTATTTTCTGCAAGCACTAAAATAGTCGGTCATAGGTAGTTTGATAGCAAGATAATTTGTAATGGACAAGTAACGGTAATGGTAAATAAAGTGCAGCAAGGTAGCCCAATCCTTTTGTGGCAAAGTATAGGCCAAAACGGTCTCTTATATTAAGCAAAGCGTTCTTGAGGGTAAACGGGAATTTCATCTAGTCACTTTCATCATGTTGGCTTGATTTGCGTTTGCTACTTTGATAATTTGATATGTGGGTGGACCGGTGCTTGGGTGCTGTTCCATCACTCCCTTGGAGTAAGGCAAGCCACACCCTCCATTTGCATGATTGCAATGCAATGTCGTGGTTTATTTAAATGAATTTGCTTAAAATATTGCATTAGTTAAAAATGATTTATTCATGGCATTTCTTGGAGTGATATTTGATCTTGCTACTGCCATGATGATGTTTGGATTTCTAGGACTAATGCTTTGCAGTTTAAGGATGCCATGTTACCATTGGATTATTAGTAGCTATAATTATTTTCATCGTGATCATATTGGGTACCCTAGGAGCTCGAGCTGGCTGGAAGAACAACCATTTGCTCAACCGCCGCGTTATGCATCGATTCCAGTGTTTCACCGCAGATGAGGAGCTCCGGGATATTTATATGAATGGCGGCCGCTATACCTGGTCCAACGAGCGCGACAACCCCACTCTTGTGCGGAACGATCACGTCCTGTGCACCGCCTCCTGGGAGAGTGGCCACCCTTACTGCGTGCTTCGTTGCCTCTCTTCTGCCGCCTCCGACCACTGTCCTCTCCTGTTGGACTGCTCCATGCGTGCCCCGGGCGCGCGCCGCTTTCAGTTTGAGCGTTTCTGGCCGCAGCTACAGGGCTTCCAGGACGTCGTTTCTCAAGCCTGGCACTCCTCTCCGCCCGACCCTGATCCCTTTCGTCGGATCGTCGTGCGTATAGAAGCCACTGCCCGCCAGCTCCAAAGCTGGAGTGCACGCAAGGTGGGCCACATTGCGCTGCAGCTTCAGGTGGCCCGCGAGCTGATCACCGCCTTGACGCCGCCCAGGATCTGCGCCGCCTGTCTGCGACCGAAACCTGGCTTCACCGCAAGCTGAAGGCGGCGTATCTTGGCCTCGCTAGCCTCGACCGCTCCATTGCTCACCAGCGCACGCGGTTCCCCTGGCTCAAGAATGGCGAGGCTAGCTCCGCTTTCCTCCGCATCCACGCATCCCACAGGAAGCAACGAAACCACATCTTCTCTCTGCAAGTGGAGGACAACACCATCTCCAACCCCGATGCCATGGCTTCGGACGCTTTCGAGCACTTCTCCTGCATCCTTGGCACTGCGGACGCGCGCAGCATCTCGATCAACCTCCAGGAAGTTCACCAGGGCACGTTCGATCTCTCCTGCTCTAGACAACCCCTTCTCCGAGGAGGAAATTTGGGCAGCGATTAAGTGCTTGCCCTCTGGCAAGGCGCCGAGGCCGGACGGATTCAGGGCTGAATTTCTCCGATGCTGTTGGCCGTTCATCAAGGATGATTTTTGCGCCGCCTTCGATAAGCTCTACCTGCTCAACGGCCGCGGCTTTCAGAAGCTCAACAAGGCCTTCATCACTCTCCTCCCGAAGAGACCGGACGCTTCCACACTGAACGATTTCCTGCCGATCAGCTTGATCCACCTCTTCGCCAAATTGTTCGCCAAGGTGCTCTCCCTCCGGCTCGCGCTGAAGCTCTGCACGATGGTCTCCACCAACCAAAGCGCCTTCATCGCTGGATGGTGCATCCACGACAACTTCCTGCTCGTCCAGCAGACCGCCCGACTCCTGCACAACTTGAAGATGCCACGCCTTCTCCTCAAGCTCGACATTGTCGTGCTTTCGACTCGGTCTCGTGGGCCTTCTTGCTTGACACCCTCTCCCACCTTGGCTTCGGGAGGTGGTGGCGTGAATGGATCTCGATCCTCCTCTCCATGGTGTCGACCCGTGTGTTCATCAATTGGAGGCCCGGAAACCCTATCGGCCACGCGTGCGGGCTCCGCCAAGGCAACTCTATCTCTCCGATGCTCTTCGTCCTCGTCATCGACGTGCTCAACTCATTGATCACCCAGGCCGCGGCTCGCGGTGTTCTCCAATGGCTCACCACCCGGCATGCAGCCTCCAGCATATCGCTTTACGCGGACAATGTGGTGGTCTTTTGCTGCCCGGACAGCACCGACCTCAATGCCATCCGTGACATTCTGCGGGTCTTTGGCGACGCCTCTGGGATGCACACCAACTTCTCCAAGTGCGCCACACTTCCAATCTGTTGCTCCCCCGAGCAACTGGCTGCCGCCTCGCAGATTTTGAGCTGCCCGGTACTGCAATTCCCTACTACCTACCTCAGCATTCCGCTCTCGGTGAGGAAGATCCCCACTTCTGCGTTTCTGCCCCTGATCGACAAGCTGGTGCGCAAGCTATCCACTTGGCGCAGCTCCATGCTCTCGCGTGGTGAGCGGCTTGCTTTGGTTCGTCACGTCCTCTGCGCCATGCCCATGCACCTCCTCATGGCCATGGCTTTGAACAAGACCATCCTTGGCCAGGCCAACAAGATCATCCGCAGCTTTCTCTGGATCGGCCGCAAAGACTCCCGTGGTGGCCACTGCCTCGTCGCCTGGCCTAGGGTGTGTCGGCCGCTCTCCTCCGGCGGCCTGGGCGTCCGTGACCTTCACTGTGTCGGCATCGCGCTTCACGTCCACTGGCTCTGGCTCCGGCGCATGGACGAGGCGAGGTCGTGGCAGCACCTACACCTCCCCTCCGATCCTGAGGTGGCCGCCGTGTTCCGCGCTTCCACCATTTGGGTCGTGGCAGACGGTTCGTCCTGCCGATTCTGGCTGGACCACTGGATCAACGGGCGAACTGCGGCGGAGATCGCCCCCCTCGTCTTCGACCTCGTCCCGTGCGGGCGTCGCAAGAACCGCTTGGTGCGTGATGGCCTACACCATAGGACTTGGGTCCAGGACATCGAGGGCGCTCTTGGCCCATTGGCGCTGATGCAGTACGTGGAGCTATGGCGGCAAGTGCAGCTCGTCCAGCTCTCTGACGCCCCCGATGCAATCCGCCGGCGCTGGACGGAGTCTGGCCACTACTCGGCCAAGTCCTGCTATGAGCAGCTGTTTGTCAGCTCCATCTGCGACCCCCACTGGCGCCCCATCTGGAGGTCTTGAGCGCCTACCCGAGTGAAGATCTTTCTCTGGCTCGCCGCCCTTGACCGCTGCTAGACGACTGCTAGGCTGGCGCGCCACAACCTCCCGCACGCCGACTCTTGCCTTTTCTGCGATCAGGACACCGAATGCATCCAGCACATCCTCGCCCGCTGCTCCTTCTCGCGACAGGTTTGGTTCGACATCCTCTCTTGGTGTCGGCTACCCATCCCCCCACCGGACCCTGGAGCAGATCTTCTCTGTTGGTGGGAGCGCTCCCGCAATTCCCTTCCCGCGAGCGCACGTAAAGGCTTCAATTCTTTGGTGATGCTCATGTCCTGGGAGCTATGGAAGCATCGGAACGGCTGCATTTTCGACGGTCTTCGTCCCTCCACCACTAGCCTATTCGAGACGATTCGTCAGGAGGCATTACTTTGGGCTTCCGCCGGAGCCAACGGTTTGCACACCATTGTAGGCATAGGCTAGTACCCTTTGTTTTTGGGTTGAGCAGCCCCGGCTCCTGCTGCTCACGCATTGTGCTTTGCGCCGTTCTCTCATGTACGCCCCATAGTGTAATGCCTAACCTTGTATTCTATCCTACCTATCAATGAAAGATACGCAAGCTTTGCGTATTCACGAAAAAAATGCTTTGGAGTATTATTTGGATTTGATACTATCATATGGATCTATGGTTAACCCTCTTGGTATTGCTATAGTAGCATCATTATCTTTGGATTCATCATGATCTTAATTAATATGCTACCCTCGGAGTATTATGATATGACTATATTATTCTTTGGATTATTCGTTGGATATTGCTATAACTTGGATCACATGTTGATTATGAGATTGGAGAACCAGTTACCACAGATATACCTTGGGGACAAATTCCGTCATTTTGTTGGTCAGGTGCCACCGAACCGAGCTCACCAGTGCAGCCACACTTGCCTGGATGGGGAGGCCCTAATTCGGTCTATTGTCATGCCTCTCGCCGGTGCTTCCAACTAAGGAAGGTTATTTGCTCGCGCTGCCCTGGCCCGGTAAACGGCAATAACCTTGTGTGCCCAAGTTGTATTGTACCCGGGTGTCCCCATTTGGGACGTGTTTGTTTTCCCTTCACGGTGGCCGGCCACGAAGGTGGTGGATGTCACGCCGTGACATCGGGACCACCCATGACTTAGCCCAAAGGGGAGTTTGTCGGAGTGGCTGGGAGAGTGGCATGCAATAGATTGGTTTTCTCGGAATGTTGTTGGTCCACCCGAATGGGAGCACGAGGCCATGAGTTCTGTGGTGTGGGTACAATATACTAACCTCTGCAGAGTGTACAAACTATCGATAGTCGCGTCCTCAATCATGGACACAATTCGTACTAGGTCACACCATTCGATCAACACTCATGATGACGGAAACTTATTAGATGACTTATATTTATATGTGAGTAGCAACATTTTGGCAGGATGCTGATGATGATATCGGGATGATCTTGAGGATGATCATTCAGTTTGTGAGGTGATCACGCGGTGATCACGAGGATGTATTGATCACGAGGTGATCGAGGTGATATATTGCTTGGCCGGATAGCCAAGAGTGAGATGGTTCATGTGACCCAAGATGTTGGTTTAGCATTAATTCTAGCTTTACCATATTATGCTTAATGATTGCTTCCACCTCATAGTAGTTGTTCATAACTTAACTTGTTAATGATATGTTATTGTCTTGCCTTGATGCATTTGGTTGTTGTGAGCTTGCGATTACATTCAAAGTACTCACCTGGCATGCCATGCCAGTTTGCAGGTGATGCCGTGATTGATTGCTTGATGAGGATACCGAGCGTGCGAGCTAGACTGTGTCCCAGCCAGAGTCCCTGTGGAGTGGAGTTCATCACCGTCGTTGTTGTTCCGCTGCTAGAAGTTATTCTGCTGCTACGAGTTGTTCCGCTACTAGCATAGAGTTACCTTAGCAGGCATAGTGTCGTCGTGCTGATATAATCTTTGTTACCTCAGTACCCTTGTACCCTTATTCATTTGTATTAAGAGTTGATTTGTTCTATGTCAAGCAATGCCGTATTCCAGAAGACTTGACCTCTGGGCTGGAATACGGGGTGTTCCGGTTCCTCTGAGCCTGGGTGCCACGGGACTGTAGGTAAAAAAACAGATGCGATCTAGACTATGAAAAACTAGAAAAAAAATCTCATCGAGCAACCTGGAAATCTAATACAACTTAATAGGAGCAAAGGTGTCCCGTCTTTCGATGAGATGGTAACTATCGTTTTCGGTGGAGTAGACTTTAACAATCTGACTACGAACGCGCGAAGACGTCGCGCCTTAGTAATCGCTAAACCAACTCCGAGTGGTTATTAACCACGCCGAAGCACGATCAACCTGGCCACGAGGGTCTATTTTCTGCACACAAACAAAGAACAAGCAAGAAACTGAGATTGCAATCTGGATATTGTGAATTTAAGAGGAACACTTATTGATAAAAGTGGGGTTCTGAAACATCTTGGTCTGGTCGTTGGACACAGATGAAGTACGCGCCTTGCACTATGGCGAACTTTAATCTAAACAAAACCCAAGTCTAAAACGACGCCATGAGGGTTGTATTTATAGGGAGACAAAGGGGAACCCTAGACAAGGTGGGACTAAATTTCATCCTAAGTCGTTTTCCCTATTAATACGGATTCTAAAAACAGCCTATTAAGTGTATGTCGAAATTGCATGGCCTGACCAAAAAATAAGGTGGCGCGGCACCTATATTAAGCTATGGATGGAATTTATATTTCTCAAAAAAAGGATGGAATTTATGAAAGGTCATCCATTATATTTCATCCATGTCCTTATATGTCATCATGCTGAAAACTCCACCAAAAACTCCGTTCTCATTCCCCTTGCACGCGTCATCCTCTCTGATGCTTGATCATGCTCCAATGTTCATCCTTCTTGTCCATGTTGGTCCCTTCATTTGTAAGCAAAATAAATGTATCCAATTTAGGTAGCATCATATTCACATGAACATTAGAATCTTTACCAAGAAACAAAAGTACTTGGTAATTTAATTAGCGTGCGTGAGCTCTAGTAATTGGTCCAGTATATATATCAGCAGGGGGTTGTGGGTGTAACTGTAGTAGTGATGTCCTCATCACTTTAGGACGCCATGTGCGGCTCCTTAATCCTCCGGATCTACATTGCGCTCCTATGAACTTTTATAATCAATAAAGTGAAGTGTGTTTAGACTACAAAAATATGGCTACCATGCCTCGCATTTTTAAATATTCGAGTACCAAGTGGAATATGGCTACTACGCCTCGCATTTTTAAATGTTCAGGGTACCGGGCTCCGAATCGGACGAAATTCGACGTGCGGCCAAGACCACGGGCAAACTTTCAACTCATTTTAAGAGCATTTATTTGTCATTTATAAAATATTTTTTAAATGGTCTCATGGTCATGTGCAAGTGTCATGTTGGTCTCCGAGCATAAGGACAAAGGACAGGGGTACTTATTCACCATCCAAAAAATTGTGAAATAAAATATGGCTACATGTTTAATAGGTACCCGGCTAATCCAATACAATGACAATGTGTTGCCGATGCAATGATGATGATGTCATGATGATGCATAAATAATAACAGACAAATATAATGTTAGGGTTACTTTGCGTTGTTACTAAGACATTAGCACTATCCATTTTCTGGTAGGTCCAAGTGAACACTCAACCGATCGGTGCTCGAGGTTCATTAGGAAACATGTAACCCTAGATCTTGTCCTCTCTTTACAAGGCGAGACGGGGGTAGTTTGAGATCATCTGACATATCAGCATTGTCTTGGTAGCAACAATACATTCATATAAAGAAACAATACATTCATATTGTAACTCCCCTCACACGTAACGTTTTCCCTTCCATCAATCAAAGCAAAGTAGGAGTAGGGTTTTCGCTCACCCGTGAGGGCCCGAACCTGGGAAGTACCCGTGGGCGATCCCATCTAGAACATTCGGTCGCGCACTCTATCCTACCGAAGCTACTAACGATTTTCAGTACCATCACTAACCTTCAGCTCAACATGATTAGTTTAAAAAAAATGAACATCCGCTTACGTTGGCCCGGTCTAGTGACCCCAGTATGTCGTTCGGTGGCCGAGGTCATTGCCTTGGGATTGACCGCGTTCGGGCGCTCTACAATTGGATGGACAACACGGCCATCATCTGCAAGGGTAGAAAAGAGGATGATCTAAAGACAAATTGGAGGTGTGATCTTTTTTTTCTTCCATTAACCCACGGACATGTTTGCTACTCCTTCCGTCCCATAATATAAGAACGTTTTTGACACTAGTTGACATAAAATTTCCCTTGCAAAAGTAGAGCAGCGCCAATGAATGAAGTTTGAAATATGTAACAGTACAGCACCTTATACATAGCCATAGAGCATAGCAGGAAACAATTCATGAACATCTCAGGAAGTGCCGAAACACCCTTCACCTGTCCTATATCATAGAGAAATATTAAGAGCATATTTGTTTTGCGTTAATAGACACAGCAAGAATTATCATGCTTTTTCCTTGAAACATAGGCAAGACGGATCCCTACTCAACTACGGAGACAGGAGGGCAAACAGCTGATCTCATTTCACAGAACGAAACACCAGTGTGTATTATCGAACTTGCGTCTGCTCATCACTGCCAAGTGTTAATTTTCTCATTCTTCACCACCAAGGTTCCGTGCGTTTTACAAAACTGAGACGGTGCCAGCTCAGCTTAATCTAAACTAACCTGGACTCCTATCACCAGTAAGATGCCATTTCATTTCACTAAACAATTCACAGAATCAAAGCAGCACCTGATTCCCCCGTGTCACACCATACCAACTCTGTGTGCTGTCCAGATACAGGCGATGCCAAGGCACGGTAAGGGTACAGAGATAAGATACCGTGGCACGCTGATTCTTGCGAGTATTCACACAACATTTTGATTAGTAATGATGCATTCGGAATCCTTCCTGCTAGATTGCCTATCCCATTTCATGGTTAGGATGCCTATGATCTGCGAAAAAAAAAAGATAATTTTAGTTGCGGTGCCCAGGAAAGCAGTGACGGGCAGGTGAACTGCACGGCTAGGTAATAGATGGGTGCAGTTACCTGCAGATGCCTTAGCGGAACTCTTCATGGAAGTAGTCCTCGTCATCGCTGAAGTAAACACTACCATAAAATGCATAGGGGTTCTCGATCATCTCTTCCAGTGTTAGCCTTCCATCATGATCTTTGTCTGCCTAATTTTTTTTGGAAAAAGCAAATCAAATCGAGGACAAAAGAGACCCCACACATGTTTCCTCATAAGCTGAAGTACAATTGCCCTTTTGCTTGACCATGTATCAAGTACTCCATCCATCCTAAAATAAGTGTCTCAAGCTTAGTACAACTTTGTACTAGAGTTAGTACAAAGTTGAGAAACTTATTTGGGACGGAGGGAGTATAAAAGTAAGTTCAAATAGCTGCAGTTAGTTACTAGCCAAATGAGATTGATGACCACCCCTAGTCAAAAACGTCTAGGATAATGGCAAAAAATAAGATATGAGAAAACAAAAAGCTGCTTCACCATATAAGTATAAATCCTGAACTAACAAATTAGCATTTCGAAGAACTTCAATCCCTTTAGCATCATTTTCATTATGCACATAGACATAACAGCAGCATGCTAACGTACCTTGAATTCTTCAACGATTATCTTACGCAACATATACATAATAAACAGAACCTCGCGCTATTCTAAGGTCTCAGTTAATAAGAGAAAATTAAGTAAAAAAAGCTCCAGCGGGGATGCGGATCAAACCTCTGAAATAGCATGTGTGGCTTGCTGTCTGGCATAATAGCGTTCTGACAGATGGAGCTTATCAAGAACAGGTTCTAGTTCATGCTCTGAAATGAACCTACATAAGAAAAGTTCAAATGCATAAAAAAGAAGTTGGTCATATGAGAAATTTCATCACTGGAAGTCCTAAATCAAAGCTGCAATCATGTACCCGTCATTATCTTTGTCAAGCTTGGCAAACCGCTCCTTTGCAATTGTCATGTTCCCAATATGAGAAATAGCTGCATTCTCGTCATCATAACCATGTATATGGTCATGTAGCCCATGAAAGTATTCTTCAAAGTTTAACTTTCCATCACCATCTTTATCTCTCTGCCTGGACATGGCATATGGGCAACACAAGGAACTGTGAGTGCTCTCATATAATATAGGTAGATAATGAAATAATGGAAGGAATATTCACCTCCAGAAAAACATTTAGTGATACAAAATTCACAGCATTCCAGACAAAAAAAAGAAAATACGTATGCCCATTCAATAGGTACTTTAGTCTTTTGACCTAGCAAAACACAACGCTCTGGGATGTTACTTGCAACTGCTCAAACTTGATGTGGTTTTACCTTCTTCACAGGGTAACTATTGTAATACGATGAGGTGGTGTGTGCTTATAGGTCTACAATGTAGCTTCTTTTGCACTTAATTTAGAAAGATAGATTTTTGTTGTGACACCTAAAGAGGCACGCAGTAGGGATATCTATTTCCAATTATCTCACAAATGACTTAATTGAGTGACAAAAAGTGCATCGGGTCTGACAGACACACACAGGATATCGGATATTCATGAGGCATGACCAATGGTAGAAAATTTTGGGGAGGTCACTGTTCACCTATCAGTGACTGTGAACCAAGCAACCCCTTCATATTGAACTGTTAGACCATCCAATGAACGATGTAAAATCATGTACTCTACAAAGATTAGCATTGTAAAATTTTGCTGCTTTAATCTGCATTAAGGTACTAGCAGGAAATCAGGACTACCAGCTAAGTACCAAGTACTAGTCGTCTGCAGTAGGTTCAAGTTTAAACCCAGGCCCGCATACTCGTCTGCTTTAATCTGCAGTAGGAAATCAGGATTGCGGAAAAGGAAGAATTACCTTAATTCTTGTCTGCAGAGCAAGTTGATAATTTTAGGATTCTCCGAATCACTTGGATTAAGAAAGCTGCAGTAAAGAAATACAGAAAGTATTAATATACAATCAAGAACCACATGATCTTTTGTACACTGAAATGAATGCGTACTCGTGAAACTCAGTTTTATTGAGGAAACCATCCCCGTTGACGTCCGAAGCATTGAAGTGCTCCTCTTTCCACCACGGGAACCCCAGTGAGTTGCCATCCCCTGCAAATCATTAGCTAGTAAGTTCATTCGCATTATATTATTCCATGATGATTTTTTTGTTCCTTTTTTTGGCTCGCTGAGTTCATTCATGTGCAAAGAAGAAGAAAATGCGGGGAAGAGTTGTACCATGGGACTGTTGGCGCAGCGCCCGGAAAGTAGTGAAGGAGACGATCCCGTTGCCGTTCTTGTCGTAGAGCTCCATCTCCCTGGCGGAGCGATGGAGCTGGTCGGCCCTGGCCTGATCGAGGTTCCACCTGATGAGCTCATCGAGGGAGACGAAGCCGTCCTTGGGGCTGAGGTCGATCTTGGGGAAAAGCGCGCGGATGCGGTCGGAGACGTTGAAGCGATCGTCGTCGTTGATAAAGTCCTCTTCCTCCCTGAGGAACTCCTCCCACTCCTTCATGTGGTCGTCTTTCTCGGCGTCGCCATGGAGGATGCGGTAGTGCTCGCGCTCCCACTCCTTGTCCTCCAGCCGCCGCTCCAGCTCGGCGATGGCCGGGTCGAAGGGCGCCGCGTGGCGGTTTCCTCCGGAATCGTGGACGGCGCCGGCCCCGTAGGAAGAAGCGACGGCGGCGGAGTTCTTGGGGTGGAGCTTGAGGCGGCGGTGGGGGCTGCGGCCGTGGGGCTGGAGGCGGGGGGTGTAGGAGGCAAGGAGTATGAACATGAGTAATGAGATAGTGACCACGCAGAGGAAGAGGACCGCGGCCGGAGACTTCCGCCCCGGCGAGGCCGCCGCCGGCGGCGTCATCGCCGGCAAGAGAACGGGAGGCGAGGGGGGACGAGCGGTCGGTTTACGGGTCGGAGATTTGGACCCGCTGGCCCATAACGGGTGGCGTGAGCATAACGTGATGACGTCCAAAGCGCTGGCCGCGCCAATAGTCTCTCTACACGCGTGCTGTGTGAGCACTTGAGCCAGTTTTTCCTTGTCCAGTAATTAATGTGTGCAAAAGAGCATTCCAGTGGGCGAATCAGCTGTAGAATCCATTAATTAACGGACATGTTAAAAAATCGTCAGATTTTTAACCATGACAAATCTGACATCCAGGATGGCGAATTATGTTGACGCAAGCATGGCAATTTCTTGCGAGAACATAACTTCAAATCAGATTTGTAGTGGAATCCATTAATTAATTAATGTTCCAAACACAGTACGATAACAAGAGGTGGCATCTGTAACTAACTCATTTGCAAAGTTTGCTGGCAAAAACACTCACTGCGTGTACACAAGCCTGCCTCATCTTATACAGAATGAGAGCACATATACTATCTGGAAAAAAGCAACACTTTGTCATATGATTGTGCGGAGATGCCAGGCTTGATGGTCGCCCAAAATAGCATCCGGCTCAGCTAGTTCCACATCGGCGATGGGATCATGTCTTGAGAGGAGCTTTCTTCACCCTGTCGGAGATTCGGTCAGGTGCATTGGTGTGCGACTTGAAACGGCCTCGTCCGCCCTCCTCTTTTTCCTGAATCAATCCAAGTTGTTGCACATCCGCAGGGAGGGTTAGCATCTTGTAATGTTTTCAAGGATGTGATTATTGAGCTATAAGAAAGAAAGAATAACCGACCTTCTTCTTTACTATCTGGACCACATCCTCGTCTTCAAGACCATGGCCAAGACCACAATGCTGTGGATAGTGCCGAGCACTCGTTCCCCACACGAGCACATATTTCACATCCTTGAGTAAGCTCCTGTGGATGTGATTGCAGAAGTCTTCAACTGTGCAACCACCCCTATCCTGATTCATTCATGCCAACACAACAATACCACAACCATCAGACCCATTTCAGTGCAAGCATGCATGGCATGATAGAGAGAGAGAGAGAGAGAGAGAGAGAGAGAGAGAGAGAGCAAACATACACTAGAAAGAACCACTGGATCTCCGAAATCGGGCTGCTGACCCTGCGGCTTTGTATACACTCTCACCAGACCCATTTCCTCCCACATTCTTGCTAATAGCCTGTCCAAGTTCAACTGCAAACAAGGACGATTCACTTCTTTTAAGCAAAAAAATTGTGAAACAAAACAACTTACTGTAACATCTACACTAGCAAACACCAATTTTAATTATCCTGGACACCAATTTTTTAACTTTTGACACCCCACAAATAATCAAGGAGGAAACATACCTGCAAATTGCAGCTGATAACAAGTGAATTTGGTTGCCGAGCAAGATTATCCACATCATCAATACCCACAACATCAATCTTATTATATACATAAACACACTTGATGTACTTCCGATTTCCTTCAATCACATCAATCAGATCATCCACAGTAGAATCCTCACGGAATAATACCTACAAGTAAATTAAAGTAATGAGTTAAAATTGAAAAGGTGCACACATAACACCACTAACACACACAGGCATGCACCTCTGCATTATGAATTTTGTACTCATGCAGTATCTGATAGCAGAGCTTCTCATCAATATGAGTTAAAGGTGCTGTGCTGTTGAAAGAAATCCCACCAGTCTTCTTCCTCTTGAAGTATATCTATTTGTACACACAAAAAAGTGATTCATCAACCAAGAAAAACATGTATAAATAACAAATACATATATCAACTTCCTCGTAATCAACAGAATGTAACTAATACAAACCAGCAATTTAGGACAACACCATAAGACATGTAGTATGACTAACTCATAGAGCTGGTTGGATGAGTCACTTGTCCGTTACAAACCCTAAAAGTACCACAAACTTAAACAATTGTGATGGATGCTCGATTCTTCACAAAAAGGTGATTTAGAACATCGATAACTCGCCATACTATGCTAACCGGTTTTTAGCCCATTCTCCCTTCATCTCCACAGTCCAACCAAATTTATTATGACTGCCATGCATAATTAATAATAACACACACACAGTCATGTGGTATGTGCTGGCCAGATGAACTTTGTGCATTCTTTGAACATTGTACTCCCTTCATCTCCACAGTCCAACCAAATTTATTATGACTGCTGTACATAATTAATAATAACACACACACACACACACTGTCATGTGGTATTTGTTGGCCAGATGAACTTTGTGCATTCTTTGAACATTGTACTTGGCAATACTTTCCCAGCACACACAAAAAAAAGGAGCTGATTCAGTTTTAGATTGGCACAATTACACATCCAAGGCAGATAGTCAGATGTATGTGGACATTGACTTTAGCCATACAGTATGTCTTCTATATATTTGTCTTATGAGTTATGTCCATTTGGGTTTGTCCTAGTTCGCAGTTCACACCAAGTGACTAAAGAAATATATACCTGAGGAGGCCTTTTGTTCAGACGGAGGCCAACAGCTTCCAGTTCTCTAGTTAATATTTGGCGATGCCCTTCACTCTGAAAACAAAAATAGAGCATGAATCCAATAAGCAACTAGAACTCGGGTAATGCCCGGTCATGTGCAATCATCATGTATAAGAAGGGGAAGATTGCATGTAAATAATTCTTCTTATTTTATATCATTTTTTAAATAACATACACACCACAACCCTTCATCTCCATTAAGAAGATTTTGAGAAGTTTCAAGCAGCCATACCATTAACTTAAAGAATAAATATGGCATACATTTATCTCTTCAACAGTTTAGCAATATCTCAGCAGATTTGAGAACATGTATCCCAACTACCATACAACATTAGGTGAAAAAGGATAGTATTAATATTAACCAGCCAGGTCCTCTGCTAGCAATACCATAGTGTCTCTTCAACATTATCCTAATGAAAATTGCGTTAGAACTTCCTAAATTACCGCCACCTTCTCACTTGCTCCCCACAACTTGTTTTCTTCCTTAGGTCTCCCTACTTGTCGGTTGTCTCTGTTTCTCACATGGCCATTTCAGTTAGTCTAAGGGTGAAAAGGAGCCATGTGAGGAACAGAGAAAAGTTAAGGGAGCAAAGTAAGAAAGTGACGAGTGTAGAGAGCTCCAGTGTAATTTCTCTTAAGACGCCACTCATTTTTCTCTTACTTTCCAAGCCATCCTTTTTTTAAACTGCTTTCTTTATTTTGTCACCAATTTTTCCTTCTGATCATCTGACTTCAATTTTTGCAGCCTAAAACTTTCCCCATGAATAAGATAATTTTATAACATGGTGTTGAAGGGATTAGATGAGAACGTTCATACTTGAAGCATTCTACCATGAAAAAGGTGACATTCCGGCTGCTCTTGTGAACAAGATCCAAGTTATGGGGGCCAGAATAGCCTATTCTGTCGTTAAAATAGGAAGCACGCTACCCAAAAGAACCTAGAGTCCAGGACATGTTTCCATTGCCTTACAGTTCCCCCTTGTCTCTAATCATAAAGTATTGATTATGCTTAAAAAAAATCATATCTTCTTAAAATTGAGCAAACAGGAATGTCCAAGCAATGAAGCAAAGCTTGTGACTTGAGTGGGGTAAAGATGCACTACTTACTTTTGAGGCGTCAAGAACCATAAGCACGAGATCCGATGACTTGGCGACAGCGATAACCTGAAAACAGCAACAACGATGTAAAATCAAAGTAATGTCACCAAGTGAATTATCCTTATAATTAAACCAACAGTATTTACCTGCCTACCACGCCCCTTGCCTTCAGAGGCGCCTTCAATGATACCGGGAAGATCAAGAAGCTGGATTTTGGTGTCATTGTAATGGATAATACCAGGAATGCAAGTGAGGGTTGTGAACTCATATGATGCAGCTTCAGAATGTGTCCCGGTCAGCATAGTTAAAAGAGTTGACTTTCCAACACTGCAATATGAAACTCGTGTGAGTCATAATGACATTATATACCTAAGTGGATAACTAGATCGAACCTTGTATGCATAGCAATACAAACAAGAAACTTTTACCTAAGTTAGTAACCATGTAGAAAAGGGCAGGAGATTAATATTGGGTAAAAGAAAGTAGGTATAAGTTATAGCATTTTTTTCCTAGGGAAAAAGGTAGAGGCACAAGTACTACACATGAGTTGGGTCATCAGATAATTCAGATATCACATCTCCATTTTATCCAACCCGATGGTTGAATTAGATTGACAGAGAGACATGGGTCAAGAATACAAGTAAGCACAGCACATGATACATCTGGAAGACGGAACATTCTTCCTATTATAAAACAGCACAAGAATTAACAATCTAGTGCTACAAACCAAAATGCTTGAGAACCCACAAAACAGTACTCAGTTTGTAGGCATAAGAAAGAGACCTGGGAAACCCTATAAGCGCAACACGACCGTGCCCAAACTTTGTGACCTCAAAACCATCTCCTCCAGCACTGGCACCCTATATCAACAACATGAGACAGCTGCTGTTACTAGAAATCTTTGAAGTTAAAGGGAGTAAAAGAATTTAGTACGGATTGACTAAGAAAAAACAAAACAATAGTTATGTATGATCATCTAAATTGTGCAGCGCCATAAATTAGAAGTACCTTTGGAGGCTCTAATAACTGTGTCCTCAGTTTTGCAATTTTTGCCTTCAGTTGTCCAAGATGATATTCTGTGTGACAATAAAAACTTAAGTTAGTCTCTAGAACCAGAAAACAGCGTTTAGTATATCACGTAGCATACCACAATGACCCGTTGCAAAATAAGGATAAACCACAAATACTAGTTGATAGAAAATTAATTATCATTGTTTTTCAGGCGTCACTTAGGCGACAGGGCGCTCTCCGACAGCATGGCGCCGAGCTCGCCTTTGGTAGCTTTGAAAGGCGTCCGCCTTAGAGCTTTGAGGCGTCTGGACGTATCTTAGGCACACAAGGCGCAACCTTGGGCCAAATCAAACGCCATAGTCAGAGCAGGCAGCGGGTAACTGAGCTGTCCCGAGGGAACAAGGGCAGGACTGTGGCGCGCAAGTAAGGTGAGAAGGAGGGGAAAGAGGGAAACAAACCAGGCTACCCAAGTGCTTGCAGAGAAAGAGCTCTCTCCTCTCTGGCGGCGGCTGCAGAGTGGAGAACCAACGTCCACGGCTCAGCTCTGCGCCAACTTCCTCCTCTCCGGTCTCGGCTCCCCCTCTGGCGCAGCCCTCTCCCAGCAGCGCAGCAAGGTCTGGCTCTCGTCCTCTCTCTCTTCCCCCCCTCGTCTACTTCTTCCTTCCATCCCGTCCCAGTTCTCTGTTTCTCCAAACGATTGAGAGGATGACTTCCTCTGGCACAGATCTGCCAGCTTTCTCTCCGGTTTCTACTCCCCATCCTCTGGCGCAGGTGCGGAGCACTCCCCCAGCAGCAGCAAGATATGGCTCCTCTCCCCCCTCCTTTCTCTTCTCCCCGCCCTCCCTTGTTTTCATCCCCGCCCGGTGCTCTGTTTCTGTGTGTGCCTGGCCGCATGTCTGCTCTTTTTCTCCTCCACCTCTGCTTCTTCTTCTCATCTACATCTGCTTCTTCTCCTCCACATCTTTGACGGTCCTTCCTTAGTGTCGCTGCAGTAGCCAAGTGTCCCTGCTCTGATGGATCGAGCACCTGCCACCTGGTAATGTGTATGATCTGTCTAATGATCCTAGGAGAAAAGCTATATCCAACAACCCAACTTGGAAATATGTGTTCTGGCCAGCCTTAGAGAGGAAAATTTTACTCCAGTGTACGTAGTCCATGCTGGAGTGAGAAGGTTGAAGCAGCACCTTTCTGGGGGTTTCAGTGATGTGGATAAGTGTCCCAAGGCACCCGTGAAAATTAGTAAAGAGATGCACTACTTCTTAAACACAAGAAAATTTAAAGCTACGTAGCGATGTATAGATGAGGGGGATGAAGCTCAAGTTCAGAGGCATCATCCCCTCATCTACACAAGATGATTTGGGGCCTGTGCTTTGCATACAGCCATCATGTTATGAAACTTGTGGTGCATTTATGTTAACGCTAGTTGTTGAATCTCCTAATTCGCTGTCATATATTATATATTATGTGTCTAATGCATCGCCTCGCCTTATGCTTTAAGCGTGCAAAAGGTGAGTCGGTGCTACAGAGCCTTGCTCGCTTTATCGCCTTGAAAACATTGTTGATTGTCAAGAAAAACTTGAGGTTACAGACTGAAAGGCACAAATTGTGCATACATACAAATGCACATACAGTTCCTTGCTAATTTGTTTTTCTCTACAATTTTTCTGGCTGTTATCTGACCAGCAGTCTTGGCGAAATACTTCTGAGAATTAGAGGTTTTTCTTGCTAACTAGAGGTTTTTCTCTGCAACAAATTCCCTTACATATTGTGCATATATATTTTGCAAAATCCATACCTGTTTGTAACAGTATGGAAAGTGTTCATACCAAAATGCATAAAGATGGATAGACATGAAACAATTGGTTGATTTGAACTAAAAAGAACATAAGGACGGAAAAGGATTGTTCTTGATCCAGTAATCATGAATTACATAGATGTGCAGGCCCCTGTGGGAAAACCATTTGTCTGGAAATTTTAGAATTATCATAAATCCAACAGTGGATGCACAATGTGTATACAGATTGCCCGATTTACTTATACATCTAGGACAATGAACGGCCATGTGATCACAGATTATAGCTACAGAACAAAATGTCTGTCTAAATTTTCTAACAGAGGTACGAAAACGTAGAAAGCATGAGCAAAGTAGAAATTGATAATCCAAGAAAGGCCGAAACCACAATATGCCCATTTCACTTCCACCAGAATCCCCTCCCCAGCTTATATTTCATCACTAGATAAAGTGGCACAGTAGAGTACAGCAGAAAAGAACAAACAGTAGGCAGTGATGAGCAATAATCCCACGGTAGTAATTTCAAGGTGCAATGAAGGCAACACAACCTGTTGCTTTGTTCTTCTGCGTCCGGGCCATCTCGGCCTCAATCTCCTTGATCCTCTCGAGGATACCCATCTTTCACCTTGTGAGGTACGCACCTTTCTCCCCACGAAGACAGACTCAGATCGATCTTACATGAGAAGAAGAAAGATCTGTTGGATTCGATTGCTCGCAGCGAGGAAAAGACGAGGGGCAAGACGGAGAAGAGTATAAACAAGCTAGGGCTTCCTCACCAGCCGTAGGAATCGCGGCGGGGCGGATCTCGACTCCACTCCCAGTGCAGTGGAGGGGCTTCGAGGTGTGCTCCGGTGCGAGAAGGGGGCGCAGGAGGGGTTTCGGCGGCGCTGGGGCTTTGGGCCGGAAGAGGTGAAGGGGAGCACGGTGAGGTGAGAAGAAGGCTGGTTCAAGGGCGGCAGGGATCACGTTTCGTCAGCCCGTGGTCGATTGGATGGCCTTGATTGATTTGATCCTACACGCCTATTTCTCCGATTTTGCGTTTTGAGGTTTGCGTGCAGCTTAAAAAAGAACTATTATGCGTTGTTATATTTTTTGCGAAAAAAGCATCCGGATCTTTTATAGAAATTTAAAATCAGTTGGCTGTCTTGCCGTCCGATCTAGATCGCATCATCCAACATAGATTGACCCAGTTCGTCCTTCTGTCCCTACCCCACGCAGCACCCCCTTCCATGGTTCGCTCGTTGACAGCTGCATCACTCCCCTTCTTCCATCCGTTCATGCAGCCACGCCAGCCACATGACGGCAACTGGTGGCCATGCGACGACAACTGCCGTCTTCCCCCACCCCGGCAGCGCCCGATGACAGTGTTGCATGTATATCTCAGCGTCACCCTCGTAACTGTCGACGACATGACCGACCTTGCAACGCTCGTGCCAGTTGTGCCCCCTACTTGCAGTGCCGGCGAGATCTCGTGGTTATGAACGAGCGCCGCATTGTAGCATCCTGCCGCCGGGCGTTGCAGCACCACGAGCAAAATCTACGTTGCAGCATCCGTCGCGGCGAAGATCCATGGTGGCAACACCATAGACAAAGTGATGCATTGTGGCATCCTCCGCAGGCGAGGGTCCACGATGGCAGCACCACGGGCAAGTGATGCATTGCAGTAGCCGCCGCCGACATGATTCGTGGTTGCAGCAGACGGAGAGATCGTGTAGTTCCAGGAGCAAGGGTTGCATACTTGCATTGCAGCACCGGCGCCGCGCGAGATCTTCGACATGGTTACTGCTCGGCCGCGGAAAAACAAAAAACCTCAGGCGCGACGCTCTCCGCAACACCGAGCACTCCCACGACGATGTACGACGTTGCACTAGAGCGCTCTTCAACACCAGGCTCCCCCCTCCGCAGCACCAGCGACTGCACTGGCGCACTCTACAACACCGACTCTAGCGAGGCCGACGTGGGGGAGCTGCAGGCTAGCGCGGTGTTGCAGGTCATCGGCTGCTGGAGTGCTACAGGTCGCCGGCGGGTGCTGCAAGCGGCCCCAGGGCTGCTCTCAACGAGCAGCAATGGCGAAGAGCTGAGGTAGACAGGTGGTGACAAAGGTAGGAGAAAGAGGAAAAGAAACGAGTGGCCAGCATCGGTTGAGGCTTAGAGATAAGGTGTGTGGCGGGTAGCCTGACGAGGATGCGTGGCGCACGGTCGACCGACTGATTCCTTCCTAGAAATCATCTGGTTGATTTCAAGAGTTTTCCATGTATAAATCATCCCAAACATAATAAAAATTACATCGAGGTACTTAAACCATCAAACGATCAATAGCACGAGTCGTCGATGGGACATTGTCTTTGTGCACGTGCCATTAAGTACCAGCGCTCTGAGTCGTAATCATCGTTGCTGAACCCTTAAATCGGTCTGAAGTGTCTGACATCATAACTCGTCGTCGCACACACGCGACAAGAAATCCTAATCTCTAACCTCACGGCACCAAGGCGATGGCAGGAATCTACAATGGAGCTCTATCGACTCTGTCTAGATGGACAAACTCGAGGAGAATCGAAGCCCGAAAGACCAACTCGATGAAGAAGCATCGCCATCCGCACGAACGTCAGCCCGTGATAACCCACAAGTATAGGGGATCAATTGTAGCTTTTTCGATAAATAAGATTGCTGTCGGGGATATACCCCGCGGTATGACCCGGCCAGACTTGGCGACTCACCAGAGACCTGGCTGGAGCTTGGCGACTCACTGGTGATCCGCCCGAACATGGCGATTCACAAGTAACCCGCCTGGACATTGTGACTCACTGGAGACCCGGCGGGCGGATCAGACGAACGACAAGGCCCAAGGCCCAGCAGGCTGGCTTATACTCTGGTGGGTCGGTTTAAGGAGAAAGGGATGACGACTATTTCCTTTACGAGGAAGCAAGACCCGGACTTGTATTCAACTTGTAAGAAAAGATAGACTAGTCCTAGTCCTACTAGGACTCCGCATGTAACCCGCCCCTCTAACTTATATAAGGAGGGGGCAGGGCACCCCAAAGAGGGACAAGCAAGAAGAAACAATCTTTAGGGCTAGACACAAAGAGCCGGCTATACCGGCGACTCTCTCGTGATTATAATGAGACCTAGCCACAAACAGCATGTAGGGCTATTACCGGATGATGTTTCCCGGGGCCCGAAGCTGTATAAATCCTTGTCTTGTGTTGCGCCTCTCGATTCCGCCCAACCCCTCTCAAGCTACCGCATAGATGCGTTGGCCTCGCGACTAAGTCCTGACACTAAGGACATCTGCCGTGACAATTCCACGACAGTTAGCGCCCACCGTGGGGCGTGCGCACGGTGGTGTTGAGTTCTTGGAGGGATTCTTCATGGATCGAGAAGTTTGCGACTGTCCGGTTCAAGAAGAGTCGACGCAATAAAGCCAGATGAAGGAGTGCTGGCACAGCGTGTATGAGATTGAAAAAAAAAGTTAAATTATTAAGGTTCTGGCGTTCTGTTCGCCGCCAACGCAAGGCGATCTGTTGTTGTCGGATCCGCCTCACTGTCTGATCCACCGAGTCCCTCAAATCGCTACTATGGGGTGACAGGCTCAAGTCCCGAAGCGTTTTATTTCTGCTAAACCGGCAGGAATACAAGACAAAAGCAAGCTTAGCCTGCCGTTGCAGTTTTTATGCTGTTGCTCTCGACACAGTACAAGTCCCGAAGGGACGAAAACTGTGGTTGCCTTCTGAGAAGAAATAAAAGGCAGGCGCCGATAGCGACCGCGGATCGAGTCCGTGTACTGAAGGAATCTGCTGGCAGCAATTGGAAAGAATTAGAAAGACCAGAAACTAAAAAGACTGTCCGATTGACAGTAGTACTACTACTTAATGGGCACGAAGATGAAGACTGCATTAATTAATACTAGCACTTTGGTGTTCAACTAGGATTGCTACTTCCCACGCGAAGCACTTTACATCAGATGGAACTGACCGGCGGCTGCTGATTAGACCAGTCAATCATTATTCAAAGCAAAAAGTAAAGAGCAGGAAAACTAGCGCTCTAGTACTATAAAAAAAGCAACCACGACCTGGATCGGATGGGGTCGTGGGCATGGACTCGTTCCACTGCCGCTGCAGGTACCGTCGCACCAGAGGCTGCCGCCTCCGCTGCCGAATCCCGATGTCGTGGTCTCATCTTGCTGGGTGTAAATCGCCG
This sequence comes from Aegilops tauschii subsp. strangulata, assembly GCF_002575655.3. Lineage (NCBI taxonomy): Eukaryota > Viridiplantae > Streptophyta > Magnoliopsida > Poales > Poaceae > Aegilops > Aegilops tauschii. Next base: position 288,256,176 of record NC_053037.3, read on the forward strand.
GCGGTGATCATCCTTCGCTGATGTCCGCCGCCGGGTTGAACCGGTTCTGCTGCCACAAGTTGCCGCCACCAAGTTACCTCGCCGGCGCGTCGAGCCACCCCGGCCACGCCGCCTCGCCTTGTTTCCAAAATGCTCTGCAGATGTCTACGGATGTAATCAGGTGCACTCGTCTCCGTTAAATTACTCTACGTATTAAGTGTGTATTATACAAAACATATGTTGTCTGCTCGTGCTATTTTATACTCGCAGATCTATTCACCTCAAGAGTTTTTTGCTGGCGATTTTTATTGCGTCACTTCCAACAATCTTTTGAGTCACCATGACGCGCGATTCAGATAGCAGACGCGTGATTCAGACAGCTTGCAACGTAGAGGACAACTCGCTCGTCCGTGACGGTTTACAACACTATGGGCGACTTACCCATCCGACCCCGTGGCCGATTCTCCCGTCCATGCCGTTTTACAATGCCACGGCCGACTCGCCTGTCGATTGGGCGAATCAAGTGATATCCTTCTAAATATAATTTTGGCACATATTCCTCTTGTCAAAAAACAATCACTCTGGTCTGTGATATTTTTTAGGCAGGACGGCTATTAAAAGAAAAAGGATGGTGTTATGTCACGGATGCATGTTCGGCGGTGCTGCATGGCTTCATGGGCACCCGTACCGCGGTCCGGTTTACATCAAACGCGCCAGCTGACTCGCTCGTCCGCACCGTCTTACAACGCCACGGACGACTCGCTCGTCCGCCCTCGCGGCCGGTTCACGTGTCCGCACCAGCTTACAACGCCGTGGCCGACTCGCTGTCCGCGCCGGCTTACAACGCCACGGTCGACTCACCCGTCTGCACCGGGTTACCACGCCGCGGCCGGTTCACCCGTGAGCGACTTCAACTTCACCTAGCAATCATTAATTTCATGGCGGATTATTTCCGGCCTGGCACATCAGGTGATATCCATCTAAAATATATCTTATTGGTACATATTATTTTTTATCAAAGAGCAGTTTATCTTTGTCTTGGTCTGCAATATTGTTGATGCAGGACAATTGTTCACTACATCAAAACGATGTGGTTAACTCGCCCATCCGCACCGGCTTACAACGCCACGGCCGGCTCATCTGTCTGTGCCGCCTCTGATGCAACGGTCGTCTTTACCATCCGTTTCTCGCGGCCTGGTCTATATCAACATACCGGGCCACACCCGTCTGCGTGAGCTGATTATTGAGTATGAGCAAGTCACTGTTTGGGAAGCCCGGTTTTTTCTTCCAACAAAATTGGAGGCAAATTATCACGTATTATCAGCCGCCGTCTGCACTGGATGGTTCAAATGGGCAGGCGCACAAGTCGCCGCCACTACAGTTTGGTTAACTTCAAACAGCGAGTTGGAAGGGGCCATTGGCCGAGTTGCTGACACGGCTCATACAGGATCATTTATAACCCGCCACAGTCACCTCAACCTTCTGTGGATTCACATCGCGCTATCAACACCAATGACATACACCTTATCTATAGTCAATATGGAGAATCTCAAAGCCAACTCCTCGAGTCGTCTTGAGACTCGGGGGCTACAATGATATGACTCGGCAGCATTGGTCGGTTTCAATGCATTCAAGAATTCCGGGTCATTGGAGGGAGAAATAATTCGGTCCCGGAGGCTACCACCATATTGGTGAAAAAGTTTAAAGGCCGTCAGAAAATTTCCGGCTTAAAAAGAAGGATTCCGGTTTAGATCCGGCTCAAGAGACTTGACATCTCCCACAAAGCACTGAAGCTCTTAATATCCGGTTTAAAATCCGGTTCAAGGGAAATTTATCTGCCACAAAGTTTTGAAGCTCTCAAATCCGGTTCAAAATCCGGTTCAAGGTAAATTTTTCTATCACAAAGCTTTGAAACTCTCAATATCCGGTTTTTCCGGTTCAAAAAGAATTTATCTCTCGCAAAGTTCGAGTTCTCAGGAAAAATTAAAGGGACCAAAAAGAGTCTTTACAAAGCACAACCCAAACATAGGTACCCTGCTTTAATGACCATTGGGAGCTGATCGTATTCGAATTTAGCTTAACCCTTTTGGTGTGACCCTGATCGTATTCGAATCAAAGTCGTTAAATATTCTCATGATCACTAGGGGGCTTCCTGTTCAAACATAGGTCGTATTCGAACCAAAGAGAACATAGCTGTCGGTACCCTCTTGATCGGCACACTGCCGAGCTCACTAGGGGGCTTCTTGATCGTATTCGAATCATAGCTCAGCCCCTTTTGGGAACCGACGTGGATCGTATTCGAATCAGTGTCGTTAAACAACACTCAAGGTCATTTGGGGGCTTCCTGTTCAAACATAGGTCGTATTCGAACCAAAGAGAACATAGCTGTCGGTACCCTCTTGATCGGCAACGCCAAAGCCACTGGGGGCTATATGATCGTATTTGAATCTTAACTTAACCCCTGTGGGACGGTTTTCTGATCGTATTCGAATCAGAAGCCTCAAAAATTTTGAAGTCTCTTTTTGCAAACAATTTTTGGATTTTATTTGAAGCTTTTTGCTCATATCTGAAGCATATATATATATATGTGTGTGTGTGTGTGTGTGTGTGTGTGTGTGGTTTCTATTAACCCACCCTGGCTTTCGACGAACAAGTCGCCAGCATATGACAATATTAATACTTGGAAGGTTTGGCTTCTAAGGATTGGGTTATCACCCTTACTGCACAGGTCATGTAAACCGGCAGTATAAATTCAATATCATAGTGGTTATATGTGAGATATTATGACCCGCCCTGCGGTAAACCACCAAGGGATCTTGTGATCTAATTATGTGCAGGATAAGACTACATTTGGGTGGTTACATGCCCTGGTTTTTGACGTTAAGTCGCCAGGGCATATGTTGTTTAAACTCTGCAGGATTTACAGAGCTATGACTTACATAAATGATTAAATTCAAGCCCATCATCAAAGATTGAAATTGGTGTCTCAAAAGGGTTATCAATTCTTGATTTTCTCAAAGGCTATAATCCGCCGGGTTGTATAAATTCCGGCTTACAATGGAGGCGTATTAAATCGCCATTGGCCAAGAGCCACCGGGTATTTAACCTCCGGATTGACTTATCAACAGATAAGGTATTCAAAGTCGCTTTGGCGCAATGGCTATTATTTTATCAATGGATATGATTTATTCTACAATGGAAAGAATAGTCCCGAGTCGCTGCAGGCTTACGACCCGGCATTTGGGGGTTACATTATTTAAATTGAGATCACATCAAATATGCAAGTCCCATGTCACTGCCAGCATGCACCATGGCACTTGGGGGCTAATGTAAAGACATTTTTTGCTCAACTTATTGAAGACCCGACTCATCACATTGTAATGAGCCGGCCCTTGGGGGCTACCAATTGCACCTGTCGAAAATTCAAGGTACACAAGCCTTAATCTATTATATTGAAAGATCCACTACTCAGTTGGTAGAGTACAAAGCTCTTAACCTTGTGGACGTGGGTTCAAGCCCCATGGTGGAGATTACATCATATGCTGTTATTATCAATGAATCATATACAAAGTCCCAGCTCGGTAATATCTTACTGACCCGGCCCTTGGGGGCTACACGTTGCTAGTCAAGTTTACATGATCATATTTACAAAGTCCCTGCTCATTATTATATAATGACCCGGCCCTTGGGGGCTACACAGATTCAAGTTTTTATGAGCATAAGGCAATTACAAGTCCCAGGTTGCTGCAAGCATGACAACCCGGCACTTGGGGGCTACATATGTGGAATATTCAGTTTATGACTAATGATTGAGATGAATAACCCGGCTTTCTTCAAGGTTGCAACACTTATATTGAAGCAAGTCTTAAGTTATCACTATGTTCTCCTCTTAAGACTTGGGGGCTACAGGTGATATGCATATAAGGGAGAAAAAATCTTCAAATTCTCAGTTTGGAGCAGACCAGATTGACCCGGTGTTTGCAACAATCATGACCCGGTGTCACCAATAATAATGACCCGGCGTCGGCAACAGTTATGACCCGGTGTTATCAATATTTACAAGCCGGTAATTTTGGCAATTATAACTAGCCAGTATCTACATCTTTAAACTGGCAGATCACCAGATGAATCTTGAGTCTAAGATGTTTATTAAGCCGGAGTTTTGGAAACCGACTCAAATGGAATATTTTGTATAATATTTCTTTATAAGAGCCAATGTCAGCAAATGGATTATGAAGCTGGCCTATTGACCCGGATATTCCAGGAGAAAATGTCAAGGACTTAAGGATGATCAGGTTCCGGCTTACAAGAATATTTAACCCGGAGCACAACCTGTCAAATTTGTTCTTGAGTTATTTTGCAGGATCAGTTTAGCATGGATAAATCCAAATTAAACTGGGGGCTAATGTTGGGGATATACCCCGCGGTATGACCCGGCCAGACTTGGCGACTCACCAGAGACCTGGCTGGAGCTTGGCGACTCACTGGTGATCCGCCCGAACATGGCGATTCACAGGTAACCCGCCTGGACATTGTGACTCACTGGAGACCCGGCGGGCGGACCAGACGAACGACAAGGCCCAAGGCCCAGCAGGCTGGCTTATACTCTGGTGGGCCGGTTTAAGGAGAAAGGGATGACGACTATTTCCTTTACGAGGAAGCAAGACCCAGACTTGTATTCAACTTGTAAGAAAAGATAGACTAGTCCTAGTCCTACTAGGACTCCGCATGTAACCCGCCCCTCTAACTTATATAAGGAGGGGCAGGGCACCCCAAAGAGGGACAAGCAAGAAGAAACAATCTCTAGGGATAGACACAAAGAGCCGGCTTACCGGCGACTCTCTCATGATTATAATGAGACCTAGCCACAAACAGCATGTAGGGCTATTACCGGATGATGTTTCCCGGGGCCCGAAGCTGTCTAAATCCTTGTCTTGTGTTGCGTCTCTCGATTCCGCCCAACCCCTCTCAAGCTACCGCATAGATGCGTTGGCCTCGCGACTAAGTCCTGACACTAAGGACATCTGCCGTGACAATTCCACGACAATTGCAGAACCCAACGAGGAGCTAAAGGTAGAATTTATATTCTCTTCAAGTTCTATCGACCACTGAGGGAGTCCTGGATTAAGGGGTCTTCGGGCGTCCGGCCTGTGTGACGTTGGCCGGACTAATGGGCCATGAAGATACAAGATGAAAGACTTCCTCCCGTGTTCAGATGGGACTCTCCTTTGCGTGGATGGCAAGCTTGGCGTTCGGATATGAAGATTCCTTCCTCTGTAAACCGACTCTGTACAACCCTAGGCCCCTCCGGTGTCTATATAAACCGGAGGGTTTAGTTCGTAGAGGCGATCACAATCATACAGGCTAGACATCTAGGGTTTAGCCATTACGATCTCGTGGTAGATCAACTCTTGTAACCCACATATTCGTCAAGATCAATCAAGCTGGAAGTAGGGTATTACCTCCATCGAGAGGGCCCGAACCTGGGTAAACATCGTGTCCCTCGTCTCCTGTTACCATCGACCTTAGACGCACAGTTCGGGACCCCCTACCCGAGAACCGCCGGTTTTGACATCGACATTGGTGCTTGCATTGAGAGTTCCGCTGCGTCATCATCAGAAGGTTCGATGGCTCCATCAGACATCTACAACAATGCTGCCCCGGAGGAGGTTTTTCTCCCTGGCCAGATCTTCGTGTTCGGCGGCTTCGCACTGCGGGCCAACTCGCTTGGCCATCTAGAGCAGATCGACAGCTACGCCCAGGTCACCAAATTAGTTTTGGGAATCTGGACGTCGCTGATATCCGAGAAGACTTGATCTTCCAAGGATTCGCGACCCCAACCTCCGCTCTGGCCTTAGATCCGGAGCGTATCACTAGGTCCGAAGACGGGATCCTCGAGCCCGCCGGACTATCTGCGGTCACTGAGCCCAGTACGGGAGAGCCCGGGGAAATAGTGTCGCTGGCAACCATCATGGAGCCGGACTCTTCTCCGAACACTGGCTCCGAACCCTCGGAGTCAGCATCGCGTGAGTTCAGCCAAGGAGTTTCCTTCCCGCCGTACTCCACGGACTCTCTTCTCCCTGGCCAAACCTCGCCTTTAAGCGAGGCTCTGGACTTGATGCGATCCCTCGTCATTACGGAGGAGCAACGTCCGAACTATGCCCAGCTCGGACTAGGGGCTGAGTGCGGGGAATTTTATGTCCCACCCACCACCCACTTCATAGCCACTGTTGAGGATTTAACTGACATGCTCGATTACGGCTCCGAAGACATCGACAGTATGGACGACGATGCCAGAGAGGAGCAGGCCCAAAACCCGTCGTTTACCGGACGCTGGACGGCCACCTCTACGTATGACGTGTACATGGTGGATACACCCAAAGAAAGTGACGGCGATAATGAAAAGAATCCAGTCGAGGATAAACCTCCTGAGATACAACCAAAGCGCCGACGTCAGCGGCGCCGCTCTAAATCACGCCGTGGAAAAGACATCAATACCGGCACGAGAGACAACAATACTCCAGACGACGCTGAAGACGAAGAAGAACCCGTCGAGCCAACCTCCGAACATGACGATCATGAAGATGGGCAAGTTAGCCCTGATGAACAGGCCGTAAACAAAGACTCGAAGGACAACAATTATCTTCCACTCTCCGAGGATGAGGTGAGCCTCGGCAACGAAGACTTCATCGTGCCAGAGGAACCTCTCGAGCAGGAGCGCTTTAAGCGTCGGCTAATAGCCACTGCAAGGAGCCTGAAAAAGAAGTAGCAGCAGCTTCAAGTTGATCAAGACCTACTCAACAACACGTGGACTAATGTCCTGGCACCCGAGGAATACGGCCTCGAGCGCCCAACCAAAAGTTACCCGAAGCGTAAACTTCTACCTCCATTCGACGACGAGGCACTGGACCCCGTACCATCAGCGCGTAACGCGGCTGACCGACCACCACGTGGTCGGGACAAAACGGCAACTCAAGCCGAACACCAGCCCATACCACCTCGCCGTAAAGGTAGAGACACAACAGCTCGGGGATATACATATGACCTGCGGCAGGACCTGGAAAATAGAGCAGGTCAGACCAGATCGATCTACGGATCGCGGGGGCGTGCCCTGACGCGCGATGACGGCTATCTAGCCGGGCGTGACAAGTATAACCACGTCCAGGCCGAAAACCGCAGATGGACTCCATCCGAGCTACGACGCGACTTGGCCCGATATAGAGGCGCCGCACACCCCCTTTGCTTCACTGATGAAGTAATGGAGCACGAATTCCCGGAAGGGTTTAAACCTGTGAATATCGAATCATATGATGGAACAACAGATCCCGCGGTATGGATTGAGGATTTTCTTCTCCACATTCACATGGCCCGCGGTGATGATCTCCATGCCATCAAATACCTCCCGCTAAAACTCAAAGGACCAGCTCGGCACTGGTTAAACAGCCTGCTAGAAAACTCCATTGGCAACTGGGAGGACTTGGAAGACGCCTTCCGCGACAACTTCCAAGGTACATACGTCCGACCTCCGGATGCCGATGACTTAAGTCACATAGTTCAACAGCCCGGAGAGTCAGCCAGGAAATTCTGGACCAGGTTCCTAACTAAAAAGAACCAGATCGTCGACTGTCCGGATGCAGAAGCCTTAGCGGCCTTTAAGCATAGCATCTGCGACGAATGGCTCGCCCGACACCTTGGCCAAGAAAAGTTGAAGTCCATGGCAGCCCTCACAGCACTTATGACCCGCTTTTGCGCGGGCGAAGATAGCTGGCTAGCCTGTAGCAATAATAATGCAAGCGAACCCGGCACCTCTGAGGCCAGAAATAGCAACGGCAAGCCCCGACGCAACAGGCACAAGCGTCGAAGCAACGGTGACAATACCGATGACACGGCGGTCAACGCCGGATTCAGTGGCTCCAAGTCCGGCCAGCGGAAGAAGCCATTTAAAAGAAACAATACGGGCTCATCTAGCTTGGACCGCATACTCGATCGTCCATGTCAGATCCACGGCACCCCCGATAAACCAGCCAATCATACCAACAGAAACTGTTGGGTCTTCACACAAGCCGGTAAGTTAAATACCGAGAACAAGGAGAAGGGGTCGCAAAGTGAGGACGACGACGAGGAGCCCCGTCCGCCGAACACAGGGGGACAGAAGAAGTTTCCCCCCAGGTCAAAACGGTGAGCATGATATACGTTACCCATATCCCCAAGAGGGAGCGCAAACGCGCGCTCAGGGACGTCTATGCGATAGAGCCAGTCGCCCCAAAATTCAACCTATGGTCGTCCTGCCCGATCACTTTCGATCGCAGGGACCATCCGACCAGTATCCGTTATGGCGGTTCAGCCGCACTGGTACTCGACCCAATCATTGATGGATTCCACCTCATGCGAGTCCTCATGGACGGCGGCAGCAGCCTCAACCTGCTCTATCAGGATATAGTCCGCAAGATGGGCATCGATCCATCAAGGATCAAGCCCACAAAAACTACCTTTAAAGGAGTAATACCAGGTGTAGAGGCCCGCTGCACGGGCTCCATCACATTGGAGGTCGTCTTCGGATCCCCGGACAACTTCCGAAGCAAAGACTTGATCTTCGATATCGTCCTTCCTCAGTGGCTATCACGCACTGCTCGGATGAATTGCATTTGCTTGATTTAATGCGGTGCCACACTATGCCTATCTCAAACTCAAGATGCCCGGACCACGCGGTGTCATTACAGTCAATGGAAACACGGAACGCTCCCTCCGTACCGAGGAGCACACCGCGGCCCTTGCAGCGGAAGTACAGAGCGGCCTTATCAAGCAGAACTTTAATTCAGCAGCCAAGCTCCCAGAAACTGTCAAACGAGTCCGGACTACTCCGCAGCATGACAGTCCAGCTCGTCAGGAGTCCGACTATCAATTCGGCCTCCGTCTCAGTCCCGACCAAAATGGCGGCATATGTACTGCGCGTACATAACTACGCACTCAAAATACCATGGGCAGAGACGGAGGCATAACTCGATTGTGGTCCATAATACGGCTCGACCTTCCCTGGGCACACATACTTTCTCCTTTCTTTTATCCTTTTCAGGTTTCTTTTTCACAGGCTCCTTACGACGGCCTGATCATCGATCCTTTCGAAGGATGGATAAACCAAGGCGGCAAGCATCACAGACGTGTGGGGGATCTCTAGGTCGTCTTCTTGACGATCACTCTACCTATTTTTAGAACCTGCATGCAGCTCCCCCTTGGCCTCGGCATGTTAAATAGCCATGTTGCTTATCGCACTATTTGTACAAATACACTTTGATGTATTACTCAAACTATAATGGAAACAGTTTGCGGCCCAACTTATGTGGCACTGGCTTACTACTTCATTTTTATTTCGCTATTCTCATCGATTGCACCCGTACACTTTGGTACGCTTCAATTCGCGAGGGGCTTCATTGCGCTCCATACTATGGCAACAAAGTCTGAACACTTTTTACAGTACAATTCGGCACCCCGAATTTTAGCATTATATGCACCGGCTCCAAATCATGTCTTTGGTCAATAGTTGGGTTGCCCGGCTCCTGTGCTTGCTACCTTACGTTTCGTCCTATCGGCTAGGGTAGTAAAGGGAGAACTACTGCACTTGTATTTCTGGTTTATCCGGGTAAACACCTCAATAGAGAAAGCCGAAAACTGACTGTCATGATGTGGCGAGAGCTGGTCAGCTATTCGGAGGTTAAAATCTCTTGTGATTTTTTCCGCATTATGCGACGGATCGGCCTCCACCCGATCAGGTGTCTACAGCACCCTAGTCCGGATTAACAAATACTCCCTCCGTCCCATAATATAAGAGCATTTTTACACTAGTGTAGTGTCAAAACCGCTCTTATATATATTATGGGACAGAGGGAGTACTAACTAGGGGCTGCGCCTACATTTCTATTGTCAAACTCTTATGGCTAAGTGAGGGTGATAAAGCCACATAGTCCGATTGCCTGGTTCGCTGCACTAAACACCTCCTTCAAGGACCAAACTTTTGGATCAATAGTGTTTAGGTTTCAACCCAAACACCCCCGTACTACCTACATGGGGGCTGAAGCCGACGACTGGCCAACTCTCAGATTTAATAAAACGGCCGCACAGGAGGCAAAATAATAAACAAGCATTATATTACATATCGGCTTTGTTTCATGATACAGGAAGGGATAACATGAATGACTTCATTCAAAGATAATGTCTTTTGAACACTGGCCCTCCATGATGCGGGACCCCTTCAGGACATCATCAAAATACCGCTCGGGCGTGCGGTGCTCCTTACCCGCGGGCTGTCCCTCGATCGCGAGCTTGACGGCGTCCATCTTCGCCCACTGCACCTTGACACGGGCGAAGGCCATCCGCGTACCTTCGATGTAGACCGACCGCTTGATGGCATCAAGCCGAGGGCAGGCATTGACCAACCGCTTCACGAGCCCGAAGTAGCTGCTGGGTATGGCTTCGGCAGGCCATAAACGGATTATCAAATCCTTCATGGCCAGTTCAGCCACCCTATGTAGTTCGGTCAGCTGTTTCAGCTGATCGCTAAAGGGCACCGGATGCTCTGGCGCAAGGTATTGCGACCAGAACAGCTTCTCCATTGAGCTCCCCTCTTCGGCTCGGAAGAGCTCCGCAGCGTCAGCAACACTGCGCAGCAGACCCGCGAACGCCCCTGGAGAACTCCAAGTCTGGGTCAGTAAGAGGTAGCTTTTCTTCACATATTTGCTCTGCATAATGAAGGCCTTACCCGCCGCGATTTTCCTGGCCTCCTGGATTTCCTAGAGGGTGCCCTGGGCTTCAACCCGGGCATCTTGTGCGCTTTGGCGGGCCTTGGCAAGTTTGGACTCTTCATCCGCAATATTGCGCTCCAAGGACTCGCATTTCTTCACGGCGTCCTGGTGCTCCTGCTGGACCTCACCGGCCCTTACCTCGTGCTTTTCGCGGGCGACTTGTTCCTTTGCCGCTCTCTTCTGGTCCTCGGCCAGTGCACTTTTGAGGGACTCCACCTCGGTCGCAGCTCCTACGAAAATATCATGATACCATGATCAATACAATCAATTCATATCTTTCTGGATCTAAATAGGCCATTGCATACCTTGCTTGTCCTCTAGCTGCTTTTTCACAGGGCCGAGCTCTTCCTCGGTCCACTCCAAACTCTACTTCAGTTCGAAGACTTCCGCAGCATGAGAGGTCGCAACCAGCAACGACGCCTGCTTATTCATATAGACATGTGTGGTTAATCTCCTGCGAAAACTATTTGATCCTCTGTCCGGCTTTTCTTTCCGAACACCGGACAGAGTCTCAGGGGCTACTGTCTATACTATGATATTCTCTTTGCACAATTACGTTTCATACCTCAAAGCCTGTTAGAAGGCTGGTGCAGGCTTTGGTCAGTCCGCTCTTAGCGGACTGAATCCTCTCAATCACCGTACCCATGAGGGTACGGTGTTCCTCAACAATGGAGGCGCTTTGCAGCGCTTCCAGTAGAGTATTCGATTCCTCTATATGGACAGAGGTCACCGATGGAATAGGCACCTCCTTCTTTCGAAGGAGGCTGCTTGCCTGATTCCGGAACCGTATGGGTCTCCGGAATGGTATTCGGCTGGGGGCCGAATTGGATATGGCCCCCATCGCCAGTCTCCAGGGGGATTTGCTCCCCATGTGTCCGGCGGCCGAGGTATCACCCTCTGGCGCCACCCTGACGCCCTCCTACATCTCTCCCTGGCCTGGGGAGGCCCTTCGGGAGAGCACCTCGGCGTCGTCCATGGCCTTGGAAGAGGAGGCCGCCGGAAGGGACCCGCTGTCCATCACCTTGGGATCCAGCGAATTCCCCGAAGATGAGGATCGCTGGAGGTGGGAACGAGCCGGACTGCAGTGCATGATTCAACATGTTAAAATTACGAAGTAAAGCAGACGAATATATTAATGCGTTAGTGCCTTTGAGTACTTACGATTCGGCCAGCGGCTTATCCCTGGGGCGCCACTCCGAGCTGCTGTTAGTATCCAACACTGAGTTGTCCGCGAGGGAGGCTTTCCCCTTATTGGATGCTTCTGCCTCCAGATGCGTGGAGGCCGCCCTTTTCTTCCTTCCCCCCTCTGAGGGAGAGTTGCTTTCCTCCTCCTCCTCCTCGTCCTCGATGGGGGAGGAGTGGGTTTCGGCGTCTTCGGACGTCATGTCCGAAGTGCCTTTACGGCGGAGGCCACTTCTGGTCTCCTTGGCCTTCTTCTCCAGCGCCTGGTAGGGCGCCGGAACCAACATCTTTGTCAGAAGTGGGATTGCTGGGTTTTCGGGCAACGGAGGCGGACACTGAATCAGCTCCGCCTTCTTCGTCCAGCCCTGAAAAGACAGATAGGGAAGCTTAGACGTCTTCCTTGAATGTACAGGTGAAGGATACACCTTGAAATACGAGAAACTCACCGGACTAGCAGGATGGGTCAGGTTGTATCCACGGTCCTCGGTCGTCTTCGGCCATGTCTCGTTGGCCTTGAAGAGCACCTTCCAGATGTCTTCGTGTGTAGTGCCGAAGAACTGTTGCAAGGTCTGGTGCTCGGCCGGATCGAACTCCCACAAATGGCAAGTCCGGCTTTGGGAAGGAAGGATCCGGCGAAAAAGCATCACCTGGGTCACATTGACAAGCTTGATGTTCTTGTCCACCATGCTCTTGATACGCATCTGCAGCGCCATCAACTCGTCCGACGAGACCCAGTCCAGGCCGAGGTGAGCTGCATTGGGGTCCCGGACTTGAATCCGGGAGCCGCGGCCCATGTGGTGCCGCGGGGCTCTGTGACGTAGAACCACTGCTGCTGCCACCCTTTGACAGTCTCCACAAAAGTGCCTTTGGGCCACGGGACGTTGGGCATCTTGCTCACCATAGCGCCTCTGCACTCTGCGTGTTGACCACCCCCCACCTTCGGCTTCACATTGAAGGTCTTCAGCCACAATCCGAAGTGGGGTGGGATGCGGAGGAAGGCCTCGCACACGACAATGAATGCCGAGATGTTGAGGAAGGAGTTTGGGGCCAGATCATGGAAATCTACCCCATAATAGAACATGAGCCCGCGGACGAAGGGGTGGAGAGGAGACCCTAACCCGCGGACGAAGTGGGGAATGAACACCACCCTCTCATGAGGCTTCGGGGTGGGGACGATCTGCCCCTTGACTGGAAGCCGGTGGGTGATTTCCTGGGCCAAGTACCCCGCCTCCCGGAGCTTCATGATGTCCTTCTCTGTGACGGAGGAGACCATCCACTTGCCCTGCGCTCCGGATCCGGACATGGTCGGAGTGCTTTTTTGAGGCGGAAAGGATGGAAGCTTGGGCGCTGGAGCTCGAGGATGGGTGGGCAGAGAGAAAGAGGGCGTGGGTGAAAAGGTGAATCCTTATATCTTTATAAAGGCAGTGAATATTAAGCGCCTCCCCATTCGCCTTAAAACTCACCTATTCCCCAAGGGTTGTGTAGGCGGCGCGGTTGGATTACCCACGCCTGTATTGATGAGAATCCCGCAATAAGGGGACACGATCTCTGCTTCGACAAGACGTGCCAATGGAAACCGCATCTCGAAACATGGAACGGGAGGCTAAAAAACGGTTTGAAATAATGACCGAGCAGAGATGTGGCGTCTCGCTACAGAAGATGTCAGTAGATGGGACTTGTTAAATATTGTACTCTTTGTGGAGCTTGTTTTGCAGAGCCGGACACGTTCTCTGTGCTCGAGGACTACTTTGAAGTATTCGGAGGAGGAACCCGCCTTGCAATGCTGAAGACAATCTGCACGCCGGACACATCGTCATTGAAGCCTGGTTCAGGGACTACTGAGGGAGTCCTGGATTAACGGGTCCTCGGGCATCCGGCCTATGTGACGTGGGCCGGACTAATGGGCCATGAAGATACAAGATGAAAGACTTCCTCCCGTGTCCGGATGGGACTCTCCTTTGCATGGATGGCAAGCTTGGCGTTCGGATATGAAGATTCCTTCCTCTGTAAACCGACTCTGTACAACCCTAGGCCCCTCCGATGTCTATATAAACCGGAGGGTTTAATCCGTAGAGGCGATCACAATCATACAGGCTAGACATCTAGGGTTTAGCCATTACGATCTCATGGTAGATCAACTCTTGTAATCCACATATTCATCAAGATCAATCAAGCAGGAAGTAGGGTATTACCTCCATCGAGAGGGCCCGAACCTGGGTAAACATCGTGTCCCCCGTCTCCTGTTACCATCGACCTTAGACGCACAGTTCGGGACCCCCTACCCGAGATCCGCCGGTTTTGACACCGACAACCACCGATGCAACTCTACGCACACTTAACGTCTGCTTTACCTAGAACAAGTATGAAACTATAAGTACTTTGTAGGTGTAAAGCGATAGGTTTGCAAGATAATAAAGAACGTGAAATAAAAGTTAGGTGTTGTCTAATTAAAGTACAATTAAATTATTATAGCGAGTGTGGAAAAGTGGTGGTAGATTTACGAAATTGTCCCTAAGAAATTGGCTAGGTTACTAGATCAATAGCAAGTTTTTATGTGGGAGAGGCCACTGCTAGCATGTCATCCCTTACTTGGAATTCTATGCACTTATGATTGGAACTATTATTAAGCATCCACAACTACCAAAGTTCATTAAGGTAAAAACCCAACCCTAGCAGTAAGATATATTGGTCCCCCTTCAATCACGTGCGAATCAATTTCTATGGTAGGAAGAAGCTTCTGTCACTCTTGCCCTCCAATGCATAGTCCTATCAACATACAACTAATCCTAAGGTGTGATCCACACACGCGCTCATATGATGGGCACCAAAGGACAACAACATAACCAGAAGCAAATTAAACCAATCATAGCAATTCACCAATCACCCGAAAGGACAACAAAAATCTACTTAAACATCATAGGATGGCAACACATCATTGGATAATAATATGAAGCATAAAGCACCATGTTCAGGTAGAGGGTACAGCGGGTTGCGGGAGAGTGGACCGCTGAATATAGATGAGAGAAGGTGATGGAGGTGTTGATGAAGATGATGGAGTTGTTGGAGTAGATCGTCGTCACATGATGATTGCCCCGACGGCGTTCCAGCGCCACCGGGAGAGAGGGGGAGAGAGCCCCCTTCTTCTTCTTATTTCCTGGCCTCCCCCTACATGGGAGGAGGGTATCCCCTCTAGTCCATGGTCTCCATGGCTCTTGGAGGGCAGGATCCCCTCCGAGATTGGATCTCTCTCTCTCTCTGTTCTTTTCTGTTTTGCGTTCCTGTTTTCTGGCCCTTCACCATTTCTTAAATTCCCGGAGATCTGTAACTCTGATCGGGCTGAAATTTTAACATGATTTTTTCCCGATATTATCTTTCTTGTGGCGAAAGAAGGGGGGTCAACTGGCTTACGAGGTGCTCACAAGCCAGCAGGGCGCGCCCTGGTGTCTCGTGGCCACCTCAGACACTGTCTTGCATTGATTCCTCTTCCCAAAAATCACATACATTCCAAAATAAATCTCCATAAATTTTTATCGCGTTTGGACTTCGTTTGATATGGATATTCCGTGAAACAAAAAAACATGCAACAAACAGGAACTAGCACTGGCACTGGATCAATATGTTAGTCCCAAAAATAATATAAAATAGTACCAAAAGTATTGAAAGTTGTAAAATATTGGCATGAAATAATAAAAAAATATATACAACGGAGACGTATCAGCATCCCCAAGCTTAATTCCTGCTCATCCTCGAGTAGGTAAATGATAAAAAAATAATTTTTGATGTGGAATGCTACCTAACATAATCTTGACCATAAAATCTAATCATGGCATGAATATTAAGACACGAGTGATTCAAAGCAATAGTCTCTAATTTGATATAAAGACATCAATACAGGCATCCCAACAAACAATCATGCCTTTCAGAATAAAAATGCTAAAGAATGCTATCCCTACAAAATCATATAGCCTTATCATGCTCCATCTTCTTAACACAAAATATAAATCATGTACTACCCCGGTGTCAACCAAGCAATTTGTTCATACTTTTTAACTCACTTGAGCTTTTTCAATCCCCACGCAATATATGAGCGCAAGCCATGGATATAGTATTATGGGTGGAACAGAATGCGGTGGTAGAGATTAATCTGGAGAAGATAAAAGAAGGAAGAAAATCTCCGGCTAACCAACGAGCTATGGAGATGCTCATCAATTGATGTCAATGCGAGGAGTAGGGCTGCCATGCAACGAATGCACTAAGAGCTATAAGTGTATGAAAGCTCAAACTCAAAACTAAGTGGGTGTGCATCCAGCTTGATTGCTCATGAAGACCTCGGGCATTTGAGGAAGCCCATCATCGGAATATACAAGCCAAGTTCTATAATGAAGAATTCCCACTAGTATATGGAAGTGACAACATAGGAGACTCTCTATATGCAAAGCATGGTGCTACTTTGAAGCACAAGTGTGGTAAAGGATAGTAACATTGCCCCTTCTTTCTTTTTCTCTCATTTTTTTGTTTTCTCTTCTTCTTTTTTGGGCTCTTCTTGGCCCCTTTTTCTTTTTCTTTTTTTTTCGTTCGGAGTCTCATCCCGACTTGTGGGGGAATCATAGTCTCCATCATCCTTTCCTCACTGGAACAATGCTCTAATAATGATGATCATCACACTTTTATTTACTTACAACTCGATATCTAGAACAATATAACTCTATATGAATGCCTCTGGAAGTGTACCAAGATGTGCAGCATAGCAAAGATATCAAAAAATGGACAAGCCATGAAAATATCATGCTAGCTATCTTATGATCATGGAAAGCAATATGACAATGAATGCTCAAGTCCTGTATATGATGATGATGGAAGTTGCATGGCAATATATCTCGAAATGGCTATTGATACGTCTCCATCGTATCTACTTTTCCCAACGTTTTTCCTCTTGCTTTGGACTCTAATTTGCATGATCTGAATGAAACTAACCCGGACTGACGCTGTTTTCAGCAGAACTACCATGGTGTTGTTTTTGTGCAGAAATAGAAGTTCTCGGGTTGGAACGAAACTTTGCGAGGATTTATTATACAATAAAAGATAATTTCTGGAGCCAAGAACCACCAGAGGGGGCACCTGGGTGGACACAACCCACCAGGGCGCCCCCCTCCTGGCGCGCCCAGGTGGGTTGTTCCCACCTGGTGGCCCCGTAGACCCTGAATCCAACCCCATAAATACCTATTTCCAGAAAAAACCAGGGAGAAAGAATTATCGCGTTTCGCGAGACGGAGCCGCCGCCACCTCCTGTTCTTCATCGGGAGGCCATATCTGGAGTCCATTTGGGGCTCCGAAGAGGGGGATCTTTGATCTTCGTCATCACCAACCCTTCTCCATCGCCAATTCCATGATGCTCCCCACCGGGAGTGAGTAACTCGTTCGTAGGTTCGCTGGTTGGTGAGGAGTTGGATGAGATTCATCATGTAATCGAGTTAGTTTTGTTAGGGCTTGATCCCTAGTATCCACTATGTTCTGAGATTGATGTTGATATAACTTTGCCATGCTTAATGCTTGTCACTTTGGGCCCGGGTGCCATGATTTCAGATCTGAATTGTTTATGTTATCACCATTATACCTATGTTCTAGATCCGATCTTGCAAGTTATATTCACCTATTAAGTGTTATGATCCATAAACCTCGGAGTGCCAGTAGTCGGGATACTTTCCGGTGATGACCGTAGTTTGAGGAGTTCATGTATTCACTATGTGTTAATGCTTTGTTCCGGTTCTCTGTTAACAGGAGGCCTTAATTTCCCTTAGTTTCCAATTGGACCCCGCTGCCACGGGAGGGTAGGACAAAAGATGTCATGCAAGTTCTTTCCATAAGCACATATGACTACTTACGGAATACATGCCTACATTATATTTATGAACTGGAGCTAGTGCTGTATCGCCCTAGGTTATGATTGTTATATGATGAATATCATCCAACGAATCCACCGATCCAATGCCTACGAATTTCTCTTATATTGTTCTTGCTAAGTTACTACTGCTGATGTTACTGTTACACTTGCTACAAAATCATTGCTATCACTGTTACTGTTACTATTGCTATTGCTACTACTATCGAAACTATCATACTACTTTGCTACTGACTACATTGTTGTAGATAATTAATCTCCAGGTGTGGTTGAATTGACAACTCAGCTGCTAATACTTGCAAATATTCTTTGGCTCCCCTTGTGTCGAATCTATAAATTTGGGTTGAATACTCTACCCTCGAAAACTGTTGCGATCCCCTATACTTGTGGGTTATCAAGACCTTTTTCTGGTGTCGTTGTCATTGAGCATAGCTATATTCGTTGAGTCACTTGGGATTATTATCAAATTATCACTAGGAGAATCTGAAGGATACTAAAACCAAGATCGTTCCCTCTATGACGAGGGGAGGTAAGGACCTGGCATCACACTCCGCACTTCATTCACCTTCTCTTTTGAGTAGACTTGCAACACCACCACATGTTATTAATCCTAACATGTCGCAAGTCATTGATGATGATGCTTCTGCTATGAATGATACTCATGATGATGCTAGTGCCTTGCTTGATGATAATGTGCCACTAGGTGAATTTCTTAATGAACAAATTGCTAGAGCTAAAGAGAATGAAATTATTGAAACTGATGAAGTACTTGAAACAGAAAATCTTGAAACACCTATTAGATCTAGTTCTCCTACATATGAATTGCCTAAGATATCAGAAGGCTATGTTATGGATGAGGAGACAACTAGAGACTTTCTTGCTTGCAATCATAGGGATGATCCTAAGAAATTATTATGCAAACTGAAAGAGAAATCTTTGAATGCTAGAATGAAATGTGATCCTAAGTTTGCTACTTCACCTATCTTTGTTGATGATAAGGATTATGAATTCTCTGTCGACCGAGAGTTAATTACTTTGGTTGAATCTGATCCTTTCCATGGTTATGAAATTGAAACTGTTGTGGCACATCTTACTAAGTTGAATGATATAGCCACCCTATTTGCTCATGATGAGAAAATTCGCTACTATTATAGTCTCAAATTATTTCTGTTCTCATTAAAGGGTGATGCTAAGACTTGGTACAATACTCTTGCTCCTAGTTGTGTGCGTAGTCCCCAAGATATGATTTACTACTTCTTTGAAAAATATTTTCCTCCTCAGAAGAAACAAGTCACCTTACAGGAAATATTTAACTTTGTGCAAATTGAAGAAGAGAGTCTCCCACAAGCTTGGGGGAGGCTTCTCCAATTGCTTAATGCTTTGCCTGATCATCCTCTTAAGAAAAATGAAATACTTGATATCTTCTATAATGGACTAACCGATGCTTCTAGGGACTTCCTAGATAATTGTGCTGGTTGTGTTTTCAGGGAACGAACTGTTGAATAAGCTGAAGAATTATTGAATAACATATTGAAAAATTATGATGATTGGACTCTTCCTGAACCACCGCCTAAACCTACTCTGAAGAACAGGGGTATCTTATATCTCAGTCTTGAAGATATGCGAGAGGCAAAGAAATCTATGAAGGAAAAAGGTATTAAAGATGAGGATGTCAAAAATTTACCTCCTATTGAAGAAACACATGGGCTTGATACAACACCACCCAAGGTGGTAGAGGTAAATTCTTTAATGAAATTCAACGACAATGACAATCCTTATAATATGCGTCCTAGTCAATGCCTTTATGAGTTTGATAATTACATTAGAAAGCAAGATCACTTCAATGCAAATGTTATGAAACAACTAAAATACAATTCTGATATGATAGCTCGCTTGAGTGACTTGTTATTTGGAATTACCAATGATGTTAGAGGTGTAGGAAAACATGCCGCCATGGTTCAAACTCAACTAGAACAAGTTGCTAAATCTCAGAGAGAATTGCTTGATGAAATGAACAATAATATGAATGACTTTGCTGTTAGAGAAGCAACTAGAGGAGGTAAAATGACTCCAGAACCACTTTACCCTGAGGGACACCCAAAAATAATTGAATAAGACTCACAAAGACTTGACACACATGCACCTAGTCCTTCTAAAAATAAAAAGAAAAATGATAGGACTTTGCATACCTCTAGTGAACCTGAAATAGAAAAACCTCCTGAAGCTCATAATGATGTTTCTATTTCTGATGCTGAAACTCAATCTGGTAATGAACGCTCACCTACTGATAATGAAAAGGATAATGATGAGGTTCATGGAGACACTAAAACAAATAATAAAGAACCAGATAATGATGTTGAAATACAACCAGCTGTTGATCTTGATAACCCACAACCCAAGAATAAAAGATACGATAAAAGAGACTTTGTTGCTAGGAAACATGGTAAGGAAACATAACCATGGGTTCAGAAACTTATGCCCTTTCCACCTAAATCAACTAAGAAGAAAGATGATGAAGATTTGAACGCTTTGCTGAATGATTAGTCCTGTCTTTTTGCGTACCCGCTTGACTGATATCTTAAAAATGGCCCCTTATGCAAAGTACATGAAAGACATCATCACCAATAAGAGAAAAATATCGGAAGCTGAAATCTCCACCATGCTTGCTAATTATTCTTTTAAGGATGGAGTACCTAAAAAATTGGGAGATCCGAGAATACCAACTATACCTTGCTCCATCAAAAGAAATTATGTGAAAACTGCTTTGTGTGATTTAGGAGCTGGTGTTAGTGTTATGCCTTTCTCTTTATATAAAAGACTTGATTGGAATAAACTCACACATACTAAAATTTCTTTGCAAATGGCTGACAAATCAACTGCCATACCTATCGGTATTTGTGAGGATGTGCCCGTTGTTGTTGCAAATGTTACTATCTTAATTGACTTTGTTATACTTGAGATGCCCGAGGACAACAACATGTCGATTATCCTTGGTAGACCCTTCTTGAATACTGCAGGGGCTGTTATTGGTTGCAATAAAAGCAAGGACACTTTTCATATCAATGGTAATGAGCATACGGTGCACTTTCCGAAGAAACAATTCCAAGTGAATGGTATTAATGTTATCGAAAAATCTCTAACACTCACCATTGGAAGTTTTCAGATACCTCTACCTACTACTAAAAAGAAATATGATATACTTATTGTTTGGTACATGCATATCCCAGTTGAGGTAACTTAGTGTTTTACGAAAGTTCTTCGATTTCATGCTAATCGAAGGTGGTTGTTAATAAGACTTGATCAACCTTATTAATGGATCACTTTTGGGAGGTATGATTGATGAATTTAGTAGCCATTACCTTCTATCCTTACTTTTATTTTCTGTTTTTCTTAGTTAAATAAATAAAAAATGCCATGTTTTATCTGTTTTCTGAATTTCCCGTGCAATACAAAATGACCCAAAAATAAAAGTTCTCAGAATGCTCTGAAATTTTGATACGATTTTTCTGAATACTTTTGAATTTTTTATGCAAATAACATCAGAGGGGGGGGGGGCACCAGGTGGGCACAACCCACCTGGGCACGCCCTGGTGGGTTGTGGTCCCCACGTGGGCTCCCTCACTTATATCTTTAGTCCATATCATCACCTACCTCCAAAAAAAATCACCATTGCTCTCTCTCTCTCTCTCTCTCGTGTTGTTGCTCTCAAACCCGTAGATTATGATCTCTTTGCTCGAAGCCTCGTTTCCGAAACTGTTTCGGGGGATTGTTGCTTGGTATGTGACTGCTCCATTGATCCAATTAGTTTTTGCTTTAGTGGTTTATATTTTGAATAATTAGCTACTCTTGGTGATGCTGTAGATGAGCTTGCATGTTGAATTCTTGGAGTGCTAAGTAGTTTGAATTCTTGATATGGCCACTATGCCTCTCTATTAGTAGTTGCTATCAATCTTGTGAAGTTTTGTTAATAAAAAATTTGTGGCCAAATTTTTTCAGAAATTGTACGCATATACGATGAACTTCTTTGGAAGGAGTTCTTCGAGGCGGAGGTCCTCAGAGGCATCTTCTAGTAGCAGCTCCGTTCGTCGGTCTTATGTTGAACCAAGTGCAAATTCTATATGAGATCATGCAACGATTTTATGGTGAGTGCCGGTATTAAAGAAAAGTTTGAGCAATATGTTCACAATACCGAGCTCGGTACCTACATTGAAGATAAGTGCAACCAACACCTCAGCCACACAGAGTCGTTTACGAATTTAAATTCCATCCTCGTGAGTCTAGAGTGTCATTTAAACTATATGACAATCCATTTACTTTACCTCTAGAGACATTTTCTAACTACTGCAAAATTCTATTTTGGGGTTCGTTGGATGAACCACTGAGATCGGAGTTTGAGATATTCTTGACTAGCCTTTGCTATGGTGAGACTAGAGGAGTGACACAAGGTATAATAAAGAGCATTCATTTTCCCTCAATTCAATACGTTGCACTATTTAATGGAAAATGCATCGTAGGCAAACAAGATTGTAGTACACTTTGTGCTGCTGACTTGAGCCTCATACGCACCGCTCTCACCGATGACAAATGTTATAACCTTGGAGCGATTGTTGCACGCAAGTTGAAACATAATGCTGGAAGTAGATATTTTTATGGTGGAATTTATGCCACACGTCTAGCCAGGGAGCTGGGTATTTCACCTTGGCCTTATGACCCTATCCTACACATGCAGTACTTAGACTTTGACGCCAAGAAATGCCATAAGATCCTTAGTGGTGAAGCCCATAATTATACATATAACCTGCTGTTTAATAAGAAGTCCGTTGTGGACACCTTTTTGCCTGCGCCTGCTCTCTTTGATGTTCACTGCAAGGGAAGATATTATGTTCTTGAGAGCGAGGCCCGCGCGCATAATGCGGAGGTTGTGGCTGCTCGGCGGGCTGAGGCGGCTGCACCTAGAGCCTCCGTGAGCTATCTTTCCGATCACTACGCAGGCTACTGATGGGGATTACCAAGTTAGGCCGAAAGCCTAAGCTTGGGGGAGTACGTATTTCCATCGACATTACATTCATTGTTTATACATTTCATTCTAGTTGTCGGTGTCCACATTTTTTCATTGTATTATCCATGCCAGATTTATTTTCTTGCCTTCTTCTTGTGTGTTTGAAAAAACTTTGAGAAAATACAAAAATATTTCCTGATTCTTTTTGGTTTTTCTTTCTAGCGTAGTTAATTGTAGTATTGAGAGGAAAACCCAAAAAGATTTCCTTGTCCTTCTTTTGGTTGTTGGGAGCTTTCCCGTGTAAATAGTTTTTTTTGTTTTTGTTTTTCCCTTTTATTTGCTTGTTCAAGAAAACTCAAAAACTCCAAAAATATTTCAGTGTGTTTCGCTGAATTTATTTTCTTTTTATTGAGTCATACCGAGGAGAAGACCATGATGAAATTGTTGAGTGGCTCTCATATGCATTATTGTTGATCTAACAAAGAGCCCATATTACCTTGTCTTCTCTTTTGAATAAAATGTTTGCATATTCCAGCTTAGTCCACGACACTCTTGCACTATTATTATTTTCATACCATTCGGTCGTGCAAGTGAAAGGCAATAATGACGATATTTGATGAACTAGCTATGGCAGAGAGAAACGGGTATGAACTCAACTTGCTCTGATTTTGTAAATATGTTTAATCTAGTATCCATGATTTAGCCTATTATGATCAAACATGTTTGCAATGACCCTTAGAGATTATAGTTTCTCATGCCATGCTTAAGTAGCTAGGAGTGGATCATGATTTATCTTGGCTGTCAACATTGCTTTAAATGATTGTGATGTAGTATGATGATATGGTATCCTCCTCTGAATGTTCGAGTGGCTTGACTGTTGGCACATGTTCATGCATGTAGTTGAATCAAAACCAACATAGCCTCTATGATATTTATGTTCATGGTGTTCATATACTACCCATGCTAGTATTCAATGTTACTTATGCATAATACATGTTCATGACCGTTTTCGCTCTCTAGCTGGCCGCTTCTCAACCTATTTGCTAGCCTTCTCCTGTACTAAGCGGGAATTCTGCTTGTGCATCAAAATCCTGAAACCCAAGTTATTCCAGATGAGTCCACCATACCTACCTATATGCGGTATTACCCTGCCGTTCTAAGTAAATTTGCATGTGCCACCTCTAAAAACTTAAAATAAATATCCTTTTTTTGTGTGCCTGGATTGTTCATAAAGTGACAGGAGGTAGTCAGTATCTTCCATGCTAAGCGGGTTATTCTCATGATGAGTGTTTATTCACTCATCCTTGCATGAGAGGGGCGGTATTAGGGATTCCCAGTACCGAATTCAAATTGCAAATAATTAAACAAAACTCCCCCAGGATTGTTGTTGGTATGGACAGTACCCGTGGATTCGGACCAGCCGTGGAGTGTGTTTGTTGGTGGAGGGGGAGTAAACCTTTACTTTTATCGCTTGGGAACCGCCACTAATGTGTTTAGCATAGAAGATACCAATAACTAATGGTCGTGAAGTAAACAAGAAGGGTGCATTTCTTAAAATTTCATTTACCTCTGATTTAAAAACTTGAGCTCTGGCACTGCTGCAAATCACTGCTTCCCTCTGCGAAGGGACTATCTATTTACTTTTATGTTGTGTCATCACCTTCTCAAATAAGCGCCAGATCCTGAGAATACTATTGTCATCTTCATGCATTGTGTGTAGCTAATGTTGGGTGCATCATGACTGGATCTTTTCTACCATGAATTACAATGTTTAGTCGTTGCTTGAACTTTGGAGGTGCTCTGCATTTATGTTTAGCGGTCTCAGAAAGGGCTAGCGAGATACAACTGTTCTCATATTGTATCGTGGTTGTTTTGACAAAGTGTTGCCTTGAGATATCTTATTATTGCTCGCTAGTTGATTATGCCATTGATATGAGTTAATATAATTTTTAAGAGTTATTGTCGACATGGTTAGTCATAATCTTTGCTGAAAACATGGGTGCTACTTAAGCTTATTTATGTAAACAAGAGCAAAAGAGTTCATAAAAGTTTTTCTTTTTCACTTTCAGTTTATCAACTGAATTGCTTGAGGACAAGCAAAGGTTTAAGCTTGGGGGAGTTCATACGTCTCCGTCGTATCTACTTTTCCTAACTCTTTTCCTCTTGTTTTAGACTCTAATTTTCATGATTTGAATGAAAATAACCCGGACTGACGCTGTTTTCAGCAGAACTACCATGGTGTTGTTTTTGTGCAGAAATAGAATTTCTCAGATTGGAACGAAACTTTGCGAGGATTTTTTATACAAAAAGAGAATTTCTGGAGTCAAGAACCACCAGAGGGGGGAACCTGGGTGGGCACAACCCACCAGGGCGCGCCCCCTCCACCTAGTGGCCTCACAGACCCTAAATCCAACTCCATAAATACCTATTTTTCCAGAAAAAATAGGGAGAAAGAATTATCGCGTTTCACGAGACAGAGCCGCCGCCACCTCCTGTTCTTCATCGGGAGGCCAGATCGGGAGTCCGTTTGGGGCTCCGGAGAGGGGGATCTTCGATCTTCGTCGTCACCAACCCTTCTCCATCGCCAATTCCATGATGCTCTCTACCGGCAGTGAGTAATTCCTTCATAGGTTCGCTGGTCGGTGAGGAGTTGGATGAGATTCATCATGTAATCGAGTTAGTTTTGTTAGGGCTTGATCCCTAGTATCCACTATGTCCTGAGATTGATGTTGATATAACTTTGCCATGCTTAATGCTTGTCACTTCGGGCCCGGGTGCCATGATTTTAGATCTGAAGCGTTTATGTTATCACCATTATATCTATGTTCTATATCTGATCTTGCTGGTTATATTCACCTATTACGTGTTATGATTTGTAAACCCCAGAGTGACAGTAGTCGGGATACTTTCCGATGATGACCGTAGTTTGAGGAGTTCATGTATTCACTATGTGTTAATGCTTTGTTCCGGTTCTCTATTAAAAGGAGGCCTTAATTTCCCTTAGTTTCCAATTGGACCCCGCTGCCACGGGAGGGTAGGACAAAAGATGTCATGCAAGTTCTTTCCATAAGCATGTATGACTATTTACGGAATACATGCCTACATTATATTTATGAACTGGAGCTAGTGCCGTATCACCCTAGGTTATGACTGTTATATGATGAATATCATCCAACGAATCCACCGATCCAATGCCTACGAATTTATCTTATATTGTTCTTGCTAAGTTACTACTGCTGATGTTACTGTTACACTTGCTACAAAATCATTGCTATCACTGTTACTGTTACTATTGCTATTGCTACTACTATCGAAACTATCATACTACTTTGCTACTGACTACATTGTTGTAGATAATTAATCTCCAGGTGTGGTTGAATTGACAACTCAGCTGCTAATACTTGCAAATGTTCTTTGGCTCCCCTTGTGTCGAATCTATAAATTTGGGTTGAGTACTCTACCCTCGAAAACTGTTGCGATCCCCTATACTTGTGGGTTATCAGCTATGGAAATGCCATGATAGGTAGGTATGGTGTCTGTTTTGAGGAAGATATAAGGAGGCTTATGTGTGATAGAGAGTATCATATCACGGGGTTTGGATGCATCGACGAAGTTTGCACCGACTCTCGAGGTGAGAAAGGGCAATGCACGGTACGGAAGAGGCTAGCAAATTGCGTAAAGGTGAGAGTGCGTATGATCCATGGACTCACATTAGTCATAAAGAACTCACACACTTATTGCGGAAGTTTATTAGCCCTCGAAGCAGAGTATTACTATGCATGCCCCTAGGGGGGAGGTTGGTAGGAGTTAACCATCGCGCGTTCTCGATCTCCACGCAAAGGAAGACAATCAATAATAAATCATGCTCCAACTTGTTACCATGACGAGAGACTATATGTGCATGCTTCGGGAATCACAAACCTTAACATCAATATTCCTATGAAACCACAATCATTCACTAGTACCTGTGCTACTTGTGAGCTACGTTGGGATTTCCCGAAGAGGAGGGGATGATGCAGTACAGTAGAGATAAGTATTTCCCTCGGTTAAGGACCAAGGTTATCAATCTAGTAGGAGAACCACACAACACCTCGTTAGCAGCACCTGCACACAAAATAACAAATCCTTGCACCCAACGCGAACAAGGGGTTGTCAATCGCTCGGTGGTTACTTGCAAGATTAAATTGTGTAGTGATTGATAGATAGATAGAACAAAAATACAAAATAAATAAATAAAAAAAAATTGCAGCAAGATATTTTTAGGATTTTAATATATGATTAAAGTAGACCCCGGAGCCATAGTTTTCACTAGAGGCTTCTCTCTTGAAAATAGCATATGGTTGTTAAATAAATTACCGTTGGGCAATTGATAGAAAAGCGAATAATCATGACGATATCCAAGGCAATGATCATGTATATAGGCATCACGTCCGAGACAAGTAGACTGACTCCTGCCTGCATCTATTACTATTACTCCACACATCGACCACTATCCAGCATGCATATAGAGTATTAAGTTCATAAAGAACGGAGTAACGCCTTAAGTAAGATGGCATGATGTAGACAAAGTAAACTCATGCATGAATAAACCCTATCTTTTTATCCTTAATGGCAACAATACAAATACGTGTCATGTCCCCTTCTGTCACTGGGATTGAGCACCACAAGATCGAACCCATCACGAAGCACCTCTCCCATTGCAAGAAAAATCAATATAGTTGGTCAAACCAAATCAATAGATTGGAGAGAAATACAAAGCTATAATAATCATGCATAAAAGAGTTCAAAGAATACTCAAATAATATTCATGGATAATTTGATCATAACCTCACAATTCATCGGATCCCAACAAACACACCGCAAAAAGTGATTACATCGAATAGAACTCCAAGAACACCAAGGAGAACATTGTATTGAAGATCAGAGAGAGAGAGAGAAAGAGAGAGAGCCATCTAGCTACTAACTATGGACCCGTAGGTCTGTGGTAAACTACTCACATATCATCGGAAGGGCAGCAAGGTTGATGTAGAGCCCCTCCATGATTTATTCCCCTATGACGGAGTGCCAAAAAAGGCCTCCAGATGGGATCTCGCGAGAACATGAACTTGTGGCGGTGGGAAAAGTATTTCGGGTGGTCTTTGTTGGTTTCCCTATTTTAGAGAATTTATAGAGGCAGAGTTAGGTCAAATGGAGCCACGTGGGGCCCACGAGCCACCAGGGTGCGCCTACTGAGGGAGTCCTAGATTAGGGGGTCCTCGGACTGCCGGACTATATACTTTGGCCGGACTGTTGGACTATAAAGATACAAGATTGAAGACTTCATCCCGTGTCCGGATGGGACTCTCCTTTGCGTGGAAGGCAAGCTTGGCAATTCGGATATGTAGATCTCCTCCCTTGTAACCGACTCTGTGTAATCCTAGCCCCCTCCGGTGTCTATATAAACCGGAGGGTTTAGTTCATAGGACAAGAACAATCATAATCATAGGCTAGCTTCTAGGGTTTAGCCTCTACGATCTCGTGGTAGATCAACTCTTGTAATACTCATATCATCAAGATCAATCAAGAAGGAAGTAGGGTATTACCTCCGTCGAGAGGGCCCGAACCTGGGTAAACATTGTGTCCCCCGCCTCCTGTTACCATCCGCCTTAGACGCACAGTTCGGGACCCCCTACCTGAGATCCGCCGGTTTTGACACCGACATTGGTGCTTTCATTGAGAGTTCCACTGTGCCGTCACGATAAAGGCTTGATGGCTCCTTTGATCATCGGCAACGATGCGACCCAGAGTGAGGTTTTCCTCCCCGGACAGATCTTCGTATTCGGCGGCTTCGTACTACGGGCCAACTCGCTTGGCCATCTGGAGCAGATCGAGAGCTACGCCCCTGGCCATCAGGTCAGGTTCGGAAGTTTGAACTATACTACCGACATCCGCGGAGACTTGATCTTCGACGGATTTGAACCCATGTCAGGTGCGCCGCACAGTCACGATGAGCACGACTTAGCTCTGTCATCGGACGGTGTTCGGGAGATCCCACCTGTAGCTACTCCGGCTCTCAATCCGGAGCAGATTGCGTCGTCCGAGGACGGGTGGATGGACCCCGCCACGGAGGCCGCACAATCAGCGGCGATAGAGCCGAATACTGACTTCACCCCCTATGAGACCCGTGTTGCCGGACACCTGGATTCGTCCCCGACCACGGGCTCCGAACCGCCTGCGTCTGTGCCTGTCGAATCTGATTGGGCACCGATCATGGAGTTTTCCTCCACGGATATCTTTCAGCACTCGCCACTGGGCGACGTGCTAAATTCATTAAGGTCTCTCTCCTTGTCTGGAGACCCTTGGCCGAACTATGTCCGGCTTGAGTGGGAAGCAGACAACAAAGAAATTTGTTCCCCACCCACCACCCACTTAATAGCCACTATCGACAACTTAACCGACATGCTCGATTTCGGCTCTGAAGACATCGACAGTATGGACGAAGATGCAGGAGACGAACAGGAACCACCGCCCACAGGGCGCTGGACTGCCACCTCATCATATGATATATACATGGTGGACACCCCCAAAGAAGGCGATGGCGATGAAGCAACAGAGGATAACCCCTCCAAGAAGCAATCCAAGCACCGGTGTCAGCGGCGCCGCTCTAAGTCCCGCCATAGCTAAAGCAGCGATACCGGCACAAGAGACAATAACGCTCCGGATAGTGCCGAAGACGAAGACAATCCCTTCCAGCCAGGTCTCGAGCGGGAGGATGGACAAGCTAGCCCTCAAGAACAGGCAGCAGACGGAGAATCAGAGGATGACAATTACATGCCTCTCTCCGAAGACGAGGTGAGCCTCGGCGACGAAGAATTTATCGTGCCTAAGGATCCCGTCGAGCAGGAGCGCTTCAAGCGCCGGCTTATAGCCACAACAAATAGCCTGAAGAAAAAGCAACAACAGCTTCGAGCTGACTAAGACCTGCTAGCGGATAGATGGACCGAGGTCCTGGTGGCCGAGGAATACGAACTCGAACG
Source organism: Aegilops tauschii subsp. strangulata (assembly GCF_002575655.3). Lineage (NCBI taxonomy): Eukaryota > Viridiplantae > Streptophyta > Magnoliopsida > Poales > Poaceae > Aegilops > Aegilops tauschii. The sequence goes on from NC_053037.3 coordinate 288,286,047, forward strand.
CCCAACCAAGAGTTACCCAAAGCGCAAGCTGCTACCCCAACTCGAGGAGGAAGCATTAAAACCTACATTACCAGCGTATGATGCGGCTTATCGGCCACCTCGTGGCCGAGACAGAGTGGCATATCAGCCCGAAGTTCAGCCCGCACCCCGCCGCCATTCAAACAAAAACACCAAGGCCCGGGGCAACACGCGGGACCTGCGAGATGTATTGGAAAACAAAGCAGGACATACAAGATCGATCTATGGATCACGGGGGCGTGCCCCAACGTGTGACGATGATCGTCACGCCGGATACACTAAAAGCAAATCCGGCCGGGCCGAACACAGCAGACAAGACTCATATGAACTGTGTCGCGACATAGCCCGGCATAGAGGCGCCGCACACCCCCTATGCTTCACGGATGAAGTGATGGATCACGAATTCCCGAAAGGATTTAAACCCGTGAACATTAAGTCATATGATGGTACAACAGACCCCGCGGTATGGATCAAGGATTTCCTCCTCCACATCCACATGGCCCGCGGTGACGATCTACATGCCATCAAGTACCTCCCACTAAAACTCAATGGACCAGCTCGGCATTGGCTGAATAGCCTGCCAGCAAACTCCATTGGCAGTTGGGAGAATTTGGAAGATGCATTCCTTGAAAACTTCCAGGGCACTTATGTGCGACCACCGGATGCTGATGACTTGAGCCACATAACCCAACAGCCAGGGGAATCGGCCAGGAAATTCTGGACTCGGTTCCTAACTAAAAAGAACCAAATTGTCGATTGTCCGGATGCCGGGCCTTAGCGGCATTTAACCATAACATCCGTGACGAGTGGCTCGCCCGACACCTCGGCCAAGAGAAGCCGAAGTCCATGGCAGCCCTCACGACACTCATGACCCACTTTTGCGCGGGCGAAGACAGCTAGCTGGCTCGCAACAATAACACATCGAGAAATCCTGGCAATTCAGATGCCAAAGATAGCAACGGCAGACCACGTTGCAACAGACACAAGCGCCGCAACAACGGCGACAACGCCGAAGATACTGCAGTCAATGCCGGATTCAGTGGCTCTAAATCCGGTCAGCGGAAAAGCCGTTCAAAAGAAGCAACCCGGGCCCGTCCAGTTTGGACCGCATACTCGATCGCTCGTGTCAAATTCACGGCACCCCCGATAAGCCAGCCAATCACACCAACAGAGAATGCTGGGTGTTCAAGCAGGCTAGCAAGTTGAACGCCGAAAACAAGGAAAAGGGGCTGCATAGCGACGAGGAGGAGGAGCCCCGGCCGCCGAACACAGGAGGACAGAAGAAATTTCCTCCCCAAGTGAAAACGGTGAACATAATATACGCAACCCATATTCCCAAGAGGGAACGGAAGCGCGCACTAAGGGACGTCTATGCGATGGAGCCAGTCGCCCCAAAGTTCAACCCATGGTCTTCTTGTCCGATCACTTTCGATCGCAGGGACCACCCCACTAGTATCCGTCATGGAGGTTCAGCCGCATTGGTTCTTGATCCCATCATTGACGGATTTCACCTCACTTGAGTCCTTATGGACGGCGGCAGCAGCCTGAACCTGCTTTATTAGGATACAGTGCGCAAAATGGGTATAGACCCCTCGAGGATCAAACCCACCAAAACCACCTTTAAAAGTGTCATCCCAGGTGTAGAGGCCTGTTGCACGGGCTCAATCACACTGGAAGTGGTCTTCGGATCTCCGGACAACTTCCGAAGCGAGGAGTTAATCTTCGATATCGTCCCCTTTCGCAGCGGCTATCACGCACTGCTCGGACGAACCACATTTGCTAGATTCAATGCGGTACCGCATTATGCATACCTCAAGCTCAAAATGCCAGGACCTCGCGGAGTTATAACAGTTAATGGAAACACAGAACGCTCGCTCTGCACGGAGGAGCACACTGCAGCCCTCGCAGCGGAAGCACAAAGCAGCCTTCTGAGGCCAACCACCAATTTGGCGAAAACGCACCCGGACACCTTCAAGCGAGTCCGGAGTAACCTGCAACAGGATTTGCAGGCACGTTCAGAGCTCGGATAGCAATTTGGCCTCCGTCATAGTCCCGGTCAAGCGGCAAAATTAGTGCCGCGCGTATCTACGCACTCAAGATACCACGGGCATAGGCGGAGGCACGGCTATGGCACATCCCACAATGCGGCTCAACCGCCCCAGGGGCCGTATACCTTTATCATTTTCTCTCTTTCAGGACCTTACTCTCTGGAAGCCCTTTCCGGCAGTCTGATTGTTGGACCCATCGCGGGAAGGAAATACCAAGGAAGCAAGACGCTCTGACGTACAAGGGAATCCCCAGGTGGTCTCTGATAACGATCGATATACCTGTTTTACATACCCATACGCAGCTTACCCTTGGATAGGACATGTCAAATAGTCCTATTTTTTGCTTATTGCACTACTTGTATCCGTATGCTTTGACCTATTATTTAAATAACAATGCATAGCGTTAGCCTATTATTGCATTTCATTTTTTCCTTGTCTGCTTATTTATGACAAATTGCACCCATACATTCTGGTACGACCAGTGCGCCAGGGGCTTCAGTGTACCCCATAACATGGCGTGAAAAGTCCGAACACTTTCGACAGTGCGGCACCCTGAACTTATAGCATTATATGCATTAGCTTCGAATCATGTCTTGGGTCAATAGTTGGGTTTGCCCGGCTCCCATGTTTTGGTACCTTACGTTCCGCTATATCGGCTAAGGTAGCACTGGGAGAACTGCTGCGATTGTGTCCCAGTTATTCCGGATGAGCACCTCAGTAGAGAAAGCCAAAAACTGACTGTCATGATGCGGCGAGAGCTGGTCGCTGTTCGAGAGGTCTCAAGTCCTTAAAGACTTCTTCCGCTTCGGGCGAGGAGTCGGCCTCGTCCGACTTAGGCGTATATAGCGCCCCAAATTCGGCCTTCCGAATACTAGGGGCTTCGCCAAAATTTAAAATTGTAGACTTCTATGGCTAAGTGAGAGTGATAAAGCTTTATAGTCCGATTGCCTGGTTCGTTGTGCTGAACACCTCCTTCGAAGGACCCAAAATTGGGATAAAGAGTGATCAGGTTTATCCTGAACACCTCAGTACTAGTTACATGGGGGCAGAAGCCGACGACTGGCCAACTCTCAGATTTTATAAACGGCCGCACAGAAGGTAATATTTTAAATTAACAAAGCGTTATATAGCGCACATGAACTCGTTTCATATTACAAGATCACATGAGTACACTCATTCAAATATTACATCCTTAGCACATTCCTCCGTCACAAGGCGAGCACCCTTCAGGACACTGTCATAATACTTTTCGAGGTGGCGATGCTCCTTGCCCTCCGGCGGCCCCTCCTTCACTAGCTTTTCGGCATCCAGCTTCGCCCAGTGCACTTTCGCCCGGGCAAAAGCCCTGCGCGCACCCTCGATGCAGACGGACCGCTTTATGACTTCAAACCTTGGGTAGGCATTCACAAGTCGCCTTACCAGGCCGAAATAGCTGCCAGGCAGGGTTCTCCAGGCCACATCCGGACTATAAGGCCCCTCATGGCCAGTTCGGCTGCCTTGTGAAGCTCGACCAGTTGCTTCAACCGGTCGCTCAAGGGCATCGGATGTTCGGTCCCAGTATACTGAGACCATAACAACTTCTCCGTCGAGCTCCCCTCCTCGTCCCACTAGAACTCCGCGGCATCCGACACACTGCGGGGTAGATCTGCGAACGCTCCTGGAGAGCTCCGAATTCGGGTAAGTAAAAGGAAAGTTTCCTTCACATGCTTGCTTTGCATAATGAATGCCTTACCCGCCGCTATCTTCTTAATCGCCTCAATTTCCTGGAGGGCCTTTTGGGCTTCGGCCCTGGCATGTTGTGTGTTTTCGAGGGCCTTCGCAAGCTCGGACCCTTGCATCTTCGAGTCACGCTCCAAGGACTCGTGTTTCTTTACGAGAGCCTGGAGCTCTTGCTGCACCTCGCTGACTCAGGCCTCTTGCTCCTCTCGCTCGATGCGCTCCTTGGCCGCTTTGTCTTCGGCCTCGGACAACACCTTCTTCAGGGCCGCCACTTCGGTCGTGGGCCCTAGCAAAATTCATGACGATCCTATTATTCAATAACCACATTTTTTATCAATATACAGACGTGGTATCACTTACCTTTGTTCTCTTCGAGCCGCCTCTTGGTAAGGCCGAGCTCTTCCTTGGACCGCTCAAGGTCCCGCTTCAGTGTGGCGACCTCCGCAGTACGGGCGGCAGCGGCCAGCAGTGAAGCCTGCTTATTCACATAGACATATTCTAATTAGACTCCTGCGATTATTATTTGATCCTCTATTCGGCCTTTCTTCGCGAATGCCAAACAGAGCATCAGGGGCTACTGTCTATGCTATAACATTTTCTTATAATTTGATTACTTACCTCAAAGCCTGTTAGGAGGCTGGCACAGGCTTCAGTCAGTCCGCTCTTGGCGGACTGAACCTTCTTGACCACCGCACTCATAACAGTGCGGTGCTCTTCGTCGATGGAAGCACCGCGAAGCGCTTCCAGCAAGTTGTCCGATGCCTCTGGATGGACAGAGGCCATCGACACGGACGGCTTGCCCCCCTTAGCGGGGGGTTGCCTGACAGAATCCAGAACCACTGGAGGTTCCGGCGCAGTATTCGGCTGGGGGCTAGACTTGCTGCCCCCGGCGTTAGGGCCCAGGGGAGTCTTGCCCCTCGTGCGCCCAGTGCCTGGAACGTCGCCTTGGGGCGCCTCCGGAATTGTCCCCCCTTGGTTCAGTGCCCTTTGAGACAACACCTTGGCGTCATCCGTAGGGCGGGGATAGGAGGCGGTCGGGAGTGAATCACTGTTCATATCCGACGGGCCCAAAGAATCATCTGAAGAAGATACGTCGATTTGGACTCAGGATGGACTGCATAATCATGTTCGGCGTGATAAGAAGCAATAAAATAAAACATACCAATAACTATTATGGTATCTGGATACTCGCGACTTCGCCAGGGGCTTGTCCCTGGGTAACCACTCCTCGTCGCTGAAAGCGGCCGTCGTGGAGCAGTCCAGAAGGAGGGTCCTCCCCTTCTTGGACCCTTCGGCCTCCCTTGATGGGGCGGCCTTCCTTTTCCTGTCCCCCCCGGCTGGGGGGGGGGGAGAATGTTCCTCTTCCTCCTCCTCGTTTTTGTGGGAGGAGTGCGCCTCGGTGTTTTCGGACGATGAGTCCGATATAACCTTGCGCCGGAGACCTTTCCTGGTCCCCGTGGCCTTCTTCTTGGCCTTCTTCTCCGGCGCCTCATAAGGCGCTGGAACCAGCATCTCCGTTAGGAGAGCATCTGCTGGATCTTCGGGCAGGGGAGCTGGACAGTCGATCTGCTCCGCTGTCGCAACCCAGTTCTGTTAAAATGGCATGGAGGCTCAGACCCCTCGCACTATTATGCTAGGCAAAGAAACATTTTGTGAGATATAAAAGGCTCACCGGATTGGCAGGGCGCTTTGCGCTGAGTCCGCGATCCTCGGTAAGAGGGGGAGGTACCTCGGCGCCCTTGAACAACACCTTCCAGACGTCTTTGTGCGACGTGTCGAAGAGCTCTCGCAGCGTCTGGTGCTTAGCCGAGTCAAACTCCCATAAATTGAATGCCCGTCTTTGACACGGGAGGATCCGGTGGAAGAGCATGACTTGGACCACGTTGACAAGCTTGATTTTCTTGCTTATCATGTTTTTAACGCAGGTCTGGAGTCCGGTCAGCTCCAACGATGAACCCCAAGATAGGCCCTTCTCTTTCCAGGAGGTGAGCCGCATGGGGATACCGGATTGAAATTCGGGGGCCGCCACCTAGTTGGTGTCGCGCAGCTCGGTGATGTAGAACCACCCCGATTGCCACCCCTTCACGGTCTCCACGTAGGAGCCTTCAAGCCAGGTGACGTTGGGCATGTTGCCCACCATGGCGCCTCTGCACTCCGCCTGCTGACCGACTACTACCTTCGGTTTAACATTGAAGGTCTTCAGCCACATGCCAAAGTGGGGCTTAATGCGGAGGAAGGCCTCGCACACGACGATAAACGCCGAGATGTTGAGGATGAAATTGGGGGCCAGATCATGAAAGTCCAGCCCGTAGTAGAACATGAGCCCGCAGACGAATGGGTGGAGGGGAAATCCCAGCCCGCGGACGAAGTGGGTAAGGAATACGACCCTTTCGTGAGGTTCTGGGGTAGGGACGATTTGCCCCGCGTCTGGGAGCCGGTGCGCGATATCTGTGGCTAGGTATCCGGCTTCCCGGAGCTTCGTAATGTCCCCCTCCGTAACGGAGGAGACCATCCACTTGCCTCCCGCTCCGGACATGTTTGGAGTGGTTTTGCGGAGGAAATGCGAACTTGGGCACTGGAGCTCGAGTGCGCGAGAATGGATGGGCTGGGAAGAAGAAGGCGTGGGTGAAAAAGATGAATCCTTGTCCCTTTATAAGGGCGGAAGAAACTATGCGCCTCCCCACCTACCTGGTAAACTCGCTTATTCCCCAAGCGCCGTAATTGATGGCGCGGTTGGGTTACCCACACCCGTATTGATGAGAATCCCGTGATAAGGGGACACGATCTCTGCTTCGACAAGACGTGCCAAGAAAACCGCCTCGCAATATGTGCAGTAGCTGGTTGGGAAAAACGGTTCGAATAATGACCGGGCCGTGGCGTGATGTCACGCTATGAAACTTGTCAGCAGATTAGATTTGTGGAATATTATACTCTCTACGGTGGTATGTGGAATTTGTTTTGCAGAGCCGGACACGATCCTTGTGTTCAAAATCTTCTACGGAGTATTCGGAGGAAGAACTCGCCTTGCAATGCCAAAGACAATCTGCGCACCGGACTCATCGTCATTGAAGCCTGGTTCAGGGGCTACTGAGGGAGTCCTGGATTAGGGGGTCCTCGGACTGCCGGACTATATACTTTGGCCGGACTGTTGGACTATGAAGATACAAGATTGAAGACTTCGTCCCGTGTTCGGATGGGACTCTCCTTTGCGTGGAAGGCAAGCTTGGCAATTCGGATATGTAGATCTCCTCCCTTGTAACCGACTCTGTGTAACCCTAGCCCCCTCCGGTGTCTATATAAACCGGAGGGTTTAGTCCATAGGACGAGAACAATCATAATCATAGGCTAGCTTCTAGGGTTTAGCCTCTACGATCTCGTGGTAGATCAACTCTTGTAATACTAATATCATCAAGATCAATCAAGCAGGAAGTAGGGTATTACCTCCGTCGAGAGGGCCCGAACCTAGGTAAACATTGTGTCCCCCGCCTCCTGTTACCATCCGCCTTAGACGCACAGTTCGGGACCCCCTACCCGAGATCCGCCGGTTTTGACACCGACACCTACCCCCTGGGCGCGCCCTGCCGCCATGTGGGCCACTGCTCCATCTTCTAGTCCTCTCCTGAAGCTTCCAGGGTCTCTGATGTCCAGAAAAAGATATCCAAAAAGTTTCGTGGTATTTGGACTTCGTTTGGTACTGATATTCTGAAAAAACAAAAATAGGCAAAAAAACAACAACAACTGGCACTGGGCACTAAGTTAATAGGTTAGTCCCAAAACATGATAAATAGTTGCTTGTAAATGTATAAAAAACATCCTAGATTGGTACTATAATAGCACGGAACAATAAAAAATTATAGATACGTTGGAGACGTATCAAGCATCCCCAAGCTTAATTCCTACTCGTCCTCGAGTAGGTAAATGATAAAAATAGAATTTTTGATATGGAATGCTACCTATCATATTCATCTTATAATCTTTTCTTTGTGGCATGGATATTTGGACTTGAGTGATTCAAAGCAATAGTCTATACTTTGACATGAAAATATAAATACTCAAGCATACCAACAAGCAACCATGTCTTTCAAAATATCAACGCTAAAGAAAGATATCCCTAGCCCATTGTGCACAATCGTTGATCCATGCATGAAACACACTCAATATTAACTACACCCAATGCACAAGTATGACAATAATGATCTCCAGTTGGTGCTTTATAAGAGAAGATGGAGACTCACAACAAAAATAAAAATTACATAAAAGTAAAATAGATAAGCCCTTCACAGAGGGAAGCAGAGATTTGTAGAGGTGTCAGAGATCAAGGTTTAAAACAAAGATAAAATTATTTTTGATATAGGCATGCTTTTCCTGTCAATGTCACGACCGAATGTTTCCAATATCTCCCATGCTAGACACATTATAGGCGGTTCCCAAACAGAAAATAAAGTTTCCTTTCCATCATTCTTTCACAATCCATAGCGAGTTGTATCCACGGGTGCCTTCCAAACTTTCAACTTTCCAAGGAATTTATTATTATTATTATTATTATTATTATTACTATTATTATTATTATTATTATTATTATTTTCATTTCGGGACTGGGCATCCCTATTACCGGCCATTTTCTCGTGCAATGACAAGTGAATAAACATTCATATTGAGAATAACCCATCTAGCACGAAAGATATTGACCATCCCCTGTCGCTTCATGAGCAGTACGAGCATACAAAATGAATTTTTTAATGATTAGAGTTAGCACATGCAAACTTACTTGGAACGACATGTAAATGCGACATATAGGTAGATATAGTGGACTCGTTTGGTAGAACTTTGGGAGGAATTGGATGCACAAGCAGTATTCCCGCTTAGTACAAGTGAAGACTAGCAAATAGATTGAGAAGCAACCAACCGAAAAACAAAAACGGTCATAAACATGCATTGAGAATAACTAACACTGAATAATGCACCATAAGTAGGATGTAACTTCGTTGCATAACTATTGACTTTACGTGCATGCCTACGAAATCACAAACCTTAACACCAATATTCTTACTAATCACAGTTACTTACTAGCATAACTCACATATTATCATCTCCATATTGTAAAACTATTGCAAGGAATCAAACTTATCATATCCAATGATCTACATGAAAGTTTTTATTATATCCTTCTTGAATATTCATCACATTGGGACTAAATTCATATCTCATGCAAATTACCATTACTATTATCAACTCTCAAAAAGATATAAGTGAAGCATGAGAGTTCATCTATTTCTTCAAAATATAATCACTGCATTGCTAAAAAAAGATATAAATGAAGCACTAGAGCAACTGCCTGGCTCAAAAGATAAAAGTGAAGCACATAGAGTATTCTAATAAATCACGAATAATGGTTGTCCCTCTCAAATAGGTGTGTCTAGCAACAATGATTGTGACAAACTAAAAATCAAACAAATCAAAGACTCATATAATGCATGACGCTCCAAGAAAAACTCATATCATGTGATGAATAAAAATATAGCTCCAAGTAATATTACCGATGGTCGGTAGAAGAAAGAGGGGATGCCTTTCGGGGATCCCCAAGCTTAGTTGCTTGGGAGTCCTTGCATATTACCTTGGGGTGCCTCGGGCATCCCCAAGATTAGGCTCTTGCCACTCCTTACTCCATCCATCGTGATGTCACTCAAAACTTGAAAACTTCAGCACACAAAACTCAACAAAACCTTGTAAGATCCGTTAGTATAATAAAGCAAATCACTACTTTAGGTACTGTTGCAAACCCATTCATATTTTATTATTGCATTATCCCTACTGTATTCTAACTTCACCATGGCTTATACCCCCCGATACACTTAGTAGATTCATCAACATAAGCGAACAACGCAACAAGAACAGAATCTGTCAAAAAATAGAACAGTCCGTAGCAATTTGAACAATGACCATACTTCTGTAACTCCAAAAATTCTGAAAATATAGAACAACATGGGAAATTTGTGTACAAATAATGTGTAAAAAAATCAGAATTTATTTGGCTCCAGAAAATTTTAACAATTCTGCTACTCGACACAAATGTTTCTGTTTTTGCATAGAATCAAAGCAACTATCATCCAAATCATCTCAAATGCTTTACTTGGCACAACCACTAACTTAAAACACAAAAACACAACCATAACAGTAGCATAACTGGGTGCACACAAGAAAACAGAAAAAAATAAACAAGAAAATTAAGATAACTATTGGGTTGCCTCCCAACTAGCACTATCGTTTTATGCCCCTAGCTAGGCATAATGCATAGTTTCAAGTGTTGTCATCCTTCAAATTTATTCCGTAGGTGGCATGTCATGGTTTTGTCACGGCAGATGTCCTCGTGAAAGGACTAAGTTGCGAGGACATCGCAACTATGTGGTAGCTTGAACGGGGTTGGTCGGAATTGAAAGACGCGTATTTTACCTAGGTTCGGCCCCTCACAGTGGAGGTAAAAGCCTACATTCTGCTTGATTCCTATTGATGATGATGATGATGATGATCTCAATTACAAGGGTGCTCTTTTGCTACCTCTATCTCGAGAGTTCTACTTTGATCTTGTCTAAAACTTGTCTATCTGCCTTGACTTTTCTCTAACTTGTCCTTTAGACGACCCCGGGGGACCACTTTATATAATAGCAGAGTCCCTTGGGTTTACAATAGGTTTCAAGTCCTACTCTTAATTGGAGTCCTACTCCAAGTCTTGTTGGTCTTCTGTGCCTTCCAAATCAGGAAGTATCCATCCCGTGTATGATCCGTTGAGCCAGCAATAGCAAACCTAGTCTCCTCTTCTGAACCATTCAACCCAAACAGGGTCAATCCATTGCTGGGTCTCGCTTCCAATGTCAAGTCTTGCTTTCCTTGTCAGGGAACTTTCCTCTTCTTAGACCTTCTCTGGGAGCTGGCATATTGGGCTCCTGTCAAGCCGGCCTCCTGCCGGGTCTCGTCACTGGGCCTTGGATTCCTCCTTGTCATCTTGTCTTAACCTGGAAAATGGGGCAACCCATAGAGCCTTCAAGCTCTAGGTCGGGTCAAACCTTTAGCCGGGTTATAACTGCGGGGAATATCCCCAACATTAGCCCCCAGGTTAGCTTGAATTTATTCATGCTAAGCTCCTGAAATAAGAATTATTATTATGTTAAAGGACCGGCTCGTTCAAATGGCCGGCTTATTCACTGAACCAGCTCCTAGAAAAATCCAGATTTCTTTGTCATCAACATTTTGGCTTCACAATCAACTTGCTGGCACTGAATCCTCACAGAAAAATATATAGGAAAATGATCCATCTGATGTTGAGCTGGTTTTCAATGCTCCAACTTGATAAAACTTTTGGGAATAAAAGCCCGTCTGATGTTGAGCCGGCTTTCAATGCCTCGACTTGATGCAAATATTGGTACTTAAAAAATCCATATGATGTTGAGCCAACTTTCTAGGCCTTCTAAGATGGCTTGGAGCAAATAAACTTTGCAAATTTTTCCTTCGAGAATATGAAAACCTGGTTCGCTAAAAAACTGAGGATTTGAAGGTGTTCCTCCCTTATATCTGTATTACTTGTAGCCCCCAAGTCTTAAGAGTGGAACGTAGTGATAGCTTAAGACTTTCTTAAATATAAATGTTGCAACTTTGGAGAAAATCCAGATTGTTCATCTGAGTCACCAATCATAAATTGAATTTTTTGCATTTCACATGTGTAGCCCCCAAGGGCCGGCTCATCAGTATGTGATGGGCCGGGTCTTCAATTTGGACCTTATGATCTGTTTAAACAATCGAATGATGTAGTCCTTAAGTGCTGGGTTGTCTTGCTTGCAGCAACCCAGACTTGAACTTTAGATTCTGATGTTTGTAGATGTATAGTTGTAAATAGTGTAGCCCCCAAGGCTGGGTTAGCTGTTCTCATCAATCTAGAACTTGAACTATCCGTAGAGTCAATAACTGTAGCCCCCAAGGGCCGGTCACTATTAATAGTGAGCCACGTCTTATGTGTCGAAACTTTGAACTTTGCCAGGATCAAGTGGTATCCGCTAGGTGCTGGCTCATCATTATAGGATGGGTCGGTTATTCAATGAAAGTTGTTTAAAAATAAAATACATTAGCCCCCAAGTGCCGTGGTGCATGCTTGCAGCAACATGGTACTTTCATACTGAATGTAATCTTGAATTGAATAATGTAGCCCCCAAGTGTCGGGTCGTGTGCCTTCGGCGACTTGGGACTCTTCCTTCCATTGTAGAATAAAATCAAATCCATTGTAGCCCCCAAGTGCCGGGTTGCATTGCCTGCAACCAGTGGCAGAGCCAGGATTTCCGACATGGGTATGCATGGTGAATTTTTTTTTGCTTCACAACAACGTAAGAAATAAAAAAGTTCATGACACCGATGTTGATCTTGAACTTGGTTTTCAACGTCGATAGATAGCAATGTTGGTGTTGATGTCGAACTTATGTTCAGCGCCAATGAAGCAGCTTTGTCCCACAAACACTTCAAATCACCGCCCTTGTTGTTCATTTTTCACACCTATAAAAATAATGCATGTTACATAGTGATGGTGGCAATGGTGGGCAGTCTTACAGATTTGAATGTTCATAATTCAGAAACTAAGAAGCTTGAAATTCATCTTTTTCTTCTTGGACTTCTTCACAGATTTTTAGCCAAACAATACAAATCAAACTAAAAATTTACTCAAAATCAGGGAATGAAGATAATCCTTTATTCTTAGCTAACAATTCAGACAAATCAAGAATAAACACTCACTGTCTCGCAGAAATCAACCTGATATTGGGAGAACTGCCCACACCGCCATCGTTGCCGACTTTCCTGCTAGATGGTAGATGTGTGTGCACCACTGCGACTCTGCAGCCTGCAGGGGAAGCCGCGAACATGCGGGAACGAGATCGATTGACAGCGGCTTCCGATGGCCGATGTGGGCATGCGGACACGGCTGATGTGCCCAGTTCCTCGATGCGGTTGAATCAACGAAATCGTCGAGTCGAAGGCTCCTAGGCATGCTGTCTCCTCGGCTTCGTCAAATCGGGCAGCATTCTTCCTCGAAAGACACGACCCAGTAGCACTACCTAGGAATGAGTAGAACACAATATAGGCCCAAGTGGGTCTGAAATGGTTATTCTCTTAATTTCTCTTCTCCTGTACGTACAACTACACTGTCATATGTTATATAAATGCATATAGGAGCTTATATACTGAATTATTTTTGCAAAAAATGTTGGGTATGCAGTGCATACCTTGCGTTAGCCTAGCTCCGCCCCTGCCTGCAACAGCTCAAGACTTCTGTAATATATACTTCAACACTTTTCCAACTTCACAAAAGTGTAGCCCCTAGGACTCAAGAAAAAAAACCAAGGAAATTCAGCCAGACCAACTCTTGAAGACTCGGCATATGACAATTGTGGAGAAAAACTTGCCTGAGTCTGAGGGACAGTCTTATCTGGATGATGTTGCTGGGTACTTTGCATATCAATGCTGAGTTTGTTGTTGAATCCATCAAGAATGATGCCTTGCATAAGACTTCATATTTCTTGCCTTTGATAAAGCCGGTTGCCATGATATCCTTGCTTGAACTTTGTTCTTCTTTATAGCATTGCAATAATCCTATTTGTGAATTTCCACCGGTAATTTATTACACCATGCTCCTTACTGTAAGCCGGCGTCTTGGATTTAGAAATAATAGCCATCTCTTTGAGCCGGCTGCAATTCTTATCAAAATCGGCAGTCATAGCCATGTTATTTGAAATTGGTTTTGATAAACCATATAAGATCCAACCATTTTGGCTATCAAGGATTTGTTTGTTCCAGCATAGTTACAATGTAATCCGGTTTTGAAGACCGGCTCCTGCAACACAGGAAACCAATATATATGCTTTGACAAGACAATGAATTGTTATTACAACAGATCATATGATATAAATCAATATGAACCAAGTTTGAATAAACATGAAAAAATGTCGACTTTTGAGGCTAGTTATTGGTGCTTCATTTTGAAGCTGGCTTGATAGCCATTGGTATTATAACAAAGCCATATAGGCATCAGATTAATTGACTTAACAAATTTCTATAACTGCAAATGGTTAACTCGACCAATAGACCAGTTCCTGCGACATAAATGAATATAGATATGCATTGTATGATGATGCAACATATGATGATGTATGTGTATGGCAATAGAGCATAAAAATGTTGGCTTTTGAAGCTCGACATAAGACCGGCTTTTGAGGCTCGAGTCTGATTCTCTTCTGTAAAGCAGGTCTTGTATCCTCTTTTGGTTTATCCTCACTTTTTGAAAGTTGGCTCTCAGGTGACTTTAACCTGTGGTTAAACCTTGACAAATCCAGAGTCAATTTTGATTGATTTATCAAGAGTACACCGGGTCAGCTTTTCGGAGTAGCATCAAGCTAACAGATAGGTTTAACAAAGTTTCATAATGGCATATGTTGGCTCAAGAAGGATGTTAATAGCTAAACTCGATGAGTTGGAAGCCCCCAAGTGACCATATGCTCATGGAAAAGCTCAGCATAGGATATACAGGAGATAATGTTACTAGTGCAAAACATCTGAGATCCAGATAAGCCGGCTTTATTCCTTTGATCATAATATATACATGAGACTATGCTACTACTGTAGGCGCGTTCAGGCTTTTGAGCCGTAGGCATTTTAAGGTTGTCGAACCGTAGGCATCTATTTAGGTTGTCAAACCATAAAATCATGTGAAGATGAACATGGTGCTACCTCCAAGGTTAACTCAAAAGTGCCATTTTATATTATTGGATAATAAAATCATGAAAAACATGAAAATGACTTAGCAGTTTTTATATCTCAGCGTTGATGACGCCATGTGACCCCGTAGAAGGTTGAGGTCGACCGCGGCGTATAAGTCGTGTGTTGGTAAACCCGCAAATGTTCAGACCGGTGGCTTGTTGAAATTCTCCAAACCGAGGGGCGGCGACTAGTGCGTCTGTCCATTCAGAAATCCAGTGCAAGCGGAGGCTGATAATATATTATTATTTACTCTAGAGTTGTTGGAGTAGACAGGGCCGCAGGGGCGGCGGCCTACGCGCGTCCGTAGAGCAGCTTGTCCTGACGGGCGCGGCTCCGGTCTGGTTATGTAGACGCGGGAGTCGACCGCAACGTTTGAAGACGGCTTGGACGCGCGAGTTGACCGTGGCGTTATAAAACAACACAGACGCGAGATTAGGCCGCGGTGTTGGAAGCCGGCGCGGACATGCGAGTCGGCCGCGGCGTTGGAGGCGAGCGCAGACGCGAGAGTCGGTTGTGGCATTGGAAGTCGGTGTAGACGCGAGAGTCAACCGTGGAGTTGGAAGCCGACGCGTGTTGGAAATATGCCCTAGAGGCAATAATAAATTGGTTATTATCATATTTCCCGTTCATGATAAATGTTTATTATTCATGCTAGAATTGTATTGACTAGAAACTTAAATACATGTGTGAATACATAAACTACACTGTATCCCTAGTAAGCCTCTACTAGACTAGCTCGTTGATCAAAGATGGTTAAGGTTTCCTAACCATGGACACGAGTTGTCATTTTATAACGGGATCACATCATTAGGAGAATGATGTGATGGATAGACCCAACCGTAAGATTAGCATCAGATCATTTAGTTATTTGTTATAACTTTCTTCATGTGAAGTATCTGTTCCTTCGACCATGAGATCATGCCACTCCCGGATACCGGAGAATGCTTTGTGTGCTATCAAACATCACCTCGTAACTGGATGATCATAAAGGTGCTCTACAGGTATCTTCGAAGGTGTCTATTGGGTTGCATGGATTGAGAGTGGGATTTGTCACTCCGTGTGACAGAGAGATATCTCTAGGCCCTCTCGGTAATACAACATCATAAGAAGCTTCATGCGACTAATGAGTTTACTCACAGGATCTTGTATTATGGAATGAGTAAAGAGACTTACTGGTAACGAGATTGAACTGGTATGGAGATACCGACAATGGAATCTCGGGAAAGTAACATATCGCTAGGGAATTGCATACGGGATTGACTGAATCCTTGACATTGTGGTTTAACCGATAAAAATATTCGTTGAATATGTAGGAATCAATATGGGCATCTAGGTCCCGCTATTGATTATTGATCGGAGAGGAGTCTCACTCATGTCTGCATGTTCCCGAACCCGTAGGGTCGCAGGCTTAACGTTCGATAGTGCTAGGGTAGTATTGAGATATTAATAGTGGAAAATCCAAAGGTTGTTCGGAGTCCCAGATGGGATCCGGGATATCATGAGGAGCTCCGGAATGGTCCGGAGGTAAATATTTATATATAGTAAGCCCTATTTTGGCCATCAGAATAGTTCGGGGGCATGCCGACAATGTATCGGAGGCACCGAAGGGTTTCGGGGGTCCACCAGCCCCGGGGACCCACATGGGATGTAGGGGGCACCTTGGCCTAGTTGGGCCAGGCGCACCAGCCCCTTCCATGGCCCATGCGCCTAGGGTTTGGGGGGAACCCTAGATGGGGGCGCCCCCCTTGACTTGGGGGCAAGCCACCCCCCTAGGGCCGCTGCCCCCTCCTTGGGAGGTGGGAGGGCAGCCACACGCCTCCACCCTTTCCCTCCGCTGCTCCCAACTCCTCCCACCTTACCTCTGGTATGCGCTTGGGGAAGCCCTGTCGGAATTCCGCTGCTGCCACCACCACCATACCGCCGTGCTGGTTCCGATCTCATCTACCTCCTCTCTCTTGCTTGCTGGATCAAGAAGGAGAGGACGCCGTCGAGCTGAACATGTGCTAATCTCGGAAATGTCGTCCGTTCGGCACTAGATCGGATTGGATCGCGATTGGATCGTGATTGGATCGTGAACAGTACGACTACATCAACCGCGTTATGATGCTAATGCTTAACGGTCTACAAGGGTACGTAGACACACTCTCCCCTATCGTTGTTATGCATCTCGTAGATTAGATCTTGGATGTTCGTAGGAATTTTTTTGATTTTTACGCTTCGTTCCCCATCAGTGGTATCATGAGCTAGGTCTATGCATAGATGTATATGCACGAGTGCTACTACTTGAGCTTGCAATGGTTTTTCCCTTGAAGAGGAAAGGGTGATGCGGCAAAGTAGAGATAAGTATTTCCCTCAGTTAGAGAACCAAGGTATGAATCCAGTAGGAGAAAAACGCACAGATCACCAATACCTGCAAAACAATCAAACACTTGCATCCAGCGCGATAAACAGGTTGTCAACCCCTTCACGGTCACTTGCAAAGGTGAGATCTGATAGAGATAGATATAAAAACAAAAGATAAAGTAAATTTGGGTTTTTGGTTTATAGATCTGAAAGTAAAAGATTGCAAAATAGTAGGTCGGAAACTTATATGATGGAAAATAGACTCGGGGGCCATAGGTTTCACTAGAGGCTTCTCTCATGATAGCAAATAATACGGTGGGTGAATAAATTACTATCGAGCAATTGATAGAAAAGCGCAAAGATATGACGATATCCAAGGCAATGATTATGTAATATAGGCATCACGTCCGTGTCAAGTAGACCGACTCCTCCCTGCATCTACTACTATTATTCCACACATCGACCGACTCCTGCCTACATCTAGAGTATTAAGTTCATAAAGATAAGAGTAATGCTTTAAGTAAGATGACATGATGTAGAGGAATAAACTCAAGCAATATGATGTAAACCCCATCTTTTTATCCTCAATGGCAAGAATACAATACGTGCCTCGCTACCCCTACTTTGTCACTAGGTGAGGACACCGCAAGATTGAACCCAAAGCTAAGCACTTCTCCCATTGCAAGAAAAACCAATCTAGTTGGCCAAACCAAACTGATAGTTCAAAGAGAATTATAAAGATATCAAATCATGCATAAAAGAATTCAGAGAAGATTCAAATAATATTCATAGATAAGTTGATCATAAATCCACAATTCATCGGATCTTGACAAACACACCGCAAAAGAAGATTGCATCAGATAGATCTCCAAGAACATCGAGGAGAACATGGTATTGAGAATCAAGGGGAGAGAAGAAGCCATCTAGCTACTAGCTATGGACCCGTAGGTCTGTGGTAAACTAGTCACACTTCATCGGAAGGGCAATAGGGTTGATGTAGATGCCCTCCGTGATCGGACCCCCCTCCGGCAGGATGCCGGAAAAGGCCCCAAGATGGGATCTCACGGAAACAGAAGGTTGCGGCGGTGGAAAAGTGTTTTCGGGGATACTTCTTGTGGTTTGGGAATATATGTGAATATATAGGAGGAAGATCTAGGTCAGGGGGTCACCGAGGGGCCCACAAGGTAGGAGGCGCGCCCTCCCCCCTTGTCGCCGCCTCGTGGCTCTTCTGACTTGAACTCCAAGTTTTCGGGGTGTCTTCTAGTCCAAGAAAAATCATCGCGAAAGTTTTATTCCGTTTGGACTCCGTTTGGTATTCCTTTTCTGCGAAACTCAAAAACAAGGAAAAAACAAAAACTAGCACTGGGCTCTAGGCTAATAAGTTAGGCCCAAAAATAATATAAAATAGCATATTAATGCATATAAAACATCCAAAACAGATAATATAATAGCATGGAACAATCAAAAATTATAGATACGTTGGAGAAGTATCAAGCATCCCCAAGCTTAATTCCTGCTCGTCCTCGAGTAGCTAAATGATAAAAACAGAATTTTTGATGTGGAATGCTACCTAACATATTTATCCATGTAATTTTTCTTTATCGTGTCATGAATGTTCAGATCCATAAGATTCAAAACAAAAGTTTAATATTGACATAAAAACGATACTACTTCAAGCATACTAATAAAGCAACCATGTCTTCTCAAAATAACATGGCCAAAGAAAGCTATCCCTACAAAATCATATAGTCTGGCTATGCTGCATCTTCATCACACAAAATATTCAAATCATGCACAACCCCAATGACAAGCCAAGCAATTGTTTCATACTTTTGATGTTCTCAAACTTCTTCAACTTTCACGCAATACATGAGCATGAGCCATGGACATAGCACTATAGGTGGAATAGAATATGGTGGTTGTGGAGAAGACAAAAAGAAGGAGATAGTCTCACATCAACTAGGCGTATCAACGGGCTATGGAGATGCCCATCAATAGATATCAATGTGAGTGAGTAGGGATTGCCATGCAACAGATGCACTAGAGCTATAAGTTTATGAAATCTCAAAAAGAAACTAAGTGGGTGTGCATCCAACTCGCTTGCTCACGAAGACCTAGGGCAATTTGAGGAAGCCCATCATTGGAATATACAAGCCAAGTTCTATAATGAAGAATTTCCACTAGTATATGAAAGTGACAATATAGGAGACTCTCTATCATGAAGATCATGGTGCTACTTTGAAGCACAAGTGTGGAAAAAGGATAGTAACATTGCCCCTTCTCTCTTTTCTCTCATTTTTTTGGTGGGCTTCTTTGGCCTCTTTTATTTTTTTGTGGGCTTCTTTGGCCTCTTCTATTTATTTCCTCACATGGGACAATGCTCTAATAATGAAGATTATCACACTTTTATTTACTTACAACTCAATAATTACAACTCGATACTTAGAACAAAATATGACTCTATATGACGGTGTACCGGGATGTGCAATGACTCAAGAGTGACATGTATGAAAGATATATGAAAGGTGGCTTTGCCACAAATATGATGTCAACTACATGATCATGCAAAGCAATATGACAATGATGGTGCGTGTCATAATAAAACGGAATGGTGGAAAGTTGCATGGCAATATATCTCGGAATGGCTATGGAAATGCCATAATAGGTAGGTATGGTGGCTATTTTGAGGAAGGTAATAGGTGGGTGTATGGCACCTGAGAAATTTGCGCGGTACTAGAGGGGCTAGCAATGGTGGAAGGGTGAGAGTGTGTATAATCCATGGACTCAACATTAGTCATAAAGAACTCACATACTTATTGCAAAAATCTATTAGTCATCGAAACAAAGTACTACGCGCATGATCCTAGGGGGATATATTGGTAGGAAAAGACCATCGCTCGTCCCCGACCGCCACACATAAGGAAGATAATCAATAAATAAATCATGCTCCGACTTCATCACATAACGGTTCACCATACGTGCATGCTATGGGAATCACAAACTTTAACACAAGTATTTCTACAATCCACAATTACTCACTAGCATGACTCTAATATCACCATCTTTATATCTCAAAACAATCATAAGGAATCAAACTTCTCATAGTATTCAATGCACTTTATATGAAAGTTTTTATTATATCCCTCTTGGATGTCTATCATATTAGGACTAAATTCATAACCAAAGAAAATTACTATGCTGTTTGGAGACTCTCAAAATAATATAAGTGAAGCATGAGAGTTCAATAATTTCTACAAAATAAAGCCACCGCCGTACTCTAAAAAGATATAAGTGAAGCACTAGAGCAAAATTGCCTAGCTCAAAAGATATAAGTGAAGCACATAGAGTATTCTAATAAATCATGATTCATGCATGTCCCTCTCAAAAGGTGTGTACAACAAGGATGATTGTGGCAAACTAAAAAGTAAAGAATCATATCATACAAGATGCTCCAAGCAAAACACATATCACGTGGTGAATAAAAATATAGCCTCAAGTAAAGTTACCGATAGACGAAGACGAAAGAGGGGATGCCTTCCAGGGCATCCCCAAGCTTAGGCTCTTGGTTGTCCTTGAATATTACCTTGTGGTGCCTTGGTAATCCCCAAGATTAGGCTCTTTCCACTCCTTATTCCATAGTCCATGAAATCTTTACCCAAAACTTGAAAACTTCACAACACAAAACTCAACAGAAAATCTCATAAGCTCCGTTAGTACAAGAAAATAAATCACCACTTTTGGTACTGTTGTGAACTAATTATTTATTTATATTGGTGTAATATCTACTGTATTCCAACTTTTCCATGGTTCATACCCCCCGATACTACCCATAGATTCATCAAAATAAGCAAACAACACACAGAAAACAGAATCTGTCAAAAACAGAACAGCCTGTAGTAGTCTGGATACTTCGAATACTTCTATAACTCCAAAAATTATGAAAAATTAGGAAAACATAGGCAATTTTTATACCAATCTCGTGTAGAAAATTCAGAATGTGCTTTTTAAAAATTCCTGGACTGGGTGCAAAAGTTTCTGTTTTCAGCAAGATCAAATCAACTATCACCGTAAGCTATCCCAAAGGTCTTACTTGGCACAAACACTAATTAAAACACCAAAACACAATTACTACAGAGGTAATAATGTGTATTATCACAAAAACAGAAGAAGAAAAAATATTGGGTTGTCTCCCAACAAGCGCTTTTCTTTAAAACCTTTTAGCTAGGCATTGAGATTTCAATGATGCTCATATGAAAGATAATAATTGAAACACAAAGAGAGCATCATAAAACATGTGACAAACATATTTAAGTCTAACATACTTCCTATGCATGGGAATTTTATAAGCAAACAAATTATCAAGGCAAGCAAAAACTAGCATGTGCAAGGAAGAAGAAAGAAACAATAGCAATCTCAACATAACGAGAGGTAATGTAGTGACATGAAATTTCTACAACCATATTTTCCTCTCTCATAATAATTACATGTGGGATCATACTCAAAGTCAACAATATAGCTATCACATAAAATTTTCTCTTCATGATCCACATGCATGCAAAGTTGACACTCTTCCAAAATAGTGGGATCAACATAAAATAAAGTCATTACTTCTCCAAGCCCACTTTTATCAAAAATTTCATAAGGTTGATCAAACCCATAGTAGTGGGATCATTATTTCCTAAATTTGACACTCTTCCAAACCCACTTTCAATATTATTGCAAACATTATTATCATGAGGCTTAAATAAATTTTCAAGATCATAAGAAGCATTATCACCCCAATCATGATCATTGCAACAAAGTAGTGGACATAGCAAAATTAGCATCCCCAAGCTTAGGGTTTTGTATATCATTAGCACAAATGAAATTAACGGAATTTATAGTAGAACCATTAAAATCATGCTTTTCATCCAAGGAGCTATCGTGAATCACTTCATAAATTTCTTCTTTTAACACTTCATCACAATTTTCAGATTCACGAATTTCAAGCAAAACTTCATAAAGATTATCTAGTGCACTCAACTCACTAGCAATAGGTTCATTCATAATTGGATCTCTTAAAAAGATTAGCAAGTGGATCAGGATCCATAAAGTCTTTGCTTACTATTTTTCAATTAAATACACAATTATGCCAAGCAAACGAGCAAACAAACCAAGTAAGACATAAGGGCAAACGGAAAGAAGGCGAACGAAAGAGGGGCGAAAGAAAAGGGCAAATCTTTTCGAAAATCGTTTTAGAAGTGGGGGAGAGGAAAACGAGAGGAAAATGGCGAATAATGTAATGCAAGAGATGTGAGTTTTATGATGGGTACTTGGTATGTCTTGACTTGGCGTAGATCTCCTTGGCAATGGCGCCAGAAATTCTTCCTGCTACTTCTTGAGCTTGCGTTGGTTTTTCCCTTGAAGAGGAAAGGGTGATGCAGCAAAGTAGAGATACGTATTTCCCTCAGTTAGAGAACCAAGGTATCAATCCAATAGGAGAAGAACGCACAAATCACCAATACTTGAACAAACAATCAAACACTTGCACCCAACGCGATAAAGGGGTTGCAATCCCTTCACGGTCACTTGCAAAGGTGAGATCTGATAGAGATAGATAAAACTAAACAAAAGATAAAGTAAATATTTTTGGGTTTTTGGTTTATAGATCTGAAAGTAAAAGATTGCAAAATAGTAGATCTGAAACTTATATGATGGAAAATAGACCCGGGGGCCATAGGTTTCACTAGAGGCTTCTCTCATGATAGCAAATAATACGGTGGGTGGACAAATTACTGTCGAGCAATTGATAGAAAAGCGCAAAGTTATGACGATATCCAAGGCAATGATTATGTAATATAGGCATCACGTCCGTGTCAAGTAGACCGACTCCTGCCTGCATCAACTACTATTACTCCACACATCCACCGACTCCTGCCTACATCTAGAGTATTAAGTTCATAAAGAACAGAGTAACGCTTTAAGTAAGATGACATGATGTAGAGGAATAAACTCAAGCAATAATATGATGTAAACCCCATATTTTTATCCTCGATGACAACAATACAATACGTGCCTCGCTACCCCAACTTTGTCACTAGGTGCCGACACCGCAAGATTGAACCCAAAGCTAAGCACTTCTCCCATTGCAAGAAAAACCAATCTAGTTGGCCAAACCAAAGCGATAGTTCGAAGAGAATTACAATGATATCAAATCATGCATAAAACAATTCAGAGAAGATCCAAATAATATTCATCGATAAGCTGATCATAAATCCACAATTCATCGGATCTCGACAAACACACCGCAAAAAAAGATTACATCGGATAGATCTCCAAGAACATCGAGGAGAACATGGTATTGAGAATCAAGGGGAGAGAAGAAGCCATCTAGCTACTAGCTATGGACCCGTAGGTCTGTGGTAAACTAGTCACACTTCATCGGAAGGGCAATAGGGTTGATGTAGATGCCCTCCGTGATCGAACCCCCCTCCGGCAGGATGCCAAAAAAGGCCCCAAGATGGGATCTGACAGAAACAGAAGGTTGCGGCGGTGGAAAAGTGTGTTCGTGGATACTTCTTGTGGTTTGGGAATATATGTGAATATATAGGAGGACGATCTAGGCCAGGGGGTCACCGAGGGCCCCACAAGGTAGGGGGCGCGCCCTACCCCCTGGGCGCCCCCTCCCCCCTTGTCGCCGCCTCGTGGCTCTTCTAACTTGAAATCCAAGTCTCCGGGTGTCTTCTGGTCCAAGAAAAATCATCGCGAAAATTTTATTCCGTTTGGACTCCTTTTGGTATTCCTTTTCTGCGAAACTCAAAAACAAGGAAAAAAATAGAAACTGGCACTGGGATCTAGGTTAATAAGTTAGTCCCAAAAATAATATAAAATAGCATATTAATGCATATAAAACATCCAAAACAGATACTATAATATCATGGAACAATAAAAATTATAGATATGTTGGAGATGTATCAACGAGTAGAACACAAAGAAGTTGTGGACGTTATGTTCAAATTTCTTACTTCCTTTGTCTTATTTGGATTTGGTGGTATTGTGGGATGAAGCGGCTCGGACTAACCTTACATGTCCAGGCACATGAGACCGGTTCCACTATTTGACATGCAACTTGTATTGCATAAAAGTGGCTTTGCGGGTGTCTGTCTCTCCCACTTTAGTTAATATGATTTGACGAGGTCAGTCCTTGTAGAAGGTTAAAAGGCAACTTGTATATCACCTTGTGATTTTGCGTAGATAAGAACGGTTCTTATAGTTTGCCATATAGCAACCATGTTAAAATTGCAACAACAAAGTAGAGGATGTCTAACTTGTTTTTTGTAGGGCATGTTGTGATGTGGTATGGCCGAAACGTGATGTGGTATATGTGGATGTATGAGATGATCATGTTTTGTAATAGGTTCACAACTTGCATGCCAATGAGTACGACAACGTGCAGGAGCCATAGGGTTGTCTTTAATTTATTGTATGACCTGCGTGTCAACAAATAACGCCATGTAATTGCTTTACTTTATCGCTATGCATTAGTAATAGTTGTAGAAGCAATAGTTGGTGAGACAAACCACGTGACGACACAATGATGGAGATCATGGTGTCATGCCGGTGACGATGGAGATCATGCGGGTGCTTTGGAGATGGAGATCAAAAGCACAAGATGATAATGGCCATATCATGTCTCATATTTTGATTGCATGTGATGTTTCTATTTTATGCATCTTATTTTGCTTAGGACGACGGTGGCATTATAAGATGACCCCTTCACTTAATTTCAAGACAAATGTGTTCTCCCTAAGTATGCACCATTGCGAAAGTTTGTCATTTTGAAGCACCTACTGATGATCGGGTGTGATAGACTCTACATTTGCATACAACATGTGTAAGCCAGTTTTACACATGCGGAATACTTGGGTTAAACTTGATGAGCCTAGCATGCACAGACATGGCCTCGAAATACGGAGGACCAAAAGGTCAAACACGATTCATATAGTAGATGCTACTTCTTGAGCTTGCGTTGTTTTTTCCCTTGAAGAGGAAAGGGTGATGTAGCAAAGTAGAGATAAGTATTTCCCTCAGTTTGAGAAGCAATGTATCAATCCAGTAGGAGGAACACACAAGACACAAATGGTTGCACCTACACAAACAAACAAATACTTGCACCCAACACGATAAAAGGGGTTGTCAATACCTTCACGGTTACTTGCAAGGTTGAGATCTGATAGAGATAGGTACAAAAGATAAGTAAAAGTGCAAAATAAAGTAAAGGTAAATAAATTGCAGCAAGGTATTTTTGGGTTTTGGTTTTATAGATATGAAAAATAACATGATAAAAGATAGACCCGGGGGCCATAGTTTTCACTAGTGGCTTCTCTCTTGAAAGAAAGCATACGGTGGGTAAACAAATTATTCTTGAGCAATTGATAGAAAAGCGAATAATTATGATGATATCTAAGGCAATGATCATGAATATAGGCATCACATCCATGAAAAGTAGACCGACTCCTGCCTGCATCTACTACTATTAGTCCACACATCGACCGCTATCCAGCATGCATCTAGTGTATTAAGTTAACAAGAACGGAGTAACACCTTAAGAAAGATGACATGATGTAGATGGACAGATCCAATCAATATGAATAAACCCCACCTTTTTATCCTTAATGGAAACAATACAAATACGTGCCTCGCTACCCCTTCTGTCACTGGGTGAGGACACCGCAAGATTGAACCCATTACAAAGCACCTCTCCCATTGCAAGAAAAATCAATCTAGTTGGGCAAACCAAATCAATAGATTAGAGAGAAATACAAAGCTATCTTAATCATGCATAAAAGAGTTCAGAGAAGACTCAAATAATATTCATAGATAATCTGATCATAAACCCACAATTCATTGGATCTCAACAAAACACCGCAAAAGAAGATTACATCGAATAGATCTCCAAGAACATATAGGAGAACATTGAATTGAAGATCAAAGAGAGAGAACAAGCCATCTAGTTACTAGATATGGACCCGTAGGTTTGTGGTAGACTACTCACACATCATTGGAAGGGCAGAAAGGTTGATGTAGAAGCCCTCCATGGTCGAATCCCCCTCCTGCAAAGTACCGGAAAAGGCCTCCAGATGGGATCTTGTGGTTCTGGAACTTGCGGCGGCGGAGAAGTATTTTTGTTGTGCCCTCTAGTCAATGGGGAATATTTGGGTATTTATAGAAGCGAAATTAGGGCTGGAAGTGCCACAGGGGGCCCGCAAGCTTGTGGGGTGCGCCTGATAACCCACATGTATAGGGGATCGCAACAGTTTTCTAGGGTAGAGTATTCAACCCAAATTTATTGATTCGACACAAGGGGAGCCAAAGAATATTCACAAGTATTAGCAGTTGAGTTGTCAATTCAACCACACCCGAAAGACTTAATATCTGCAGCAAAGTATTTGGTAGCAAAGTAGTATGATAGTAACGGTAACAATGGCAATAGGAATAGTAGCAGTTTTGTAGTGATTGTAATAGTACCAACGGTGAAAGTAACTTAGCAAAGATCAATATGTGAAAAGCTCATAGGCATTGGATCAGCGATGGATAATTGTGTTGGATAATATTCATCATGTAGCAGTCATAACCTAGGGAGACAAAGAACTAGCTCCAATTCATCAATATAATGTAGGCTTGTATTCCGTATATAGTCATACGTGCTTATGGAAGAGAACTTGCATGACATCTTTTGTCCTACCCTCCCGTGGCAGCGGGGTCCATAAGGAAACTAAGGGATATTAAGGCCTTCTTTTAATAGAGAACCAGAACAAAGCATTAGCACTTAGTGAATACATGAACTCCTTAAACTACGGTAATCACCAATAATAATCCAAATTATTGTCACCTTGGGGTATGTGGATCATAACTCGTAATAGGTGTCTATAACTTGCAAGATAGGATCAAGAACACACATATATTCATGAAAACATAATAGGTTCAGATCTGAAATCATGGCACTCGGGCCCTAATGACACACATTAAGCATATCAAAGTCATAACATCATCAATCTCAGAAGATAGTGGATACTAGGCATCAAGCCCTAACAAAACTAACTCAATTTCATGATAAATCCCATCCAACCCAACACTGTCCAGCAAGCCTACGAAGGAATTACCCACTCCTAGCGCTGGGCATTATGAAATTGGTGTTGGAGGAAGGTTGATGATGCTATTAATCCTGATATGTCGCAAGTAATTGATGATGCTACTTCTGCTATGAATGATGCTAGTACTTTTGCTTGATGATAATGTGCCACTAGGTGATTTTCTTGATGAACAACTTGCTAGCGCTAAAAATACTAAGAATACTGAAACTGATGAAGTCTTTGAAATTGAAAATTATGAAACACCTATTAGACCTAGCTCTCCTAGATATGAATTGCCTGATACACCTGAAGGTTATGTTATGGAGGGAGAAGTAGCTAGAGACTTTCTTGCTTGTAAGCATAGAGATGATCTTAAGAAGTTACTAGTCAAGTTGAAAGAAAAATCTTTGAATGCTTGAATGAAATATGATCCTAAGTTTGCTACTTCACCTATCTTTGTTATGGAAAAGGATTATGAATTCTCTATCGATCCTGAGTTAATTACTTTGGTTGAATCTGATCCTTCCCATGGTTATGAATCTGAAACTGTTGTGGCACACTTTACTAAATTGAATGATATAGCCACCCTATTTGCTCATGAGGAAAAAAATTGCTACTACTATATTCTTAAGTTGTTTCCTATCTCATTAAAGGGTGATGCTAAGATATGGTTTAATTCGCTTGCTCCTGGTTGTGTGCGTAGTCCCTAGGATATGATATATTACTTCTCTTAAAAATATTTTCCTCCTCATAAGAAATAAGCTGCTTTACAGGAAATATTTGACTTTCTACAAATTGAAGAAGAGAATCTCCCTCAAGCTTGGGGGAGGCTTCTCCAATTACTTAATGCTTTGCCTGATCATCCTCTCGAGAAAAATGAAATACTTGATATCTTTTATAATGGACTAACTCATGCTTCTAGGGACTACCTAGATAGTTGTGCTACTTGTGTTTTCAGGGAATGTATGGTTGAACAAGCTGAAGAACTACTGAATAATATATTGAGGAATGATAATGATTGGACTCTTCCTGAACCACCGTCCTAGCCAATTCCGAAGAAGAGAGGTATTCTATTTGTTTGTCCTGAAGATATGCAAGAGGCAAAGAAATCTATGAAAGAAAAAGGTATTAAAGCTGAAGATGTCAATAATTTACCACCTATTGAAGAAATACATGGTCTCGATACCCCGACACAGGTAGTAGAGGTAAATTCTCTCTATAGATTTGATGAAGGTGACATTCCTAATACTAAATCTGTTGGTGATATGTCCATTTATCATCATGATTTTATGTTATTTATTGCATTACGGGCTGTTATTTCACATTATTGTACAATACTTATGCCTTTTCTCTTTTATTTTACAAGACTGACATGAAGAGGGAGAATGCCGACAGCTGAAATTCTGGACCGGAAAGGAGCAAATCTAAGAAGACCTATTCTGCACAACTCCAAATGTCCTGAAACTTTACGGAGAACTATTTTGGAATATATAAAACATATTGGCGAAGAAACTACCGGAGGGGACCCACCAGGTGACCACAAGCCTGGGGCATGCCCCCAGGGCTTGTGGCCCCCCTGGCCATCGTCTAGTGCCCCTCTGTAGCGATCCGACCTCAGACGGTCAAATCTCTGTGCATAAGTGTCATCCCTGGATCGGTAATGCTGACACACACAGTACTTGATGGATTTATAACAGAGTTTAATCACACACTTATTACATCGAATGTATTAAAAGAGAACTTAATACAATAATATGGCTTAAGGCCATCTAAAAGATAACTGCGGAAGCATCGAAGATAAATGAGTCCATCAACTCCAACGGCATAGCTGAGTGCACGACAACAACCTAGCGCACCTTACTCTTCGTCTGAAAAGTCTGCAACATAATACGTTGCAGCCCGAAACGGGTCAGCACATGGAATATGCTGGCAAAATAACACTATAGAGCAATGAACAAGATAACATCTATCACTACATGCATATTAGGCTGGTGGAGGCTCTATGGTTATCATTTTTGCGTAAAGCCAGTTTTTCCCTACCGCAAAGGAATATATTTTATTTAACTATCGAGTTGGTTGATAAAATATTGAGAAGGTTCCTCCAACTCAATCCCAATTAAACAATATTAACCCAACAAATTAAATTAAGAGTGATGAGATCAATTCAATAATTCAAGAACCAGATACTCAAAATGTCCATAACCGGGGACATGGCTAACCATGATTAGTTTGTATACTTTGCAGAGGTTTGCACACTTTTCCCCACAAGACTCGATCTCCTCCATTGGATTTCTCGCACTACATGGTGTCCGAGAAACGGAGGACTGAGACAGTCTTTTAGAAGCATTAACTCTTTACTCTGGGTAGACAGTACCACCTACATCCCCTACATCTGCTAGCCTACCACTGAAAGAGGTCACGCAACATACTCAACTATGCCAGAGCCCATAATGGCTTGTGGCTGCACACGGAAGTTTCTAGCATGAATAATCTTATGATCCCTTTGAGCCTGGGTGGCGAACCATAGGATGATCACACGGGTACTCCGGGATATCCCACGACAGTGCTGGATTGCTCCAGGGTGCCTCAACCAATCCACCCAGATGTGTATTAAAATAGCCACCTTAACTTAACCATTAATTAACAACTCTCACATCTGTCATGGATACACTCAACCAATCCATGTCTAAGAGCAAAGCATAGCAGTATAAGCATAACGCAGAAGTAACTCCCAAGGTTTGAAATAAAGGACAATAGGTTCTACCTCATCATCTACTTCCCAATACCCACATGTTATCAATCCTACTCATGCAATGTTTGAGGGTTGAAACGAATGCATAAAAGCTGGGTAATAAAAGGGTATGATCAAAGTGTTACTTGCCTTGCTGATGATCTGAAAACCCTAGTGACTCGTAGTAGCACGCTTCGCACTCCGGAAACTCTATCGCAAACAAACAATAGCATACATAATCACTCAAGCATCAGATGCAAGGGTAAAATCCAGATGAAAATATCCAATCCGAAAGTTGAACTAAAGAGTTCGATTTGCAAAAAGAATCAATCGAATCGGAGCTACGAAACTCAAACTACAATAAAAAAAGTTCGAATTCAAATCTGCTTGAAACCAAATTTTAATTTACCAAAACCATGTTCAAGTTGATTATCTGGAAAGAGAGATCCGAGACGAAGATTTTGGCATTGGTTTCACTAGATTTCGACAAACTGTTAAAAAGTTGCGAGGGTTTGAAGATCAGGGGCTAATCTGCGATAAAAATAATCGTGGATAGGTCCCTGGCCGAAACATAAAATAAAAAGAAAAACGCTAACGAACGAACGTTCGTTACCAGAGGCTAACGAACGAAAATGTTTGTCGAAACAATCTAACCAGCGAGCGTTCGCAAAATAGCAAACCTAAAAAAACCAATCTTAACCGATCTAACCGAAAACCGAAAAAAACCGTAAACCTAAAAAAACCTAACGGTTTTATACCGTTTAGCCGAGGTTGATCGATGGCGAGATCCGGCGGTGGCGGCGGGCAACGGCGAGGCGGGGCTGCGGCGCGGTGGTGCGGGCGAGGCGCAGCAGCGGGCGGCGCACAGTAGCGGCGGCTGCGACGGTGGTCGGCGGCTGTGGTGGCTCGGGGTGAGGAGGAGGCGGCGCCTTATAAAGAGGGGGCGGCTTGGGCAAGGGGCAAGCGGCGGCGGCGCGGAGTCCGGCGCGAGCACGGGCGGGGCAAGGCGGTTGGCGGCGCGGGCCGGCTCGGCTCGGCTTCGGCCCAGTCAGGCGAGAGAAGATCTTTTTTTTAAAAATAGATTTCCGCGTGAAGAAAAATCCTAATAAAATATATAAAGAAATTCTAAAAATGCCAAAAACAGTTTTCACCGTCTAAAAATATTTAGAACAAAGTGAACATTTTTCTGGCCTAAAAATGCATATTTTTCTAATTCAAATAAAATAGCAAATAAAAATCAAATAAAATAAAAATTTGATTTTAAAATTTCTCCTCCAATATTTCTCTCTTTTTGAAGAAGTCATATTATCTTCCCTCTTTTATTTTTAACATTGGAAATAATTGGAAAGAAAAATATTAAAACCAAATTGATCCTCTTTTCAAATTTGAGAAAAAAATTCAAAAATGAAAATAAATGACATCCCCAACTCTCTCCTTGGGTCCTTGAGTTGCTTAGGATTTCTAGGATCACCACCAAAATGCAAATAAAAAATGATATGCATATGATGACCTACGCATAACATCCAAATTGAAAATTGGGATGTTACAAACCTACCCCCCTTAAGATGAATCTCGCCCTCGAGATTCGGGTTGGCTAGAAAATAGGTGCAGGTGGTCTTTCCGTAGATCTTCTTCGCGTTCCCAGGTGGCTTCATCCTCGATATGGTGGCTCCACTGAACTTTGCAAAACTTGATAACCTTGCCGCGTGTAACTCGGCTGGCAAACTCGAGAATCTTGACAGGTTTCTCCTCGTCGGTTAGGTCATTATCCAACTAAATTGCTTCCAGGGGCACTGTATCTCTCAGAGGAATATCGACCATCTCTGCATTGCACTTCTTCAACTGGGAAACGTGAAACACTTCATGAACTCCTGACAATCCTTCGGGTAACTCCAACTTGTAGGCCACTTCTCCCATTCGCTCCAAAACTCGGTATGGTCCTACAAATCTCGGGGCTAACTTTCCCTTAACTCCAAAACGTTTAACTCCTCGGAGCGGTGACACACGTAGATATGCTCTATCTCCGATTTCGTAGACTACCACCTTGCCTTTGGTGTCTGCATATCTCTTCTGCCTGGACTGAGCTACCTTTAGTCTATCTCGAATCAACTTGACCTTCTCTTCAGACTCCTTAATTAGATCCGGTCCAAACAACTGACGGTCTCCGACTTCATCCCACATCAACGGTGTCCTGCACCTTCTTCCATATAAAGCTTCGAAAGGTGCCATCTTCAAACTAGCCTGATAACTGTTGTTGTATGAGAACTCTGCGTAAGGCAAATTATCGTCCCAACTGGATCCATAATCTAGTGCACAAGCTCTCAACATGTCCTCCAGAATCTGATTGACTCTCTCAGTCTGTCCATCTGTCTGCGGATGAAAGGCTGTACTGAACTCTAGCCTGGTACCCAAAGTCTGGTGCAACTGATTCCAAAACTTCGAAGTAAACTGTGTTCCTCTATCTGATACGATGGTCCTCGGAACTCCGTGCAGACATACGATCCTGGCCATATATATCTTGGCCAACTTCGCACTCGTATAAGTGGTTTTCACGGGGATAAAGTGAGCCACTTTCGTCAAACGATCAACTACTACCCAGATAGAATCATATCCCGATCGAGTCCTAGGCAATCCGGTGATGAAATCCATGCCAAGCTTATCCCACTTCCATTCGGGTATCGGCATAGGCTGTAATAATCCTGTCGGCTTCTGATGTTCTGCCTTCACTCTCTAACACACAACACATACTGCTACATACTCGGCAATATCCTTCTTCGTACCAGTCCACCAGAAACGTTCCTTCAAATCCAAATACATCTTGGTGTTTCCGGGGTGAATCGAGTATGGCGAGTCATGAGCCTCCTGAAGTATTAACTTCCTGATCTCTGCATTATTGTGTACATATACACGATCCTCAAACCATAAGGTTTCGTGCTCATCCTCACGAAAACCCTTGGCTTTTCCTTTGCTCATTTTCTCCTTTATCTCAACAATTTCCTTATCCTCCTTCTTAGCTTCTCGAATCCTTCCTAATAATGTAGACTGAACCTCCATTGCTGCAACAAAACCTCTTGGAACTATCTCCAAACGAAGTTCCTTGAGATCGTCAACTAACTCCCGCGGTAATCCTCCGCTTATGAGGGTATTGACATAACTCTTTCGGCTCAAAGCGTCTGCTACGACATTGGCCTTTCCTGGATGATAATGCAACTTCATATCATAATCTTTTATAAGCTCCAACCATCTCCTTTGCCTGAGATTCAGCTCCTTCTGAGTGAAAATGTACTTCAAACTCTTGTGGTCCGTGTACACATCACAGCGGTTTCCAATAAGAAAATGTCTCCAGGTCTTGAGTGCATGTACCACGACTGCTAACTCCAAATCATGCGTGTCATAATTCAACTCATGAGGTCGAAGCTGTCGTGAGGCATAAGAAACAACTCTTCCGTCTTGCATGAGTACACCTCCAAGTCCTTGGCGCAAAGCATCGCAATACACTTGGAAATCCTTGCGTATGTCTGGCAGAATTAGCACTGGGGCTGTGACTAATCGCTTCTTCAACTCCTGAAAACTGGCCTCACATTCTTCGGTCCACTTAAATTTGGTGTCCTTCTTCAACAACTCTGTCATGGGCTTCGCAATCTTGGAAAAATTCTCAATGAATCTCTGATAATATCCCGCGAGTCCAAGAAAACTGCGGATCTCTCCAACTGAGGTGGGTGCCAACCACTCAGTGACTGACTGAACCTTGGTAGGGTCTACTGCTATACCTTCTCCTCATATAACATGTCCAAGAAATCCAACTTCCTTCAACCAAAACTCACATTTGCTGAACTTGGCATATAGCTGATGCTCCCTGAGATTCTCGAGAACTAAACGCAAATGCTCCTTGTGTTCCTCTTCATTCTTCGAGTATACCAAAATATCATCAATGAACACCACAACAAACTTATCCAAGAACTCCATGAACACCTTATTCATCATACTCATGAAATAGGCAGGGGCATTAGTCAATCCAAATGACATAACCGTGTACTCATATAGCCCGTACCTTGTGGTAAAAGCTGTCTTAGGTATATCCTGGTCTCGGATCCAGCTGGTGGTATCCTGATCGCATATCGATCTTGGAGAATACTTTAGCTCCTTGCAGCTGGTCAAACAAATCTTTGATCATTGGTAGTGGGTACTTGTTCTTGATCGTCCCTTCATTCAATGCACGATAATCAACAACCATTCTCAAGGATCCATCCTTCTTCTCAACCAAGAGCACTGGGGCTCCCCATGGTGACGAACTTGGTCGAATGTAACCTTTCTCCAATAACTCCTTAATCTGCTTCTTAATCTCCTCCAGATCATTTGCGGGCATCCGGTATGGCCTCTTTGATATTGGTCCTGTGCCTGGCAACAGCTCTATCAAAAACTCTATGTCTTGATCTGGTGGCATGCCTGGTAATTCCTCTGGAAATACATCCGGGTAATCCTTCACAACAGGCACTTCCTCCTGAACAACTCCTAGAGGGAATTCACTTGGGTCCTCCTTGGCGCATGCCTGGATACATACTTAATCCTTTTTCCCTCAGGGGTGGTGAGAAGTATCAATTTACTAGCACAGTCAATGTTTCCTCCATACTTCGATAGCCAATCCATGCCTAGTATTATATCCGATCCTTGTGACTCCAAAATTATTAGGTCTGAGGGGAAAACATGGCTACCAATGGTTAAGGGTAACCGATCACACCATCAGCTGGCCATATACTCTGCTCCTGGCAAGCTTACTAACCTGGGTGACCTAAGGGCTAAGGTTGGCAACTTAAACTTGTCCACAAATCCCCTTGATATGTATGAATGCGATGCACTAGTATCGAAAAAACGAGAGCGGTAAATGACTTAACCAAAAACTTACCGATAACTGCATCTGGCTGTTCTTCAACCTCCTCCACGTTGACGTGGTTCACCTGACCTCTGGTGAAGGGATTGGGCTTCTTCCCAGAACTTCCATTGCCATTTCCATTCTTTGCTTCGGAACACTCGGCGGCGTAGTGTCCAGTCTTCCCGCACTTGAAACAAGTAATGTGACTTAGATCCTTCTTGGCGGGTGTAGTGGGGTTGGAACAGTTCTGGCTGCTGCTTCCTCTATTTCCATTCCCATTCTTAGGTCCACTATGGTTATGTGAACTTCCTCCATTGTGAGTGTGGCCTCCATGGTTATGATGAGTATGTACTCCCGAGTTTGGGGTAAAACGAGGCCTCTGCTGAGCTCCAGAGTTATACTTCCCTTGTCCATACTTCCTTTTGCGGCTCTCTATCTACTGCTGCTTCCCTTCAATCATAAGAGCCATGTCTACCAACTCCTGGTAGTTAGAAAATGTTGCCACCATCAACTGCATACTCAGCTCATCATTCAGCCCTTCCATAAACTTCTCCCGCTTCGCGGCATCTGTGGCCACATCATCCGGGGCATAGCGAGCTAACTTACTGAACTCATCCACGTACTGCCCCACAGTACGATTTCCCTGGCATAAGTTGCAAAACTCACGCTTCTTCATGCTCATAGCTCCAGTTGAGACATGTGCAGTGTGGAACGCTTGCTGAAACTGATCCCAAGTGACATTGGCTATGGGGAAAGTGGCTGTGTAATTCTCCCACCATGAGGCTGCAGGTCCATCCAGTTGGTGTGCGGCAAAGCGCACCTTCTCAGCTTCTGTGCAACCTGCGGTGGTCAACTCCCTTCCAATCCTACGGAGCCAGTCATCAGCAACAATCGGCTCGGTGCTACTGGAAAACACCGACGGATTCAACCTCAGAAAATAGGCTAAGTTGTGAACTGGAGGTGGTGGTGGTGGGTTGTTGTTGTTGTTGCCTTGGTTCTGGACTAGCAACTGCATCAAGGCATTCTGCTGTTGGATCAACTGAGTGAGCTCCGGTGGGAAGACAAATCCGGGGGTCACGTCTCGAAGGCATCTGATGGGTTTAGAGGGGAGAGATTAGAATAGAATGAGGTCTAAGGAGAAATCACTACCCATATGCACATGAAACAAACACGTTCATATCACAGCACTCAATTGAAACAAGGCATACAATCGATCTAAATACCATTACAAAATACTCGGACTAGTACTATATACATGGGGGAATACTACTGATAATATGGTGGTCGACTAGAAATTTTGATCGGTGGAAGACTCCATGACATCTGCTCCGGCTTCGTCTTCGTAATCATCATCACTACTGTCGGGGTCGGAGTCGGTGTCGTCGATGATGATGTAGTCTTCAGAACGGATGTCCTCCTCAGGTGCGGGATCTCCCATGAATACTCCTAGCTTCTTCTTCAGGTCTCCATTCTTCTCCAGTAACACTAAAATTTCCTCCTCATATCCATCGTGTGTAGACTTGAGTTCATCTTCAAGCTCCATGTTCCTGGTCATGACCTTCTTCAGGTCTAGCATGCTGGCGCATATTTGGTTCTCCTGGCGGCGAATGTGCTGGTTTAACTCCTGGATGTAGGCTGTAATGGACTTGTCCCTCCGAGTGCTGATCATCTCCCATTGCTCATCTCGGCGCCCACATATCTGGTAGATGGTGTCCTTAAGATCCTTGTGGTATACTTCGCCGATGCGTCCCATGGCGATATGGGCTGCCATGCTCTTTCCTAGACTCCATGTTGGTGCATCAAAGGAAAACTCTATGGGCTCAGTAACTATCGTAAATGTCCTTCTTGGAACATGAACTCGAATCATCCAACGCTCCTCTTCTGGTAAAGTGGCGGTGTAGGTCCCGGTGAAGCTTGGTATTCTGATGTTCAGGTACCAAGTGACTTCCTTCAAGTGTCTTCCAAAAGGTGTGTCTTCATCCGGTTGAGCAAACTTGTTCCTTGGGTCCGCCATCTATAGAGTGGAAAATGGAGAGAAGTCAGAAATGAGTAGAGAAGAGTGACCTATGGCTTATCTTAGTGGTCGTGTCCTACATTCAATGTGTGCTCTGATACCATCTTGTAGCGATCCAACCTGAGACGATCAAATCTCTATGCATAAGTGTCATCCCTGGATCGGTAATGCTGACACGCACAGTACTTGAAGGATTTACAACAGAGTTTCAATCACACACTTATTACATCGAATGTCTCAAAAGAGAACTTATTACAATAATATGGCTTAAGGCCATCTAAAAGATAACTGCAGAAGTATCGAAGATAAATGAGTCCATCAACTCCAACGGCATAGCTGAGTGCACGACAACGACCTAGCGCACCTTACTCTTCGTCTGAAAAGTCTGCAACATAATACGTTGCAGCCCGAAACGGGTCAGCACATGGAATATGCTGGCAAAATAACACTATAGAGCAATGAACAAGATAACATCTATCACTACATGCATATTAGGCTGGCGGAGGCTCTATGGTTATCATTTTTGCGTAAAGCTAGTTTTTCCCTACTGCAAAGGAATATATTTTATTTAACTATCAAGTTGGTTGATAAAATATTGAGAAGGTTCCTCCAACTCAATCCCAATTAAACAATATTAACCCAACAAATTAAATTAAGAGTGATGAGATCAATTCAATAATTCAAGAACCAGATACTCAAAATGTCCATAACCGGGGACACGGCTAACCATGATTAGTTTGTACACTCTACAGAGGTTTGCACACTTTTCCCCACAAGACTCGATCTCCTCCGCTGGATTTCTCGCACTACATGGTGTTTGAGAAACGGATGACCGAGACACAGTCTTTCAGAAGCATTAACTCTTTACTCTGGGTAGACACTACGACCTACATCCCCTACATCTGCTAGCCTACCACTAAAAGAGGTCACGCAACATACTCAACTATGCCAGAGCCCATAATGGCTTGTGGCTGCACACGAAGTTTCTAGCATGAATAATCTTATGACCCCTTTGAGCCTGGGTGGCGAACCATAGGATGATCACACGGGTACTCTGGGATATCCCAGGACAGTGCTGGATTGCTCCAGGTGCCCAGACAACCACTGGGTGCTCCAGGGTGCCTCAACCAATCCACCCAGATGTGTATTAAAGTAGCCACCTTAAGTTAACCATTAATTAACAACTCTCACATCTGTCATGGATACACTCAACCAATCCACGTCTACGAGCATAGCATAGCAGTATAAGCATAACACAGAAGTAACTCCCAAGGTTTGAAATAAAAGACAATAGGTTCTACCTCATCATCTACTTCCCAATACCGACATGTTATCAATCCTACTCATGCAATGTTTGAGGGTTGAAACTAATGCATAAAAATGGGTAATAAAAGGGTATGATCAAAGTGTTACTTGCCTTGCTGACGATCTGAAAACCCTAGTGACTCGTAGTAGCACGCTTCGCACTCCGGAACCTCTATCGAAAACAAACAATAGCATACATAAGCACTCAAGCATAAGATTCAAGGGTAAAATTCAGATGAAAAGATCCAATCCGAAAGTTCAACTGAAGAGCTTCGATTTGCAAAAAGAATCAATCGAATCGGAGCTACGAAACTCAAACTACGATCAAAAGAAGTTCGAATTCAAATCTGCTTGAAACCAAATTTTAATTTGTCAAAACCATGTTCAGGTTGATTATCTTCAAAGAGGGACCCGAGACGAAGATTTTGGCGTTGGTTTCACTGGATTTGGACAAACGGTTATAAAGTTGCGAGGGTTTGAAGATGAGGGCTAATCTGCGATAAAAATAATTGTGGATAGGTCCCTGGCTGAAAAATAAAATAAAAAGAAAAACGCTAACGAACGAACGTTCGTTACAGAGGCTAACGAACGAAAACGTTCGTCCAAACGATCTAACCAACGAGCGTTCGCAAAATAGCAAACGTAAAAAAACCAATCTAAACCGATCTAACCAAAAACCGAAAAAACCATAAACCTAAAAAAATGAATGGTTTTATACTGTTTAGCCGAGGTTGACCGCCGGCGAGATCCGGCGGCGGTGGCGGGCAACAGCGAGGCAGGGCGGCGGCGCGGCAGCGGGCGGCGGCTGCGGTGGCTCGGGGTGAGGAGGAGGCGGCGGGGGCGGCGCCTTATAAAGAGGGGGCTGGCGGCTTGGGCAAGGGGCAAGCGGCGGCGGCGCGGAATCCGGCGCGAGCACGGGCGGGGCGAGGCGGTTGGCGGCGCGGGCCGGCTCGGCTGGGCTTCGGCCGAGTCGGGCGAGAGAAGATTTTTCTAAAATAAATTTCTACCCGAAGAAAAATCCTAATAAAATATAAAAAAATTCTAAAAATGCCAAGAATAATTTTCACCGTCTAAGTAAAATATTTAGAACAAAGTGAACATTTTTCTGGCCTAAAAATGCAATTTTCAAAAATGCATATTTTTCTAATTCAAATAAAATAGCAAATAAAAACCAAATAAAATATAAATTTGATTTTAAAATTTCTTCTCCAATATTCCTCTCTTTTTGAAGAAGTCATATTATCTTCTCTCTTTTATTATTAACATTGGAAATAATTGGAAAGAAAAATATTAAAACCTAATTGATCCTCTTTTCAAATTTGAGAAAAAATTTAAATATGAAAATAAATTAAATCCCCAACTCTCTCCTTGGGTCCTTGAGTTGCTTAGGATTTCTAGGATCACCACCAAAATGCAAATAAAATATGATATGCATATGATGACCTATGTATAACATCCAAATTGAAAATTGGGATGTTACACCCTCTTCTGCTATATGAAAGGTTTTGACCTAGAAAAAATAAGAAGAGAGCTTTCGGGACGAAGCGCCGCCATCTCAAGGCGTAACCTGGGCAAAAGCAATCTAGGGCTCCGACGGAGCTATTCTGCCGGGGAAACTTCCTTCCAGGATGGGGGAATCGAAGCCATCGTCATCACCAACGATCCGCTCATCGAGGGAGGGTCAATCTTCATCAACATCTTCACCAGCACCATCTCCTCTCAAACACTAGTTCATCTCTTGAATTCAATCTTTGTACCAAAACCTCAGATGGGTACCTCACTACTAGGAAAATGCTTATACATAGTAGCATAGTAGTAGCGCTGTAAAATAGTAACCGCTGCTGCTATTTAGCAGTAGCGCTTTTCCTGGAGAGCGCTACTAGTAACTCTATAGTAGTAGCGCTGGGTAGCAAAAACACGCTACTACTATGTGGGACCAGACGAGGCCACCGACAGTCGCTGGAGTTGTAGCACTGTACAGAATCAAGCGCTACTACTAACAGTTTAGTAGTAGCGCTTGATTTTACTGCGCCGCTACTGCTAATGGGCCCCACTTGGTAGTAGCGCTTTTCCTGGAGAGCGCTACTACTAAGTCCCGTAGCAGCATCACTTTTTGCTAAGCAGCGCTACTGCTAGTTGCGGCTGGTGCCACCTTTTCCTCCCCCTCCTCTCCCCCACTTTGCCCTCTCTCTCCCTCCTTTCCCCTCTCCACTCTCCACCATTCTTGCTCTTCTTCTCTCTTCCTCCTACTTCTCTTCTCTCCTCATTAATGGCACCCTCCTCCATAAATGGCCTCTCTCTTTCTCCTACACCTCTCTTCTCTCCCCCATTAATGCCCCCTCCACCGTAACCCCTCTCCATTAGTTAGCTAGCTAGATTCACCTCTCCTCCCCAACAACTAGATCTAGCTAGCTATTTAGCCAACCACACGTGCTCTCTCGATTGTTCTCTCTCATCATCTAATTAACCGCGTGCTCTCGGTCTCTCTCGGGAGATATATAGGTGAGTAAAAAGTTGTTCATTTCAAGAATGGGAATATGTGTGTGAATGAGAATATGTGTGTTTGGGATATATATATGGAGAGATTTGTGCGAGTGACATATGCCCTCGAGTTGGTTATGTTTTGCTGAAATGTCGATTTATTTCCGTTTCGATGAATTTCGAGCAAACTCAATATGTCCTATTTTTAGGCAATGTCATGCCAAAATTATATATATATATATATATGACTTTTAAGCATGCATTATTTATTTTATAACCCTTTTGCTTGTTATACCGTGCAGTCGGTCATGAAGGTGAGTGGATGGAAGGTGGAGCGGTACATGCAATCCGCGGTGATGGACATGTATGCAAATAATCGGACTAGGATTAGATTTCTGTGTGCAAGATGCAAGGAAGGAGTCCTTTTGGACCCTTTTGATCGTGGCACTTTGAAGGCGCACCTGCTGATGAATGGTTTCATGGATGGCTATACTCAATGTATAAGTGAATAAGATGATGATGATGAGGACGTCCACATGGCAGGGAATAACGACATGGGGCTAGACGAAGAGATGACCGATCAACAAGAAGATGATGGCACCGGACATGTCGGCGGGGAAGAGTCTGGAAATGACGACAGCGGTGGAGAAGATTCTGGACACGATGAAGAAGAGTGCGGACATGGCAGAGAAGAGGCGGCGGTCACGCCGCAGTCTTCGATGCTACTAAGTGCAGCCGTGCAGGACCCTCATGTTCGAGACCTCCTTCGCAAGAGTATGACTAGCGAGAGAGCTGCTTCTAGAGAGGAGGCCAAGCTGGCGCAACTTGAAGTAGACTCGAGGACTCCATTGTATGACGATTGCGATCCCGAGGTGACCCGCTTGAATTTCATGCTCAATCTTCTAAAGATGAAGGCCAAAAACAAATGGACAGACAAAAGCCTCGATGAGCATTTGAAGTTTCTACATAATAAAGTTCTTCCCGCGGGGAACCTGTGTCCTACTAGTGTCTAGGAGGCCAAGAAAATCGTTTTCCCTTTTGATTTGCCGCACATTAGGTACCACACATGCATCAACGATTGCACCATTTATCGGGGGGGGGGGGGGAGCACGCGGAAAAAACCAGCTGTCCAGTGTGCAATGCTTCTCGATACAAGAAGGCAGGAAAGAAAGCTCCTCAGAAAGTTGTATTGTACTTTCCGATCACACC
Source organism: Aegilops tauschii subsp. strangulata (assembly GCF_002575655.3). Classification (NCBI taxonomy): domain Eukaryota; kingdom Viridiplantae; phylum Streptophyta; class Magnoliopsida; order Poales; family Poaceae; genus Aegilops; species Aegilops tauschii. The sequence continues at coordinate 288,327,688 of NC_053037.3, forward strand.
CCGTCTGCAGCGGTATTTCGTAGATCCTAAGGAAGCAAAGCTCATGCACTGGCATGCGGAGAGGAAGAAGCCCGACGATGGAGATGGTCCAAGGCTGAGACACCTCGTAGATGGTAGCCAGTGGAGAGCATTCAACGCCGTATATGGATTTGCTGCAGAAGATCCAAGGAACATCATGGTTGGTGCGAGTACCGATGGCATGAATCCGTTTGGAAACCAGAACACCAACCACATCACATGGCCCATGTTTGTATGGATGTACAACCTCCCCCCATGGAAGTGCATGAAGACAAAGTACACACACATGAGCATGCTGATTCAAGGGCTAAAACAACCGGGAAATAGTATTAACCTGTATATGGGGCTTCTGCAAGAGGAGCTAGACACGTTATGGAAAACACCGGCATGGACATGGGACGCCAGCAAAGGAGAATATTTCCATATGAGAGTCGCGCTGATGACGATGGTGCACGACTATCTCGGTTACGGGTACACCTCAGGCCAGGTGTGCCACGGATACTGCGGATGCACGAGGTGCATGGATGATACAATGTCTCAGCAGCTTACGTCAATGAAAGATGGCGGGTCCGGGAAAATCATGTACATGGGGCATCGTAGATGGCTCGAGAAGGATGACCCGTGGAGAAAGCGTGGAGATCTATTCAATGGGTTGGCTGAGCTTCGAGGACCTCCACGTAAGAGGAGCGGCGCCGAAATCGATGAGCTGTTGAGAAACTGGGAACAATGCCCCGCACCGGGAAAGATCAAAAAGGTGCCGGAGCCGCTGTTGAAGGTATGGAAAACGAGGTCTATTTTCTGGGACTTGGAGTACTGGCCCAATCATGACACGCCTCATTGCCTTGATCCAATGCATATCACAAAGAATGTCCTTGAGAGCTTGCTTGGCACACTGATGAACATGCCGGAGAAGACCAAGGATGGGCCGAAGGCAAGGAAAGACTTGGAAGATTTGAAGATCAGGAAAGATCTCCACCGTAAAAAGTTGATGGAGGAGACGGAGACAGAGACGGAGGAGGGGGAAAGGGGCAGAAAAGTCAACAAGAAGGAGGAGAATTATTGCCCCCTTCTTGCTTCACCTTAAGTGCGAAGGAGATCGATCAATTCATCAAGTGCCTTATGGGAATCAAAGTCAGTTCCGGTTACTGTGGGAAGATAAGAAGATTTCTAGACCCTAAGAAGAAAAGGTTCAGCGGGATGAAGTCTCATGACTGTCACGTGATGATGACGCAGATACTCCCGGTTGCCATTAGAGGGATAATGGAGAAGCACGTCCGTGACACGCTTACTGGTATCTGCAACTTCTTCAATGTTATATCTCGAAAGTCCATAAGTGTGAAGCAGCTCCGAAGGCTACAGGAAGAGATTGTTGTCATACTATGTGAGCTTGAGATGTACTTCCCGCCCGCGTTCTTTGACGTCATGGTGCATCTGTGTGTCCACATCGTGGACGACATTATCGACCTCGGGCCAACATTCCTTCACAACATGATGCCGTTCGAGAGGATGAATGGGGTCATCAAAGGATTCATTTGTAACATGTCCCGTCCCGAAGGGAGCATCGTCCAGGGGTATCTGACGCATGAGTGCGTCTCCTTTTGCGAGAATTATATAAGTGTCGGAGACCCTGTTGTTGGTTTGCCCATCAAGAAGCACGATGGGAAGCTCGAATGAGATGGTCACAACAACGGCCAGAGGGAATTGCACGTGGACTACTCGGATCGACGTAACGACTTTGATGGGGACGTCAATGCAGTGGTCACTGACGCGGTGGTCAGCTTGCTTCCGACACTTTTCGATTTCATGAAGAACAATCCAAATGCATGGCCGAAGGACTTTCCCCTTCCCAGCTTTGTGGGGAGCAATTTGGCGAACACCACAACACCAGTACCTGCTCAAGCAACCGCAAAAGGTCCCGCTCCTGTTCATAGTAGCCCGACCTTCGTCTCTTGCATGCTCGGTGGGCCTTCATCGTTGGCTGAGCTCGACGCCCTCACGGTAATTACGCGTCATACCCTTTTCACCAGCATGTCTATAGTCTTCCGTTTCAGTTTCCTTTCGGATGTTTGACATCGCAGACATGTCTCCTTCATAGGCCGACGACACCCCGTGTACCCTACTCTACGACATTAAGGGCCAAAAGGTGGCCATGGGAAAGGCAACGATCGTGAAGCCGAAGGACCGCATGTTCCACAACCGAGAGATGCCCGATGGCGTCTTCAAGGTTAATGTGGCCAGTGTCTTAGCGGGCTTCGAGGATTTTCCTCCTCCGGTACCAGTCGATGACGACGAGACCCCTAAGATGATTGGCACATGCAAGAGCTGGTTCTTGCCTTGGCTGAAGTCTCTTCTTCGTCTCGAGGTGCCCAGTATCACGCCAACGACACCTTCTCAAGAAGGTATGAACACCACCCCACCTACCAAAGTACCTGCACCTGTCGTGGCGGGTGATAGCGGACGACGCGAGGGAGAGCCTCCATTAGTGCCAGATGATGTCGCCCCCGCTGTTAAAGAAGCAAATGTTGATGATGACATGGAGGATGATGATGATGACCCAGACAAGTATTTGAATACCGCCTATGATGATGGAGGATTGATGGCTCAGGACGATGAAGACTCAGACTATGAGCATGGAGATGATGACTTGATGCTGCCTGATTTGCTGGAGCCAGAACATCCTAAGGCAGAATGCAAAAAGTCTCTCTTCAAGCGATCCTCGCAGGAGACGCCTCCAGATGCCGCCTGTACCCAGCAACCCCCCGAGGCCCGTCCACTGATTAGCCCGACGACACTGGGGGTGGTGGTTAGGGAAGGTATGGTGGGCTCACTACCGCCACCCACCAAGAAGCAAAGGAGGAGACCGGACAAGAAAGGCCCTAAAGGCGCCAGAGCTGCTTCAAGCAGCCAGCCGCCTCTGAAGCCCCGGGTGGTAGACAGAATACCTGTCCAAGGTGCGAAGCGCTTCCATGTGACCGGCGAGCCAATCCTACCTGCCAAAGTGTGAGAGCACCTAGTGAACAATGATCTAAAGAGACTGCATGAAGATGTGTTGGCCAGAGAGAAAAGCCTTCTGATCGCGGAAAAACCAGGATACCCACTTTACACGGCTCAGGTGCCGGGTGGGAAGTTGTACGTCGAGAGATGGCCCACGAATAAGTTCATCCTGCGATTTGACTACATCTATGACATGTTCCACATGACCAAGCTAGATTTCGAGTTCATCCGCATGTATGCGCTGTATCTGAACTACTTCATTAGGGTCAAGAACATCAAATATATCTGCATCGCGGACCCGTTCTATATGCACGAGAGCTTCTTGGCAGTTTGCAAAGAGCACCGTGACTATGCGAGCAAGTACCTCGGCAACTTCATGATCGCTAATAAGGACAAGGAAGGGATTCTCGTGCCTTATCATCCCACGTAAGTCATCCGCACATATCCTTTCGTAAGTGTTAATAATTCCTTTGCAAGCATGGAGGCTAACTTGAGGTGTACTTAATTTGCGCAGCGGGGGGGGGGGGGGGGGGGGGGCGTCGTCCTCATCGTTCTGTACCCGGAATACTCCCATGCTATGTACTTGGACTCATCGAAGAACCTCAGGAAAAAGGATTACAAGCACATAAACAGTGTTCTCGATAGTGCCATGTTAACCTTCAGCCTGTCTGGTGGATATATCAAGGTGAAAAAGTACAGGAATCGCGGGCTGGCTTTCGGTCATAAGACCGACTTCTGCTGCATCCAGCAACCACACACCAGTATGGCTGATGGATTCTACCTCATGCATCACCTGCTCGAGTACAGAAGGGATAATCAACACCTTCGCATGTCACCTACTACCAACGATGTCGAGATTGTCAGCTGGGCCACAAGCATAGGAAAGACACCGGATCATCGAATCAGAGCTGAGTTTTATCACGTAGAGTGTGAACTTGCCCAAGTGATCATGAAGCAGGTCCTCGAACCAACAGGGATGTTCTACCATGGGCCAATCACGCGAGAAGATGTCCGAGCACTGCTACTTGCTCAGCGTCTGGACCTGAAGCCATTCAAGAAGCTTGGGTGCTTCCTCCCTGACTATGAAGATTGGACCGCCGACATGGAGGACTGATTGTTGATGACAATGTGTCACTACTGTCTTTTTCTATGGCAAAACTTTGAATTTATGCACGGCGAAACTATGTGATGTAACAAAACCGTGGTCCTGAACTAGCGTAGATTGCTCTAGTTAATTAGTTTGGGTATGAGGAACTTTGTCATTTATGTTTACTATTGGTTGCTTGTACTAATTATGTCTCTTTGTTTTCTTAAGTACATTATGTTGCATATTTTCGTTCAATTCATCAACTCATTATGCAGGTACATAGATCAGAGATGGCGAAGGGCTACTACGCCGTGTACATTGGGAGGGTTCCAGGAGTCTATGACCACTGGCCAGCTGCTCAGGCCTAGGTGCATAGGTACCCGGGTGCTATCCACAGTGGTTTCGACAGCAGAGCCAAAGTGGAAAGTAGTTACTTGAGGTGGACACTCCAGCATGAGCAGGGGCGGGACCGCCGGCACTACATAGTCGCGCTCTTGCTCATGCTGATCGCTCTTCTCTTCTACATCATGGTTTAGATAGAGATGATGAAACTTGTGTGTGTGCCATGACCATGCAGTTGCACTTATTCGAGACATGACATGATCGCACTTGTATATCGCTATTTTTGAGATGTGATGATATTTGTGTTGAATGATGATGATGATGATGGTATGACAAGACTACTGTATGTCTATGATATGATGAGAATAGTGCATGTTTAGTATGATCTGATGAAACTTTTGTATAGAGCCTGTATAAATACAGCACAAATATGTAGAGGGGTGCGAATCGGTGAAAGCAGGAACATTAGCAGTAGCGCTGGAAAGCACCTAGCTGTAGCACTAGCTTAGCAGCAGCGCTTCCTGTGAACAAGCGCTGCAGATAGGTATGAGTAGCGCTGGTCCAGGAAGCGCTACTACTAACAATACTTACCAGTAGCGTTGCCCGTAAAAGCGCTGCTACTACAACTTAGCTGTAGCGCGGTAGCAGTAGCGCTGGACCCAGCGCTACTGCTATGCATATTTCAAGCGCTACTACTAGGTTTTCCCTAGTAGTGCCTGTGGGTTGCTAGTAGTGTTGATTACTCTCCGTAGTTGATGCTAGTTGGTTTATTTGGTGGAAGATCATATATTCAGATCCTTAATGATATTCAATACTCCTCTGATCTTGAACATAAAAATGCTTTGTGAGTAGTTACGTTTGTTCCTGAGGACATGGGAGAAGTCTTGTTATAAGTAATCATGTGAATTTGGTTTTCGTTCGATATTTTGATGAGATGTACACTACTATAGGTTGGTCCAAACGCGACAATCCAACCAGAGACCCTTCGATGAAACTGTGTGCGATG